>NC_136071.1:124671792-126014536 GCF_964261635.1 Lissotriton helveticus
ATCTATCTATCTATCTATCTATCTATCTATCTATCTATCTATCTATCTATCTATCTATCTATCTATCTATCTATCTATCTATCTATCTATCTATCTATCTATCTATCTATCTATCTATCTATCTATTTATCTATCTATCTATCTATCTATCTATCTATCTATCTATCTATCTATCTATCTATCTATCCATACATCCAGCCTTTGATTCATCCAATCATCCATCCATCCATTCAGTCATTCATCCATCTTTGCTCTTACTCCATCCATCCATCCATTCACCCATCAGCCTTTCACTCCATTCATCCATCCTCCCTTCCACTCATTCATCCATCCATCCTTTTAGTCAGCCATTCTTCAATCCGCGCATCCATTGTCCCTTCAACCTACCCATCCACTCACCCATCCATCCATGTACCCTTTCACTTATACATCCATCTTTTAACTCACTCATTCATCCACACTTTCACCCATCCATCTATCCATTCAACCTTCCTTTCACTCATTCATCCATTCACTCATACATTCATTTTTTCAATCATCCATCCACCTTTTTATATCCATCTATCCACACACACTCCTTTTCACTCACCCATCTATTCTTTCTCTCATCCATCCACCCTCTAACTCATCCATCCTTTTACTCCATTCACCTGTCCATCCTCACTTTCACTCAGCCATCCATTCACCTACGCCACCTTCAACTCTGCGTTCAACGCACACCACCTCCTTCTCAAAACCACAAAGAATACGGCTCTCCAAGACAAAATCAGCACCAGTGCACACAACAGCAAAGATCTCTTCGCCATCTTAAACAAGTTTGCCAGGGCCAACAGCAAAACCACAGACGTCCCTCCCTTCCGAAACTTCTGCAACAAGCTTGGTGCCTTCTTCCACCACAAGATCAGAAAGATCTACGACAACTTCAACACCCTAGACCCGGCCACTACGCCCGCCTGCTCCGCACCCGACCACGCCACACCCCAACAGACCCGCTCACAATTGAGTACACACTCAAAACCATGAAAAGCAACCACTCAGTAGCCCTGTCGGATCCTTGCCCGTACCACATCTTCCACAGAGCAGCGACGGCCATCGTACCCCAGCTTCGCCACACCATCAACTGCTCTATCGAAACCGCCACCTTCCCTGATGACTGGAAAGACGCCGCGATCAACCCCCTGCTGAAGAATCCGTTCTCAGACCTGATAGATATCAAGAACTTCAGACCCATCTCTCTCCTCCCCTTCTCAGCCATGGTCATTGAGAAGACCTTAAACGCCCAACATTCCGCCTTCATAGAAGTGAACCTCATCCTGGACACCTCCCAATCCTGCTTTTGAAGCATCTATATCATGGAGACCATGCTCATCGCCGCCACCAACAACATCCACTGCCTCCTAGACCGGGGTGAGATCGCAGCCCTCATCCTACTGGAACTATAGGCTGCCTTCAACACCATCTCCAACTAGACCCTAATCACGAGACTCCACGCGGGACCAGCAGCACCGCCCACCCCTAGCGTCTTAAGACCCTCATGGGTGAGTAAAAACGCTTTACAAGCTATTAATTGATCCCTTCATTCATCTATCCATCATTTCTATCATCATCCATCCATCCACCCTTTCAATCACCCATCTACCTGCTGGATACTAGAATGAGGAGACTCATCCCCATAAAAAATATCACACAAAGAGACATGTTCTACTTTGCGCTAGTCTTTTACCAGTATCTCACAAGACAAAATGTGTTTGCGTGTTTAAAAACACGTAACTCACTATTAAAGACTTTTTTTGCATAACATTTTCATGAAATGTAGTGCAAATGCAAGACAAAAATATGAATTTCGCGTACCTTTAATATACATGAATACATGACTATTACACACTTTTCTATTTGTTTCCAATTTCCGGATTTTTTGGGGACATTTTTCTTCACAATCCCACTTATCTACGCTGAACGAATTAAAATAATTTGACGGATATGACTTTCAAACTTTCTCTTTGAGGGAATGAAAATTGGTGCGATTTCCAAGAAAGTAATGTGCGGAAAACAAGGGAGATTGTCAGCTGAATTTGCCTGGCAAGTTGTAGGGTAAGGTGGCCGCACCTCAGAAATAAACACAAGGAACAAGGCTCGCTTGCGATAGTGTTTCCACCTGTTACATAATCACTAGCAAACCACCGGCTATGGTTCAGTTGTGTTGCACTGCCTCCTGGCAGACTTTGAATGGCTTCATGAATAAAAGTGCCGAGTCGTCAAACACAGCAGACCTTTTCCAGTAAACCAGCTGTAGAAGGTCTTTTGGACATGTTGAATGGACTCCCGTGTGCGGAAGAAGCCAACAGAAGGTTTATCTTGTAAGGATGGACCAAAAGTTTGGAAATGTTTGCTGAGCAATGTTGACCATCTGTAGTCATGAATGGCGAACACTGACAGTGCAGGAAGTGTCCATAAAAGCATCTCTTGTTAGGCACGCTCTGTTTGAGTCTTAGCAGTGTATACTAACTTTTCAGCAATGCCAGCCCAGCTCATTCAAGCGTGAGGCCTTTTGCCATGGCCACACATGTACACACTGCCAAGGCATTTCTCAAATTGAGCCAGCCAGCTTCAAACAGGTTTTACTGCTTCACAAAGGAACTTTTAGGCAGTGGGCATTGTAGCGGGGTCTACTCTTGCAGATAGTAGTCCTCCGTGGGCTGTGCTAAATAGCGCACACCACTCGCTATCACTGTGTGAGCCGGAAGGTCTTGAGCGACCCCAGCCCATTTATTTAAGCTTTATGGCCACGCCTGGCCAGAGAGTGATACAATGTGTGGGTTCCCTTCTGGGCCAGGTCCAGGGCTCCGCCTCCGCTGGACTCGAGGCGCTATAGGCATGGCTCTGAGTACTCTCAAATGGGTCTATCTGTCAAGCAGACAGTATATGTTGGGTGAAAACCTTTCATTCCCCCTAAATGCAGTAAATATCCCTGGGCGTAGTTTGCGTAGTAGCGCAACGAGTAGCTACGCGAAGTGCACTTTGCACTACGTGAGCTACGCGAACTGCGTAGAGCGAGAGGGAAAATGCTGTTTGCACTGATTGCACAGTCCCGGATGCTTGTCCGCACTGTGCAATCATTGCAAACAACATCTTGCACAGTACAAGCGGTCGTTTTCTGCCACTCTAGCAGACTTGTACTTGAGCGGCAGCTTTCTCAATGCGGACTGGTTGTTTCTCATCACGAGCAGTCGCAAGCATACGCGACCACTCACAATGAGAAACCAGACCTCCCCACTTTGAGAATCTCACCCGGAGGTTTATTTTTCACACTCGCGATAGACAACTTGATGTTGCTGATCGCGAATGAGGAAAAAGTCTCGCCTGGATGTTGACTCAACTTCACGTTGAGGACTGCCAGCAAGCAAAAAAAGCACGCTACGCTACACGTTTTTGCACAGTGCTACGTGCAATTCACATAGCGCGTAGTAGTGCAAACTACGCACGCTCCGTGAGCGTAGCGTAGTACTACGCCCAGGGTTACAAATAATGTGTTAGAAATACTATTAGGTTGACGCCCAGTGCATAACAGTAAGGCACAATAAAAGCCCCACTGCACTGATACTGGTGTTTCTATCCTGCAGTGTTACCTCAGTTGTGGCTCTGTAGCACTGCTAAACTTTTGGTGCAAGTTGGTACTTGCGAGGAGGCTGTGGTAGCCAGAGCTTGCATGAGTAGCTGCATTGTCAGATTTCTGCAGCCTTGTTTAATTTGGTGCAAGTCTTGTGCAAAAGATTGGTGAGATGGATGCCCTATGCTGGAAATGGTTGTGTTGTGCATGAGTGCCAGAGAGGTCCTATAATCCTGTGATACGGTGTATATACATGCAAATGTAATAAAGGGAATGAGTGAAGTGGATAAATGAGTGCTTTTTTGATAAAATAAATAGCTGTATTTGCTGGAATTATTATTAGGCCTGGGCGATGAACTCCACTCCATTTGAGGAGTTCTCCGCACTCCACGAAGCACACAGAGTTTTTCATGGAGCAGAGATTTTTCCTCGCTCGCCAATGTTAAGTTTGTGTCAAGGAAAATCCAACACTAGAGCACCTCCCAGCGAGATTTCACAACAAGCATTTACAATGCAATGGTCTCGGCATTATTAAAGGTAGAGCTATTGGCATTGCTCATGACATTTGTTTTTTTTTGTTTTTTTTTAACATAAATAAATGGTATTGTCATTTCCAATGGCAATAGGTGAGCATTAGAGAGTAGTAGAGAGTATTGGCGGACACAGAGCCACACACGGACAGAGCCGCGCACACACACACACAGACAGAGCCGCACACACACACACAGGCAGAGCCACGCACACACACACACAGACAGAGCCACGCACACACACACACACAGACAGAGCATGCACACACACACAGACAGAGCCACACACACACACAGACAGAGCATGCACACACACACACACACAGAGCCACGCACACACACACACACACAGACAGAGCCACGCACACACACACAGACAGAGCCACACACACACACACAGAGCCACACACACACACAGACAGAGCCACACACACACACAGACAGAGCCACGCACACATAGACAGAGCCACGCACACTCACAGACAGAACCACACACACAGACAGAGCCACACACAGACAGAGTCACACACAGACAGAGCCACACACAGACAGAGCCACACACAGATAGAGCCACACACAGACAGAGCCACACACAGACAGAGCCACACACAGACAGAGCCACGCACACACACACACAGACAGAGCCACACACACACACACACACAGACAGAGCCACACACAGACAGAGCCACGCACACACACACACAGACAGAGCCACGCACACACACACGCAGACAGAGCCACGCACACACACACACACACAGAGCCACGCACACACACACACAGAAGAGCCACGCACACACACACACAGACAGAGCCACGCAAACACACAGACAGAGCCACGCACACACACACACAGACAGAGCCACGCACACACACACAGACAGAGCCACGCACACACACAGACAGAGCCACGCACACACACACACACAGACAGAGCCACACACAGACAGAGCCACACAGACAGAGCCACGCACACACACAGACAGAGCCACGCTACTTGTCTTGGCCTGTATCCAATAAAAGCTTCTGACTGACCTGGGCAGTTATGCCATCCACTGGAGCAAGCATGGAGCGTAGGAAGTCAGTACATGTGCTTCATGAATACCCTGGCTGACAGACAGCGAAGGTGTGAGCCATTACTACCTTCAGTTGTAGAATAAGGTTCTCCCTCCCCCATCTCCCCCACAAATGCGCACATAACCCAGGTCTGGGGTCAGGCTGTCCGTCGCCAAAGCCCCATTTCTGTACAAAGGCCACATACTCTGCGTCAGGCCACATTACTTCCCAGGTATGAGCCATGCCCTCACCCCGCCCTCTTGTACACACAGTGGACCGGTATCCGCAGGGAGGGGATAGCCCCCTGCCCAGGCACAGACTCATCTCCAGGTCTGTGTCGCCAGACTCGGACACCCCGATCTCGCTGGGGAGCTCGGCTAGATCGGTGACCCGGATAAGCCCGTCATGCAGGAATATAGTCTCCTCCTTCACCGACAGCCACTGAGCAGAGTTAGCGGCAGCCGAGCCCATTGCTGCGGGCGGTGGCTGTCCAGGCCTACATGGCAACACAAGTAGCCACAGCTAACACCCTGCGTGAAAGAACGATCGGCTGGCTGACCCTTCTACCATGGTCAGCGAGCGGCAGCCCAGAGGGAGGCGGAATAGAGCCCGGTAGCCCGGGCGAGGAAGAAGGGAGTCCCGCAGCCCCGGCGCAGCTCGTCTTGTCTGTCCCGCAGGAGCTTATTATTCCACGTTGGTGAAAACCCGGCTCCCGATTTTTGAAGCAAAACGGCTTTGTTTTGTTTGTCGCCCGCCTGGAACTGCTTCTGCTTAGATCAAAGAAGTCAAAGCGGACAATACAATAATCGCTGCCAAGACAATCGACAACATTTGAATTGCATGTCCCAATTAAACCAATCCCCCGCTTCATTTACCGGTACTCACTGCAGTGCAAAGTTAAGATCGCCTGCTGCACCAGTGCCCAGGTCCGATGCACGATCATATCCCAAACCAGGCGGGACTTACAATGGGGCTGAGGCTTGAGGCTGAAGGGGGTACCTGGTGAAAGGACAGGACCCACGGAGAAGTTCATGTTGGTATATGGATCTGAAGGTATGCAGATCAGCAAAGCGTGCACCATGTGGGGGAGAGATGGGGCAGGAGGGGAGCAATGGCGGTCAGAGAGACAGGCACGCGTTGTTTCTACAGAGACAGGGTGAGGATCTTGATGCCCTGATAGGGCGGCTGATGGGGAAACATAGTGGACAGCTGAGGCATTGGCTTGCTTCATAGGGTGCTGTTCTCAACTATCTGAGAGCATTCTTTTGAATTCTTTGACCCTGTTGTTGCGGCCGGTGGGGGAGTTAGGGTGTCCCAAAGGGCCCCCCCGCTTCTCAAAGGTCCAGGTGACACCGATCCACCCCTGATGAGAACCGGGATGATGAGGACCGGCTGCTCCCCTGCCGAAGCGGTCCAGGGGGGAGGGGGATGGTGGTGAGGGGCTGCGGGACCCATTGCGGATCTGCCAAATGGTCTGGACGGGAGAGGGTGATGGAGGCTTCCCAAAACCCAGGCCCGTCCTCTACTCGCCACCCGCTCGGGTCACGCTGCACCCGGCAGCAAGCTCACCCCTCGTGGGCCTAAGCCGAAGCTAACATTGCAAGCCACGGTGCTTGCGCATCTGGGAAAGACAGCCCGACCTGCAGCGGATAGGGTGGCAGTGGGGGGGTTGCGGGACTCATCATGCAACACCCATGCTCGGAGACTGGGATGAAATTACCGCAAATCGTTTTAAGCGGTTCTACAACACGCCCGACACCCTCCTTACTCCGAAGCCCCAGAACCCGCCCTTCTCAAGTCTCGGTCGACCCATGCTGTACAATTGCGGACAGACACACTGCAGCAGAGGGCATTGGTCCGACTTCTGCTGTGACACCCCGCTGGGGCCCTGGCCAGACTACCTCGGGCGTCCGGTGCCCGTAGGATAGTAAAAGGTCACGCCCTGAGCTCCCCACTCACTCACGCCCTGAGTAACCCCTTTCGCAGCTTGCGAATAGAGCCTCCGGTCCTCCCTTGCGTCCCGGTGCCCTAAGACCTGGATCCATGGAGTGAGAAAGTCTGGGGGCTAGGAAATCGGCTGCCGTGCCAGGGCCAATCCCGTATCTGCCGCAAAGTTAGCCGCCCCCTCTAGCACCAGCCGCAACCAGTCGCAGAGGCTGGCCGATGGTCAGGAATACGCTCGCCAGAGCATATCAGTAATGCGCTGCACTCAGACCGGGACTCTCATCATCCAACAGGATGCGTACCCCCCGTGTCTGCTGCTCCAAACACCACCGATGCAGCCAGCACAGCCTGCGCACCGGACTGCAGCCCCCAACCTCGTGCTGCCTAACGACACTCAGAGAATGAGTGGTCCTAGTCACGGGAAACCGGAGTGCATTTAAATACCTGGAGTCTGTGGCTGATCTAGCCCGTGGCCACGGTGCAGCCCCTGGCACCCCGAAGCGTATTCCGGTGGGGAGGGGGGCACCCAGTGGAAGTTCACTCTCGCCGCCCACGTGGTCGAGACTAAAACAGCGGGGGGGGGGTTGGGCCTAGCATAGAACATGGTGTGGAGCCACGCGTTAAGGCCCAATGAAGGCAAGTGCTAACCCACTGCAACGGGGTAACTACGGCTCGAAACCGCAGTGCCACCAAACACGCGCCCGGACACACTGAGCAACCCAGATTGAACTTCGTCGGAACACCCTCCCCCCCCGCTCAAGCGGCCAGCACCTAGCCCGACCCCGCAGCCCCGAAGCAGCTCGTCTTGTCCCAGCCCCTCACACAGCTCTGCTGAATGGAGAAAGGCAGCAGTGAAAATCGGTCCTCCTCTGAAAACAAGAAAACAAATGGCTGCCGCAAAGCTCCAACATTTTCGCAATTCGGGGGCGGGTTTTTTGTTGAGTGGCGGATGAGGTCACAGATAGAAAGAACGCAAAAAACACGCCCCCGAATCGCAAAAAGACGGGGCTTAAAGGGAGTGACAACCCTCTCCTCCAATGACTGGCCTCCGTTTAGGAAGCCAGCCAATGGAAAAGAGGGGCGGGTTAATGCCCCACTCTAGGAGACATTAATTCTCTGACCGAGACTGTGCAAGAGCAGCCTACGGTCCTCGACCTAAAGGGCGGTCGTGGATGGTCGCCACCGCTTGTATTGAGCTTCATTCGCTTTGAGGAAGCTGCTGCACAAGTAGAACATCTACTCTAACGCCAGAAAGAAGCAGCACCCTCGTGTGCTGCACATGGTGCAGTTTGCGCTGATTTGCCTGTGCGGGACTAACACCCAGGACTAAAAATCATTGTGAGCGGCGCAACTCTGCCACTTGCATAACTCCGCGTGGTGCGGCAGAGTTACTCAGAACCCCGCCCAAGCTTTCTTGATATACAGCCATGCACAGAGGAGATGAGCTGCAGGGCCTGACCTTTAGACAGATCTTCGCTCAACAATCCTGGTCATCCAACGTCTGCTACACATGCCCTTCGGCCATGCATGGCAGCGGATGATGGTGGGTCATAACCAGTGCCCAACACCCATGTGCAACTAGCCCTCATTATGCATGGTCTTTGAGTGTGCACATCAGGGACTGGACACAGAGCCTATCCAAAGACGGTTATCTAAGTGCACACCAAGGTCTTTTTTGAAGTATTATCTCAGGTTTTGCAAATCTTGAGATTCCAAAGGGGTTCCACGGAACCCAGTAAACAATCTTGAATATTTATTTTAATGCTTTGGCGTCCCTTTGGGGCCACCTCACATGGGCCTCGGGACAAGGATAAGCTTACCGTGCCCATTTATCAATTTTTTGCTTTTGTTTTTTCTAACATCGTGCTTGGAGCAGCTGTGTCGCTTTCGTGCCACACCCTTAGTGTCAAAACACATTCTGCCCCCTAAACTGCACCATGGAATTAAACAACATGGCAGGTGGTGAAATGCCATGGCACAAGAAAACGGGAATCACGGACAATGATGTCGCGCTGTACATGAAATAATGTTGTGAAAGATGGAATGGGTTGCAAAATCACTGCAGGGCAAACCTTTGCATTTAGAGTGTGTTGTGTTCGCACAGCTGTAAAACACGGTAAATTTTAGTGCTGGCCAGCCTATCAGAACACTGTAGAACCGCAGTGGAATTTGTGATTCCACAAATAATCTCTAGCTTTTTAATCCTATCCAGCCCAAATAACACCTTTTTAAACTATAATTTCTGAAGTAGTACTGAACGGATTTACGCGAAACCAAGCAAAGATTCTTCATTGAGTAGCATTCTACTTTCACGCCAAGTTTGCCTTAATTCTGTTCAGTTGTGTTTTAAAAACTGTTGATTCGGCGTTTCGGTGGAAGTTAAGAAATTCATCACCTTCTTCGGGACAAACAATATGTATTAAAAAGATTATCACTATAAAACAAAAAACGAATTATGAGAAATTATACGACACAGCCTTTCAAACTTTATCATACATGTAATGAGACAATATGTTCACTTGTTTTTCCAGGATAAAAAACAATGAATCTTAATTTGTTCTTTTTTTATTTATTATTTTTTTTAACTCTAGAGCTGGTGCCCTTACCCATGTGAAATCTACTACCAGATACTAAATTAAATTGAAAAGCTGATATCCTTATATACTAAAATGTAGGCTTATTGGACTCGTTTAATATCTTCCCTATCTTTTAGGGAAATGGATAAATAACACTATACTTTCGTACAAAATGCCAAAAACATACCTTTTCTAATCCGGATAGATTCCTCTTTGAAAGAAAGAAAGCCCATATGACATCAGTTCTCTATCAAGCCCGCAAAAACTTTAGTTAGGGTTCTGTCTAACCTTTTAACAAAAACACTTAATACCATTTTTTTAAACGGGTCACTAGGATTGATGTGTTGTTCTTTTCTATCACCCATTAGAAGAGCCATCTTTCTCTTGTTTCAAATAGCTGATTTTGTCACAGAAAATCCGTTTAGGATTAATGATATTTTGGATTAGTGGGCCAGTGTGCACATTACAGCGCCATCTCCAGTATTCTCCAACGCTATAAGCTCCTTGTCTTGACCACACATTTCAAAATGTTTTAGAGTAACCCCTTTCTTTATTTTCTGAAGTTTCTAATAGGAAAAACCTCAACTGGACTCAGCTCCTCTGACTTTTCAATGGCTCCAACATAGCCAGCTGTCTGAGCCTTCGCCTCTGCGTTGCTTCACGGTCCTCAGAAACTAACTTAAAATGAACTTCAGTTCCACTTCAAGGTAATGCAGTTACTTTGATATGACTGCACCTGCTGTTTCCCATCTTTAAGACTGGTTGAGCTTGCAGAGCATTTATGGATTTTACAAAAAGTTAATTCCCTTGACCCCATGCAAACGTCCGTCCAAGTTGGCTTACTTTGCTTCCTTATGCCATGCCTGATGTGTCCGGTGATCTTCAGTGTGGCAGCAAATGTGTGCGGTCAGAAAGTATCTTCAGTGTGGCCGCAAACATGTGCAGTCAGAAAATGTCTTCAGTGTGGCAGCAAATGTCTTCAATGCAGTGCCATTTGTTTGTTGCTGTTGGTCTGTTCCTCTTGGAGCAGCTGGATGGCTGAGCACCACGTACCTTCTGGCACTGGTGTGGTACACCCTTGTTTGAAAGAAGGGGCTCAATCAACAACCTCGGGTGTCTTCCTCTCAACTCCCTATGCACCTCGATTTAAGTCACCAAGGCAATGAAACATTTTCGCCCATCATCTCTGAATTTTGTTGCCCGTTCTTCTCTGCCGTCATGTTGGGTGGTAGGTTTGCCTGCAACTCTTCTACTACTAGAACTGACAAGGAGACAAGCTCGAGTTTTGTGATTGATGGGCGGCTTTGTCATCAGGCCTCAGATGCAGAGTTGGAGTGGTTGAATTCAGACTCCTCCTTCGATTGTTATCCCAAACGTAAGTCTCCTCACCCATGCTGTGTCTTTACGCACCTGTATCCCTGGGACGGGTAAATGTGAAACTAATTCCTAGAGCTCCTGGCTCCACTCTGGACACCCACCAAGCCTCCCAAAAATGTCCAGCTGAACGAGAACAGAATAATTATGTGTCCTCCTTGTAGACTAGATGCAGGTAATGCAGGCAGGTAAAGGTTGGCGCTTGACTTTTTGACTCCATTAGTTATTCCTAAAGTATGTTACACCAACCACTTTTGGTCACAGCTGCTTTCTAGCAAAGTCTGGTAGGCAAGATGTCCCTCTTTATCCCCACACTCCATGTCCCCCTTCTGTGAAAAGGTGACTAGCCACTGTGGTGCATGTGTTGCATGTGTGTCTGTATGTGAGTTGGGCACAGGGGTTGGGTGATATATGTGTCTGGCTATATATGTGTGTGAGTGTATGTGCGTGTGTGTGGTACAGATTAGCATGTGTAACTAGGCGTGTGTGTGCATATGCTCTTTGTGTATGTCTGTGTGTCTTTGTTAGAAGGTGGGTTGGTATATGCTGTCCACTAAATAAAGTGGGCACCTTGTACCAGTCCACATGACCCTTATGATGTATGAGGTCAAATATAACCTTTATGGAAAGCTATCCTAGTGGTAGCTATAGAGAGCAACCTTCAGGCTTAATCTTGAAGGAATGTAAAGCAGCTTGTTTTACCAGAATATCACCTCCTAAATGACTAAATGAAAGGAGAACCACACAGTGTTTATATATAAATATGTATTTAATAATATAACACTCTCTACTAGTCTCTATGCGAGACTAGGGCACAAAGCACACAATACTGAATCAATAGAACACTCGTAAATAGCACAATACACAGCCGGCTCCACGGGGAGACAGAACCATGTACTAAAAAAATTGGATAATAACAACGACTTGACAAGACACAGTGCCTAGAGCATGTAGAACGGCTGGGACCCCAAGGAACCACCTAGAGGAGTGACACAGGAAGCCCACGGAGGACGGGTGCAGTGAGGAATCACAGACGCGTGCTCCGTACAACTCTATGGGTAAGTCGCGGTTGCAAATTTAAAGTTTAAGGACACTTCTTCGAGGACTTCGAACAAACTCTTTGGAACTTAGAAGGTTCTATGGCCAACCTACCAGTGTGTACCGAGGTACCTGTGTTACCTAGCCCAGAGGAGCCAGGTGCATAGGGGTCAAGTGGTGTCAGAAACCTTTGTCGTTTTCAATGGAGAGCTGCAAAGAAGTACTGCTGCCAGGAAGGTGAAGAGTGTCCGGTGGAATCCAAGCCTGGATTCAAGGTGAGAGGAACCTGGAAACAGAGGGGACAGAGTCTGGGTCACTTCAGGTGACCAGGGGCTCGGTAGTCGAATGCCCACTGATGTCGGGTGCTTCAGGTGAGAAGGGTTGCTTCACTCTGCAGCCACGGGGACCAGAAGACGTCGAGGATGACTAGGATCTGGAGGTGAGCTGTCCCACAAAGGATGTCGAGTGCTGAGGGGTCGATGTCCAGCTGGAACATCAACAAGCCTTGGCAAATGCAACCATTGTGGTCAGCGGAAACAGGTTACGAAGTGGACCAGCAAGGTCCAGGGGACTCTCCAAGCAATGGAGAGTCAGGGCACATCTGGAGCAAACAGGTAAGTCCAAGAACAAACAAAGTGACCCTCGCCAGGACCAACAGGCCAATGGACCAGAGATCGCGAGGAGACCTCAAGCATGTTTGCAGAATACCAGCCCACAGGACACTCAGAGTGTGGAGGCTGGAAATCTTCAATACAAATACTGCTCGGGGTTGGGACTACACAGAGTCCAAAGCACAGGCTCAGGAATCGTAACTAAGTATATGCAACTGCAAATGTACGCAGTGTAGAGGGGTTCGGGCTGCACAATCTCCACGAGGGATACTGGTCTCAGAATCCTTGAGACGGCAGATCAACCTCAGGGACCTTTGGAAATCCACGTCCTGTGTTGCTAAAATCTTCAGGGTCCTCAGGAGCTCAGGAGAAGCAAACTGGTCAGATGTGTTTAGGTGCCTGCTTTTGCAGGGGAGTAACTCCTTTACGCCAAGGGAGATTCTTCAGTCATCCAGTGTCGTGCAGGCAGTTGAAGTACTTGGTTTCGTCTTAGCAGAATCTTGTCCAGGTAAAATCTAGAGTCCTGTAGTCAGGTAACCCACTTTATACCCATGGGAAGGGGTTGGAAAGATTCTGTGGAACCTCCTAGGGGAGCGGCAGGACAGAGGGAAGGCTACACCCATGTCCTTTGTCCAGTTTCATGCCAGAGCAGGAGCCAATGGCTCCCAGAACTGTTTTGAGCTGGATTATGCACAGGGACACCAAATGCGCCCCCAGTGCAGACTTTCTGGCACTCGAAGAGTGCACCCACGCAGCCCCAATACACTAAATCCTGTCTGGGAGGTGGTCACACCTCCCTGTGACAGGATGCCTATTGCCATGCCTTCCCCTGCTCAAACTTGGCTCAGCAGCAGGAGAGTAGAATTGTGTCTGTGGCCGCCAGCATCCATTTTGTGCTGCCCAGGTCGAGAAAGCTGGTACCAGTTAGGCCGATGACCCACAGTAGTGGTTCTAGAAGGATGGAATCATACCTCCCACACCAGTTACTGATGTAGAGGTATGATTCCAAGGTGTTTGACACCAAACACAACATGTTTCTAAGCAGCCGTTTTAAAGTTAGCATTTACCGCGAGGTTATAATGCACTTAAACATATATGTCTGGCTGCATCACAGACAACCCTGGAGAATGGTCTCCGAAGGATGCAATGGGGCTCTGCTCATGCAAAGTCACCCTCTCATGTAAAATCCAGCACACTGCCTTCAGGATTGTTAAGGCCTGCCATAGAGGTAACTGATAGGTATTTAAGTGTAATGATTTAGATAGATATAGTGAACCTATATCTCAGTGGGTGGTGCAAGCACCATCTTACACAGTCTGCAGTGGCAAGCTGGTCGTGTCAATTTGAACGGCCTCTCAGGGGTGGCATAACACATTCTGCAGCCCTTGAGAGGCCTCTGGGGTACGTATGCCCTGGGTACATGGAGTACCATATACTAGGGACTGATAAGGGTACCCCAGAATCCAATCTGGAGTGTACCTAAAGTACATGCATTGCAATTTAAGGGAGAAAGCAGCTAGACTGGGGTCCTGGATAGCAGGATCCCAATCAGACTAGGGCAAAAACAGTGTGACATCAGAAAAAAGTGGGGGTAACCATAAGAAGCAGATACTACTTTCCTACAGTCTTTGTGCATGCCAGGTGTGCATGCATGTCTGTATGTGGGTGCATCTGTAAGAATTTGTGTCTGTGTGTGTTTGTGTGCATCTGTCGGCATTTCTGTGTGTGTGCAACTGTAGGCATTTGTGTGTGCATCTGTAGTCATTTGTGTGCGTGCGTGTGTGTGTGTATGTGTGTGGACCTATGGGCATGTGTGTGTGTGCATGTACGTGTATGTGTGTGCATCTGTAGGCATTTGTGTGTGTGTGTCTGCATGCATGTGCATTTATGTGCATCTGTAGGCATTTGTGTGTGTGCATGTGTGTGTGTGTGTGTATGTGAATGCACCTGTAGGCATGTTTGTGTGTGTATGCATCTGTAGGCATTTGTGTGTGTGTGTGTGTGTGTCTGCATGCATGTGTATGTATGTGCATCTGTAGGCATTTGTGTGTGAGCATGTGTGTGTGTGCATCTGTAGGCATGTGTGTGTGTGCATGTGTGTGTATGTGTGCGCATCTGTAGGCATTTGTCTGTGTGTGTGTGAGTGTGTGTGTGCATGCATCTGTATGTTTGTGTATCCAATAATGATATTAAATGAGAATAAACGAAAGACATGATTATGTGCAGTGTTAGCCAATTCATGTTGGGAGTTCTGCCTGTGGGTTTAACTGATAACCCATGTGTGTAAAATACCGCCTGTGTGTTGGTTTATCATCACTGGCCAGCATTAGCCGGATGCTGCTCATGAAACAGAGCTGTGGCTTTCGGGACTCTTCCCTGTGAACAATGGGCTCTGTCAGAGGTCTGCAGCCTGGCTGCAAAGCTTCTGCTGGGCAGTACCGCAGGCGCCGACATCCAGAACACGCACAATCGCCTGTTGTTTCCTATATGTCAGTATAACTCAGCCGCCATTTCCATTAAAATGATGTCAAGCATCAAGTCCTAACAGAGCGCACACTGGAATGTCTCTGAGCAAGGAAGTGTCTCAGCACTTGATTAAAAATATATATCAAACACGACGCGCGTGTCAGACCTCAGCGTGGCCTGTGACGGAGAGGCTCGAGCTGTTAAAGGTACTCATAGGAATGTGGGTGGTGCTTAGAAACGAGGGAGATGAGTTAAATCTGCTTATCAGGCTGTGCATCCTCCGCAATGCATCTCTCGATGAAAGCCCTTTACCTCGGGCGTATATCAAGCAATCCCAGAATCCACTGGTACCGGAAGTTCAATCAGAGATAGTGAGGATATGGGTTCTATAGTGTAAATTACTAACCTTGAAATGCAGAAACCTCGGCCCTTATGTATAAATGTATTCCCCCACAGACACAAAGGGGCAGATTTACGAAAAATCAATACAAGGCTGTGCAGTGCAGCATCAAAGGTCTTTTTGCATATTTATATAATGCAAACTCGACCCAAAGGTATTGGAGCACTTTACATGAGCACGCATTTACATTACACAATTAGGCAAGGGGAGATTAAGTGATTTGCCCAGAATCACAGAATGTGGAAGCGACCCTGAGGCTCGAACCCTGGTTTCCAGCACCAAAGTCAGCAGTCTAGCCGACGAACCAGGTTGAGGGCCGGTCTGGCTGTAGCGGGCACTGGGCGTTTTCCCTTTGGGCTGGACACAGGGGGCTGGCCTTGCAGCAATTCTGCAATATCCGTTGCCTGTGACAAAAGAGGCAGAGCGAGTGGTGCTCCCCACCACCACTCCCCCCTTCCTTGACCCGGGCTGGCTGAGCTGATTGCCACAGCTAGTTTCAGTTCCCAGCCCGGCCATGCTAAAGTTGCTGCACTGTGTTGTGTGTAAGAGAGACAGCAGGACAGTGCCATGTCCATTAAGAGATGGCACTATTTCCCCTTATCTCTCTGCGCTGGAATACTTTAGGCTGCCATGCACCAAAGCACACATCTGTGCACCATAGTGCAAGGGTGTGTGCATTCTGTAAGGAATAGATTTTGAATTGTAAGGGGACATTTCTAGGACAAAAACTACCCTTTAAGAATCTTCCTGTTCTGTATGTGTGCTGCACATTGCAGCATGTAGGCAAAGAAGGAAAAACAGAAGAAATGAAAACATTTCTCTTGGTTATGTCTGCCTTGAGGAGGCATAACATTTTGGTGCAAACCCATGTCATGAATGTTAGTGGAAAGAAAAATGAGTCAAAACCATAGGTGGTTGCATGGGAACGCCCATGTCCCACCTACAGAATGCCCTGTTGACGCAAAGTAATGCAAAGCTGTGCATAGTGCATCTATGCAAAAGTAACACTAACCCGGCGCGAAGCATTATTAAATCTGGGCCAGAATATGCAAAACACTTTCAAAGATGAAGCCTTTATGTTCTAATCCCGGCGTAACACTTAACCGAAATAACGTTATGAGTATATGCAGGCCATTTTACCTGTGTCTTGAATTGTACACATATAAAACTGATTTTGCAGTGTACAGTACAGTCCCAGTTGCATGTTCCCAACCTTTGCCCATCACAACCTTGTTTCTGTAATCAGTCGTAGCTAAACTCAAATCACCATACTGTTTGGTATATTATGCAACATGCTTCAGTAGTGCCTGCTACATTAGAATGTTCTTTTTACATTTACATAGCACCTACTACCCCTGACTAGACATTAAAGCCATGTTGATAGTATATCAAATGTCAAAATGCATATATTCTTGAAAACTGTTTACAGCAGACACTGTGGTTCATACAGTGTAATTATTGACTAAACTTAAAGAGATAACCTATGGAGCATTAGAGCATTGGAATGTTGAGTGCTCCATTGAAAACAATGAAGTGCTACGGGCTTCTAACAGCTCGTAGAAGCCCGGAGCATCAACATTCCAATGTTTAACAAAGGCCTGACAGACCTGAGGGGATTTCAACCCCTTGGGGGTCCATGAGGCCTTTGTTTTATAAATTAGATCATTGTGCCCTCTAGGGGTGGGATGTTCTAATAGCCTTAGAGCCCTCTGTAGCGCGCTATCGGCCATTAAGGGTCAGCTCCCTTGTTAATGCTGGCGGGTGAATTTAATGGCCAGTAGAGCCCGCTACGGTGGGCTCCAAGGCTATATGAAGATGTTCCAAAGTAGCCACACTTTTGCCTCTTCTGATTTTATCACCACTCTGCCTTCCCACCAGTTTGTTCTTACCAGTTGAGATGTTCCAAGGTGGCAGAGGGGTTGCTTTCGGGGTGGTGGAAGGGTTTAGTTATATCCACCTAGTGGGGCATATTTGGGAAATATCGACTCCCCTTGGTAGTCTGGCCAGCTTTGCCAGCGGTGAAGCTAAACCCAACCAGAAGTCTCTGTCCTGGATTCCCTGATAACAATGAACTATGTGTGGTCATAAGTCAGTAACGCAGGCCCCTGAAGGGCGTGCAGAACAGGGGAGTCCCCACCTCACAAGGGGTCCCATTCAGACCCAGGTCTATGATTTTCTGTGTGATATGAGAGTCTCAGGGGGCCATCACCACATTCTGCAGGGGGCCACATCATTTAACATTATGTTGCTGTCGCGGACAGGTGAGAAGTGCTGGGAGACAAACACCAATTGGGAAGAGCCTGGGGCCTTAAGGAGCAATGTTAAAGACGGAATGAGGGCGGGCTATTCTGTGATCCATGGGGTAAACCATGGAGCATGGAACAGTGGACCACTGCAGTACAGTACGGGCCCACCTTCTGTCCTGTGCAGCTCTTTCCCAATTGCAGGAATAACATCTCGCTGCTTCAACAAGCAGTTTTATTTTGCACACTTTTTGAGGATTAGTTTTTTTAAATTACATTGTTTTGCATTTGAGAAGGACATCAAAAGGAACATATTTAATACAGAGGGCAACATAGTGTTGAAGATAGAAATCTCATTTGGCATAAATGATGTGAGGCCGACAGGTGTTGACTTAGCGGAAGAGCCGCGCAAGACATCATCATACAGTATTGTACGCTAATCATTCGAAGCAGAGCTATTAGTCTCAGCTGACCCCGCAGAGTTCTACTCATTTCTTGCCACATATTAAGGTCATCTCCCAGCTATTCGCATCTCCTCAGGAAACATTAACTCCAGCATATCTTTCTGCCACAGGTCATACACATCCCAATTGTCTTCAACCCAATGAACTGCTGCATGACTCTTTCCTACTAATAGGCGGCCTAATGTGCCCAAGTGATAACCCAGGCATCTGTTCTTGAGTTTTGATACAAGCCCAACATCCATTGCAAGACATCTAAGCCAAACATACTAATCACAGCCCGAGCGGCCAAGTCAACTCTTGTGCCCAATGGACCTCCATCTCCACGCGTGTCCACAACATATTCATCTAACCCACTTCATTCTCTCCACATGTCTAGCATTTATCTTGGTGCGTGTAAGACAGCAGGAGTGATGTACACTAAATGTAAAAATGTAATATGTATAGGACGAAACTGAGCATTGCTCATTGTGTTAGGCAGTGCTCTAAACCTCACTCAATCAGAAATTTGTAGACCACAATCCTGCTTCCATTTATGTTTAACAGTCAATATAAAACTTTGATCTTCCGTACAGGCCACCCTATAGATGGAAGAAACTGGGTGGCCACCTCAGTCAATGGCAGGATTTGGAGGTCCTGCAGACCTCCCCCTGGACCTAACAGCGACAACAACCACCTCAAGTGCATCCTCCTCAACACCCGCTCCGTCCGCAAGCACGCGGTCGAACTCTGGGACCTCCTCGACACAAGAGCTCCACACGTCGCCTTCCTCACGGAAACCTGGATAAACGCCTCCTCTGCCTCAGACATCGCCATAGCCATCCCGGACGGCTACAAGATCACCCGGAAGGACCGCGTCAACCAAACTGGAGGAGGAATCGCCATCATCTACAGGAGCACCGTCAACATCACGACCAACGACGAAGACATGTTCTCTGCCGCCGAACACCTACACTTCCAAATTCACACCGACCCCAAGACCACCCTTAGAGGAACACTTATCTACAGACCCCCGGGTCCGCGCACACAATTCAGCGAAACAATCGCCGACTTCATCAGCCCACATGCCCTAGCCTCACCAGAATACATCCTCCTAGGGGACCTGAACTTCCACCTGGAGAAAAACAACGACAACAAGCTAGCTGGCCACACGCTCGACCCCATCTTCACCGCCAGCAACCATGTCTCCTTCAGCCACTCCACCGGGCTACACTGGACCGACGTGAAAGAAGTGACATCTGCATCCACTTCACCTTCAAAAAGACGACATCTCACCTCCGCACGCAACAAATTCCCCGCAGATGCTGGAGCAAAATCACCACAGACCAGCTCCTCTCATCACTGAGCCAGAACCCGCCAGCCGATACAGCGGACACCAACAACGCAGCCCGCAACCTCACACAGTGGATCACCAATTGCGCCGACGACCTCGCGCCACTGAAAAAAAAACCAGGCGAGTCCCGCAACAGGAAATCCTCATGGTTCACCGACGCCCTCAAACACTCAAAGAAATCCTGCCAAACCCTCAAAAAAATCTGGCGCCACGATCAGACCACCGAAAACATGACTGCCCTCAAGAACACCACCCACGAACACCACCAGCTGATCCGCACCACCAAAAGGGCATCGTTCAAAGAGCGACTAGACAGCAACACCCACAACAGCAAGGAACTCTTCAGCATCGTCCAAGAGCTCTCCAACCCCAACGCCAGCAACAACAACATCACACCATCACAAGACCTCTGCAACTCCCTCGCCACGTTCTTCCACCGCAAAATCACAGACATACACGACAGCTTCGGACCCCAGATTCCGCCTCCAGCCACCGAACCACCGACCTCCACCACCATCCTCAGCGCCTGGACCCCAATCAGCACTGAAGACACCACCCACATCATGAACACCATCCACTCGGGCTGCCCCTCCGACCCTTGCCCCCAACATATCTTCAACAAAGCCGACATCATCATCGCCCTCCACCTCCGGAACATCATAAACAACTCCTTCACGTCCGCCACCTTCCCAGAGAGCTGGAAGCACGCAGATATCAACGCCCTTCTGAAGAAACCCACAGCGGACCCTGAAGACCTCAAGAACGTCCGCCCCATCTCTCTTCTTCCCTTCCCGGCCAAAGTCATCGAGAAGACCGTCAATAAACAGCTGACTGCTTTCCTCGACCCGTCCCAGTCTGGATATTGAGCCAACCACAGCACCGAGACCGCCCTCATCGCAGCCATCGATGACATCAGGATCCTCATGGACAACGGAGAAACAACCGCTCTCATCCTCCTAGGCCTCTCGGCCGCCTTCGACCCCGTATGCCACTGCACCCTGATATCCCGCCTCCTCAACACAGGGATCCAAAGAAAGGCCCAGGACTGGATCCCCTCGTTCCTCTCCGACAGAACCCAGAGAGTCAGCCTACCTCCGTTCCGCTCAGCAGCCACCAAGATTGTCTGCGGCGTACCCCAAGGCTCCTCGCTCAGCCCGACCCTCTTCAATATCTACATGAGCCCCCTCGCCGCCATCGCTCGCAAACACATCAACATCATCTCCTACGCCGACGACACCCAACTGATACTCTCCCTCACCAAAGACCCAGCCACCGCCAAATCCAACCTCCAGGAAGGAATGAAAGAAGTCGCAGATGGATGAAACTCAGTCGCCTGAAATTGAACTCAGACAAGACGGAGGTCCTCATACTCGGACAATCCCCCTCCGCCTGGGACGACTCCTAGTGGCCCACAGCGCTGGGCTCCGCTCCAAAACCCACAGACCACGCACGCAACTTGGGATTCATCCTGGACTCCTCCCTCACAATGACCAAGCAAGTCAACTCCGTCTCATCATCTTGCTTCAACACCCTGCGCATGCTCCGTAAGATCTTTCGGTGGATCCCCACCGAAACCAGAAAACCGTCACCAAGGCCCTCGTCACCAGCCGACTGGACTACGGAAAAGCCCTATACGCAGGAACCACAGCCAACTTCAGAAACGACTCCAACACATACAGAACGCCTCCGCACGACTCATCCTCGACATCCCCTGCCACAGCCACATATCCGCCCACCTGAGAGACCTGCACTGGCTCCCCGTCAACAAGAGGATCACATTCAGGCTCCTCACCTACGCACACAAAGCACTCCACGACAATAGCCCCGAATACCTCAACGACCGCCTCTCATTCTACAACCCCACCCGCCAGCTACGGTACGCCAGCCTCGCCCTCGCCACCGTCCCACGGATCTGCAGAACCACCACCGGAGGAAGATCATTCTCCTACCTAGCTGCCAAAACATGGAACTCCCTCCCCGCACACCTACGGCTGACCGAGGACCATCTTACCTTCAGGAAACACCTCAAGACCTGGCTTTTCGAGCAGTAGCGACTCCCCCCCCCCTCCCTCCAGCGCCTTGAGACAATCACGGGTGAGTAGCGCGCTCTATAAATGCACTGATTGATTTATTGATTGATTGATTGATTGATTTTCTGAAAAAAAGCTTGTAAGAATTTATAAAGGACTCACAACTGGTGAGTCTAAGGAGTTCCCAAACTTGTTTCTGTTAAAGACTGAAAAGTGTGAGCGAGAGACAGTGTTGGAAAGTGACCCCGCATGCCTCTCTCACCCCCATCAACACTCTCTTACAACACAGGACTCTTGGAGGAGATATGAGTGAGGCCCAAATAGAGAGAGAAGCCTGCATGCAAATGTGGGATGAAGGTGTGAAATAGGAAGTGACCAGACAAATGGGAAACTTAAGCCATTCACGGTGAAGTACTGCATATTTTGGAAACTGTGAGATGAATGTTTTGGGACAACAATCAATGGTACCTTCATTCTTTCCGTGTCAACCACAATTAAATTAGCCATCCAACATTTTAAACTCTACGACCATGAAATGATCCTGAACTACTTGGATGTGAGCTGTGATTTCACTGGACACCCATCACAATTGCCTGACTTGATGCTAGGTCTGGTGGCTTAGTGTAGTAATGCATCCACTGTAAGGGTCTGTGTTTGACCCCAATGTCACAGGTTCAAATCCCGGTGGGTCCACTCGGCCTTTCATCCTTCTGAGGTGGATAAAATTAGTACTATTCAGTTGGATAACAATAAACATCTACTACTCAGCGCCAAGGTATCCTTGGGTTAACGTGTGCTTTACAAATACATGTTATGTTATGACTCCTGCAAACATGGAAGTGAGAGTGACTGGGTTGGCTATTTGTGGTTCAATGGCGATGTCCTTACCTGCCTAGCTTAGAGGCAGTCAGTGGGCCCGATTCACAGAACTAACTTAAGACAAAATCCTAAACTTACTACTTTTGGTATTCACAGAAGTTAGGATTTTGTCTTAAGTTTGCCTTAAGACAGACTTAAGACAGACTTAAGACAAAATCTTAACTTAAGTCTGTCTTAAGTCTGTTTTAAGATTGTCTTAAGACAAACTTAGGACTAAATCCTAACTTCTGTGAATACCAAAAGTAGTATGTTTAGGATTTTGTCTTAAGTTAGTTCTGTGAATCAGGCCCTATATGTCTGAATGCCCTCATCCTACAGTATCTGGCTACATTCCCAAACCACGACGAACCAATCGCTGTCTTGCTCTGCCGCAGAGAAGAAGGCAACAAATAGAAGTGAACATGGAGACCATATTCTTAAGTAGATGTGGACTCCGCCTGATTGCTGACTATACATGCTCTCTTCAAATTGTGATGTAACAAACCTCAAGTGCCTATGTATTATATAAGTTCTTAAGTAAAGCGCTCTGACACCCATTGAGTCTAGTTAATGCTATTTAAAACTCAAATAAATAAATAAAATGTTGCAGTCTTTTACAGATATTTGGCAGACACGGCTGGTAAACTGGACGTCCTGTCATGTGTGTGGCACTGCAGGTTTCTTTTTCTGATATACGGTTAAGTGGTGTCGTTTTCCTGTTATTTCCAGTCTAAAAACACAATTTCGCAAATGAAGTTACCAAAACGATATACTTTTTAAAATAGTTATTCCATATAAAGAGCCAGACCTCTGTGTGCATTTAAAATATTGACATCCTTAACAAAGCTGTATGCGAGTAACATTATTTTCACCTTTATCTTACAATGCACAATTGCTTCCTTCTTTTACTTGCCTATGTCATTAGTTAATTTATTCTTGTAATTTTTTCATATATTTTTGTTCTGCCTTATTGTACTTTATGTTAGTAATCTACTTTGTTTTTTTTCATTCTTACCTGTAATAAATGCATATTTGTGCTGTCTTTGGTGTAAAGCGCTCCGATGCCCATTGAAGCCTCATAAACCCTATATAAAACCTCAAAACATAAATACTGCTTCCAGTGAATGAAGCTACATGTCAGATGCTGGTCACTTAGTCAAAGAAAAAATTATATCTATTGATTTAAAGAAAAGGCAGAGGAGAGTCAACAAACAAGCACAAAACACTGTGGCATTAACCAGCCGCTTTCTAAATTACATAAGCGTTACGCCTAAAAGCTGAGCACTTTGGTCCTTATTGACTAAGGGATTCCTGTTATTTTGTGACCCATAATTGCTAAAAGCCTTAGCAAACACAGCCCTTTATTTAGAATGTATGCGGATTAGTATTGTTCCCACTTGCTCGTGAACTTTCATGCAGTGTGCACTTGCAGGCCTCGCTGGAGCGAACAGTTACATTAGTGGCCTTTCAATTCAGCGACAGATCGCAATTTTGTTTCAGTGTATTTGACCCATCCAAAATATCCATTGTATTCATGAAGGCTACCGAGACAGAGCGCGGCCTACTGCCAGTCCTCTAAATATTGGGCCGCTCTGTTTGGAAAAGAGTGGGACCACCAACGGCTACGCTGCGCGCCCCTCCTAGGCCGCTGTCCTGGTATGCCACCACTTGAAGTAGAGATACCTAAAAACTACTTTCTCAGACAAAACAATGTCATTAGCAGGACCCATTCCAATCAGCTCCATAAAATATTTGCCTCTGTTGCCTTTATAGAATTCCACAGCATGCGTCACTGAAAAAAGGCCAAAAGCTGTTGTCAGGGCCTCGGAAGCAGCGGAGTAGCCTTCGCCCCACTCCCGCGCGGTGAGAAAGACGCAGCTGTCATAGGAGTGAAAGCTTCCATCAGGGCCCATCCTTTCAAAATTCAGCGAAAACATTTCATCCCCAGTGAATGCCCCATTTGGATGATATTTAGCTGTTTGTCTTTCAGCCGGCCACTCAGCAGCCTTCTCTTCACCAATAATTACCGCCTGGTTGACTGGTTTGGGAGGTCTTCAAAAAGTGACACTCGACGAAGCCTACCCTTTCATGGGCTCTGAAAGGATGGGACTGGGGCTCCTTTCTTTCCAAGCACCACAAAGACACTCAAGCACAGAAGGATTTGAAGCACAACGGGCAGTCCATTTGAGCGAGTTCTAGGGGGGAATTGTTTAGGGATCATCATTCTGCTACCCAACCGCCATTTCCTGAAAGCCGTTGAGCATGTTTACACCAAAACACAATATAAATTCGCCAGCCATGAATAGATAATCTACTCGAAGGCTCCTTAACCCGGCCAGTTCGAGAGGATAAGGCCGCTGTATGCCCGTTGCAATGTCATAGTCTTCAGCGGGCCAGATTTCAGCCCCATTCACAGTCACTCCAAACACTGTGCTGAAAAGTAGGCCGCGACGCTCGCTGTTTACTTCACGTGTGGAATTCGAAACTTTCCCGGTTCTGTCACAAGTTTAGCTTCTGCCATTCTGTGTTCTTTTAGTGAGAAGGAGTTGCCATGCGAGATATTTGGAGGCTCGTGCTCGCTTGAACATAAAACTCAGTTCGAGCGCATTTCACAGACTTTCAGATTTCCAGTCATGGGGTTTGTGGCTGAGACTGGGAGTGATGTTCTAAACAGCATGTTCTTGGGGCTTTCGACAGATATAAATATAGAAACTGTGAAAGTGAGAGCAGATTGCCAGGTACAGCCTGCTTAGCACTTCATCATCTGCAGTGCATTAGACCACACATTACCTCCCTTTACCCGAGTCCATTCTATACAGCAGCTGATGAGGCAGTTATATATATATATATATATATATATATATATATATATATATATATATATATATATATATATATATATATATATATATATATATATATATATATATATATAATATATATATATATATATTTTTTTTTTTTTTTTTTTTTAATTCAGTAAAAACTGAAAAGTCAAAGGCTACAGGGACGTTATAGTAAGGAAATAAAATAATAGAATAATAAAAAAGAAAAAAACCTTAAAATGTCACTGAAAAAAAACAAAGGCCTCATTTATGAGGTTTTGCCATAGGGCAGCACTGCAGTCCTTCCTGCTGCGCATCTCAATGGTAAAAGAAAAGGGCAGGAATGTTCCTGCACAAAAAACAATCACAAGAGGCTTTTTCCTCTTTCTATGCGTGCTGCAGAATGCAGCACACATAGAAAAAGGAAAAACGAGGCAAAACAAAGATATTTCTCCTCATTGTGTCTCGGGAGGCGTACGTTTTTGGTGCTGCCTCAGATTTACGATTTTTCATAGCTCTGGGGCACTGTCAAAAGTCATGGATGTTGCTGGGAACCCCCCAGCAACACCCATTTATGCCCCTTTAACACAGAAAACTGTGTTAAAGGGAGCCATATTTACGAGGCAGCACTAAGCCAAAGAAAAGTGGCTTAGTGCTTCTTTATAAATATAGAGCAGGCTTCTGCACCACGGAATGTCACAAAAAGTGACGCTCCGGCAGCGCAAGGGGCCTCATTAATGAGGCCCAAAGATTACAGTGACGTTAGGTTCAGATTGTACACGGACAAAGCCACAGAAATTCAGTAATTATAGTTACCTGAGCTAACTATAACTTACGCCAGCATGTACTGCTTATGACCTCACATATTTAATCACTTACAACATGGTCAGTGACATCACTGAATACATCATTGAATTCTATTTCCTAAGTATAATATCTGTGTAACCTGTGTTTTGTGTGTCTTAGTGAGTCTGTGAGTGAGCCTGTGAGTGTCTAAGAAGGTTTCTCAGTGGGTGCATGAGTATTTCAGTAAGTGTGCCTCCCCATCAACACTATCATAGATCATCAAGGCCTCCCTGGTCTTGTCCAGCATGCATCTGCGCTCCTATGGTTTAACTCACATGATGGTTAGCCTGGGTACCAGCTGCGCGGCGCAAGCCTGATAGAATTCAACAGGGAAGTCACCCCCCCCCCGGTATCATACTGTGTGCCAGGCCTTTGCTGGCCTCTCTGATTTCCAGCTCAGAGACAGTGCCCACAAACCACTTCCGAGCCCCTTCCGGCAGCTGCTGCAGCTGCACCCTGTCCAAGAAGGCGCCCAGAAGTCCAGCATGTACAGGGTCCCTCTATACAGGTCCTGATAGTGTCTCGTAAAGACTTCATGGATGCCGGTTTGGGGCAAATTATTTACCCATTGGACCAGCAATTTGGGTGATGGGGGTTACCCTGTCCTCTAGGTGGGTCAGCCATGCCCACAATCTGGCTGCACACCAGCCCTCCATGTGCACAGCTGCAGTATGTTCCCGTAAGGAACCAATGGTCCCTTTTGGATGGTGGGTGGATCGTCCCTGCTGGGCCGGGCGATCGTGCCGCCATCCTTGCTGCAAAGACCCCCGCCATATTACTATGGCTGGGGGGCCCGCAGCGGACGGAAAGAACGTCTGCCGCTTTTCCGCACGGTCGAGAAGTCGACCGGGCGGAGAAGGGTTCAATATGGTGGCGATGTCTGTTAGACACTGCCAGCCAAATTAAGATGTGGGCAGGAACATGCCTTTCCGTGGCAGGCATTCGGGAATCTTTTGCAGGGGTCCGTTGCGGGCCCCCAGGGACTCTGGGGGGTGGGTAGTGCACATGGGGGTACCCATGTTACCTCCCTGCATTTCAATGTACAAGGTGGCAGGCACCGCGCGGTGCCTGTCACGTTGTGCATTGAAAAGCACAACATGCATTTTTGGCATTGCGGTGGGCGGTGTTTTCAGCACTGCCCGCCGCAATGTCAGAAATGCGGGATGCGCCCACCTGTGTGGCGGGCGCATCCTAATGGGATGTGCGGGACCGCCGCACCCTTAGCGGGTGGTCCCATTTCCTACTGGTATGGCGGTACTAATGAACCCCTAAGTTTCCCAGGTCTGCAGCATGCTTCTCTCTGTCCTCCCACAAAGACTCTGTGGCATCGGGGGGATCCAAGATCGTGGCTTCCAAGCAATGTATTTCAACATCTAAAGCAGTTAATTTATCACAAATCACCCACTCTACGTTCACCGACTGGCTAAGGAAGTTATGCCCATACCAAAGCCTTAAAGGCATTACATACGACATTCATATGGGGTGCGTTCTTGGCATTCAAATCAAAGTATTCTACAATCCGGTCTCTGAGAGGGTCGCGGAAGGAGGGTTCACATATATAATTGGGTGAGAGGATGGGGGACAAGCGGACTCCCTGTCAGGGCTCAGCTAAAAGGGGGTTATGGTCTGCGAGCATGTGGCCTAAATTCTTTGCAGATGCAACACTGGCCAGTAAGCTCTGCTGAGCCCAATATTTTGTCTAACCGAACATGCAGATCATGCACTGGAGAACAGAAGGAAAATTCTCTACATTGTGTCATATGAAGGTTTCTGACGATGGGGACTGCTGCAGTAGCCATCGTCAAGTCCTCACCATCTCCATTCCACCTGACATAGGGTGATTAAAGATTGAAGTTGGTGCAGCAGGGCTGCCCTAGCTAATGGATGAGTTAGATGTCCAAAGGGAGCTGGCTGGCCACCAAGTGCAGGCAAAGTATCTTGCTAAAAAAAAATAGTGGGACCCTCCAGAACAAAGCTCCCCCACTAATCTAGAGTTTATAGATGGCCCTGATGTCAGAGTCTTCAAGTAGTGCATCAGAGTACAGTCTCTCGGAGGCAGAGGGGAATCGGGGCAGCTTAGGGGCGATCTCCAGCAGGGCCCTCAAAGAAGCTGCTGCATCTAACAACACCATCCTCTCCATTTCGTCTGTCCCCTTGTCTGGCACACTCCGTCGGCGCCTTCTCTCCATCCTCGATTGCGACATTTTGGCTTGGGTGGTTGAAGGCTCCACCTTCCCACAGTGTCCCCTTTACATGTCTGTAACCAGTTCCATGCTGCAGGTGGGTTATCAAAGAAGATAGTTTGTCCAGCTACTATCAGTTTCAGATGGCAGGAAACAAGAGCATATGGCGCATTCCTGCATCCGTCACTTTACTTTTAACTATGAGGTAGGAGGCTCGCTTCTTCTGAACAGCAATTGTATAATCCAGAAATGTGTCTACTGAAGCATTGTCAATATGGAAGAGTTGGTTCTCCCTGGCTTTCTGTAGGATCATGCCGCTATCCCTGTAGTTCAGTGGGTGGGCAATCCCAGGACGCAATGTTGCACCCTGTGTGGGCAGCTGAGCAAGGACTTTGTGGGCTCTCTCCAAGGCAAAAATTGGTGACGTACCCCATGTTTCGACCTCCTCAGTCAGCCAGCGCTCTACGTAGGCCACCATATCCAGCCCCTCTGCCCCTTCAGGAGGCTGACAATCCAAAAGGTATTTTGATGGCTTCTCCACTCATCGTCCTCTGGTCCAGCAGGGCCAAGTGATGAAGCAAGTCAGTTACTTTGTCCTGCAATATTCAGATGGCGAATCACCTCCTCAAACGTGTTCCTGTTGTGCTTCACCTTGTCTGCCAGTTTGCAGTGGTTGTCCCTGAGTATACCAAGGTCCACTGATACATTGTCTAGCTTGCACCCCTGCACCTCACAAGCAGCATTCACCGCATTAAGGATTAGGTATAGCTAGTCAGCGAGGTCAGGGGGAGGCCATGTCTCTGCACCCTGCAACTCTCCTGGGGTGTCCTGGCAGTCCCCCACCGACGTGGTCTCTGACAGACCTAGAGCAGTCCATGGCACCTACCAAGCCCAGTGCCAACGCGTCAGGCCTCGGTCGGCTATGCATTAATCAACAGGGGCGGAAGGCATCCCAGACTGGACTCGGATGGAAAAGGGGCTACAGGTCACCCAGTTCCAATTACTACTGTAAAAGAGCAGGGCTGCCTTAAAGCAGAGTCAATCTCGAACAGCGGCTGCATAGCCAGTGTCAACACAGGGTCTGAGGTGCCATGCACCCACCAGTTACTCAACAGGCACCAGTCCCATGTGTCCCCGCAACAACAGAGGAGCGAAGTGGGATCCTGGGGAGTTGCAGGCTCGTCCTCCTCTTCTTGCACTCGGTGGGTCCCACTTGTACATTACCAATGGTCAACTCCACACTGGGCCGACGACATCCAATCCTCCGTTATCAGTGGTGCACGCGGTCTACCCAGCAGTTCAGGTTTAGATGTCTGCTGCAGAATCATCTAGTCCAACAGTCTATAATAGCTCCTCCCTTCTCCTTTTTGCAGGCGATTCTTGCAGAGACAACTTCCTCCATATGTGGCCAGCCGCCGTCCCCCGGGCCCAGACCCACAATGCCACTGCACTGTTGCGCTGTATCCTAGCAACTTACTGTGTGGAGAAGCGGCTATCACCCACAGACCACACTCGCGGCTAGGCCTCCCTCAATTTCCTCTGTCCTCCACGGACGGTCCCGCATGCGTCTGCTGTTCAGGAGGGAAGGGGGCAGCCAGGCTCATCAGAAGTACTAGGGATGGGCCTCTGCCATCTTGTGTGCCTCAGCACTGCCGGGATTCATCTCAGGGCCAAATCAGCACCGGAGCTTGGCCTGCCATGACAAGTAGGTAGGGCATTACCAGACCCTGGTATTGCACGAGGAGCAGAGGCGTCCGGTGGAACTCCCCTAGATTGCGGCCATTTTGTCATTCAGCAAGCCACACCCCCATACCCCCACACCCCCAACAGCATCATATCTTAGTTCTGGAGCTGTTTGTTATCCTCCCTTTGATGCAACACAGCACAGCAACTTTAATTTATGTGCTGCTTTGCTTCATATTTTAATAAATCCACCCCTTCCAGGGCCTACTGGCCTAGAACTACGACAGAGAGTAGTTTGATTGAAATACAGACACTGAAGAAGGAAGCTGGAAAATGCTTTGATTAATGGATACTTGAACTTCATAGCTGGCACACAGGAAAATAGAAGTGGCCATCTGAAGTTACGGTTTAGAAGCATTAGCAAACTTATTGATGTGTCTTCTGCATTATGTGACATTTGCGAATTTTCCTAAAATTTTGCATTAAGAAATTTTGGGTGAGGGCGCCTTGGGTGAACAACACTTACAACGCAACTTTTACATCGCAGAGCCTTTACAACGCAAACTATTACAACGCATTGCTCTGGGGGGCGCTCTAGTATAGGGAATAGGTTAATTTACTATCCAATAACCTTCCCTAGTGTCCACGGGGACTGGAGTTGAAATAGTAAATTAAACTATTCACTATCCAGCACCCCAAAGCACTATGCGTTGTAATGGACTGCGTTGTAATACTTACGTTGTAAAGGCATGCGATGTAAATGCATGCGTTGTAATGTCATACATCCGGCGCCTTGTGCAGAAAATCACTTGTTTAAGGGGTATATTCTATGTAAAGCAAAACCTTTCCAGAATATTGCTCAACGTTTTTTTAAAGCAGTCTCTTGCTTGACATTTTCACTCATGATACTGGGTACTCAAATTTCATGCAATTTTGTTTAATATTAACCAGATTTTGTGTCATTTCCTGAAGAAAATCACGAGATTTTGCACACCTCTACTTATGATGGCAATGCTTCCCCAACTTCTCTGCCGTCTGGATTCTTTCTTTGGAGCCTTTACCCCTGTGGACCTCAAATATTGGTTTTGCTTTATACATGTAAGTCAAGGGAATACATATAGGAGCAGTCTAGCAGACTGGCAGAAGTACTTGCTGACTCCTCATTTACAAACTCCAGGTATGACATACACACTTCTATTTATCACCTCTCATGCTGAGAGATCAACAGCATTTCACATTCAATCCAATCAACAGCTATCTTCTTGGAAAATCCCAGAACATTCTTTTAGGAGACCTTCAGTGTCAGAAGGCTAGAACAAGCATGCCCAACCCTGTAATCTCATGCCCATGAGTAATGAATATATTTGTAATTTTAAATATGTTTACATATATGTATTTTATTCTATATTTAACCGTTTTTAAAAAACATTTAGGAGTTGGAATCATAAATCTAACCCCTCCATACTCCACTTAGATTGGAGTGGGAATAGTAAATCTAGCCCATCCAAAGTCCAACAAATTCCCTGCTTTTGCTTACATTGGAGTAGAACAGTAAATCAGATCCCTCCAAATCCCAACGCTTTTCGTACTGTTGCTAAGAATGTAGAGGGGAGTGGGAATAGCAAATCTAAACCCTCCAAAGTCCATCGCATTCCCTTCTTTTGCTTACGTTGTGGTGGGATGGTAAATTTGACTCCTCCAAACATTAACACTTTTTCTGCTTTTTTTTACATTGGCCTGAGAACCGTAAATCTGGCCATTCTAAAGTCCAACACTTTCTCTGCTTATGGTGAAGTTTGAATAATAAATGGGACTCCGTCAAAGTCCAACACTTTCCCTACTCTTGCTTAGTTTGGATTGTTATTTTTAATTTATTTTTCTGTATTTTTACATTTTGAAATTATTTATAAAAATAAATATTTTGTAGTTTTAATGATTTTTTCATTTATGTTTCACTTTTGTTGGCTTTGTATTAATTTGTTTAAAATATTAAATTTGATATATGATTTTGCATTTCATTATTAACAATCTTAATGTATTTTTTAAATGTTTACATAATGTTTTTATATATACATTTACATTAGTTTTACTTTATATTAATAGATATTTGTATATGTATTTTTAATTACATTATTTTAAACGTTCATATTTTAAATAAATTATATATACATACATTGATATGTTCAACTTTTGTTTGATGATATTCGGGTCCACAAAATATTTTTTCAATAATATTTTTGTAGTTTACACACACGGTACTTATATTAATAATAATTTTGTTCTCCATATTTTTGATGCAATTTTTGTGAATCACCATATCGTTGTCCCGATATTTTGTCATGCAATTTTTGCCAGCTTTAGGAACTAATGCCCACTTTGGTTTTGAAAACTCTTGGAAGTAGATAGGCAGCTTTCATTATAGTTCTTAGATTCAAGTGAGAAGCAAATTATATCTACTTAGATCTCGATGGTTTTTGCAAATGTGTACAAATCCATGAAAACTGTTTCTTTAGCCTCTTTCAGGCTGGCAGTTGTAAACGTGTCCTTGCCATTTTTAGAGATGATGTTGACTGGCTGCATAATGGTGTGATTCATTCTGAAAATTCCTGGAGGCATATTTCAAATATTCTGACTTCTTTGAGACTGAAACTCTAACTAATTATGGTGTATCTCTGCAGTCACATATATTGAATTGAAATTGTGTTCTATGCATTGCTATGCAGCTTTAATGGCCCATGGTATGTCGACAGCAGTAAAGACTTTAGTAGGCAAGATGGGTGGAGTCTAATTGCTTGACTATTTGCTGTTTACATTAAATACAATGTGTTTTCTCTTCTAGTTTTTTACTGTCTGCCAAGGAGCAATAGTACTGAGTTATGTAGGAAGGAGTGGTTCAAGGAAGGGTTGTGCAGATGACATTTAAACTACTTTTCAAAATGTCATTTCAGTAACAGGACTCGCTATTGGGTGAGCAAACATGTTACCTTTGCCCTAAAAGTGTAGCAACCTTAAAACCTTTTCATGGGCAAAGCAAAAAATAGTTTTCCAATTCTGCACAACCTTGCCAAATACAATCCTTTCCTGCCTTGGGCCCAGTCACAGGATGGAAGTTCATTCCATGACTGGAAAAGAGGGTCCAGGGTGATGTAATCACAGGGACAGCTGATGGAGCCAGTGATGAGCTGACAATCTGGAATGACGTCAGAGGTAGGGCGGGACCTTGACCAATGGGGACCTTGCCTAAGAGGAAGGTCAGGGTGGATTTGCAAGTGGTGTAGCAAGAGATATGGCGAGCTAGGGGACTTGATGGGGGGCTGCCCCTCAGAAGTAATTCACCCACGACCACTAGGAGCAGGCAGTGTTTTCATTCAACAGCGAAAAAGGCTGTTGAAACTTACTCTGTTTTTTTAAAGAACTTTCGGAGATTTGCCTTATCCAGCAGCTTGAAAAGATTAAAAAAGAATTTACCGAGGCCATGGGATTTTCAATTTCCCATACACCTACTGAGTACTAGGGGGGTTAGTAAATCAGAGTAGAAAGTCAAAAGCCTGAAAACTATTTTAACAGTGTAATGAAGATTACAGGCACATTAGCGTACATTATATGGCAAGGTCTTTAAAAGGCAGTTTTATTACATTCAAAAACTCAAAGACAAGGGTATTATCTTGCAGCTCCACGAGTAAGTGTTTATTAGCATTTTGGACCAGTTACATCTCATAATTGATCAACAATACTACAAGATTATGGTTTGTAATTTTATCTCTTGTGAATCTGGGCATGTATACTCATTTTTTTTTTTTACATAACGTGAGCTCTGACTGGTCACTTATGTTATGCTCTTTGTCAGTGGGAGTTTTGCTGTAAAAAGTTCAACATATACACTGCTGGAGAAAGTTATTTTAGTACCAACATTACTTTTGTAACATTTCTTACTGGAGCATTTCTTGCAGCTTGCATTTGTGACTTGTATTTTACTGAATGGATGTTATAATAATTGAACATTTTAAACAATGCTTTCTTTTCAAACTCTGTTTTATGAGACAAGATTGACAGTTTCACCACCGCAAACCTTCGCAATTTTTTTTATGCCTAAAGTTTGCATTATGCGAATTGTGAAACATTTTCCCAGCTTCAGACAAGACACAGATTTGCATAATTTGTGCTTGCCAAGAGATATTCTTCTCAGACAATGCATTTTGTCCTAAAAGCAGTCTATGCTGGCATCTGGTATGACTGTTTTGTGCTAGGTGTAACCCAGACAAAAAGGTTGAGATGACAGCAAAATGTATTTTGCTCAAACATCGCGTATATTTCGGAAAGAAAGAATGCTAATTTTGCACACTCCCATCCCATAATGATATCTAATTATATATACTAAAGGATGATCTGAAATGCCTCTGAGACTGTCGAACAGGTTGGAAACATGTATATATTGCAAAATGCTGTTACTGGACTGGTTAAAAACGGTTACAAACTTTGGCGAACTTTTCTCTTCAGACACCTGTTTTGCAGCAAAATTCGTATAGAATAAGGTATCTTGATAGTTTTATTTTTTTCAGTGAAAACAGTAAAATGGAACTTCTTGAGAAGTTTAAACCGTTAGATTCCCCAAAGTGGGAAATTACTGTATTATTGTCCAGTAAAACGACTTTTCTAAATGTTTCATCTCTCAGTTTAAAAAAATATTTTTCACATACAACCGATAGAGAAGTTGTGGAAATTGCCAGTGTCTGGATGTTGGAAATCTTCCAACTGCTCTGGGGAAAAATGCCAACAGATTCCAGTTTGGGCTGATCCAGCTGCAATCACTGTTTGGTCAATGTATTTGTGATTGATTTTGTCGGCATTTTCGTTTCATCAGTGCAGCTTCCATTTCTTTGCCTATGGATACACCTGGTGAAGTCACCGAAAAACACATATGATCCCATTTAAACCAGTTGTAAATGGGCAATTGGAATTTTCAGCAATTGTACACAGAGAAACAGTAGCCGTTGTTAGGTCTTCCCTGAGACAGAGCATGCACTTGTGAGACATTTTCTTTACTAAAAGGGTCTTGGAGCCAGCCCATTGCTTACTATCTGTTGACTCATTGTCACTCTTATTTGTCGTCTCCTAATTGGCCAGTGGCTGCCAATTTCACGTCGTTTTGTTTTGTTTGAAGCTTGAACCAAGTACTGATTGTTTCATTTGGATGTGTGCGTCCTGCTGCTGCTGTGATTGAGGTAGTATTTTTTTTGTTCTTCCCCTAGTGTTGCTTCTTTCTTCTTCTTCCCATGTTGATTCTTCCTATGTTGATTCTTACCTTCCACCCTCTTGCTGTTCGTGTGACTTCTTGCCTCCCACCTCCCATTTTCTTTGTTCTTCCACACTGTAGTGCTTCTTTCTTCTTCCCTCGTGTTGGTTCTTCCCTTGTTGCTTTTTACCTGCCACCATCCCATTGTCTATGTTGCTTCTTCCCCCCACATCTTATTTTCTTTCTTTCTTCCCCGCATTGCTTCTTGCTTCTTTCCTCGTAGTGCTGGCCACTTCATTGCACTTTTTCCCTAACTTTTAGCCATGCTGCACAGCCAAGCTGCAGTACAACATGTATAAAAGACTTTGTCAGCATCAATAGCAAGACCTATTGGATTTGCCAATGCTTGTTTGCATTTCAATTATCCTTCCAATCATTTTTTTCTAAATATCACAGTAAAGGAAAACAAATCCCTATTCAGAAGTGTGTTACTTCACTTCAGAACATTCAGATAAGCATAATAAAAGTCTGCACAATCATCTATTAGGCAAATTACTGCCCCTCCTAAATATACCATAGGGTCATACCAGATAATATTGTATCAGGGGAAAACAAGTCCAGAGACACTGACGTAGACTAAACTAGAACCCAGTTTAGCTGTTCCACAGGTTATTTCTCTTTGGACAGGTCAGGTTGTACTGTTGCATTTTGTTTCAGTTCATTGTCCTTCGAAACTGCCAATATCACTACTAAAATAGCATTCTTTTGCATTTCTTTACTCACTGCAATGTTTTGCCTTTTTTGTATGTGCATTATTTTATTTATTATTTATTATTTGAATTTGTGAGACGCAACAGCTACCAAAAAGGGCTTCCCGGCGCCAGACGGACTTTGTGCTGAGAAATGGCAGGGAATATAGATGAGATTATTGATTAAATAACCAGCTGGCAGATGCATCAAACAAAATAGCTCCCGGTAAAATAGCGAATCGGTAAAACAGGCCGATACCGAACGCAAAACCTGAAAATCCAATGCACCAACCCCTATTCCTAAAAAAATAAAGAATCGCGAAATAACCCCCGCGTTAAATTACCGAATCTCAAATGAGCTAATTGCTAATACCCAGAAAGAAATCAGCCCCGGAAATACCGAATCGCTATTAAAAAATCTCAACGAAATGCATCAAAACTCGCAAATACCAAAAATGCCCAAAATCGCTATTTTGCATGAGCAAAATAAGGGGAATCTCAAACTGGAGGTGAAGTTGTTGGAAGGAAGGAAAAAAAAAAGTATACAGGTTCAGACAAACAGAAACCCTTCAAATATGCCTCTGGAGACCCTGTATGTCTACCAAAATGGCTGCCCCCTATGTGCTTGCTAGGAGGAGGAGAATCAACACTCTTGCACAGCGCAGGAGGATGATCCAGGACAGGGTTTTCAGGGTGCGCATCACATTGCTGGGCCAGACAGAGGAGCTGATCTACGACAAGTACAGGCTGAACCGGGCTATGATCATGGACTTCATTGCTGAGCTGGAACCACTACTACAGCACCAGACCCGTAGGACCAACGCCATCCCAGCCCATGTCCAGGTCCTATGCAGCCTGCACCTGCTGGCGTCTGGAAGCTTCCAGGGGGTCATAGCAGAAGCCGGAGGCGTGTCGCAAAGCACACTTTCACGCTTCTCCCACAAATTCCTAGATTCCATGCTGACATTGATACATCACCACATCACCTTTCCCACAACCCCACAGCAGTTGAACCGCACCAAACAGGAGTTCTACCAGGTGGCACAATTTCCCCATGTGATAGGATGCGTTGACAGCACGCATGTCCCCATCTGTCCCCCTCAGCCAACGAATACATCTTCCGCAGCCGGAAGTTATATCATTCCATCAACGTGCAGGTCGTGTGCAATGCCAAGCACATCATAACGGACATTGAAGCCCAATTTCCAGGAAGCACACACAACGCATACCTATTCAGACACAGTGGCATCCACAGGCGTCTGATCAAAGGTGAATTTGGAGAGGGGCACTTGCTAGGTACATACTAATGCCTCATCATTAACTCCAACTCACATATGTAATTGTATTCATGCTGCTAACCCTTTGCTCCCCACCCTGCAGGTGACAGCGCCTACGCCTTGCGGGAATATCTCCTCACTCCCTACCTCAACCCAGCAACACCTCAGGAGCAGCGCTACAACACAGCACACATCAGCACCAGGAATGTTTTAGAGCGAACCTTTGGCATCCTCAAGAGTCGCTTCCGGATACTACACAAGACAGGAGGTGCCTTGTAGTATGACCCAGTGACCTGCTACCGGATAATAGCGGTCTGCGCCATGCTGCACAACATTGCCACAAGAAGGGGGATACCAATAGAGGTGGACAGAGAGGATGACTTACGTACACAGCAACCCCCCCACAATACCAACAGGCACTCGTACCTAACACAGCTGAATGGAGGCCAAAGTAGGCGGACATACATCACACAACATCACTTCTGAGATAGGTATGATTGAGCCATCCCAACATGATCTTGTTTGCAAATGTTTAATGCGCATGAGCACTTGTCAGGTGCATATAAATGAGACGCCAACATGACGCAGATTCAAAAAATAGTTTGGGATACATGTCCGTTGTCATCACGGGAGTATCTTGTGGTAGTACAGGTGGCCCATGGTTACATCACCATGGCCAGGAAGCCAATGGAACATGCTATTTGCGCTTCCCACGTACCTCCAGCCTCCTGTCGTGTGACTCCTCCACATCACCGCGATGTGTATCAGTGGCTGTGGAGTTGCGCGCACTGCGCCTCCTCTCACTGGCCTCCGGCACAGAGACACTGCTGACGCTTGAAGCAGCCTCACTCCCTTCCTCCACTCCCAAACTGCTGGCACTAAAAGTCCCAGACTGCAGATGCTCCACTGCAGTGGTCACTTTTTCTAAGGACTTTGCCACATCTCCACAGTAATGGCCCAAGTCGACCTGCAGGGACACAGATCTGCGTGATAGTACAGCTGTGCTGTTGCACAGCTTAGTGATGGCCCTAATGGAGGCATTGGAACGGATCATGTTCTGCCAATGCCTCCTGCGCTCGCTCTGTTGCCCTGCTATGACAGCACGTGTGAGATCCTGCAGGCACAGTTTCATGTTTCTGTTACCCTCAGCAACGGCTGTGGTCATCTCACTCACAGCATCGGTCATGGTGCCAATTTTGTTTGCCAATTTTGATACGTTAATGTTTTTAGCACCCATGTGTCTCCCCTGCAGGCGCTGGACCCACAGCATCCGTGTCTCAACCACACTGTAGCCGTGTGTTGGATCCTCAGATCTCTATGCGGCTCTACCCAGGGGCCTGACCCGCTATCAGACTCGGACACGTGCTGCTGTTTGAGCTGGCGGAGTGACGACTGACTGCCGTGGAACATTTGTGGCTGCTGGCCTCTGCTCTGTCTCCATCACCTGCAGGGAGGGGACATTTGCCCTGCGGCTTTGTGTTGTTGTCTGCGGTGGTGGTGTTGGTGTTGTTGTCTGCTGTGGTGGTGGTGGTGGGGTTTTCTGCGGTGGTGGTGATGGTGTTGGTGGTGATGGTGTTGGTGGTGTCGTGGGTTGATGTCCCTGCGGAGTCTCAGCATCGGTCACTACTGGAGTTTCAGAGATGATGAAGCGTCCGCTGTCATCTGAATACAGGGATGATGCATCTGTGTGTGAAACAGTGCATTGTTATTATTTTGTCAGGATGTATCTGTGTTGCATACTTTCATCTACATAAAGGACATATTTGGACTGACAATTGGCCCTGTGCTGCAGGTCTCATTTCATTAACATCAGGGATCAGACTTCCACACTTTCATGATATGACTACAACTCCCATGATGCAACACTCTGGTGAGGGGATATGCATTAGGCACGGCTACATATGCACTGTGTTTGGCCTGGGGGAATGGGCAGGGGCAGACAACACGCTGCATATCTGCACTGGCATGCATCTTACCTTGTCCTGCCGCTGCAGCGCAAGAAGTGTCCAATTGGGTGACCCCCACAACAGCTTCAGACTCAATGGTAGCCTCAACGAGGTCCTCGAGGGCTGTGTTTGGTGTGACGCTGGATGTTCCCCCTCCTGTGCCAGCTGCATCCTTCACCCTTTCTGCAATCCTCTCCTTTGCCCTTTTCCTGAGGTCATACCACCTCTTCTTCAGATCGTCTATGCTGTGGTGGGTGACTCCTACAGCATTTACCCTCTCCTTGATGCGCAGCCAGATCTTGTGCTTCTCTGCCTCAGGCACCTTTAGGGACAGCTTGCCAAACAGCCTGTCATGTTTGCTGCTCACCCCCTCGATGAGTAGTTCAAGTTCTTTATCAGAAAACTTTCGCTTCCTCTTCCTGGGCGTGTCCTTGTCCTGGGGTGCATCCTTCTCCATCCTGGATGGCTGTGTAGTAGCTGGTTTGTGCTATTACTGTATCACTCCTCAGCTCCTGTCCTCTGCCTCCTCCGCTGAGCTCCTCAGGGCACTGAATGAAGCATGGGCTGTGTTACTTCCTGCTTGTGATGTCATGAACCTGCTTCCGATGCGACTTATTTTTTTAACAAATTCGCTAATACCGAAATCTCAACTACCGATTCGGTATTTGCTAATTCGGTATTTGCTATTCTTTAATTTGGAGTCTCGCAATCGTGGTTTCCGATTTATTTAGCGATTTTTTTGTGATTCGGTATTTAATACCGAATCTGTTGATGCATCGCGGTATGCGAGTCCTTATTTGCGATTCCTTATTTTTCGCTAATAAGGACTTGTTTTACCGATTTTTCATGCATATGCCCACAAGTCTTTAAAGCTCGACGAAAAGTAGTGTAGACAGTTTCCTTACGTAAAGCCAGGGGGAGAGAATTCCAGAGGAACAGACCTAAATAGGAAAAAGATCTTACCCCCATCCTGGCCAGTTTGCCTCTAAGCACCACAAAAGTACACTTAGATTCGGACCGCAGATGGTGGGTGGGAACATAGGGGTGAACAAGTGACTGAAGATACTGAGGTGCAGTGTCAGTTTTGATTTTGAACATATAGCTCAGGGCTTTGAACTTAATACGGTTCTCCACTCTGAGTCAATGTAAGCCGCGCTGATGTTCCGATGTAGAGGAGGCTTTGGGTATCCTGCAGAGGAGCCTAGCCGCAGAGTTCTGAACCAACTGCAGTCTACGGGTAATTGCCTTATTAGATCCCAGGTACAGTATGTTCCCGTAGTCGAGTCGTGAGGTGATGGGGGTGTGGACCACGTTTTTTTGGGTGGCGGCGGGTAACATCCAAATAATTTTCCTAAGCCATTTTAAGATGGTAAAGCAAAGTGCCATGGTTTTAACTGTTTGCTGTTGCATGGTCAGTGCATCGTCAATTATGATGCCCAAATTTCAAACATAGCTGGAGGGCTTTGGGAGATTACCCAACTCAGCTGGCCAATGCATTGGACTCCAAAGGTATTTATTTTTTCCTAGAATTAGTATTTCGTTTTTTTCACCGTTTAATTTAAGGAGATTGTGACTCATCCAGGTAGAAATTTTACTAAGACCCTGTTGGAGAAGAGAGGGAGCAGAAGGGTCAGAGTTAGAGAGAAAGAAAATTATCTGTGAGTCGTCAGCATAAGTGAAGAGCGTTAGACCGGCTTGTTCCGTGATGTCTGCTAATGGTCCGACGTACAGATTAAAGAGCAGTGGACTCAGGATCGAACCTTGGGGAACTCCCTATGGGGATGTTAAACCTTGGAGCAAGCTGTGGCAAATGGAATTTGAAAAGTGCGGTTGTCGAGAAAGGAAGTAATCCACTCAAAAGCTGAACCACATATGCCAAATGACTTCAGTGTGTGGATTAAGAGAAAGTGGGAGATGGTGTCGAACGCCGCACTGAGGTCTAACAATATTAGTGCCACTGTCTGTCCGGCATCCATATGCTGTCGTAGTCTTTCAGTGACTCCCAACAGTACTGCCTCTGTGGAGAAACCAGTTCGAAAACCGGATTGAGAGGGGTGGAGAATATTATTTGGTTCTGTAAATTGTGAGAGATGGGAATGAATACTCTCAAGAATTTTTGAGAAGGCTGGTAGAAGTGAAATTGGTCTATAGTTGCCAGAAATATCTGGATCAGCGGTGGGTTTCTTCAAGAGGGGAGTCGCCATGGCATGTTTCCAGATTGCCGGAACCTTGGAATCCAGCAGTGAAGCGTTTAGGACATTTAGAATCACCTGAAGATGGGAGGTGTCTAATTGCTTCATTATGGAAGTTGGGAGAGGGTCCTTGGGCGAGCCAGATTTGATTTTGTTCAGAATGGTTTTCAGGGAATCAAGATTTAAAAGTGGCCAGGAAATGAAATGTGCTGTGGGGTGAAGGGTTCCAGTGGAGGCTTGCATTGCAAGGCAGCCAATGGTCTCAAGGAATCACAGTTTAAAAGCGGCCAGGGATCTTTAAATGATATGGAGGAAGAGGACTCTAGTGGAGGCATGTATTGAGAAGCATTTGTGTAGTCAATAGAGAAAGGTACAGTACTGGGCAGAATTTTGGTTTGGGGCTGAGAAGGTCTGCAAGAAACAGAGTTTATGATCTCCGTCTGAATGTTTTCAATTTTAGTTGTGAAGAATTGGGCAAGATCGTCACATTGACATTCATTTAATGGCAGAGGATTGGCAGTTGTTTTGGAGCCGGCCAGTTCTTTCACTGTGCTAAAAAGAGTTTTTGAGCAGTTAGCAGCTTTGGAAATGGTGACTGAAATAAAACTGGCCCTCATAGAATTGCACAAGTTGTGATAGATATTTCTAGCTTTGGTGTAAACGATTTTTGATTCAGGATTGTAGTCTCTCCTCCATTTACGTTCCAATGCTGTGCATTTAGATTTTTCCTTTTTTAAGATGTCATTAAACCATTGTGTGGGATGTCGATGGTTATTCTGTTTTTTATGCGAGGGAGACAGGAGTCTATGACATTAGAGAGCCAATCATGAATATTTGTGGCTAGTGCGTCAACTTTGAGGTCAGCAGGGGGTACATCTGAGCATAGAGATTTATTTAACGCGATTAGGTCGAGTTTTTTCCAGTTTCTTTTTGGGGTCACCACAGAAGGAATAGAAGGAGCCAAAGAGATTGGAGAGGCAAGACTACATTTAGAAAGAAAATGGTCAGACCAACTCAGGGGTACTGCCGGAGTACACTTATTCTGGGGAAGACTAGAGAAAATCGGGTCCAACAGTTGACCAGCTCTGTGTGTTGGGCCAGAATTAAGTAAGCTTATGTGAAATGCAGCTAGGTCAGCAATGAAATTGCTACATGTTGAATTGGACAGATCACTAAATGTAGATTGAGACGGCCCAGAAGTGAGAAATTTTTGGAGCTCATAAGTAAGGGGTTAATGTAACTAGGAAAGGAGGTGGTCCATGATGTCGGGTGTCCTGGTGGGCGATACACAAGTAGGCCAGTGAGCGTGAAGTTGGGGTTTAATGCTAGCTTGAAGAGTGCTGCTTCACACTCAGGGATGTCTATAGGATCGAATCTACATTGAAGGCAATTTTTTAAAATAATAGCTATGCCCCCTCCTGATTTGGAGACTCTGTCCTTTCGAACAATTGCATAATTAGGTGGTAATGCTGCAGCTATGTCAGGACCGGCACTCTCGTTAAGCCAGGTATCAGTAAGGAATACAGCCTCTGGTTGTTCGTCCCAGAGAAGATTAAAAATGTCCACCTTGTGTTTGGGGAGTGAACAACAGTTAACACTAAAGAACACAAGGTCCTTGGTAGGTGGAACTGTGGTGTGTGTAGGAGAAGTATGTCTAGAGATACTAGGGGGGTTTAGCAAGTAACTTACGGGTGAAAAGTTACAACAAGGACAGATTTTGCCAGGTATATTTTCGGCAGAGTATCATTTGCAACTCTTTATGGGAGGGGGGCGAAGAGCTAAAATTTGATCAGATCAGAACATCAGCCTTTTTGAAGCCATTTGAGCAGGGGTCGTGGCCTCTGGCCTCGGTGGGGCGCGGACGGGCGCAGACGGGTTTGCCTTTGGCGCGTCAGCGGTGCGTCAGCGGCGCGCGGGTTGCCATACATCAGCATTAAGTAGTGTACGGGGCTCTAGGTCACGTGACCGTCGGAGCCCCGCCTCTACTCACGCCGTCGGCAATGAGCAGTCAAGAGAGGTCTGTGATTAGCACAAACACCCTCCACAACAATCAGGCAAAAGCCTGCGGTGGACCGAGGTGAGTGCAAGGTTTAAAACAAAACAATGTGTGGTCGGCGATCAAATTATAGTGCAACAAGAGTTAAAAGCATATATGTCAATTTCTTTTGAGGAACTGCGATATTCAGCTGTAGGTAGTAAGGCACGCACTTACTCTGCTTGCTGCCTTTCTAATGCAACGCACGTTTTTCATTAAAAAGCCAATACAAAACCATTAAAACGGAGTAAATGGATCAAAAAGACAGACAGACATTTTTCCTTCTACAAACATGAAAGCAATGCACATAAATAGCTTTATTTATGTCATTCCATGGTAAGCAAAGTGCACCTTGCTTATGAACTTCCCTGATGGCATGAGTAAAAGCACAGCAGGAAGGAGACTTCCTGGAAAATCAGTACCAACTACATTTACTGCTAATTCTGTAGATGGGGGCACTGAGCGCGCGGTTTCAGATCATCGCTAAGGGCTTCGGTCTGACTCAGGTGTAGTTCTGCGTGTAAATGTAAATGTAAATGTATTGCGATTTATATAGCGCACGTATCACCCGTAGGCATCAAGGCGCTTGCCTTGGGAACCCGTCCTGGTATTCCCCTGTGAGATGGCCCCAGCAGGGTATCCACAAGGTGAAAGCCAGGCATCCCGCCGCGAGGGGCCGTAGTGGAGATTAAGCAAGCTATTGCCCAGAGTCGCAGAGTGTGAACCCGTGAGTCGAGTAGGCACCGGAACGAGAATTATCGAGTCCATGGAATTTTTGAGCCCAAGACCCGGCGAGGCGGGGAATTGAACCCTGGTCCAGGACCGATCTCAGCTTCCGGGTCTGGCCCCCCTCTAACCCCTGAGCCACACTTCTCCACTGTACTGCGTGGTACTGTAGAAGAACGATTGTGCCGTAAACTGCATGAATGCAAAAAGAACAGATGATGGATAGAACGCTGAACAGATCAAAAATTCACCCCCAGTCACAAATCGTGGTTAGATCCATCTTTTTTTGCAACCCACTCCATTCCAGTTTAGACCCAGCTATATGCAAATCAGGCATGACCCTGCTCCCCATGGGAAAAATCAAGCCCGAACTGCCAGGCCATGTAGTCCCTGGATCAGAAACAAGCATCCTGGGACCGGTTTTGGGGTATCACCCATCATCAGCCAGGCTAAACTGAATGAAGACATGCTTGATGGCCTATTAACCAGAAGCTCCTGCTTCGCAGCACCACAGGCCTGTGTCTTGGCTCATGAAGTGTGAGTTGACTGTGTTTATGGGATCTTCGTTTCTAAGGAACATAGCTTTGAAGGCCACTTACTCTCTTTCATACCAGCCTTGCAATGAGGCTGTTTTTCTAATCAATATTTAGGACGCAAATTTATGTCAGACTACATTCGGGAAACAACATTGTACTTGCACCTGCCTGCTTGAAAACTGAAACAAAACCATGTGCCGCAATTCTTGACACTTCCCAAGATGTGTATAAATGTGTACCAGTCTCTCCTCAGGGAGTTCCTTTTCTTGGTGAATGCTAGGGAGATTTCTGTCTGATTTGTTTTCTGATCACTTTTTTTGACGCACTGGCAGTGCAATGGGCTTGTCCATTTTACAAGACCACGAAAGTCACCCTTTATGACTTTTTATTGCCATGTAAATATGGGCCCCTTTCACGCATTAATCTGCGTGAAAGGGGCATTCCATGGCATTCCAGGGGCATTCCATTGCTGTGGGTGTTCCCATACAACATCCATGGAAGGAGACACATTGCCGGAGTTACAACGTTTTGTAAAACTGGGAATGCGTCATAATCATATGCCTCCCCAATGGAGAAGTAGAGAGGCACCTCAAGGAGAAATACTTTTATTTCTCCTTGTTTTTATGCAGGAAAGTGTCCTTTAGTGCACAAAAACTATCCTCCCAACAATGCAGGCACCCTTGCACCATGATGCAAGGGTGTCTGCATTGGCGCACAACTAATGTTTCTGTTCCGGTGCAGGGGGGGAGGACAGGAATGTGCTGTATCTTGTCAATATAGCTAATTTCTGCCCTTTTATTTTGAGGCACAGCAGTGCAGCAGGAAGGCTTGCTGTGCTGCCCATAGTACAGAAACGTTCTTTGTCAGTATCCTCCCACCACCAGTTACCAATACAGGCAGCACTGGAAACTAGGTATAGAAATACTCCAGATTACAGGATTTTGGGGGAGCAACTAGGAGCAGTCAGTGTTTCTGCACCAATTCCCACTTATTTTTGCCCCATATTTCATCTGGAGTTCTAAGACTTCTGAAAGGAGTCGAAGTGTCTGAGTGAAACATTCCATTTTGTAATCCCCTTAAGGCTGGTGACTCCTGTGATTAGTCCCGACTGAGAAAGCTAAATCTGAAGAATCTATGACAGAATATCGAGGGTCAGAATATCGATGGACAGAATATCGACGCTGGAATATCGAAGGCAAGTATATCGACACCCTATCTACAACATGGTAAGTGCAAAAATATCGAAACTAAAATATCGATGTTAAAAATATCGTAATTAAAAATATCGTTTATTTTTGTAAAATAAAAAAAGTTAAATTAAGTTAATAATACTTATATATAATTTAAACTTATTTAAAAATATGTTATAATGTTTAAAATGAATAAATAATACATATTAAATATTAAACATTTAATTAAAATTAAACATACAATATTTAATATATACTTAATTAATATTAATATATATATATATTTTATTTACTTAAAACATATTAACAAATACTATAAATTACAAATACATCAACACTCATAAAATAATAACATAAATATTAATAAATAATTATATTTCATAAATAAAAACAATTAAATATACTTTCAATATTTTAAAAATTAATTAAATACAACATTATGTAACATATTAAATTCATAAATAAATATAAATAATATTGGATAGCGTAAGGGTAAAAATTACTATTCAAACTCCAGAGGGTGCAACGTTAGGGAAAGCGTTGGTTAGCGTAAGAGTAAAAATGACTATTCCAACTCCTAAGGATTCAACAGTAGGGAAAGCGTTGGATAGTGTAGGGGGAAAAAATTACTAGTCCCTCTCCAGAGAGTGCAACAGTAGGGAAAGCGTTGGATAAGGGTGGGGAAAAATTACTATTCCCACTCCAGTGAGTGCAACAGTAGGGAAAGCGTTGGATAGCGTATGGCTAAAAATTACTATTCCAACTCCAGAGGGTGCAACAGTAAAAAAAACGTTGGATAGCGTAAAAAAAATTACTATTCCAACTCCAAAAGGTGCAACAGTAGGGAAAGCATTGGATAGCGTAGGTGGAAAAATTACTATTCCAACTCCAAAGGGTGCAACAGTAGGGAAAACGTTGGATAGCGTAGGGGGAAAAATTACTATTCCCACTCCAGAGAGTGCAACAGTAGGGAAAGCGTTGGATAGCGTAGGAAGAAAAATCACTATTCCCACTCCAATGAGTGCAACATTAGGGAAAAGGTTGGATAGCGTAAGGGTAAAAATTACTATTCCAACTCCAAAGGGTGCAACAGTAGGGAAAGCGTTGGATAGCGGGTGGGTAAAAATTACTATTCCCACTCCAGTAAGTACAACAGTAGGAATATCATTAGATAGCATACAGGTAAAAATTACTATTCCAACTCCAGAGGGTGCAACAGTAGGGGAATCATTGGATAGCATAGGGGTAAAATTACTATTCCAACTCCAAAGAGTGCAACAGTAGGGAAAGAGTTGGATAGCGTAGGGGAAAAAATTACTATTCCCACTCCAGAGGGTGCAACAGTAGGGAAAGCGTTGGATAGCATATGGGTAAAAATTACTATTCCCACTCCAGTGAGTGCAACAGTAGGGAAAGCATTGGATAGCGTATGGGTAAAAATTACTATTCCAACTCCAGAGGGTGCAACAGTAAAAAAAGCGTTGGATAGCGTAAAAAGAAAAATTACTATTCCAACTCCAAAAGGTGCAACAGTAGGGAAAGCATTGGATAGCGTAGGTGGAAAAATTACTATTCCAACTCCAGAGGGTGCAACAGTAGGGAAAACGTTGGATAGCGTAGGTGGAAAAATTACTATTCCAACTCCAAAGGGTGCAACCGTAGAGAAAGAGTTGGATAGCGTAGGGGGAAAAATTACTATTCCCACTCAAGTGAGTGCAACAGTAGGGAAAGCGTTGGATAGCGTACGGCTAAAAATTAATATTCCAACTCCAGAGGGTACAACAGTAGGGAAAACGTTGGATAGCGTACGGGTAAAAATTACTATTTCAACTCCAGAGGGTGCAACAGTAGGGAAATCGTTCGATAGCGCAGGGGTAAAATTACTATTCCAACTCCAAAGAATGCAACAATAGGGAAAGTGTTGGATAGCGTAGGGGGAAAAATAACTATTCCAACTCCAGAGGGTCCAACAGTAGGGAAAGCTTTGGATAGCGTAGGGGGAAAAATTACTATTCCAACTCCAAAGAGTGCAAAAGTAGGGAAAGCGGTTCATAGCGTAGAATTTTATTTTTACATACTTATAATTATTATTTATATTTGAAATAATGTATAATTAATTTTTTTAATACATCAACATCAATAAAAAACTATTAATAATTAATAAAACCAATAACATTTAAATAATTAATTGACAATAAATTAACAACAAACACCAATAAATAATAATTATTAAATATTACTCACCAAATAATAAATATAAAAAAATAAACTATTTATCATTAAAAATAAAAAAATTTAAATTTAAATCACAATTAAAAAACAATAAAGAAACAATATACAAAATTTAACAAAAATTAAAAAAATGTTTACCAATTAATTGATGAATTTCTCTACTGAATAAAAAATAATTACAAATTACAAATATTAATTGCCAATTAAATAAATTAATTATGTATTCAAATAATTAATTGCCAATTAATAATTAATTAATACATTAATTATCCATAACAAAAAATTTATAAATAATTAAATATTTACAATTAAATTACTTCCCACCCAATACCCCTATAAACACACAACACACTCCGGTACTAAAACATAACATTTAATTCAAACTAACATTAATTACCAATCAAATAATTAATTTATCAATTAAAATATGTAATTGCCAATTAATAAGTAATTACTAAATAAATTATACATACAAAAATTAATTAATTACAATTACATTACTTCCCACCATATTCCCCTGTAAACCCACAACCCGCTCAAGTACTAAAACATAACATTTAATAAATATTTACATTAATTACCAATTAAATACTTAATTTATCAATGAAAATATTTAATTGCCAATTAATAATTAAATAAAAAGTTATTTATACATAAAAAAAGCATTAATTAGTTACAATTAAATTACTTCCCACCCTATTCCCCTATAAACCCACAACCCGCTCCGGTACGAAAACATACAATTTACTTAAAAATAAATGTATTAATATATAAAAATAATACACATATAATATACATTTATTTAAATATTTAACAGAAACATATAACACATACATAATAAAAAACATAAAAATAATACAAATATCGATATTAGTAACATCAAAATTAGTTACATCGATATATATGCTATCAATATTACTAACTTCGATATTACTTACATCGATATAAATAAATTCCATATTACTTACCGTAGGGTCGATATTCTGTCCTACGATATTCTTGACATTGATATTCTCTACCTTCGAAATTTCAAACACGATATTTTGGTAGGTCGAAATTTAAAACTCGATATTTTGACTGTGTACCAAATCTGAAATTGACATGAGAAATCTGATTCTTTGAAAATGAGTAGATCAATGAGGCGCAGGCATTTGTAGATTAAAACAGTTTTTGAAATCCTACTCAGAAACTATGAAAATTCGAGAGATTCCAGATATACCTTTGTTTCCTACAGTACTTAATGTGAGCCTGTGGTTTCCGGTGCTCGGCATCACCACTTAATTGTCAACAACAGCACTCATTACAGCTGCCACATGGTGTGCAATTAAAAGATGAGCAGAATAACAGTTGTTTATTAATTAAATATACCTTAAAAAAACTAATACCAGCTGCCCAAGCTATCCTTATAGTCTGAAATGTCACACCTGTAGCAACGTAATGGTTAGTAGTTGTGTAGGTACTGTCATTGGCAGCACTGTCAGTGCCAATGGGTGTTGTATGATCTGGTGGCCTCCTGACAAGGGCCCTGGCACTTCTGTTTTTTTTTTTACAAATGAAACACTGATTACCTACATGAGTCCAGACTGTGACAGAAGGATAACATCCAGATACCTGTTAAGGGAAATGTTCAATTGCATATTGTCTTTCCCTTTATTTTCTTAACACTGAAACATTTCTTCTTGTTCAGAAATCACTTCTCTAAACCAATATAAAATATTGGAATAACGTGCCACCCTCTTGCATACTTCATCCATTTTTAAATTTATTTGCAGTAGTTTTAGTTGTGAATTTAGTTGTAGATGTGCCTGTGGGAATGGTGGGAATAACCACAAAGTTTCAACTTTGTTGGTGTTATCAACATACTTAATGGCTAAATATTCTATCCTTCAAGCCACCATTTTCCAACTACTTTATTCTCTTCAATAGTACAGTAAATTGAAGTACTTGGCAGATCTCCGTTATTTGCAAGTTACCTCTCCTGCCATAATTGGTCACACTTTTTGATTCACTGAACCAGGTTCTGGCATTTGTAGATACAGATTAAACTTTTTTTACTCCTAAATTAGGCTGAGTTGCACAAAAAGATTTGTGTATCAGACCCACAGAAAAGAATGTTCATTTGATTTCCAAACCAAGACAACCAGATGTTTTCTAACTTGTTTATCTGGCTTACAACAAAGGCTTTATTTGGGGCATCTTGTTATTCCCGACTCAACCAGTACAGATTTATTTGCCAAATGGGGAATGACAAGACTTGCTGGAGCAAGGTATTTCAGGTGTTTCCTATCCAAGCTTTTGACAAGCTCAAACCCGGGGTTCAAGTCTTTGTGGGGAAATGGTACAAAAACGAGAATCAACTCCCATGAGAATGTCCAACACCCTCTAGGTCTAACGTGCAAGGCAACAATATTTACATTTCTCAAAATTACCATTCCTATTGATAATTTTTGGAGCGTGGAATAACGCATTGGTATTCTCGACCCTCTTGGAATGAGGATCTGAGAAATATGAAAGTGAACAGACTTAGGGCCAGATTTACGATCCTATTTTGCATGCCCAAATGAGTTTGCGATCTGTTTGCACATGCAAAATACAAAAGGGCCAATGTACTAACCCTATTTAGCGAGTCACAAATTATTTGTGACGCGCTACATAGGTTTAAGCGACTCGCTATTAGAAAGGGGCATTCCTAGGGCATCCCTTCCTAATAGCGAGTCTGAGCCCTATGTAAGACTGTTTTGTGCTTGTAAAACAGTCGCAGTTTACCACCATTCTCAGAAGGGTGGTAAAGCACTCGCAAACCGGAAGGGGTCCCCAGGGGACCCCTTGCCCTTTGTGAAGGCAGGGGAAAATATTTTTTAGGGGCAGGCAGTGGTCCCGAGGACCACTACCTGCCATTAAAAAATTAAACAAAAACGTTTCATTTTTCTTTCTTTAAATGCATCCCGTTTTTTAAAAAACTGCTTTATTTATAAGCAGTCCCCAGACATGGAGGTCTGCTAAGCCCAGCAGGCCACTATACCTGGGAGGGCCAGCCATTCCCAATGGGGTCGCAAATTGCGAGTGACTCATTAATATTCATGAGGCATGCAATTTGCGACCCCATTGGGAACCGCAAACAGTGTCACTTTTGTACATAGCATTTTGTGACTCGTAAATTGCAAATCGCAATTTGGCACAATTTGCGAGTCACAAAATGCTATGGTCTTACATCTGAACCTTAGGGTTTTCTGGCTTTCTGCCCAGTGTGTGTACTTGGTCTCCATCCTCTGGACATTGCTAGGTGCATTTCTTTATGGGACACGGACCCCATACATCTGTGCTCACTACCCTCATATTTGATGGGCACGAAGGTGTCAACTACTGTAACACGTATGACTGCACCAGTTTTGCTTTTACTTTGCCCAGTATATAACTGCATGTGAAAAAACCAATCTATGCATGACTGAAAACTGTCATCGCCTGGAGGAGTCAACACCCTTTAGTCTCCGTCTCACTCAAGTGAGACTGTCCTTTCAGCACTCCCCATCCGTCTCATTTCTGCTGAGAACCCCTTCATTCAGCTAAACTTCCCTGCTGTCTGTTTTTACACCCATCATCTCACACCACCCCTAGTGCTTCCGTTGATGGGATCACTCCTATACCTGGATCTACTCCGATCCGTGTTCCTGCACCTACTCAGCATTCTGTTCTCTTCCCATAAGGATGGGATTAATCAGGACTAACTTTTTGACACCCTCACACTTTCCCATATTGTTTAATTATTATTTGTCTCATAAAAGTGAGTGCCCTCGTCAAATGTACTGGCTAGATGTACAAATCGTTAAAAAAAAGAGCTGCTATAACTAATATAAATGTAGTAGAGAGCACAAGGTTACATCAATGCTGAAAGCAAAACATTAAAGCCAGTGTAACAATTGTGGAACGATGCAGAAACCACTAAATTCATGGGAAAAGATGCTGAACTCTTTAATTGTTTCAGAACCTGAATAGGTAGCCCAAAGTCAGAGGTTCTAATAGAGCTTTATGCAAAATAGCTGACAGACAAAAGAAAGGCTAAGACAGAGCATTCGATGTTATCACAGAAGTCTGTCTCCGACAACACAAGAGCCTGGACTATCGACTGTAAGTGACTACATGTAATAAAAGACAGTCTTGCACTGACATTTCCAAATTACACAAATGCAGGGATAACAAAGCAAATTCCAGCACCATTTGCACTGACACTTGGCCTGAACGACTAGTGCAATATCTCATAATTGCAAAGTGCATGTACTAAAATGTATTTTTGCACGCGGATGATGACGCAGTCGATAGAGCAAAATTCCAACTGCACCAGCGCAATCTATGTATTCCAGAAACACTGGGTACGTCATATTACACTTGTTAGGTGGTCAAGTGGCGTTCCCATCTTGGTCCAATACCAAACAAACCCAACTGGGATGCCTAGTAACACCACTCTGAGAAGTAACTTCTCAAGTTTCAGTATCTAACTCCCCTTCACTGCCCTTCCTCTGTTTAAAGAACTCTTGAGCAGCCTAAATAAGGGCGAGCAAAAATATGTCTTCCCATCAGGTCAAATTTGCAAGTTAGTAGGAAATAGTAGGGATGCAGCTCGGCACGTTTTTAACAACCTCCACCTCCTGCCTCCTCAATAAATGAATGTGACTCAGGTCAGGTAAAATATGGAATGTCCCAACATGAAAGGTCAAAATTATTTTTTCTGCAGTGATTCGCAACATGCGTTCCCTCAGTCCCTGCCCGCCAGTACCCACACTGTGGACACCTTAACCGAAGGATCTTTCATTGGCAGACTGGTGGCATAAAGGCCCTCAATGCTATATACCTGGTTTATGTACTACTCTCCTTGACTCAATTGTCCTGTAATTATGCGATCATTCTTGTTTCCTATTCTTACCTGATATTGTATTTATGTCCTTCCTTCCATCCTATTGTAAAGCGCTCTGATATCCCTCGGGATCTTGTTTGTGCTACATAAACTTTATAAATAAACAAATTATTGTGGCAGGAACCCCTCCAAAAAGCATTGGTCCTGAATTGATCATGGAAGCTTTTGCAGTGTTTTCAAGGACTTCTTCCTAGTTGGAAAATGGATGCTATTGCACGGTCCTCAAAATGCTACCACCTCTCAGATTCACTCTTGCCCCATCTATCGCCTTCATAGCACCCACCTTTCTAGTCACTGAATTCTTAGGGCCCCATTAGGATGGCGGGCGGATTGCCCCCACCAGGCCGGCGGTAGTCACCGCCGGCCCGTCACGGGCAATCCACCCGCCATCCCTGTACAAAAGACCCCCGCCATATTATTATGGCTGGGGTGTCTGCGGCGGACATTAAGACCGTCAGTCGCATTTCTGCCCCGGTGGACTTGCGACCGGGCGGAAAAGGCTGCAATATGGTCGCGGTGTCTGTGTTACACCGCCAGCCATATTACAATGTGCTTTTGGGAATGCCTTTCCATGGCGGCATTGCCGCCACGGAAAGGCATGCGGAGTCTGCCTGGGGGCCGTTGCGGGCCCCCAGGGACTCGGAGGGGGGTAGGGGGTGCACATGGAGGGTACCTATGGTACCCCCCAGCAGTTCCATACACAACATGGCAGGCACTGCGCTGGTCCTGCCATGTTGTGCATGGGAGTGCACAACATGCTGTGTGCACCGCCCGCCACAATGTCAGGAATGTTTGATGAGCCCGCCACTGTGGCGGGCGCATCCTAACAGCAGGCACTGAACCCCCGCCCTTATGACGGGCGGTCTGTTTGTACGATGGGTTTTGTCCGCCCGCCATCCTAATGTGCCCCTTAGTTGGTTGTAAGGATTCCAGTTATTGACCTGTAAGCACCAACAGCACCGCTTCACCGTTTGCCAGGTAAGCTCAGAGGGATGGTTGGCATCAAGATCAGACGCCATATGTTCCTTAGGGTTTCAGTCTTTCCTTTAGTGCCTTTTGCCTGCTGTTACTTGGTGGCATGATGGTGTAAATGGGCCAGAGTCACTGAGTCCCGAGGGCAACGTAGTGCTGAAGGAATTAAGAAAATGTGAAACAATTCCTGGTGCAGCATCCTCTTCGCTGTATGGCCTTTTGTCACCAGCACTGATGACAAAGCTTCAACTAAGAGCTGGTTATACCCACTATTCTGTCACTGCTATCTTCGTGATGCTACCTCTGCAGCAGAAAAAAACAGCATCTTCCCTTGCAGTTGTAGCATACACCATCACTGAGCTCTGCACCCTCGACCCCCGACGCCGCAACAAACACTGCCACTGTGCGGATGGACAGTCTACAGTAGGACATTTCACCTGCACTCGCTGCCACTTCACCTGCAACAGCACACACACCAGCCCACCGATCAGCCCCACCCTGAACCTACTACAGACACCACCTGAACAAAGCACCAACTTGTATGTTGCTTTCTCAACACACACTTTGGGGCAGATTAGGATGCCGGTTTTTCCGTATCCTCCGGGCCGGCGGAAGCCACCGCCGGCCCGGAGGATACGGAAAAACCGCAGCGGACCCACCAAAGACCCACCGCCACATTAGGATGGCTGGTGGGTCCAGGTTTACGTCCGCAGCTTTTCCGCTGCGGTTGGCTTACAACCGCGGCGGAAAAGCCCTAATATGGTGGCGGTGTCTCTCAGACACCGCCAGCCATATTAGGATGCCCAAAAAGAAATGCTTTTCCACGGCGGGTTTTCCGCCGTAGAAAAGCATACGGAGCTGCACTGCGGGGGCCCGTTGCGGGCCCCCTGGGTGAAGGGGGGGTGGGAGGTGCACATGGGGGGGTACCTATGGTACCCCCCTGCATTTGTATGCAGTAATCGGCAGGCACCGCACGGGGCCTGCCGCTTTCTGCATACAAATGCAATGTATGCATTTTTAACATTGCGGCGGGTGCAGCTTGAAGCTGCACCCGCCGCAATGTTTAAAATAGAGGATCTGACCGCCAGGATGGCGGTCACATCCTAATTGGACAGGAGGGAACTCCACAGGCCATGCGGAGGTTCCCTCCTCCTCGATGGTCGCGGACGGACTCAAGTCCGTCCGTGATCATAATGAGCCCCTTACTATGCAAACATATCACCGAGATTTGGGTCCTCATTTCCTCCCTCACACCTGACGTCCTCTACCTCACAGAGACCTGGTTCAACCTCACTTCTGCACCCGGAAATGCCAGTGCAACACCCGAAGTTTACAAGATCACCCACCGCGACTTCATTAACACGCCTGGCAGAGGGATCACCATCATACGTAAGGAATCCATCAAATGCACCACCACAAATAATGACATAACCCCAGCCATGGAACACCTCAACTTCTAACTCCAGACAGACAGCAAAACCACCATGAGGGATTCACTCACCTACAGTCCTTCAGGGTGAATGTCCAGCCTTCTGCAACTTCATTGCCAGCTTCATCGTCCCCCTCATCATAGACTGCAACAACAACAATTTCCTCTGCAACCTCAACTCCCATCTCGACGACCACAATGACATTAACACTACCAAACTCCTCCGCAGCATGTACACCATTGGACTCACCCAACTCTTCCATGACCCCACGCACACAGCAGGCCACATGCTAGACCCCATCTCCACCTCCAACGAGCCCATCAGGTGCAGCCAAACCACGGAACTCACCTGGAGCAACCACTCCATTGTTCACTTCAATATCACGTGCACATGGACCTCCGCCCCCAGTCTGCCCAAGGCCCCCACCACAGCTGGAGCAAACTCTTAAAGGACACGTGGATCAAAACCCTCAACACCCCCATCCCATCTCCTCCAACAACCTAGACCAGAATGTAAGAAATTTCAACAATTGGATCACCAACTGTGCCATCAGAATTGCTCCCATCGGCAACAACACCCACAGAAGGTCCACCAAGCCAGCTAGCTAGTACACTGAAGACCTCAGAACCACTAAGCAAAACTGTAAACAACTGGAAAGGAGATGGCGCACAGGCAAGGACATGATCAACTAGACTGCCTTCAAGGCAGCCTTTAATCTCTACCACAGACAGTTGAGAGAATCGAAGAAAAAGGCTTTAGCCTCAAATCAAATCAAGCTCCAAAAACAGCAAAGTTCTCTTCAACATTATCAAAGAATTCTCCAACCCCTTTAGTACAAGAAACAGCATTACCCCCTCATTGGAACTCCGCAGCAACCTTGTAAACTTCTTCCATGACAAGATCACCAACATCTACTGAAACGTCAAACCCCTGTCCAAGGCCACCGACATCTTCAAGCAACATAACAACTCTACTACCACCACAAACACCTGACTAACCGAATGGAGTCAGCTCGCCCCACAGGACACCGCTTCCATCATGGACTCGGACCACTCAGGGGCCCCCTACCAACCTATGCCCTCACCACATCTTCAACGTGAGGGAGAGGTGTGGCGCCGCGGCCAAGGCGACTGACGCTGGAATCTGGGGATCAGGGTTCGATCCCCGGCTCCCCGGCTCCGGCGGCAGGTTAGCCCAGCACCATGCGACTCTGGTCAATAGCTTGCTTAATCTTCCCAACGGCCCCCAGTGCCTAGAAACCCTAACGGGTGATTGTGCGCTATACAAATGTGGATTATTATTATTATTAACGTAGGCGAAGCTAGAATCAGCCAAGTACTCACCACTTTGTTCAACACCTCAATTGCCATGGCCACCTTCTCAGAGGACTGGAAACATGCAGAAGTTAACGTCCTATAAAAGAAAACATCAGCAGGCCCCAGCGAACTCAATACCTACCGACCAATTTTCCTGCTCCCATTCCCGGACAAAGTATTAGAAAAAGCCTTCAACCAACAACTCTCCTCAGATCTGGAACGGAACTACCTATTTCAATCTTCTCAATCCGGATTCCTCTGCAACCACAGCATGGAGACAGCTCTCATCGCGGCTACGGACAACATCCGAACCCTACTCGACCAAGGAAAGACTGCAGCTCTGAACCTTGTAGACCCCTTGGCAGCCTTTGATACGGTCTTCCACACACACTCATCATAAGGTTGCACAACATAGGGATCCATGAAGCCGCTCTCAGATGGATTACCACTTTCCTCACTGTAAGAAGGTAAAATGTCCGCCTTCAACTCTGAACACAAGGAAATCATCTGTGGAGTACCCCAAGGATCCTCGTTCAGCACCACACTCTTCAACACTTATATAACACCTCTGGCCAGTATCGCCAAAACCTATAGACTCAACAACATATCCTACGCCAATGACACATAACTCATCCTCTCCTTCTCTGAAGACATCACTAAGACCAACTTCAACAACTGCATGACGGCCTTCGCTAACTGGATGAAGGACAACTGCCTGAAGCTCAGTATGGACAAGACAGAGGTACTGATTGTTGGAAACAAAAGCTCCCTATGGGATGTATCCAAATGGCCCTCAGAACTCGGACCTACTCCTACCCCCACTGACTACGCTTGGAATCTAGGCATAATTCTGGACAACAAGCTAACCATGATGACTCAGGTCAACTTGGTCTCCTCCTCCTGCTTCTTCATCCACTGCATGTTTTGTAAGATATTCAAATGGCTACCCCAAAGCTCAAAATGCACCATCACCAAGGCTCTCATCGTAAGCCGACTGAACTATGGCAACACTTTATATGCAGGAATGGTAGCTCACCTCCCCCAACTACAGACCATACAGAACGCCACAGCTGAACTCGTCCAGGATCTCCCTAGATGAAACCACATCGCTCCCTACCTCAGGTAACTCCACTTACTCCTTGTGCAGAAAAGAAGCCAGTTCAGGCTCCGGACCCATGCATACAAGGCCCTACACAACTGTGGACGCACCTACTTGAACCACCGCCGGAACTGCCATCAGCCCACCAGACATCTCAGCTCCGCATCCATTTCCCTAACTCTCACCCCTCACATCTAACATAGCAGATGTGGAGGTGGCTCCTTCTCCTACCTAGCAGTAAAGACATGGAACAAGCTACCCTTTCATCTTGAGACCTCCCCATCTCTTCCAATGTTCCGAAAGTCCCTGAAGACCTGGCTATTAGGCTAATCAACTAGACCCTGCCAGCGCCTGGATAACCTCATGAGTGGCAAGTAGCGCTCTACAAATCTACTTTTTGATTGAATCTCTACACCTCTCTATGACACTCCACATTTAAAACCCTCCACAACACATTTTGACAGTCTATGCCACACCACTCTGTATGCCACTTTACTCCACTATACGCCACTCCACTCTGTGACATTTGACTCTACTCTACTCTATGCCACTGAACTCCACTCCACTGTATAGCACTCAAATCAACTCCACGCTATGGCATTTTACTCCTCTCTATGCTACGTCACTCTATGCCCCTTCACTCTACTCTAATCTACTCTGCTCTAGCCACTGAGCACCACTCCAGTCTACACCACGCCACTCCACGCCATTCTATGCCACTCCATTCCACTCTATATAACTCCACTGTACACCTCTCCACTCTGCGCCACTCCACGCTATACCACTCCATGACACTTTCTGCCACTCCACTCTGCGACAATCTTCACCACTCTATGCCCCTGTACTCTATGACACTCAACTCCATTGTATGCCACAACACTCTACTCCACTGTATGCCCTCCACTCTATGCCCCTCCATTCTACGTCCCCCACTCTGTGCCACTCTACTCTACACGACTTCACTCTTATCCACAACACTCCACTCTACGACACTCCAATCTACTCCACTTCATTCTTTGCTACTCTTCTCTACACCCCAAATCTTTAGCCATGCTGAACAGCAGGCACACTAGTGTATAACATGGCTAAAAATACCTTGGCAAAGTCAATAGCTCTTGCATGAGAAAGACCTATTGGATTTGCCAATGCTTGTTTACACAGGGATTACAATTATAAGTGGTGCAATGTTAGTCGCACCTGGCAATTAATGGGTACAATAAAGTTCTCACATCTGTTACATTTTGGAAGGTCAAATCTGTTGGAATTTAACAGATGAGTATACTGGGTAAATACCAGGACAGACTGTTAACAGTATAATCTGCACATTATATTCGATTTTCAAGGAAAAACTTGGAATAGGCAATAAATAACAAACTTGATGAATTTGGAAAACTCCCAGGTGTTGGATTTTATCAGGTTCAATAATTATTGCATCCAACACCAGGGCTCTTGTAATTAGGCACTTAGGAACTGGCTGACCAATTATGTTAAAAAAATAGTTTAGTTACTTCAGTTAGTCTGTGCTACCTCTTACCAGGCTACGAATCCACAACTAACGTAGGGGCATATTAGCAAAAAATAGCGATAATTATCGCTAAATGCGCTTAGCGCATTTTTTTTTAATCGCCGCCTATAGCTGGATATTATCGCAGAGATAACGTGCTATTAGCAACATTTATCTCTAAAGCGATAAAATATCCGGCGATAGCGGCTCAATGCGTGAATATCGCTAGAAATCCAGAGATATTCAAGCATTAACGCTAATGGGGACTTAACCTGAATATCCACCTCCCAGTGGATATACAGGTTAAGTCCTGGTGTGAGCAGGCGTTAGGTTCTGCGATATTCGCGCTTAGCATGAATTTTTTTATCGCTTCGCATGCCTTACTATAGGCGATAGCTGTGTTAGCGACTGCTTTCAGTCGCTAACAGGTTGGGTACGCCCACTTTGCATGTCATTAGCGAAAAATATCGCTGACATGCAAAGCGGGCCCCAAACCTGTAGCTATCGCCTGTAAGCTGTCGCTAACTGATGTTATTGACAGCTTGCTAATAGGGCGATAAACATATCGCCACTCTAGCGGGAAAAAGTCCTGCTAAAGCGGCGATATCGCCCTTGCTAATAAGTCCCTTAATTTTTGTCAGTATGTGTTCCCCTTCACCACAATAGTTTTATGAGACACACTAGAAAAACTCTATATCATTTAATTTCCAAAGTAGTTTATTCACCATCAGACAGAAGAAACAATTCTGGAGTTCCTAAAACGCATCACGCTTTCCATTACATAGAAATACCAAGATAACCCTGCAACAGGCATCATAGAAAACAAATAGATTCATACTGCTGAAGAACTGTTTTTCTCTGTGAACGACAATCTATGATGATGATTGTGGTATTCCTTGGTAAAATCAATAAATAATAATTTTCACCCCATTTACTTTTGTACTGGAAAGTGTTATTTTCATTCCAAAATGTAGTGTTGTCTTTATTTTATTGATTTTGAATGTTGTCAGCTTTCTCCACCCCAAGGCCCAATGTGAGACACCACTATTGGGTTTGGTCTTACACTTTGAAATCTGATCAAAGTTGATCTTATGTTCTACGAAGGAAATGTAGGTCCTCTTTAAGATTGAGTGCATGCTCCTTGTCTCCGTACTCCCCCGAAATTCATGTGTGCAGTTCTAAAACCAGATCATTTGCATGAAATTGTACTTATGAATATTGTTACCATTGATGGGGCCGGGTTCCCTGATTTCAATATGCTCTGGAACCCTCGGTCAATGGACCGTTGGTGCGTGCTTAGAAGTGCAGAGGGGAGAAATAACCTTTCACATCTTCTTCAACTGCACAATAATTCATGACTCCGAAGAATCACAGACTCCAGGTTCTCGGTTAGTCAGTTTATTACAAACCAAAAAATAACTGAACATACAGGCACCTCAAGACGAGGTTGTAAAAATACATTGGAGCTAATACAAAACCGAATCTATGTGCAAAATTTAATTTCTGGATCATGGAAAGAATAACAAATTCCAAAATGAGAACGTCGGCAAAAAGTCCCCTCATGTCAAAATCAGACTTCATAGAAGTTACGTAGGTATAAAGCATTAGTCTACCCCTACACTACCACTAATCTGACATCCCTACTTAGCATTCTTAGCATACTTAGCATTCTCCAGACATGTTTAGGAAGAGGTGTAAGTGCGTGAAGACTTCCTAAGAAGTGCCCACACGTTGTGTGGGTCAAGTAGCCAAATGCTACAGAGCTCGTTCTAAGATGCTCCTTCCCTCTCCATCAATCTGCTCTCTTCTCCTTACTCAACCCCTGGGGCACTGTCCCTAATTCGAACACCAAAATCACAAAATATGCCCATTACTCATCATCCGATTGCCTCATCCCGTTGGGCACCTCCTCATAGGTGATTTTCTGCTCAGTTTTGATACTCCCAACTCCTGGCTTGATGAACTTGATTCCCAGGCCTTCTCCAGTGAGAAAGAACACCGTCTCACATTATCAGCACTCCTTGTACAACTGTATCCTCTCCTCCCTAATCCTAACTCCTAAAATAAAAGCGTTATTCTAACTAAAAAAGACAAATTTCTCCACCTGCAACAAAAACGTGAGAAAAGACAAATTAATCATGCACATGAAATTCAACTATTTTATCTCTAATATGAGAGCGTCCAGGGAGAATGCATTTCAGGCCTACAGAAATTGGCCAACATTAGAGAATAGCACCCAGACCTCGTAAAACTACATATAAATGAGCAATTTTACTAATCATTTCTAGATCAACACGTCACATTAGCACATCAAGTACATTTATAAATGTAAGTATCATACACAAATTCTGCACGTTAGTGTTTTTTACTAAATACGGGTGTATTGTAACATTAATTTTCTTCACGTTATATGGAATATATACTTAGCACATCACCTTTCATATTATTACATTACACATTCTACTGTCCCATGTTAATACTACAAAAGAATAAATGCAGGTGCGAACTACTCATGATTATTATGCACCCTTACAAATGAAAGAGAACAATCGAGCTCTATCACCATGAATATCATGGTACCAGAATCTTGTGGACAAAATATCAAACAATAAGTGCATATAGAGGAAGTATTAATTTACTATTCCTAATTCCACATGTAAGATATTTACACTTTTAGCAAAATAATCTCTTACAAGAAATTATATATGCATAATTGCTTGAAGATCATTCTCCGAAAAATCCCAATTCATAAATATAACTTGTTGCTGATCACCTCTGAAAGTTAAAAACCAACCAATATATATTTATATGTGGAGTTAGGTATAGAAAATCTATACTTACTTATCTTTCGAAATTTTGGTTGTGATATTTTGTTCTCATTATTTGCCTCCCTTGATATTCTGGTTTCTATGTCAATCAATCAATCTGTATCTGTATGGAGTGGCCAATCACCCGGGAGGGTATCCCTATGTTCAGGGTGCACACTCTGTCTATGTAGTTGCGTCGCTGCCCAAGGCCGTGCCTAGGCTTGCTCCACTGAGGCATCCCCAAACACAAAACTGTCACCATGATGGGATGTGTGCATCACCACTGTCAGTTTTGTAACTGGTGTCAAGTGTTGAGAAAAGAAAAAATGTTCAATTTAAAGACCTTCTTATGAAGAACAAATTACTATTTTTGACTTCGAACAAAGCCACAAATTGATCAGGTGGCACGTCACTGTTATGCAGATTAACGTGCCCCAGGTAACTGAATATTTAATTATCTAATGTGTTTTCCTCAAGAAGATATTTTATTAGTAAGTTCTGGCTCTAACATTAGTTAGAGCATGCTGTCATCTTGAAGGAAATTGAGAAAGTTCTATGTGAATACAGACTTTGATTCCCAGCTCTCTCATGACAGGAGCACCATCAACATTACCAGCATTACTGGCAAAACAAATAGTGCACGTCCTTGTTGTATGAAAATGGCATTCTTCTATGCTTTTTCACTGTACAGCTGTACAAAAAGATGGAGATGCATGAGTCCATTCATCCCACCTGTACATGTGGGCCCGGATTTACTAATATTTGACACAAAGCAGTGCAGCAACCAAAGTTGCTGCTCTGCCTTGGATGAAAGGGAGAGAGAAAAAGTGAGCCATATTTACCAAGATTTTGCTCTGGCACACCTTTGTATGCCACGCACCAACGTACACACCCTTGTGCCTTAACATGGGTGTGTGCATTCTCTAAAGTGTAGGTTTGGTACTGGATGACCTCACTTGTAGTACAAAAGCTATCCATTACAACTTTTCACACTTTGTATGTGTGTTGTAAAATGCAGCTCACATGTTTTATTGGAAAAATAAAGAGAAATGATTTTTTTTTCTTGTTACACTGCGTCAAGGAGGCATGAGTTTTTGGCACAAATTCTGTCTACAATTGTTAATGGATAGGGACTTGTGTCAAAACTCATGGATGGTTTCAGGAGAATGCCCATGTACCACCTATGGAATGCCTCCTTGATGCAAAGTAGTGGAAACTAGCACACTGCACAACTTTGTGTTACTTTGGTAAACTTTCCAACGCAAATCCTTGTTTGCATTATTTAGTAAATCCAACCCCAACACTTTGCACTAGGTTTGCCTGCCTTTTGTTATGCAAATCGTTGTCAACCCATTAGTAAATCTGGGACTAAATCATCAAATCCATATGGTAGCATGATTTCATGTGCATGAGTGAAAAGGGTCTTGTTCTTCTGGTTGACGTCAGAATTGCCAGCATTTATTTGTAAAGCTTGACCAACTCTAGAGAAAATGGTATATTGGTTATGAATGTTGCTTTGACACCCGGGTGTACACTTTATAATCACAGCACGTATGATATATTCTTCTGTCACATGTGCTGTTACTATCACTCTCAGAAGAAAGGCTTTAGAAGGGCCCAGCATGAGCTCATTGGCATAGCTAGACCGTATGCCACATGTGGCGGTATCTGCTTTTGTTGCCCAGCCACAGGTAAGGGGAGGGGGGTGCTGGTGATTCCTGCGTGACCCACAACGCCCGCAGGTAAGAGCGGGGGAGCTGGTGAGTACTGCGTAATGACCGCAGGTAAGAGCAGGGTAAGGGGGCCACGGCCCCGAAAACTCATGCCGCCCTAGGCAGATCGCCCCATCTCCCTTGCTACGCCAATGCATGAGCTACAGTGATAGGTATTGAGCTCCATATCTAGTAAACCTTTTCTGAATTAATGATTTTTAGAAAGAATTCGGAGGTGCAGAAAAGCAGGTTTGTTTGTACCTAAATGCAGAAGATCCAAACATTATCTTAGGATGTAGAGGTACCACTTACAATATCCATGTAACAAAGGATTACATTGAACTACATGATCTTGGCTGGATAAGTGTTTATTGCAGAAACAGAAGAACCTCCAACCCTAGTGGTTTGGCTGCATTAAATGATGGCTACTAAAACAATAGAACAGATAACCTCTTCCATTAGGTATGGTCATGAACACTTCACTAAGATATATAAACTAGTGTTTAAGCGCATTTGGTTGCTTAAAGACAGCCTACTAGCCTTCTAAGATATGAACCAGATTTTTTTCATGTAACATTTAAAGAAACAAAGAAGTCCCTTTATTTTTTTCTAGATTGATTGAATTTCACATGAGGTGGTTATATTTCTTTAGAAAAGTTAGCTCCCAACCGCCTACTAACAAACCTTTTATATTAAGTGCATTAGTGCAGTGCTAGAAACTCCCATTGTTTGTGTTCATTTCTGAGAAAGGGTTCAACTAGTTCCCAGTATGTCTCTGCATAAAATTACGATTGAAAAGTGTTCTTTAAAATGTTTTACAGAGATGCATTATTGTCTGAATACAGGAATATTAATTATGCACCTGGAGCCAAAAGTACTGACGTATTTTGGGGTCACATACATTCTGCTTTGCAAAATCGGAGTCTTTGTGACAGAAAAATATGTATTTATGTATGAAACAAAATTAAGAGGTTGGTAAACTTTTACCAAGTCTTAAATTGAATTTCCGAACGGTTACCAATTCACAATTTGAAAGTGCAGGTTGAGGGCACCCCTTCCACATTGTGAATTCGTCCCATAAGCATTAATGACTTGTGACCAGATTTCCCATTGCAAATCAATAGAATGTTACTGACTCAAAGTGCCTAGTCCAGAATGGAAGGGATCCCACTTGGACCCCTTGCTCTTTGCTAATTCACTTGTTCTAGGCATGCTGTGGACCGTACAAGGCGCCTTGCCTGGGGTGCACCATATTTCCCCGTCCGCCTCGCTCTAGTGTATTGATGCAGAATGCCATGGCACCCGTCTATTGGCTTCTGCAAGGGGCAGACTTTACACTCCTTTTTTAGGAAGGAGAACACAGGCAGGAACAGGAAACGCCTCAGCAATTATACTGATAATACCTTCTCCAATCTCACCATGCCAGAATGCCACAAATTCAAAACAACACTCAACACACTGGTAGTGATTGAATGAAAGAGCTATTTCTTGCACGTGCCCCGAAGCATATCACTGCTCAGCATCTGTGTGATGTTAGTGCATGGATTTCCAGGCCTTTTGAAGATTGCTAAAACTGAGCACTGGAAACACTCAAAACAGATGTCCCACCTCAGTGCGGTGGATGGTGCTGCATGCATCATTCCTGCTAAGGCAGGCATCCTTGCTAAACCTGGGCCAGACATATTTTCCTCATGAACAAATCTCTCTTTTCAGGAACAGTGGCCAGGAGGTAAAGGCAAGGTCACATTTTGACGACCACTTTGTCAAGCTAATGCTGATTTAGCCATGCCGCGGGCTCACTAAATCACTCCCTCGCCTGCAGCGCTCACACAGGCCTGCACTTGTCTCAAGAGGAACATAACATCATCATCAAACATGTCTGGTAAATATTTTAATTTTTGGTCCAGACTACCCAGAGTGACACACTTATTCCACGAAAGCCTTCGTGCTGTACAGTAGGGACACTACAGTACTATTTTAGCAAAAGCAGAGTTTACGCCAATAGGTTTTAACAGTGAGAGAGCAGCATTTGTGTCTATTAAACATTTCTCTGTAATTCACCAGCAGCAAGGCTCATTGTTTGTCCTTTGTCAGTTTTGGCAGCTCACTATCCATTCTTCATATAAAGAATTAGGCCTCACATCAGTAGGTTTGAACTTTATGGTTGGACTCCCTTGAACTTCGCCTTCAGGCTGTTTTGGCGACAAGTCACATTTCCCATTGGATTCATTGGTGTAAATTGGCCCAAACAGACATCAGTAGGGCTTTCACCACATCCATTGAACTCCATGATTTATATTCCTCTTTATCACCACTATCACAATTGTGTGGGAAGGAAATTAAAAATGGCATAATTCCTGAACAAATTTGCAATAGCTAATTTTACATGCGGTTAAACTGATCATTTTTTTATTTAAATGACATAATTTCTGAACAAATTTGCAATAGCTAATTTTCCATACGTTGAAACTGTATATATATTTTTTTTTACAGAGTTTTATATAGCACAAACTTAACACAAAGCGCTTTACATAGCACCAGTTGCATTACATGAGGACACATTCGTTTTTATTAGGCACAGGGAGATTAAGTGATTTGCCCAGAATCACAGAATGTTCAGCATCATTGCCGAGACTCGAACCCAGTTCTCCAGATTCGAGGTGGGCAGCCTTGGCGGTTAGGCCAACTCCTCTCCCCGAGGTGACGTACCTGGAATATCCCTACTAGAGTATCTCACCACTGTATAGAAGTAATCAGAATGTTTCCTTATTAAATCTGAAGACCTATCGAGGTCACAGGAAATGGACTACTAGGAGAAAACGTTGTTACCTATAGTCTTTTAAGGGCGAACAAATTGTAAGTTCTCATTATAAAGATGAAGCAACATAAATGGTCATTTTGTGTGATGCCTGCAATCAATTCATCTTTTTTGCTATTCCCATTATTTTTTGGCTCTTTAGCTATTTCCAAGCATTTTTTGGGGTGTTTCATGAATGTTAACATTCATCACGTTTTATCAGGTGGCATTTATCAGTGCAACTACCATATCTTTCAGAACAAGGTCACCAGCTCAAAATCTGATCATTTTACTGTTTCTGTCCTTGGTAAGATTGCATGGGAATAATGTACATTTCCAAGCAGTATATGCAAATTACCCATAAATACCAGAATTGAATTTACATGCTGTAGCTTAATTTCTACAGGTGTAAACCCCTCTTCTCTGAAGGAAGTTCCTCATTTAACTCATCCAGTGTTGCTTTCACCCAAATGTTGTGGGACTGGCCCCCGCAATGCCAATGACATCATTTGAGATGACATTGCACATCCTTTTATCCCATGTGGAGGCCAAAATGCCCATGTCTTTTACAACATTTGTTGAAAATGTTAGGTGCTAATTGTCAGATAGGTTGCAAAGAAGCCAAAACGAAAGCAAGCAGCAGCATAGCCCTCATGAGTCACCTATTAAAATGTGGCACCAACAGGAGGTATTACCTCTAACTTACCAGGCTTATTACTGGCAGTTTTAACGCATTTTCTATAGTGAGCAAGTTCAATATGTGGTTTGACATGTGACTTCCCAGATAGAGACTATCCTTTAGTAATACTGGGTGGTATTCTGCAGCTGGTGAGACTTGTAACCATGTGGAGTGGTATTTCTAGAGAAAAGCATGGTGAAATACCACACATCACATCTCACAATGAGATCCTTTGTCTCACCAAACGTGGGGCTTTCAAGCTTGGCCACAAACATATGTACTTCATTCATTACAAACCATATTGTTTTCATTTGTTTTTTAGTTTAGTATCATGGCAGTTCATTCATTCTGGAATCCTTTGGTGAGGGACTTGACACATTGCTTCTTAAATTCAGGCAGGAAAAGTCAAGACCATCTTTGATTGGATGCCTTCCTTCTTAAGTTTCTAGTCTCGAATGAATCGAAAGGCCATGTGGTGTTCCATTCCAATATTCAGAGTCGCTTGCTGTAGTCATCCATGTCGAAGACGGCTGATGATTCCAGCAATACCAGCAAGAAGGTGTGAATGACACCCCCGCGCCGCACGGCCACCAGCTGCTGCGTGTGCCCCTTTGCTGTGCCCTCTGCCTCGCTGCCTGCCTCGCTGCCGGCTGACCCTGCTGTCGTTTGTTTTGCTCTGTTTTGTTCTCCATTTGTGCTTGTTTTTTCGTAGTTTTTGCCCGTGTTAAGCGTTTTTTGTTTATCATTTGTGCTTGTTTCTTTGTAGTTTCTGCCCGTTCTCCTCCTGTTTCCCGCCTTCCTCGCCGCCCCCCGCTTCCCGCCACCACCGCCGACCCCGCCCCTTTTTTCCTTCTGTTCCCTTCCCGCTCCCGCCTCCCAGCTGCTCCGCCCACCCGCGCACTTCGCCTTATATGGCGACCGTGCGAACGCGCAGCGTTGACGCGCAGCGGGCGCGCCGATTGTGCACCGAAGGCGCGCCAAAGGTAAGCCCGTCTGCGCCCGTCCGCGCCTGGACCTCGCCCAGGGCCAGGACCCCTGGCCCACGAGGACCCCGACCTCGACCGACCCGCCTGACGTACACCGCCGCCACCCTCATCGCACTCAACACCGGCCGACTCCCAGATTGCCACCAAGCCTCACCACGACGCACCCACGGACCTTTCAGCTGCCACGCCTGCAAATTCTCCTGCACCCGGACCTGCCGCACACCTGCACCCGCCAAGTCGAACACCAGCAGCACCCACCTCAAGTGCATCCTGCTCAACACCCGCTCCGTCCACAGACACGCCATCGAACTCTGGAACCTCCTCGACACCACTGCCCCTGACGTCGCCTTCCTCACGGAGACCTGGATGAACGCCTCCTCAGCGCCCGACATCGCTATCCCAGAAGGCTACAAGATCGTCCGGAGGGACCGCAACGCCAACCAGATGGGAGGAGGCATCATCCACAGGAACAACATCCGGCTCACAACCAGCACCGACAACACCCTGACCACCGCCGAACACCTGCATTTCCAGATCCACACCGACCCGAACACCACCCTCAGAGGCACCCTGATCTACCGACCCCCGGGACCATGCACACAATTCAGCGAGGACATCGCCGACTTCGTCAGCCCGCACGCCCTCCCCTCCGCCGACTACATCCTCCTGGGGGACCTCAACTTCCACCTGGAGAACAACAACGGCCGCAACACCAGCTCCCTGCTCGACAACCTCGCCAATCTTGGACTCAAGCAGCTGGTGTCCACCCCCACCCACCTCGCCGGACACACACTCGACGCAGTCTTCTCCTCCAGCCCAGACATCGACTTCAGCCACGCCACAGAGCTTCAATGGACGGACCACAGCTGCATCCACTTCACCTTCAAGAGAACGACGACCCACCACCACCAGCAACAGACCGCCCGCAGAAGCTGGAACAAGATCACAGCAGACCAGCTCGCCACCTCCCTGAGCCAGCACCCTCCTGCCAGCTCAGCGAACCCCAGCCAGGCTGCCGACAACCTCACGAAGTGGATCAGCATCTGCGCGGACGAGCTCGCCCCGCTAAGGACCCCGCCCAGCAGACCCGGCAGCAAGAAAGCCCCGTGGTTCACCGACGAACTCAAGAGCTCCAAGAAGAACTGCCGAGCCCTCGAGAAAGTCTGGAGAAGGGAACCTACACCGGACAACAGGACCACCTTCAAGCTGGCCACCCGTAAGCACCACCAGCTGATCCGCGCCGCCAAGAAAACTGCATTCAAGGACCGACTGGACAACAACGCACGCAACTGCAAGGAACTCTTCAACATCGTGAAAGAGCTATCCAACCCCAGCGCAGGAAACAACGACATCACCCCATCGCAAGACCTCTGCAACTCCCTCGCTTCATACTTCCACAACAAGATCGCGGACATACACAACAGCTTCAGCAACCAACCAACGCACACCAGGACCGAACAACCACCCCCCACCGCCACCCTCCACGCCTGGACCCCGATCAACACCGAAGACACCATCCAAACGATGAACTCCATCCACTCCGGATCACCTACCGACCCCTGCCCTCACTACGTCTTCAACAAGGCCGACGCTGTCATCGCACCCCACCTGCGAGACATCATCAACACATCCTTCGACACCGCCACCTTCCCTGAGAGCTGGAAGCACGCCGAACTCAGCGCTCTACTCAAGAAACCCACAGCGGACCCCACCGAACTCAAGAATTACCGCCCCATCTCGCTCCTCCCGTTTCCAGCCAAAGTCATTGAGAAGACCGTCAACAAGCAGATGGCCGCCTTCCTCGAGACGAATGGATCCCTCGACCCCTCACAGTCCGGCTTCCGAGCCAATCACAGCACCGAGACCGCCCTCATCGCCGCCACTGATGACATCCGAGCCCTGATGGACAACGGAGAAACAGCGGCCCTCATCCTCCTAGACCTCTCCGCGGCATTCGACACTGTCTGCCACCGCACCCTAGTACAGCGCCTCAGCAACGTCGGAATCAAGGACAAGGCGCTGGAATGGATCATCTCCTTCCTCGACGGAAGAACACAGAGAGTCCGCCTCCCACCGTACAAGTCAGAGGCATCCGAAGTCATCTGCGGCGTCCCTCAAGGATCCTCGCTGAGCCCCACCCTCTTCAACGTCTACATGAGCCCCCTCGTGGCCATCGCACGCCAACACAACCTGAACATCATCTCCTACGCCGATGACACCCAGCTGATCCTCTCACTGACCAACGACCCCGCCGCTTCCAGAGCCAACCTTCACGAAGGGATGAAAGATGTAGCCGAATGGATGACGACCAGCCGCCTGAAACTGAACTCAGACAAGACGGAAGTCCTCATCCTGGGCTCCTCGCCCTCCGCCTGGGACGACTCCTGGTGGCCCCCCGCCCTGGGCACCGCACCCAAACCGACGGACCACGCACGCAACCTGGGCTTCATCCTGGACTCCTCCCTCTCCATGACCAGGCAAGTCAACAACGTCTCCTCGGCGTGCTTCAACATCCTACGCATGCTACGGAAGATCTTCTGGTGAATCCCCACCGAGACCAGGAAGACCGTCACCCAGGCCCTCGTCACTAGCCGACTGGACTACGGCAATGCCCTCTACGCCGGTACCACCGCCAAGCTCCAGAAGAGACTCCAGCGGATCCAGAACGCCTCTGCCAGACTCATCCTCGACATCCCACGAACCAGCCACATCTCCGGACACCTGAGAGACCTTCACTGGCTCCCCGTCAACAAAAGAATCACCTTCCGCCTCCTCACCCACGCACACAAAGCCCTACACGACCAAGGCCCGAGCTACCTCAACAGCCGAATCAACTTCTACGCTCCCAAACGCCACCTCCGATCAGCCAACCACGCCCTCGCCGCCGTCCCCCGCATCCGAAGAGCGACTACAGGAGGAAGGTCCTTCTCCTACCTGGCCGCCAAAACCTGGAACTCCCTCCCGACCGACCTGCGCCTGACCCAAGACCACCTCTCCTTCAGGAAGAAGCTGAAGACCTGGCTGTTCGAGCAGTAGCGGCACCCCCCCTCCCCCAGCGCCTTGAGACCATACGGGTATGTAGTGCGCTCTATAAATGCCATTGATTGATTGATTGAATGTCTCTTGTACATTGGCCACTTCACACTCTTTTTTACACTGCATTACTGATCTTGAGGTTTTTCTTTATTTCTTCTACAGATCCCCTTTACTCACAGAGGTTTGTCCCACGCGACTTTAGTTCATTACTCTGTGACACACTGGCCACAATCATGGTTGTCCATCTACATTATTGTGAAATTGCCACAGTTTCAAGCCATGCATTTAGTGCCCATAAATGTAGCAGAACAACAAGCTTCTGTTTCATAGACCTCCCCACCTATTCTCTGCTCAACCAGCCAAACATGCTTTATTATCCATTCTAATGGAAAAATTAGGTTCTTCTGCTCCCCCCTCTGTCCCCTTAAAGTGCTTCATCTTTGCTTAATATTCTGTAGCACTAGGAGGGATAAGCTAAGGGAGGAATGTGTGATACAAATACAGTGTATTGTAATGTATACAACAAAAATAATCTCCCTAAGATTGGTGGAACCAAAGCCCCTACTGCTGTCTCTGTAGAAGTCCTTTACCCCTCCTTTGTCCTGAGCTGAAACTTTCAAGATAGGGGCCAGGAGGGAAAGAAGTTTTCAGTGCTGGTGTTTCATTTCTGATAGACTCCCATGACTGTTCTGGTTGTGTAGAGGCTTTGGACTTCAGAGGGGACTAACAGTGATGGGTGTTGGACCTAGGATGTTCTGGGTCAGCCACTGTTCACGAGACACAGTCCTCACAGCAACTTTCGTTCTCGCACAGTCAGCAGCTGCATGAATCCCTAGCTAGGGCACCTGGCAGGAACCCATCATTGATGTTCCAAGAAGGAGATTATCAACATTTAATACCATTCAGAAGTCAGCAGGGAGAGACCTCAGAGGGACGCCTGTTTATAACAAATGACCTCTAACACTTTTCCTGGTGGAAAGGCGGGCAAACACACATGCTGCATGTGAAACCACAGTACAAGTAAGAGGTGACCTGCAAAGAGACATAATTTACACTAGAACACTAGCAGAAACCCAGAAAGAGTTGCAAAAAACAAGAGCAATGAAGAAAACCTTGAGGTCAGATTCATGGCTGGGTGGTAAAAGTAAATCTGCCAACTTGAGAAAAATGTGTAAGTCCACAGTTGGAGGATTCTGCACTGGTGGAGAACCCTCAGGTAGCAAGAGTACCCTGGCCAGAGGGTTAGTATGCCTGAAGTCATCCCACCGATGAATTCTCAACTAGCGGGGTGTCCTCCAGGAGCTAAGGAGTGATATTTCCTCTATAAATTGGAATATTCCTTCACCGCTACCACCTACCTTGACTCCGCCCATAAGCATGGTTGTGTGTTATAAAAAATTGACAGCATTTGGGAGTTTCAAGAGCCCTTGCAACCTCTTCCTGCTCTCACTTTGTACATATGTGTGTATGTATATATCCATTATTTACAACAAGGGGTGGTGATGGACAGAGTCTCTGAATTAAGCAGAGTACTCTCACCCAGTCAAGAGATCAGGGCTAGATCCAACACCGTTTTTTAGCTCATTGCACCATCCCAGTTTCAGAACCTGGCTGTATGCAAATTAGTCTGTCCCTGGCCCAGTGCATCATGGGAACAGGGCAGACCAGACTACAAAAGCCAATTCTTACACTGGGATGGAAACAAGCTTCCGGGGACCGGTTTCTGGCATTACAGCCGTCTTCGGCCCGGCTTGCTGGAATCCTGATGGTGCAATGAGCAAGGGACTCACATCTGAGTATACCCTTCCACGCTTAGGGTGGACAAAATTATTTACAACAAGGGGTGGTGATGGACAGAGTCTCTGAATTAAGCAGAGTACTCTCACCCAGTCAAGAGATCAGGGCTAGATCCAACACCGTTTTTTAGCTCATTGCACCATCCCAGTTTCAGAACCTGGCTGTATGCAAATTAGTCTGTCCCTGGCCCAGTGCATCATGGGAACAGGGCAGACCAGACTACAAAAGCCAATTCTTACACTGGGAAGGAAACAAGCTTCCGGGGACCGGTTTCTGGCATTACAGCCGTCTTCGGCCCGGCTTGCTTGAATCCTGATGGTGCAATGAGCAAGGGACTCACATCTGAGTATACCCTTCCACGCTTAGGGTGGACAAAATTATTTACAACAAGGGGTGGTGATGGACAGAGTCTCTGAATTAAGCAGAGTACTCTCACCCAGTCAAGAGATCAGGGCTAGATCCAACACCGTTTTTTAGCTCATTGCACCATCCCAGTTTCAGAACCTGGCTGTATGCAAATTAGTCTGTCCCTGGCCCAGTGCATCATGGGAACAGGGCAGACCAGACTACAAAAGCCAATTCTTACACTGGGAAGGAAACAAGCTTCCGGGGACCGGTTTCTGGCATTACAGCCGTCTTCGGCCCGGCTTGCTTGAATCCTGATGGTGCAATGAGCAAGGGACTCACATCTGAGTATACCCTTCCACGCTTAGGGTGGACAAAATTATTTACAACAAGGGGTGGTGATGGACAGAGTCTCTGAATTAAGCAGAGTACTCTCACCCAGTCAAGAGATCAGGGCTAGATCCAACACCGTTTTTTAGCTCATTGCACCATCCCAGTTTCAGAACCTGGCTGTATGCAAATTAGTCTGTCCCTGGCCTAGTGCATCATGGGAACAGGGCAGACCAGACTACAAAAGCCAATTCTTACACTGGGAAGGAAACAAGCTTCCGGGGACCGGTTTCTGGCATTACAGCCGTCTTCGGCCCGGCTTGCTTGAATCCTGGTGGTGCAATGAGCAAGGGACTCACATCTGAGTATACCCTTCCACGCTTGGGGTGGACAAAATTATTTACAACAAGGGGTGGTGATGGACAGAGTCTCTGAATTAAGCAGAGTACTCTCACCCAGTCAAGAGATCAGGGCTAGATCCAACACAGTTTTTTAGCTCATTGCACCATCCCAGTTTCAGAACCTGGCTGTATGCAAATTAGTCTGTCCCTGGCCCAGTGCATCATGGGAACAGGGCAGACCAGACTACAAAAGCCAATTCTTACACTGGGAAGGAAACAAGCTTCCGGGGACCGGTTTCTGGCATTACAGCCGTCTTCGGCCCGGCTTGCTTGAATCCTGATGGTGCAATGAGCAAGGGACTCACATCTGAGTATACCCTTCCACGCTTAGGGTGGACAAAATTATTTACAACAAGGGGTGGTGATGGACAGAGTCTCTGAATTAAGCAGAGTACTCTCACCCAGTCAAGAGATCAGGGCTAGATCCAACACCGTTTTTTAGCTCATTGCACCATCCCAGTTTCAGAACCTGGCTGTATGCAAATTAGTCTGTCCCTGGCCCAGTGCATCATGGGAACAGGGCAGACCAGACTACAAAAGCCAATTCTTACACTGGGAAGGAAACAAGCTTCCGGGGACCGGTTTCTGGCATTACAGCCGTCTTCGGCCCGGCTTGCTTGAATCCTGATGGTGCAATGAGCAAGGGACTCACATCTGAGTATACCCTTCCACGCTTGGGGTGGACAAAATTATTTACAACAAGGGGTGGTGATGGACAGAGTCTCTGAATTAAGCAGAGTACTCTCACCCAGTCAAGAGATCAGGGCTAGATCCAACACCGTTTTTTAGCTCATTGCACCATCCCAGTTTCAGAACCTGGCTGTATGCAAATTAGTCTGTCCCTGGCCCAGTGCATCATGGGAACAGGGCAGACCAGACTACAAAAGCCAATTCTTACACTGGGAAGGAAACAAGCTTCCGGGGACCGGTTTCTGGCATTACAGCCGTCTTCGGCCCGGCTTGCTTGAATCCTGATGGTGCAATGAGCAAGGGACTCACATCTGAGTATACCCTTCCACGCTTGGGGTGGACAAAATTATTTACAACAAGGGGTGGTGATGGACAGAGTCTCTGAATTAAGCAGAGTACTCTCACCCAGTCAAGAGATCAGGGCTAGATCCAACACCGTTTTTTAGCTCATTGCACCATCCTAGTTTCAGAACCTGGCTGCATGCAAATTAGTCTGTCCCTGGCCCAGTGCATCATGGGAACAGGGCAGACCAGACTACAAAAGCCAATTCTTACACTGGGAAGGAAACAAGCTTCCGGGGATCGGTTTCTGGCATTACAGCCGTGTTCGGCCCGGCTTGCTTGAATCCTGATGGTGCAATGAGCAAGGGACTCACATCTGAGTATACCCTTCCACGCTTAGGGTGGACAAAATAATTTACAACAAGGGGTGGTGATGGACAGAGTCTCTGAATTAAGCAGAGTACTCTCACCCAGTCAAGAGATCAGGGCTAGATCCAACACCGTTTTTTAGCTCATTGCACCATCCCAGTTTCAGAACCTGGCTGTATGCAAATTAGTCTGTCCCTGGCCCAGTGCATCATGGGAACAGGGCAGACCAGACTACAAAAGCCAATTCTTACACTGGGAAGGAAACAAGCTTCCGGGGACCGGTTTCTGGCATTACAGCCGTCTTCGGCCCGGCTTGCTTGAATCCTGATGGTGCAATGAGCAAGGGACTCACATCTGAGTATACCCTTCCACGCTTAGGGTGGACAATATTATTTACAACAAGGGGTGGTGATGGACAGAGTCTCTGAATTAAGCAGAGTACTCTCACCCAGTCAAGAGATCAGGGCTAGATCCAACACCGTTTTTTAGCTCATTGCACCATCCCAGTTTCAGAACCTGGCTGTATGCAAATTAGTCTGTCCCTGGCCCAGTGCATCATGGGAACAGGGCAGACCAGACTACAAAAGCCAATTCTTACACTGGGAAGGAAACAAGCTTCCGGGGACCGGTTTCTGGCATTACAGCCGTCTTCGGCCCGGCTTGCTTGAATCCTGATGGTGCAATGAGCAAGGGACTCACATCTGAGTATACTCTTCCACGGTGTTGGATCTAGCCCTGATCTTTTGACTGGGTGAGAGTATTCTGCTTAATTCAGAGACTCTGTCCCTCACCACCCCTTGTTGTAAATATTTTTGTCCACCCTAAGCGTGGAAGGGTATACTCAGACATGAGTCCCTTGCTCATTGCACCATCAGGATTCAAGCAAGCCGGGCCGAAGACGGCTGTAATGCCAGAAACCGGTCCCCGGAAGCTTGTTTCCTTCCCAGTGTAAGAATTGGCTTTTGTAGTTTGGTTTGCCCTGTTCCCATCATGCACTGGAACAGGAACAGACTAATTTGCATACAGCCAGGTTCTGAAACTGGGATGGTGCAATGAGCTAAAAAACGGTGTTGGATCTAGCCCTGATCTTTTGACTGGGTGAGAGTGTTCTGCTTAATTCAGAGACTCTGTCCCTCACCACCCCTTGTTGTAAATATTTTTGTCCACCCTAAGCGTGGAAGGGTATACTCAGACATGAGTCCCTTGCTCGTTGCACCATCAGGAATCAAGCAAGCCGGGCCGAAGACGGCTGTAATGCCAGAAACCGGTCCCCGGAAACTTGTTTCCTTCCCAGTGTAAGAATTGGCTTTTGTAGTTTAGTTTGCCCTGTTCCCATCATGCACTGGGACAGGAACAGACTAATTTGCATACAGCCAGGTTCTGAAACTGGGATGGTGCAATGAGCTAAAAAACGGTGTTGGATCTAGCCCTGATCTTTTGACTGGGTGAGAGTATTCTGCTTAATTCAGAGACTCTGTCCCTCACCACCCCTTGTTGTAAATATTTTTGTCCACCCTAAGCGTGGAAGGGTATACTCAGACATGAGTCCCTTGCTCATTGCACCATCAGGATTCAAGCAAGCCGGGCCGAAGACGGCTGTAATGCCAGAAACCGGTCCCCGGAAGCTTGTTTCCTTCCCAGTGTAAGAATTGGCTTTTGTAGTTTGGTTTGCCCTGTTCCCATCATGCACTCGGACAGGAACAGACTAATTTGCATACAGCCAGGTTCTGAAACTGGGATGGTGCAATGAGCTAAAAAACGGTGTTGGATCTAGCCCTGATCTTTTGACTGGGTGAGAGTATTCTGCTTAATTCAGAGACTCTGTCCCTCACCACCCGTTGTTGTAAATATTTTTGTCCACCCTAAACGTGGAAGGGTATACTCAGACATGAGTCCCTTGCTCATTGCACCATCAGGATTCAAGCAAGCCGGGCCGAAGACGGCTGTAATGACAGAAACCGGTCCCCGGAAGCTTGTTTCCTTCCCAGTGTAAGAATTGGCTTTTGTAGTTTGGTTTGCCCTGTTCCCATCATGCACTGGGACAGGAACAGACTAATTTGCATACAGCCAGGTTCTGAAACTGGGATGGTGCAATGAGCTAAAAAACGGTGTTGGATCTAGCCCTGATCTTTTGAGTGGGTGAGAGTATTCTGCTTAATTCAGAGACTCTGTCCCTCACCACCCCTTGTTGTAAATATTTTTGTTCACCCTAAGCGTGGAAGGGTATACTCAGACATGAGTCCCTTGCTCATTGCACCATCAGGATTCAAGCAAGCCGGGCCGAAGACGGCTGTAATGCCAGAAACCGGTCCCCGGAAGCTTGTTTCCTTCCCAGTGTAAGAATTGGCTTTTGTAGTTTGGTTTGCCCTGTTCCCATCATGCACTGGGACAGGAACAGACTAATTTGCATACAGCCAGGTTCTGAAACTGGGATGGTGCAATGAGCTAAAAAACGGTGTTGGATCTAGCCCTGATCTTTTGACTGGGTGAGAGTATTCTGCTTAATTCAGAGACTCTGTCCCTCACCACCCCTTGTTGTAAATATTTTTGTCCACCCTAAGCGTGGAAGGGTATACTCAGACATGAGTCCCTTGCTCATTGCACCATCAGGATTCAAGCAAGCCGGGCCGAAGACGGCTGTAATGCCAGAAACCGGTCCCCGGAAGCTTGTTTCCTTCCCAGTGTAAGAATTGGCTTTTGTAGTTTGGTTTGCCCTGTTCCCATCATGCACTGGGACAGGAACAGACTAATTTGCATACAGCCAGGTTCTGAAACTGGGATGGTGCAATGAGCTAAAAAACGGCGTTGGATCTAGCCCTGATCTTTTGACTGGGTGAGAGTATTCTGCTTAATTCAGAGACTCTGTCCCTCACCACCCCTTGTTGTAAATATTTTTGTCCACCCTAAGCGTGGAAGGGTATACTCAGACATGAGTCCCTTGCTCATTGCACCATCAGGATTCAAGCAAGCCGGGCCGAAGACGGCTGTAATGCCAGAAACCGGTCCCCGGAAGCTTGTTTCCTTCCCAGTGTAAGAATTGGCTTTTGTAGTTTGGTTTGCCCTGTTCCCATCATGCACTGGGACAGGAACAGACTAATTTGCATACAGCCAGGTTCTGAAACTGGGATGGTGCAATGAGCTAAAAAACGGTGTTGGATCTAGCCCTGATCTCTTGAGTGGGTGAGAGTATTCTGCTTAATTCAGAGACTCTGTCCCTCACCACCCCTTGTTGTAAATATTTTTGTTCACCCTAAGCGTGGAAGGGTATACTCAGACATGAGTCCCTTGCTCATTGCACCATCAGGATTCAAGCAAGCCGGGCCGAAGACGGCTGTAATGCCAGAAACCGGTCCCCGGAAGCTTGTTTCCTTCCCAGTGTAAGAATTGGCTTTTGTAGTTTGGTTTGCCCTGTTCCCATCATGCACTGGGACAGGAACAGACTAATTTGCATACAGCCAGGTTCTGAAACTGGGATGGTGCAATGAGCTAAAAAACGGTGTTGGATCTAGCCCTGATCTTTTGACTGGGTGAGAGTATTCTGCTTAATTCAGAGACTCTGTCCCTCACCACCCCTTGTTGTAAATATTTGTGTCCACCCTAAGCGTGGAAGGGTATACTCAGACATGAGTCCCTTGCTCATTGCACCATCAGGATTCAAGCAAGCCGGGCCGAAGACGGCTGTAATGCCAGAAACCGGTCCCCGGAAGCTTGTTTCCTTCCCAGTGTAAGAATTGGCTTTTGTAGTTTGGTTTGCCCTGTTCCCATCATGCACTGGGACAGGAACAGACTAATTTGCATACAGCCAGGTTCTGAAACTGGGATGGTGCAATGAGCTAAAAAACGGTGTTGGATCTAGCCCTGATCTTTTGACTGGGTGAGAGTATTCTGCTTAATTCAGAGACTCTGTCCCTCACCACCCCTTGTTGTAAATATTTTTGTCCACCCTAAGCGTGGAAGGGTATACTCAGACATGAGTCCCTTGCTCATTGCACCATCAGGATTCAAGCAAGCCGGGCCGAAGACGGCTGTAATGCCAGAAACCGGTCCCCGGAAGCTTGTTTCCTTCCCAGTGTAAGAATTGGCTTTTGTAGTTTGGTTTGCCCTGTTCCCATCATGCACTGGGACAGGAACAGACTAATTTGCATACAGCCAGGTTCTGAAACTGGGATGGTGCAATGAGCTAAAAAACGGTGTTGGATCTAGCCCTGATCTTTTGACTGGGTGAGAGTATTCTGCTTAATTCAGAGACTCTGTCCCTCACCACCCCTTGTTGTAAATATTTTTGTCCACCCTAAGCGTGGAAGGGTATACTCAGACATGAGTCCCTTGCTCATTGCACCATCAGGATTCAAGCAAGCCGGGCCGAAGACGGCTGTAATGCCAGAAACCGGTCCCCGGAAGCTTGTTTCCTTCCCAGTGTAAGAATTGGCTTTTGTAGTTTGGTTTGCCCTGTTCCCATCATGCACTGGGACAGGAACAGACTAATTTGCATACAGCCAGGTTCTGAAACTGGGATGGTGCAATGAGCTAAAAAACGGTGTTGGATCTAGCCCTGATCTTTTGACTGGGTGAGAGTATTCTGCTTAATTCAGAGACTCTGTCCCTCACCACCCCTTGTTGTAAATATTTTTGTCCACCCTAAGCGTGGAAGGGTATACTCAGACATGAGTCCCTTGCTCATTGCACCATCAGGATTCAAGCAAGCCGGGCCGAAGACGGCTGTAATGCCAGAAACCGGTCCCTGGAAGCTTGTTTCCTTCCCAGTGTAAGAATTGGCTTTTGTAGTTTGGTTTGCCCTGTTCCCATCATGCACTGGGACAGGAACAGACTAATTTGCATACAGCCAGGTACTGAAACTGGGATGGTGCAATGAGCTAAAAAACGGTGTTGGATCTAGCCCTGATCTTTTGACTGGGTGAGAGTAGTCTGCTTAATTCAGAGACTCTGTCCCTCACCACCCCTTGTTGTAAATATTTTTGTCCACCCTAAGCGTGGAAGGGTATACTCAGACATGAGTCCCTTGCTCATTGCACCATCAGGATTCAAGCAAGCCGGGCCGAAGACGGCTGTAATGCCAGAAACCGGTCCCCGGAAGCTTGTTTCCTTCCCAGTGTAAGAATTGGCTTTTGTAGTTTGGTTTGCCCTGTTCCCATCATGCACTGTCACAGGAACAGACTAATTTGCATACAGCCAGGTTCTGAAACTGGGATGGTGCAATGAGCTAAAAAACGGTGTTGGATCTAGCCCTGATCTTTTGACTGGGTGAGAGTATTCTGCTTAATTCAGAGACTCTGTCCCTCACCACCCCTTGTTGTAAATATTTTTGTCCACCCTAAGCGTGGAAGGGTATACTCAGACATGAGTCCCTTGCTCATTGCACCATCAGGATTCAAGCAAGCCGGGCCGAAGACGGCTGTAATGCCAGAAACCGGTCCCCGGAAGCTTGTTTCCTTCCCAGTGTAAGAATTGGCTTTTGTAGTTTGGTTTGCCCTGTTCCCATCATGCACTGGGACAGGAACAGACTAATTTGCATACAGCCAGGTTCTGAAACTGGGATGGTGCAATGAGCTAAAAAACGGTGTTGGATCTAGCCCTGATCTTTTGACTGGGTGAGAGTATTCTGCTTAATTCAGAGACTCTGTCCCTCACCACCCCTTGTTGTAAATATGTATATATCCAGGCATGCATGCATGTTTCTGTCTGTATGTAAAGAGAGGAGGGCTAGTCCACTTCTAATAAAGACTCCATGAATGGGCTTCAATCAGGATCAATGTATTCATTGGCATATCTGTAAAATGAAACAAATCTTTATTTTTGGTGGGGAGAAGGGGGGGATTGGCGCATCGAGTAAATTAAAGACCAGCCTTCTTGAAAGGTGTAACTCAATTCGGCGCCCTGCTTGATTTAGAGATTGCAAATCCCCTTTATGAATATTTAATCAAAGATATTCTTTGGGTTCATGTAACTGGAGAAAGGAACATCAGCCATGCTGCTGTTTTAAACCATGATGAGATTGTTTTTTTTCTCTTTAATTTCCGAACTTTTTCCCAACATTAGTTAAGGTAAACACTTTAGCCTACCGAATTCCAAAGGGAGGGTGAGCGTTTTAGAAAAGCGAGTAGTCACATTACAATAAAAAATACACATTTCAAGGTTTTTTTTTTCGCAGACTCTTGTAGATCGAACCTTTCATCACTTCTAAGAGCAGAGAAGATGCATCCCCTGTGAACACAGCACTTCTAACAAAAATGTGCCCTTTATCTAAAAGAAAGGGACAGACAAAGAGGTAATCTGGTGCCTATCATGTTCCTGTCTATGGTACTTAGCATAACAGGCTCCCCCTTTTATCATGTGTTTATCTAAACAAAGGCAGAGAGAAGAAAGGAGTTTAGCTTTATTCTGCATGCCTCCTTTCATATAAACCTTATCATGAAAAGCACTCAAAGCCATATGGATTTGCAGCAATTCTCGGATAATATGAGATCTGCTCAGTTAAGTGACGCTTATTCTATTGAAAATAAAGGGAGACAAATTTAAGATAAGTCTGTTGTTGACAGTAACACGTAGGGAAGGTGGCGGCAGAAGAGATGTTGTTTATAGAGGTTTCTCAGCAATGCCTTTTGTGAGGTTTTGTTAGCTGCCTTTGTTGACAGTACAGGAAGCTGATGCTCTCCAGTGATAAATGCACAGTCAGCAGTAGGTTCATTCTGAAGTGCTTTCCTAAATTACTCCCACCCCACATATGGAGGATTTGTAGTACTCACAAACTATGATGGTGTTGGTGCATCAAGGAATGGTCATCTGTCCAGTTATGGGCATAATCAGGGTGACTATAGATTTACAGAAATCCCTGTACATGGAGTCCATTAAGAAATCACCCTATTGTGTGTGGGGGGGGGGGGGGGCGGAGTTAAATAACACTGCCACCATCTTTAAGTGTCTGCTTACAGGTGCCCACTTATTTTGAAAAGATAGGGCATGGACCCTAGACAGGCTTTAAAAACCGGCAGGGTAATCCCACTGGGGACTTGGGATACTGGCCCTGGGTCATGGAACCATCCTTGCTGAATCGTTAATTTGCGCTGTGACCCATTAGGATTGACTACTATCACTCCATAACCGCCCGCTGCTCATCGGTCATAGTCCCCTCTATGGCTCCTCCTACAGCATCACCCACAGGTTAGTAATGCTGGTGTTATCAAGTAGTTCATCTGCCCCAACCACATCACTGTCCTTGCACCTGTAGATTCCCCTAGTAATGGGCCTCACACCTCAGGAACGACGTCCAGCAAAATCACCTACAATATTTGTCTAATAATACTTGTTGCTCTGCTTGCCCAACTATGGAACTTCTACAACGTCTAGATGTTGTCCTGGACCATGGGTGCCTATGAGCCTTTTTGCTGTAAACAATTGTTATTAATTTTCCCCACAAAATAAAAAAAGTATATAGGACAGACATAAACCAAACAATACAGTGTTAGACGCGTAGTAGGGTCATATGACATGGTGTCACTATCACACACAGCTAGGGCATATTAACGTCAATGTTTTTGTTTAAGGGATATTTAGGTCAAAGTGAACCCACCAGTGACAACATTTCTACCTTATTTGTGTCAGTAAGCGCCTTGCCTGATACGGATCACTGACATAATATCGAATACACAAATATAGAATTACCAAAATATTGAAGAAAAAATATAGAATGCAAAACTATCGAATTCCTATCTACAAACAGGTAAGTACAAAAATATCGAATCAAAAATATAGTTTTAAAAAATATAGTTAGTCAAAATATCGAATTTTTTAAAATGTCTTAAAGGTAATTTAAAATTAATGAAATAAAAAATATAACATTTACTATTACCACTCCAGTGAGTGCAACAGTAGGGAAAGGGTTGGATAGCGTAGGGGTAAAAATTACTATTCCCTCTCCAGAGAGTGCAACAGTAGGGAAAGCGTTGGATAGCGTAGGGGTAAAAATTACTATTCCCACTCCAGAGAGTGCAACAGTAGGGAAAGCGTTGGATAGCGTAGGGGTAAAAATTACTATTCCCACTCCAGAGAGTGCAACAGTAGGGAAAGCGTTGGATAGCGTAGGAGTAAAAATTACTATTCCCACTCTAGAGAGTGCAACAGTAGGGAAAGCTTTGGATAGCATAGGGGTAAAAAATTACTATTCGATATTAAATTACTTACCTTCAATTCGATATTTTTCACCACTATATTCTGTCCATTCGATATTTTGTCCATTCTATATTTTGGCTTCGATATTTTGGTAATTCAATATTTTGAATTCGATATTTTGTCTTGTTACCGCCTGATACATCACCTTCTCCATGATAGCACAATGATATATCCACTCAACCATTTTGCATGAGATGGAACCTTGCCTGATGCTCAGGAGCACATGATATCCCTTTTGAGCAAACCCATTCCCAGCAGGATTAGATTGTGTAATGAGTCCTCCCACTCACCAACGATACCCTAGAAGCACGATTTCAGTGAGAGATCCATGAAGCATCGCAGTACTCTGGCCGTTGTCGAGCCTATCACTCGCTGATAGTTGTTGGTCAACGAGCAGTTCCGAGCCGCTTGGAGACAGTCAACCTTCTCTGCTCCAGACCGGGAGGGAGAAGAGAGGGGTTATGCCCATCCTCCATAGGCTACTGGGAGGCGGAAGGGTAAAACAGTATCTGTGGAGGTATTTGAATTAAATGAGAAGCAGACGTGCGAGAATGGCAAGTTTGGAGGTTGCCATTTTGGCCTCAGTTCATTCTTCATCTTCTAGCACAGGTAGCCCACAATGCTGAGAACTGACCCAGTGCCCTGATTGTCAGTGAGTGATTCATTTATGAGATTACAAGCTACCTAATGGTTCTATTGTTATTTTAGTATCAAAGGGTTGAATTTCTGAAGTGGAGATAACTCAGCCCAGTATTAATCTAAAGTATGCCACAGTAGCAGGTGTCTGAAGAAATGCTATTAGTATACCCCATACACCTCACAGAGGATCCCGAAAGATTTTGAGTGGCTCGGTTCTCATACATGTTCTAATTTGGAAATACTAATAAGGTCCCACCAGTAAACCTTCCTTAGTTTCATCACTTGCTCCAATATCATACATTCACACAACTGGGTCTTGCGTATCATCTTGCCACCTTAGCCTATCCAGTGCAAAGCCTTTTGCCAGGAGTTGAGTAGCTGAGATCATTCAAGCATACCATTCGACACTTTTTTGTATTCTTCAGTGTGACAATCCCAAATGCAACCGGCATGCCCAGACGTTGGTCCTGCGCTCACTTGAATGAAATGAAATGAAACGGCATTTGTATAGCGTGCAAATATTCCAAGGAGTGTTTCGGCACTGACCATGTGAAGGAAGCCTGCCATCTGGTTGCATTATTCATTTTGGTGAAACAGCCATGTTTTAAATTATTTTCTAAAAACATAGAGCTCTGAAATGGACCGGAGTTCTTTGGAGAGTTTATTCCAGGTCGTTGTGCCAAGGAAGGAGAACGATCTTCCATCTGTTCATGCCTGGCAAATTTTAGGAATCCTGGCTAAACTACTATGTGAGGAACGCAGGGGTATATTACCAACAACTAGCGATAATTTTTGTCTCTAACTTGTTTAGAGACAAAAATTATCGCCGCAAATCGGCGATTTTTATCGCAGATAAACCTTGCTAGGTTTATCGCAAATGCGATAAAAAACGGCCGCAATGCATGAATATCGCTGAAAAGTCAGCGATATTCATGCATTATCGAGCAAATGCTCTTAGCCATGTTATCCACCTCCCATTGGATAACATGGCTAAGAACTGCTCCTGGGCAGGTGTTAGCTTTTGGAGATATTCGCGCTTAGAGCGAATATCTCCAAAAGTTGGTAATAGGAGATAGCGATGTTAGCGACTGTTTCCAGTCGCTAAAATCTTGGCACGCCCACTTTGCATGTCATTAGTGATAAATATCACTGACATGCAAAGCGGGGCCCAAGATGGTCGCTATCTCCTATTAGTTGTCGCTAACTGGTGTTAGCGACAGCTTGGTAATAGGGAGATAATTTTATCTCCGCTTTCTTGGCTTTTAAAGCCAAAAAAGCGGAGATAAACCCCCTTGATAATATGCCCCGCAGTTCTCTGAGGGGGGCATATGCACATATCCTCCCGCTCAGGTAAACTGCCCCTTCCCCATTGAGAGCTTTATGTACCAGGAGCAGAGCCTTGAAAATAATCCACTTTTTGACAGGCAACCAGTGTAGTGCCTTTAACTGAGGGCTCATGCGCATTCTAGCAGCCAAAATTAGTATTAATCTAGCTGCCACATTCTGTTCCACTTGTAAATGACTGAGCAAGTAGTCTGGACAGCCCAAGTAGAGACTATTTCCATAATTAAGGCTCGAGGTGATCAGAGCTTGAATCACTGTTTCCCCAGTCTCTAATGACAGAAAATGGAAATATTTCTTTAGGGAGCGCAGGATCCCACTGGAACCAAGCTGCATCCTACTGAAGAGTCCCACACAGGCCGAAACCGGTCTGGAAATGCTTGTGTTGCAGTTAGGCGGGGACATGGCCTGGCAGTATATGATAGACTGTTCCTATTGGAGCAGGACAAAGGCTGATTTGCATATGGCAGGTTTCTGTTTGAGGTGGCAGGTTGGGGAGAAAAATTATGGACTTAGATGCTGAGCAAGCAAATATCAGTTGCAGAAATTAATCCTAGCATTCCTCCAATCACTTTTTTTATATTTTCCAGTGCAATGTCCTAAATGCAACTGGTATGCCTAGACATAGACCCCGTGCTCACTGTGCAACTGGAACTAAGTTGCACCCTACTAAAGAAGTCCATATAGTTGAAAACCGTCTGGGTTTACTTGTGTTCTAGTTTGGAGGGGACTTTGCCACTTGGCCTGGCAAGTCAATGTGAACTGTTCCTATTGGAGCAGGACTAAGGCTGATTTATGTATGCCTTGTTCCTATATAAGGAGAATGGTGGGCAAAAAAACAAAGGACTGGGATGCTGTGCCAACACATTATGAGTGGGTTAGAAATTCAAGCATTTCACGCATCCTTTTTTAATATTCACCTTTCGCAAGGAGTTCAGCACAGCTTTAGTAGGCACCAACAGAGGGTAGGGAATATAAGAGCAAAATAGGTAGATAATAGGCACATCCTGTCAAACAAGTGTGATGTTCCACGAATTGGGTCATCTCTGGCTCCAAAGAGCCAATTATTTATATAATACAGCCAAATATCAGCCTTGCCCAGCTGGCCTCAAAAGCAGAAAAACAGATTCAATACATTCACCCCATAAGATGCTTGGTGATTTCCAACTCCACAGGAAACAGCAGAACATAGCCATATTATTGCCAAAAAAATCAGTCCGTATTCACCTGTGGATAGTTCTATACTGCATTAAGAGCCCCGGGGAGAGACACCATCCCAGAGAATTAATGAGGTAAACATCCCAAGACCGAAGATCCCTCTGCAATTTTATTTTATAGGGACCTTTTTGATTTCCCGCTCAACACAAGGTGAGTGGAGATATACAGTCCTAAATATTTTAAGCCTACACTAAAAAAATGGCAAATTTGTCCCATTTCACTGTCACAAAAAATGCCTTCGACTAAATATCAAGGATCTTCATCAATATTTCCCCAGTTCCTTTGCATAGTGGAGAAAAAGCAGCTGTCGTCTGCAAACAATTTTATCTGGTCTTCCAGCTCGCCCTCCCATTTGAAGCCCTGCACCATGCCATCCATTCTGATCCAGGCCACCAGCAGCTCGATCCCCAGTGCGAAGAGCAATGGCAAGAGTTTCCACACATGTCTAGTACTTCTCTAGATGGGAAGTGTGTACATAGAACTGCATTCACCTGCAACTTGATCAAAGAGCCATAATATAGGGCAAGCAAAACAGCCATAAATGCTGCCCCAAAGTTGCAAAATTAAATGTTTAATATGGCCTGTCAATATATTTACTCCTCATACCTAACCATATTCCAAAATCCTGTTTCTCTAAAACCTTATTCAACAGAAGAAAGTTTGATGTGGAACTCCCCCATTACTCCATACCTGGAAAACCTGAGAAGTCGTGGTGGGCGCCCATTTGTAAAAAGGCAATTCTAGATGAATATTTATGTGACTGAGTAGAAACCTGGTGGACAATATCCAGATGTACCTTAAACTTTCTATGATCCTCCTAGCTCCTCATCATGTCACCCATGAGGAAATATTGCCAGAATTGTGCAGCCAGTTATCTCAGTGCTATGACTCTGGTACCTCTGAGCCCAATTATTTATTTTGATGCAAAGCTGTTGTCCATCTGCAACATGACCAAACAGAAACTGGAATATTTTTTAAATATATTTGTGCAGTGACCTTCCAAGTGGTGACCATAAATATCATATTGGCATTTCACCGCAGTTTGCTCGGCAACCCTGATGACCTGCACCTAGTTCTAATGTCACACTTGGGGATGTACCAAAATGGATCTGTTATTCACTGTTTCCACCTTTTAAGGCATCAGTGCTTTTTAACCCTGGCTCTGGGTAAAAGAGCAAAGAATCTAATAAACTTGGCTTTTCTATGTCTTCTTACTGTTAAATGTTCAACATTTCAGCAATTAAGATAATCTCAATTGAGTTGGAACGTGGAGTATTGACTTTGGCCAGATTTGTAAAGGAGTCTTATAGAAGAGCATCCCATACAAGTACTCTATGAGGTGCTTCACTCTGTGCCTGGGAAGCTTTAGATTCACAGAGATAGAACATACCTGGAAAATTGTGATTATTGGCAAGTTGGGGAATGAAGAATCAATTTTCATTGGCTGATCATAAAATCCAAACATTGCAGAAGTTGCATCATCCAGGTCACTGTAAAAATGTTGTCTGTTCTAAAACTGTTCTAACATTGGTTAGATTATAAATAATGAAACACAAGATCCATTACTTTGTTCGTGCTGTGCAGTATAATAATAGGATCAAAACAGATCTCCATCTTGAATACTCTAGAAATAGAATGCTGCCTGTGAACAGAGGAGTAACTTATTTCTTGCCTTATTAATCTACTTCTTTGTCACATGTTGAGAAGCCTGGCGAGCATTCGAAGTCAGCATTTCTCTGTGCCAGGTACAGACAATGTTTTGGTGGCCATGGAAGTTGCTAGATAAACTCTCCCACTGTGGAGAGCAATGAAGAGTTTGAGTCTCACTGGCATCATGGGAGCATGTAGACTGGTCCACTTCATAGAAGGGCCCAATCAGGTCTTAACAGTGTTACATTTGGGCCAACTGCATGGAACGTGTGTACCTTTTCAGATGCAAGACACCACATAGTACCTCAGATGGAAACCATGAAAAATTAAAGATGAAACATTACGTGTTTCCTGAGTCCACACTTTCCTAATAAATCTGTTAGACCTGTCAGCCTTAGGGAAGTCTTAACCAAAAGTTTTTGCCTTCACCCCTTCTATTTTTTGCTAGTCTAATTTGTGTTGACCTTAGGACTCTGTGCTCTTTATCACATCTAACCAGTGCTAACATGCTTGAACGCTCTCCTTCAAACATGGTAGAATTATCTTACTCCCAATAGGCATGCTTAATTTACTTGTAAGTCCCTAGGAAATTGGTGCATACATTCCCAGAGCCTTTAAATTATATGCTACTACTGGACCTGCAGTGCTTATAGTGCCACCCACTTAAGGAGACCTGCAAGCATGTCTCAGGCCTGCCATTGTACGCAGGATGTGCAGTTTTGACTTGGCAAAAAAAAACTTTTGCCAGGCCTAAACCTTCCTTTTTAATACATATCTCACCACTTGGGTAGGCCGTAAATAGCCCATGGAGCAGGGTGCAGTGTAAATAAAATCTTGGACATGTACTTTTAAGTTTTACATGTCGTGGTAGTGAAAAACCCTTTAATTCGTTTCCCATAGGATATCATTGGGGTTCCTTATTATATTTATTAAATGATAACTGTAAATTGGGAGCAGGTAAACAAGTCAAGTTTTGTGTTTAAATAATTGTAATTAAAAGCCCTCTTTAATGAATTAGGTTGCAATTCTGAAAATGCCACTTTAGAATGTTGGCAGTTTCTTGTCCTAATCATTTGGTGCCTGCAGTCTGTTCTGGGGTCATGAGACTAGGAGTAGCTGACAGTTGTTCCTTGTGTATTACCCCCATACAGTGAGGAAAGGGAAAGATAAGTTTTGGCAATATAGGCCACTCTGACTTAACAAGGGGGTGAAGATGTCACCTACGACACTTGCACATCATAAAGGCCCAGATTGAACACACTAACAAATGGTTTGTCCCTAGTCATTTGTGACCCCAAGCAAGCTGGGATCAGGGCAAATAGGAAGGGGATGCCTGACAACTCAGGGGGGGTCGGAATTTCGTATAACCTTCTCCTACTACAGTGGGCACCAAGCATAAATATTGGAGCCTCAGACCCAGCTCTTCAGTACACATCTGGACCAGTGGAAGACTCAGAAGGAATGCTGTGCTGCACTGCTGCAAGGACTGCCACTCTGCTACCCTGCTGTGCTGCCCTGCTCCCTTACAGAGAAGGATTGGACTTGCATCTTGAACCAAGGGCCACCAGAGTGACTCCAACGGCTAGTGCGATGGCCTCCTGATTAGAAGCCTCAAGGACAGAACAGGTTTCTTCCATCTTCAACCCAGCACCTGGACTCTGCCAGCTGTGAGTCCTACCCTCCCAAGTGGTGTCCTCCCAACTCGGACCCTTGGAAGAGAACCTGAAGGCGCTCTGGCAGCCCAACTGTTGTACCAGCAGAACCGACTCATTGGAGCTGCTGTACAATGCATTTCCTCTCCAATCTCCATTCAGAACCGCTGCATGACCAGTTCCTGGACTTCACATCGCCATTTGCAGCCCTCCAGGATCTGCCACTGGGCGATGCATCCTCAACGCAGGCCTTCACATCACAAGCCCCTTATCGACAGCATCATCAATGACACTGCAGGCCTCTGTATCCCAAGCCTGGCAGCTTCATCAGAACCAGCTGGTGCGCAACGCATCCTCACGCATGACTTTGCATCGCAAGCCCCTCGTCAACAGCATCCTTGACAAAGACACCGGACCTCGCATTGCGGCCGGTGCACGACTCATCTTGATGCAGGACTTTGGATCACAATTCCATTGTCAACAGCATCCTTTACAATGACGCAGGCTTGCAGCTCCTAGGAATCTCCGTTGCGCAATGCATCCTTGACGTGGGACTCTGCATTGCTCCACAACCAGAAGTTAAGGTAATTTTGTTCAGCTGGCCCACGCTCCATCGCAGCTGGCCTGAATTTGTGACTATGTCCTGGTCCGGTGCAACCAGATAAACTCAGTCAGCTCTTTGTACTTTTTGGCACTATTTTCACTTGGATCTTTAAAATTGCATATCACTTGTTCTGATTGGATTTTGTCATTTTGGTCTTCACTTATGTATTCATTTTTACTCTATTTTTCTAAATTGTTATGGGATTTGTCCTGTTTTTCTAAGTTCAGCCTGTCTATTTTGTGCCAAACTATCAGAGGGTTGAGCACAGGTTAATTTGGGGTGTGCTTGTGACTTCACTCTGACAAGGATTGATTTTGCTGCTTGAGTTAGGTGTCACCCCCCCCTCCAATAAAAACCCAATTTCTGACAAAATCTAATATGAATTATAGGCAACATAAAGCACATTGTAAAAACAGTACACATAATGTAACATGACATTTTAGGATGGGTTCAAACGTCTCTTCAATGTATCTGAAGTTGGATAGCATGGGAGTGCACCATTCAAGTGCGAATGTCCCTAACATTTATGAAAGGCAAGGTATTTTTGAACAATACATGCAATTGGTAATCAGTGCGATAAATGTCATTGAATGTCAATTACAAAAACAATATATTCACTAAATAAGGACTGCTCAGTCAGTGTAAGTGTTGGAGCACTTTTGCACCACTAAAATGAGATGTATAATTAAAATGTCGGTGCAGAATTGCAGTTCCTACCATTGATGCAATTTCATATATAAACTAGCCCATACAGCAACGTCATAATACCAGTCTGCACCTGTCCACTGGCACAAAAGCAAAATATTGAACGTTTTTTAAAAATTATTACACAGCCTGCATTGCTTGCAGTAACTCTTGCAAGTTTGTGCAACCCTGAAAACAGTGTGGTAACTACCAAGGCATGTTTCCATGCGGGATTGAGAATGCATGCGCCAACTCACAGAGTTAGTGCATCGAACCTTGACAGCACGTTTCCTTCAACAATCGTGCATGACTTTGCGCTGTACCTCAATACAATAGCAGAACAGGATCCTAAAACAGACCCGGGTGCCAGTTTAAAAAAGAGCCCTGGAGTTACAGCAGGCTTTAGTGTCTGCTGTTGGCACTCTAAGGCAGGTCTGTATTAGTGACCCTTGCATAGCCCTTTTTAGGTCGAGCTGGGTTGCACATGCGCTGCTCTGCAAGGCATGCTGTATTTAGGTAGGGACTTGAGGCTCCGCCCACTCTCCGCCCATATTTTTAATTGGCTTGACTCATTGTTCACTGTAAACTGTAGCTGTTCATTCGTCAAAAGGCTTAGTAGTCCCTCCTTAGTACCGCTTTGTCTCATTTTGTAACCTCCCATAGCAACACCACCTATTACATGTGTTTTTAAAGGTATGTGACATTTACAACGCAACCGTTACAACGCCGTTCCATTACGACGCGGTCATAACAACGAAAGTTGTTACAACGAATTGCGCTGTGGGGCCCTCAAGGATAGTAAATCATTTAATTTACTATCCCAACACCTTTCCTACTATCCACGGGGACTGGTGTTGGAATAGTAAATTAAATTTGTTTAATTTGCGCCCCCCCAACGCAAGTCGTTGTAATGACTTGCGTTGTTACAACCGCGTTTTAATGGAACGCGTTGTAAAAGTGTGCGTCGTAATGACGTACATCCGTTTTAAACTGTAGGCTTTAATTACAACCTCCGAGCACTATTTTCTCGAAAAGCTTGTCCTGCCTGCTGTTGCAGGTAGTTCACACTCTCTCCTAATGTTTTCTTTTTTTTAATAGCACACATTTGTAATGTAATAGGTCTCACATTTGCGAGAGTTTCAGCTATTGGTATTGTAAATGATAATGCCTTTTATTTATCTGTTTGAAAAACAACATATAAATAAATGGCATTTTGTCATTTACAATGCCAATTGATCAAACTCTTGTAAATGAGTGACCTATTGCATTGCAAATGCTTGTTTGCAGTACCCATTGCACATGTAAAGATTTTTGCCTGTGACTACCAATGGGGGTGTTCTCTCATTTTCATAAAAGTCTCTTTTGTATGGTCTAGTGCAAATATGAGTCTGCTTTTCCCTTTGCCCCTACACCATTTTTGTGTTGTGGGCACAGTGTCAATCAGGCTCTTGGGAAGCGCCACATAATTGGTGCCCCTCCCTTGGGTACCTCTTGGCAGAGGCCAAGGGGGGTTCCTCTCTGCTCTCAAAAGCCGCCAAGCCTTTCTCCCTACAGTAAAAGATGGAGCAGAGGTTTCAAGCAGATTCATCATCTGGGCACAGCACTTCTTTCATCCTGTGGCACCGCCGAGAGCCTGCACCCAAATACTGCAGTGTAGAGCTCGGTAATTTAGCGGATTGCCCAATCACTCCACAAGAAATACTTTCAAGCAACATATTTCCATTCCACATCCTAAAAAGGCTGAAAGTAGGTTGTTTTCTTGAATTCACAATTTCTCAAATGAACGTTTGTTCTCCTGCTTAGGATAGGATGAAGACAGACAATGGCGGGCATTTTTCCTTTTTTCAATCATGGCACAGAGTCTGCAGGCTATGCGAGCTAATTTCTGTCTGAGGAGAAAAAAATGACAGCTTGGAATGCAGAAACGAAAGATGCCAAACTCAGGAGTGAAAAAAATGCTACTTCTAAACAATGATTTTCATAAATCTTTTCAAACGTTAATATCATGGTCTTATCTTGCCTCAAAGCCTTCACTGTTGACATGTCTGAAGTGTCCTCGCATGGGAGACAGCACCGCATTATTTGGTTTCCTGGTACTGCCGCTTTTCTTGATCTCTCTCTTCCTTTGATTCTCTATGTGGGGAAAAATGTTTCTGGGCTAGATAAATTCAAACAACATTTAACTTCAAACTAAGGAGAACTCAATTAAAAAAAATGGAAAGCCACCAAATTTGAAAAGAAAAGCACATTTGTGTCTTTTTTTTCTCTTCTGGATCCACATCAGGGAAGCTTAGAGCTCAAAGCAAATTACTACAGGTAATACAACTTAATGACACAATAATGCCCAAAAAGAAATTAGCATACTTTACAAATTGTAACTCAAAAGGCACAGAAGACAAAACCGACATGAGAGCCACTCAGGTCGTTTTTTTGGTTTCTAAATATTTACTATCTTTGAGGACTAAAATAAGCTGTCCCTGTGGTAAGATGCCACGAGCTGGACAGGTGTTTCTGGTTCCATGTCTCCCAGTAAAAATAAGGCACTAGATTGATAAACAGCAACTTTTCAAGAGCCCGCGCCACACCTGTGTAGAAATGCATGGGTTATTGGTGAGCGTTGCCTTGGATTGAAAACTCACAGAGGCCCTGATTGATGGTGAACAATGGGAATCAAAGGGACGTAAAGGAAGTACACATGGCCACATTTTATTATCTGCTTTTTTAGGTCTGGTGTTAGCCAAGACATAAGGGATAAAGAACGCCCTGCTGTACATTATGATGATATTGCAAGTCACCGAGGAGTTCCATAACCATATAGAGAAATAAGGCAGAAGTCCGAGATCCTTTATAAGTGGAACTCTAAGGTGACTTGCAATATCTTTATCATGTATGACAGGGGGGCATTTTATTCCATATATTACATGGTCACAACATCACTTTACCCATAAACCACTTAAAACGTTAGTGCAGAGTTCTTTTATATGAAAGAGACAGCATGTTTGCAAACATGAAGAAAAATTAAGGACCATTTTTATTTTAAAAAATCAGGCAGAGCAGCAAGCCACCTTGCTGCCTTGCACTATGTGAAGGGGAAAGGGCAGGAATGCGCAGTATTTAATATTATATGGCCCATTCCTGTCTTTTCCATGCGCTGGTGCACAATGTGCTGCCTAGCTCCAACGCAGGCACACTTATATCATAGTTCAAGGGTGACTGCGATACAGACAGAATTGTTTTTGTGTAGAATGTAGCACACATGGAATGAGGAAAAAATGAGGAGAAATAAAGATATGCCTCCACGTTAAGCATCACCTGTGGAGGTGTAGCATTTTGACACATAACCCAGATTTACCATTGTTGGTAAATCTGGGAATGCACCAAATCCATGGGTGGAAAAGTGGGAACACCCACTCTCCACCCATGGAATGCTTCCCTGGGGCAGAGTAACACAACGTAGCAATTTGCTCTGTGCTGCATTACATTACTCTAGATTTATCAAGCCACACAGGGCCAGGCAAGGCGTGATAAATCCTACTTAGTAGTTATGTCGCCCTTGCGCTCCATAGCGAGGTGCAAGGGATACATGAATGCTTAAGAAATATGCCCCAGAACCTCTGTTGTGAAATCATGGAACAGTTCTTTTTATTGGAGTCCGCAAATCAGATGACACAGCTTTCTGCTTACAACCAAAGGCTAATGCAAAAACAACAGTTGATGGACAGAATGCAGAACAATGTCATACATTCACCCCAGTACAGAGATCTGGGCCTAAATCCATCGTTTTTTTGCACTCCACACCACCCTAGTTCAGGCATGGCCATATGCAAATAAGCCTTGACCATGTGCCTCATGGGAACAGTCCAGCCCGAACTGCCAAGCCATGTCTTTCCTGGACCGGAATCAAGCATCCTAGGACCGGTTTCTGGCTATCAGCCGTCTTCAGCCAGGATAGCTTGACTCCAGTGGTGTGGAGAGCATGGGACTCACGTCTGAGCATACCCACCCCACTCGGGGTGACAAATGCAAAAACAACAGTTGATGGACAACAAAAGGCTGGCAGCGTAAACAGCTTAAGACAGGTAGTACACAGTTGAATGCCTACAACCCAGAGGCTGGCAGTGATGGAGGGACCACTTTACACATTAAAAGATGAAGAGAGAAAGAGAAATCATATGAAGAAAAACACAAAACAATATAACCCTCCCTCCACCCCCACTCCTCCGCACCTGGTTCATGCAAGCTTTTCACGTAGAGCTGTGGTATGCTCCTAGGGTCCCCTTGTCAGTATCTCTCACTAAGGAGAAGGTATATGCAACTTCTGCGCATCCTGGGGAAGCAAGGGCAATATCTGCAGGTGTTTCGAGCAGGACACTTCTCGAAATTCTACCGTATGGATTCGGATAAAGTGGGCCCACAAGTCGGGGTAGTCGGATGCTCTGTTCTCAACAGTGAGGGACATACACTCCATCGCTAAAGAACACCATAGTTTGTGTAACTATGAAACATGGTCTGGGATTGTCTCAGACCCTCACTGCATGAGAATCACTTGGCATGCTGCATTTAATGCTAGAGCCATTTATAGGTAGCCCTAAGAGAGTATATGCGGGGAACCGCGGTATAGCATTGTCGAATGCTGAGTCAATTTCGCCTAAGACCTGCTCCTAGAATGTAGCCAATTTCGGGCAATGCCACAGGAGGTGAAGAAGAGAGTCCATCTGCTCACAGCCCCACCAACATTTCTCTCAGCACCCCTTGTTCCATATGTGAATTCGTACAGGAGTGAAATACCAGTAGGAGGCTATTTTATAGGCTGCCTTCGTACTGGCCATGTTATGTGCAGTGTGATGTTCTCTATAGCAAATGTAAAGTAAAGTAAAGTCCACATTTGTAAAGCGCACAATCACCCGTAAGGGTCTCTAGGCGCTGGGGGCCGTCGGGAAGATTAAGCGAGCTATTGCCCAGAGTCACATGGTGCTGGGCTAACCTGCCGCCGGAGCCGGGGATCGAACCGTGGTCCCCAGATTCCAGCGTCAGTCGCCCTGGCCGCGGCGCCACACCTCTCCCTCATTCCTTTCTTTAGTGGAGAGAGAGCCAATACCTCTTTCCAGCATAGCTGACCCTTAGATTTAAAAGTGGAGCCGCTGTCAGAGAGTAGAGCATAGAGTTCAGAGATAAGGTGCTTATCGCCATCCTTACAGACCAGCCACTTCTCAAAATTGGTGAGGGGGCAGGCAGCACCCGACTTGTAGCCCAATGATGCAGCTGGAGGTAATGGAACGTGCCAGACAGAAGAAGAGAATAGTCCTGCTTGATTTGATCAAAGGAGATAATCCCCGAAGGATCGAAGAGGGAGCCCACCCGTATGCACCCCTGTTTGCGCCAGTGGCTAAACACTTCCGAGCTACACCCAGGAGCGAAGTCGGGGTTATCAACAATCGTAGATAACCCCGCAACTAGGCATCATCAAGTAGAAGCTCACCAGCTCATGATCTCAGCCAGTTCCACTCTGCGTGAGTGTGGTGATGCAGAGGGGGTCATGCCACCATGAAATTCCTCAACCTCCCTATGAAAGGCATGATCTGGCAGTACTGCGACTTACCTTGCCCTCTGCCGCTCCCGTATCAGTTCTCTGTGCCACCGCCTTCTTCCTTTATCCATCCCTGGAGACAGCCCAGCATTCTGGAGATACCACCGCCATAGTCTCTGAATTTGGCCGCTGACATGGCTGGGTTATGCACTCCTGCTCTTAACCGTTAGCTGACGGCCTCTCCACTCCCACTGCTACTGCCCGCCGGCCCTCTTGCACGCAGCAGCAGCACGCCCTACCATTGGACGTTTTGAATTAGAAACCTTTTGGTAAAATCAGAATAAATTTGACAAAAGAAGGTGAAAAAACAGCAGGCTCTATGGGGAGGATTTATCACATGGACATATCAGTACTTTAGATGGATCAAGTTGGCCAAGGGGAAAGCCAAAGTGCCATCTCCTGAATCCTAACCTAAACCTAGTAAATAATAATCTGCTTCAGGAGCTATCAATCCATTCCAAATATGGTTCCAGAGTTAGTGAGCTGTGTAGCTCCAGTTGCTCCCTAACAGTGGATTTATTCAATTTATGTTCCTCCCTAAGACCTCTCCTTCTTAACTTAAACAGGGTTTTTACCCAGGCCAAGTCAGTTTTAGGTATAGCAGTACAGTTAGAAATAAAAGTCGGCCTTCCCAAGTTCATCAGTTCAGACTTGATGTAATTGAGCCAAGGAATTTTCAGGCCTCCCGCACACAAGAGACATTCATAAATGATCTCCCTATTTAGCGAGGCTTGTGTGTCGCCAAACCAAACACCACACAAGCAACGGAGCCAGCTTAATAATATCATCAACATAATCAACTCGAAGCTCCTGGTGCATAATAAAGGTAGAGCATGCAGGTGGAATACCCAGGAGTCTCCTGAACACCCTATTTTGCTCGCCCTGAAGACTAGTATTAGAGTAACCCCACGTTTCCGAGGCGTATGTGAGGATTGAGAGGCATTTCATCAATAAACCTCCAGAAGTGGGCTCCGGGTATACTCCCAATGCGGTTGGCCAGATTAAAGATGTACCCCATCAAGCTTACACATTTCTGGTGTATTTCAACAATGCAGTGTACCTGATTACCCCTTGCATCCTTAACTATGCCCAAATATGAAAAATCCATGGTCTGGGTGACAGGGTTAACTTGTAAAAAATATGCCTGCATATTATGCTGCCTAGGATTACAAACAAGATAAAGGTTTTCGTTTGGTTAGTGACCAAGCAGAGTGTCCCCATAAAAGAAACAAATTCTGGGAATAAAATATAAAGGGCATTGGGGGTTCTAGAGAGTAAGACGGAATCATCTGCATTTAATAAAACTGGGACCTTTTTCCTACCAATTGAGGGGGCATCCAAAACTTTGTTAGACAGGGCTGTGCCTAGTTCCTTAATATATATAAAAAACAATAGAAGAACCAGGACACATTACTGACGTAACCCTCTCCCTAGCTTGAAGCTATCTGTCGGCTTACCTGATGGGCCAAACCTAACTGAGGCTAACAGGTCATAATGTAATGCTCTCAAGAACTGCACCACCTTGCCCTTCACCGCTTGATTGGTCAGATCTCTTACAATTTAGACCTAACCACGCTGTCAAAGGGACAGGAGAAGTCCATGAAGGGCAGGCAGATGCAGCCCTGCTTTGCGACAATATACTTTACGATCGGCAGAAGCAAATTTAGGCATTGCTTCACCGTGCTGAGTCCCTCACGAAAACCAGACTGCAGCTCCGACAGAGTGTCTGTCTCCCTAACCTAGGGTAAAAGACGCTCCAGGATAACTCTCCTCGCCAACTTCACTGCTGAATCTAGCGAGAATATTGGCCGCTGAGTGAGGGTCAATCTTTTTAAAAATCAGAACAATAACAGCGGTGGGACATAACTGTAGGAGTCCTGTCTTACAAATAGCAATTAAAGCAATTACATAGCAGTAGGGCCCACAATTACGGAAACAGTTCATTCAAGTCCACTGGACCTGGAGCATTATTTGAGGGACTCTTATTGAAAATCTCCATAACCTCATCAAGGGTACATGCCAGGGCTGGTGGGAAGGCCATCTCCTCCTCAACATTGCTATTAGAAACAACAGACCCATAAACTTCTTTAAAAGGGTTAGCCCAGACTTCCAGACTAATAGTGGTAATTACAGTGTTAGATTCAACACTCACAGTTTTGGTGGTGTTAGTCAACAACCAAAAGGCCCTTGCATCTTTCAGCCTACAAGCCCTAACCAACTTCATTTGTAACTCTTTTCTCCTACTCTGCAGATCAGCCTTATATTTCGCTCAACATAGTTGAATTTAGCATGAGTTCCTGAGTATCGCCTTCAAAGCCTCATGCAGGAGCTCCTAGGCCTTCCTACAAAGCTGATCAAACCATTTAGCCTCATGTGTCCCTAATTGACTTGGCTTCATGAACAATCCAATAATAGCTTAATTCAGCTGAACTAATAGATTGGCCAAAGCACAGTAATCATCAGAGAGCGTAAGATAGTTAGACACCAAGGGAAGATGATTCAGACAAAGTTTTGACATAAGCATTTTCAGATCAACATTTCTCCAGGCCAATTGCAAACCTTGGGTCTTAACCATTAATGATTGCATGGCCACACACACACCCCTCTCCTTTGGAAAAGATAAATCAAGGCTTAGCGGGTTATGATCACTATAAGCCATAATTATCATGGCTGCACTAGCCAACAGATTATGGGTAAATAATCAATGATATAGGAGCACTATCCCCTTTCAAAAGCGGCCTTAGCAGAATAGGTCAGGTCATAGAGTTCGGTCAGATTGATAATATCAAATGACTTAATCAATTGCAAAAGTGCATACCCACTCAGAACCATGGAGTGATAATCATGGCCTATGCCAGTATTATCAAACATAATTTGCTTGTTTTACATCTGTGTTGACACAAGTTTACTTAAAATCCACACCTAAAATGCCTTGATAACATTTGTGCAAAGAGGCATTTGGACTTCTAGGCCAAGGATAAAATCCATATAACTTGTTAAGATTGGCAGTGTTATCAAGCTCAAAACACTCATTACAGAAACTGAGAAAAACAACATTTAAACCATTGGGCCATGTGGATAACATTTCTGAATTAAAGTAGGGGCCAAACTGATTTTACAATCCAATGTGACTCTGAACTACATCATTAATCCTGCCATAGCGCTACCCAACATAGGGCCCAATTCTGATCTTGCTAGGAAAGCCCTCTGTACGACTCGGATCCAGAGGGATTTCCGAGCGAAACATGCCCCGGGAGTCTGAAAGAGCGAGTATGATGCAGCCGTATGCTTACGGACTTGGTTCTTTCGGACTCCCATTGAACTCTATAGGAGCCTGTGTACAGATGGGTACACAGGCTCCCATAGCAAAAAGGTGTGGGTTGGGAAAAGTGTACACCCTGTGGCGGGCACCCCATGGTACCCATCACACTGCACATGCCTCGATTGGGGAGAATCATGGGCGCACCTCTGTAACAGATTCGGAGGACCCTGGGTGAAGGGGGGCCTCCTACAGCCCCACGAAGAACGATTCCGACAGCTGTTTCATCTTACTGAGACCGAGGCGAAGTAGCTGTCTGAATCCTGCATCGTACTCGCTCGGTCAGGATTTGACTCCATTGCGAGGCATGATGTAAAGAAGTACAACTCTGTTGAAGATGAAATAAGATGTATTTATTAGGATGAAAGGATCCCATCCATCAGATAGCTCTTCTCAGTATATCCAGCAGGTTTTAACTGCAGCCTTTCTAACAATAACATTCTATGCTGGCACTGATGCACCTAACATTCTAATCTAAAAGCAACAGCACCAGGATGCCACACATCTCCCCTCTTATAACAAACAAACTAAATACAAAATAAATTCTATTTAACAAAGTCTTTTAGATGAACAGGTTTGCGAGAAACCCTAGATGATTTGCGAACAGAAAGAGATTCTATTTAACAAAGTCTTTTAGATGAACAGGTTTGCGAGAAACCCTAGACGACTTGCGAACACAAAGAGGTGGCGCACCTTGATGAATCAGGATGTATCTCACTTTTCCTAGATTTGGAGATAAGATCTTCCCTGATCCCCACACCTCTGTTGAGATTCCAAATACGATGATCAGCCGTCTTGATTGCATCATGGAAGACTTTGATGACTTGAATTGGTTTCATAAACATTGCAGACAACATCTAATTCTTTTTACTTGGATTCTTTATAAGAACCCAATCTCCCACTTTTACACAGGTTGTTTTTACATTCTTCCTCAAATCATGAAGTCTTTTCCAACTCTAAATTTTCAAAGCCTCACGTAATTTCCAATCTACATGATCATTAGCAGAACCTAAACTAGGTTGTAAATCATTAACCCAAGCAGGTGCAACCAATGTATTGGCTTTCCTAGATCTAAAAAGTTCAAAAGGAGATTTATTGGTAATAGCATGTGGAGATAATCTGTAAACCTTAACCTTCTGAAAAACTTCACTTCTCCAGTCAGTTCCTGAAGATTTAGCCATACTAATAGTCTCTTTAAGCACTCGGTTGAACCTCTCAACCATGCCATTGGTTTCTGGGTGGTACAAAGATGACCTCTTGTGCTTAAAGCCATGTTTAGATAGAAACACTTCCATTTCTTTAGAGACAAATTGACAACCATTATCTGTAAGTATGGTATTAGGAATTCCTTCCCTGTCAAATAATTTCTCAAGAAAAGCTATAACATGTTTAGTTTCAATACCACGTGTAATAGCTATCTCAGGCCATCTAGAGTAAAAGTCAACTAAGACCAGAACATACTATTCAGAGCCTGTAGAGAATATAGGTCCCAAAATATCTAAACCTACTTCTTTCCAAGGCGCTTCTGGACGATCTCTAATGACCATGGGTTGGACTTTAAGCTTGGCCACTTTATCACTCAAAGCACGTTCTACACAATCTCTAATTTTTCTTTCAACCTCCAAATCCATTCCTGGTCAAGAATAGGATGGTCTTAAAGTCTCTTTGGTTTTTGAAATGCCCAAATGACCAATATGGGCTAAAGAAATGAGTTTGCTTCTTATGGATAACGGTGGAACTAATCTTGTGCCCCTCATAAGTAAACCATCATGCTCAGCTAACTGGTCCTTGACATGCCAGAACTTTCCCAGCATTTCATCACCCTTTGGTTTATAATTCCAACCTGCATTGACACATCTCAAAACTTCCACTAGGACAGAATCTTCCTCCAACGCCTTGGTTCATTTGTCTCTATCAATTACACATTCCTGTATAGAACAAACCAATTCATAATCTTCTTCAAAATCATCATTAGTATCAGTCCCCTCAGGCGGAACAAGGCGAGATAAAGCATCTGCAACCTTATTTTCAACCCCAGGAAGGTATTTTACTTCAAAATTATAATCTTGTAGTCCTACAACCCATTTAGTGATCCTGCTAGAGATGGCATCTATACCTTTTTTCTTCAAAATGTCAGTGTTTTAGTGGTTTGTGGTCCGTCCTTATCTCAAAAGAAGTACCCCATAACAAATGTTTTAATTTTTTAACAGACCAATACACAGCTAAAGCTTCCCTTTCAACAACTGAGTAGCGTGATTCTGCACCCTTCAAGCTCCTTGACAAGAATAAAATCACTTTTTCCACGCCCTCACATTTCTGAACCAAAACTGCACCCAGACCTCTCAAGCTGGCATCTGTGATTACAATTGATTTTTCACCAGGATCAAAACTATTTAGTTTAGGAGCACAGCTCAATTTTTCTTTCAAAACAGAAAACTCTTCATCGCACTTATCACTCCAAACAAATTCAGAACCTTTCTTGAGTAAGGATCTCATATTGACACAGAGAGAAGCAAAAACTTTTATAAACTTGCTGTAATATTTAGCCATTCCTAAAAAACTCATCAATTCCTCTTTGTTGGTTGGCGAAGACATCTTAGAAATGATGGACACTAAACTCTCTTTCGGCAGAATTCCCCCTTTAGAGACAGTATGACCTAGGTATTCAATCGAATCTTTTCTAAATTTGCATTTTTTAATCTTTACTGTAAGACCTGCCTCACATAAAGCTTCTAAAACATCCATAAGCCTTTCATCATGTTCCTCATTATTAGAACCAAAAATTAGGATATCATCCTGATATATTCTTACCCCTTTAAGGTTTTTAAGAACATTCTCTAAAGCCCTTTGAAAAACAGAAGCAGCTAAAACCAAGCCAAATGGAAGTCTCACAAAAAAAAAGAAACCTTTCCACAGTGTGTGTGTCTCTGAAGAGACACGAAAAGTACTTGCAGAGTACACCCAAGATGGCTGCCACGTTAGTGTGATGACGTGCGATCACGTTGGAAGACAAGCAATGTCATGTAAGCAGATTGCGGAATGCCGTACAATAGGCGCTGCACTCTAAACAGAAGACGCTGCAGGAATAGGTGAGTGCTCGGTCGTACGTTTTCTTTTCCCTTTCTTGACAAACACGATGACGTGCAAACACTCTGCTTAATGTGCGTAGCGCAATCTCGAGCAAAGTGGCAGCCGGCTCTGTTGAATTTCCGAACCATATTCTTGAGCTGGTTGTTCAAAAGACGCCGACTCAACGCAACAGTGGTAACGGCTCCCAGTATACTTTAACCAATATAAGTCTGACTGAGATAACTTGTCAAAAATGATCCAATGCAATTTCATTCACCAGCGCCCCAAATTAATGTCGTTTACTTAGTTCTTTGCTCGACCTACAGGAAAAATCATAGGCACATAGAACAAAATGCTAGAAGATCCAACTCAACATCCATGCAGTACTACACATAAGCATTTCAGGTACCACCATATATTAGCGTTTCAAATACACACGCTGGGATGATGAAGTTGTTAAGATTCTTAACCTTTCTTATAAGAAAGTGATCCAGAAACGAAATAATTGTTATCAGAAGTAATTAAAAACAAACTGGTGGGTTCCTTCAAGTAAGTGTAGAATAACAGGTTGTGAAAAAGAAAAGAAAATACAGTACCTTGAGATTCCTTGAAGTTAGGAAGGTAATAGTTAAAAATTCCTAATCCACTTAAAAAAAACAATATGTGTTGAGATCCTTTCTTCTCCTTTCTTCCAAAGTATCCCGTCCTCGTCGCCAAATGTAAAGAAGTACAACTCTGTTGAAGATGAAATAAGATGTATTTATTAGGATGAAAGGATCCCATCCATCAGATAGCTCTTCTCAGTATATCCAGCAGGCTTTAACTGCAGCCTTTCTAATAATAACATTCTATGCTGGCACTGATGCACCTAACATTCTAATCTAAAAGCAACAGCACCAGGATGCCACACATGATTTGGCACGATTCAGCTACGAATGAGTCGCACGGACAGGGTCGGGTCCCGGAAACGATTCGGTCAACTTGGTAGTTTGGACCTGTGTACGATTCTGTCGGAAACAAGGGCAACGGATCGGATCCGGGAAAGCTAAACGAAAATCAGGTCCTTAGCTGGGACTGTAGAGACTTAACGGAAACAAAAACCATCCAAACTAATGGTTTCAATGACCTAGAGCTCTTGAGCTCTTGAAAAAAGATGATATCATAGTTGTGAATAAAATAAACCCAGGACTTGCAGCCCCCTTTCTTTGCTAGGCTGGCAATATTCCAAAAAAGAATCATAATCTCTTGAATGTGGTTTACTGGATTCCCTTTGCTAATTATCTCTAAAGGAAGATAAGCAGTTTTGAGTAGGTATGTTGTAGGGAAATGACTGAGCAGGCATAAGGCAACAATAACTTTCCCTTTCTTTGGAGTTTTTTTTACCAGGTTTCTAAAAAAGTAACCAATGGGCACGATCTTAACATTGCCAAGCTTATTGAGCCCTTGTTTAGAGGCCCAATTAAGTTCTCCAGCAACCTTGGGACTTCTAAAGGTAACAATAAAAAAGTATCCATTCTAGAGCATCTTCCCAATCCAACCAACTCTTCTCGCCATAAGTACCTCAGAGAAAATGTTACCCCTGCACTTGATGTTTCTGTGATAAATAGGTACTCTTGTTAATTAACAGTGGAAGGTTTGCCAATAGAATGGTATAGGGACATGCAGCAGGAGGAAGATCACAATGAGAGACACTTTTCATCACCATACCCACTTGAGTGGGAGATAGACGAAGGATACTCAAGGTATTAGCGCCCCCAACAGGTAAACCAGTCACCTCAGGTTCCCTCTGCAACTATCATGAGCTGTGCTGGGTTCAGGGCAATTGTCATAGGGTTGGGCAAGTGCTCCCTTGCGTCACCCTCCTCCTGGGACCATGGCTCCATACGAAAACTTGGAGGCCTATCTCTCGTTATAGAGCCTTGCATCCTGATCGGAAAGTTTTACCTCAATATGCCGCAGGCAATCCTACAGCCATGCTAGCTTAAGGTCAAGAAGGTCAGCAACTTCCTTGCTGAACTTAGCAAAGTTACCCCCAGTGACCTCTTTATTATTAATTGAGATATCAAACATTGAGGACACATGAGATGCTGGCTTATGTGAATTAAATGTGTTAACTGCTTGAACTTGTGCTTCCCCACATTTCTGTTTAGTGTGAGGTAATAAGTGTTGCTTGGCAACCCATGTTACCGGGAGAAACTCATTTGCATCATGGGTCCCCGCCCACACAACCCGTGGCAGTTGAGGTATCGCCATCACTAGGGAGAATTGCTAGAGATGCCACCTTTCGGCTAGCAGAAGTTCTTTGTCTAAAACCCCCACTGTCATTTCAATGTACCCATCCAGTATGCCAGCTTTTCTTGCAATAGCCCCATACATATTGGGACCTTGCTTTCTCTTAGCCATTCTATGTACGCACAAAACAAACAGCAGACAGGTATAGTCGAGTAGACACACTGGTAAAAATGTAATTGGTGATATTGGTAGTCATTAAAAGTTCATAAAAGTCAACATATTTGCTGGGAAACATCCTAAACAGCAAGGCACAATACCTTTGAAGATGGCACAGTCAAGAGGGGTGGCCCAGCATTGCCTCCTACAGGCTCAGGGGGTGCAGATGGGCCTGCTTACAGCCATATCTTCACCCGGATTCGTACAGCGGAGCGGGGAGAGGGCAAGCACTTTATGCATGATGCTAGATGGACCTTCCTTCTCCCTCTGGGGGCTGGCAGTGACTCCTGGGACACGTAGTCCATCCCCAGGTGCAGCAAAATGTCCTGCACAGTGGGGAGCCGGAAAGCGCTCGCTTTAAGCACAAAGTCAGCAACCCCCTCCTCCTCCTTCTGAGGGCCAGCAGTGACTCCTGCGTAATGTCTCCTCAAGTGCAGCAAAACGTCCCTTGCATCGGGTGGAGTGACCAACCTGCATGGGTGCAAATTCAGGACAGTAAGTGTAAAAATTCAGGACAAAGGTTCAAAATTCAGGACATAAGGTAAAAATTCAGGACATAAGGTAAAAATTCAGGACAAAACTTCAGGACAAAAGTTACGTTTTACAGACACATCAGAGGAAGTTGTGTGATAGTATAAATGTAAGTAAATAGACAACCACTAAAGTACAAGTCAAAATAAGTTTTATATTAGGTTGAGACAATTGTGGTTACTGCACTGGGTAGTCCAGTCTGATATTGTGTTTACAACTCACAGTCCTGAGCAGGGGAAACATCCTTTACAACGCAACTTTTACCACGCAGTGACTTTACGACACAACTTTTACAACGCAAACCATTACAACGCATTGCGCTGGGGGGCGCTCTAGGATAGGGAATAAGTTTAATTTACTGTCCAACACCTTCCCTAGTGTCCACGGGGACTGGAGTTGGAATAGTAAATTAAAGTATTCACTATCCAGCGCCCCAAAGCACTATGCGTTGTAATGGTATTCGTTGTAAATACCGCGTTGTAAAGGCATGCAATGTAAAAGTATGCGTTGTAACGTCAAACATCCCCTGAGCAGGCATGTTTGGTGAGAGAAGTGGTCAGGAAGATCTGCTCAGATACACTTTGTTAATAGCATCTCATATCTGAGTGCCTTTGTGAGGTGTAAAGTAGCACGCATAGGTGAACTGAAAGGAGGATTGCTGTGATGAACCCAGTATAGGGAACACATTTTGGGTGATTCAGCAAGTGGAACTTAAAATATGGAATCTGACTTTGCTTATGGAGGCTTTGCAGAGAGTTGCACTACCTGACGGAAGTCACAAGGGTGCTTTTCCTTGCAGCTATCTTAAAGAAGGAATGTCTATAAATTATTACAGAGTTCAATACAATCTCAGCTCATGGCACTATGAGGCTCTCCCTAATACCTTACACCTAAAACAAAACATGCAAAATTTACAATTACTAGTGTACCATTCAAGTCAAAGTTGGGTGTCACTCAAAATGTCATCTATTAGTTCTTTCATCCATCATCATCCATCATTCAGTCTTTCACCATTTATTCTGTCCTTCCATTTGTGTGCCCATCCATATCCAAACCTTTTCAATCATTTGCAAAACTATCCATTCTCTAACCTTCCATCCACCATTTCACTCACCCATCCCTCCATCTACCCTTTCACTCATCCATCCATCATCCAACCACTCTCACCCAATCCATCCTTTCACTCATCCACCCACTCTTTCGCCCACCCATTCACTCATCCATCCAACCATTTACCCTTTCACCCAAGCCATCCTTTTACTCATCCATCCACTCTTCCACCCATTTATCCATTCACTCACCCTTCCAACCATCTACCCTTTCAACCATCCAGCATCCTTTCACTTACTCATCCATCAATCCATCCTTTATTCCAGCTCTCCACCCTCCCTTTCTCTCATGCATGCATTCTTTCATTCATCCATCTTTACATTCTTCTTTTCACTCATCCATACACCCATTTGCCCATCTATTCTGTCAATCATCCATCCATCCTCCCTTTCTCTCTCCATTCCCCTTTCAATTAGCCACCCATCCTTCCATCCCCCATTCACCAATCCACCCACCCATCCAGTTGCAGACTGTAATGATGGAAGACTTCAGGTTACTTGCAGAATAAGTTTATTAATGAAGAACAGGTGAGAGCCAGGCAGCACGGCTTCCAGTCCACAGAGCAAACAGCAACTGACTCCTGGACTGGAGTGGTGTGTAAGAATGCAACAAGCATTCCATGCCTCGCTCTTGGAACACATACATAAATATAAAATAGTACAACATAACACAGACAGAATAGGTCCATCAAGAACTTTACCCTGGCTGTAGTTCCTAAACCAAGGGGTGTGGTGGGGGAGGGTTCACCATGCCCCTGCACATAGGCAATCTGAAAACCTGGAAGTCATGAGTCATGCATAATGCACAGTGCCAGGATGTGAGGTGACTGTGTCATGGTGTTGTTTCCAGGGCTTTAAGTGGTATGAAAAAACTTGGTGTCTTCCCAGGGGTGTTTCGGCGTGACTGATGTAATCAAGGGCATGGCTTAAAACACCTCAGCTAAAAATATGTGCTGCTGTACTGGTATTTTACTGTTTCTATCATTGCATCCAGTAACATTAGACACAACAAGCCATGACTATGTTAGTTGCATTAAAATAAATAAAATAGCAGCATCCATTTCTTCGGTTTATATAATAACTAGCAGCCCGTCCCGACGTTGTCCGGCTATGAAATAGAATGTGTGTAATGTGTGTATTTGGCAAGGGCAATTTATTTTAAATCTCGCGGTAGACAACATTTTTTGTTTCATTAGAATAGGGATGGAGAAGGCCCAGCTGCAGCCCTGGTTGATGTTAGCAGGCGAATGTAATTGGTGTAGTGATCCGCCGCCTGAGCCCGGCTACAGCCCTGGTTGATGTTAGCAGGCTCGTGTAATGTCGTTGAATGAGAGAGTTATCAGCCTGGGGTAAATCCATTTAATGAGAGAGTTGAATGGCAGGGAGTAGGAGAGGCTGCAGTAATTGTCCCCGCAGACACGCTCATGTGCGTGTTCCCCAGCTTGAGGCCCAGATGCAGGCCTGTTTGATGTTAGCAGGCGCGTGTTCCCCCGCTTGAGGCCCAGCTGCAGCCCTGGTTGATGTTATCAGGCGCTTGTAATTAGTGTACTGATCCGCCGCCTGAGCCCGGCTAGAGCCCTGGTTGATGGTAGCAGGCGCGTGTAATTTCGTTGAATGAGAGAGTTCAGTAACAGCGCACAGGAGAGGCTGCAGTAACGTTACTTACCAGGCCTCCAGGTGAACGCGTTTGTCACGCCCCCAGCACACAGCCACAGCAGACGATCTTCTGATTAATGTACGCCCACATGGCATGAAGGGCGGAACGTAGCACACGCCCCCACCGTGCCCCTTGATGCAGCGCAATTGCGTTCTAATGGCATGAAGACCAGACACACGCCCCAGCGTTTCTCACGCCCCCAGCGTGCCCCTTGATGCTGCGCAGCAAGCTAATTGGCGCTTGTATGTACGACTCACATGGCATGAAGGGCGGACACACGCCCCTAGTGTTTGTAACGCCCCCAGCGCTTGTCACGCCCCAGCACACGCCCACAGTCCATGATGTGATGGCCGTACCACACGCCCCCAGCGTTAGTCACGACCCCAGCCCACACCCACAGCACAACGCAGACACGCCCACAAGGGACTACTTTGCTGGCACGGTTCTTTTACCTTTTAAATGTATAGAGGAGTTGGCCTAACGGCTGAGGCGCTCGACCTCGGACCTGGGGATCTGGGTTTGAGTCTTGGTAACGACGCCAAACATCCTGTGATTCTGGGCAAATCACTTAATCTCCCCGGGCCTAACAAAAATGAATGTGTGTCCTCATGTAACGTAACTGGTGCTATGTAAAGCGCTCTTATACCTGATTCGCGCTATATAAAACTCTGCAAAAAACATTTTTTTTTAAATATGGTGGCCGTCTGCATAGCCTATGTCCTTCTGCTGCAACTGCCCTTTCCAACGCTGTATTGGGTGTTGTGATTGGTGCTGTGGTTACTGAGATTACCCGCCTCAAAGGTTTGGGCTCTCTCTTTATAATATTAGTATGGATAAAAATACTTCAGCTCTAAAATGATGAGACTGTGTAAGAAATATAACCTCTTCTTTTTAACTTTGTACATTTGTTTTGTACATTTCTGCCATCTAACCCTAACAGAATACCCTGCCCTAGATTGCGGCAGGAGATGTCCCACCACATGGTGTAACATCCCAAACTGGCACATTGTCATTCTGTATGTGGCAATCAGCCTGCATACAGAATGACAATGGGCGGGGCGGGGCTGCTCTTGTGCGCCGAGGATGAGTGTGAGGTGGCCCCATCAAGGAGCTGAGGCCTCTCACAGTGGAACAGCTCTGCTCCCTGCAAGGCCCAAAATTATGGACAAAAGGCATCCATAAAAGGGATCCTCATGGACAACGGACGCGAGGTTCAAATTACTGACGGTCCCTGAAATTTAAGGACAGTTGGTCACTCTAGCATCAGAGAGTGGGCAAGTGCTTAAAAACGCAAAGTCAGCAGGTGCCTCCTCCTCCCTCTGCAGGCTGTCAGTGACTCCTGGGACATGTAGTCCCTCCTCAGGTGTAGCAAAACGTCCTGCGCAGCAGGGAGCCAAGCAAGCGCTTTAAACACAAAGTCAGCAGGTCCCTCTGCCTCCGTCTGTGGACACGCAGTGGCTCCGGGGACACGTAGTCCCTCCTTAAGTGCACCAAAAAGTCAGTCAATAACCCTGTCAGTCTCACAGAGCCGTCTCTCGACTGGAAGGCAGCCACTGGACCCCGGCGACCAGAGAAGCAGGCCCGGAGCTGGTGAGCATGTGCCACGCTTCCCAAATGGTTGGGTCACCATCAGAACTGGCGTACACCCGCCTCACAACCCCTTCTTGTGGTACTGACTCACGGACCTGAGAAACGTAAGAGCTGTCCTGTTTATAATGTACTTTATTGATGATTTTCGGTCAGCCCTCTTCATCCATTTTCGGTTGTTGCATCAGTCACATTTTTCATCTGTCCTCTACAGCATGCAGTATAGGGCAGTGACTCAGCCTACTACAGCCATTGGCTAACTAAACTGTGAGTGACGGTGTTCTGCTCTTTCACAAGGAGTACATCCACAAACAAAGTAAGTCCCTCCAGTCCATTAGACTGCTATAGCAATTTGTGGTTTTGAGGTCAAAAACATATTTTTGGTTTTAGTACGTTTTTTTATATACATTAGCACGGTCCTGGTAGATCCTCAGCTACCAAGTTTTACAAAAGTTAAGATAAAATTAAATTTGACAAAACAAAACGGCTGGCAGCCCATCCCAGACCTTGCCAATGCTTGTTTAAGGGAGTGTGATGAGTGCATGTGGAAGGCATGCCTGATTCTCCTAATAGAAGGAGAGAGGTCGAAGAAGGAGCCCGTTTTTAAACTATAAAGAATTTCTCTCATAAACTCTCTATAATTCTTACGAATATTATGATAACAACTCGCAATTTGCAAATATTTCTGCAAGAGGGTTCTGTTTTAAAATGAAGACTTTCATATCTTTTTTTAGCGGGGATGAGCACATTTGCATAATTGTGCCTTCGTTTAGTATGCTTAATTCCTGTGGGAATTATGGGTTTTCCAAGTATAACACGAGGGAGGGTGTCCACATGAAAAACTGGACCTTGGAAATGCTTTTTTATTCTAGGATCTCAATGTTCACCATCTGTTTGTAAGTTAAAAAAAAAGGCTCAAGTACTCAGTTAGCCTTCCCTCGTGATAGTTAGTATACAGCCATTAAGTCGAGAAGCAAACATATGTGAGATATGCACTCCCATACAGAAAGGCAGCTGAGATACCATTGTATAGACAGTTCCCATGAGACTTGTTATGCTCAGAACAAGACGTGTATATTGATAGCGTAATCGGCATAACCTTAAAAAACCCAGAAATCACATGCAAAATAGGCAACCTAATAATTGGGATGTATGCAAAAATGCACTTGCGTAATGCAAATCACGACCTACTCTTTAATTGTTTTGAGAAAAGAAGGTTGCCAGCATCCATCAAGTACACAATGATAAAAAGGAGCAACGTAAGCCTAGGCACAAGAAATAAAGGTGTGGGGGTGTTCAAGTTCAAAGGCGATGGATCAATAAAGAGGCCTTTAAATTTTGTTTTTATCTTATCACATTTGCATTCTAAGATAAAGGTCAAATGTAGGGCTATGTCTTCTCACAAATTGCTTCTTATTCCATTAGCATAGAGATCTGCTTTTATTTCACTCTGATTGTAAATTGAGATCATTTTCATAGTGAACTAGGTGGAAATCTTGGTTTAGGGAGTGTGAAAGAAATGGCTGTAGGATGTTAGTTTTTTTTTACAACAAAATGTAATTATCCATGAATGAAATGCACAAATATTTCAAAATAGTGGTGCAGTTAGGAAAGCACAAATGAAGCACCTTTTTTTGTTCTGAAATATGATGGAAACAATAGACTTTAATAAGATCTTAACATATCAAGAAACTTTACCTGGTGCACATGATAAATATTTGCTGGAATCCAGATCTCACACATTTTCCTTGGTGTGCTACATAGTTTTATCTGTAAGATTGCATGTCCATGCAAATTTAGCGGTCCTTTCAGTGGGAAATGTTCTGTCTGTAATGACAGTGAGCTACCACGCCATGCTTTAGTAATATATTTGGGGCAGTGTGCTGCAAAATGCATCACTGAATACATACAATACCCTTACCCCTTTTCTGCTGAATGGGCTTGGCTTATTTGCTACACTTTCTCTTTGGTGCCGCTTGGATTTTTCGCAATCCCTATGACTTCAGTGATGTAACAATGATGGCACCCCCACTCACTCTGAAAATTATTCCAGCAACACTGACCCTAAAAACAGGTATGGAGCTGCACAGCGTAAAGTGAGCACTGAAAGAGCTAATGTAAAACAGGTACACAGCAACAGTTATCAAACACTTGCCACAATCTTGAAGTGTTCGATAATTGCTTCCGAAACCTTCTGAAACCTTCCTTGAAAATTTATAATAAGTGTACTATGAACTAAATTGTATGTAGGTATTGATAACTGATTTATTGTTACTCAATACAGTGACCAACTTCACCACTCTTAGGTGGATGAAAGAAATATATGACGTTATTCCGCATACAATCATCCCGCATACCATCATCCCGCATTTTTCATCCCGCATATACTATTAGGCCGCAAACTAAAAGAACTAAAACTTTTAGAACAAATATGCCTTTACCACGCATGCCTTTACAACGTAAAAGCATGCATGTTAAAGGTATACTCATTGTAAAAGTTTTAAAGGTAAGTGAAAGTACACTACCCTACCATACACTACCAAACACTACCCTACACTACCCTACACTACAGTCCTTTTACTACATTTACACTACCCAGCACGACCCCCCAACACTACCATTAAGCACTTTACTTCCCTACACAAACACTACAACAGTACCTTAATACACTACCCCCAGCATGACCCTACACAACACTACAATACTACACTAAACCACTACACCCCAGCATTACCCTACACTACACAAACACTACAACACTACCCTAAACCCTAAAACACAACCCCCAGCATGACCCTACACTACACAAACACTACAACACTATCCTAAACCCTAAAACACTACACCCCAGCATGACCCTACACTACACAAACACTACAACACTACCCTAAACCCTAAAATACTACAGCCCAGCATGACCCTACACTACACAAACACTACAACACTACCCTAAACCCTAAAACATTACCCCCAGCATGACCCTACACTACAACACTACCCAAAACCCTAATCCACTACACCCCAGAATGACCCTACACTACACAAACACTACAACACTACCCTAAACCCTAAAATACTACACCCCAGCATGACCCTACACTACACAAACACTACAACACTACCCTAAACCCTAAAACACTACACCCCAGCATAACCCTACACTACACAAACACTACAACACTACCCTAAACCCTAAAATACTACACCCCAGCATGACCCTACACTACACAAACACTACAACACGACCCTAAACCCTAAAACACTACACCCCAGCATGACCCTACACTACACAAACACTACAACACTACCCTAAAACACTACCCCCAGCATGACCCTACACTACAACACTACCCAAAACCCTAAACCACTACACCCCAGCATGACCCTACACTACACAAACACTACAACACTACCATAAACCCTAAAATACTACACCCCAGCATGACCCTACACTACACAAACACTACAACACTACCCTAAACCCTAAAACACTACACCCCAGCATGACCCTACACTACACAAACACTACAACACTACCCTAAACTACCACAAACACTACAACACTACCGTAACCCCTATTACACTGCCCCCAGCACGACTCTACACTACACTAACACAACACTACACTACACAATCACTACCCCCACCTCAACTCTACACTACACTAACACAACACTACACTACACAAACACTACCCCAGCACGACCCCCACCCCTAAAAAATAAACCCAAACCCCCTTACCTCTCTCGTTAACAACGCAAATGCATTTACCATACATGCCTTTACAACGTATTTCGCTGTAAAGGCATGCGTGATAAAAGCACATGCGTTTTAAAAAAATGCGGGATAATGGTATGCGGGATAAATGACATTGCGTTTTAAAAGTATGCGGCCTAATAGTATGCGGGATAAAAAATGCGGGATAAGGGTTGATTACCGGATGATAGTTGGTCTCACCAGAAATATGACTTGCGGCCTTTACATTACACTTCAATTAGTGTAAGAAATACATTAACCCACTGATCTTCTACAGCTAAATCTGATGACATGATGATAGCTGTTTACAAAAATACATATTTATCCAGCCTTAATTCACTGGGCGACTATCTAAAGCAGTGGGGGCCCGATGTAGGTAATCCCAGATTACCGATTCTTAAATACAGAATCATACCGATTCGGTATTTAAGAACTGGCAATCGGGATGTAGGTAATTTTACCGAATTAATTACCGAATCGGTATGATTTGGTAATTAATGAATCGGTATTTACCGATTCTGTAATTGGCATTGATTCCTATGCCATAGGAATCAATGTCAATTACAGAATCGGTAAATACCGATTCTGTAAAAATACCGATTTTGCAAGGGGGACAGGGTGTCACTTTGACACCCTATTGCACCCCTGATTCTGGCTTGTGTGCCATGTGGCACACATACATGCCCTAAGGGCATGTATGTGTGCCACATGGCACAGGTGTACATGCACAGATGTGCATGTACACAGGAATTTGTTATTTACCATGACATAGCATGTCATGGTAAATAACAAATTCTTAAGGGCCGGTGGCACTGTTTTCAGTGCCACCTACATCACTAATGTGAGATTCGGTATATTTACCGATTCGGTAATTTACAGAATCTGTAAATTTACCGATTCTGTAAATATACCGATTCGGTGCATTTAAGGCCCCCTACATCTCAATCACCAAATTCCGGTCGGTAACGGCCGAAATCGGCCGTTACCGACCGGTATTTGGTGACCTACATCTGGCCCTGGGTCTTAACCTTTATTTTTTTGTGGATCCCCAGTTTAAACATTTTCGATGATTTGAACTGCAAAACTATACAAAAACAAACATTCATCAAACAAATACACAAACAATGAGATAGTTAATTTAATTTACAAGCATATAGATTTTTTATTTTTTATTTTAATGGGAAGGATGAAGGATTTCTAAATTCAATTGAGGCCACTCTTCATCCATACTAAATTATGTGTGATGAACTTGCACTGCTCCCACAAATCAATCTGAGGACACTAACTTAATGTTAAGCCTCCAGATTCTAATTCCTTCACATTTAAAATTTTAAAACATTCAATTTTACATTTTGCTTCTTTATTTATATGTACGTTATCAACCCCTCCCATGCTCGTGACGGAACCGTTCCGTCACGAGCCTCGGGTGGGCTGTGCTGGTGACGGAACGGTTCCGTCACGGCCCACTCGCCCCGCCTGCGCGGCACGAATTCTGCGCCTGCGCTGACGTTCTAATGGGCGGGCGGGTCCGTGACGGAACTGTAACGTCACAAGCACAGCTCACCCGAGGGCCGTGACGGAGCGGTTCCGTCACGAGCACAGGACCGCCGCGATACCCCGCCACCCCCTTAGCGCTGCGGCGGCATAGCCGTCGCAGCGAACGGGTTAATCTGCTCATAATATTCATCGCCTAAGCAGTCACGGACCCGACTTGAGAAGGCTTTGTGGACCCCGAGGGGTTAAGAACCACGGATCAAAAGTATGTTTGGGTAAATGAATGACAACCCAGGACTTCTATATTGCACTGCACTAGCTCGCAACTAGGGTTTTCTCCAAAATCTAAGCTTGGCTTCCAGAATTCCATAGAGAACTTTTTGCAGCTGCATCACTCACACCCTCCTCCACTTAGACTGTACACACTTAGCACCATGGTATGCAAAGTTCCCTTGCTCCTCTCGCCTCACCAGCCAGCATGCATCAAAACATCAGTCAGCACTCTCTCGTCGGACGACAGACATACAGGTAGCATATAAAATTAAACACAGAAAAGTAGACATTGTAGTCCATGGATCAATTATTCCTAACAATCCACGCTGAAAGGTTTGGAACATCACTATAGAGATGTGTAAATAATATACTGTACATCCATGGTAACGCAAAAAACAGTCATGTACTGTTAGGCATAGTTCAGTTGGTAGAATAAACCTCCTTGACGTGATGTGCATTTATGGGGCATAAAATATCAGTGCAAGGCGCAGATGGGGACCGTTCAGCAAGGAGAGCAATATTATTTAAGGACTTATGAGACACCTTCCGATATGCCTGGGTGATTGAACTAATAGGACTACATGGGGGAGATCAACTCTTGCCTTCTCATTTTCACCTAGGTGTTAATAGTTTACGACCAAATTTACAACTCGGTGTGACATAACGGTAATGTTAAAGGTGGGTGTAAGAAGCAGATCATGCTATATTGATACCTCAATTCTCATCTTTAATTCACACTTACCATTGCCATTTTATTACGATGTAGTTGGCGGTCTAGTCTCTTGGGGTAAGTATGATGTGCCCAGTCTCAGCAGCGTCTAAAGATACACTGGGTGCACGTCAACACCCTTGATACAGGTTTTGTTCTCTACTGCTACGACATATTTTAAACTCGCTGACTGACTAGTAAGGGATATGATTCCATCTTTTTTCTGCCTGCTTGTATTCGTAGAGGAGGGTGGACAAGGTTTCTACTATTTTTATTCTGCACTGAGAACTCTACTAAGTGCTATTAAAGTTGAATGTAAGAAGAGGCTAGTGTTAAATTAACACTCAGCTTCCATCTTTAATTCACACTGATGACTGCCATTTTCTAACATTGCGGTTGGTTGTCTAATTTATGGGGGGGGGGGAGGGACAAGTCTCATCTGCTGGTCCACAGCAGTAGCAGGGATGCCAAATGCAAACATGTCTGCCTCAGCTGCGCTCTTCAAATACCAGGCGCCGGGCATGCTGTTCCGCTCAATTATTACAGAGAATTTTTATTCTCCCTTTGCTGTGAGCCCAATCTTGGTGAAGAGGCTTCACTCATCCCTTAGTCCTCGTTAGCATTTTTATTTACATCATGCTGTTCAGGCCACAGGGCTGGGATTAGAACAACAGGAGCTGCAGGGTACCCCCACCACATTAAGATGCATTCCTCTGAATATTCGTTCCTTGCCTGCCAGCTCCTGCAGAGGAAATTTGTTGATTGAATCTCTTAAATTGCAGGCTCTATTTATCACCAAATCTTGATTTGATGGGACCTCTTGGACAGTAATCGCTCGAGTACTGCCACTGGGTTATCAGTTGAATACAAGAGACAGAGTTGGGAAAAGAGACAGTAGAGTTTCAATTACTTTTTGCTCCCAACTACAGCTAATGGCCTTAGAAGATACAAACTGTGATGGCGTTAAAACGCTAAGGGGTCTATTAGGATGGCGGTCGGAAAACTTCCCAACCGCCATGGTAGCGGTAAAAGACCGCATGCAAGGATCGCAGCATAACCGCCGGTCCAATTGGGATGCTCCGCAATCGGAATCCAACCACGGCGGTTGGATTCTGGCCATTAACATTGCGGCGGTCGCTGCTTCCAGCAGAAGCGGCGCAATGTTAAAAGGAGCATGTCCTGCATCTCCCTGCACTGCATGGCAGGCACTACACAGTGCCTTACACCTGGCACAGGGAAATGTAGGGGGTACCATGGGTACCCCCCCAGTGCACCCACACACCCCCCAACACATTGGGGGCTCGCAATGGGCCCCCGGAAAATGTCTCCGCATGCCTTTCCATGGCGGTTCCAGCATCATAATCGTTCTGGTGGTGCTTGGCCGTGATCCACCACAATTGTAGCGGTCCAGCTCCGCCCACCAGGCAAGCGGGGGGACTGCAACCGGCAGAAAAGTGGCGGGCAGAAAATCGCACCACTGCGGTCACGACCGGAATGCTAATCGGACCCGCGGTTTTCCAGGTTTTGACCGTGGGCGGATGGCCGCCGCTGGTACGGCAGTTGCCACCGCTGGACCAGCGGCAGCTATACGCCCGCCATCCTAATAGATCCCTACCTTTCCATGCCTAGTTGTCAGGGACTTTGATGTTCAAAAGTCTTCTCATCTTCAGGGTTTCCACCTTTTCCAGAGAAAAATGCTGGCCATCTGCTCACATTTTAATATTTTGCAAAGGTCCGGGTGTGAGTCTTAATTAGAACTTTATATGAACTCATCTTTATTCGGCCTTTCTGTGGTTGTTTAACTATCAGTCAGGGAGAACACATTTTAAAGTATTTTCTTCTACCTTTTCCTGTTACAGAATTTTATTAATAAGTGGAAAAATACCAGCTGTGTGTGATTTGTCAATTTTTTATACCAGCAGGACATTAAAAAATGTTGTTCATGCCATTATAAACCCGGTCAGGATCTTCCAACTGGGCCAACATCTACATTTTGCACTGGTCGCCTGAGATGGTTTTCTATTAAACCTGCAAGTACACCAATGTTATCCTGTTATGGGACTTCAATTTATAGTTGAAATCTAGCACCTTGTTATCAACTACTTGGACTTAAAACTAATGGAATTTAATCTAATGGTCCCCTGCCATCTTCTTGGTGGGCTTTTCCCTCCGAACAATCTGCTTAGGGTTAATCTACCTACTAAATTTTCATGGACTGGTCATTTTGGTATTCCTATTTGTGTGGCTTTCTGCTCCCGCAATCCCCACCCAAAAGTGTACGCCCTGTTACAATCTTTCCTGGGCTCACCTTAGTAAAACGTCCCAGAAACTTGCCTTTTTGGCTGGCCTTAACAATATTATTATATTAATAATAATACAGAAGATATGGATATCTGGTCTATGAATTTCTCTAACACCCTGATTTCTAATTTTGCTACTGAGTGGCTAGGAAGCCTGATCAATAGAAAAGACTATCTCTGTTTCCTCTGTGCTACTCTCCAGACCTGAGGGCTACTATTCGGTAATGTAAATCATTGAAGAGGAGACGGAGGATTGATTTCAGCTTTGAAACTACTCACTATTACGTTGTCTAAATCAAGAAGGTCAAGACCTTGTGGAAATTGCCTAAAACTATTAATATAGAAGCTCTTTTCTGTCAGCCGAAAAGTAGCCTAAAGAAAGCATTATAAATTGAGAAACACTTCTTCCTTCCACTTTCTGTGAACACCATTATTAAATCATTGCTGGAACTCTGTGAATCTATTTCTACATTTTTCAAAGACAACATTTTTTAAAACTCATGACTCTTGGATCAGTCATTCTTTCCTAATGTCCAATACGGATAAGACGTGCCTGCTCTCTGTACTGCCTTACATTCAGTACACACTATACATGCCTTTCCTACCTTGAGTTTAGGTGAAGTTGAGCGCTCCCCAGCTGATCCATGTCTTGCTTCAGATTTCTAAGAGTTTTCTAGCTTCCCTTCTCTTATGTTTATGCAATAGATCCTTGGCCTATGCTTCCATCATCACATAAGGAAAGAAGCCCTTGTGGTCCCCTTATTGAAGAAGCCTACTGCTGATCCCGAGCTCTTGGCAAATGTTCCTGTGCCCTTACCAAGCCAACATGTTGGGGAAAGGGGTCAGTGGTTGTGCTTCTCCTTATATTGAGTCTATCAATTTGCTTCACTCTCATCAGTCGGCTTTCAGCCTCTCACCAGGACAGAGGCTGGACTGTGGTGGCTCACCTGCCCTGATCTCACTGGATCTTATTCCGGACTTCGACACTATTTCACACTCAACTCTTGCAGACCAGCTCAGTAAAATTGGTGCAGGCGGCTTTGCTTTGAGGTGGTTGATGTCTGTTTTGAACAATATCCCGGCTATTTATCTTAAACTACTCAGGTCCAGTGTGAAAGTCTTGAAGTGTGAGATTCCTGAAGGTTCACTTTGATCCCCACCCTCTTTAACAGCTATCTGACCTCTTTGACTGTGCTAATCCATAGAGTAGGTGAATTGTCATTCACTTATGCCCTAAGATGCAAAATGGACATGCTTCCGTAATATGGTCTCTGCAACGATGGCCGGAGGATGTAGACTCTGCTGTTACATCTAAAGAGGTGGTGAAGAACCTTGGAATTAAGATGGAGGTGTCCCTTTCTCTTACCCAACAGATGAACTGTATTCATTCCACTTGTTTCTATTATCTTAGATTGTTATGTAAAGTCCTGGCCCACTGTCTGAAATCAGTGCACAGACAGTGTTTCTCTTATTCTATAAATTGGTTCCCCATCATATCCAAAAGATTCAAGGTGCCACTGTGAGTCTTGTGCAATTTGTCTCCTCTTGGTCACACTTCTCCTTAAATGAGGAACTTGCACTGCAGTCAGAACATAAACACATTCAATTTAAAGCTTTATGCTTTTGTCATTGTGCGTTTTATAGAAAATGGCCGGTGTTTATTTATTCCAGATTTACACCTTACTCTCCGGCTCTCTCTCTTGACTTTACAAAAGCTCTTCTTATGGCTACTCCACCAACTTGGCATGCAACATGTGGAGGGAGATCATTCTACGGCCCCACCTCATGGATCTCTCTCACCGTGGAGCTGCGTCCACATATCTCCCTTCTCTCTTTATGCAAAAAGCTGAAGATCTGACTTTGTCCATAGCCTTGAGCATCTTAGTTACTCAGACTGTCTATAGTAGCCCTAATTGCCAGTGCAGTGGTCAGTGGTAGCAGCTCACGCTTTATAAATTTGATTCATTCGACTGCTGGGACTGGGTAGTTGGGCGTTCACTACTGACTCAAGCAAAAAAAGTGACAAGAAGTGCACTAGGGTTGCTTTAGAACACATAAACCTGAATTCAAATTCTGGCTTACCTGGTTTACCAAAAATCTTGTGATTCTGGGCAATATCTTAATTTTTCTGTGCATATAAATGTAACTATGTTAAATGCAATTGGAAATGTGAATGAAATATGTAAATCCTCATTTGATATTGATTGATATGATGTTGTCACCCAATCCCTGCGCCCCCACATAATGTATCTGTTGACTGGGTGTGAGTGTTTGATTGGTTCAGATGCTCCGTCCATCACCACCCCCTTTTGTACCACTTTGCTCGCCATAAGTTGGCAGGGTATGCTCAGACGTGAGTCCCTTGCTCACTTTGCCACTGGATTCAAGCAAGCCGGGCTGAAGACGGCTGAAATGCCAGAAACCGGTCCTCGGAAGCTTGTTTCCGGTCCAGGGAAGGCATGGCTTGGCAGTTCGGGCTGGACTGTTCCCGTGAGGCACAGGGTCAGACTGATTTGCATATGGCCATGTCTGAACTGGGGTGGGCTAAAGAACGGTGATGGATTAAACCCAGATCTGTTGACTGGGTGTGAGTGTTTGATTGGTTCAGATGCTTCGTCCATCACCACCCCATTTTGTACCTCCCCACATAATGTATAGCACTCCTACGCACCAGAGCTAGGTCTGCTCTATATAAATACTACCACCTGTATGTTAAAGCCATAGGATTTGAAAGTATTATAAATAAAAGGGGGAGCAAATAAGGTGATTTGGGCATGAGTGTGGAAGAGTGCTAGGGTGATTTTTGGTGTGTCTACTAGTAAGGTATTTGCACAAGCCACCTTACGGGCCTCAAACCTAGGTGAGGATAGTGAACGCGCAAGTGTGATAAGCAACAAAAGCAATATGTTTGCATGAATATGTTTAAATGAATTAATTTAAAAAATCAAACTGTTTATTGGGGACAATAAATTCAAAATCCCATGAATCTCAAAATTTACATTAATATATTTTATTTATTTGTTATGCAGACATGCTTCAATTAAGCACATTGATAAGAATTAACCATCTTTTGAAAAAGTATAGCGTTTTCCATTGAAAGAAACATGTCAATTCTCCTTTTACTGGCCCTTGGCCGGGGGCACGGTTGCACTACAAAGGCTAATATTCTTCCCTGGGGCGCTCATGCAGATAAATGGTAAGGGGCCCCTGAAAGGTCACTTGTGCTGGCCACTTCACCGGTACATGAAGCTCTTGCGCTGAGCAGTGGTACTCTTGAGGAGTGAGGTTCCCCAAGAGATTGGGGGCTTCATTCACCACGGGAGCTGCAGGGTCCCATATCAGACTCCTAATCCTACAGAAGAAACAGGAATATATGGGTGCCAGGCATAATGCAGAGCTTTCTGGGCAGTGTTCGAAAACGCCTATTCAGCTCAGTTTTGTGTATATTTTCTTTTCTGTTTGTGTTATATTATTAGTTTTACATATTCAGGTACATGATACACGAATTCGAACTAATCTTAGAATACAACTTAACACAGGCAATAACAGTCGAACATGCTACGTTAGACTGTGTTTGCAATTGTCTGTTGGTGTAAATACCATTTATGCCTATTAGCTAGGATCTTTTTTGCAAAAAAATCAGAATGTGCGTTCCATTTCGTTGCAAGAATTGCAGGATTTTTGTAAACTTATAGGGACACTGGGTTTTAACATGAAAGTTTCATCCTAGCGTTAACAATGCTTCATGCATGTAGTTCCATGTGAATAACGGAAAGAATGGGTTATTGTGCATCATGTTAATTTTGCACACTGAGAAACTGGGGGGTTCGACATGTGGAACGCAGCCTTTTGTGCAACTACGGTAATGTTTACCTCAGCAATGGATAATACTTACATTCATGCTGGCATTTTAAGAAAGCATTGCAGGTTATATTTATAATTGTATGCTTATAATTCCATTGACGTAGGGGCAGAAGTGCCCTGGCATAATGCCACATGGCACTATAGTCTGTATGTGAGACCAGCAGCCAACCTACCACACAAATTACATTTTGCTCAAACAAAAGATATCGAGACATAATAAGACTATAAAGTTGATTTTCATGCACATTACTTACACACACACATTTTGCTTGCAATCGCTTTCAAATTTGCAAGAAACAGGGTAAACTCTTGATGCGTCGAAGTTGAATGGCTGGAAATTTGGGACAGTTCAAATTTAGTTTCACATTTAAAAAAAAAAATTTAAAAAAATATAACTTTCGCTTTCCACTGCAGCAAAAACAACACAATTACACCAAAGTTGGCAAGAAAATAGAACAAACTTTTAGATGTTAGCATTACAAAGGGGTGATATTGGGCTCTGAAAGGTTAATTTTTTTACACGGCTAGTTTTGCAAATCATCCAGAAACGGGCGATGCAGCAACAGTCAGCATACTACAAAACTGCAATTCAAATGTGAAATAAATTGATAGACTAAAACGGCATATTTTGTGATTGACCGCTGTGGGACTTTCGAAGTTTCAGGGAGTCAACGACCAAACTTAAACGTCTTATTTTTAATGTGTCCACCCTTTCATCAATCCTAGGGTGTTTGGGCAGCTCAGAGCGCCTCTAAAGCATATCCATCCTTTGACGTTAGTGGCTTGGTAAATATGATCGTTCAAAATGGAGGCAAAACTCTGTCATTGGGGGTCCAGGGGGGGGGGGGGGGCGGACGACCGATGGGAGGCCTGCCCCGCCCGGGGGAATTTGGGGCCGGGGAAAGGAAGGGGGGGTTGGAGCTGGCGCCGCCCGGGGACGGGTTTGGTTGTCTAGTAGCTTTTGGGCTGGGGGGCGGGGCTTTGTTGGGCTCCTTTTGGGCTGAGTTTGGTTACCCGGCCGGGGACGCGGCAGAGACACCATTTTAAGTGTGGTGTCTCGGCCGGCGGGCGGGGGTGGCGGAAGAAAATTTTTTGTGGAAGAATGGACTTACTGTAGGTGGGGATACAATGGGACATTTTAGGCTTCGGTGAAACGAGACTTTCCCGGCAGGCTGGACATTTCGCAGGAGGTATGCTGGACACGTCGCTGGACGACGGTGGAGCTCGGGTGAGCAGCATGCGGCTCCACGCGGCCGGGCAGATGGGCTGGCTCTGCCTGGTGCGGGCGGTCGCGCTCCCACGTGGGACTAGGTGAGTCCCAGCTGCCCCTACCCAAAGGGTCCCTACGGCCGCCGGGGTTTCGTTTTGGGGCAGCACACTTGTCGCTAGTATCTTTACTGCCTCATGGATTTTGGTTGCTCGCAATATTTACTGCCTCATGTATTTTGTTTGCTCACGAGTGTCACTATTGCCTTATGTAGCGTGACGTATGCTGGGTAATATGTCTTTGGTAATGTTTCTCATTATGTTTCACCTCATGGATTTTGGTTGCTCGCAATATTTACTTCCTCATGTCTTTTGTTTGCTCACGATTGTCACTATTGCATTATGTAGCGTGACGTATGCTGGGTAATATGTTCTTTTGTAATGTTTCTCATTATGTTTCACCTCAGGGAATTTGGTTGCTCGCAATATTTGCTGCCTCATGTATTTTGTTTGCTCGCGATTGCCACTATTGCCTTATGTAACGTGACGTATGCTGGGTAATATTTTCTTTTGTAAGGTTTCTCATTATGTTTCACCTCATGGATTTTGTTTGCTCGCATTATTTACTGCTTCATGTATTCTGTTTGCTCAAAATTGTCACTATTGCCGTATGTAACGTGACGTGTGCTGTGTGATATGTTCTTTTGTACTGTTTCTCATTCTGTTTCATTTTGTCCCGGTTGTGAGGCGCCTTCAGGAGGGGCCCGCGCTGCATAGTAAAGCATACGTACAGGAATACTTAAATAAATACTTCTTGGGGGGTGAAAAATTTTAGGTGTGTGCGCGGGGGGTATGGACTTTTCGGTGGTGTAGGGGGGTGGGGGGCGGAAAGAGATGGGAGGAATGGGTGATACAGGGGGGAGGTTTGCCACCCTTGAGAGTGGGGGAGGGTTTGCGGACAGGTGAGTTTATTACAGTGCATGTGCATATTCCTACTGCGCATGGTTGGCAAATAGGTTGCGGTGCGTGCAGTGCCGCTGGGCTGTCGGTCCGCTCTGTGGGTGCGGGGTGTGCCTGCCACGTGCCGGAGGTAGAGGAGCGGCGCTCCGCTGCCACGGGCGCTCGTTTTGCGCTCTTGAGCGCGGTCACAGCCTAGCGTGGCGCGCGCCAATGTCCTGACGATGCCGGTCGGGGGGGCGCGTTGAGAGACTATCCACGACTCCGGCTATGCATCGCCTGCGAGGTCGTTGAGGCGTACTGGTACATGCCTCCGAGGAACCTTTTCTTCAAGTAAATAGTCTTTTGGTTACAGAATTTTTCAAACGCAGTTTTATTCCATTTATCTGTGCACCTTCTGTAGGTTAAACAACGAGCGTTTTCCTTTAGGAGCACAGCCCAGACATTTGAAAGGCAGATACAACCAACAGTTGTGGAATTGCAGAAGGGGCCGGATTATTACTTCCTTCCAGCAGGTGGCTTTTCAGATCGCTAACACTGAGCAGGACTATCTTTGCATGCAGTGAACTCTCGGCTTTTTTCGGCGTCACGGCATTCACACTGGCCACTGCTTCAGGTCGGTGTATGATCCATGGCGACACGCAGAAGGATTAGGGCGGAGGTGTAGAACTCAACATAATTAAATCCATAAATAAATAATTAAATAGGAATACAAATTCTGAGGACGCGGGTCCTATAGAATTGAATCCGTCGCTAGTGGTCCATATGGAAGCTATACCCGTTCACAGTGTGCTAGTGTTTTTAGAGCTGTTATGGTCTCTGACATTAGGGGGCGTGACTGCAAAATGGGAGACAGGAGTGAAAAAAATTTCCGACAGGAACCGCAGAATGACTGCGGGTCTCGCCGCCGCACCCGCGGCTACACATTCAACACACCTGGTCGGACACAGGGACGTTTCCTTAATACAGTGCTGTTTCTGTGAATCTCACCTTTTTAGCTGCCCGTCCCGACACGGTGCTCCGCTCGCTGGGCCCTGAAGGAAGTTAATCGTTTCTAGACACATGCTTTCAGAGTGTGCCTTTTATGTACTCGAGGCTGCGTCACAGACACCGCCTTTGAGGAAAGGGGCCGGTCCGCAAGTGTGCAAAGGGTGGGCAGTATAACTAAACACGAACAACTTGATGCGGATTGTTAACAGGGCGGGCTGGCCACGCCATGTCTGTTTTTAGGCCTGACAGCGGTTGTGTATTCTGCGCGTCCCCGTGATTTCTGCGTTTCGCCGCGGTCACGCACATTTAAATCACGCGCGAACCCACAGCAGGTACCGAGACGGGTCCCTGTCGGGCCCACCATTTTCGTCCTCGCTCTCTGAACGGAAAGAAATCTTACCCTGCAGCAGTACACTGTTTTTGCCGTAACTTTTATTGGTGTGCAGTTAAATGGGGTTGAACTCGAAGTGCCTTCCCTGAGCGGCAACAAGGACATATTTAATTTAATTCTGGTAGGCTCTGGCGATTAATGGATTTGCTCAGAGCCACTGTACCTTGAGCTGATGATGAGACTCCAACTTGCTTCCTGAGCGCCAAAGTTGGTAGCTCTCTAGCCATTATGCCACAACCACTCGCACAAGAACCAAAGCGTTTTCAATAGTATGTACAACGAAGCCGGGGTGTTATATATGCATGTAGTATATTTATATTATCCAACGAACACCCTTTGACAAAGCCACTAGTCATGGCTTGTTGTAGGTGTAATGTGACTGGTATACTATAAGTGGAGGCAATAACAGTTGCAGCAAAATATCAGTTAAGATGAGCACATTTTGGTATTTATACGGGGGAGACGAGTGCAGGGGTAGGTTTGTCTAGACTGTCTGGGAGGGCTACACGTTGCTTGGGGTGGCCTGGGTGACGGTCTGGGGGGGGATGGAGTTGTATGTAGGGACACGGGGGGCATTGATGGGGGAGTCGTTCGGGCCTCATTCGGGCTCCGGTGCAGCTTTGTCGGTGACCTGGGGTTCTGAAGAGGGGGGAGTCTACCCGTCTCTTAGGGTCGGGGGGGTTTTGGGTGGAGCGTACTGGATCTTTTTCTTGCCGTGAGGGTGAACATGGGGGCGTCTGTTAGGTGCTGACTACTTTTGGGGTGTCGGCCTAGGTGCAGGTTTGGGGGGCCCGAGCGGTCGGTACGGGCGTATAGACGTGAACAGGGCAAGCGTCTCGGTTAGGCTGCGGGCATATCAAGGGCATTTGGGGGTCGTGCGCGGGTGAGAGGTACGTTCTTTGTAGTGGGCTTTTTCCTGGCGGACAGGCTCTGGAGGGTGTCGCACTGTGTGGAGGACTTCCCTCTGGGCGCCAGAGAGGACGCACGGTCCCCTGTCGGTGTGGTCATTCTCCGTAGTGAGCTCGACTCCATGGTCAACGAGCACGCCCGCCGGAGGACAGGGAGGTCGCAACGCGAGGTGGGGTCTGACGCGGAATGGTGACGCAGCCATGTGGGGGCAGCAGGGTAGGGTAGGTGACGGGGGTGTTGGGGGCACTGCGGCAGGGGTTTTTTCCTGGCGGACGGGCCCCGGTGTGGGACGCACCATCCGAAGGGCTTCTCTCTGGTGGGACGGCCGGTTTCGGCGGACTGCCTGCAGGCGCTGGGCGGCTTCCCAGGCCTTGTGTTGACAGGGGGGGGCCCTGGGCGCCAGAGAGAGGGTACGGCCCCGGTTCAGTGCGGTCATACTTCGTAGGGAGCTCGATTCCGCGACCGGGAAGCACGCCCCGGGGGTGACGTTGACTGAGGGCATGGCCCTATACATTTAGTGAAGAAGGGCATGGCCCTATACATTTAGTGACGGAGGGCATGGCCCTATGCATTGGTGACGGAGGGCATGGCCCTAGGCATTGGTGACGAGGGCATGGCCCTATGCGTTGGTGACGAGGGCATGGCCCTCTGCAATGGTGACGAGGGCATGGCCCTGTGCATTGGTAATGGAGGGCATGGCCCTATACATTGGTGACAGAGGGCATGGCCCTATACGTTGGGGACGGAGGGCATGGCCCTCTACGCTGGTGACGGAGGGCATGGCTCTATACGCTGGTGACGGGGGGCATGGCCCTATACATGGGTGACGGAGGGCATGACCCTATACCGGGGTGACGGAGGGCATGGCCCTGTACGTGGTGACGGAGGGCATGGCCCTATACGTGGTGATGGAGGGCATGGCCCTATACATTGGTGACGGAGGGCATGGCCCTGTACGTGGTGACGGAGGGCATAGCCCTATACGGGGTGACGGAGGGCATGGCCCTACACATTGGGACGGAGGACATGGTCCTATGGTTAGGGGGGAGGACCTGCCGGCGGTAAGAAGGCATTGACCTGACAGCACTGTGTTTGAGGGGGGTCCGTGGCGCGCCATATGGTTAGGGGTGTGGTCATGCCGGCTGGGTCATGCGGTACGTACCGGGTTTAAGCGGTGGGGAGTCCTAGGGGGGGGTCGAGGACCGTTAGCACGTCCCTCGAGTGGCGGTTCTTCCTAATATATGGGGGAAGAGTAGGAGAACTGTTTGGATTATCGGGGGGTAGGTCAAGCACAATAAAGTATTTAGCCAGGTGGAGAGGAAAATTGATGTTATGCTAATTGTTACTGTTTGTGGATTGTGGGAATCAGTTAGGGGAGGGGGTGGGGGTGAGTCAGGAAATTACATATTTATGAGGTTTAGATTGTGCGGCGCAGGCCAAGGTTGTTATTGTGTAGGATGCACCTGCTTCCAATAAAGCGGCCTTTATCACACCTATATTGAGTCTCGGGTCGGTGCTTTTCTTCCCCCCCCCTCCCTTTCCCCAATGGGCCCCAACTTGGAATGGGCTACAGTGATTCCAAGTTGGCTGCTGTGGTTTGTGGACCTCATTTTACATTTTCTAGGACAATGTTTTTAAGAAACAAAAAACCTCATGGCAGCAAAGGTAGGTTGCTTAAGGTGACTTGGGTGTCCATGACTAGTTCTCTCTCGCTTTTTTTGTGCCTGAACCCTTGCAGCCGCCCGCGCTCGTTGAGGATTGGAACAGCAGTCACAGGAACAATTTATCTGAAATAGGGCTCACGAAATGTGTTTGTAGTGATATGGACTATGGCTTGATTAGGTTTTAATATATGAAGCTAATTTGGAGATCTAGGTAAGCACTTTACTGGTAAACGTAGGACAATGTAGTGCCGCGATGTAGCAGTTGAGTATTCTACAGACAGATGTGAATAATATACAGCATCAGTGTAGGGAGAGTGGATTTAATATCACATTTAGCGACCGTGATGCAAGGCTGCTTGGATTTTGTGGGATGGCTATAGAAACAGGCTCCATATTGCTTCTCTGCGTAAAAACAAAAAGCAGAGTGGGAACATTAGACTGGAGCCTGGGAGGGCAGGTCTTGCCAACAGCACAAGACAGATTAGCTCTAAAAAGAGTGATTGTTGGCAATGATGTGGGAGGGTCACACATGGGTCCTCAGACATTTCTGTGAACCTCACTTCCACTGCCTATACAAAGGTTACCGTTTATGGTAATAGCTTTTGACAATAGAGGCTACATTCCCTGTCACCCGGATGCAAAAAAGTAACTACTCTGTAAATGTGCTGCAGTTCTGTCCTATGTACTTCCCTTTATCACGTTGTGTTTGTTGCAAACACAGATGCCCCAGTCTTTCATTCATGGGCTGTGTCTTTATTGACTATGATGACAGGGTATGTTTGTACAACTACTGCAATAAAGCGTGGTGGTGGAATTGTAAACATGCACCCCATGTCACACTCTCCCCAGATGCACCGCGTTCCATTCACTCATGCAGCATACCAAGCCTAGCATTAGGAAAAACGCTGTCCTACCACAATATGGAGTTTTAACATATAGCTGCGATAACATGGACTCCAGAATATCACCCAGTAGTGTATATCAAAGTAAGTATGTAAAGTTAAGTCTAGATTTGTTGTTCCTAGTTCCAAATATGTATGATATATATACATATATATATATTATATATAATATATATATATATATATATATATATATATATATATATATATATATATATCTTCACTGAAAAAACCATAGGTTATAGACCATATATAGTTAGGAATTAGCATTTACAAAACCTTGAAAATTCACTGAAAAAACCATAGGTTATAGACCATATATAGTTAGGAATTAGCATTTACAAAACCTCACCCTCAGAAAACCTAGGGGGTCAGGATATGTCTCCCGTGCCCCCTTATACCCATTCCCAACATTGTTTATCCTCCATCTTGTGACTAAATTCGTCCGAAACACAAGATGGCGGACTCCCGTTACGCTACCGGTGAGCTACCCGGTTCGCGTACCGGGCAGCGCTTCCACCGCGAAAAATCGAAAAAAAATGTATTTTATTTTTTTGCCCTGCTGGGCCCTTTAATAGCCCCCACATCAATCCTAGGGGGTCAGGAGGGGTCTACCTTGCCCCCTTTCAATAATTTCCCACTTCGTTTATTTCCACCTCTTGTCTCTCGATCCTACCGAGAGACAAGATGGCGGCCGCTCCGGACTGTTTAGAATGTTGACAGTCACCGGAGAGCCAATCCGCTTCTCCTCGCGAAGTTCCGTTACTCATCTGGTACGCGGACCGGGGCGCTAACCGGGACGCTGTCACAGATATATATATTTTTTTGAACGTTAATTTCTCAAAATCCACTGGAGCACATATCTTGAGACCTAGCAAAGGCACATCGGGCAAACAGTCTCTACAATTTTGCCAAGTTTCATAGAAATCCATTCAGCCGTTCGAGCTAAAAGTGAGTCCAACCGCCCTATGGAAAACTCAATGTTAAAAACACGTTTTGGGACCCCCCTTTTTTCTCGGCTCCCGCTTGACGAAACCCCCCCCCAAACTGTCAGGGGACACTCAGAAACAAAATGTGCCATTTTCCTGAAAATTGCAGCCAATTCCGTCATTCAACGCAAAAGTTATTCAACATAGAATTTTCAGAAATCCCTATTCAAAAAAATCCTAACTATATATACCTACTGGCGACCGACTTGGGTTTGCATCAAATGTGATTAGAACAATGATGGTAAATACGTAGCCCTTAGTGCAATGGGAGGATGACCTTTAATTTGATATGGTATGATTGCATATAATGTAAATACTTTGTAAATAGGGCTGTTGAGATTCCATGATTTGCCGATCCACGGCAAGATTAATACTATTCACTGCAATGAAGTGAACCAGGAATGAGTATAGCATAAGAGTCAATACACATTGTATAATTATAATTACGTGTAACAACTGTCCCACTTAGAAATGGCTGCCCTTTTGCAAAGAATTACATGGTGTCCGTTTTCCTTTTCATGTGACAGGAAGTGAAATCTGTACATATGGTGCCGGGTAACGCGGCACATACCAACACTGACGAAGGACTCTAAGTCTAAAACGCGTCTGTTTGTTTGTTTGCTTTGCCAGAAAAGCCACAATATTAAAAGTTTGAGCAAAAATACCCCCGTGAGTGCGTTATCGTTTTCCTGGAGCAAGGGACGGTTGGAGCTGGAATATTGACGCGCTGGTACCGACGCGCAAAACGACACCCGCCCACGAGTGCCTCGGGATCTTTGGTACACCCTGGAGCTGGAAGCAACGTGTACCGAGGCACCGCGAAGCGCAGCAAAGGGAGAGGCGTGACACACGGGTCGCAACAAGAAGCGACGGATAAAACGTGAGTCTCTTCACTGCATATCTATAAAGACTGTGAGCTGAGCAGGGCGAGGGGGTTCTGCTCATTTAAATGCGATGAATCGTTCCGCAACGGCAAAGAAATATTTTCTGGCAAACATGTGTGATGAAACGGATCGCCGCGAAGCGGCGCTGGACATCTTCAAGAAAAGAGCACCTAATGCACAGGCAATACCGGCTAGAGGAGGCGCAGGGACTAAGTCTCAGGACGCCCTCACTACATTACTTAACAAGCTTGAACGATGCTGTGAGAAGGAGATTAGAAAATGGTGGGAGGCCACCTCGCTTCAAAATTATATGGATGTGGATCGAGTCCCGAGAGGGCTCAGAATATATACCGTTCCGGCCTATGAAAACCCGGACCCCATGTTACTTGAACAATGGGCTGAGTTGATGGCGGCATCCTGCAAAGCGATGATAGACTTATTAGTCAAATTTGCATGGAGCGACCGAGCGAAAGCTCTAGAAGAAATTGCCTCCTTGGAGAGAGACCTCTCAAAAGAGGAGGATCAAGTAAAGATTCAGCAACTGAGAGATGAGATGAAAAAGTGACTGATGAAGTATGAACTTAAAATAAGATCAAGAAAACAGGAGAAGTTCGAAAGGGATGAACACGACTATACCCAAGGAAGAGTACTGACATTCTCTAAAAAATATGATAGTGTCAGAGCGGCCATGAAGAACAAGAGCAGGAAACAAACTGCGGAGCCAGTAGTTGAAGCAGCTACTTCAGAGTCTAGTGTCACTGATGAGGAGCCCTCTGGAGATGAGAATCTGGGAACGACCAGCCAACTGCGAAAGAACCCTTTTCACTTGGAGTTCAATTTAATCCAGAAGACATGGTTGAGAGGGGGAAAGAGCAAGCCCCCAGAGGGCGACGACAAACAAGGAGGGGCGGCTGGCAGAGGAAGAGGAAGAGGCAAAGTTGCGAGCTACAACACCCGCAAGAAGGGCAACAGATGGTAGATTGCAACGATAATCTAACCATAATAAACCTAACTAATTATGACCTAACAGATGTTGAGAAAAACACCCTGCAATTGGGCCTCACTTTTTGCCCCAGTGACAGACTAGAATTCACGCAAACAAGAATTGACTTGTTTAAACTAGTGAGAAAAATGAAGTTACACAAGTTCCACAAGATGAAACCCAGTGTTGTGGATTCTCATCATAAAACAAAGAGAAAAAGAAGATTATCTGCACAACCTACTGACACCTTAACCGTGAGCGATTTGGAATCAGTCCAAGTATTAGAAGATTTGAGGGAAGAACAAACACAAACAGTGGGGATACAAATCGGAATTGAGCAAGAATCACCTCAAACCAATTTCCGAGCACCCTCGCAGTTTAACCCTCAAATGCCTTTTGATGCGATAGACACTTTCTCAGAGGCAGTCATACAGGACCTAGTACAATACAGGATGGATAACAGCAAAAGGCGGGGTTGGAAAAAGAAACACAACCTGACCATGGAACAGCAATCTGCCTTGGAGAATATCCAGAGGAATGAAAAAATTATATTGAAGCCATCCGACAAAGGAGGTAACATCGTTGTGCTATCTAGAGATCAGTACTGTAAAGAATCTCTACGACAATTGGAAAACCAAGAAAATTATGTCATCACCAACAAGAGGGAATATGAATGCCGTAAAAAGTCATATCATGACCTTCTGACTAAATAGCGGAATAAGTCCATGTTGGATATGGATGAGTTTCTGTTTTTGCGCAATCCCGAACCAATCAAGCCTACTTTTTATCAGCTCCCAAAAGTGCACAAAGACATAATAAACCCTCCGGGACGACCGATTGTATCATCCAAAGGTGGATTGACGGAGAATTTGTCAATATACATCGACTCTTTTTTAGCAAAATTTGTGGGAAATTTGAAATCGTATGTGAGAAATACGAAGCATTTCATTGAACAGATTGAACACATAACTTGGGACAATTCTTTCCTGCTCATTACTCTTGACATCACGAGCCTATACACCTGCATAAGGCATGATATGGGGGTTCAGGCCGTAAAGTATTTCCTCGATATGAGACCTGGGAAATATAGGGAGCATGGTGTCATGCTAATAGAGATGCTAGGATTCTGCTTACAGAATAACATTTTTTTGTTTCAGAATACCCTGTTTAAACAAACCTCTGGGACGGCGATGGGAACCTGCTTCGCCCCCAGCTACGCGAATTTATTCGTGGGCTGGTGGGAGGAGCAGGTGGCCCTTGCCGGTGAAAACAGCAAATGGGCAGGTAACATTGTGATGTGGCGTCGTTACATTAACGACTTGTTTTTGGTGTGGAGGGGCTCCTCCACAGTTGCAAACAATTTTATCAGGGATCTGAACAATAATGATCTGCATTTGATATTCACTGCCGATATCAGTAGGGAGGAAGTCCACTACTTGGATCTAAGAGTTTTTGTAAAAGAGGAGAAGTTGCAAACTGCCCTTTACAGAAAACCCACGGCAGGGAATAGTATCCTCCATGCTAAGAGTAGTCACCCACCCAGCCTGGTAAAAAGCATTCCTTACAGTGAATTGCTGAGGCTGAGACGAAACTGTTCCCGAGACGAGGATTTTATGACAGCAGCGAATGAGAGCATGCGGAGGTTTCACACGAGAGGGTATGATCCAGAACTATTGGACCGAACCTTGTGAAAAGTGACAAGGATTCCAAGGCGACAGCTTCTAACATGTAAACCAAAAAGAATGGAAGACAGTGAAAAGATCAACAAATGTAGAATGATTACTACATTCTCAGAGGGGGCGAATGCCCTTAGAGGCATGTTAACTAGAAGCTGGCATATACTACGCACCGATCCAGTAATTGGCTGTGATGTTCCAGAGAGACCACTTATCACGTTCCGGAAATCACGTTCCATCAAAGATATGGTGGTTCAGAGTCACCTCACACCCATGAAGATTACCGGACAGGGTACATTGAGAGATATGGCGGGATTTTTTCCTTGCGGGAAATGCCGTGCATGTGTAAACAGTCGAAGGGTACTTTCTTATTCTGTTCCAGGCCTGACTCAATCAAAAAAGATCAAGCATTTTATTACCTGCACAACACCATATGTGGTGTATTGCCTTACATGTCCCTGTGGGTACAAATACATAGGGAGTACAATTAATGGGGTAAAAATGCGAATCTTAGAACATCAACGGGCCATTATGAATAAGGACACTACGTACCCTGTGGCCAGGCATTTTGCTCAAGCTCATCAGAGCAATCGTGAGCTTCTCCAATATTTTGGCATGGATCATGTCCCTTTAAATCCCAGGGGAGGTGACAGACTAACACGTCTACGTAGGCTAGAATCGCGCCATATAATTGATATGCAGACGAAACAGCCTGGTGGATTAAATATTGGAGAGGAATTGAGTGCTCATCTGGGGAAATAATCATTGATCTGTGTGTAGTCCCTTTTGAACAGAGCTTGGCCTAATGTATCCATGCAAGTATAACTGTATGAACTGTGAACTATAGAACCTGCGGATACTATTGCCATTATGTTTGCTCTGTATTGATTGTCTGGTACATGTATCCTTTCAGTTAAAGTTGGATCCAATCTGTTTGCTTTCGCATTTTCTTCCTTTGTGCTTGCTTTCCTTCTCCCTTTGCTCCACCTCTCCCACCTTTTTCCCCTTTTTTTTCCCCTTTTCCCCCCCTCCCCCCCGTCCCCCTTCCCAACCACACCATTTGTTCCCTTCCCTCTTACCTCTCCTTTTCCTTCTTTTGTTCCTTTCTCAATATTACAGTAGATTGTTGGCCACTTACAGAGGCTCATGGATTATAGTTTTACTTGGCTTATTAATGCAGTAAAATGTAAATAGACTAGATTCCATGTGGATTCTCTCAACCTATTCAATATTTGACGAATCTGAATAGGAACGATATGCAGTGATGAACTTGAGGAATTGATCTTGTATATAATGAATTTGTTTTGATTATGACCTTGCCGGTTTGCCATAGTCGGTGACATGCCGATACACGGCGAGATTATGTTCCTTAACCGACTTGGGTTTGCATCAAATGTGATTAGAACAATGATGGTAAATACGTAACCCTTAGTGCAATGGGAGGATGCCCTTTAATTTGATATGGTATGATTGCATATAATGTAAATACTTTGTATATAGGGCTGTTGAGATTCCATGATTTGCCGATCCACGGCAAGATTAATACTATTCACTGCAATAAGGTGAACCAGGAATGAGTATAGCATAAGAGTCAATACACATTGTATAATTATAATTACGTGTAACAACTGACCCACTTAGAAATGGCTGCCCTTTTGCAAAGAATTACATGGTGTCCGTTTTCCTTTTCATGTGACAGGAAGTGAAATCTGTACATATGGTGCCGGGTAACGCGGCACATACCAACACTAATGAAGGAGTCTAAGTCTGAAACGCGTCTGTTTGTTTGTTTGCTTTGCCAGAAAAGCCACAATATTAAATGTTTGAGCAAAAATATCCCCGTGAGTGCGTTATCGTTTTCCTGGAGCAAGGGACGGTTGGAGCTGGAATATTGACGCGCTGGTACCGACGCGCAAAACGACACCCGCCCACGAGTGCCTTGGGATCTTTGGTACACCCTGGAGCTGGAAGCAACGTGTACCGAGGCACCGCGAAGCGCAGCAAAGGGAGAGGCGTGACACACGGGTCGCAACAAGAAGCGACGGATAAAACGTGAGTCTCCTCACTGCATATCTATAAAGACTGTGAGCTGAGCAGGGCGAGGGGGTTCTGCTCATTTAAATGCGGTGAATCGTTCCGCAACGGCAAAGAAATATTTTCTGGCAAACATGTGTGATGAAACGGATCGCCGCGAAGCGGCGCTGGACATCTTCAAGAAAAGAGCACCTAATGCACAGGCAATACCGGCTAGAGGAGGCGCAGGGACCAAGTCTCAGGACGCCCTCACTACATTACTTAACAAGCTTGAACAATGCTGTGAGAAGGAGATTAGAAAATGGTGGGAGGCCACCTCGCTTCAAAATTATATGGATGTGGATCGAGTCCCGAGAGGGCTCAGAATATATACCGTTCCGGCCTATGAAAACCCGGACTCCATGTTACTTGAACAATGGGCTGAGTTGATGGCGGCATCCTGCAAAGCGATGTTAGACTTATTAGTCAAATTTGCATGGAGCGACCGAGCGAAAGCTCTAGAAGAAATTGCCTCCTTGGAGAGAGACCTCTCAAAAGAGGAGGATCAAGTAAAGATTCAGCAACTGAGAGATGAGATGAAAAAGAGACTGATGAAGTATGAACTTAAAATAAGATCAAGAAAACAGGAGAAGTTCGAAACGGATGAACGCGACTATACCCAAGGAAGAGTACTGACATTCTCTAAAAAATATGATAGTGTCAGAGCGGCCATGAAGAACAAGAGCAGGAAACAAACTGCGGAGCCAGTAGTTGAAGCAGCTACTTCAGAGTCTAGTGTCACTGATGAGGAGCCCTCTGGAGATGAGAATCTGGGAACGACCAGCCAACTGCGAAAGAACCCTTTTCACTTGGAGTTCAATTTAATCCAGAAGACATGGTTGAGAAGGGGAAAGAGCAAGCCCCAGAGGACGACGACAAACAAGGAGGGGCGGCTGGCAGAGGAAGAGGAAGAGGCAAAGTTGCGAGCTACAACACCCGCAAGAAGGGCAACAGATGGTAGATTGCAACGATAATCTAACCATAATAAACCTAACTAATTATGACCTAACAGATGTTGAGAAAAACACCCTGCAATTGGGCCTCACTTTTTGCCCCAGTGACAGACTAGAATTCACGCAAACAAGAATTGACTTGTTTAAACCAGTGAGAAAAATGAAGTTACACAAGTTCCACAAGATGAAACCCAGTGTTGTGGATTCTCATCATAAAACAAAGAGAAAAAGAAGATTATCTGCACAACCTACTGACACCTTAACCGTGAGCGATTTGGAATCAGTCCAAGTATTAGAAGATTTGAGGGAAGAACAAACACAAACAGTGGGGATACAAATCGGAATTGAGCAAGAATCACCTCAAACCAATTTCCGAGCACCCTCGCAGTTTAACCCTCAAATGCCTTTTGATGCGATAGACACTTTCTCAGAGGCAGTCATACAGGACCTAGTACAATACAGGATGGATAACAGCAAAAGGCGGGGTTGGAAAAAGAAACACAACCTGACCATGGAACAGCAATCTGCCTTGGAGAATATCCAGAGGAATGAAAAAATTATATTGAAGCCATCCGACAAAGGAGGTAACATCGTTCTGCTATCTAGAGATCAGTACTGTAAAGAATCTCTACGACAATTGGAAAACCAAGAAAATTATGTCATCACCAACGAGAGGGAATATGAATGCAGTAAAAAGTCATATCATGACCTTCTGACTAAATGGCGGAATAAGTCCATGTTGGATATGGATGAGTTTCTGTTTTTGCGCAATCCCGAACTAATCACGCCTACTTTTTATCAGCTCCCAAAAGTGCACAAAGACATAATAAACCCTCCGGGACGACCAATTGTATCATCCAAAGGTGCATTGACGGAGAATTTGTCAATATACATCGACTCTTTTTTAGCAAAATTTGTGGGAAATTTGAAATCGTATGTGAGAGATACGAAGCATTTCATTGAACAGATTGAACACATCACTTGGGACAATTCTTTCCTGCTCATTACTCTTGACATCACGAGCCTATACACCTGCATAAGGCATGATATGGGGGTTCAGGCGTAAAGTATTTCCTCGATATGAGACCTGGGAAATATAGGGAGCATGGTGTCATGCTAATAGAGATGCTAGAATTCTGCTTACAGAATAACATTTTTTTGTTTCAGAATACCCTGTTTAAACAAACCTCTGGGACGGCGATGGGAACCTGCTTCGCCCCCAGCTACGCGAATTTATTCGTGGGCTGGTGGGAGGAGCAGGTGGCCCTTGCCGGTGAAAACAGCAAATGGGCAGGTAACATTGTGATGTGGCGTCGTTACATTGACGACTTGTTTGTGGTGTGGAGGGGCTCCTCCACAGATGCAAACAATTTTATCAGGGATCTGAACAATAATGATCTGCATTTGATATTCACTGCCGATATCAGTAGGGAGGAAGTCCACTACTTGGATCTAAGAGTTTTTGTAAAAGAGGAGAAGTTGCAAACTGCCCTTTACAGAAAACCCACGGCAGGGAATAGTATCCTCCATGCTAAGAGTAGTCACCCACCCAGCCTGGTAAAAAGCATTCCTTACGGTGAATTGCTGAGGCTGAGACGAAACTGTTCCCGAGACGAGGATTTTATGACAGCAGCGAATGAGAGCATGCGGAGGTTTCACACGAGAGGGTATGATCCAGAACTATTAGACCGAACCTTGAGAAAAGTGACAAGGATTCCAAGGCGACAGCTTCTAACATGTAAACCAAAAAGAATGGAAGACAGTGAAAAGATCAACAAATTTAGAATGATTACTACATTCTCAGAGGGGGCGAATGCCCTTAGAGGCATGTTAACTAGAAGCTGGCATATACTACGCACCGATCCAGTGATTGGCTGTGATGTTCCAGAGAGACCACTTATCACGTTCCGGAAATCACGTTCCATCAAAGATATGGTGGTTCAGAGTCACCTCACACCCATGAAGATTACCGGACAGGGTACATTGAGAGATATGGCGGGATTTTTTCCTTGCGGGAAATGCCGCGCATGTGTAAACAGTCGAAGGGTACTTTCTTATTCTGTTCCAGGCCTGACTCAATCAAAAAAGATCAAGCTTTTTATTACCTGCACAACACCATATGTGGTGTATTGCCTTACATGTCCCTGTGGGTACAAATACATAGGGAGTACAATTAATGGGGTAAAAATGCGAATCTTAGAACATCAACGGGCCATTATGAATAAGGACACTACGTACCCTGTGGCCAGGCATTTTGCTCAAGCTCATCAGAGCAATCGTGAGCTTCTCCAATATTTTGGCATGGATCATGTCCCTTTAAATCCCAGGGGAGGTGACAGACTAACACGTCTACGTAGGCTAGAATCGCGCCATATAATTGATATGCAGACGAAACAGCCTGGTGGATTAAATATTGGAGAGGAATTGGGTGCTCATCTGGGGAAATAATCATTGATCTGTGCGTAGTCCCTTTTGAACATAGCTTGGCCTAATGTATCCATGCAAGTATAACTGTATGAACTGTGAACTATAGAACCTGCGGATACTATTGCCATTATGTTTGCTCTGTATTGATTGTCTGGTACATGTATCCTTTCAGTTAAAGTTGGATCCAATCTGTTTGCTTTCGCATTTTCTTCCTTTGTGCTTGCTTTCCTTCTCCCTTTGCTCCACCTCTCCCACCTTTTTCCCCTTTTTTTTCCCCTTTTCCCCCCCCTCGCCCCCCCGTCCCCCTTCCCAACCACACCATTTGTTCCCTTCCCTCTTACCTCTCCTTTTCCTTCTTTTGTTCCTTTCTCAATATTACAGTAGATTGTTGGCCACTTACAGAGGCTCATGGATTATAGTTTTACTTGGCTTATTAATGCAGTAAAATGTAAATAGACTAGATTCCATGTGGATTCTCTCAACCTATTCAATATTTGACGAATCTGAATAGGAACGATATGCAGTGATGAACTTGAGGAATTGATCTTGTATATAATGAATTTGTTTTGATTATGACCTTGCCGGTTTGCCATAGTCGGTGACATGCCGATACACGGCGAGATTATGTTCCTTAACCGACTTGGGTTTGCATCAAATGTGATTAGAACAATGATGGTAAATACGTAACCCTTAGTGCAATGGGAGGATGCCCTTTAATTTGATATGGTATGATTGCATATAATGTAAATACTTTGTATATAGGGCTGTTGAGATTCCATGATTTGCCGATCCACGGCAAGATTAATACTATTCACTGCAATGAAGTGAACCAGGAATGAGTATAGCATAAGAGTCAATACACATTGTATAATTATAATTACGTGTAACAACTGACCCACTTAGAAATGGCTGCCCTTTTGCAAAGAATTACATGGTGTCCGTTTTCCTTTTCATGTGACAGGAAGTGAAATCTGTACATATGGTGCCGGGTAACGCGGCACATACCAACACTGATGAAGGACTCTAAGTCTGAAACGCGTCTTTTTGTTTGTTTGCTTTGCCAGAAAAGCCACAATATTAAAAGTTTGAGCAAAAATACCCCCGTGAGTGCGTTATCGTTTTCCTGGAGCAAGGGACGGTTGGAGCTGGAATATTGACACGCTGGTACCGACGCGCAAAACGACACCCGCCCACGAGTGCCTCGGGATCTTTGGTACACCCTGGAGCTGGAAGCAACGTGTACCGAGGCACACCGAAGCGCAGCAAAGGGAGAGACGTGACACACGGGTCGCAACAAGAAGCGACGGATAAAACGTGAGTCTCTTCACTGCATATCTATAAAGACTGTGAGCTGAGCAGGGCGAGGGGGTTCTGCTCATTTAAATGCGGTGAATCGTTCCGCAACGGCAAAGAAATATTTTCTGGCAAACATGTGTGATGAAACGGATCGCCGCGAAGCGGCGCTGGACATCTTCAAGAAAAGAGCACCTAATGCACAGGCAATACCGGCTAGAGGAGGCGCAGGGACCAAGTCTCAGGACGCCCTCACTACATTACTTAACAAGCTTGAACGATGCTGTGAGAAGGAGATTAGAAAATGGTGGGAGGCCACCTCGCTTCAAAATTATATGGATGTGGATCGAGTCCCGAGAGGGCTCAGAATATATACCGTTCCGGCCTATGAAAACCCGGACCCCATGTTACTTGAACAATGGGCTGAGTTGATGGCGGCATCCTGCAAAGCGATGTTAGACTTATTAGTCAAATTTGCATGGAGCGACCGAGCGAAAGCTCTAGAAGAAATTGCCTCCTTGGAGAGAGACCTCTCAAAAGAGGAGGATCAAGTAAAGATTCAGCAACTGAGAGATGAGATGAAAAAGAGACTGATGAAGTATGAACTTAAAATAAGATCAAGAAAACAGGAGAAGTTCGAAAGGGATGAACGCGACTATACCCAAGGAAGAGTACTGACATTCTCTAAAAAATATGATAGTGTCAGAGCGGCCATGAAGAACAAGAGCAGGAAACAAACTGCGGAGCCAGTAGTTGAAGCAGCTACTTCAGAGTCTAGTGTCACTGATGAGGAGCCCTCTGGAGATGAGAATCTGGGAACGACCAGCCAACTGCGAAAGAACCCTTTTCACTTGGAGTTCAATTTAATCCAGAAGACATGGTTGAGAGGGGGAAAGAGCAAGCCCCCAGAGGACGACGACAAACAAGGAGGGGCGGCTGGCAGAGGAAGAGGAAGAGGCAAAGTTGCGAGCTACAACACCCGCAAGAAGGGCAACAGATGGTAGATTGCAACGATAATCTAACCATAATAAACCTAACTAATTATGACCTAACAGATGTTGAGAAAAACACCCTGCAATTGGGCCTCACTTTTTGCCCCAGTGACAGACTAGAATTCACGCAAACAAGAATTGACTTGTTTAAACTAGTGAGAAAAATGAAGTTACACAAGTTCCACAAGATGAAACCCAGTGTTGTGGATTCTCATCATAAAACAAAGAGAAAAAGAAGATTATCTGCACAACCTACTGACACCTTAACCGTGAGCGATTTGGAATCAGTCCAAGTATTAGAAGATTTGAGGGAAGAACAAACACAAACAGTGGGGATACAAATCGGAATTGAGCAAGAATCACCTCAAACCAATTTCCGAGCACCCTCGCAGTTTAACCCTCAAATGCCTTTTGATGCGATAGACACTTTCTCAGAGGCAGTCATACAGGACCTAGTACAATACAGGATGGATAACAGCAAAAGGCGGGGTTGGAAAAAGAAACACAACCTGACCATGGAACAGCAATCTGCCTTGGAGAATATCCAGAGGAATGAAAAAATTATATTGAAGCCATCCGACAAAGGAGGTAACATCGTTCTGCTATCTAGAGATCAGTACTGTAAAGAATCTCTACGACAATTGGAAAACCAAGAAAATTATGTCATCACCAACGAGAGGGAATATGAATGCAGTAAAAAGTCATATCATGACCTTCTGACTAAATGGCGGAATAAGTCCATGTTGGATATGGATGAGTTTCTGTTTTTGCGCAATCCCGAACCAATCACGCCTACTTTTTATCAGCTCCCAAAAGTGCACAAAGACATAATAAACCCTCCGGGACGACCGATTGTATCATCCAAAGGTGGATTGACGGAGAATTTGTCAATATACATCGACTCTTTTTTAGCAAAATTTGTGGGAAATCTGAAATCGTATGTGAGAGATACGAAGCATTTCATTGAACAGATTGAACACATAACTTGGGACAATTCTTTCCTGCTCATTACTCTTGACATCACGAGCCTATACACCTGCATAAGGCATGATATGGGGGTTCAGGCCGTAAAGTATTTCCTCGATATGAGACCTGGGAAATATAGGGAGCATGGTGTCATGCTAATAGAGATGCTAGAATTCTGCTTACAGAATAACATTTTTTTGTTTCAGAATACCCTGTTTAAACAAACCTCGGGGACGGCGATGGGAACCTGCTTCGCCCCCAGCTACGCGAATTTATTCGTGGGCTGGTGGGAGGAGCAGGTGGCCCTTGCCGGTGAAAACAGCAAATGGGCAGGTAACATTGTGATGTGGCGTCGTTACATTGACAACTTGTTTGTGGTGTGGAGGGGCTCCTCCACAGATGCAAACAATTTTATCAGGGATCTGAACAATAATGATCTGCATTTGATATTCACTGCCGATATCAGTAGGGAGGAAGTCCACTACTTGGATCTAAGAGTTTTTGTAAAAGAGGAGAAGTTGCAAACTGCCCTTTACAGAAAACCCACGGCAGGGAATAGTATCCTCCATGCTAAGAGTAGTCACCCACCCAGCCTGGTAAAAAGCATTCCTTACGGTGAATTGCTGAGGCTGAGACGAAACTGTTCCCGAGACGAGGATTTTATGACAGCAGCGAATGAGAGCATGCGGTGGTTTCACACGAGAGGGTATGATCCAGAACTATTAGACCGAACCTTGAGAAAAGTGACAAGGATTCCAAGGCGACAGCTTCTAACATGTAAACCAAAAAGAATGGAAGACAGTGAAAAGATCAACAAATTTAGAATGATTACTACATTCTCAGAGGGGGCGAATGCCCTTAGAGGCATGTTAACTAGAAGCTGGCATATACTACGCACCGATCCAGTGATTGGCTGTGATGTTCCAGAGAGACCACTTATCACGTTCCGGAAATCACGTTCCATCAAAGATATGGTGGTTCAGAGTCACCTCACACCCATGAAGATTACCGGACAGGGTACATTGAGAGATATGGCGGGATTTTTTCCTTGCGGGAAATGCCGCGCATGTGTAAACAGTCGAAGGGTACTTTCTTATTCTGTTCCAGGCCTGACTCAATCAAAAAAGATCAAGCTTTTTATTACCTGCACAACACCATATGTGGTGTATTGCCTTACATGTCCCTGTGGGTACAAATACATAGGGAGTACAATTAATGGGGTAAAAATGCGAATCTTAGAACATCAATGGGCCATTATGAATAAGGACACTACGTACCCTGTGGCCAGGTATTTTGCTCAAGCTCATCAGAGCAATCGTGAGCTTCTCCAATATTTTGGCATGGATCATGTCCCTTTAAATCCCAGGGGAGGTGACAGACTAACACGTCTACGTAGGCTAGAATCGCGCCATATAATTGATATGCAGACGAAACAGCCTGGTGGATTAAATATTGGAGAGGAATTGGGTGCTCATCTGGGGAAATAATCATTGATCTGTGCGTAGTCCCTTTTGAACAGAGCTTGGCCTAATGTATCCATGCAAGTATAACTGTATGAACTGTGAACTATAGAACCTGCGGATACTATTGCCATTATGTTTGCTCTGTATTGATTGTCTGGTACATGTATCCTTTCAGTTAAAGTTGGATCCAATCTGTTTGCTTTCGCATTTTCTTCCTTTGTGCTTGCTTTCCTTCTCCCTTTGCTCCACCTCTCCCACCTTTTTCCCCTTTTTTTTCCCCTTTCCCCCCCTCCCCCCCGTCCCCTTCCCAACCACACCATTTGTTCCCTTCCCTCTTACCTCTCCTTTTCCTTCTTTTGTTCCTTTCTCAATATTACAGTAGATTGTTGGCCACTTACAGAGGCTCATGGATTATAGTTTTACTTGGCTTATTAATGCAGTAAAATGTAAATAGATTAGATTCCATGTGGATTCTCTCAACCTATTCAATATTTGACGAATCTGAATAGGAACGATATGCAGTGATGAACTTGAGGAATTGATCTTCTATATAATGAATTTGTTTTGATTATGACCTTGCCGGTTTGCCATAGTCGGTGACATGCCGATACACGGCGAGATTATGTTCCTTAACCGACTTGGGTTTGCATCAAATGTGATTAGAACAATTATGGTAAATACGTAACCCTTAGTGCAATGGGAGGATGACCTTTAATTTGATATGTATGATTGCATATAATGTAAATACTTTGTAAATAGGGCTGTTGAGATTCCATGATTTGCCGATCCACGGCAAGATTAATACTATTCACTGCAATGAAGTGAACCAGGAATGAGTATAGCATAAGAGTCAATACACATTGTATAATTATAATTACGTGTAACAACTGACCCACTTAGAAATGGCTGCCCTTCTGCAAAGAATTACATGGTGTCCGTTTTCCTTTTCATGTGACAGGAAGTGAAATCTGTACATATGGTGCCGGGTAACGCGGCACATACCAACACTGACGAAGGACTCTAAGTCTGAAACGCGTCTGTTTGTTTGTTTGCTTTGCCAGAAAAGCCACAATATTAAAAGTTTGAGCAAAAATACCCCCGTGAGTGCGTTATCGTTTTCCTGGAGCAAGGGACGGTTGGAGCTGGAATATATATATGTATATATATATATATCCACATAAAACTCCTTTGGAAAGCACAGGAGACAGACCACAGGACCAGATGGTGAATTTCTTTGTTTATTTGCTCATTACCGTGAGAGAGTGCATTACGCGTTTCGGGCTCCCTGAGCCCTTGTTCACATGCAACATTTTGTTTGTACATTTTCTGTTTTTAAAGTGCCCAATACTCCCAAGTGTAGCCACCCCTCCCTGCATCATTATTACAGAGGATTTTTATTCTCCCTTTGCTGTGAGCCCAATCTTGGTGAAGTGGCTTCACCCATCCCTTAGTCCTCGTTGGCATTTTTATTTACATCATGCTGTTCAGGTCACAGGGCTGGGATTAGAACAACAGGATCTGCAGGGTACCCCCACCACATTAAGACGCATTCCTCTGAATATTCGTTCCTTGCCTGCCAGCTCCTGCAGAGGAAATTTGTTGATGGAATCTCTTAAATTGCAGGCTCTATTTATCACCAAATCTTGATTTGATGGGACCTCTAGGACAGTAATCGCTCAAGTACTGCCACTGGGCTATCAGTTGAATACAAGAGACAGAGTTGGGAAAAGAGACAGTAGAGTTTCAATTACTTTTTGCTCCCAACTACAGCCTTAGAAGACACAAACTGCGATGGCGTTAAAACGCTAAGGAGTCTATTAGGATGGCGGTCAGAAAACTTCCCGACCGCCATGGTAGCGGTATAAGACCGCTTGCAAGGATCGCAGCATAACCGCCGGTCCAATTAGGATGCTCCGCAATCGGAATCCGAACACGGCGGTTGTATTCTGGCCATTAACATTGCGGCGATTGCTGCTGCCAGAGAAGCGTCGCAATGTTAACAGGAGCATGTCCTGCATCTCCCTGCACTGCGTGGCAGGCACTACACAGTGCCTTCCACCTAGCACAGGAAAATGTAGGGGGTACCATGGGTACCCCCAGTGCACCCACACCCCCCCCAACACATTGGAGGCTCACAATGGGCCCCCGGAAAATGTCTCCGCATGCCTTTCCATGGCGGTTCCAGCATCATAATCGTTCTGGTGGTGCTTGGCCGTGATCCACCACAATTGTAGCGGTCCAGCTCCACCCACCAGGCAAGCGGGCGGACTGCAACCGGCAGAAAAGTGGCGGGCAGAAAATCACACCACTGCGGTCACGACCGGAATGCTAATCGGACCTGCGGTTTTCCAGGTTTTGACCGCGGGCGGATGGCCACCGCTGGTACCGGCGGCGGCTATCCGCCCGCCATCCTTATAGACCCCTAAGTTTCAATGCCTAGTTGTCAGGGACTATGATGTTCAAAAGCCTTCTCATCTACAGGTTTTCCACCTTTTACCGAGAAGAATACTGCCATCTGCTCACATTTTAATATTTTGCAAAGGTCCGGGTGTGAGTCTTAATTAGAACTTTATCTGAATTCATCTTTATTCGGCCTTTCTGTGGTTGTTTAACTATCAGTCAGGGAGAACACATTTTAAAGTGTTTTCTTCTACCTTTTACTGTTACTGAATTTTACTAATAAGTGGAAAAATACCAGCTGTGTGTGATTTGTCAATTTTTTATACCAGCAGGACATTAAAAAATGTTGTTCATGCCAGTATAAACCCGGTCAGGATCTTCCAACTGGGCCAACATCTACATTTTGCACTGGTCGCCTGAGATGGTTTTCTGTTTAACCTGCAAGTACACCAATGTTATCCTGTTATGGGACTTCAATTTATAGTTGAAATCTAGCACCTTGCTATCAACTTCTTGGACTTGAAACGAATGGAATTGAATCTAATGGTCCCCTGCCATCTTCTTGGTGGGCTTTTCCCTCGAACAATCTGCTTAGGGTTAATCTACCTACTAAATTTTCATGGACTGGTCATTTTGGTATCCCTATTTGTGTGGATTTTTGCTTCCGCAATCCCCACCCAAAAGTGTACGCCCTGTTACAATCTTTCCTGGGCTCCCCTCAGTAAAACTTCCCAGAAACTTGCCTTTTTGGCTGGCCTTAACAATATTGAGTACCCAGAAGATATGGATATCTGGTCTATGAATTTCTCCAACACCCTGATTTCTAATTTTGCTACTGTAGTGCCTAGGAAGCCTGATCAATAGAAAAGACTATCTCTGTTTTCTCTGTGCTACTCTCCAGACCTGAGGGCTACTATTCGGTACTGTAAATCATTGGAGAGGAGATGGAGGATCTATTTCAGTTTCAGTTTCATACGTCTTTATTTCGGTAAAATTGACCATAAAAGACATCACAGAAACTACAATTAAAACTTTAAAAAGACAACGTAATACATAGTTTGTATAATACAAAAGTCACATCTTAAAAATCTGATTACATTTTTGTCAAAAAGACGTAATAATAGCCTCACTCATAGGTTTATTCAGGAATAAACTATCACTGTGGATTTCTAACTCTAATGATCCAAGACCAACCTAAAAATTTTGCAACTGATATGGCCACTGGGAGTGATGTTACCATCCCTAGCAACCTTAGGGCCTCATTGGCCCCTCTAGTATTAAGGTTTCGACAGATTGGTTTCAGCCATTTTTTCCGTGGGGCAGCATAAGCAGGACAAACAAAAAAGAGGTGACCCACAGTTTCCTCCTGTTCTTTATACCATGGACACAAATTCCCCGTCCCACCCTTCCATTTATGTGTGAACAATCTCAAGGGTAGCGTGCCTATTCTAAATTGGTGAAAAGGTTTTCTATCAATACTCTTTGTTATGGCGTCCCAGTAACTTTCCAGGACTGGGTCCACCTTGTGATTCAAAAACCTACCAGAAAGGGTTAGCGAGCTATGTTCCATAATAAGCTTGTTTCTATATACAGCCCAAAACTGATCCTTGAAGTCTTTTTTTGATGGAAACACACTAGTCCTAGGGTCGGACCATAGCTGAATAAGGCCCATATCTGACAAAATAGATTTTAAAGCTTTAAACCAAGGAAGATTACCACAGCCCACTATACGTCTATGATCTTCTAGTCCCACAGCAAATGTGGCCAATTCAGGTGTTACCCAGATTCTCCTCCAAAGTGAAATAATTTTCAGTTTTGCCACTACCTTAATTGTTTGCAGCCCAGGTCCAACAATAAGGGAAGCATAGGGGTCGATTGTGGAAGACCCACCAAGTTTTGTAAAAATTTGTTTTGGATTTTCTCAAGTTGGGACAAATCAACATAGCCTCAGAGATCTGCTCCATATGCAATGGCCGATCTAATCTTGGTGTTATAAATTTTGAGCGCTGGGCTTATTCTCTTGGTTAGGGAAGATCGCTGTTCCTTAACCAATGTCCCACTCAGCTGAGAGAATTTTAATGATAATACATCCATCTGGGCAGTCTATCTTAATCTATAATCTAGTACTACCCCTAGGTAGGTCATCTTGTTTACCTGTTCCAAATTAATGCCATTAAGACTTACCTGGCCTGATCTTGGTCTGTTTTTAGTAAAAACCATAAACTTGGTTTTGCTTGTGTTGACCTGCAGGTCATTGGCATCACAGAATTCTACAAATTTGCTGAGAGCCAGTTGAAGCCCCTTTTGTGTTTTTGAGAGTATGAGCGTGTCATCTACAAAGATGAGAAGAGGAAACTTCATACCACCCAAACTAGGCGCATCAGTAGGAGTATCCACAAAATATGCAACCACTCTATTAATGAATAAAAGAAAAAGGGTTGGAGCAAGGACACATCCTTGACGGACTCCTCCTGTCACCGAAAACTTTTTGGTAACTTGGCCCTGCATACCCCATCGGACCCGGGCATAGTTCTTATCGTGAAGTCTTATAATTATGTCCAGCAGGTCCTTCGGAAGTCCCATTTGTATCAGAGCTTCCCACAATTTGGGTCTTGGAACCAAATCGAAAGCGGACTTCAAGTCCACGAAGGCCGCATAGATCACACCTCCACTTAAGACCACCACCTTCCAGTATATTAGAATAAATCTTAAGATCTGATCTATAGTGCTTACGCAGGGCCTGAAGCCGGCCTGCATGGGTGACAGTATTGACATTTCGTCCATCCAAGCTGAGATCTTAAACAGCACCATCCGAGAGATGATCTTTTGGATGGCGTCAATGAGGCTGATTGGACGATAGTTAGCTGCCTGGGAGCGATCACCCTTTTTGAATATAGGAAGGATTTCCGCCCCCTGCCATGAGTCAGGTATCGGGGCTCCATCTGCCACCGCGTTAGCAACTTTCAATATATAGGGGACCCATGCTGCTTGATCAAATTTAAAAAGATCTGAGGGAATACAGTCTATGCCGGGAGCTTTCCCTTCCTTTGGTCATGCTTAAGGCCAGCTCTACATCTAAACGATCAAAGAGGGGAACTAAGCCCGGAGTTCTTAGCGGGGCCGCACACATACTCACTACACACATACTTGCTACAGGGGCAACTAGGGGACCAGAGTTACTGAACTGTGCCCCAAAATGTGCAACCCATCCTTCTTCCGCTACATAGTTGGAGGGGAGTTGAGACTCATAGGAATAACCCCACTTAAGAACATGCCAGAATCTCGATTGGTTGGGGGATAACTCACTTCATAAAGATCCTGCCAATGTTTGTCGTCCCAGGCTGATTTAGCCTCCTTCTGGCACTTTTTATAATCCTGCCTACTCTTCCGTATTGCTGCACTATCACGTGACTTAAGTGCTGCTAGTAGGTCTATATGGGCTTGGCGACACAGTCGATTGTACCACTTTCCCCCACCCAATGGTATTTGGGTTTTTTTTCTGGGTTTTTTAGGAGTGAGAAAGAGAGATTTCAAAAATTTTAAAAGGTCATCATGTAACCCAGAAATATCAACAGGGTCAGTTGTATTCTCCATAGCGAGCGTTACCTCCACGACTTTCCCTGAGATTATTTTTAGGGTGGCGGACTCCTCCACAACCCTACTCCACTGTACCCTTCTTCTATCGTTCTCCAGAAACACATCTGCCGTGGCACATTTGTGCGGTGCTCCCTTCCGATGGTTACTATCAAGTACGAGTCTGAGTGCTAGTGGATTATGATCACTCTCGGGGCGATCCACCACTGCCATATCTACCAGAGAGGACCAGCACTCAGCCCTAATAAGGATGTAATCAATCCTACTCGTCCTCTAGCCATTGTCAAATGTATGCTTCCCGTGTTTGTCTGAAGGGGTACGCCCGTTCGCGGCTCTCAGTCCCAATTCTAGGCAAAACCCCATCCAGTGGAAAGCTGCTTCTGTCCCTTTCTTAATAGATGCTAGTTCTAGGGATGGAATCTTTCAAAGTTTGTCCTCTTCTACCAGGAAGTCCATCTCATTTCCAAGGTATGGCTCAAAAGTGCAATTTAAGTCACCTGCCAAAATGATAAAGGGTTCCCTTCCAACTTGGTTAAGGATGAGCTCTAAATCATTAAACATACCAATTGGGCTACGTCCCCCCGGGATTCCCCGTACATAAACATTTATAACAACTATCGCCTGGGAGCCAGGTCTTGAAAGCTTGATCGCAAGGATATCAGGATTTGTGGTGGGCACCTCAGTAATATAATAGTCCAATGACTGTCTTAGCCAGACACATAGACCCCCTGACGGTCTACCCACTCCTGTCCTACGAGCTGGTTTGTAAAAATTTAAATACCCATGGTGGAATATAGGGTCAATCGCCCAGGTCTCTTGAAAGATTAAGATATCCTGGTTATTCACTAGCTCCAGCCATTCCTCAATTTGTAGTTTACTACGTAGGCCAGCTAGGTTCCATGAAATAGCTTTCAATGATGTTGGATGGTTGGCCAATTCCACCCGTCCGGAGGCATTTGTGCTAGGTGGTAAAGGGTCACCCTCTCTCTGGCTTAAAATAGCCTCTATTAGTACATCGTCCATCCTAAGGTGGGGACGGATATTATTGATTTCACCATCCCCACACACAGCCATCCCAAATGCCATGCTTCTGCCTTGATTCCCTCTAGATATATCAAACTGCCCATTTCCAACCTGGGATGCTGTTACATCCTGGACCACAGCCTTATCTGTTACCAAGCTATGTCATGATTACCTCTATATAAATCTGGCTCCATATTTCCAAGCTGACATGCCATTTCTTTCTGTGCCTCAACATTAGTTGGTACATTGTCTAATGTGACCAAGACACCCAAGCGATCTTGAGTGTCCTCCGTATCAGAAGGTGGCAGGTCAAGTCAATCATTTGATTCCAATCCCGAAAGGGGTTCATATAGGTTATACAATGGAATGTTCCAATACTCGTTAGGATTAGAAGGGTTAAAAAAGTTATTAGATGGAGGGAGATATCTGGGGGGGGCGTTGACATAAGGGAGCAGGGAAAAGGTTATTTGGGTTTTTGGCAGGACATGAGAAATGTGGTGGACAATTAGCTAAATTCGAGGGATTAACATTTCTGCGAGTTACGAGGTGATTAGGAGGAATAAACAAAGCCTCGGGATAAAAGTAACTCAAGTTACGAGTTGAAACTCCCCCCTCACTTCTTCCTGGGAACCAGTCGCTAATATGTGTGACCACTCTATGGTCCTTAAAGTTTACGATCACAACATCCCCCTCAATGTCTTTGGGTCTAGGACCTACCCATTGACATCGTCTTACGGAGATTATATCTCCGTTTAGGTGAGGGGGGGGGGGTCTGTTGTTACGCAACCAGAAAATAACTTTTTAAGATTATCGTTATATTCAGTATGTCCCTTAGAAATAATTGGGACACCTGTTAGAAGGATCACATAATTAGCTGACTCTGGGGGTAAATCCACTATATTCTTACGAATTGAATAAACTCTTTGTGGTTTAACTGTCCCCGGGATCATATTTGGAACTTTAGTGGATAGAGGCGGTTTTTTAGGGGCTGTCACGTGCTTCTCTTTTGGTGGGTCATGTACATCCTTTGGCTAGTAGTGTTTGGGGGAGCAGTTTTACTATTGGATATTGGTTTATCCTTCTCATTATGAGATCTAATTATGTTTGGAGTTTTAGAGCTTGACTGGCATTTTAACTGGGGCGGATCTTTGGGTTTCTCGGGGTCAGGATTTACACTTGGGCAAAAGGCTGCCAGGATGCAGTCCATTTTTTCCCCTAAGGTTCTGACTCTCTCTATAAGAGGGAGCATATAGGATTTTAGGAGCCGTTCAAACGTCTCCATTGTCTCTTTGGTGAATGGTGTTGATTCTCCAGGGATGGATGGTGTTTGGGTACCTATTAAGACATCCCTCTCTAGAAGGCCAGGTGGTTTGTCTTTGGGGCCTACCAGAGAAGGGATTAAGTTCGAAAAATGTTCCCCTTTTTGTTCCCCGCCTTTTCTCCTTCTTTTCTTTGGTGGAGAGTAATGTACCCTCCGGGGATTCTTAGAGTTGTCTTTGGTCTTGCTAACAGTAACTGATGGAAGTGACTCTGTAGGTGCATCAATGTCGATTGGTTGGGAGGAAAAGGTTGACTGGAGTTGCGAAGCAGGATCCAAGCCAACAGGGGAGTTTAAATCTATAAGACAATTGGAATTAATAGAAGGGCAATTTAGGTTACCATCATTGGTGATATCAAATTGTGCAGGGGTTATGCTATGGTCTTGAAAAATAAGAGGAATGTGGTCGGTGCTAAATAGCTCAGCATCAGTTTCCAACCTACATGTATTACCTGACTCTAGAGTGATGGGTGACCTTTGAGAAGTAATCAGTGGTTCTTTTTAAGAAGTTCTATTGAGAAACGGCGCTGCACGTTTCTCCGCTAGCAAACGTTCTTTATCTATTTCTTTGGTTGCCCTTGCAAAATATTTGTCTAAGGGGCCAAGTATAGACACCCCAACGCTAGAGGGTAGATAGTTAGACATTTCTGTGGGCATCCTAAACACTTGGGGCACCCCAGATTACATCAAACTATAGGCAACAGTGGAAGATAGCCCCAAAGAATAGATGTTAGGGAGTGGGCCCAGCCCAGCCTCCTGCAGCCCCTGACGGCCACAGACTGTCCCGTCCTTGTCCCGGGCTTCTCCCGGGGCGCTCCCGCGCAGCGGGAAGCTCAAGCAGTTATGAAGGGTAGATCGAGGGCGGGGGGCGTGGCAAGCAGGGAGAGCGGCCCAGGTGTTTCAGGTCAGGCTGTCATGGGCTCCTGGGAGATGGAGTCCCTGACCACACCGCTCACAGCCCTGCTCCTCCAGCCACACAGCCCAAAGCAGCAATGTACGGAGACTCAGCCCCTCCTCCTTAGTCACAGCTCTCGGAGGGTGCCGCGAAGCGGGACCCACGAAGCGGGTCCGGCAAGATGTAGGTTCCTTCACAGGCAGCACCCGGGCAGAAGCGGCAAACCAGACCTCCGTTGACCAGCAGGCAGACAAAGTAAGATTCCCAGGAGCGCTTGGAGGGGAAGGTTTTTGAAGGTGGATATGTGGGGGCGTGGCATGCAGGGAGAGCAGCCCCGGTGTTTCAGGTCAGGCTGTCAGGGGCTCCTGGGAGATGGAGTCCCTGACCACACCGCTCGCAGCCCTGCTCCTCCAGCCACACAGCCCAAAGCAGCAATGTACGGAGACTCAGCCCCTCCTCCTTAGTCACAGCTCACGGAGGGTGCCGCGAAGCGGGACACACGAAGCGGGTCCGGCAAGATGTAGGTTCCTTCACAGGCAGCACCCGGGCAGAAGCGGAAAACCAGACCTCCGTTGACCAGCAGGCAGACAAAGTAAGATTCCTTGACCAGCAGGCAGACAAAGTAAGATTCAGCTTTGAAACTACTCACTATTACTTTGTCTAAATCAGGAAGGTCAAGACCTTGTGGAAATTGGCTAAAACTAGTTATTATGGAAGCTCTTTTCTGTCAGCCGAAAAGTAGCCTAAAGAAAGCATTATAAATTGAGAAACACTTCTTCCTTCCACTTTCTGTGAACACCATTATTAAATCATTGCTGGAACTCTGTGAATCTATTTTTACATTTTTCAAAGACAACATTTTTTAAAACTCATGATTCTTTGATCAGTCATTCTTTCCTAATGTCCAATACGGATAAGACGTGCCTGCTCTCTGTAATGCCTTACATTCAGTACACACTATACATGCCTTTCCTACCTTGAGCCTTGAGTTTAGGTGAAGTTGAGCGCTCCCCAGCTGATCCATGTCTTGCTTCAGAGTTTTCTAGCTTCCCTTCTCTTATGTTTATGCAATAGATCCTTGGCCTATGCGTCCATCATCACATAAGGAAAGAAGCCCTTGTGGTCCCCTTATTGAAGAAGCCTACTGCTGATCCCGAGCTCTTGGCTGTTCATGTGCCCTTACCAAGCCAACATGTTGGGGAAAGGGGTCAGTGGTTGTGCTTCTCCTTATATTGAGTCTATCAATTTGCTTCACTCTCATCAGTCAGCTTTCAGCTTCTCACCAGGACAGAGGCTGCCTTGTTGTCAGTCACGGGTGATATCTGCATGAGGCTGGACTGTGGTGGCTCACCTGCCCTGATCTCACTGGATCTTATTCCGGACTTCGACACTATTTCACACTCAACTCTTGCAGACCAGCTCAGTAAAATTGGTGCAGGCGGCTTTGCTTTGAGGTGGTTGATGTCTGTTTTGAACAATATCCCGGCTATTTATCTTAAACTACTCAGGTCCAGTGTGAAAGTCTTGAAGTGTGATATTCCTGAAGGTTCACTTTGATCCCCACCCTCTTTAACAGCTATCTGACCTCTTTGACTGTGCTAATCCATAGAGTAGGTGAATTGTCATTCACTTATGCGCTAAGATGCAAAATGGACATGCTTCCGTAATATGGTCTCTGCAACGATGGCCGGAGGATGTAGACTCTGCTGTAACATCTAAAGAGGTGGTGAAGAACCTTGGAATTAAGATGGAGGTGTCCCTTTCTCTTACCCAACAGATGAACTGTATTCATTCCACTTGTTTCTATTATCTTAGATTGTTATGTAAAGTCCTGGCCCACTGTCTGAAATCAGTGCACAGACAGTGTTTCTCTTATTCTATAAATTGGTTCCCCATCATATCCAAAAGATTCAAGGTGCCACTGTGAGTCTTGTGCAATTTGTCTCCTCTTGATCACACTTCTCCTTAAATGAGGAACTTGCACTGCAGTCAGAACATAAACACATTCAATTTAAAGCTTTATGCTTTTGTCATTGTGCGTTTTATAGAAAATGGCCGGTGTTTATTTATTCCAGATTTACACCTTACTCTCCGGCTCTCTCTCTTGACTTTACAAAAGCTCTTCTTATGGCTACTCCACCAACTAGGCATGCAAAATGTGGAGGAAGATCATTCTCCGGCCCCACCTCATGGATCTCTCTCACCCTGGAGCTGCGTCCACATATCTCCCTTCTCTCTTTATGCAAAAGCTGAAGATCTGACTTTGTCCATAGCCTTGACCATTTTAGTTACTCAGACTGTCTATAGTAGCCCTAATTGCCAGTGGAGTGCTCAGTGGTAGCAGCTCACGCTTTAGAAATTTGATTCATTCGACTGCTGGAGAGTTGGGCGTTTACCACTGGCTAGCTCTCAAGCAAAAAAAGTGACGAGAAGTGCACTAGGGCCGCTTTAGAACACGTACACCTGAATTCAAATCCTGGCTTACCTGGCTTACCAAAAATCTTGTGATTCTGGGCAATATCTTAATTTTTCTGTGCCTATGAATGTAACTATGTGAAATGCAATTGGAAATGTAACTATGTTAAATGGAATTGGAAATGTGAATGAAATATGTAAATCCCCATTTGATATTGATCAATATGATATTGTCACCCAATCCCTCCGCCCCCACATAATGTATAGCACCGCTACGCACCAGAGCTAGGTCTGCTCTATATAAATGCTAATACCTGTCTGTTAAAGTCATAGACTTTTAAAGTATTATAAATAAAAGGGGGATCAAATAAGGTGATTTGGGCATGAGTGTGGAAGAGTGCTAGGGTGGTTTTTGGTGTGTCTACTAGTAAGCCATTTGCACAGGCCACCTTGGGGATTCATACCTAGGTGAGGATAGAGAACGCGCAAGTGTGATAAGCAACAAAAGCAATATGTTTGCATGAATATGTTTAAATGAATTAATTTGAAAAATCAAACTGTTTATTGGGGAACGAAAAAAGAACAATAAATTCAAAATCCCATGAATCTCAAAATTTACATTAATATATTTTATTTATTTGTTATGCAGACATGCTTCAATTCAGCACATTGATAAGAATTAACTATTTTTTGAAAGAGTATAGCGTTTTCCATTTAAAGAAACATGTCAATTCTCCTTTTACAGGCCCTTGGCCGTAATTGCCCTACAAAGGCTAATACTCTTCCTTGGGGCCCTCATGCAGATGAATGGTGAGGGGCCCCTGAAAGGTCACTTGTGCTGGCCACTTCACCCATACATGAAGCTCTCGCGCTGAGCAGTGGTACTCTTGAGGAGTGAGGTTCCCCAAGAGATTGGGGGCTTCATTCACCACTGGAGCTGCAGTGTCCCATATTAGACTCCTGATCCTACAGAAGAAACAGGAATATATGGGTGCCAGGTATAATGCATAGCTTTCTGGGCAGTGTTACACACGCCTATTTAGTTCAGTTTTGTCTGAGTGGTATATTTTCTTTTGTGTTTGTGTTATATTATTAGTTTTACATATTCCGGAACATGACATACACACATTGAAACTAATCTTAGAATACAACTTAACACAGGCAATAACAGTCGAACATGCTACGTTAGACTCTGTTTGCAATTGTCTGTTGGTGTAAATACCATTTATGCCTATTAGCTAGGATCTTTTTTGCAAAAAAATCAGAATGTGTGCGTTCCATTTCGTTGCAAGAATTGGAGCACTTTTGTAAACTTATAGGGACACTGGATTTTAACATGAAAGTTTCTTCCGAGCGTTAACTATGCTTCATGCATGTAGTTCCATGTGAATAACGGAAAGAATGGGTTATTGTGCAAAATGTTCCTTTTTGCACACTGGGAAACTGGGGGGTTCGACATGTGGAACGCAGCCTTTTGTGCAACTACGGTAATGTTTACCTCAGCAATGGATAATACTTACATTCATGCTGGCATTTTAAGAAAGCATTGCTGGTTATATTTATAATTGTATGCTTATAATTCCATTGACGTAGGGGCAGAAGTGCCCTGGCATAATGCCACATGGCACTATAGTCTGTATGTGAGACCAGCAGCCAACCTACCACACAAATTACATTTTGCTCAAACAAAAGATATCGAGAAATAATAAGACTATAAAGTTGATTTTCATGCACATTACTTACACACACACATTTTGCTTGCAATCGCTTTCAAATTTGCAAGAAACAGGGTAAACTCTTGATGCGTCGAAGTTGAATGGCTGGAAATTTGGGACAGTTCAAATTTAGTTTCACATTTAAAAAAAACAAAAAAAAAACAATAACTTTCGCTTTCCACTGCAGCAAAAACAACACAATTACACCAAAGTTGGCAAGAAAATAGAACAAACTTTTAGATGTTAGCATTACAAAAGGGTGATATTGGGCTCTGAAAGGTTAATTTTTTTACACTGCTAGTTTTGCAAATCATCCAGAAACGGGTGATGCTGCAACAGTCAGCATACTACAAAACTGCAATTCAAATGTGAAATAAATTGATTGACTAAAACGGCATATTTTGTGATTGACCGCGGTGGGACTTTCGAAGTTTCAGGGAGTCAACGACCAAACCTAAACGTCTTATTTTTAATGTGTCCACCCTTTCATCAATCCTAGGGTGTTTGGGCGGCTCAGAGCGCCTCTAAAGCATATCCATCCTTTGACGTTAGTGGCTTGGTAAATATGATCGTTCAAAATGGAGGCAAAACTCTGCCATCTTGGAATGGGCTACAGTGATTCTAAGTTGGCTGCTGTGGTTTGTGGACCTCATTTTACATTTTCTAGGACAATGTTTTTAAGAAACAAAAAACCTCATGGCAGCAAAGGTAGGTTGCTTAAGGTGACTTGGGTGTCCATGACTAGTTCTCTCTCGCTTTTTTTGTGCCTGAACCCTTGCAGCCGCCCGCGCTCGTTGAGGATTGGAACAGCAGTCACAGGAACAATTTATCTGAAATAGGGCTCACGAAATGTGTTTGTAGTGATATGGACTATGGCTTGATTAGGTTTTAATATATGAAGCTAATTTGGAGATCTAGGTAAGCACTTTACTGGTAAACGTAGGACAATGTAGTGCCGCGATGTAGCAGTTGAGTATTCTACAGACAGATGTGAATAATATACAGCATCAGTGTAGGGAGAGTGGATTTAATATCACATTTAGCGACCGTGATGCAAGGCTGCTTGGATTTTGTGGGATGGGTATAGAAACAGGCTCCATATTGCTTCTCTGCGTAAAAACAAAAAGCAGAGTGGGAACATTAGACTGGAGCCTGGGAGGGCAGGTCTTGCCAACAGCACAAGACAGATTAGCTCTAAAAAGAGTGATTGTTGGCAATGATGTGGGAGGGTCACACATGGGTCCTCAGACATTTCTGTGAACCTCACTTCCACTGCCTATACAAAGGTTACCGTTTATGGTAATAGCTTTTGACAATAGAGGCTACATTCCCTGTCACCCGGATGCAAAAAAGTAACTACTCTGTAAATGTGCTGCAGTTCTGTCCTATGTACTTCCCTTTATCACGTTGTGTTTGTTGCAAACACAGATGCCCCAGTCTTTCATTCATGGGCTGTGTCTTTATTGACTATGATGACAGGGTATGTTTGTACAACTACTGCAATAAAGCGTGGTGGTGGAATTGTAAACATGCACCCCATGTCACACTCTCCCCAGATGCACCGCGTTCCATTCACTCATGCAGCATACCAAGCCTAGCATTAGGAAAAACGCTGTCCTACCACAATATGGAGTTTTAACATATAGCTGCGATAACATGGACTCCAGAATATCACCCAGTATTGTATATCAAAGTAAGTATGTAAAGTTAAGTCTAGATTTGTTGTTCCTAGTTCCAAATATGTATGATATATATACATATATATATATTATATATATATATATATATATATATATATATTATATATATATATATGTATATATATATATTCACTCAAAAAACTATAAGTTTTAGTGGTGTTATAGTTAGCTGGACATTTTACTCATACAAAACCATTGAAATTGCTCCTATATAGTTAGTTGTACTAACTATATTTCGCGCACCCGCAATCCACTGCTGATGATGTCACATATTAGATCATTCATGACATGGTCAGTGACATCACTGATGACATCTCAAATGACATCACTGATGACATCACTGATGACATCATCCAGTGAATGTGGTTTGCTTCGTTATTTAAATATGCATGATATATATAGCAATTTGCATTGAAGAATAAGTGGATATATATAAATAAATATTTGGATGGAGGATTTAGTAGCAGTGTAATTGACTGTTTACTTGACCAATTTATAATGTCTCACTAAATATAGTGGATAGTGACTAAACTGTGTGAATATCTGTATCACTTTGTCAGTTGTTGTGTAAACTGATTCTACAGTTGGTTACTAGCTATGTGAAAGTCTATATTAGTTATTGATTAGTTAACTGAGTATTTGTATGGGAGTGTGAAAGTGTGTGTGGTTCGGTGGGGGGGGTGTGACTGTCCAAAGATGTGTGAATACTTGATTCAGTAGATATATGAAGTTAAAACTACATGTTCTAACAGTTGTTTGGGTGAGTGAATATCTTTATGGGTGTGGTGATGAGCAAATATATTTCTCAATGGTACAGGTCCAACAAACTAGAAAAATAAAAGGCAGTGTATCTGTCAGTTGTTGTATATAAATAAGTATACATAAGACACAATGATTGTGTGAGTGACTGTATGGATAACTGTATACTTGTAATAATGATTTTATAATTCACTAAGTATGACTTACTATCTAAATGAATAGAAGAAGTGGTGTTTGTATAAGTGTTTTGCTAAGTAAATATGTAAGTATGATCCATTGTTTGCATAAGTGAGTAGGATGACTTCATATGTGAATAGGATGCGTGCTGTTGTTTAATGTCGATATAGATGTATAAGTATTTTTTATAGTGTTCTATTGTTCATTGACAGCATGTATGAGTGAATCCATAGGTAAGTGATTAGATGTGTGTATACATCTATGAATCACTGAGTGGATTTTTAGATACTTGTATTGCTGTGACAATGGATTTAAATATGATACTCTGTATTTTACAAAGAGTGATGAAAAATTGTAATAGTGTATGAAAAGGTGTATGTGATTGTCACGTGGATGATGTCATCAGTGATGTCATCAGTGATGTCATTTGAGATGTCATCAGTGATGTCACTGACCATGTCATGAATAATCTAATATGTGACATCATCAGCAGTGGATTGCGGGTGCGCGAAATATAGTTAGTACAACTAACTATATAGGAGCAATTTCAATGGTTTTGCATGAGTAAAATGTCCAGCTAACTATAACACCACTAAAACTTATAGTTTTTTGAGTGAATTTCAAAGGTTTTTTAAAAGCTAATTCCTAACTATATAACTCCTGAAACCTATGGTTTTTTCAGTGAATTTCAAAGGTTTTTTAAATGCTAATTCCTAACTATATAAGGCCTGAAACCTATGGTTTTTTCAGTGAATTCGCAAGGTTTTTTAAATGCTAATTCCTAACTATATAAGGCCTGAAACCTATGGTTTTTTCATTGAATTCGCAAGGTTTTTTAAATGCTAATTCTATTAGCGGATAACGTTTTTATATATTAAAATGTTTTTAAATCTCAAATGCCTGCTTTGCTAACAGAGTTTTTAAGCACAGGCTCTTTTGTCTCTGGTGGCCATCTTGGGAGACTGCATATCAGAATTGTTTTAATGAAATATAAGAGGATTTGAGAAGTCACTCAAAATGTGCCCTAATTTTTCTTTCTTCAGCACTAATCATAATTTCTATGGCAAAATGAACCCCCTCATTTTGTTCCTTTGCAAATTAAATGTTTTAAGTGTTAACACTTTATTCCAATCAAGATGACTTCAGGTGTGCCATACTTTTGTCATAAGTAAGACTGTTAGCGCTCTAGTTGTTCTTTAGAACACTCTGGAACATTCTGTCATTGGGCTATAGTTGGGCTACATCTGGCTTATATTTGGGCTACATTTGTTTTTTTTTGTCTCTGGTGGCCATCTTTGGGCTACATTGGGCTACATTGGGCTACATTGGGCTACATTTGGGCTCTAACATATATATAGCCCAATGTAGCCCAATATATATTTTTTCAAAGTTAATTTTCGTAAAAACCACTGGAGCACATATCTTGAGACATAGCAAAGGCACATCGGGCTACCAGTCCCTACAATTTTGCCAAGTTTGGTGGAAAACCATTCAGTCGTTCGGGCTAAAAGTGAGTCCAACCGCCCTATGGAAATTAACATGGGGAAAACACGTTTTGGGACCCCCCTTTTATCTCGGCCCCCGCTTGACGAATCCCCCCCAAACTTTCAGGGAAGGGCCGGAGCCCCGCGAGGCAAAGTTAAGGAAAATTCCAGGAAGATTCCTCAACCGGCGCCAAAGTTATTCCCAATAGAATGTTGCGATTTCCCTATGGAAAACAATCCTAACTATATATATATATATATATATATATATATTCACTGAAAAAACCATAGGTTATAGACCATATATAGTTAGGAATTAGCATTTACAAAACCTTGAAAATTCACTGAAAAAACCATAGGTTATAGACCATATATAGTTAGGAATTAGCATTTACTAAACCTTATTTTACTCACACAAAACCATTGAAATTCCATATATAGTTAGTTGCACTAACTATATATCGCGCACCCGCAATCCACTGCTGATGATGTCACATATTACATCATTCATGACATGGTCAGTGACATCACTGATGACATCACTGATGACATCTCAAATGACATCACTGATGACATCACTGATGACATCTCAAATGACATCACTGATGACATCATGACACACCAATACCAGTTACTACATACGCACTCACTGATTCCTACGTCTACACACACATTCACTCATTCACCCATACAATAACTCATACATACAGTCACTTATTATTACAACACTATCATATGCACTCATACACCTATGCAGACAGTCACACACTGCCACTCATCCATGGAGTTACTCACACACCAAGTCAGTCCTGTAAAGAATCAATCACACTTCCATTTCTTCATCTATACAGTTAAACACAGAACACCATACTTCAGTGACATCACTGATGACATCACTAATGACATCTGAAATGACATCACTGATGACATCTCAAATGACATCACTGATGACATCATGACACACCAATACCAGTTACTACATACGCACTCACTGATTCGTACGTCTACACACACATTCACTCATTCACCCATACAATTACTCATACATACAGTCAGTTATTATTAGAACACTATCATATGCACTCATACACCTAGTCAGTCCTGTGAAGAATCAATCACACTTCGATTTCCTCATCTATAGTTAAACACAGAACACCATACTTTTCACACATATACTAACACATACTTACTCTCTTATACAATCACTGATACAAGTACACATTGATATGCACAGAGTCACACACCTCCCAGCCAGCCACACACACACTCAGTCTTCCATACATCCAGTCATTCTTCAATATGTAAAACGTATTTAAACTTTACAAAAACACACAGACACTAGATGATGTCATCAGTGATGTCATTTGAGATGTCATCAGTGATGTCATCAGTGATGTCACTGACCATGTCATGAATGATGTAATATGTGACATCATCAGCAGTGGATTGCGGGTGCGCGATATATAGTTAGTGCAACTAACTATATATGGAATTTCAATGGTTTTGTGTGAGTAAAATAAGGTTTAGTAAATGCTAATTCCTAACTATATATGGTCTATAACCTATGGTTTTTTCAGTGAATTTTCAAGGTTTTGTAAATGCTAATTCCTAACTATATATGGTCTATAACCTATGGTTTTTTCAGTGAATTTCATTGGTTTTTTAACAGCTAATATCTGTAGCTGTAAAATTTATTCTTCTTTAAATCCAAAAATATATTTTATATGTTTATGAATAATTATTTTTTTAAATATTTTTTTTTCTTCGTTCCCGCTTCGCGAATCGGGAACCTTACAGTAAAAAAATGTTCAGAAAAATAAAAAAAAAAGTTCTTTTCAGAACTACCTCCCCGTTATTAAAAAATTGGTACAATATTTGGAACTGTGCCAACCTCTATTTCTCTTAGTTCGCTTCCTAGTTCGCTCGCTGGTACGCGAACTGGAAGCGAACCAAAAACAGTAAGTATAAGGGAAGGAAACACACACTTATGTTAAAAGAAAGACAGCTATAGGGGAGTAAACTAGAGATACTATTACCCATAATCCACTACTGATGATGTCACATATTACATCATTCATGACATGCTCAGTGACATCATCAGCAGAGGATTGCGGGTTTTTTGGCAACATGCCTTATCGACGGTTTAATAACGCTGCCTTTTGCTTTATATAAGTTTTCAAATTGTATGAAATATATACCAATAGGTCTTTATGAACCTTTAGGTAGTGCTTTTGTTCATGAGGTCTGGTCGCTTCCATACACATACAGATGTTTCAAAGATGATCAAGAAGTTTATCTGAATGGAGAGGAATGCACTGAGACGCCAGATCATTCACTAATGTGTAGGCACATACAGTTACACGATTCATGCAACAAACAGCGACCAAATATGGCTTGCGTGATGCAAGGCACGCCAGTTCCTGCTATCATCCCCACGTTCAAGTTGTTGGAAAATGGTAGTTATTTGATGCTCAATAATGAAGATTGTTCTGAGTTAATTAAAAGTATTCCTTTTATCGTAACAGTAAGTGAACGGGTTATTTGCTGCAGAAATGTTCTATTTCCTCCCACACATGAACATAGGGAGTTTTCAATCTGGCCACAAATACCAACCTTGGGACACGTTTCAACAGCATGACAAGAATAAGAGCTCTTTTGTCTCAGAGAGAGGTGGCCTTGAGTTCGGCCCGTGAAACTTTCGTACTTCACATAGCGAACACCCGTACACAGGTTTGCCTTTCAATTTCAGCAACATGTTTCCGACTATCTTTAACGCATCCTCCACAAAATCCCTGGCACACTTTTTTAAAGTTGTTACCAGTGGTCTCGTGACTTCATTTGAGAAAATCTTTGGAGTCATCCCTACTCCCTTTCATTCCATTTTCTCCACTCTGGTTCGTGGATTGCATTTTTACTTGCATTACCAGCGGACGCTCTTGTACTTTTTTACATTTTTAAATATGGATGTCCCTCCTATGCAACCTCCGACCCTGCAGCTGCTGACACTGTTCCGCAATCGCATGCTAGAATATTATGGCACAATGCCGTTGGCGATATTAAGCACGGCATATGGATTATCTTTTCGGTTCTCCTACTTCACCTGTGTCCAGCCTGTATTTCACTGCCTGACCTGTGATTTCGATTGGGCCATTGATTTGTGTCTCTGCGGACCGGTTTCTCCTGACGTCGACTTTAATCAGCTGATGACTCCTATCATTACTCACGAGTTGATTTGTCCTGGCGAAAGGATTATGGCTGTGGCATTGATGCATGGACTACTTGGTCCCTGGAATTTACTGGCGGCAGCACAGTCTTTCTTGGAACACAGCTTTCTTGAAAACCCACCGAGCTGTCCTCTGATGGTGATAGAGGATCCGGTGCTGGGAGAGCACGTATGTTCTTTTCCGCTTTTAAATTGGATGGCTGAACTGTTTTCGGATGAAGACGGTGACTTCCTGTTGGAGGCTGTTGCAGCTTATTTTGCATACACAGTTATGTCATAGACCTTTTTCATGTTTCATATGCTGAGTACTAGCATTTCATTGACAATTCATTGACTTAATTGTCAAGTTTTTATTATTTACCTTGCCTATTGGCTTAAGACTCGATAAAGTACTTGGCTGTTTTATTTTTCTTTAGCATTGAATTTTCCTAGTTTTTAATGCTTTACCTTGCGGACCGTCCACATATAAACTTGCAATCTGCTCTCATGAGATGGCACTTCTATTATCTTATTCAGTTCGTTTCCGGATCATGAGGAGGTGTCATCTAGGTCCTGGATATCTTTACACCGTGTTAAGTTAGCATGGGCTCATTACCGGTTTAAACGCCATTTTTCCTTTTTTGCAACTTCTGCACACGACATTTAGTTGTTGCTTTAGCTTTCCACCTAGTAGTTCATCGTGGTTTACATGAGAATAATATGTTATTGCTCTACTATCTGCTTTGCTTGTTAAACTATATCTGTACAGCGAGTGCTAAAGTTTCAAGAACAACACGATACAGAATTGTTATGAGGTCTGATCTCCACGACTTCATACTCATAACATAAGTGCAACTTCTGCCAATTCTGGGCATGAGGCGGGTTTTATATTGCTTTGCCGAACACACATACACAACAGTTGATGCGGTTCACATGAAGAGAGAGCTGGTGTATGCTGATGTGATTCCTTCAAATCTAAGACACTAAAGTATGGGCACGCCCTAAACCAACACAAAGAGACCTTCTTAGCAAATAATATAATATGTGTATTAGGGAGGGTGAGATATAAGCAGCCGCGGGCCGTGGAGGGAGTTACGGTGAGGCAGGGAGGCGGGGAGGGGGAGAAGCAGGGTGGAGCCCTCTCTACCTTGCCCCTCCCCCTCCCCGCCTCCCTGCCCCACCGTAACTCCCTCCACGGCCCGCGGCTGCTTATAAGTGTTGCTAACTCTTATTCATTTACAGCATGTTAACATACTGTCACCATTCGCTTTTTATGTACTAGTAACTATGCTGGTAATTTTGCTACTGATAATATGTGTACTTGTATTCTCCACCCTGCTTCTCCCCCTCCCCGCCTCCATGCCTCACCGTAACTCCCTCCACGGCCCGCGGCTGCTTATAAGTGTTGCTAACTCTTATTCATTTACAGCATGTTAACATACTATCACCATTCACTTTTTATGTACTAGTAACTATGCTGGTAATTTTGCTACTGATAATATGTGTACTTTTATTATCTAAGGTACTACGCCTGAGAAGACGGCATTAGTAAATAAACATTTCAAATACACATGTGTTCTTCTTAACTCCATGTTCTGGTTTCTAAGAAATATATAACGACCGACTGTTCATGAGTTCCACGTATCCTGAGGTACTATAAGTTCATATTCTGGATTGTCTAAACATTGAGAGTTTGTTATATCCAATGTGACACTGTACCTAGCTTGCTAAATAGTTTTTGATTACTAACGTGAGTTTTGGGACACCCTAATTCGCCGAGGTTCCAATCCTCTGTCCACAGTTCTGTGTGAGAACAGAAACCCTGCGACAGGGGCACCCCCGACCCTTGCTGGAGCTTCATCACACTTGCGATACAACTCCAGCAATGCGCCACCTTTACGGCACAGATACATCACGCATCTGTGCTGTTTTTGCCCCGTGATGCGCCGCATTGTAAATGCAGCACACCATAGGTGACGGAACAGCGGCACAGAATGACTAACACATCCCTGGTGATGCGCCAGTCATCATAAATCTATCCCTATGCTTCTTATCTTGTTAGAGATGAACCGCCATATGTATCATCAAAGTTATTTGCATTTCCTAAATAGCGAACTTTAAGGAATAAATAGCGATTCTTTACCATTCCTAGTTTGCGATGAGCTATTTGCTAATTAGCCGAATGTAGCCCAATGAAGCCCAATGTAGCCCAATGTAGCCCAAAGATGGCCGCCAGACACACAAAAAAACAAATGTAGCCCAAATATCAGCCAGATGTAGCCCAACTATAGCCCAGTGACAGAATGACCAATCAGCTTCGCAAACCTCCGTTACGCGAAGCGGAGCGCTGTTACAGATATATATCTTTTTTTGAACGTTAATTTCTCAAAATCCACTGGAGCACATATATTGAGACCTAGCAAAGGCACATCGGGCTACCAGTCCCTAATATTTTGCCAAGTTTCGTGCAAATCCATTCAGCCGTTCAATTATTATTTTTATTATTTTTTTTTGCCCCGCGGGGCCCTTTTAAAACCTCCACATCAAACCTAGGGGGTCAGCGAGGATCTACTATGCCCCCTTATAGTTATTTCCCCCTTTGTTTTGACCTCCTCTTGTCTCTCGATCCTACCGAGAGACAAGATGGCGGCCGCTACGGACTGTTTGGAATGTTGACAGACGCCGGAGAACCAATCAGCTTCGCTTCACAAAGCTCCGTTGCGCGAAAAGTCCGCGAACCAGAGCGCTAACCGGTCCGCTGTTACAGATATATATCTTTTTTTAAACGTTAATTTCTCAAAATCCACTGGAGCACATATATTGAGACCTACAAAAGGCACATCGGGCTACCAGTCCCTACAATTTTGCCAAGTTTCGTGCAAATCCATTCAGCCGTTCGGGCTAAAAGTGAGGCCAACCGCCCTATGGAAAACTCAATGTTAAAAACACGTTTGGGGACCCCCCTTTTTTCTCGGCCCCCCCTTGACGAACCCCCCCCCAAATTTTCAAGGGCTGCTCAGAAACAAAATGTGCCATTTTCCTGAAAATTTCAGCCAATTCCGTCCACAAACGCCAAAGTTATTAGACATAGAATTTTCAAAAAACCCATAGAGAAAAAATCCTAACTATATATACCTACTGGCGACCGCCAGTAGGTAATATATATATATATATATATATATATATATATATATATATATATATATAATATATATATGTCTTTCACTTATAAGCCAGGGCTGGCTGGGTGTGTCACACAACGTAGAACCATCTGGCCACTATGGGATTTGCAACTATGGAATTTGAGCTTTCTATCTCCTTGCAGATAAAAGGGATTTCCCACTAAGAATGCGGAGTATTAAGTTTGAAGCTGGAGCAAGGATTTACCGACTAGTGAGGACTTTGGGACAGGCTAGTGTCAAATCTCAAACCAGAAAAATTAAAATAAACTCATTTTGTGGTTGCTGGAAAATAGTCTGAAACCTGATTCGATACACAAAATATGCTTGCAAAATATGCTCACACGGATCATCACAATTCTGTCCTGAGGAGTAGCCAAGATTTTAAAATACTTTGGATTTAGACTGGGAGGGTTCATCTGAGAGCACTGTCTGCTTGGGCCATGCACATGATATTTCCCACCCACTGCCTGCCTTCCACAGTCATGGATGAAGCCAAATGTTGTTGTTTTTCACAGCCAGGAAGATGGCAGCCTCCAGAGCCCAATAACACTTCCTGGTTTTCAAATACCCAACTAATCAGAGCCCATAATAAACAGAGAGATCTGAGCAAACGTTCTGATTTGGCTCTAATAACACGAGCCATGTAAATCAGGCGACAAATAATATGTAAAATGTCCTAATATAGCTCCAAAATAAAAATAAAGTGTATTTCTATTACATTCCCAAGCATATCCCCTTAGTAAATAAGATAATACCATTGCATTGAGAGGCATTCATTAAAAATGATAATTCTTAAATATAGACTTAAAAATATTGATGCCCACCCCTGATGTCATGCTATTAGTAATCTAAGAGGCATTTCAGTGGTCATGTGCGCCCTATATATGGCCTATATACTTATATTACACTGAGAAACGTTATATATTAAATCATATTAAATCAATCACAAGCTTTTCAGCACACACCATGGCCTCAAGTATTTCATATTGCTTTCATCTGCAAAAATAAAGTGTGTAAAATCTTTGCCTAGGATGACACATTTTGGTCAAGCTGGGATTGATCTGTGCTCCTCTGGTTTCACATTGTGCCATTCAGACACTAGAAGAAAATCTATTTTCCCTCCTGAGTTCCATTAAAGGTTAATACCCTGTCTTTGATTTTTAGCGCTTGAAGTTAGAGTATTGGTGGCAGGCAGATGGTTTACAGACAAACTCCACCTGCTCAAGTACCACTGTAAACGGGCTGAGCGGAAGTGGAGAAGGCAATACCTTGAGTATGACAGAGCTCTTTTCAAACAAGCCCTGGCAACCTATAAAGCCCAGATCAAGCAGGCCAAGGCTAGCTTCCTAGAGGAATCACTTCTAGCGGCGGAGAATAAGTCCCAGACTTTATTTAAAATCGTGAAAGCTCTGGCCTCTCCCGCCAGTACTGTCAAAGACATTCCAGCCTCCCAAGCCTTATGTGATGCTCTGTCTCTGGCCTTTGAGGACAAGATCACAACGATCCTGAACAACCTTGCCTCATCGCAAGACTCTACGGCCCATACTCTGGACCATTCCGCCCCTTTGGCTGTGCCTGGGAGTAATGCCAGTTCAGCGCAATTAAACATCTTCCCTCTTCCGTCCTTCGAAGATTTCTGCGCTCTGGCAGAGGGAGTTTCTTCGGGATCACCGCTAGATCCTCTTCCACCTAAAAATTGGAAACTCTTTCGGGAAGAACTCTTTCCGCCGCTCTTTTCCATCTGTTGTCAGTCCCTCGAGTCGGCACAGGTCCTGGATTGCTGGAAGATGGCAGTAGTATCCCCTCTCTTAAAAAAAGACTCTCTGGATCCCACTTGTCCAGCAAACTATAGACCTATTTCGCTGCTCCCATTCCCAATTAAAATCTTGGAGAAACTGGTGACTAAACATCTCTCCAGTTTTGTGGAGAGCAACGCATGTCTGGACGTGGCCAAGTTTGGCTTTCGACCTGCCCACGGGACGGAGTCCGCGTTGGTGACAGTACTAGATGACCTGCGGACGCGGGCCGACCAAGGTCGAGCGGCATTCTTAGTACTACTCGACATGTCGGCCGCGTTCGACACGGTCAGCCACACGATCCTGATTAGGAGATTGGAGGAAATAGGGGTATCGGGATTAGCATTGGATTGGCTGCTTTCCTATCTTGATATTCGTCACCAAATGGTTGCCCTGCCGCCCTTTAAATCTAACATCAGAAAGGTGGGGCAGGGCGTGCCTCAGGGATCGGCCATCAGCCCGATCCTATTTAACCTCTACCTCCGCCCTCTGATTCAGCTGATAAAATCTTATGGCATAGCAGTCAACAACTATGCGGTTGACACTCAATTGGTCTTTGCGTTTGAGGGCAAGGAGGCAGTGTCGCAAGAAACTTTCCACCAGTGCATGTCAACTACGGCGGCTTGGTTGAGCCGTAATTCCTTGCAATTTAACGGTTCTAAAACCGAGGTGCTGCATTGTTCTTCTTGGACCTCTCCCCTAGGCCTCTGCCGTCGAATTTCTGGCCTTCCACCTTTCAGGAAGCGGGCACGCCGGCACAAGCAATCAGAAACTTGGGGGTGATGTTCGACTCCAGTATGCAGCTGGATGGGTCGGTAAATAAAACAGTAGCCACCTGCATGGGCCTTCTGCGAATGCTGCGGAAAATATTACCGATGCTCCCGGCACAGTCCAGGCCAGAAGTAGTGAGAAGTATCATACTAAGTAGGTTAGACTACTGTAACTCACTACTTCTGGGGGCTCCAAAGACCCTGGTGGCAAAACTGCAACGAGTACAAAACCTAGCTGCCAAGCTGGCTCTTTCTCGGAGTCGGCTCACCTCTTCTTCGCAAGCACTCAGGGAGCTCCATTGGCTTCCAATCCCTCAGAGGATTGAGTTCAAGGCCCTCTGTCTGGTACACAAAGCCCTTCATGGTCAAGGCCCCGCCTCGTTGCAGAGGCTGTTTGCCTGGTATGTACCTACCAGACCCCTTCGTTCGGCCTCAGCATGTATGGTGATAGTTCCCAAGATTCTTAGGATTCGCCTGGGAGGCCGCTCTTTTAGATTTACTGCGGCAAAATTGTGGAACTCTATACCTCTTGACTTGCGCCGTACAGACGACCTCATATCCTTTAAGAAGGCTCTGAAAACTTTTTTGTTCCCTAGAAACTGTTAGAAACCCTTGTTTAGTTCCGCAACTGTCTGTACACTGTGATATGTCATCTCAAGTCCAAGCGCCAGGATACCCGTTGGGTGACAGCCATTGCGCTATATAAGAGCACCAATACATACATACATACATACAGATGCCACATGAAAGCTCGGCTCATTTTGGGCTTGAGGGTTCAAGAGGACTTCAAACTGAGCCAAAGCCAGGCATTTGGATCGAACCTTCATTGGTTCACCGATCTCTACAGCTAATGTATAACTTACATTTTAATTTCAATGACAGGTATTGAGATTTAGACTTTAATATTTAGAATTTTAAGGGGCTTCGTTTATTACTGGTGTCATGGCTAACACCAAAAAGGCATTAAAACTAGTAGTGGTTGGCACGGATCGTTGGTTGGGGCGGTAAGGGAATATTAAAAAAAAGACAAAAACATACCTTACCGCTGCATCTCTCCAATCAAACAATTTAATATTATTTGAACTCCTAGGAGTTCCACATAAAGAATAAACAGAATTTAAAAAAGCTCTGATTTCACAAATCATCCAGAGCTAAAGTAAAAATTTAAATACATGTAAAACCATAAATTCATCTATTTTGTTGAGCAATACATGTTGCAAGCAACTTACTAAAACTAAATGTGCGAGTACGCAGATATTAGATCGATTTAACCATTGTAACGGATTACTGATAAAACAACTTGGGTAAAGCTATATCGTTAAATACTCTAAAAAGTTTAACTTCATTATACAGCATCTTGGATTTCTATATATAATATATGTACAAAGGGTATGCAAAGACCCAACAGTTACAATTCTCATCAGATATATTAGATTCATAAGTGCGTACAAGATGCAAATGAGAATCATCCTGTCATTTTTGTTGTTTTTTTCCTTTTTTCTTTCATGTTTTCATCTTTACTCCCTTCCCTTTTCTTCCTTCTTTTTAAAAAATAAAGAGAAAAAAAAAAAATTGGATTTTGCTCAGAAGGATCCCAAGGAAAAAAGCAAGCTGTAGCTTAAGAAGTGCAAAATACATTCATTATGTAGTGCAATGTACTTAGCAGCATACATGTAATCAAAGTGCGAGTGCATAAGTACTGTACTAAATCCATTGATCCTTTGATCCTTTAGGGGGCCAATTAACTTAAAAAGATACAATTCTAATTGTGCCATTAGATTCTATAACATAATAGAATGTACAATATGAGGACCCTACAGTTCTAAATATAGTGTAATATGTAATAAATATGGTCCATGTATGACCCTCTTCAACATTCCACGGCCTACTTCTTCACAATGGTTCTTATCTAAAATATATTTAAAAATTGTTTTAAAAAGATGTACATTTTAAAATGTCGTGTATTTCTATAGGTTCTGATTCGATCCCCCTATTCCTGACCCTATTCTGGTTAAACTTACTAGCTAGTTAACTAACAGTCAGCCCATGAGGCAAGAAATCCCCCATGATGCAGATACCGTTATCTGACGCAGTCACACTACGGCACAGGAACGTGTTATCTGATTAGGTCATAACGCTTGAGATCTAATTAGACAAGCGATATTCCTCCAGCCCCTGATAAGGCATACGACGTTCTCATAACAAATCAAACCTATGACAACCTGGATAATCCGTGCGGCCATTGTTTTGATTTCACAGAGAACTTTAGTAAAGAATGTGCTAACGAGCAAGTCGTATGACATCTTTATTGACGTACCTATGTCCATCCTTACGTCAATCTCGGCACCTTTAAGGTATAAATATTGCCGACCTTGCCCTATGCAAACACACGCGTGGTGACAAGACGGAGCAGCCATACTTGCCGAAGCCGAGAGCAGAAGCAGACCCCGCAGGCAGCAGCCCCGCCTTCCTGACGCGCTGAGAGACGCGCTGCTATCTCAAGCCGAGAGACCCAGCACCGGCGCTTCTGGGCAGCCCTCGCAGGCAGCCTGGAATATCGAGAGCAGAGAAAGAGATACCATTCCTCATTCATCCTAAATTCCAGGTACAGAACTGAATAACCCCTCCTAGAGAATTCTTTAGTTATTCACTTGGCAAAAACAAACTTAAACTAAACTGTAACTTTCTATTCCCGCCCACGCATTAGACTTAGGTCAGGTACACGGGGTAGGCGTATTTAGAAACACCAGTTGAGTACGTTTAGTCAAATGTATATGTGTATGTAAATATATTTTAATCATTTTAAACATCATATGGCTCAGAAACCATATCAATGTTTTTACAGTATTATTTTATACTATTGCTTCTAATGTATGCACTTTACTTAACTATAAGTATTGCAATAATATCGATCCATTTCTCTTGTACGAGAAAAGAGACTGATCAATAAATAACATCTTTTATTGAACACGCCCGTCTCTTCCTTTTCTCTACATTCTGATGAGACTAAGAATGCACGTACTGACTGAGTAAAATAATTGCCTTGTGCTCACACGACTCTCGAGATTGACTCTTGATTAGGGGAGAGCAAAGTTGTCATGTTCTATGGTTGTCAGAAACTAAATCCCTTCTTGTCTAATCAGGGGAGTTCATCCTTCCTTGAACATTCGAGAAAGTTTCTAGCGAACTCTGAGCTTAGCTGGCAAACCCAAAAATTAAGTCTAGTTTCGACAGTAGTAGACCTAGTTAACGTCTGGCCTAGGCCTTTACTGCTGTAGGTACTATTCCAATGCGCAGAGCCTATTGGGAAAATAGGAGCTACACTACATGGCGCCCAACGCGTTTGGAAAGGGCGATAAAACTAACGTAAGACATTTAGAGTAACTCAGTCGTGCTTTCTCACTCAGACCCCTTCTCCCAAATACTCCAAAGACGTCTGGAGTGGGTGAAAGGTTATTATATCCTCCAAAACCTCGCAGGAGGGAACTCCTATGTATGGTTCTTGGTCTAGTCAACGTTGAAGGATAAAACAGTTCCAAAATATTGTGCATCTAATCTCTGTTTCCATAAAGAAACCTGATCTGCAAATAAAAACAATACCATCCTGTCAGTAAAATGGGAGACAGTGATGGAGAAAGAGAGGCAATTAGATTAGCTACTGAAATAGCAGATGCTGATGCTACCATGCAAACAGCAGACCCGGATATAATACTCATCCAGGTCGCCAAAAGGAGATCTATAACCTTAAAACTTATAGAAAATGGACTGACACCTAGAGGTGGCACAGCCATATTCGTAATTGAGGCACACGAATATCGGCAGACAGAGGTATACTATACATGGATACATTTTCCAGCAGCAAATGCTGTAACAAAGTACTTCCACTATTACAAAGTAGAGGAACCTCCTGAAACGTACACTCCTTTCGAGGAGGTGGAAGTACCACTCAAATTCCAAGAGCATTTGCTCTTATTTGATGGCGCCCTAAAACATAATAATCACATTACAAGGCTCGGTCCTTTAGGAAGACCAGGAGCAACGTGGCCGGTCTTAGCCGGATACACACCACATCCAGACATCGACGAGATGACTGCACCAGAGCTATTAATACAGCTAAAACAACTACTAAAAATTCACAGACAATTAGTTCAATATGTAATGCGGACTTCAACAATTCAGCCAGCGATTAAAATTCCACAGCTGACCCCTCACCAGGGGAACACAAATAAAATCACACCACAGAACATCCAATCCTGCCTAGGTAAAGTTCCAGCTAAACGGGAACAGATACCATTCTGGTTGGCACAGAAAATCACCCAAATAGAGGCGGTGTTTCCTGACACCACCCCATTAGAAAAGCACAGGATTCTGACTATATGTCTCCCAATGGGAATCGCACCACACATTGAGGACTGTGACACTTGGGGTACGGTCTTTGCTTCAATCTACACAAAAACGCACGGTGTTCCATCCATTTCGGTAATACCAGAGGTGCTAAAACAAATTCAAGATGAATACGGTCCAGAACCTGCTTTAACTCTTGGTATGAAATTACTGAAAGACTTCAAGCAGGTCTCGGCTATATTACTAGCCAACATAAAGGGTGAAGCAGCAAACGTGGCGATCCGCCAGAGGTTAAAAGAGACAGATATAGCAGACCAACCAGCTGAAATTGCCAGAATCATAGAAAAATCCTATGAAGAACTAGGCAGAGATAGTCTAGGTGGAATACCAGTAAAACCGCAACTGACTACAAGTCCAGAAAAAATATTTTTTAATAATAATTCACCAAAAAAGAACTGGGATGGAAATAAACAATCCAATCCTAAAGAAAAGAAATTCCAGTCCAGAGGAAGGTCTCCTAGGCGAAGAGAGAAATCTCCAAACCCGAGACAAAGGTCACCTCAGAGTGAACCCTCTGGGAATAGATATAACCTTAGAAATAGGGATAATATTAAAAAACCTGATAGATATCAAGACATTGATACACGTCCGTCTCAATCTTTTCAGAATTCCTCGCAGAAATCGGAAAGAAGAGGACGATCAGAAGAGCACGCCAAGTCCAAAGACAAGGAACCTGCTCAACTGAAAAAGAAATCACAATTTCCAAAAAAGAAGGTAGCCAGTATCAAGGTAGTTAACAATGCCGAGAATACTGAGGACACAACTGAAAAACGGAGAATGGGCTCAGACAATGCTAGACAGCGCAGCAGAGGTGAGCATAGCTCGCAAAGTCCTTATGAATCATCTGGAGACAGTGGACACGAATGAATACCTTCAAGTGGAAACTGCAGATACCAGAGTTAGCAAGCCCCACAAAATATACGAGATAACATTACGTATAGAGGGAGATAAGACTAGGAAAATAAGGGGACTATTTTGGGATAACCTATCCAAGGGCTATGACATCCTTCTAGCTGAAAAAGACTGGCCACCGGAGTTTGTCAGGGAGTGCCCTCATGGCGAAGAAGTAATTATGCCTGCCTTCTCGAATCAAATACCGATTCATAAAAAATACACACTTGCTAGAAAGTGGGCAGTGGCCTTAGCACCTGCTTTATATAAAAATCACGTAGGATGGGATGAGGATTCTCCTCCTCACAAAGTCCAGTTAAAATCACAACCTACTGCACAAAGGCAGTACCCAATTAAGCAAGAAGCTAAAAAACAAGTAAATGAAATACTAGATCAGCTAGAATACCAGGGGGTGATTGAAACTTGCACCTCACAAATGAACAATCCTTTGTTTCCGGTCTCCAAACCAGACAATTCGTACCGTCTAGTTTTGGATTACCGACACCTTAACACATGTTGCAAAACTTTTGCAGTGCAAAACTCACACAGTGCTGCACTAATGAATAACATAGTGCGCAAAAAATACAAAACAACCTTGGACATCTCCAACGGATTCTTTTGTCAAAACATAGCACCAGAGAGCAGATATTTAACTGCATTTTCAGTAAATGGCACTCAAAAACAATTCTGTCGGTTAGCCCAGGGGTACAAGAACAGCCCGGGGGTATTCTCAGCGAGAGTAACAGAATTACTACAACTATATGATGATGAAGCATTATCTTATGTCGATGACATTTACTTAACAGATGATGACTTGGAGACTCACTTGAAAAGAGTGAACACCATAATACTTGGTTTCGCTGCAGAGGGTTACAAATTCAACTTCAAAAAGTCCAGAATTGCCCATCTGACGGTCCTATTCTTAGGATATGAGTTATCAAGTGAAGGCAAAAGCCTGGCAGACAATTTCCTAGAGAAATGTGCCGTAATCCAAGCTCCTAAAACACTAAAAAACCTACAGTCAATTCTAGGCTTCCTAAATTTCGGAAGAACTTACATTGCAAATTACGCAGAAAGGGTCAAACCCCTTTACGATCTAATTAAACCAGACTTTAAAAGATCCAGTTGGACTCAAGCACACACAGAAATTTTGAGATCCTTACAAACAGACATGCTAATTAAAACAAAATTAGAAACCCGTGATAATACACGCAACCTTGTGATCCGAGTCATCCCAGGGAGATGCGGATTCACATACCTAACCTCTAATGAGGGAGATAAGGTACCAATTGCATTCAAATCACATTTGTACACAAAAGCTGAACAGAGATTCAACAACAAAGGAAAAATTGTTCAAGCAGTTCAAACCGCAATAGCTAGAGAAAAAGACATAGCTGACGGTAGACATATCACAGTCAGAACAGCTGAATCAGCCTTTGAGACATTAACAACACCGTGTAATTTACCAACAACAACATTGGATCCAGAATGGTTACAATGGGTAAATTCAATCACAACGGACAAAGTATATTACTTCTTTGATCCAGAACTAGAAGAATTGAAAAATCTAAAATATGAAAAGACGTATCCTCTGCCAATCGACACTCTGCCTCTACGACATTACGCCTGTGTAATCTATACAGACGGACATGCTCAACCCTCCGTTTGGGGAGAACATGCATACAATCCCACATGTGAGATTACAAAAGAAGTGTGGCACGGAGGTAAACTAAGACCTCTATTAACAAAATCACACTCAGTAGAAACTAATTCAGAACTACAAACTGAAATATTAGCTTTGAAAATGGCGCTAGATAATGCGGATCGCGAATTCCCGACACTTATAGTGTCAGATTCATATTTCTGCGTCAAAGCATATAACAAGGATTTGCAGACCTGGATTCAAAACGGTTACAAAGATGACACGGATGCACCAATAAAGCAGAGACTGCTCTGGGAACAGGTAGCTCTTTTGAAAAAAGAACTACCAAAGACTCACGTGACACACTCACTGAGTCACCAGCGTGATGGCGTTCACGTTGTAGGGAATTCATTGGCTGAAACAGCCGCAGCGGCAGCCAGTAAACCGGCTCCCGTAGATCGGAAAAAGCGTACATTAAAATGCATTGACGGCGAAACATGGCTGGCGGTGAAAACGTCATCAAAAGGCGACTGCTCAGCGTTACCGATCAACTATCCACTCAATTACACATACATCATAGATGCAAACTCCATTCCTTTTGCTCGAATCCCTGGAGTGGGGGATAGAGTGATTCCAAACATGGACAGGAGAAACTTGTTAATCGCAGACGCACACATGGGCGAGGGTCTCAGACACCATAAATTAAAAGATTCTCTGGAAGAATTACAATCACGGTACTGGTGGCCAGGCATGAGCCTGCACTACACCATGTTTGTAAAAAACTGCCCAAACTGCAACAGAGATCGCAGTGGGGAGAGAAGCAGTTTAATACCTCGTCGTATCAAGGCAGATAACATCACCACTAAAAAGAATGGCTTGCGATTAACATATACAGGCTAGTTCCCACTTATAATGTAGATCCACAGCACTCGGCTGACGTCCGGACTATTATACAAGATTTGCGAGTCTAAATGGCATATACGCTAAGAGCATGCTACGTTCGACCATTTTTTTTTTCTTTTTCTCAGGCAATCCAGCCTGGGGGGGGGAAAGAATGGCCAAATGAGCACAGCCCAGCGGGAATCTTCTCACTTCCTTCCTGAGGGTATGGGATGGTGTAAAGAAAAAACCAAGACAGAAAGCAATCTATAATAGAAAGGATATTAGGTTCGGGAGCTGGGTGGGTCAAACATCTAATAAGTGTCCAACGTAGTCTAAATAACTTGCCAAGAAATTCTCTGAAGGGATTCAGTCCGTACGAATTATTATTCGGAACTAGGATGTTGATCTCTGACCTTGATAGTCAGACTTCAGTGGTAACAGAAAAAAGCTTTGATGTCAAAGACCGTTTGGCTATTTTGCAGGACTTAAACAAAACAAGAAAAGACCTGAGCAACATACAGTTGAAAGAACAGCCAACGACCACTGAAGAATCACCACCTGTCCCAGCAAGACCTGTCTGGATTCCAAAAGTCGGGGATCTAGTCAGGGAGAAGATCGCGGTAAAGAAGGAATTTGGGCCTTCTTACAGAAAAGCAGTTCCTGTATTGTCTGTCAACGGGACAAGATCAGTTGTACTACCGCCACTTGCTGGAAAAAAGGAGAACCGAGTTGTATCCATCGACCTGGTAAAACCACAACATGTGGCCGATAACCAACAGTAGGCCAAGTGGACTCCCAATAAGTAGCAGAACACCAAGGTTTGCTACCAGTACAGAGGTCCTATCAAAGAGGCTCATCACATTCGAAACGCCTACAGAAGAACAACAAGGACTATGCAACAATGCAATAGAACTTAGACCTCTGAAAACCCAAATAAAGACATTTAGCAGAGACACACCAATCTATACAGAAGTACCAAGTGAAAATGCAAGAAACAAAAATCCTGAACCAATTGGAACAATTGACAGAACTGCATCCGGTTACTTCATCAACTTCGATGATTCCTCTGAAGGCTTCAGCGAACAAAAGACACAGCCATCATCAAAATCCTTTAAAGACAAAGCGAAGGAACTTTTGAAACAACTGAAAGAAACATATCTAGTTTCTCCATGGATTGAATTTTGGGTGGGTTTTGGTGCATTTATCCTCATACTTTGGCTCATCATGGTATTTACCTTGGGACGCTTCATTGAGGGAAAATATGCTAAAATGGACACAGCAAGTCAGAACATCAACTTGGTCCTCAAACCACACACATCTTCACACGTCGAGAAAAGAGAACTTTCTTCAGAACTTTCTTCAGCCAACTTCACAGCAATTCCAATACCTGGTGGGGTAGCCTGGGACAACACTGACTATGAAATTTATGGTCCGGTCGAGATCCTGAAATATCCACACCAAATTAAGATCTCTTTGAGTGACTTTGCAAAACCAAACTCATTTGCTGATGATTGGGACTTTGAAAGTATAAACAATATGATGTCTGACTTAGTAATGTCTGCTAAATTTACAAAACATGATTATTTGCAGGGTTCTACAAATTATGACAGCATGTACTGCTATAACCATTATGGTAACCATTTCTTGCATAAATCTGCACAACCTAGAAATGTTTTAAATTTTAATCAATGGGAACATTGTGCTACACCTCCAAAAGGGAGCTCTAGAACCGTGTATGGCAAATATTCATATTTTTCAGGTTTTAACATAACTAATGCTGAAACATTTTATTACAAATTGTCAAACAAGACAGGGATGAAAACCATGATAACCAACACAAAATTGATATATTCAGATTCTTTCTTTGAAAAAATGAATACTTTTGGATTTGATTATTGGGACAAACATGTTGATTTGAAAAGTGTTTGGGGTACAAAAGAATGGCAAGTACAGGGTATAGAAGCTTTGTTTAGAGCCTGCATGATCCCAGAACAAATGATATTTTTAAATGACACCGTTCAACAAACCACCTGTCTTGGCTTAGCCAAAATCAAAGATTTAAATAACCTGTCTATTCCAAAGCCAACAATGTTTAGCAATAACTCTGAAACAGATGAAGAAATAGACATAAACCATATACTTAACCAAAACAGAACACATCCTGATTGGAAACAATGGTTGATCTGGCCCACAGATACAAATAACTGTCAAGATAGATTCCTGAATAAAACACAGGGTTTCAAAATGAACAGGCCAGACCCTAGATATCCCCAAAGACATCACCCAGGGATAATAACAACCTACAGTGTGGGCAAATTATGCCTTCAATGGCTACAAACTTCCACACTGCCTGAAATTAAGCAACACCTAACTTTACTTACTGATGGTGCTGACTTGCGTGATTTCATAATGGGACCACGCAAACAGCGTCAAAAGCGTTTCATAGCAGCCTCTGTATATGCAGCATACAATGAGGCCTGGAAGGTTACTCAAATTGAGACAGCAGAAAGAATACGGGAAATTGACCGTATTAATTTGGAAAAATCACTTTCTGTAGTGGACAATGGGTTAATGACTCTGTCCTCCAGAATTTTTTCATTGGACAGCATTGTGTCTTCAGCAATCGATATATTATCGCAAGACTTACTGTTATTACAACATGGTCAGTCACAATTGCGTTCTATTGTACAGCTTGGCTGGACGTTACAAAATCTGCGTTCAGGCTATGTGCCTTGGCGTTTAATCAACACAACGTCACTATTTCAAATCTTTAACCTTACTGATAGACAAATCGGTATGGCGCAGAAGGGTGCTGATTATACAATCTTGAGCATTGAAAAACTAGAAAGATTACCGTTGACAATGTCAGAACGACCTGTCAGTGAATGGATAATCCACGGAATCATAAATATTCCAATCTCAACCTTCAGGTTTCAATACTGCCAAAAATATATACAGGCTGGCATGTACGAGAAATTGGGAAAGGGGTACCTTAAAACAACATGGAACCTGCCCTATTCACATGCATGTATCAGTAACAAAGGACAGAAAGTGTTTCTTAGTGGCATCAATTGTGCTATGTCACTAAGCGGCACGCTTCTGTGTAACGGTATTAGTTTGCACGGAGCCTGTGAAGGGAATTCATACAACCTTTCATGTCACCAGCAAGGCGCACCTGCAACTGAAATAGAACCATTCTTTCAAAGACTCTATAATGGGAGTTACATTCTTATTGTAGACCGCAGATGCTGTAGTCTTATGCCCGGGACTCCTTATCTCGTCACTACGACGGCGAAGGTCAAGTGCTGTGGACGTTCTTTGTTTCCCAGCTCCTTTCCAGACAGGGAGGCGAGGGCATGGCCCAGTTTGAAAATTACTTCTATTCGAATAGACACTTTAAGCAGAATGAAAACAGTGCTTCTTCAGACGCCTACAAGGCTCACGTCATCTAAAGAAACGTATGATCTACAAGTCGCAAGGACGACTGCAGAGATACATACATTATTATCAACTAATTCCCCCGTACATTTCGCGGAAATCCTGAGCGAAATCTTAAATATTTCTGATACCACAGGGGTCTCAAAGGTATTTAAGACAGTATTTTCGATGGCATTAACACCATTCAAAGCCATACTGGGTATTTTTCCAGACTTCGTCCATTCGATTTTTGGCGGACTTCCCCTGATCCTAGGACTAATTGCAGGAATCCTATTCCTAGTCCTTATTTTTCGTTATGGCAACCCATGTCACAGATCAAACTCTCGCGACAATGGAAGATACGATCCTAGCCATTGGATACCGGGACCGGATATCAAAAATCCTGGGACTATCCCGGCTTAGAGACCTAAACATGACTTGGTTTCTATCATTTCGACCAATGTGGCAAAGGTGTGTTTTACCTGTACTAAGGTGTCTGCTATGCGGAGAAGAATGCGTGTTAGACACCTGTCTGACGCTACAATCGGATGCGCCGGTGGATGCAGATACACTGTTGGTTCCTACCAAGGTTCACGCACTGTGCTGCCCTCAAAGGCTGCCAATTCTGATGACGGCATTCCTGGAATCTTCACCACTGCGATTGAAGAGTAGTGAAGTTCAAGATGAAAGCAGCATCGAACAGGTACGACCTTCTGTCAGCAATGCAAATCAGAATGTCAATGGAGACAATCATGCGCATGAATGCATGGTTACCCCTATTTCCGACTTAGTGGAACTTTCCCATGAAGCTGTTGACAGTTTTTTCGAAAGCCTGAATGATATGATGTTCTCTCCGGAACAGAAATAGAGACTTTTGAGTAAACTCGCACACGGCGTTCCCTGAATTCGGCCTTCAACTTTAAAAATAAAGTCACATGAACAATTACAATCCAGTTCACGGACAGCAACTTTTTTCAGCAAGCCCCTAAAATATTTTTCTATATATTTTTTCCCGGGACACTGATTTTCTGCTTAAAGTAAGAGACTATTCCTAGAGAACTAAGATTTCTATTTTAGATACTTTATAGACTTTATAGACTTTAGCTGCCCGCTGGTATGTTCGCAATAGATTTTATGTGATGAAATGGTTTCGACTTTTTTTTTGTATAGCCATATTAAGAGCCATTTCATGTGTATTTCTCATATACCAACAATCAATAATGCATAACAATGCGTGTTCACTTTTGCATTTAATTCATAGCTTAAGTGCATACAATATATATGACTGCAATTTTTCAGTATATTTGAAAATTTCGAAATGCATTTATGTATTTTGGGGTGGTAAGGTATACACTATACTCTACAGTATGTTGTACTATGTTATACTATGCATAGATTAGTAGATATGACCATAGTTAGCGTGGAGTGGGTGTCGTGTATTTCTATAGGTTCTGATTCGATCCCCCTATTCCTGACCCTATTCTGGTTAAACTTACTAGCTAGTTAACTAACAGTCAGCCCATGAGGCAAGAAATCCCCCATGATGCAGATACCGTTATCTGACGCAGTCACACTACGGCACAGGAACGTGTTATCTGATTAGGTCATAACGCTTGAGATCTAATTAGACAAGCGATATTCCTCCAGCCCCTGATAAGGCATACGACGTTCTCATAACAAATCAAACCTATGACAACCTGGATAATCCGTGCGGCCATTGTTTTGATTTCACAGAGAACTTTAGTAAAGAATGTGCTAACGAGCAAGTCGTATGACATCTTTATTGACGTACCTATGTCCATCCTTACGTCAATCTCGGCACCTTTAAGGTATAAATATTGCCGACCTTGCCCTATGCAAACACACGCGTGGTGACAAGACGGAGCAGCCATACTTGCCGAAGCCGAGAGCAGAAGCAGACCCCGCAGGCAGCAGCCCCGCCTTCCTGACGCGCTGAGAGACGCGCTGCTATCTCAAGCCGAGAGACCCAGCACCGGCGCTTCTGGGCAGCCCTCGCAGGCAGCCTGGAATATCGAGAGCAGAGAAAGAGATACCATTCCTCATTCATCCTAAATTCCAGGTACAGAACTGAATAACCCCTCCTAGAGAATTCTTTAGTTATTCACTTGGCAAAAACAAACTTAAACTAAACTGTAACTTTCTATTCCCGCCCACGCATTAGACTTAGGTCAGGTACACGGGGTAGGCGTATTTAGAAACACCAGTTGAGTACGTTTAGTCAAATGTATATGTGTATGTAAATATATTTTAATCATTTTAAACATCATATGGCTCAGAAACCATATCAATGTTTTTACAGTATTATTTTATACTATTGCTTCTAATGTATGCACTTTACTTAACTATAAGTATTGCAATAATATCGATCCATTTCTCTTGTACGAGAAAAGAGACTGATCAATAAATAACATCTTTTATTGAACACGCCCGTCTCTTCCTTTTCTCTACATTCTGATGAGACTAAGAATGCACGTACTGACTGAGTAAAATAATTGCCTTGTGCTCACACGACTCTCGAGATTGACTCTTGATTAGGGGAGAGCAAAGTTGTCATGTTCTATGGTTGTCAGAAACTAAATCCCTTCTTGTCTAATCAGGGGAGTTCATCCTTCCTTGAACATTCGAGAAAGTTTCTAGCGAACTCTGAGCTTAGCTGGCAAACCCAAAAATTAAGTCTAGTTTCGACAGTAGTAGACCTAGTTAACGTCTGGCCTAGGCCTTTACTGCTGTAGGTACTATTCCAATGCGCAGAGCCTATTGGGAAAATAGGAGCTACACTACAAAAACACACTTGTTCAGAAGCGGGGGGCCAAAGGAAAATGTTGGACCTCCTCAGCTGTGGCGATGTTATATGTTAGATACAATGGCCTCAACAAAGAATGTCGTAATGGTTGTAATAGGGGGCAGACAAATTAAACAAGAGTTAAATCCTGTATCCAGCTTCCACATAGGTAACAAAGTCTGTCCTGCCTGGCTAGTCCCTCCCACATCCCTGTCATAATTCGTAGGGGCAGCAGATTCATCCTTAACAACACGGTAGTTTTGCGCACTCCTTGAGGGAGATTCCATACAACAAATGGTTGAGGCTGTAAATAAATACTGCTCCCAGTTATTGTATTATTGCCGGATTGGCCTAAGCACAAGGTGGTATCCCTTTTTCATAAAGAGCCACCTCAAAATGGGTGGATGTGTATCCAGATGTCATTGGAATACAACATCTTTGTTAAAATACCCCTCACACACCAAAAGGGCCCTTGGTGTCATGCTTCATCATCGGGGTCTTCCCGTCCCGCTGCGGGGCGGGGCAGTGCTGCGACAAGCGGATACGCCGGAGCACCTTTTAGATGGAGGTGCTATGTGTTGGGGGTGAGTGTCAGTGGGGTCAGGGGTGATATCTGGTGTAAGTTAAAAAATACCTGGCCTAGTGGAAAAAAAGAATTTTATTAAACACTGGCTGGTATTATTAAAAGAAAAAGTGAAGCGGAGAGATAGAGCAGGTTAATGGGCTCTCTCTCCTACGTGGGTCAACATGTTTCGAGGCACCGGGCCTCTTCGTCAGGACCTAGGGGAGATCCCCCTGTCACTCACTAATGTATTCTCCACAAAGGTAGAAAAAACGTGTATGTACAAAAAAGTGAAAAAAACTATGTGAGTAACTACCAATTAATAATTACAACACATCTATACTATCACACTGATAATGTAGTATGCTTATCAAGAGAGGGATCAATGCCTCATGAGCCAGCATAAGACTGAAGGGTATGATGGGGTATCAATGTGCCCCCAGCACGATTGTGCTTCCTCCTTCGTCCGCGGCTTCCGGAAGCCGCGGACGAAGGAGGAAGCACAATCGTGCTGGGGGCACATTGATACCCCATCATACCCTTCAGTCTTATGCTGGCTCATGAGGCATTGATCCCTCTCTTGATAAGCATACTACATTATCAGTGTGATAGTATAGATGTGTTGTAATTATTAATTGGTAGTTACTCACATAGTTTTTTTCACTTTTTTGTACATACACGTTTTTTCTACCTTTGTGGAGAATACATTAGTGAGTGACAGGGGGATCTCCCCTAGGTCCTGACGAAGAGGCCCGGTGCCTCGAAACATGTTGACCCACGTAGGAGAGAGAGCCCATTAACCTGCTCTATCTCTCCGCTTCACTTTTTCTTTTAATAATACCAGCCAGTGTTTAATAAAATTCTCTTTTTCCACTAGGCCAGGTATTTTTTAACTTACACCAGATATCACCCCTGACCCCACTGACACTCACCCCCAACACATAGCACCTCCATCTAAAAGGTGCTCCGGCGTATCCGCTTGTCGCAGCACTGCCCCGCCCCGCAGCGGGACGGGAAGACCCCGATGATGAAGCATGACACCAAGGGCCCTTTTGGTGTGTGAGGGGTATTTTAACAAAGATGTTGTATTCCAATGACATCTGGATACACATCCACCCATTTTGAGGTGGCTCTTTATGATTAACCTTAAACCCTGACAAGAGGAGGACGTGCCCACCTCGGTGCCCACCGGCATCACCTCTTCACTCCCCCCCTTGATTTCCTTGGTATCCCTTTTTCAACAGACTTCATAAATGATCTTTTTAATTAGCATTTTCAGAGCTTGTTTTGGTAAAGATCCTATGCTGCTAAGCCCTATGCTGAATAAATCTGCTGCTTTCACATAATTCCTAAAAACAGCGCTTTTTCCCTTCTGGCTTACAAATATTTCCTGCCTTAGCACTGCCCGTAAAGTTGTTTCAGCGCTGTTCAACAAGGTATTACTCCATCGCAAGCATGCAGCCGTAGCGAAAACGTATGTCGAGAGGAGCCTGAATTTAAACCTGATCGCCGCTATGGGGGCTGCTCTATTCAAGTGACAGATCTGGCGCCAAATAGGCCCCTCTGCCTTCTCAATAAAGGCTCACTGCTCTTCGTCCACTAGTTTGCAAGCGTAACTCAATGCTGGCGGGATTTTAATTTTGTGTACTGATATAAGGTGTGCAAAGTGTCTTTGCCCGCACCATTTATAAAGTCTACCAATTGCGCATGCCTGAGTTATTGCCTTACTTCGGCACGTGGCTTTGTCTACAAGAGCCAGAATTGGGGAATACCATGGCTGCCGTGAGCCGCGCTGTATAACTTTAAGGAAAAGAAATAGAGACTGAAGCCAGACAACAGATATCGAACGCGTGGCCTGGGATTTTCAAAATAAACCGGAGTTGCGTTTGAGGGCTGCAAGAATTTTATGTTGAAGACAAGTCCCTAATACTTGATTGCGAGATCCGGGGACTTCAAGCATCCGGTTTTCTTCTCCTCCCACAAAAGGAAACGTGTAAAGAGAGTAGTTCCGGCACGGAGGTGTAGAAACACCTTAAAGGTGTCCTGATTTTACCACAGTCCTGATGAGGCCCAAGATATGTCGGGCTGAAAAGCGTCGACCTCTCCTGGAGAAGCCCTATATAAAATTGAAATAACACAAAAAAAGTGTGGAAGTACAAAAGATTAGAGAAGGACTTATAAATTGTTGTCCATTGATGTACTCCCTGGTGATAAGAAGGGGCAATCTCAAAACAGAATGCTTTTGAGTACATATGAGTAGTATCTGTATTAATGAATAAGGTAATTAGGGATTTTGTGGCTACCCATAGGATTATTAGCCTGTGATTAAATATTGTATTGGCTATTTGAAATGATGCATTTGAAGATTTTTTTCAATTGTTTTCAATTATATATAAAAAATCAATTTGGAGAACTACAGTATGTGTTGGTGACATTTATTTATTTATATCAAATAAAATTGAGAAGTTGGCTCTGTGAAAGGATTAATTAATATTTTCACATCCATGTAATGGTGATTTCAGTATTGATTCCGACGCATTCTCTTTTGCATCTACAAGGGATTTCCTTACCCAGACATGTTCCAGCACACAACTTTTTCCGGAGAGCTACCCCCACAACATAGGGATTTTTTTACCTCCTTTAGAGACATTCAACAAGCCAGCTACCCAGTTCCAGTGATCCACCTCCTCCCTTCCACTATGTTCCATGGTACTTTGAGCCACAGGCCCCACCATGTTAATCACTCTTTTTCCGGAAGTACTACCCACCGAGATTTTAATATCTTTCAGATTAATGCCCCCCCCCCCCTTAGTATTGGATAACACTCCACCAATGTCATGGTGATCCTTCCAGTGGGACTCATGTGGGACAAAAACTGGCTTCTTAAACGGGAAAACATCAATCTCATTTTTCCTAAAAAGATCTATATTAGCCAATACTAACATTGCAATTATTCCAGAGCTAAAAGTTACTCTGAATTGTGGGAGTTCACTTCCTAATTCTAAAAATACCCGCTCAATATCTTTACTTGTTTCCAACCTAAGCTCTTCAATTTCACATAATAGCTGCAAAATGAAATTTAAGAGGGCCCAGTTCTAAATCAAGTAATGACATGAAAACCAAGGTATTCACAACTTGTCCTGGCTCATCTACATCACGTACCCTATCACACAGCCATGACTCAGACACCGGCTCTGGCATATATCCTGTAGGGGAAGTAAGGAAAAGCCCTCCCTTAAAAGACCTCCCATGGTTGGGATCTAACCCAACAGGGAAAGTATCCCCACCAGTAGGGTTTGAGTGAAGGCAATCTAAGACCTGCCCTACCACTGACAGAGCATCATTTGTTTTTGCTATTTTTTTCTCCGAGTCTGGATTAAACTTAATTTTATGAAACGCAGAAGCCTGATTTTCCATTCTCCCATTGCCCCCAACGTCTTGTTCCCTTCTTCTGGTCCTAAGCTCCTCAGTACAAGTTAATCTTTCATAATAGATAGAGGTAGAGGATTTACCTCTGGGACCCCAGGATTATGTCCTACCAGAAACCCGGCGGACTTTGACTCACTACCTTTCTAGGGCAAGGAGGAATCAATGGGCTCCTCAAATAAAGTTGGAAACTGCAGTTTTTTGGTTTATGTTTTATTATATATCGAATTCTCTTCTTCTTCTCCCTCTGTGTTTTTGGGCTACTATCTTTTACCTTGGATATACGCTCCTCGAGGGGAACAACCTCTAACTCGACCATGGGTTGTTTAAGAACAGAGGCAGCAGTTGTTAAAACTATATCACAGGACATCCTAGTGTTCCCTTTTTTTAAATGGAATAGACTGGCAAGGTATTCTTAGGTGCTAATGCATTTATATTTCCCTCTGTGGCGAGCTGTTGTTATCACGAATTGTGATCTTCTATGTAGCTACAAGACATATTCACAAGCATAGGGCTATCTCTAGACTGTCCTGAGAAGGTAGCCCCCAAACCCCCACCTGGGTCCCCATTTCAGTCCCCTTTATAGTAGGCTGACTCGCCTGAGATTTCACATCATTACATGTTCCAGCCTTTCCTAGACAAAAACTGGCAGAATTAAGTTGCTGCATCCCCTTAAAAATCAGTGATAGTACATCCAGCACATGGTCAGAATGGGCAGTCGATTTCTCAAGCCAAGTTAAAATTGATGAAAGAATCCTTTCTAATGCATAAAGTACATTCAAATTTGCCCTCCCTTCCCTATTTTCATTAACATCCTCATTCAGTGTGTGCCAAACATCTTGCACCCTTCCGTTAGAGGTCCCTTCCAAGTTTGATAATCCCAACGATCGCACGAGTAAAGTGCTCGAAGGAGTGCTACTGTACACGGCTGGCATGCGAGTACAGCTAACAAGATAGTTCGACGACAGTTTTGGTGCTAATTCTTCTGCACCTGTTACACACTGAATTTTTAATTTTGCCTCTATTTCTTGATTTTTTTTCCACATGTATGGCAATATCCGGGAGAGTAAGATCCCCCAAATCCTCATAACCAAAACTGCATTTTTCAATCTGAGTCACTAATGGGCTCACGTTAGCTGATAAGGGACCTGGTGGAGACCCTCCGATTCTCTGAAAACTAGTTGTGGGAGCCAAATGTGCGTGTTCCTTAGTGGCCTCACATACAACTGATGGTTTCCTTCCAAAGCAGCATATGCCTCACACTTAACCATGTCATCGTCCAAGACTGTATTCATTTCCATCTTTCCAACTTCTCTAGATATAACACATTCATCCAATTCATTCCTATTTCAGTTCCAGTTCCAGTCCAAGTTGTTATTATTCCAGCTTCTGTGGATAAAATACCATCATAAGTGTACTGGATTAGAGGGATTGGTACATATGTGTTCAACTTGGAGAACTTAAGGTGATGCGAGACTGTCGGCTCAGGAGGAGCAGTACATATGCTTACTATGTTCACATCTGCAACACCTGGAGCCAATTCTAATTCCTTATTCCTTAATTTCTAATTCCTCAAAACCTTCGTGAACATAGAAAACACAGAGGGGTGAGTTTTCAAATGGGGCAGGAAATCTCTGGCCTTCTTCCACCAGATGGTCTTTATCAGTGTTGGAGAACTAGAGTGGTTCAAGGTAACACCTGATGATTCTGGGGGGAGATCCTGGCAGCTCTGTGCGAGACCCTAAGTGAGCGATTAAATGGCCAGACCTTATGCTCTTGGAAGGCATTTTATTAATCCACCAAAAGATGACTCACCTCTTCGTGATCTACTGTTGCTCTCGCCCTCCGCACTGTGACACTCACCTTCACAGGCTGGTAATTGCTATCACCCCCGAGATGTACCCGTCCCACTACCGGTGCAGATGGCTCTGGGTCTAGGCCTGGGCCTGGATCTGCCTGTGTCGAGAAGTCTGAATCCGTGCCCTTTTACAGCGTGTGGATTGGGGGGCTATAGCGAGTGAAGCTTCCAGGTGTCCTACAAACCGCACTTAGTACTGACCGAGCCGCCTCCGCAGAGCACCGGGGTTGCCCTCGCCATAAGCTGACTACTGGCACACCCAAACTCACACTCTCCAGCGATCAAAGGTCGTGCAGCACACTGGGAGGAAGATGCCAGGGATCATAAGAGTGCCCTTATCAGCCAGATTTTGTCTACGACTGTGGTGCTTCTCTGTGGTCCGCTCCACGCACTGAACGCCAAGTGCACGGTTCCGCTGCCGAGTCTTTCTGTGGCTTTCTGTGGCTCTGATGTCTTTTGCAGACTTGAGTGCTTTTCAGTGAGCCTGGTAGGCTGTGGGGCCAGTTTGGACTGAGGGAAAATTAGCAGGCGGTGCTGAGTCGGGGACAGTGGTGAGCGTGAAGTGAGCGCTATCAGTATCGGGCAGTGGGCACCGATGAAGTGAGGCTCTGTAAGCAGAACTGAGAGTTGCACTCCTGGCGCTCCCAACAATGGCAGCCCCTCTCAACCGCTAACCGCTTTGCAGGCTAAAGGGTATACTGCTGGTATACTGGTGGCTGTGGGTGGGATCCTCGCACTCACTCTATGCCTGCAGCCGTGACGTGGCTGTGATTATTGTGGCTTCTGCTTTTCCCAATTGACTGGGATGCACCCCCCGGCGCACAGCGCACCAAAGCACTACTCCTCTCGTGGCGGCTCCCAGCTCGGCTATCAGCTCTCAACTCGGCTCAGTCCATTCAGCCGGTGCAGCAACGGGTGTATGGCTGACAGCAAAAACAGCAAAACAGAAGAAACGTGTGGGTAGCGAGGTAGCGGCAAGAGCGGTTGTGCGATGTGCCGCTGCAGGTTTGCTGAGAACCACCCGGCTGGAACAGCAGGCAACGTGAGCAGTCGTAAGTCAAAGTTAGAACCTCTGCATCTCTCCTCAATGCAGCCTTGTGATTGGTCTGAGCACCGTGGTTTGGCGCTCAGCCAGGGACTGGGGTCCTGGGCATGTTATCCACTCAGGCTGTAAAGCAGACTTCATGGAGAACATGCACAGTGCACATGACTGGGAGGGCCCGAGAGAGCCGGCCAAACAGTCTTTGCGTACTTAGGAGGGAGCTACCACTCCTCCCCTGCCCTGTGTGAACAGAGCAGCCACGCCCCATCACACAAAGCTGCAGCAGCAGGACAAAAAATAATCATACCACTACGTTATTATCATTTTATTTTTCCTTTCTTTCACTGTTTCAAAGCAGTGGGGCGGCGCTCCTCCACCTTAGCGGAGGAGCCGCTACTCGTTAAAAACTCAGTTTATCCTGCTAAGGCAAGGATAAACCGCCAACTTTAAAACCTGAGGCCGTGAGCTCTATTCCCGGCTCCTGCGCTTGCCTGAATATCCTGTTATTTTGGGCAAATCACTTAATCTCCCAACGTATAAAATTGTAAATTACGCGTGAAACAAAATGGGTTGTAAATACGCAAAATATAATGTCTTGAGCACTTAACTTTCCAATTATGTACTCGCCCTTGAACCACCTCCTATGAATGCGCAGCAGTTTGTTGTAAGCAAGCCAGCTTTATGGTGTATAAACATCCACTCACGCACACTTCGTTTCCACATTCATAGCGGCCAGTCAAGCATGCAAATAGCATTTAGCGCTATCATATCAAACTATTGGCACAAACACCGTTTCTCTTCGTTCAAAGAAAATACGAGCGTCCATCTGTTTACTTTGGCTAATTCAATTAAAATCCAGAGGCCTAGGATGTGCCAGAGTCGGTAGATGACGGGTTGCTGACTGATGAAGTCCTCGAGACAAGCCAGTGTCACATGACAAACCATAAAATAAAACCAATAAAAAAAACTGGTTTTACGGTTGCTCCAAAATAGTCTGAAATCTGATTCCAGACATAAAATATAATTTAAAAATATGGATAATCAGTGTTCCTTTCTGGCTGGTAGCCAGGGCTTTAACATACCTCCGATTATTCTTCGAGGGTTCATCTGAGAGCACAGTTATCAGAAAGACAGCCACATTTCACGATGGTACACGTTGAGACTTATGATTTCCTACGTCGGATTTTCAAGAGATACTCGTTCAGAACGCAGTCCAAAAATAACATTTCCACGCGCCATTTGATGCTGTTAAAATCCATGACCGTGACTCAAAAGCGCCCAATTTTTAAAATTGTGAAAAAACCAAAACTAGTGCAATGTTTGCCGCAGAGCCAATAACTGATGGTTTATTTTTTAGCAGATTAGGACCTGTTTACCAAAACATGTTAAATGTGTGTTTCTAGTGAACTGCAAAAGCCACACGTCCATGTCATTGTACTGCAGAGCACGAATAATGACCGACAAACAACTTTCAGAGCTCCCCGCATCCTTCGTACTAAATAATTTACTCCATAAAACATATCTTATTCGGTATCTGCAAGGGCAGGAAAATCTACAAAAACTTGGCACCCGGCTGCATCGGAACAGGTGGCATTTCTGGAAAGCCGCCAAGAAGGTCTGAAGCTATGTTTGGTAAGATACGTTTTAATTGCGTGACTGGAGCTGACATGAGATTTAGGGATCAGAAATGCAAATGAAAATGTAAAGATTTAAGTTCCCTAAAGAGTTATTTCCTTCTCAGCTGTCTCTGCTTAGATACCGCTGGGCAACCATTGTTTATCAACTTTAGAACAAAGTATTCATTTATTTTAAAAGTTTTAAGTAGTTTCTGCCAGTAACTGTTAGTAGGCTCTCTTGAGGCAGGGGCCATATTATATTAAGGAAAAGAGAGAAAAGGAAAAACAGAGACAGGAGCCGGCAGACACGAAAAACTGACAATTCACAGAAGCAGTTCTCGTAGTTTAGGTGCACTGGGGCTGAACTATTTATTATTTAAGTCTTAGATACCACTCCTGTGCCAGAATATGGTGCCCCTCTGTGTTGGTCTAATTAGGTTAGTGGATACAAAGCATGATTAAAATACCCAGAATGCATTAGGGTCCCACACAGAAGGTCTGGGGCTGAAATAGTGATTGTTATGACAAGGGGTGGAATTTGTCCTCATTACAAGTTTTTGGGCATAACATGTGGGAATCAGTGTTTCCACAACAATTCATACATGTTTCAGGTCAATATTTCTCTGTGGAACTTGCAATGAGCCTGCGGTGTTCCCGCTGGATTTATAGGCCTAATGGTAGTGATAACTCCCATTACCAGGCCCACTTGGATTACTGGCTCAAATGTTACTGAGGACCTAACAGGTAGCATGCTCCAGGCAGGAGTGACATCCAAGGACGGATTCTTAGTGAGAGACTTTTTAAATTTGAGCTGTTTGTTGAGATTTTTGACTTTTGAGGCCTCTAAATCCAGCTGGGATGTGTAATACTTCGGATAGGTAATGAGGGTGAACATGTGGCATAAGAGAGTAAAATCCTGAGCTTCATTCAGTGACCCTGAGATGCTGCTGCTTCACACAGGTTCAGCCTACAACTTCCTCCCCTTTTTGAATCCACACAAATGGCACTCAAAAATGGAACTCAACTATGTTATAGCTCCTCATGCAAAGAAGCATACACTTCACTTCCTCCCCATTTAATACTAAATAAAAAAATAAAGGACAACAAATCCAACAAGGCAACACTAAAAAAAAGTATCTGATGAACTCATGGAGTAAACCTACAACATATTTGTGTAAACTTCTTGGAATGGTGACAGCGCATCAAGGTTTTGTAGAGCTCCACTCACACTTGCGCCAAGGTCAACACGAACAGACAAGTCTGATTGCATTGATGGGTAATGATCAGCACGTTTTCAATCTTGAGCGCAAACAGCACTCCCTATGAAACCACCTGGAGCAAAATCAGAGCAGCCGTCAGAAGATTTAGGGGCAATTAGCCCAGATCCTACGAAGCCAAGATTCATCTTCACACAACCACCACCCTAGTATTTCATTCAAATCAAAGTTAGAATCATGGTCAGGATTCACATCACATTCACATTTAGCCAAACTGCTGAAATGCCATATTTTGACATTCACTCAATGAGCAAAATTAGTGTGCAAAATGACCACCTTAAGGGGCTAAGAAAAGATTTTGCCTCCTTTCTGAGCCCAGATTTCTTTTTTTAGATGCATTATCTGACCTGCTTCAAGTTGCACAACCCTTCTACAACACTTATGACCATAACACTCCTCACATGTACTTTGGGTTATTTTACATAGGAAGTTGGAACCCTTCCTCGACCCCATAGCCAAGCCTCTGGACAGAGCTCTTTATTTAAAACTCAGGTATGGGACCCTTCCGGTGCATGAGTTCACCGCGGGGTGGTCTAACGCTGGTGGTCTGCCGCGCCCCTGCCCCGGGTGAGCGGCTCCAAAGGAGTCTGTGGCGCATCTACTTTTTGCCTGCCCCGCTTATAAAGTTGCCAGGAAGGTCTGGTTGAAACCAGTATGCATGGGGTTGGGTTTGAGGTGCCATAGAATGGCCCTACGAGTTCTCACCACTGACCCGACATCCCCTGCCATGGTATGCGGGGTGGCTAAATATCTGAGCAGTGCATGGCTGACTCGTACTAGGAGGATGAAGCTATACTCCACCCCGCCAAATTGCTAGCAGGCCCTTATAGGCAGGACGCTATGATGATGACTGGATGGATTTGAAGTCATTATGCAACCGTGTACTGATGAGGATGTTTGGCTGGAGTCTCATAATAATCACCCAATGTACTGTATAATGTGTAGGCTTCAACTTTTTAACAAGGGTATTTTATCGTTGATAGCTTTTACCAATGTTTCATTGTATAACATGTATTCTTTTATGGTGAGAATTTTTACCGAATAAAGATTTATACAAGTACAAGTTATTTTACATTCTTTTTACCTTTCAATAGACACCCGGGCAAGCTTGTCTATTGTACATGGTTCTCTTCCCATCAAAATATTTAAAGGACTGCAGCCACTCAAGGTGGTAGTAAACCGAAATATGACCATATCATTTTTTTTCTTCCCTTTTGCAGCATTTTCTGTGTTTAGGAGCCCATGATTGAATTACACCCATAATCACCCAGATGAAACGTTCAACAGTTCCATTTCAGCAGGGTAATAAAGATAAGTATTCCTATGCAAGTACCATTTCAACGAAAGAAGGACTTTAATCCAGCTTAATTAAACTGGGCACCATTGTCACTTACAATTGATGTAGGCAGGCCATCTCTTTGGAATACATGATCAAAAAATTGAAGCATCAGACTGGAATCAACCGTGTCCACTACACAAACTTCTAGCCACTTTGAAAAGAAGTTAAACAGCACTTTGATATATTTGTCCACTCTGCATTCCATATATATCCCAAGAAGTCCAAACCTAAGTCTTCCCAAAGCAAATCAGGATGTGGTAAGGGATTTAAAGGAGAGCTTAAGATGACGTGGGATATGTCCCACTGGTACGTTCATGCACCATTTTGTTACTGTGCATGAATCTACACCAGACCTCCAGTACTGGTCTTTGACTCTCATCATATTTTTTACCAAGCCCAGGTGTCCTTTATGGTTAATCAACACTATTCTGCATCTTAAGGATAGTGGAGGTACAATTCCCACAGCCAAAAAGAAAAACAACTCCATCAGTTAATTCACTTCTGACCTCCCAGAAACTCTTCACACACTCATCAGGACATTTCTTATCTAGCCATCCCGTCCTAAACAAATAAGCTTTTCTTAGAGCATTTTTGCTTCCATATCCACCCATCCATCCATCCATTCCTATTTGTGTATACGTTCATTCACGGGTAATGGTGCTCTGCTTAGGAAGCCTGCAACCCTGATTTTACAATTGCATGCAAATATCTCTTACCTGGTGTAGAACACACTGCAGGAGTTCATTTTTGCCCAGAACTGTTTACGTTCTTAACTAATTGTCTCATTAGTTTCACCAGAAACAAAATTTAATGTTGTTGGAAAAAACTTCCATAAGGCATGGGTAGGATCTTACCTGACCTTTACACATCAGAGAAGGGGCATTTTATATTACATCCACCAGATCTTTCTGTGCATGACACAATTCTCACTCACCTTATGACCTAAACAAGACACAGTCAAAAAGCGAATTTACATTTCTTTAACTCAGCCATTAAACCATTCTCTACTAGAACGTTTAAAATATTCTACAGTCATCCATCATGATATTACCAGTCCCTCCACATGACCAAGATGTTGTCTTGGAATAATGTGACATTCTTTAAAGCTTTAAATAATTGATGCATAAGTCTCTAGAACACAGTGCTCACAGAGGTCAACCAAAAAGGCATACAGATGGATTCAGAACACCTAAGGTGTGTAATGAAAGCAGTGAGGCATTTGTTTTCTTGATGCAAGGGCACACGAGGATAGATTAAAGCTAGATCAATGGAAGGGAACTATTTCACCCTCTTGGACATTGCAAGGAGCTAATTGATTCTAAGTAACGGAAATGTGGTTATCAAGATATTTTTATTAAGATCCTTCAAATGGTTACAACTAAGGGAGCCAGTAATTCAGTGAATTCCAGTGCTTCAATGATCCCTAATCTTTCTAGCCTCTCAAGTTCTGCTCCCACTTCACTCCTGATATCAATACGCATATTCCTTGCTTAATGTTTTACTGGTGTGGCTTCCTTCCTTAGTAAAATCTTGCGTGCAAGCCCCTCTAATTTACCCACACCACCAACAAATAGTCCGGGGAATTATTTACAGAGTTTGAGCAAACCACTCCACATCACTTACCAGCAACATTTGCTCTGGGCTGTTGACACCTAAGGTCATCACAAAATAAAATGATGGATGGAATGTTGAAACTTTTCAAACACTCACCCCCTGTCACAGATCTGGGTTTAATCCATCATTTTCTTTGCTCGCCACATCACCCCAGTTTGGACCCAGCCATATGCAAATCAGTCTTGGCCCTGCTCCCCATGGGAAGAGTCCAGCCTGAACTGCCAAGTCAGGTCCACCCTGGACTGGAAACAAGCATCCTGGGACTGGTTTTGGGGTATCACCCCATATCAGCTGAGCTAGTTTGAATCCAGTAGTGCAGTGAGCACAGGGCCCATGTCTGGCAATAACCATAGCTACTTAGGGCGCACATAGCAACATCACAAAATAAAATGATGGACGGAGTGTTGTGTTTGCTATGTGTGTCCTAAGTGGCCAAGGGTATGCCCAGATGTGGGTTTCTTGCCAGCAAAATAAATATGGATTAAATCCATATCTGTGAATAAAAGTGAGTGTTTGAAAACTTTCAGCACTGTTTCAACTGTTTATTGTGAACTAAATAGTCCATACTGCCACATCTGTTACACATAACTTTAATCTCCTTGCAGGTGTTAAACATTGGTTTGAAGATCAAGACAAGTTTGCTAAAAAAGAATTTTTTCATTACAGATGTGATGTTTTTTTTCTCGGATACTGCGCATTCCCTTGAGAAACTTTGTGGACTGGCTCTTTTTCAATATTGCTGTCCAATGCATGTTTGCTCACTTCTTGACATTTCTCCTTTTTTGACAACAGTTATGATGTCTTTAATGTTGGATCCCATTAAAATGCAATCTTCATTTGGATATTAGGTTTGGACTACCTTACAATTTGGTCATCATAAAATGTAACTAATTTCCAAGTAATAGTCGGTGTTTAATGCTGCGATTACTGGTTTTGGAAGAAATTGTACCTATCCATAGCAGTGCTTGCTTTCGATGTAAAATAAGTGTTTAGATTAGTGGTTCTTAACATTTGACTTCAGTGGAGCCCCAAGTAATCAATACTGGAAACTGGGAACCCTCACTGAATCATTTTTGGAATCCTGGGGACCCCCACTGAGCCCTTACTAGATGGTTGTGAGAATCACAACACAGGTTACAGATAGAATAACCTCAATAAAATGACCACTTCAAGACCACCGGATTTGACCATCTGAGCCAAACAAGCCATGATACCGTAAACGGCATTGGGCTCAAGGCCAATCACTGAGGGACACTGTGTCTCAATGGCTTAGAGCCAGAATTAAAAGGAAGAAGATGAACAGCCTGAGACCTGTCTAACAAAAAAAATGTAAGCTATTGTTGAGCGACTCCTATGAGCCCTACGCTTTCCAAGTGTTCTAGAAAATGGCATGAGACACGGTGTCAAAAGCAGCCAACTGGTCCAACAGGACCACCACCGCCGTATGACCCTGATGTAGATTCACCTTGATAAATGCGGCTACTTCAAGCTTGACAGTTTCAGTACTAAATAGTACACCCGATTGAGTTCTATGGAGTGGATGGTTCTCTTCTAGGATGAACTATGATAGTTGTTCATTAACCCCTTCAGCGCTGATGACAAAGCCAGCTCGTCATGGGCGTTACCTGCGCTACGCGGATGACGAGCTGGCTTTGTCACAAACCGCGCATTTTTCAAATTCCAGCGCACAGCGGGAAAACGCGGTAGCGCGACAGAGGTTAATCATCTTCTCTAGCAATTTCAATATCCGCCGGACAAGAGAGATGTTTCTGAAGTTACACAGGTAGATGGCTCTGCAATCGGTTTTATTAAAAGTGGTAGGAGTTGGGCTTCAAAAATGGAAAGAGCAGTTTTTAACATATGTGGTGGATAGGGGCCGAGAGTGGAGCCTAAAACCTAGTTGAAAATTGCTTGAGCTGATTCTTCTAAGGAAATCGTTTTGCCAGCTTGAAAGGAAGGTACGGGATGGGCTATATTTGAATGGACATAGCACTCTAACTAAATTGGTGTAGGTATTCTCTATTATTTTATTATGGAAAACATCTGACAGATTATCAGAGAGCAACGCTAAAGATGAAAATGTATGTTCACATGCAGTTGAAGGGATTCAGGATTGTACAATAAAAAAAAAAATCTTTGGGGTTAATCAGCAAGGAAATCTGGGTAGCGAAAAATTCAGTCAGAGCTTTAGGGATAGATTTCTGAAAACTTGTTAAAGCGTCCTTAAATAGATTTCCTGCCGTCGAATCCTAATTATTTATCCACATTCCTTCTGTTTAATGAGGCTTTCCACTTCTTTGAGGTCCAGTGAAAACCAAAAAGAAGAAGGTTTTATTCTTCTTGAGTGCCAGATTTTAAAGGTACAATTTTATTAATGTCCTCAGTAAACCATTTTTTAATAGCAGTGTCATCCAACCTGCTATTATGCATGAGTGCTGGCTTAAATGGAGGTAGTAAAATTGAAAGGTTCGCCTCTGTAATTTTATGCCAAGCAAGGGATGATTTGTAAGAGCCTTGTTTGAGCACCTGCTTTCATTGGAATCAAAAAGAGAAGGGAACTAAATAATTATCCAACCAGATAAGTTGATCTGGCGTACCTATCTGGAGATAATGATAATTAGAGAAAATTAGATGCATAGGGCCTGATTATGAGTTTGGCGGTCCTCCTGTGTGCCCGCCACCCCTGCGCCCACAGGAGGATCACCAAGCTCGTGGTGCGCCCGCCCTCCAGATTATGACTTCAATCAATGGCGGGCGGGTGGTTCTGCGACAGTCTCGTGGCGACGGTTGTATAAGGCTCATTGGAGAGTCAGTAAAAGATAGAGAGTGAGAGTGTAAAACACGAGCAGTAGGTGGTCCTACTGCGACGGAGGGTGTCATGGTTCATCATAGGGCCTGCTCCTCGTCGGGTCGGCTCTGCAGTACCCAACGGGCACCCTATGAGGGGCTCATTTGCAGAGATCTTTTATTCCTTGCCTTATGGTGCTGTAGGTGTAAGGGGCCTACCAAGTGTAGATGTAGTGAAGTGAAGGTGCTGGATTAAAACAGGTAAGGAAGTCCGAAAAGGAGTTTTATACTGGCTGGCTTCCCACCTGATTAAAAATATATAAGAGTTGCAACTACCTGATTCTATGTGTCAGCATGTTGTGCTCTACACTTGGTAGGCCCCTTACACCCACAGCATCATACGGCAAGGAAAGAGCCCATCATAGGGTGCCCGTCGGGTATTGCAGCACCGACCCGACGAGGAGTAGGCCCCATGCTGTAGCATGACACCCAGCTGGCTGGGTGTTTGAGGGACTTAATTCCGATAGGAGGGATTCCCCTTTCCCTCTCTTCGCATTAGGACCACCTACCACTCGTGTTTTACACTCTCATTCTCTATCTTTTACTGACTCGCTCAGGAACAGGATGCCTCTTTCTGGTTGTGTGATTATCTGGGCATTTATGCTGGACCTTATAAAAGCCCACAGACCCCCCCTTCTGGGAGGTCTGTGGGGATGGAGTGGAGCTTGGTAGATCTGAAGCTAGATGATCTCCAGATCTTAAAACCACAGTTGAAGAACACCACAGGGTAAATGTGCTAAACAATAGAGTGAAGCAGCGCAGCGTCAGACTCATGGTTCCATTAGGGGGAACATTGGACTTCAATGCTACTCTGTCTTGCCCATTTTGTACTCCAAGGATGATAAAAGTAACTCCCAAGAAGATGGAGGAAAGGGGAATTGGGAAAAAACATACGTCACTGCATGGCTCCCTCTCTTGGACCTGGTATGGACTTGTCTCATGGATAGAGTGAACAAACAACATTACTATTTACTCTCCTAACCTGAGCTACCTAATAAATTGCGTCTGATTCACGTTTTAGAACTGGGTAACAATCTACAGCTACATGTGCATATGAATACAAATGGATCACCTGTGATGCATAACTGGAAAATTTAGTCTGAGCTCTAACTCCTCAGAGTGTAATGACGTATGCATATGCCTTGAATCATACCGAATGTAGATACAATACGTTTATTAAGCCAAATCAAATATGTAGCTCAAAATGTTTAGGAGGAAGGACAGATTATCACTTCAAGTCAAGAACCTCATTTTAGTTCAACAAAGTGTGTCCCAAACAATACCGCCTTTAAAAAACTGATAGTAGAAATCCTACAATAAGAGGGTTCCAAAAGATATTTGAAGCACAATTCAGTCTTCAAACTGAACAATATCTGAGCAGACAACAATGCTGCCATTGGGAAATGAGGTTATTCCAAGTAAGTGACTTGATCTACTCAAATTCAAAAATGTTCACAACCCTCTTGTTTGTTCTCATTTCGCATGAGAACTCCATTATGTGAGTGACATCTTGGATATACCAGATACTCATCGTCCATGGGCTTTCATTTTAAGACTATGGAATGTTACTTAAATCTGCATGCAATATTAATTATATGTAATCAAATTTTAAGATATAATGTACTAACTAGCTAATGTGTAAGAAGCCTTAACAATATTTCTTTGCAGAAATGCATGTTGCTCTTTGCTTTGAATAAACAACCGTGGAATAGCATTCTGTGCTAAACACTTTGCTGCAAAAATGGCTAAGGACTTTGTCACTTTTCTAACTTAGAGTGGACAGCACTGTGCTTAAAATCTCTGATAGAAAAAGAGATATTTGAGGTGGGCAGAGTTGCTGGTTTTGTAGATGAACTGCAATGTAAGTGGCTCTCCTCCTATACTTGGGACCTACCCACAGTTCCTAGTTTTGTTTTGCATCTATATGTCCCCAAAAAGTTTGTCTACCATAGCTTCTTCCTGGAACATTTAAGGGTCATGCGTCAAGTGGGCGCCGAAACAAAGGTGGTGGTCTCAAAACATGATTTTGCCATATTAATTCCCATAAGAATATTTAGGAGGCGGTATAGAAAAAACAGACGAAGGGAAATACACAAAAATTGGCAGAAAGTTATACATTTACTCAGAAATCGTGCTTTTCATTATTTGTTGGAAATCTGGTCAGCTGGTTTTGGGAAATTTGTATTTAAATCATAGTGTTATCTGGAGAGCAAATAAAAAAAATAAAGCATTCTGATTGGTGGAAAGGACTTTTTTCCCATCAGCCCCTTTGATCCTGCGGGAATGGTACCAGTCCTTTGCAACAAGCAATCTGATTGGGTAGCCAGAACATCTAGCAAAATGTTACGGCCTCCATTACAGGACTCGGGGACTCAGTCCCCCTGTCCTGAAAGAAAAGTTTAGAAAACATATAGGGGGCAGGTCAGGGGTACCATGGCCCCTCGGCATGTCAGTGAGGAACCCAGAGAGGACCCCGGGCCCAAATCTAAAAAAAATAATTGTGCCGCGGGCATCGTGGCACTTCCATTGGACCCAGCGCAGCCACCTGTCTGGCACCGCAGGGCAACTTCAAGAGACATGCAAGCTTCCCAAACGGAAGCTGGCACAGTCTCACTGTACAGTGTGCTGACATTTGGTGGCAGTACCACAGAAATACCACAGTACAGAGTAAAGAATGTGGAGTGTGGGTGATTATGGGGATAGCTTCCCATGGAGGTTTGGGTGCAGGACCTGAAGCCAATCCCATGTCATGCTCAGCCGAAAGCCGTGCATGACAGGGGCTGGCTGCCTGCAGAGTGGATTGGGGGCAGGGCCTAGCTGCAGTCTCTACGACCAAGCCTATGCCAATCACAGCCAAATGTAAACCCTATATTTTCAAACCAAGAAAAATGGTTTAAAAAAAAACTATTTGATTTGGGGGGGGGGGATTAACTATAGAAAGGAAAAATGGCATCCAAACTTGGAGTCAACCAAAAAAAAAAAAAATCTGCACTCTAAGGGGTGAGCATAGACCAGGTTTTCCCTTACTGCGGCATTATGTTCTCCAAAGGCAACAATTTGAGGCAGTGCGTGCAGTGCATTGCATAGAGTGGATTCACATCCCTCTGTCGTTCCAGGACTTCAGGTGCTACTGTAATTTCAGCTTGGACAGAATGTCCTGCACTTGATGTAGAAGCCTCGTCTTCATTACGTTTTCTCTCTCCACAAGCAACTTGTCTGCTATGCAAGGCCTTTAGATGTTTTTTCATCCCTGAAGTACTAAAGGAGCTCTTTTTTCAGTAGCCCTACAAAAGTCCTCCTCGAGCAGGTTGCACAAACTTTTTTTTCTGCATGTAGAATGAAAATGGCTGCCATTCTCTGACGTCGTTCTGGTGGGCTCCCCCTGCTCCTCATCCTGGTTGTCAGGTGTCACAGCATAATTATGCAAAATGATGTGCTATTATGCTTAATTACGCTATATGCAGATTGCACTCACCCACATGGTCCGTTCTGGAAAACAATTCTACTCAAAAATGTAATTTTACCTTGATTTCCTGTCGCTCATGTTCAAAACACAGGCGCTCCCCTTCGGGTTTGTAGTTTTGTGCAAAAAAATTACCGGAATGGTAGGTTCAGGTAAAAAATTGTAGTGGCATGTTTGTTGACAGTCCACGTTAATGGGAGTGCCACTCATGTTTAAAACATAGCCCCTCACAATTGGATTTGTAGGTTTGCGTTAAAAAATTAACCGAGTGGTCCGCTCGAGTAAAAAATCTACCTGGAATGTTTTTGATTACACCTGGTAATTGAATTGCTGCTTGTATTCAAAACACTGCTGCTCGCATTAAAAAATCACCTGAATGTTACATCTCACATTACAATTTCTCCCCGAACAGAATCTCATTATGCGATGTGCTGTGGTGGCATAATCACGGTAATTTTCCATGAATTTCATTACGCAATATTACCAAAATTATGTCAATTACTCTGACGTAATTAAAATTTTACCCAAGCCTATTCAAGGCACAGCACTGAACACTGACACACACAAATGCTAATGCCAAGTGAGGAGGAAAAGGTGGGAACTTCCGGTAAATGTACCAGAATTGTGATTAAAACCAATCAGATATTTCCTCTGTGTCACAGGTACAGCCTACTATTTTCAGGTACTGCGGTACCATTTTCAGGTACCATGGTACTGCAACACCTAGAAACGGGAAATATGTAGCATTTGGGGATATCCTGCGGAAACTGTCATAAAGTTGCCACCTGCGGTTAAGTTAATAGAAGAAAATATACATGGGCCATAGAACAGCATCTGCAAATAGAGCACACAGACTTGTGAAGAAAATAAAAGAAGTAATAGAAATGTTTAAAAACCTGTTTAAAACATTATTTAAAAAATCTCAAAAACAGTAGTTAAAGATGACAAAAAACTTTTTAAGACAATAAGTGAAAAAATGCACAAACCACACAAAATAGTAGTATCCATTCTTTTCGGCGGGGGTTAGGCCCTGCGTCCAACCCCCACTGTGCACGGTGTAGCCTGTGCATGGCAGGTAGTGTGCTGCTTGCAGGGGATGAGCGCAGGCCTGTGGCCAACCACACTCTGCACATGGGTGAAGGCTGTGCATACCATGTTTGGCTACTCAGCTGGGGTTGGGTGCTAGCTGCAGGCCAGGCTTAGTGGCCAACCACTGCCATGTGCATCCAAAATCTGTGCTCAATAGTAGAGTTGGATGAATATGATAGAAATTCACTGAAAAAACACAAGAGTTACTGTGACGTTATAGTTAGATGTAAGGTAAAAACAAAAGAACCATTGAAATTCACCAGTTATAATTTAGTGAGCTAGCTATAACTTGAAACCCCACTATACTGCACTCATGACCTTTATATTACATCTCATGACATGTTAAATTTACATAATTGATGCCATCACTCATAACATTTTAAATTACATTTATGACATCACTGATGACATCTCAAATGGCATTAGTGATGACATGCCTTGCGAAGGGCTCTTTTCATAATGAAGCGACTCTAAGAACATGCACCAAATATCCATCACTTGTGAATCGGTGGACATTCATTTAGTCCACTCCCAGGCCCCAAGGAGCCAGCACCACAAAAGGAGTGTTAAATCACTGACTGCAGACACAATTGCCTAGGTGCCCATTGCAAAAGGAGACTGGAAACACACTGTCAAGGTAGTAAAGCTGTCACGGCTACATTATATTGATGTGCGCATGTGCATCTTGAGAGAGACCCCACAACATTAAGCATAGGATAGGGGGCATCCATCATTGTGGGGAGACTTCAGGTGCACGGTGCACCCAATGTAAATGCCAAGTACCTACTGGGTGGAGTGCCTCATTAACTAGCATATAACCATGTGACTTACTTTCTTCAAAAAGTTTTTAAGTTTACACAGACATTTTGAGCTCCTTTAAAACTAACATGGCTGCCTTTAAACTCTATAGACAGGAGACGCGTGTCCTGTATATAGGACTTTCAATTGATTGGGCTAAAACACTCGATTTTCTTGTGTAGAATGGCTCTAGATGCTGGTGTACATGCATACCTGTCATCATTTTGTTCATGCATGCTGTATAGGTCTTTATTTGAGATAGGTAATCCATTGGCTTTAGTAAAACCTCTTTATTTCAGTTAGGGCATCCCTAATTGTTGTTGAGGTTTCCTAATGTGCAGGGAATTATGCTAACATGTCACCTGGTGTAAATCAGATTTACTCCTAAAATATGCAAAAACCACAAATCATTTCTGGGATGTCCAAAACCACAAAACACACCTGAACAATAAAAAAAAACCATGAATCATGTCTGAGTTGTCCAGAAACCACACATCACATCTGAACACCTCAAAACCACAAATCACTTCTGAGGCAGTTGTAAAATCCAAATAAGATACAATTAGTGCTGTAGCTGAACAATTAGTTTGCACATCACTGAAACGCCTGAATGACATGAATTATTTCCTCGCACTTTAAACTACTTGTTTTTTTCATTTGATATTGTATTGTCGATTTTGGGATTCGGTAAGACTTTAATGGGCTTGCATAAGACATAGATGCTTGAATAAAAGCATCCTTCGATTCAGTATGTAGTCATGCCTTATTAAAAGTAGAGCCGATTGGTGGAATTTTGAAGTGCCGATAAATGGGTTTTGAGAAATTACCTATTGGGTTTGTGATCAGTGTCCCCCAATCACGCCTGAAATTTGAATAAAAAAATTCTGCATTTGTCTGGTTGATGTTACTGAAAATATTCTGAAAAGTACATTTTGGATCTGCAAAATTTTGAACGGGCAGTTATATCTGCCAAATCTCAGTTGGTACTTAACTCTGACAGAGCACACCAGACAAGTTTCAGGGACTGTCCATAGTGGTGAAGATGCACTTTAGGGATGCTTCTTTGTGGAGTTTGAAAATCTTACAGGGTAATTTACTCTAACAAGCAGACTTCCAGGTCAGCTGAGACTGTGGCTTCTGCTTCTTTAGCGCAGAACTCCCCAGCCTGTTTAGAGATTCCTGCCTAGTCGGGATCGCTAATCCTTCAGAGCAACCAATGCTGCAGCGATTGCCTGAAGGCAGAAGAGTTTTCTGAGCATTTGTCATGTTTCTTGTTTCTGCCTTTTTTCAAGAATATGTTCCTAAGCTAGGTTTTTTGTTTTTAAAAAACAAAAAATCAAGTGCCTTGAATGCAGGGAGTTCACTCCTTGAGTATGGAAGTCATTGATGACTTTCTCCACCCAAGACCACCATGTCTTCCAGGACAATCTAATTATGTTCAACCCACCTTAAGTAGGCCAGGCAACTGTAACTATGACCTGTCAGCCCATTGGAAATGGGCTGGCAGGTGAAGAATTTTCACTAATGGAAATTCTACACTTTGCTCACCTCTAAATGAGGAGGGAGAGCAGCGAGTTTGGATAGACGGGATGTCCACAATCTATGGTGGGACACCCGCTCCAGAAAACTCTAAATGAGGCCCTTAATCATGATTTGTAGATCCTAGTGTATAGGAGGGTCTCGGTAGTGAGCTTGAATTACGGAAGACTAGCTACATGCTGGACAGGTGATCCATATGTATCCATACAGTCCATGACCGACATGTACTATACAGTTATGTGAACCATGAACTCCCTCACCGTGGGATGACTCCTGGTGGCCCTCGGACCAGCACTCACCCCTCCACCACACACGCCCGCAGACTCAATATCATCCTCAACAGTGAGCTCTCCATGAGACAACAGGTCTACTTGGTTGCCTCCACCTGCATCAACACCCTCAGAATGTTCCGTAAACTCTTCAGATGGATTCCAACCGACACGAGAAGAACTGTCACACACGTCCTCATCACCAGTTGACTTGACTATGGGAACACCTCTATGCCGGAGCAACCACCCTCCTCCTCAAGCACCTCCAGACAATCCAGAATGCAACAGCAAGAATTATCCTGGACCTGCCCAGATGATCCCACCCCACCTCCGTAGCCTACACTGGCTCCCTGTCAATAAGAGATGCCGATTCAAGCTGCTCATGCACGCCTACAAAGCACTCCACAACACGGGACCAGAATACCTGAACAACTGCCTGACCTTCCACCAAGCCACCAGACACCTGCAGTCTGCCTCCCTGGTTCTTGGCACCATCCCCATCATCCACTACACTCGAGCCAGAGGATGCTCCTTCTCCCACCTAGCTACCAAGGCCTGGAACAACCTCCCCATCCACCTCTGAACCTCCACCTCGCTCGCCGAAATCAGGAGTGGGCTCAAGGTCTGGCTGTTCAAGTAGCCCCACCCCATGCAGTGCCTGGATAACCCCTAGGGTGATTAACACGCCCCACAAATACTGGTTGATTTATTGATTGATGGAAAACAAAGGCTTCCACAAACCTATATTATGGGGAGCCAGATTTAGCAGTTGCTGCTAGTAGCTTGCACTTTGGTGCCCATGGTCCTTGCTTTGCTATCTTTCTTCTCATAAAGCACTGATGCACTGGCAGGAACAGATAGTACACAGCCCAGGGTTGAGACAAGCAGTCACCCTTTATGTCATCAGTTTCAAAGGACGTGTAATGTCATTTCCACTATCCCTGTCATTTTGGTGAAGTGATAGCCATGGTTACTTCATTAGTCCATATTGGCTAGACATGTACATACCATAAATCTGAGAAGCAGCCCATGGTTCATATTTACCATACTGGTAGTCAACCCATAAATGATAACAGCATTCAGCAAACCTATTTAGCATATAAATAGTTTCAACCAGGACAGGTAACAGTTTGTGTAGGTTGAACTGATGTGGCAGAAACATAAAGATCGGAAATAAAAGAACCCTATTCAGTTTATATACATGTTTGGATCATGGGCTACATACAACACTCTAAGTAATATATACAGTTATATGATACATAATGCAAAAAACTCAGCAACACTTTTAACAACACAAAACAAAATGAATAAAACAATATCAAAATGTATTCTATATACCACAATAATCACATTACAGATTAAAACCTTTTCGTGTTTAAAATACAATCTCCGATGATATAAATCACAAGAAAACTAAAAGTCTACGCAGTGTTTCGGTAAGATGTTTTTCTTTCACCTTCTTCAGGACAGTTTTCTAAAAAAGTAGGTTTCTAGAGGTCTATTTCATTAGAAACTAGAGGAGGAAGTACAGGATTAATAGTGTCCTTCCGTAGTATTTGGAATAATGATCTTCCCTTAATAAAAAAACACTTGATGTGGGTAATGTTCGTTGGTACCACCGTAACAAAATCACTGAGGTTCAAATCTGAACTGTTACTTTCATAGATGCAACAGATGTTCCGTGATTGGAGGAATAGAATTCTAAAACCTTTTCGCCATTTTCAATTAGGGCGATGACAGAAATGTCACGGTCGCTTTGAGAAGTATGCGACCGAGAATGGTACAAAGCCTGTTACACTAAATTCGGCCTCCCTGCAACCAACGAAGTGCTTCCGGATCAGGATACACTCCCTATTCAGAATATTAGGGTTTCTCCCTCTTTTTTCTATAGAAACATAAATATGATATCACATGTCATAACCTTAGGTTTATTTATATATATATCTATAAAATTGTGTCTGTGCCTAAAAGACGTACTGGTGATAGAAACTTCTTGACAGTCATGTTTCCTGCACTAGAAATTGAGGCTAAAGAAGAGCCATGCTTTAAAAACATTTTCTGAGGTTTAAACAGTCGATCATCAAATTAATGATCACTAGGAAGTGAATTCCAGAGATTAGCAATCTGAAATGTGAAGGCACAAATATCTTGATGCTCTTTCCAAACCTGAGATACAACAAAAAAACAAGCTTTGGCAAAGCCAATAGGTTGCGACCATGTGAGAGTTACTGGCTTTGCCAATGTCTTATAGACATGTTGTACAGAAGCATGGGGGACTGTTCATAGAAGGTTTTGCAATCACACAGAAGGGGGGAAGGGGCGAGGGAGACCAAAGTAGAGTGGAAGGGTTGTTATTTGCACATAGTTATAGCAGCACTACGATACAAAAAGATTGCAGTAACCATAAAACTGGAAGTGTTGGTGTGAGTGAGTGGCGCAGTGACACAAGTGATTAGAGAACAACGTGAGGTGGCGAAAAAACAATAAAACCAATAAATTATAGGGGTCAAACAAATGATTTTAACAAATGCAAGTACAGTTTCATTTTTTGCGAATGACCCTCTAAAAGCCGCAAATGGCGTTGTGAACTCGACGGCGTTTCGACTTATTTAATTAAAGGTCATCATCAGGACGGTGGTTAAATATTTCTTGAAATAGTCCTGGTGGCACTATGAGAGAGGAAGAATCCAGGGAAAAGAATGCGCTTTGCAGAAACTACTGCAGGACGTCAATTGAATGTAGACCGGGGGGTTAAGAGTTGCCGTCTCGGCGTGCAGGAGTCACGGACTGGAGGGGAAGTGATGTCCGTGGTTGGTGAAGCGATCAGTGCTTTGTGGTTAGCACAACCGGTCAGGTCGTGATCAAGGAAGTCGGGCTGAATCCTCTCCTGTGTGATTGCAACACCTTCTACGAACAGTCCCCCCTGAATGACATACCAGTTGAGACATTGTTCCTTTTGTTATAATGCTTACCCGGTCTCAGCTGGGTTAACAGGTTTGCTCCTGTTTCTGTTTTCTTGGTACAGCAGCATGGAGCTCAGTAAAGTAGAGTGGAGTGGCATGGCATGGAGTGCTGTGGTGTGGTGTGAAGTGAAGTGTAGTGGTTTGGAAGTGGCATAGCATAGCTTGGAGTGGCATAGAGTAGAGCCAAGTGGCGTAGAGTGAAGTGGGCTAGATTACAATGGTGTAGAGTGGAGTGGGGTAGAGTGGAGTGGAGTGGAGTGGTGTAGAGTGGAGTGGTGTAGGGTGGAGTGGCATAAAGTAGAATGAAGTGGGGTAGAGTAGAGTGGAGTAGACTGGCATAACATAAAGTGGCATAAAGTAGAACAGTGTAGAGTGAAGTGGTATAGAGAGGATAGGCAGAGAGTAGATCTGAGTGGAGAAGAGTGGCTTAAAATGGAGTTGGGTAGACTACAGTGGTGTAGAGTGAAGTAGCATGGCGCGGAGTAGAGTGGAGTGGTGTAGAGTGGAGTAGAGTAGAGTAGAGTGAAGTAAAGTGGCATTGAGTGATAGAGTGGAGTTGAGTGGAGTAGAGTAAAGTGGCTTGGAGTGTAGTTGGGTAGAGTAAAGTGGTGTAGAGTGCACAGAGTAGAGTAGGGTAGAGTAGAGTGGCATAGAGCAGAGTAGCATTGTGTGGAGTGGAGTGGGATAGAGTGATGTAGGGTGGTATTGTGTGGAGTGGAGTGGTGTGGTGTAGCATAGAGTAGAATGGCATAGAGTGATGCAGAGTGGAGAGAAATAGAGTGGCGTGGTAAGGTGTTGCGTGGAATACAGTACAGTGGAGTGGTGTAGAGTAGGGTGGATTGGTGTAGAGTGCAGTGGCATAGAGTGCAGTGGCATAGAGTGGTGCAGATTACAGCAGAGCGGCGTATAGTGCAATGGGGTACAGTTTAGTGTAGTAGAGTGGTGCATAGTATAGTAGAGTGGCGTAGAGAGCAGTGGCATAGAGTAAAGTGGTGTACAGTGCAGTAGCATATAGTGCAGTGCTATAGAGTGCAGAGGCCTAGAGTAGAGTGGTCTAAAGGTGAGGAGAAGGGTGTAGCGTGCGGTGGTGTAGAGTGCAGTGGAATAGAGTGCAGTGGCATAGAGTAGAGTGGTGCAGAGTAGAGTGGTGCAAAGTGCAGTGCCGTAGAGTGTAGTGGCATAGTGAGCAGTGGCATAGAATAGAGTGGTGAAGAGAAGAGTAGAGTACAGTGGCGTAGAGTGCAGCAGATTAGAATAGACTTGGGCAGAACAGAGTAGACTGGCATAGAGTGCAGTAGCGCAGAGTGGGGCAGAGTAGAGTGCGGTGGCATAGAGTTCATTTGCATAGAGTAGGGTGGTGCAGAGTGGAGTGGCATAGAGTGCAGTAGCACTGAGTAGAGTGGTGTATAGTGCAGTGGCATAGAGTAGAGTAGTGCAGAATAGAGTGCAATGGTATAGAGTGGTGCAGGGTAGAGTGCAGTGACAAAGAGATTAGTGGCATAGCTTGCAGTGGTATTGTTTGCAGGCATAAAGTGCAATGGCCTAAAGTGCAGTGGCAGGGAGTGGTGCAGAGTGGAGTGGTGCAGAGTAGAATGCAGGACCCTAGAGAGCAATGGCATAGAGTAGAGTCATGCAGAGTAAAGTGTTATAGAGTACAGTGATTTAGAGTGGTGCAGAGTAGAGTGCAGTGGTGCAGAGTGCAGTGGAATAGAGTGCAGTGGCATTAAGTATCATGGTGCCGAGTAGAATAGATTGGCTTAAAGTGCAGTGGCATAGAGTGGTCCAGAGTAGAGTGGCGTAGAGTAGAGTAGCGTAGAGTCCAGTGGTATAGAGTGTAATGCCATAAAGTAGAGTGGTGCAGAGTAGAGGGCAGTGGCATGGAGTAGAGTACAGTGGCATGGAGTACAGGATACCAGGGTGAGCAGGAAAAGAAACTATATGGAAAGGGGACGGGAGGGAGGGAATAGAAGCTACATGGATTGGGATTTGGGAGATAGGCTGAAAACACAAGCACGTATATGGAATGCTTGAACACAAAGGAAAAAGTAGCTCCAAAAACGGGAGCAGTGGATGGACACAAGTACTTGGTCCACCCTCCAGGGCAGGGCCAAACACAAGACTAGAACATGGCACTTGCATGCCGTAACAAATGGGGACAAAGGAAATGAGAGCGACACTGAAGATAACAAATGGTAAACTAAGGGCGAACTATAGGCTCACTGGATGTGAACAATGTGTCTTGCAGAGACAGAGCGTGCGCTGCCTAGGTGAAACCTAATGAGCACTAGCAGAATACAAGAGGCGCACTGGACTCGGCAAATTAAAATATTGTTGTATAAAAGAGGGGACTTTATTATGCAATGCTTTAAGCGAATGCACAGGCTTTTAAACATCGAACGCTTGTGAACTGGCAGCCAAGGCAGCCTTTTGAGATGTCCAGAAATAGTAGACCTTCAAGGAATTTAAGCACAATGCACACTGCCATGTTTTGAACCAGCTGAAGGGAGGGAACAGTAGAAGAGGTAAACCCCAGACATAGGAAATTGGCATAGTCAAGGCGGGAGCCTGAATAATATTGAAGTGAGTATGCTCAAGGTAAAAGGTAGAATTTAATTAAGAAGGAAGAATCAAGAAGAGGACACCTTGGCCACTTGAGGTTTCAACAATAATTTGCCACCATAGCTCATCAGCCTAAAGTAACTGCCCACCAGGATGTTAACCAGACTGAAGGTGACCACCCCCTCCCCGAACCACCACCTCTGTTTTCTATAAGTTTAAATTCAGACAGTTATGACCCATCAAATCGGCATCTGCTGTAAAGCAGGCCGGAAAAGCACTATCGGTCAGGTTGATGTGTCCATTAATTTCAATATCAGCTTTGTGCCGTTAGCGCAGCGCATGGAAGACATCTTGCAGGATCTTATGGGCCAAGCGAAAAGGAGCCACATGAAAACTGAACATAATTTGAGACACTTCTTTTTCCTTCACCGCAATGAGCACCACTGAATCCTGAGAAATCAATGTTAGGGAAGAGGGTATGGCAAGGGTGCCTGGGACAATAACTCAAGAAGGAAAATTGGTTCTCCTACCCCACATTTGCAAAGTAAAAGTAATCTGCAATTGGGGTACAGTGTGGTCCTTAAATCTTTACGCACAACACCACTGCACATGCTACACCCCAGAACCTAAGGCATCTACTGTTTTTTTCTGGTACTTTCAACAGAATCCCTATGAATTACCTATTACTCAGGTTGTGAACAGGCGCAGCGGCGAACTCCTAAAAAAAAAGCCCTTTTGTGTCCATTTCTCAAGCTCATCCAAACCCCGCCTCGTTGGCCCTTCCTTAAAGAAAAATATTTCTGATCGTCTCACGAGAAAGATATTCGGCGCCCTCCAAACATTCCTCTCCCAAAATGGAGGTCCGCTTTCCAGACTTGGGTCTTGACCATGTGGCATGCCGAGCCTACCTGACAAGCTTTTAAGAGCTCAACTCCAGATTACAGCTCCAAACCTCATTTTGTCCATCCTAAATTCCACCTTAATCTCTACAGAGGGCTGATGGAACTGCAGGCTCCATAATACTGCTTTCAGGTTGGATTACCGTGGCTTTACCTGGCACGTTCTTCTTGGGGGCATGATAAAGCAGTGTGATTGACAGCTGCCTTCTTGACAGGGAGATCTCCCATAACTACATTTCTGACAAGCATATGATGTTAATGCCACCTTTATTTCCACTCAGGGGTCAAAGGCGAGGGGAAGGCGATACGTTTAAGACCTCAAAGGAAACAGGCAGCCTGAAAGTGCCGCAAATTTATATTTCTTCGGCCTTTTAAACGGAGGTATGGAGAATTCGAGTTTTTCATTTCTGCGCATAGTGCATGACAGTATTTTGGAACGTAAATATGATTAGAGGGCGAACGCCGATGTTTATTATGTTAGACCCTGGTAGCCCGTCTTGGCACGACATGCAAGGCGGGAATGTGAAAGGGTTCATTCATTGGAAGGTCGAGTGCAGGACAAGCCGCTACAGTCAAAGCCTTCAAGAGGCGCAAACGGAGGCCGCTATCAAAGACGTCAATGTTGAGGTGACGCAATCGACCGATCCCCAAATAAGGCGAACAGATGTTTTCGGTTTCAGTGGGAACCAGCGGTTAAAATAACTGATGCGGGGCACAGGCTCACCAGAGTACCCCCGAACCGTATGAGGAATGGTACACCCCAAACCTTATGAGCAATGGTACCCCCACGGCTCTTTAGCGATGTGTGTGATGTGGGAGAGCAGTATGTTTGTTCTCTGCCAACCCCCAGATGGAACAAGCCTGAACCTCTAAAGACACCTGCGAAACACGGTGTTCTTGCAAAACTCTAATCTGCATGTAAACAGTGGTGAGCTCCGGTTGAATAATGTCACATGCACTGCTTGTTGGTGGAAAAAAAAAACTCAACATGCAAAAACACAAAATCCACTTTCTTTGGCTGTACTACAAGCCTTGCATTACATACCGTAGAATTATAGCCTGCTGCTGAGTGTCCTTCCAGTTAAGTGCCCCTGCTCAAAGTTGTAGGCCCGAGCTGTAGGCAAAGGATTTATAGAACCTTGAACAACCGGTGTAGCTCGAGGCAGAAGGGCTATCACCATATTAGAACATTCCATTATCGGTGGAGGAGGGGGGAGTAGAATGTTCAACATATAGCAGGGAGAAACCAAAAAGCAAACAGAATTTTGGAACAGAAGGTCTACATCTGCCTACACACAGCTTCAGTGGAGTTTACGACATTCTAGATGTGATAGGGAGAATGTTTTTTCTCGTCATTTCCCGTCTACAAAACAAGCTATGCTATACATTGCTATCCGCTTTCCTGAAAATGAATCTGCCTATGGTCCAAGGTAGCATCCAAGGGGTTTGGGAGGTGTAGGGGTGGATTGAATAATCCTTGTTTGCATTGCAGGAGTTCAAGAGCGGACTGTTCAGATTTACCACTTTTGCCATAAATTGAGGTTGTCAACTAAAAAACATGGACTGTGGTACATAAGGTCTTTAATTTCCCTCTAAGAATGAGAACCCTCACTTCCCAGACAAAGTTTGTCAAGTTCAAGATTACAAAAAATGAAGGTTGGTTTATCCTCCTCCTCCTCCCTGCTGCTGGCCGTCAGGATGGCTCTGCCTCTACCTAGACTCTGCTCTTCAGAGTGAAAAATAAAACGCTAATAACCTTGTTTTACTATCATTTTATTTTACATGTTTACACTGCTAAGAACAGTGGTGTGATACTCCTCCCCCTTAACGGAAGAGTCGCTGTTGTCAACATACCTATTTCAATGAACTACTATTTATTTGTTGTCCAACAGTATGTTTTTGAGTCACCATCAACAATTATTTTATTTTGTTTTAGGTGTTTTTTGTTTTTTTGGCCATTTGGACCTTGATCTGAAAACTTCACACAAAATAAGGGAGCTAATGCTAGACACCATACCTTCCTGTATGTACTTGTGTTACCTTTTTCTAGATTCCATTCCTGGGACACCCAAGAGACTAGGACCACAATAGGTGCAGCCCAGCCACCTCAGAAGACATTGAAGCTTAAAAACCTTTGCAATGAAAAAGACTTTGAATTAGCACTTTCTGCATGTAAAGTGATGGAAGGGGAGCTAGTTAATGTGGTGGAGTAGTGTGGCTCCCATATGGACTGAGGAAAAGAGGAACCAGAAGTAATTCTTGATCATTATATCTACACCCAACCTGACACTACTGGATTTATGTAGAAGTAGACTGGACCATTGTGGTTGATGTAGGTGTTCGCTCCACTGTCACTTTTTTGTTTTGAATGAACCTTCAGACAGAGGCATTTGGGGATCTATCAAGGTCAGCCTTAGTGCAATACCTTAGATGAAATGAAGAAAGTTGCATGACTAGAGTATGTGTGTTGCACTCTAGTACTGCTGGGGCAGTGTTCTTATATTAATTCTATATTTCTTCATTTACCTTGTATAGTGCTGACTAGGGGCTGCTCCTCCATAATGGTGGAGGAGCATCGCCGAACGGCTTAGAGAGAGCAGATAAATAAAATGATAAGAATACAATGTTATTAATATTTATTTATCACTGTGCTCTGAGCTGCAAAGCCGAAGAATCTAGGGTGGGGTGGGGCTGGGCCAGGCCATGGCAAAGAGGAGGAGTGGTGTCTGGCGCTGTAAGTGCGCATTTTTTTTGTGAAAAATGGGGACCCCTATATTAATAATGGACTTACTACACATGTAAGTGCGCATGTCAGATTGGCTAGCCGTCTTAGGCCGGCCAAACAGACATGGGCACTTATGTTTCTCCAACCCAGCTGTAGTCTACAGCCGGGTGGAGAAACGGCACAGGCTCTGTGTGCCTGAGTGACAGTCAGGCCAGCCCGCTCAGGCCAATCCTGGTGCTTCTCGAATGCTAGGTTTAGCATGAGAACAACATCTGGATTCGGTGGGGAACCTGTGCTCTGTGCCCTATCGCAGGAGGATCATCGAGGCATCCGGCAGTGGGAACAGTAGGTAAGTAACTTTATTTACTTTTTATTCCTTCCCCCCAAAGCCCCCCGTGATGCCCTACCACTGTAGACTGGCAGCAGCCACCACTGGCGCTGACTTGACGTAGAGTCCCTTGACAACTATATTCACTGCCCCTGCTTAATAAAAATGTTATCTTCCGGATTTCAGGAAGTTTTCTGACTAGAAAACTATTTATAAGACAGAGGGGCATATTACCAACAAGTAGCGATATTTAAAGCTAAATAGGCTTAGCGACGATTTTTTTATCGCTGAGCATCGCCGGAATTTATGGCTGAGATAACTTGCTATTAGCAACGTTTATCTCCAAAGCGATACATTTTCCGGCGATAGCGGCGAAATGCGTGAATATCGCTGAGAATACAGCGATATTCACGTATTAGCGATGAAATGCTCTTAGCCATGTTATCCACCTCCCATTGGATAACATGGCTAAGAACTGGTCTGGGCAGGTGTTAGTTTTTGGAGATATTTGCGCTTAGCGCGAGTATTTCCATCGCTACGCCTGCCTTGCTAATAGGCGATAGCGACGTTAGCGACTGCTTTCAGTCGCTAACAGGTTGGGTACGCCCACTTTGCATGTCATTAGTGATAAATATCGCTAACATGCAAAGTGGGCCCCAAACCGCTCGCTATCGCCTAAAAGCTGTCGCTAACATCAGTTAGCGACAGCTTGCTAATAGGGCGATAGAATTATCACCGCTTAGCAGCCGAAAACGGCCACTAAATCGGCGATAATTGCCTATCGCCCCCCTTGGTAATATGCCCCTTAGTACCCTTCTAAAGCCTTTAAGCGCAAAGTACTTATAAATTGAAGAAATGCTTGGTTTTTGAGTCAGGTTGGATTTGCTGCCACCAGTAATTCTTGGTGAGTGTAGTACACTCAACAGGAATATACAAGAATAGGCATGTTTTACTCTTTTCTCCACAGCGTGAAGGCCCCAGCTACAGGTAGCCGAGTTTCCAATTAAAAATAATTGTTGTATAAATTGAAGGCAACCATTAAGATTGTTTTAAAGCACAAAAGAAAAACAGTTGAGGCCCTGACACATTTCTTGGATGGAGAATTTAGGGTGAAGAGAAGGATGTTGACATTCCTATCAGAGGAATAGTGGCTACCCAGAATATGTTCACAGAATTCCAACATATTGATGAAGGACCTTATACAGCCTGGTCCTGCCCTGTGGCAGTGGGTGTAAGGAGGCCTTTGGGACACCTCCCAAAATTTGGCTCCAATGAGAATTTTACTTGTATTGGTCTAGATGCAGTCAATAATCAGCTGGCGTTTTCTTTTAAGGCTCTGGCAAAGTGGCCTGTGAGTAGCAGTGCAGCGTGGGTGAAGGGTGGGATTTCTGGGTCAGCACTGCAGCAGCAACATTTAAACAACATGAAGGCTGCCTGGCAAGTCTCCATGTCGTATTGGCTTTCGGCTTGTTGTTAGTTTGTTGAAAGCTTTCCGTCGCTCACTTTTGTTATTTTTTGTACTGTTCCTCAATTTTCGGAATTTTGCCAGTTTTGCTGACATTGCTCTTTGAATTTCGTTTTGGCTTTGTCACACTGCTGTGTTTTCCCTTTTTCCCTTGCTGCTCGGAAGAGCCCTGATCCGTTACCTGATTCTTGGACTTACCAGCTTTGCTGGTAAGATACTGAGTATACCTGTTAGCTATTTAATTGGTGTGAAGGTTTTGTGATTTTTATCAGCACGAAAACGCTGCATATACTCTCGAAAACTAGTGAGTGTTTCTATTATCAGAGTGCCCATGTAGACCTGTGCTGCAACCAGATAAGTAACTCCTGAGAGGGCTGCACTCTCTCTCTCCCTCTCTTTCTCCCTCTCTCTCTCCTTCTCTCTCGCTCTCTCTCTCTCTCTCTCTCTCTCTCGTTCTCTCCCTCTCTCTCCTTCTCTCCCTCTCTCTCTCGTTCCCTCTCTCTCTCTTGTTCCCTCTCTCTCTCGTTCCCTCCCTCCTTCACACTCTCTTTCTCTCTCTCTCTCGTTCTCTCCCTCCCCTTTTCTCTATCTCTTGTTCCCTCCCTCTTCTCTCTCCTTATCTCCCTCTTTCTCCCTCCTTCTCTAGCCCTCCCTCTCTTGTTCCCTCCCTCTCTCTTGTTCCCTCTCTCTCTCTCGTTCCCTCCCTCCTTCGCTCTCTCTCTCTCGCTCTCTCTCTCTCGTTCCCTCTCTGTCCTCATGCTCTCCCTCCATCTCTCTCTCACTCGCTCTCTCTCGTTCCCTCTGTCTCTCTCTCGTTCTCTCCATCTCTCTCGCTCTCTCCCTCTCTACCTCTTTTGTTCTCTCTCCCTACCCCCCTCTCTCTCTCGTTCCCCCTCTCTCTCTCTCTCTCTCTCTCTCAACTCCATTCCCCTTTGCCTCCGGTGTGTGGCTGCCCTGGTATGTTCTCCTTGGCAGGGAATGAACCACATTCTGAGGAGTGAGGCGGATTTTTGTAAGACCTCTTTAGATAACATTCTCAAAACCTGACTGATAATTCACTTTATAATGGACCCAACATTTTTCTCTTCAGTCATGTGCTGTCTTTTTCAGTAGGAGAGTCACTGACCCTTTTTACTGCCTTATATATTTCATTTTCAGATTTAATGATGTGGGTCCTCAAAGGAGCTGGTGTGTGTTTTATGCAATCTTTTTTAAATATAGTTATGTTTAATATGGGGTTTTAAAAGAAGACATTTGGAATTACTTGTTATTTTGTTATGATTAAAAAAACGTGTTACACACAATGCCCACTAGAATCAAAAGATCATCCTACATCAATTCTCAAACGATTGGAATCAACCTTCACAATCAGGACTGCTAAACGGTTATACGCGATCCCTGCCCAGATTCAGATGAACACCCAACCTTTTGCTAGACACTGAAGATGAGGCTTTGTGTAGCAATTGAGCTAGACAATGGACCTACCATAGTAAACATTCCCATCAGCAGCTATCATCTAGCTGTCTCAGTATATCCAGCCTCATTGCAAGTCCATCTGCTAATCCAGTGGTTCCCAAACTTTTTTGACCTGTGGCTCCCTTGACCTAATCGGCAGATGGCCGTGGCTCCCCACCAATTTTTCTTACCAGTGGGCGGGATGTAAGCCCGATCTCTGGAGTACTTCCTGTTGTCTTCCTTAAAGTAATTGGGACGCAATGAAGGTATTATAATCATATTTGAAACAAAATAAGAAGATACCAGTTGTTTAATAAAAATTTGTTAAGTGAGAAACAATACAAGACTTTTTTGGACCACACAACAATAGTTTAAAAACTTTTGTATAATAAAATATCTTTTTCAATGAACAGGAAAAACAACGAAGTCCGAATTTACCTTACAAATCCTAATGAGATGGATGTGCATGTTTTACCTTACATAGCTCCTGAAATCTTGGAGTTATTTTTGAGCTTGCAACACGCATTTCCTTTTCAGGGTAAATTTTTGCCCTATATTTGAACTTTATTACTGCAACTGCTGAGAAACCAGCTTCACAAAGGTATGAAGTAGCAAACGGGATCAAAACAAGCAAGGCTCTATTGCTTATCATTGGGTATTCATCCCCAGCTTGGCACCAGATCTCAAACAGTGACTTAGACTGGAACCTTACTTTCAATGCTAAGTCACTTCCAACATCAATAAGCTGTTCTGCTTCCTCATTGTTGAAATACTGAGGTATCTCAGGATTTAAAGACTCCACCTCATCCTCTGGAAAATATTTGTCAAGGTAAAAACGAAGTTGAGACAAATACAGAACAAAAACTGTCTGCAGTTCCTTCTTTAACACCATTCCATTCTCCTGCAGAAACGGCCAATGAAGGAAAACATTTATAGTCACCCTTGCTTACACAGCTTTTTCAAAGGATCACTTTGTTCTTAAAGCCTGAAACTTTGGCTGACAGTTGCAAGATGTTAGTGTTATTGCCTTGCAAGGACTTGTTCAGTACATTCAGTTTTTCAAATAGATCAGAAAGAAAACCCATTTGTACTGGAAAGTCTGCATCAATAAATTTGTCAGCAAAACAATTTTCATCATCATGTAAATATGAGTATATTTCATTCTTCAGCTCATACACTCTAAGCAGGGAATTACCAAGAGACAGCCACCGAGAGCTGCTGTAGAACAAGACACATGAGTGGTCGGCATCCATGTCCTCACACAGTTTAGCAAAAAATCGTGCTTTCATTGGTCTTGTTTTAATATGGTTTACCACTTTGATTACTATTTTCAAAATACTATGCAGTTCTCAACTGAGGTTTCCTGCTGCCAGTGCTTCTCGTGTATTATACAGTGTGTCCAAACAACATTGGGCGCTTTCGATCGTATGCAAGCTTGAAGTCCTTGGTAGCATCCTGCCATTGAACGACCCCCATCCGTACAAACTCCAACACATCTCTCCCAGCCAATTTGATTCTGTTCCATAAAATCATCCACAACTACATACAAGTCTTGACCTGTAGTTCCACCTTTGATTTCTTTACAGAACAACAAATCCTCAACAATTAGTTTTTCGTGTAGAAACCGGACATAGCAAATAAGATGGGTGTCTTTGTGGTTGTCTGTTGCCTCATCCAACTGGAGTGCAAAGTCTTTTCCTCTTAGATTACAGATGAGCTGATCATTAATATCTTCAGCCATATCATTTATCCTCCGGCTGACAGTATTATTAGAAAGAGGCACTTTCAGCAGCTGTTTACCCGCATCTTCGCCGACCATGTTTGTTACCTTTTTAACAGTAGCAGGCAAAATCAGCTCTTCTGCAATTGTGTGTTTTTTTTACTCTGTGCAACTAGATAGGCCACTTTAAATGAGGACAGGAGGGCATTACTATTAATTTTGGTTTGTTTAGAGAAAGTGGACTTTTGTAATTTGGCTTCTGCAACTTTTCTTACAAAAAATTCCCTTGGCTTTCCGACCAAATTTGGGTGAAGACTTTCAAGATGCCGCTTAAATTTGCTTGGAAGCATGGATTCCAGAGTCAAAACTTTTAAACAGATTGCACATTGAGGACGGTCCTCATTATTAACCTGAGCACATGTGAAACCATAATCCAGATACCTGTCATTGTACTTTCTGTACTTGGCCTTTCATTTCCCGTCCTCTTTGTCAGAAGAACCAGCAACTTCACTTTGCGCAGATGAACTTGAACTTGGCATTAGAAATCTCATCATTGTCAATCAGAAAGATGGAAATCAGTTCCACGCGTCTGAATTATTCAGATGGAGGAGTCTTTCTATCTGTAAAGTTCCTGGTCTTCTTTTCTTTTACTTTGCTCAAGTATTTCCAGGTTTCTTCCGGGTCTCATCCAGTCTCCACGGTATAATAAGTCTGAAGTACAAAACATCCAGGTAAGACAAGTATAAGAAGAACAAAAGTTATCCTCTTTCTAATGATGGATCTATTATTGATGTTAATTTCCAATAGCAGCCTGTGATGATGATGACCATTTGAATTAATTATTCTTATTGGTACCCCACACAGATAGAAAGAGCATTCAGTTTTGTAATGAAATCTAAAATGGCAAATTTTTTCAAACAATGAAGAAAGCCAAATTGCAGCTAATGTGTACATCAGAGCGATTTGTAACACCAAAGACCACACTTCAACAATTCCTGGGCCCAGCCAATGACATATCACGGTAGTGCAGAGTACGCTATAGAACGGACATATAGTTTGTAATCCAAATCATGGCAGTAGTTTGACTGACATTACAGCAACCCCTGCTGACTTTTTTCTGCTCCTTAATACTTTTTGCTCTCTACTGATGACTGGCTAAACCGAGAAACACGTGTCTAGAGATAACAGCACTACCTGCATCAACTTTGGTGAAAGACTACAACTTTGAAAGTAAGCATACTGCATTTACCAGGATGCAATGGGATGAACTCTGCTGTAATGAGAGGCAAATGCTGCAAAGCACGAATAATTTCTGCAAAAGCTAAACAGGCATCCAAGTAGCTTAGTAGCTAATGCAACAGAGCACATTCAAGTCATTGAAGCAAACACAAGACAGCAGACACAGATACACAACCATTCACACACAAATGCATGAAAAATGCTAACACAGCGCTGCACACACATACACACAATCACAGCGCTTGCATTAGTGCAAGAACTAAATAACATCCTTAATAAAGAGCCTTCAGGCACTGTGCGTGGCACCTGCCATAAAGCAACAATGGGAGCGCAGCAGAACAGCTTTGAGCCGCAGATAGACTGGAGTCATGAACAGAGAGCATGTTCATCAAAGTCACTAGTTTCACCAGGGAGTGACAAACTCGCCCTGCTTGGGGCCTTTTTCTCAGAGAAAACCCATTTTGTCTGCATGTGTTCGGGAGCCACCACCTCCTCCCAGACCTTCAAAACTGACCTCAAAGTTTTCCTCCTTCAAAGACACTTCCAGATTTAACTCACACCCTCTCTATTATCTGAAGGAAGACCTAGTACAGAAAATTCTATTCTCCATGACTATGGAAGTGCCTTCCAGTGTGTTCTTGTGGTTTGAGTGTCTGCCATTTATTGTAGTATTATCCTTCTACCTGTGTTTGGTACTCCTTTGTAACATGCACACGTCACTTTTCTCTTGCAACACTGTTTGCTACCTCTTACATTTTGTTTGCTTTATATACTTGCACAAGTGCCACCATTGCCTACATAACGTTTGTTCTTGTGCTTGAGTGTCTGCCATTTATTGCAGTATTAAACCTCTACTTGTAGTTTCTACGTTTTTGTAACTTGCACATGTAATTTTTTCCCCCTGTAATGTACCTTTTGATACCTCTTGTATTTTGTTTGCTCACATTACTGCCTCATGTAACTTAACGTTTGCTTTTGTAATTTGGTCACTTGTACTTTTCTCCTCATGTATCATTACTGTTCCTATTGTGAAGCGCTTTGACACCTTCGGGTAAAGTCTGCACCATATAAAAACGCATAAAATCAATCAATCAATAAATAAATATGCTGCAGAAGTGGAGACCCATTCATTGGAGCCTGCAGGACTATTTCTACCAGGTGAGTCCCCCCACCTCTCTCTGTGCCATTCCAGAGAGCTCAACTGTCAATAACCTATTCTTATTCAGAAAATGTTCCCACCGAGTTTTCCATTTCTGATGCCACAGCTGTGACCCCCATATTAGGGTTTGCTCCTCTGATCCTTAAATGAGCTACTTATCAGTTTTCTATTAAGCAAGGCCAGATAGCTACAAATATGAAACTTTAGAGTAACCATACAGTTCATGTTTGTAGTCTGTTCTAAAGCAAAAACAAAAGAATTAATGTTTGTGCCCTCGAGGATAGATACTATAAAATACATTAATAATCAGTTAATTATCGAAGTTACATCAATGATAACTTTATGCAGATGTGCAATTAATAAAGGTTTGCTTATAGATCGTAACCTACACCAACTTAAATCCCCGTCGGCTACCTATGTCATTAGAAACAGTAAATATCCAGGTCTTCCTCTAGGAGAGGTGAATATCTGGGTGTTGCGATGTAATGACTGCGTTGTGAGTGTAGTGCAATGTAATGACTGTGTTGTAAAGGTTGTTTCCCATAGAGAAATGAGGCTGAAGGATGAGAGAAACGAGGCTGAAGGCCAAGCTCTTTGTATAAGGTCATGGAACTCCAAGGTGACTTGTAATAATATCCTTTTAATGTTTTTCAGGAAGTCCTTCTAATTTAAGGTCAAACCCTCACCTTTCCCTCAAACTACTTAAACCCGTGGTGTGAGGCTCTTTCATATGAAAGTCACTCCTCAGTGACTTGCAATATCCTTACTAGTGTGCAGCAGCGTATACTTTATCACATATAAATTACCTAAGGCATGCAAAAAATAAACACAATGCCTAAAACCTAATTTCTGCTTATCATGGTTCATCTGGAATAACAGAGCAGGAGAAGAAAAAGCCAGGTTTCATTTTCGTTATTTTGAACTGCTACTAATAATGCGCGGTGTCCGACCTTTCACCTTGACTGCCACTTTTGGCAGAAGCCATTGTGACATTAGACCTCAAATCTAATAAGTTATGATAGTTGAGCAGGGGGGGGCGTGGTTTGCGCCCAAAGAAGATGGAGGCTGCTTCCTAGCTCTCCCGGACGGCGGAGACGAAGGCAGATTCGGCACGACTATTCTCGCCATGTGCACTCCCTGAAACGAGGGATATGCTGTCGGACCTTCTTGGGAACCCGGGAGTTCCAATTCTAGGGCACTTTGTGGACTCCTAGGAACATTTCTCCTCGCAAGTGAGTCTGGCGCGGCGCTCCCGAGTTTATGGCCGCCATTTTGCGCTGACCACCGGTGGAGCTTCGTCATAACGCGGCATTCTACTCCTCATAATTGCCGCGCCTCCATGCATCTTCTATGCCTACGCAGTGAGTTTTTATCGCCTTAAATACTCCTGGCATCCCCCTGGTTGCTACTGCTTTGAGCAGGATATCTTGTGGGGTCAGTGAAGTGAAGTAATGACCGCCATTTTGTTTTTTGCTGCCGGCGGGGCTTCTGTTCCAATGCGGCAATAACACCCCTGGAATGTCGCTCTTATGAGCATTCTCATTTGTCTGCCTCCTCATCATTATCTCTCCTGGCGAAAGGCCTGTGGTGGCTTACTTTAACTCACTAACTTCTAGGTGTAAAAAACGAACAAAAATGTAACTCACCACATCTTTAGCGCTCACACTTACCTCCTCAATATTTTAGTTTTTTGTTCCAGCAGACTTGTTCACTTTTTGTTCTACAATGACAGTCCTCATATAAACTTGATGAATTTGAGTGGCTCAAGGGATTACCTATCTTCACTACATTGACTGGTTATCTTCTTAACTGATTTTTCATTACGTCCTACTGCTGTTGTCCTCACCTTGTGGCTCATCCTCCTAATTTTCCTCTGGATGCTTCAATACCTCAGCTCTACGCATTGTATCTCTCTACGATTTTCCCGTAAATTAATTGCTTATATATGGCATGCTTTTTGTGCGCAGTTATACACAACATGGTCTGACTTTCATGCTTTTTCCTTATTTGCATCACTATTGATGCTTGTACACCATGGCTTTCTTCCTCATTTCAGGCTTTAGTGATGACATATGATTACAATGTTATAATACTTCATTGTGATGTTTCTGTACTGTGCATCATTCATATTGTATTTCTGGGCTACTGAGTTACAATTTAAGATGACGTAATATGTGGGTTTTTTTAATGTTACTAGTGTTTATATTCTAGAATATTCCTTTCTTTCATGGGGAGGTTAACCAAGGACCTCTACAAATCTGCTTCTTCACCTCGCAAATTTATAGTTCATACTTGCTCCTGATATCAGTGTTTATCAATGGAGGATTTACCAGACGCCCCATCCAAGAGTTTGTCGACGTCGTCTTCCATTGCATCAGCTCCTTCTGCTACCAAAGGGTCAATTAAGCGATTGAAGAAAGATCCTCCTTCTCCTCCTAAGCAATCTTCTTCAACTACTATGGACCTCCTGTTAGAAGAAGTTAGGGCTCCACGCCCTTTCATTGAGGACACTAAATTAACACTCCAGATGCTTTCTGACAAATGGTCTAATGTGGATGAACGGGTCGCCTCGTTAGAACAAAACGTTACTTCTCTCAATTCCTCCACTTCAAAAGTAGACGCTTTGTGCACGCAAGTATCAGTTCTACACAAGCAGGTTGAAAATTTGATAAATAGAAACAGAAGAAATAATCTTCGCATTTATGGTCTTCCTGAAGGAACGGAAGGATAAGATCCACTTGCATTCTTCAAATCCTTCTTACCAAAGCTTCTTCAGTTACCGGATACTACCATGTTAAACATCCAGAGGGCTCATCGTTTGGGCCCACTAACCAGTGTGATGTCCTCTTCCCCCACAAAAAAGCCAAGAGGAGTGATCTTATACTTCCTTGAATATACTGATCTGCTGAAAGTTCCATCTGCAGCCAGAGCCTGGAATCGCATCACTTGGTCAGGAAACCCATCTACTTTTGTCAAGACTACGCCAAATCAACTGCAGACCGTCGCAAGGAGTTTTTAACACTTCGAACACAGCTACGTTCATTGGTAGCACGATATGGTCTTTTTCACCCTTGCCTCTTTAAAGTGACTCTTAACAACAAAACCTCTACTTATGATGACCCATTGAAATTGAAGAGTTTCTTGTACTCCCACAATCCAGACACAATAGATATTGCATCCTCATCGGGCTCTAAATAGCCTCTTTTTGTTTCTCTCATGAGTCCATTTTATTCATAGTCTTTCTTTTTGATTATGACTTGTTTGCAGTTTATTACGAAGTGTATTTTGTGAATTTGTGGTATATAAATAAATAATACCGGATCTAGGTTTGACTGGACATAGCAATAACAGATAGCTCAATAAATAAGAGTCAAGATTCGAGGTAGTAGGAGTTTGCAGGTTTAATACAGCATAAAGGACAGGAACAGGACAACCTGCACAGGAATGGGATGGCAGCGCTGCCTGGGACAGGATTGGACTGGGGTCATTTAATAACAGAGTACAATCATATATATTAAAACAGTTGCATTGCAATACATACAATAGGCGGAGCAGTGGGTGTGGTCAATAGCAGTCGCGAAAGATAAGGGTGAAAGTGGGTGTAACAGGAGGCGTATACATAGACATGTGATGTAAACGTAACAGAATATGTCATAAATGGGGCGGAAACATGGAGGGGGCTACCTAAGGAGCCGGGACCTCTAACCTAATGGTGCGCGCAAACTGACAATGACGTGTTACTAGGAGAAGCTGGGGGCTATGACTTCTGCGCTAGGAGCAGAGACTGAAGTCTGGAGAGTCAGGGCGACATGTACCTAAACAATATCTAGTATCTGATGTTTAGAGAACATGTTGATAGAATCCAAAAGTTATCGGGGTAAAGGCTAACAGACACTAAGACTGGTGCATGCATTATTCTACATGTGGTGCGTGTTGAAGAATATTAAATGACCATAAATACAGTATTTCTCTTACATGGAGACGTAAAGGCTAGACGATGACTGAAACTATTGATGCGATTCAGTAGTTTAGGAATGCAGAGAAGGAGGGCTGAACTGATAACTAGAATCATAACATACTCTTGGCAGACTAGCAGGCAGAGCCAGGCTGAACCGGGCACTGTGAGGCAGGAAGTAAGTGAAGGGTCAGGAACACAGGTGGGGGCTGTATCGCTCCTCAGCGAGGGCTCAGGAGACAGGAGCTGAATCTGGTGTCCGGGCCCTTTTGAGGCCTAGAAACGGGGACTTTACAATGAAATAACGTGCACACTGAGAAACGTGGCAACGTAACTTTACATAGGCCTGATATTCATAGTATTCACGAGAACTGGAAACTAGCATACTAGAGATGGACACAACTGTAATTGCGTCTTTAATCAAACATGGGGAATACATATGCATATTAATCATGCACACATAACATAAGATGGGGGACACGTAGGGACACAGAACATGGCAAAATTTACTTTTCCACATTCCCTCCTTGTCACTACGTTTCCATCAGGAAACATCAATATTCATGATACCATCTATCATTTCATACAGTATCATTTGCTCGTCTCGAATTTTCTTGGGACTGGATTTAGAACGGGACTTGGGACTAGGAATACAAGAGGTAGCACAAATGCCACAAATCGCAGGGCCACATTGTATACAAAGGCAACAACTGAATATGATCGCTACTGCAATACCTAGAAAGGACAACACTTTCCATCCCCAGGCGGAAATTATATTCCAGAACCAACCGGACCATGTCCAGGTGCCTGGATCTTGGTGTAACATATGGGCAATTTTATGGAGTCTGGTTATAGCTGAATAAACAGACGGCGCGTTATTAGGAATGAAAATGCAGCAACTAGATCCGATGACTCTACATGCCCCGCCCCTATCGGCCAGTATGACGTCAAGGACGAGACGATTCTGGAGCACGACAATTCTCATAAAGGATTGCTCTTCGGTTAAGTTACCTAGAGCAGAAGTAGTCTCAATCACTACTGCTTCGAGTGTTCTGGTTAATCTACGTATCAGTTTACTATTCACAACAGTACCTAAATAGGGAAATACACCTTTATTGATATCTATATATTGTTCTATAGCAGTTTCAGTATAATCGACAATCGGGAGGTCTCTCTTGTGTCTGATATGTACTAGGTGGGAATTCCTATGGTAGTCAGGTGGGGCTAGAAAAACTGGTGGCAGTAGGAAGGCAATGTAACAGGTTCCCTCCCAATCGAGGGGCAGACGAACATATGCGGTCTGACCACAAACAAAATAAGAATGACGTGAAGCTTTAAAAATAGATTTCCTACTGTCACTATACTTGACAATAGTAGTACAATCACTATGTCCTACATGTACGGAACCATTCTTTCGGACACATAATTCGCCTTTAACTGGTAGTACTGACATAGCAGGTAAGTCTGGAGTAGTATCAGACTGAACATTCAGGACCATGAAATTCGAAGAATAAATACCTAAATTATAAACTTCATTTTCTAGATCTAACCCTGTTCTGTGGGGAAGACCTTGCTTGTCTGGAAAACATGTACTGTTAAGAAAAGACATATCTGTTGAGGATGACGTTAACGTGGACCATGTTCCACATGAACCATTATGGGAAAACGGATAAGGAAACAGTGGCAGAACTCCCTTCGGTGTCTGGAAAGGGGGGAGTCGACCACACACCCAACAATTAGTGGCATTGCTGGTCTGGTGTGAATAATGTAACATGCGGATAAAGGAATTATTACGCATAGCAAGACGATAAGATAGTTCATGAGGAGGCAGATCACTAAACGTGTGCTCAACTGTAACAATAGAAGACTTATTTACATGAGAAACTGGAAAACACAAATAAAATGCATAACCTGTGCAGGTAATCATGAGGCTGAAAAACAATATAAAACTTAGAAAAACGATACATCGGATTGAGTTTTGACTAACTCTCTCACTATGGGGGTCTATTTTATACATGTCAGAAACCGGTCTAACCGTTTCACCTAGGGGAGGACTTAGACAATCAAACTGGCTGACTTATTTTACTAGACCTTAATTTTAGCTTATACTCCTGTTGCGGAGTTTTCTCTAACAGGGAGGGTTTCGTATCAATGTCATTTGCGGGACAGTCCTTAAGAATAGTACTTTGGCAGTCTTTCAAATCCTGGGAAATGTTCTTGGAAACAGTCTTTAATCCATAAAACTTTTTCACGTGAGACAGGTGGACCCAGCCCTTCCTGCCTTCCAGCTTGACGGCAGTACGGGTGGCCAGGAGGACCTGTTTTGGCTCCTTCCAGCGAGGCTCCAGCGGACTTGAACGATCAAAGTTCCTCACAAGAACCAGATTTCCGGGAACGATTTCATGCGGTGCCACCTCGGTATTGTCTGGAAATGCGGCGGCAACCTGTGAACGACAAGAGTGTAGGACAGACATCAAGGAAGCTAGGTAATCTGTCAGCATATTACTTGAAACATCGGTAATACTTCGGGGTCTAGGTGTACCCCACATATTAGGGGGGCGGCCAAATACGACCTCGTACGGGGACAGACCTGATCTGGAATGTGCGACCATGCGCATATAAAACAAAGCGACTGGCAGAGCTACTAGCCAGTCCACACCTTTCTCTTTACATATTTTGGCAATGCGGATTTTCAGGGTCTGGTTATGTCTCTCTACGAGACCGGCTGCTTCTGGATGGCGTACACAATGGAACTTCCACTGGTACCCTAACAACAGGGAAACATGTTTCATGAGCTCAGATGAGAATGGCTGGCCGTTATCAGAATATACGACCCTAGGGAGTCCGTAGCGGGGGAAGAATTCACGAACCAACTGCTTGGCAGTGGTCGTGGCTGTGTAATCTGGGACTGGATATGCTTCTGTCCATCTGGATAAAGCGCATACAACTACAAGGACATACTTGAAACCTCGACATCGCTCCATCTGAATATAATCCATCTGGAGGACTTCAAAAGGGTGGTCAGGGGGCTGGAATCCACCTTGTTCCACCGGGACACTTTTACCTGGATTGAACTGGCAACATATCATACAGGTACGGACTTTCTGCTTGGCTGCAGCTCGTAAATGCTTATTGAACCAAATGTTCTGGATACTGTCTAACATAGCTTTTTATCCTAAATGGGCTGGACTATGTGCGGTATTGATAATGACTTGAACCATAGAGTCGGGGAGAAACCATGTGGCTCTACCCTTCGTTACCCATCCCTGATCTGTCTGGACCCCTCCTTGTTCGGACCATTTCTTAATTTCATCGGGAGTAGCATGTAACTGGATATCTATGACATCTTGAGTAGGGTCCTTAACTGTCATACAGGTAGTCGGAGCTGGAGTATGTGTCTGTGTCGGATTAACTGAAATGTCTGGAGTCTGTGCTGTAAGCTTGGCTGTGCGATCTGCTAGATCATTACCTTGGGAAATAATGTCAGTAACTTTCGTATGTGCTTTGCACTTCATGATAGCAATAGATGTCGGTAAATGTATGGCATCTAACAGAGCTTGAATAAGGAGACCATGCTGAATCTTGGTTCCATGAGAAGTCATGAAACCTCTCTCCTGCCAGAGCACTCCGAAGTCGTGTACAACTCCGAATGCGTAGCGTGAATCTGTATAAACATTAACTTTCAGGTTCTTGGCGTGTATGCAGGCTTGTGTCAGAGCAACTAGCTCTGCTGCTTGAGCAGACAGGGTGTCAATACGGTGTGTTTCTATAACTTCAGTGTCAGTAGTCACTGCATACGCGGCTACTAGTTCTCCTGTACTTGTTCTCATACATGAACCATCCACATAAAGTGTCAGGTCGGGATCTGGTAATGGAATATCTGTCAGATCTTGTCTTGGCTTAGTCATAGTGTTAACTACTTCCACACAGTCATGTGTGGCAGGATTCGAATTAACTGACGGTAATAGTGTAGCAGGATTTAGAACGTTGCAGCGTCTGATTTCTATGTGTGGCTGGAACAGTGTCAGTTCATAACCTGTTAAACGTGCAATTGTCAAGTGCTGAGTCTGTGTTCGATTTAAAAGAACTTCCACAGAGTGTGGAACTTGTACTGTCAAGGAATGTCCTAATACTATGGAATCACTTTGTCTGATAGCTAGTGCTGTGGCTGCAACTGACTTGAGGCACGCAGGCAGAGCCTGGGCTACAGGATCTAATGTGCTCGAAAAATAAGCACAAGGCTTGTATTGTCCTGCTTGATCTTGTGTGAGAACAGATAATGCTGTACCATCACGTTCTGTGACAAAAAGTGTAAAAGGCTTACTGTAGTTCGGTGTAGCTAGAACTGGAGCTTGGCATAAGGCTTTCTTCAACTCATTGAAACTAAGTGTATGTTCAGATGTCCAAGGGAGGACAGTCGATACGGCTGCCTCCTGTGTCGTTAACTGTATTAGTGGTTTAGCTAGAAATGCATACTGAGGAATCCATTGTCTGCAGTAAGAAGTAAGGCCGATAAAAGCACGTACCTCCTTCTGTGTCTTGGGCTGAGGAAGACTCGCTATTAACTGGATACGGTCTGATGTCAGCTGCCTACCCCACTTGGACAGCAAGTGGCCTAAATAGATCACTTGCTGGACACAGAATTGAAGCTTCGAAGGGGACACCTTGTGCCCCATCTCGGCAAGGAAATACAAGACTGTAAGTGATGCTCGCTCGCAAGCACGTTCAGAACGGGCTGTGATCAGTAGATCATCGACATACTGGAGCAGGGCAGTGTCTGTTGGCATGTGAATGTTGTCTAGTTGTCTCTTAAGTGCTTGACTGTAAATGCTAGGACTTTCCGTGAAACCTTGAGGAGCTCGTGTGAACATATAGCTCCTTCCATTTAAACAAAATCCGAAAAGAAACTGGCTGTCTGGATGAATGGGGACACTGAAAAACGCGTTCTTGAGGTCTATGACTGTAAAAAATGAGGCTTCGGAATCAATGGCTGTCAATAGGGAAGAGATATCGGGGACAACTGGGTACTGGGGAATAATACATTTATTGAGTTCTCGAAGGTCAATCACTAATCGATATACTGGGGGTGCATTTGGATCAGTACGTTTCATGACTGGAATGATCGGAGAATTACATACATTGGAGTCAGTTTCTACAACTACTCCTTGAGCCATGAGCTCGTCAATAATTTTGGATAAGGCTGTTACAGCCTCAGGTGGCAATCTGTACTGTCTGATTCGTGGTAACACTACACCTGGCTTGAGAGTCACACGATGGGGTGTGATTTGCATAAGACCTACATCAGTTGGACCTTGCGCCCATAGATGCTGCGGAACATTAGACAATCTCGGATCAAAATCTCGTAATACATAGTGACCCTTGAAGTCACGTAGAAACAGTCGTATTCCCTCGGGGGAACAGCAAATAACTGCACCTAATTCTTTCAGTGTTCTAATACCTAACAGATTTTCTGGACATGACTTCGTAAGTAACAGATCAGTAGTGCGGGACAATGGACCTACTTCTAGAGTAACTGGCTTAGATATCTCGTTTACAATAGGCTTTCCTGAAAATCCAAGGGAAACATTTCTAGAGCCTGAGAGCGGAGCCCCTGGAACTTCGGCGTGACTGATGGTGGTCCTACTTGCCCCTGTATCAATCAGAAACTTTCTGTCTTTCCCTAGTACTTGACTGTGAACATAGGGACCTTCTTGATCTACAGGAATCTCGATGAGAGGCAAGCCTACCTCCCTCTCTAGGCTGTTTCATGAATATGGCTGATACTCTGGATACTCAGACTGTGCATACTGGTACATCTGCTGTGTAACATGCTGTGTTGCAGCAATAGGCTGCGGTGCTGGAACTGTCTGTTGTGCATTCTGTGGCTGAGAAGTCTGTGAAACTTGTTCTTGTCTAGGCGGACGTGGTCTTTCTTTAGTCTTACCAGTAGCTATATTGTGTTTCAGGACTGCACACTCGTTTATGAAATGACCTGGCTGTTTACAATAATTGCAGGTCCCTTTAACGGGAGCTGCAGGATGACTGGCTTGATTCGGACCCCTCTTCTGACTGTCCTGTGGAATAGATTGTGCAACTAGTACTTTCATTTTCGTGTCTTTCATACGTTTTCTCTCGTGTTCTTGCTCTTCTCTGATTCTATTCTGGTGATATTGAAGCATCTGTAACATTTGGGACGGGGTACTAGCTTGCCATGTACTTTCGACTTTCAAAACTCGATTCTTAACTTGTGGACTTGAATTCTCGACTAATTTAGTAACAAAAAGATGAGGGTACGACTCGCTACTCGTCTTGAGGCCACTGTTTATAATAAAGCATTTCTCAAATCTAGAATAAAAATCACTAGTGTCTTCGTCTTGTTTCTGTTTACAGGCTGAGATTGCATCCCAGTCTTCCTTTTTAGTGGCTAACAATCTGGGCAAAACTTGTATTAACAGTTCTGGTAATTCTTTACATTTCTCTCCAAGACCGGTACCTGGTACTCGTATCTTATCTTCAGCTTCTAGAACTGCCCAATCGATCTTTTTCTCTCCCACCTCCCATTCTTTTTCCTTGAGTTTCTCGTATACCCCTGCGGGCAACAGGACCTTTAGCATTTTAATAATATCTGGATACGTGTATTCTCCCATACGGAGCATGTCTTTTAATTCTCGGTGGAACCCTGCTGGATCTTTGTCATGACAGGGAATTAATTTCTTCATTTCTAAGAGTTCCATCTTTGTAATCGGGGTGTAAACAAATACTCTTTGCATTTCACCATCTGCTGTCCTGACTGGGTGTACTTCTCGTAACGGATTCTGTCTATCTATATAAAACGGTTTACTTTCTGGAGGTGAAACATGAACAAAATGCGGGTTCAGGAACGTTCTATATTTGTGGCGTTGTTCTAGAATGACACTAATTAAATCGGTACCTAAACCTTTCCATCTATACTGGAGTAACTCGTTCAGGACATCGTGTAACGGACCTGGATCAGAATGTTGACCCTCATACAGAGTAATGAGGTGCTGGATCATATACATACCCACCAGTCGCTGCTTGGCTGGGGGCAGTTTCAGAAACATTTGTGCCACTATTTCGTCTGGAAAAGTGGTAGAATCAGTAATCCATCGGACTGCTGATCGGGCTAGTTCTTGTTCATGCATAGTACTTAATTCACTATAACCGATTCGTGATTTCAGAATATGATCGGTAGCTTGAAATACTTGTTCTAGAGAACCTTGTTCTGGTGCTGGATGATGAAAAACTGACTTGTGTTCTAGGCGTAAGTGGCGATCTGGAAATCTAGATTTTCCTACATACGCTATTCTGGCGGGATTCTCGTCGTCTACCTCTTCAGTAGAAGAGTCATTCTCTTTCTCGCTTACTTGTGCTGCTTTACGTTGTTCGTGTAACTTTATTATTTCCTTACGAATTCTCTTGTACATACTCTCTATACTACTGATAGTTCTGTGTTTACCCTCGGCTATATTATCACTCCACCTTGTCAGGATTCTCATTTCGGCCGGATCTTTGGACGGGTAATCTTGTTCTCTTATTAAACAATTAATCAGAAACTTTAATAGCATGAGTTGGATCTCAGCTTTCCTTTGAGACATGGCTTCGCCAATACTTTCTGGATCATCCCCTGTACGGATGAAACGATATATTCTGTCTAGATCTTCTTTCATATTCGGTAGGGTGTCCAAATACCCGGTCACCCGTCTTACACGGATGGAATATATAACTGTACTATCATCACCTGCAACTGGATCATAGCGGCATTCAGTAAGAGCTCGTCGGATATCTGCAACGGACTTATATTTGGGCGTACGCTGTAATGCACATTCATGTAACTCGACTAATGTTACACGTTGGTGTGGTGGCGGGGTACCAGGAGGACCTCCTCCTGCGGCCCCTAAACTGGAATCGTCGACTGATACTCTTTGTGCTGGCAGAGTGGGAAATTGTAATGTAGGCTGGACCGGGGGTACCGTGGCAGGTACTCCGGTGTCTGGAGGAGCAGGAATTGCATGATTTACAGGGACTGACGGAACAGGATTTGCATATTCCGGAACCGTGTCGTCCAAGTAGGACGAGATGAAAATATCAGCTGCGGTCGGTTTGTGACGTAGCTTGGTCGGAACTAATGGTGGCGGAAAATTACTGGATGCCTCCGGGGTCGCTTTTGGCAAGCCCTCGGCAAGAAGAGGATACATACCCTTAATAAGGGCATGCCTCTGTCTATCTGACTGTTCGGTTTTAACTCGTTCACCTATCTCGATTAATTCCCTTTCTTGGGCTCGTTCTAAGGATTCTCTACTTAATTCTGACTTTCTGATTTCTTTTTCGGTTCTTTTATGAGATTCTTTGCGCCATAACTCGATGGCATCTTTCTGTGACTGTCTGGCTTTCTTTTTCCATAATGCTTCTTCTACTCGCATGATGCACTCGGCATCCCATGTACCCGATACGGGCCATCTATACTTTTCTTCTAACTGTTTGGTATACTCTACCCATACATCTAGATACAATATGGCACTTATGCCATGCTTCTGATACATAAAATGACCTGGACTGTCCCTAGGCGGGACAGGAACTGCTTCTTCTAACAGACCTTTTCTAGTTTTTAACTGACGTAGTCTGGAAAATAACGGCATGACTGAACTGCAATCTAGACATAATACAATACACAATGAACACGATAATTACACCACTTTCATACCACGACATTAAAATACATGAATGACATTTAAAAATAACAGTCTGAACAGAATACTACTTGGAACACGGAAAACAGAATACATGAATCTTCTCGAGAACAGAACTGGCTAGAACAGAAACTAGATGCACTGCTGAAACAGTACGAAACTTACCGGTCTCATAAAGAGACACGTCAGGACCCGTATCCACCGAAGTGGACACTTCGTTTTGGGATCTGTGTACCACCAAACCCCACGGACCAGAGACAATTAGATTGACCCTGTCTAGATACTACCCCAGCCACGGTACTCACCGGGCAGCAAGAACGGAAGGCCTCGGACTGGACTGGACTGCTTCGACGCCGGACGGACACACTTCGGACTTCTGTTACGGGTGGGCCTCCGGATACCTCGGACCTTGGACTCTCGGCTTGGGCTCTGGTCGGGACTCGCCACGTTCCTCCACCGCCTCGTCTGGATGCTGGACCGCAACCTCCGTATCCTCCGTGGGCCTGAGGGATACTTGAAGCAGAAATATCTGCACGTGGCCGGTATGGTTCCGTCACGGCTGCAGAGGGTCAGGGGGCATACGTGGCTTCACCGGCGCGTGGGGAAAGGGCAAGTCCCTATTCGGGCGCCATTATGTGGTATATAAATAAATAATACCGGATCTAGGTTTGACTGGACATAGCAATAACAGATAGCTCAATAAATAAGAGTCAAGATTCGAGGTAGTAGGAGTTTGCAGGTTTAATACAGCATAAAGGACAGGAACAGGACAACCTGCACAGGAATGGGATGGCAGCGCTGCCTGGGACAGGATTGGACTGGGGTAATTTAATAACAGAGTACAAGCATATATATTAAAACAGTTGCATTGCAATACATACAATAGGCGGAGCAGTGGGTGTGGTCAATAGCAGTCGCGAAAGATAAGGGTGAAAGTGGGTGTAACAGGAGGCGTATACATAGACATGTGATGTAAACGTAACAGAATATGTCATAAATGGGGCGGAAACATGGAGGGGGTTACCTAAGGAGCTGGGACCTCTAACCTAATGGTGCGCGCAAACTGACAATGACGTGTTACTAGGAGAAGCTGGGGGCTATGACTTCTGCGCTAGGAGCAGAGACTGAAGTCTGGAGAGTCAGGGCGACATGTACCTAAACAATATCTAGTATCTGATGTTTAGAGAACATGTTGATAGAATCCAAAAGTTATCGGGGTAAAGGCTAACAGACACTAAGACTGGTGCATGCATTATTCTACATGTGGTGCGTGTTGAAGAATATTAAATGACCATAAATACAGTATTTCTCTTACATGGAGACGTAAAGGCTAGACGATGACTGAAACTATTGATGCGATTCAGTAGTTTAGGAATGCAGAGAAGGAGGGCTGAACTGATAACTAGAATCATAACATACTCTTGGCAGACTAGCAGGCAGAGCCAGGCTGAACCGGGCACTGTGAGGCAGGAAGTAAGTGAAGGGTCAGGAACACAGGTGGGGGCTGTATCGCTCCTCAGCGAGGGCTCAGGAGACAGGAGCTGAATCTGGTGTCCGGGCCCTTTTGAGGCCTAGAAACGGGGACTTTACAATGAAATAACGTGCACACTGAGAAACGTGGCAACGTAACTTTACATAGGCCTGATATTCATAGTATTCACGAGAACTGGAAACTAGCATACTAGAGATGGACACAACTGTAATTGCGTCTTTAATCAAACATGGGGAATACATATGCATATTAATCATGCACACATAACATAAGATGGGGGACACGTAGGGACACAGAACATGGCAAAATTTACTTTTCCACAAATTCATTGTCTTATTGTTCCTATTATACATTGTTCTTTTTTTTATTTCTCCACAGGTTTTCTCCTGCATGTTACTTCCTTCCTCGTATTCTGAGTTCCGTCGCTGCCGTTTCTCTTCTCCCTCTTCCTTCCCGAGTTCTAGACCCGTCATTGTTCTGTGTGGCCTTCCACCCTTCCACCCCTCGTATGTCTTGGATGTTATGTAAGTCTATTACTCCATCTCTTTTTTTCCTCTTTTCTGTTCTCTTCTTTCTTCTTTTTTCTTTTTCCTTTTCTTCCTGCTTCTTATCTCATCATTTTCTTCCCTGCATACCTTACTATGTTCGGATTTATTATCCTGCTAAGATGCTATTTCGTTATTTTCTTCCTCTTTATTCCTCCTCCCTTCTTCGTTCTCAGATGTTTCAAATTATGTGCAGTTGGTCTGTTGTTAAACATGGTTTCTCTAATCTACAACTTTGTCTTAACCTTTTCCTTTTGCTTATATCTCCACTTTTTTCCCTTCCAACACTTCTTTCTAGCTTGATCTCTCGGTATCTTTCTCAGCTACCATCTTTCTTCTTTTCTCTCTCTCTTTTCCTTTTCATTCCTCGTTTTCAAATGTTTCAATTTATACACAGTTGGATTGATGTTGATTATAGTCTATTTAGCTTAAGATTTTGTCTTAATTGGCTTTTACTGCAGTTTTACACTTTTATGATATGCCTTTAAAAATTGTTTCACGGAACGTCAGTGGTTTGCACTCACCCATCAAACGACAGAGAGTCTTGACACACTTGGTCAAGCTTAATACTGATATTGCTCGTATACAGGAGACACATTTATCAGCTGAGGAATCTGCAAAGTTGAGGAGAAATTGGGTGGGAGAGGTCTTCTTTTCCCCGGAGGATGGCAAGAGAAATGGAGTTCTTATACTTATTCGTAAATCGCTTTCGGCTAAGGCAATAACGATTTGTACAGATCAAATGGGTAGATGGGTTTTTGTTAAGCTTGTGGTTAATGGTGTCCCACTTTCGAATATATATGCACCCACAAGCGGGGACCCTTCCTTCTGGAATTCCTTAGCTAAACAACTCACACAACAATACGATGATAATTTTATACTTGCAGGGGACTGTAATGAGGTTTTTGATCATTTTTTAGACCGGGAGTCATCGAGACCTTTCATCCCCCATAAATCTCACAAACTTTTTACACAAACAATTAAGCAACATAAACTTATTGATGCATTGAGACTATGTAATCCTACACTGTGAGAGTTTTCTTTTTACTCACCGACACATCACACTCAGTCAAGATTGGATTATCTTTTTCTCTCACACCATATATCCCAATCACTTATATCAGCGGACATTGGGTCTATTCTGATTTCTGACCATGCCCCTGTTGCCATACTCTTAGATCCTCTGCACAAGCCTAAAACAACTCGGAAATGGTGCTTCAATAATACTTTGCTTTTAGACGTGGATTTTACTTCATCTTTTACTTCTTTTTTTCATGAATTTTTCCTCTTTAATCAGTCAGATACTATCCTTGTTCCTGTAGTTTGGGATGCTTTTAAAGCATCGGCTAGGGATTTCATTATAACATTTGTGTCCAATAAGCGGAAGAAAGCCCAGCGAATCACAAATGATTTGCTTGCCAAAATTTAAAAATTAGAACACTCTTATTATTCTTCTAAGTCGAAAGAATGCTTATCTGATCTGCTCAAGGCTAAATTTCAATTCAATAAAGATACGACTACTAATGCTTCAAATTACTTTCTAAAATCTAGAGCCAAATTTTATGGGGGCCAAAAGAAAGCTGGGAAAATACTAGCTAATTATTTAAAGGTCAAGCAGAATAAACTTAACATAGATTCAGTGTATAGCCGCGAAAACTCCTTGAAATTCAAAGATGATGACATCCTACATGAATTCCTTCAATTTTATAAATCATTGTACACCTCTGAAACTCTTTCTTCTGATCACACCATAACTCAATTTTTTTCCAAGATCTGACGTTCCCCTAATGATTGTCCCGATCTTTCATCGTTAGAGACTGATCTTACGCAGAAGGAACTCCTTGCCGCCTTAAAATCACTCAAACATGACAAAGCCCCTGGCCTGGATGGCTTTACTGTAGAACTTTTTAGCCATTTTGCTTCTCTGCTTATTCCTAAAATTCACACTCTCATACTTGCCTTTTTACAGCAGTCTGGTGTATCTTCTGGCTCTTTTTCAGACGCCCTTATTTGCCTCATCCCTTAAGACGGTAAAGATCCGCAATTCTGCAAAAATGACCGCCCCATTTCCTTGGTAAATATTGATTATAAGATCTTTTCCAAACCTCGAGCCTTACGTTTAGAATCACAACTGCCTAACTTACTGGGATTGGAACAATCTGGTTTCGTTAAAGGTAGATTATTAACAGATAATACTCGATTATTCTTTGATGTCCTCTCATTCTTTAGCTGCCATTGCTCTAGATGCTGAGAAGGCATTTGATAGAGTAGAATGGCCATATCTTTTCCGTACGCTAGATTGGTTTGGCTTTGGTCCAAAATGTCCGCATTGATCTCTATTCTGTATTCAAATCCAAGAGCGGCTGTATCAGCAAATGGTGGTATTTCCTCTTATTTTTCCCTAGGTAGAGGTGTCAGACAAGGCTGTCCACTTTCTCCTTTTCTTTTTAATCTTGCTTTACAACCTATCTTGATACGCATTTGTCAAAATACGGATATTCATGGTTTCAACTTTCAACAAACTCATGTTAAGATGGCAGCTTATGCTGACGATGTTCTCTTATTTCTCTCACAACCCCAAATATCTCTCCCCACTTTCCTGGAAGAAGTCGATTCCTTTGCATCTGTATCCGGCTACAAATTGAATAAAGAGAAATGCGAAATATTACCACTTACCAAATATACTTTTCAGGCTGACTTCACGACTTCAGGTTTTACATGGAACTCCAAATATATTAAATATCTAGGCTTCCATATTACTTCTTCCATTTCCGGTACAATTACCCACTGTATGGAAAATTGCGCACGAAGATTATCTACCTTAACTGCGAAATGGCACCCTTTATATTTGTCTTGGTGGGGTCGGTTGGATACCATTAAAATGATGCTCTCTCCTATAGTTCTTTATACGATCTCTAACATCCCGTTTTCTATTCCTCTTAAACACTTTTAAAAAATCAACTCTATTTTATCTAACTTTTTATGGGGACATAAAAAGTCACAAATGTCCATCTCGAAATTAATTAGTCCAAAGACAGAAGGTGGAGTAAACTGTACTAACTTTCCTTTGTATCACAAATCCTTTTTATTAAATCAATCATCGAAGTGGCTCTCTGAAACCCCCACAACCTATCTTCTCTGGGCAAAGCTCGAATTGTCATTACTCTCCCCTCTTTCGTTTTCTGAGTATCTCTCCTTTTCTAGGAAACCACAATCTATTTCTACTCCCATTATTAAATAGACTTCTAAAATTCTTCCACCTCCTCTTTTACCATCCTTTCTTGATCAACCCATCTGGCATAATGTCTCTATCTTACTGCACAACAAACCCATTTTTTGGAAATCCTGGAGACAACGAGACTTAATCTGGGTACATCAATTATATGAACACAATGCGCTCATTCCGTTCTCACAGGCTGCAGTTTCTTTTGCTTTACCAGCCACCTTCCGCTCTAAATACTCTATCTTAACGGATGCAATTCACTCTGCTTATATGCAACACACAAACTCTCCTCCAACTCCTTCCCCTGAACATTCACATACATTAGCTCTTTGACCCCTATTGTCTCTTGGTACTACAGCTTCTACGATCTACAGGCTTCTACTCCAAGGGCAAAATCTAAGATAGAGACTTTGTGGGAGGAAGATTTAGCAGTGACCTGGCCTGTGGATTTATGGGACAAGATATGGCTCAAACTGCGGAAATCATCCCGACACTCTGGAGTCTCAGATGTATGTTGGACTTGTTCCTCAGCACATGCTGATTTACTCCACTTGCTTTTTAATTGTGACCTTGTCCAGAGGTTTTGGGTTCAGGTTTGGTCCCAAATTAATTCTATTTTTCTTCCAACCATCCTTTTTCCATTTTACATATTTTCTTAGGTAGTATATCTTCTGTCTGGGATGGCTGTGATTCCAACACTAAGATAGTTGATCTCCTATTAGCAGTAGCTTTCCAACAGATTACTAAGAACTGGAAGGACTTTACCAAATTATCATACCAGGCATGGTGGTATGCTATTTGCTATAATCATAGATTAGACACAACATACGTATATCCCCCACATATGGCATTAAAACGAATACACCTTTGGACACCTGTCACGCTCTTCATTGATGCCAGTGCCAAGCGCTCTCTGTCCCAGACTCCTCTGCAACAAGAGGTAGCCAAACCTCCATGACTTCCTTTTTTACTGTTATTTCTCAATTCAATTTTATTTTATTCATTTTTCTTTTGCAAACTTACCTAATGAGTTAGTTTTTTTACATTAATTTGTTTATGACTTTTCAATCCTGTGTTTCTCTGCTATGCCCAAATTGTTTCTCTTTTTCAAAATGTATTGTATAATTACTTTTTCCGACTGTTATACTGTATTTATCTTTTCCTTTAAATTGCTGCTGTATTGTATTCGTTCTTATATTGCTTTGTATCAATAAATTTACTTTGAAACTTAAATGATAGTTGAGCAGCTACATCATTGCCCTATTACTAGTGATTTAAGACTTCACAAGCCGCCTGTAATAATGAAGGCCATGCTTTAATACAGGGATGCACAATCCCACGTATTATATACCTAAAACCGACTTAACTGCACCTATCTCTCCTGTTGTATCACAGTTGGAGGCTGTCTTTGATTCTCAAGCACATTACAAACACACATAATGCAGTCATCCACATTGTACACCCCCGCTACCATCCCTTCAAAGTTTCTTTGACTCCATGACAGTAATGCTTATAGCCCGCTACATTCCCTCCTCAGTATGCGACCACCTCATTATGCATCCACACTCCCTAAGAACAAATGCCAGAGCAATTTTCCAAAGCCTCCACTCAATTCCCATTTCCACTTTTAGGCTCCACCAACCATCATTGTTTCATCCGCATGCACATGCATGCTTCTGAGGGCAGGGCACCCGAGCGTCAGGGCTGGACTATTGACAGCTATGCAGCGTATAAACACAATGAGAATTATTGGGAAGTTTTGTTGAGATAAATGTATGAAATACTTTGCTGTGTTTGATGAGGATGTCCTAATGCATTTGATTGATGGATCAACTGTTTTACTGTGCATTCTGGATGACTACAGACTTCATGTGAATGAATTATTGTGAGATTATATTGATGCATTCGTACATGTGAGTAAGAGAAACAAAATCTCTAAGATCCTCTTTGCTTAGATTCAGGCCTGTGTATAAAGTTTATCTTTGTCCTTGCACCTCAGATACAAGTCTTCTCCAGAATCTATTCATTTTCCAGGCTTGTACTTTGTTATTCACTAAAGGCATCCTTGGGAGCGCATTCTCTTTGACCACGTTCCTGGACATCCTTTGCACGTGCCGGTCCTGATGCTGAGTCCTGTGTCAAGTATTCAATACAATAGCATTATCTTCTGAAAGGTATAGGGGATGAATGTTTCAACCGATAGCATATGCAGTGGCCCCTCTGATCCAGCAGCTGTCAGTTGTACATCTGCAGAAACATCTGCTTCCAGTGCCACCCGTTCCAAGCAAACAAATTACCAGTGTGCATGCTACCAAGTTGTGATCAATTTGTTTGCTGTTAGCCTCATGAAGCTAGTTATAGCAGATGACAATGGTAAGATTGCATGTAATTATTGCATACAAGTAGTGTTATTATCTGAGAAAGGGGTAATAGAGGGGAGGTTTTGCTCTGCCCTAATGTGCTCTAGTGCTTACCCACCAGCAAATAACTGTGCAGTCACCAACATCTACAGTCTTAGAACAATTTACAGACACACCAAAATTAAATGTATCTCCATTGTTCAAAAACGGGTCAGACATGGTATAGCTCTATAACTATAGACTCCAACCTGTGTATCATGTGGGAGAAAGATGGGACTTGTAGAAAAGAAGCAAATGAACACATTGGATACACAAATATAAGACAACCCTTACTAAAATGTCCTATGTTGGGGTATATTTTGAACAAAGCAGTGGCAACAAAACGGTACCAAGCAGTACAGTGGAAAGAAGATCTAAGGAATCGCACAATGTCATAGACAAATTTATATCTATAGTTTCTTAGTGGAGCAAAAAACAGTAATGTCAAGATATACGGGTGGATTACAAAACCTTTACCTGCTGGAGCTATTCAATGTCCAGGGTGGTGAATTAAGGCAGTGCTTGCTCCAAACGCCTTTCAACACTGAATCTTAAAATCACATTTTTGAAGGTGGTAATGTCTGATAAGAATAGTTGTGCATGTTTGTTGTATTTCATTTTGTCGGTGTGGTATTGGTGGTGTTGTGTTGTATTATAACCACTGCTGTTGTGTTTTTGTGCATACATAGTGTAATGTGTGTGCTGTACTGTAGTAGTTGCATTCCCTTCTTATGTTATGTTGTGCCCTATTATGTTCTTGCAGTTATCTTATTTTTCTTTGACTTATGTCATTGCATTGTGCTCTTTAGTTACCTTAACAAATACTGCTACAGTTCAGTCCAAAGCAGGACATTGTCTTACAGTTCCATTCGTATTGGTTTTTGGCAAGCAGTAGTGTGTATTTATGGGCATTTGTTCTGCAAATATGGCAGGCGAGTGAGATTCAATATTTAAGGAAGTAGAACACCATCCACATATCCTCAGGATCTGGCTTATAATGTTTCTTCTACTGTTTAAGTATTAAATAAACAGCACTGGAGGAAGTGAGGAGATTCTCCCTCAGGCTCTGCAGCCGATCAGGAACATAATCACTAATGCTAAAATGCTCCTACTATTATTTTTCGGCATAAGACTGGTAACTTAGGTTTGTCTTGTCTGTGTGTTTGTTGGTCTAATGTATTTTTTGTGTTTCCATTAAATGTTTTATGGGCGGATATGAACCTGTGAGAGTTGTCGACTCAACTCTGTTTGCAGAACTTCTAGTTTTCAATCTGGATATTTTTATATATTTTTATATATGTTCTTGTTTGCAGTCGCTTGCGTACTGCACATGTATATCATGGAGGTGATAATATTGAATAAACTGAGTTGTGATATACTTGCCTACCTACCACTTCTGATGCCAGAGACACAGAACAAAGACAGTCTCTCATCTGCATCCTGCCGTCCTACTACCAGAAATATCTAGGCCAGTATTACATATAGGGTGCACTGTCCTTGATTGTGCCATTAAGCAGGTGCTCCAAGTGCAAACAGGGTATGTGTGCCCTATTACAATGAACGTGCTGCCCGCGTGGCGGCTGTGAACTCATGCTACCCTGAGTGCAGCGCATTCAGTTAAATATGGAGTGTCTGTTCCTAAGTTGCTCCGTGTTTCTCTGTTCAGGCAGCAGCTCATCTGCACTTTAACCCGTTCCATGCTCGCGTCGGCCAACGGCCATCGCAAGCACTACCTCGCTGGTGCTGTGTACGTCCGTTGGCCGACGTAGCCCCACCAACTGATTAAAACTCCTGCACCGCGGCGGAATTCGCGCCGCAGTTAACGGATTGAAGAGAATTAGGGATCCCCTGAGGCGGGTGCAGTGAGTAACTAGACCCGCCTGCAGGGGAATGGCTGGGGTGGGGGGTCCATGGGAATCGATTTCCCCCCTCTAGAGGGCAGCATTCTAGGGGCACACTTTTTTGGGTGCACTTTCATTGCGCCTCCTCAGGGCATGTTTGCCACTGTGCCCGTGTCCACAATATGGTGCGGGTTTCAAGGCAAAGTGATTCCATCATTGGCATATTTGTATGCCACCATGCAAACCAGGGAATGCCCTCTGAAAATAGCCTGGTGCTTCATGTGCGTGAGCACTATCCGTATTACAGAAGCAGGGCTGGACTGGCTACCGGGTGTTTTGGTGTGCTGCCGAGCTGGGGACTAATTTCACTGCGGTGGGGACTGATTTTGTTGATGGGGACCTGCGTGTGCTTCGAAATAAACAAAGCAAAACGATTTTCTTTAAGCACACGCAGGTCCCCGTCAATGAAATCAGCCCCCAGCTCGGCAGCACACCAAAACACAAGGTAGCCAGTCCGGCCCTGTACAGAAGTGCCCACACAAGCATCTGCAGCCCCATCTGTAACGCCATGATGCCCCGGTGGCACAAAAAGGGGGTTACTTATGAAAGTAGCCTTGGGGCTCAGGTTCATTGTTTTTATTTGTAGGTGCAGTGATTGATATTAAATGCTTTAAAAAGAAATCAGTAACCAAGTTAATGCAAGGCCACTGGAATTATGTAATTCAGCTACAGCTACTTGCTGCATTTGATACATTATCCAACAACTGCTTCATAATTTGCAGATTTTAAGAAAAAACATGTTTTTAGCTTAAACCGATCAGAAGTAACAAACCATTTGACTACATGTGTTGCCGTGTAGTGGAAGGCCCTTGACAGAGGTTGACTAGCCGGTCACCTTTCAGTTGCTTAATGTTGTATTTGGGTGTTGAACTGATACTAAAGAGGTGATACCTTTACTTACACAATATTAACGTGCAAAAATAAGGCAAAATAATAAAGTAATTGTATTGCTAAATATGCCACATTACGGTTAATAATTTCCCTTTGTGGGTCACATATTTTTGGGAACCCTGCCACATAATTTGGGCCTTAAATACCGCATAATTCCAGTGGCCCTGAGTATATGTTAGGTTCATCACTGTGTCCACGCCAGAGTTGGCTGAGGAAAAAACAGGGAAACGGCCACTACAACGCGGCCGTTTCCACGAATACATTAACCACGCATGCATTACAGCGCATACGTGGTTAACACGAAAGCCTTTACCACGCATACCTTTACTACGAGGTATGTAGTAAAGGCATATGTGGTAAAGGTTCAAAATAAAAAAGGGGGGCTTGGGGGGGTCTCCCCCCCCAAACAAAAACCTCACCTGAAATCACGTCAGAATGTGCAGGCAATCAGCGTCGTTTAAGAGGAAACGGAAAGAAACTTCCGCTTCCTCTCAACGACGTACAACGTCACCACGCAAGAATTAGAGGAAAAGGTTATGCGTTGAAAAACCATTCCGTTGTAATGCAGGCGTGGTAAAGGCATGCGTTGCAACGGAATGCGTTGTAAGAACATACAACCGAAAAAACAGTGGCTAGCATGTTTTAACATAATTTGTTCATATCTAATAACAGTTTCAAACTAGTTTTCTATCTTGCACTTGCCCACCCTTGTTTTTCCGAGCATTCCCTTCGAGACATCTTCAAAGAGAAGCAGTCCTTCCGGCCTCCTTAAGTCCAAAAATATCAGTCATGATTAAAAGGAAACTTCCATGACAAGACCAGATAACTCACAAAGCAGGGCGAGACCAAGGCCCGTAGACATGGGGGCCGGCACATTTTTGCACTCAGCATACATATCAGTCAAGTAAGTTCATTTTTCTATTTAAAAAACGGAATGAGGTTGCTCACCTTGAAACAGCCAGCTGTCTCTCGTTGCCTCTTCCACTAATCCAACAAATCTCAGCATGTCTTTCCTTCCTTTCAGAGCAGAGAGGACTCTATGTCTGCATTTACCTTCCATGAACAAAATGCACGCTTTGGCCTCAGGCAAGGGATGTGTTAAAAAAGAGAAGGGAAAAATTAAACTCTACCCAGAAGAAAGAAAAGCAGTCTTTCAAAATAAATGCATTGTCTTGGAGCAGCTAGAAAGCGAATATCCTTGTTTTCATGTACCTTGGAAGATGTGTTATAGTGAAGAGGGTCAGGTCACATCAGGCGCAGTGGGTGAAAGTCATTTTCCTGCAAGAAGTGATCTTTGTTTTAGCGCCTGTCCCAATCGTGTGGTACCACCATCTAATCTTTACATGGTGTTATTTTATCACCTTTTACTTTCTTAAGGCTTGTCCCTGCAAATCAAGGGCATGTATGTGGTTTCTGTTTGATGTACTCTACTACTAAGATTTTTCGCCATGTTTGTGTCACAAAAGTGACACAAATCAATGCAAAATCGTGTTTACCTATTTACTTTCCAGAGCAAAAACTTGTTTTGTGCTTGAAATTCAATTAAAGTAACGCAAAACAGGCATAGCGCAGCTTTGCATTAATAAGCACCAAGTGTGCGTTCCATGGGTGGTGCATGGGCATTCCCATGCAACCACCTGTGGTTTCAACGCAAAACCTGATCTACTATAAAAAGTACACAGGGTTTTGTGTCAAAAAAATAACGCTCACTTTAAATAGGTGCTATCAGGGAGAAATGTTTTTAATTTTATTATTAAGTAATTTTGTATAGCGCGCAGCTGCCTCAGCGAAGAAGCGTTCCGGCGTTTTCCTTCGTTTTCCGACTTTGCATGCGTGCTGCACTGAACAGCACACTACAAAGTGGGAAAAGTTTTAAAGTTAGTCTACGTGGTATTTTGTACTCCAGTATAAGTTTTATGCTAGACGCACGCAGACACTTTTTCAGACACAATAGTGCAAAGGTGTGCGCTTGGCGCTCGGCTTCCTGACTGTGAGCCAGTGCTAGGTAGAGGAGAGCGCCATAAATCTGTAGATATGCTGCTGTCCCGCTCTCTCGTTCTCACGTAGTGCGGCATTTTTGTCTGCTGTGCTGCATGGTCAGAGAATGTAGTACATCTGGGCCTACATGTCTTTAAATCAGTGTGCCCTAAATGTAATTTTAAATTCCTCGTAAATTTTAGTAAGGCATGTTTCGACATATGGTAATTCTTTTGCAACTGTCATGCTTCCATGAATTTCACATTTCAGTTTCCCATTAGTCCCCCATCTAAATGAATGACACTGCATTGTGCTGTACTGCGCCTTCCTCTGTCCTTGTGCGAGTGGCCTCGTTATTCCGATGGAGCCGGTGGGAGAAGTTGGGAGAGCGCCATTTACAGTGAAATTTGTAGGGGTGCATCATATGTACAAGTAGTCAGCACCCGTATATACATAGAGGACTTTAATCATGTTTAGATGCAATGTGGGATAGAGTACTAGAGAAATTGGTATTAGAAACTTGCAGAACTAATGTTATAAAGTACAAATCCACACTTGCTGTTTAACATAGAGATGTTGTTGAAATGGAATCTTTCACTAATGAGATTATTTTGCATTCAGATTTGCTTTGAAATGTGTAATCGTGTTTTTATGTACTCGATAACTAGTTTAAGTTAGAAATGCATTTGCTTAAAGTTAGAGGCCTGTAGAATTAGAGTGAATTGTTCATGTAAACGTTGGGCCTATAACCAAGCAGAGGCCTAGTTCATGAAACTCGTGCAGGCCTGGTTGAAAAAGTCTTGCTTAGCATTTAGCTGTGGAAATGTTTTATAAAAGATGCTTTAGAAATTATTGCAACATTTATAGAATGTGAGCCGAATTGTATGTATTTCTTTGCAGGTGCATCACCAAGCCGACAGTAGAGTAGAAGGGCCCATTGTGTATGAGAGTTAGAAATGTTAGACTCAGACATGGAGGAGTAGATCAGGAATTTGAAAGAGCAACTTGAAAGGATGAAGAGTCTGGGACCCAAGGACGTCTGCACGGACAAGGATGGACAAGTGCCATGGTGGAAATTTCCAGAAATTAACACCTTCGAGAGGGGCGTACCTAAAGGCGTGTCGCTCGCATTGTGGGGTTTCGTATTAGGGACAGCACCCCGAGGGTGGAGGCAGAGCAGATGGGCTGAGGAGCTTGAGAGAGCTGTCTTGTTGGGCAAAGAGATTAGCGTGGATGAAAAACTCTAGTCTAAGAGAGAAGTGGGTGAACTTCTTTGGGAAGTCACCACGGCTGACACCTTTTGGCTAGGATGGGCTACTGTTGAGTAGGGATGTCACTTAGTATAGTGTAGGGACAGATTAACTTGATTTTTCTTTCCAATGCATACCAGAATCCAAGTTACAGCAATTTTTGTTAGCCTAATGGTTCTGGAACTGATTCTCGTATTATTCATAAGCCGCCTAAGACTTTTCCGTAGGATTATGTTTGTATTAGTGCCTGTTTACGTTCTGAACCTCGTGTTGAGGTGTCTGTATCTTCAGCTGTTTTCATTTCTGTAATAAATCTTTAAACTTGGTTCTTAGTCAGTGGTCATTTGGGAAAGGTAATTGGGAGTTGTTGCAGGTATTGATTATTGGTAAATAGGTTGCCTAATTCACTCTATGACAGGTAAAAAGGTCCAGTCGACCTGTGACGGGATTTTGGAAAATGGTAAGCAGACCCAGAAAGTAAAAATCCCGCCTTTCCAAAGTTAGGAAATACACTGAAACACAGCAAATCTCTTAAGTCCGGCTTAATGAAGGATTGGACCCAGAATTACTGAGTTCCCTGGTAATTCCTCATTTCTTAGTGGACTCTCAGGATCTACCTCATAACAGAGCTATATTTTCTACCTCTCCTGATCAGTGGCGGCGCACATAGGGCGTGCTGCAGGGCAGTCCCAGCTGCGGAGCGGTGGGACCGCCATGCAGCACGCCCTATGTGAGCCGCCACTGCCTGAGTTACCGGTATCCCCACTATCTAAAACTTTGAGGCTCATGAAAATCCAGCCTATTTTCTAAGGCCACTCATAATGATTGTGCAGATTGTCTTGACAATTCTTCTACATTTTAGAGGTACCTCTACAGTATTGTCATAAACTTTGAGGTGTCTTTTCCAGGCAAGTGGTGCGAAGTACAACCACTCAACTGTTACAGTATTCTTTGTTTCCTGTATTGTTTGTAAGGCCAGGGCGACTGACGGTGGACGCTGGGGATCACGGTTCAACCCCCGGCTCCGGTCGCAGGGGTCTGCCCAGCACCATGCAACTCTGGGCAATAGCTCGCTTAATCTTCCCAATGGCCCCAGTGCCGAAATACCCCTTCAGGAGTGATTTGTGCGCTATACAAATACTGGATTTACATTTAGTGGAGAAATTCTGAGTTTCATCTTAGTTGTTTCTTAAATGGAAAGTGGAAAGCATTCTGCCCTTAGGGAAATTAAAAAAAAATTGCCGTGCGTGAACCCCTTTTTCCCAGAGATCAGAATTCAGACTGTTGTCATTCCTACTCCACCTCCACAGCTCTAACTTGGTGAATTTTGGCAAGTCAAACTTACTGTAATTGATTGACAATAAGTTGTGGTTACTTCAATCCATAATACCTTACAATACATATCAGTAATTAACGGGTAGAGTAAATACCTCACATCCAGTCCACTTTTAACCTGGGACCAAGTAGTAGATTGGAGCTTTATTTGATGAAACATACAACCCCCAAAAAAATTTATGGTATGGTGTTTTTGGGTGCTTTCATTAATTACTGCACACTTTACTGCCCACGTGTGCAAATATAACCTACAAAAAGTGTGTGTGAGCTGCTCCAACGAATCTTGGCAAGAATAAAACTGCAGTTTGAATTTAAGCAGACTGTTTATATCTATATATTTATTTAAGGGTGTGTTGACCTTTAATCACAATTGTCTGCCACTCTGTCCTGTCAGTCGAGGAAATATAAATATATCTCTGAGTTTGCAACCTACAGCTCTGGATTTTTTTTTCATGAAAAACCAACAACAAATACTTCTTATGTCTCAATTTAGTGCTACCATAAAGCCCTGCAGAATCTATCAGTGTCGTATTCCTGCAAAGTGAATGCAAAGTATATGCAACGATTATGCATTCCTACCCAATGTGTCTTTGCATGGACTTTAATTACCAAATCTACCTTTAGTGTGTAAATAAATAGTAAAAAAAAAATTGTGAAGCTGTCTTCGGTACGTAATGCTGCTAAAATATACAAAACGTCCGAAAAAGACCACAAATTCAACGCAGGGCTACGCTGACCCATACAGTGGCGTATTGTTCGTTCATTTCCGGTGATAATATCGCCCCGCCCTCCCTGTCAGCTCGCGCTTTAAATCTCGGCTCCCCTTCAGCGGAGGATGTGTTCCTGAACACAGTAATGCACTGCAGCTGCTCTGAGTGACATGAAAGGACAATGGGAGTTATGATAATTCTGGGGTTATCAAAGTGAAAACCAGGTGGGCAAACTAGAACGGGCAAGCTCCCAGCAAATCTGAGAGGCGCTCTTCAACACCAGGGAAAATCCGGCGATTTATTTCAAGCTCCCACAGGTCAAGACTATGTATTCAGCCGAGCACAATGGGCCTCCTTGTCTGACAGCCCCGCCCCCTGATGAAATATCTTTGTATAATCCTCAGAAATATTTTATGAAGAGCACTTTTTTTTCAGACCCAAGGGAATAATAAAAACTAATGTTCTCAAGACTCAATTTTACTTAAATATTAGATCAGGCATTTTTTAAAAATATAAAAAGATATCTCCTGTGCCTTTTTATAAACCCTCCTGATTGTCAATGTGCTTCAGTGCTCTAAGTGTCCAATTTTGTCACGCATTAACATCATGCATCTGAGCGGTCCTTCCACTACTGCACTGGATATGGAAGAAATGTTTGCTGCAAAAAAAAAATACTACGTTGCCAACAGGCCCCTTGTCGTCAGGTTCGCCATCAGCCAGTGTTCACGCTTAGACTCGTTGGACCCAACAGGTTGTGCGATTTGTTGTTTCCTCTGGGACCTCCTTAGCTAGCTGGAGACTGCCCCTGAAGAACGGACCACCAAAATTTAAATAGAGAATGCCCACCAATCCACCTAGCTTGCTACCAACCATGCGTGGTTCCCTATTATGGCTCCTTGACCTGGCTTTGGTGGCTGGGAACACAACATACTCGTACTCAAAAGCCAGCGACAAAGGGTGGGTTGCCAGCGCTCGGGGCAAGGCTAGTGTCCTTCCACTTTTCTTTGAAAAATTTGCACCCCTAATAATGCACCAAAAAAATGTGCGCCCTGGGCAACCGCCCCTGGGGCCCCAACCCATGCTACGCGACAGTTCAAAGCCCCCTCCCACTAATCATAGTATTACACTTAGCAATTGACATCTGACAGGTTGAGAAGTGCTCAGCAATTGAACTCTGAGGGGGTCTAATGAGGTCGATCCTGGCTACTGTGGTGGCTGGGGTTCTGCTGTGGTCCTTCGGCCCCCTTCATTCTTTCCAGGTGGCCCCAGACAAGCAAAGCCAAGTATGGCCAAACCGCTTTGGTGGCATCAGGGCTCCTGACCTGTGTTCAACCTGAAAGGCTTTGTGCTTCTAGCCACGCTCTATGGAAGTGACAGATTAGAGGCACCAACTCACTTTCTCCAAGCATGAGATTGAAGCTGTGTACCTCTGCCTGACTACACAACAAAGAAGCAGCTGGGAACATAGGTGAAGTGGTTGCCAAGGTTACCTGGGATCAGTGATTGCCAACTGCGTGAAGGGGTGACTTCTTCTTTGATGTCAAGGCATGGTGATGGCATTTGCATAAGCTGGTCACTTGATTTCCCCATGACTAGGAGGTGTGGGCACAGTGATCACAGGAGCTTGGCCAGGTAACTTGGTCATGCCTGCATTGGACTATGATTACTGGTGCCTCACTGTGTGACTTGTTCATTGATGCTTTTGAGCCCAGTGGTTGCAGGTGACTGATCGGGTAACTTGTTCATTGGTGCCTGGGCATAGTGATCACAGGGTCTTGGCCGGGTGACTTGTTAATGGCTGCCTTGGCAGGGTAACTACAGGTGCTTGACCAGGTGACTTATTCATGACTGCCTGGGCAGGGTGACTTGTTCATGACTGCCTGGGCAGGGTGACTGCAGGTGCTTGACCGGGTGACTTATTCATGACTGTCAGGGCACAGTGATCACAGGTGCCTGAACGGGTGACTTGTTAATGGCTGGCTGGGTAGGGTGATTGCAGGTGCCTGACCAAGTTACATGTTCATGGCTGCCTGGGCAGGGTGACTGCAGGTGCTTGCCCGGTGGCAAGTTCATTGATGCTTGAGCACAGTGGTTGCAGGTGCCTGACTGGGTGACTTGTTTATGGCTGCCTGGGCCGGGTGGTTGCAGGTGCCTGACTGGGGGACTTGTTCATGACTGCCTGGGCCGGGTGATTGCAGGTGCCTGACTGGGTGACTTGTTCATGGCTGCCTGAGCACAGTGGTTGCAGGTGCCTGACTGGGTGACTGGTTCATGGCTGCCTTGGCAGGGTGATTGCAGGTGCCTGACCGGGTGACTTGTTCATGGCTGCCAGAGCGCAGTGGTTGCAGGTGCCTGACTGGGTGACTTGTTCATGGCTGCCTTGGCAGGGTGATTGCAGGTGCCTGACTGGGTGACTTGTTCATGGCTGCCTGGGCAGGGTGATTGCAGGTGCCTGACTGGGTGACTTGTTCATGGCTGCCTGGGCAGGGTGATTGCAGGTGCCTGACTGGGTGACTTGTTCATGGCTGCCTTGGCAGGGTGATTGCAGGTGCCTGACCGGGTGACTTGTTCATTGATACTTGAGCACAGTGGGTGCAGGTGCCTGACTGGATGACTTGTTCATGGCTGCCTGGGCATAGCAATTGCATTTCCCTTTACAGGTCACTTGATTTTCCAATGACTAGGACGAGAATGGCTCTAAATCTGTAACGGCGTACCCCATAAATCTGTAACATGGTACGCTCTTGCATGTCAGTAGGACAACACAGTCCTGTTTCCAACTTTTCATTCTAGTATTTATAGTTGTGTAACTGTAAATTAAAAAAGCTCCAAACACCCGAAGGAAAACAAAAAAATAGAGTTTGATGAGATTGGGACAATTTTCAGGATATGCTTTCAAGATTAGTTCAAGGGTATGTCTTACATAGAAGTGCATCCCACTAAATCGTTCCATCAGAAGCATTTAACTCATTGCAATAAGAATTTTTTCCTTCTAAGTTTTGTCATCCAGAACTTTAAAATAATTGATTCAGCTATATTGAACCAAAATTACAGCTCACTTTAAACTGAACCTCTGCTTGACCGGAGGACACTGCTGCCTTCTTGTCTCTGTTCCTTCGAGCCTGATTTAGGGTTTGGCGGATGGGATACTCTATCACAAACATGGCGGATATCCCGTCAACCGTATTACATGTGCATTTTTATGCAATACAAGCCCTGGTGTGCGCATTGCGAATGCAGATTCAAAACAAAGCAACCGATGAGTCAGTAGGGCCCTACAGGAAACCAGGCTAGATTCAGGGCACGTACTTGAGTCTGAGCACAGTGGAACAACATCCGCTTGGCAAGCTTGACCATGTCTTGTGGTGTACCCATCTGCTTCCCACTGCCTTTTAATTATAATTGTTCCTAATCCAGTAACATGGTATCACCTAATACATGCTTGTTAGTGTATCTTCATACACTTTCGGTGTGCGTAATACCAGCATTATTCCCGTCATCTCTTTGGGAAATCCCAATTAAACAGCCTTAGCGTAAACCCCTGGTGTTAGCAATCAGCACAGACCAGTGTGCATTGGATGGGTTTAATGAGGAGGCTTAAGGTTCATGATGTCAGTTGCACAAACTCCAGCACTTGATGTTTTTGAAGCTACTAGGATTAGAGTGCAAAACACAGAATTACAGTTCTCCTAAAGCCACACAAGCTTCTGATGGAGACCCGAAAGGCCTTCCAACAATCCTTAAATCAGACACAGAGCACTCACACTTCCCACTTCCATGCATATGCACTCACTATTCCCAGTTCCATGATTATCTACTTCATACAGTCCATATTTTTCTTTTTTGCATTCTGGGATCTGTAGCCCGATTGATTCCAATGTAAAAGCTGAACCACAAGTCACACAATGCAAACCAAAAACCTACACTGGATGAGCTACTCACACATGAACCTAGGAAATCTGAGAGCCCTGCAAAAACCATTCACTGTGCTGGCTACAGATAGATAAATAATGTGACTGATCAAATTGGACTGTCAATATTCTTTATTTTACAGGCAGTTTTTTGGACTAGATGTTTACTCTTTCTTTTCCCATACAGGATATTAAATGGTGGGATGTATTCTGACGCCCTTTGGAGCACACTTAAGCTCTCAAATTGTCCTCATAGATGTCAAGTGTTCCTATGCCCTGTGTGACACCTTCTGCTAGTCCCATTTTTTTTAAGGCAAAAATAGCAGGTTGTATTCGGGCTCGTAGTTTGCCTTTTAACAGTGTAAAAATGGCCTCCAAAATGCATGGAAAGAGGAATTTCCACCTGCAGATCAAGTTTTCTAAAGTTGGGGAAGTTTGCACACTGGGTATCAAGCTTGTCAGCTGCTCAAAAATTCAGTAGTCAAATTTAATTTCACATTCCCCAGGAATAACTGGCCTTGGATAAACATTTGCCTCCTAACATGGATCAAAGAGAGAACGTAAAAAAATAGCATAAAGTGATGAAGTGCAATGGCTGCTTTCCAACACACATGCAGTGATTCAAGAAGAAATATTACGTCTACAATAACAAAGTGCTACATACTCAATGCTGCTAGCAGCACTTATGTGCACAGTGGGCTTCAGCTCAGATAATTCACGCTCAAAGAAACCATAGGCTGTAGTTTGCCCTTAAATGAGAACCTAATGCTCTTCCGCTACCTAGCGAACCAGGTTGTCTGGCTATGAGGGCACCAGGAGGCAGGCGCGCAACACCCATTGGCCTCAAAGGGCTTCAGTTCCCCCCCGTTGTGTGTGGCAGCCGGGATGAGACACTTCCCAGGCCCGCTCACAGCCGCACCCGAGCACTTCACAGGTTTTTTAAAGACCTTGTGCATGTTAATGCGGCTTTGTTGTTGTTTCACGCCTTCCAAGAGCCCCTGCAGCTCGACTCTGCCGATTGCCTAAAGATTCAGCCCCCCCCCCGCCATTTATTCTTAGCCCCCCCCGAAATTTTACTCTAGTTGCGCCTCTGCCTGGAGGTCCACCACAGAGGCTTCAGGGTCCACCAAGAAGGAGGAATCCCCTGTCAGGTGTGGGATGGCCACCTCATTATATAGCATCACGGACACTGTTTTCAATCCCTGGCATTAATGTCGCAACAGAATTCTGGGTTTTGTAGTCTTGGGTTCCTTGAAGATTTGGAGAGGATGTGGTCTGACGGCTAGACTGCCAACTTTGGAGCTGGGAAATCAAGTTTCGAACTTCGGGGTCGACTCCACATCCTGTGATTCTGGGCAAATCATTTAATCTCCCTGTGCCTACCAGAAACATTAATGTGTCCTTGTAAATGTAAATAAATGTAAATGTATTTGTCTTGTAAAGCGCACTGCTGCCCTGAGGCGTCATGGCGCTGTAGACCGCTGGAGAACCCGTCCTGGCTATCCCTGTGAGATGGTCCCTACTGGGTATCTCCAAGGTGAAACCAGGCATCCCCGGCGAATGTGGGGAGCCATTGTAGAGATGAGGCAAGCTAATGCCCAGAGTTGCCGAATGTGATCCCTGGTTAGAGTAGGCACTGAGGCGAGAACTATCGAGTCCGCTGACCCTGGTCCATGACCCTGCCGCTTCGGGAATTGAACCCGTGTCCCAGGCCGTTCTCTGCTTCCAGGTCTGCCGCCTCTAACCAGTGAGCCACACCATTGTGTAACGTAACTGGTGCTCGTGTAAAGCCCTCCAATACCTTCGGATCGAGTTCGCTCTATATAAATCTGCAAAAATATATATATATATATTAAATTACATTTAATTAGACTAACACGCTTGCAATTAAGTGGGTACCCTACCCAAGGCCTGCCCTTTGATGCACAATGCGTGCTGTGATCTGTGGGATCCTCTGTTTTCTGCTCTTTTCTGCTTACCTGCATTATTTTTATGCCCCAAAGCACCCAAACCAGCCTTAAGTTCCATGTAAGCGTTGCAAGAATCATGAAAACAAAAACAGTGTTTGTTCTGTGATGCCCAAAATGTAAATTGTGCATTGTGGTGCCACTTGATGGTTCTGGAGGAACAGGCACATGCGCAGAGCAATTACACAGGCCGTAGGAAATATGTAATAGATCCCTGTTTGAAGTTCCAAAGTCTTTCTATTCACAGCATCTTACTACATAAATATAGGAAAAGGCTGAATCCTTCACTGAGAAATGCATACATATGCAAAATATGGAAGACAACACATGAAGGTCTGAGTGTGCTTTTGACCTGCCTCTTCCACAGTGTCAAACATTGCTATTGGAACTATCAGTAGGAGAACATGAGCAAAATCAGTGTCTTAGCTGCCATATGACAATTTATCACAAAGGGGCATAGAAAAATGAAAGAACCATATTTTAAAGTGTATTAGAAACTCCCAACCTTAGGACACGTTAAAGGTGTCTGTGTGAGGTTTGAAAACATATTTATTTATGCCAGGACGTAATACTAAGTATATTTCCAGTGTAACTAAATAGTTTCAGTTCCACTATATTCCAGCTCCAAGAATTAACTTATATACTAACAAAGCACTTTACAAACAACTCCTAGTTACATGCTGTAGGAAAGTCCACTGCTAGAGTAATGAAGAGAGTGGTTATAGTCTTGATGTGAGTTGTAGCAGAACTTCCACACTACCCAGCCAGGATTCTTCAAGGCAGAGGATTCATCTGAGGTAAACCAACTTTAAAACAGAACAACTTGGTTCATGTTTGGAAGCTTGGCATGAGTAGCAAAACAGTCCTCAGTGAAAATGTGTGAGTTGCTGCGTACAACAAAGCAACCAAAAACACACTAAAATCGTAGCACAAGTTATTGGAATAAAAAAGTATCAAACAAATAAAAATGTAGCAGCAATCTAATAGTCCACACATAGTTTAAGTAAAAAGAAGTATACTAACACAAAGAAAATACCTGCAAAAAATTAAACAAAAAACTGCAAAGTGGCAATGGGCTTGATATATATAAAACATAAGGAAACAAACCAAAAAGTTCAGAGTGTGCTCTGGTGTTCTGACCTGCACTTAGGTACCAAGAGGGCCATCTTCCATGTGGTGTGACTTACATTGGTGATAGGACTGGTCAAGGTGCCTATGTTGCACGTAAACTATTTTGGAGCTATAAAAAGTCAAGCGAAACTGACGTCAAGCCTAAATGTTGGCACGGTTTCTGGGGTTTTCGATACAAAGAGTTGGTCATTTCAGTGAATGCCCTTTTTTATGGTGCTAAAAGCTTATTACAAGGGGACCACTTGAGGAGATCTAGCAAGGCCAGATAGGAAGTGGCCAATTCCAAGGTAGCTGTTGGTCAATGTAAAGATTTCAACATTCTGACATTTCCCTTTTAGAAACACAAAGAAATTCACAAGAAAGATGGTGAAAGCTATAAGTGGTGTTGGCTGCACGAGATTGTTTTCTTAGTAGGAGAGCCCAGTAACCAGTTTTTGTAGGAAAGGAAAGACAAAGAACAAGATGAAGCAGTGTGACTATTTCATAAAGTCGTTCCGAAACAAGGGGACTGTCAATTTTCAGGATAGTGAGTAGCGGTACATAAACAGTACATCCTCCCTCCCCATGGATTCTTCCTTAATCCAATATTATCATGGCCGCATGCAGACTTCGACATGCTGCCAACATTTAATAAATAATCAAATAAGGTTATCAATTTAAAACAATTAGCTAAACATCATAATATAATCACATATAAAGACATATATCGAAAAACCACTTACATCAATGATTGCAAAAATAACAGGGCAACACATAACCATTGTTTTCCTTTCCAATGTTGGGGATCACTGACAGAATATCGAAAACACAAATATAGTGTGGACAGAATATCGTGTCAAAAATATCGAGGAACAAATTATTGAGAAAGTAAACGCAAATAGGCAAGTGTAGATTTGCTACTCTTAACTCCACATCTACGTAACTTGAAGATATATATATATATCATCAAGGTACATATATATGGAGTTACATATAGTAAAACTTTACTTACCTAGAGAAACTGACATTCACAATAGTTTTGTCCTCGATATTTTTGACACGATATTTTGTCCCACAATATTTGTGTTTTCGATATTCTGTCTAAATACCTGTTAGTTGTTCATAGATCATATGTAGAAAGATAAGAATCCCTCAATGATATACCCAGCAGGGGTACTTTTTGTAGTGTCCATGAATCAAAATCATTATTTTAACCCCTTCATAAAGAAGGAACCAAAGTACTCCACTGAAGTGCCAGCATGTTTTAATCTCAAAGTTGGGGACCACAGCTTCAACAAGTTTTTCCTCAGGACTCATGTATCACTTAAGTAAATACGCCGGGTGTGTCAGGAGGCAATCAGAACCTTCTATTGAATTGTATTACATATGTATGCGGTTATGGTCTAAGAGGTCTGTATAACCAATGTTTCTTTAGAAATTAATTTTCTGAAAGACAAAGGAAAAAATATTAGGGTGATTTTTATGAGTTTCTGTGTTAAAAAGCCCTTCACCTAAAACTGTATGGTCACCACGTGTATGTATACTTGCTGTTTGCTCAATTCAAAACAATACAAAGGGGCTAAAAAATAGAATAGAGAGAATAAAACAGTCACTTTTTCAGTTCCTAAGACAACTTATCCTAGATCGACAGACATAAACAATGGCCCACTCTTACTTGATCAATATCAGTCTTCCCAGTGAAAAAAGGTTGTGTCGCTGCTCTCATGCACTGCTTGCCTCGCGTACAGGGAGTACACACTGGCCCTCTGAAGCTGGACGGAGGCACCTCTTGTTTCTTTTAGCATCTTCTTCCTCATGTCTAGCGGCGACCCTGTCCCTTGCTTAATCGGCTAAACTTTGCCCACTGATTTAAAAGAAGTCCACTCACATTTTGACAACGGGCTCTGGAAAATCGGTTTGCACTTCTTTCTGTCAACAAATACCTAAATGTGTAGGTTCCGTTTCCACAAGGTCTGTATATACACTCAATGATTTGGTTACAGGAGATGTCAGATGTATTTAAAGGTTTGTTAACATTCAAAGGGAAAAAAAGTTCTTGTTTCATACAACCGTCCAATTCATGATCTTCATTCATACTATGAAATGCAGTTTCTATACATTCTTGTTCAAACCTGTAGCTATACAGAAGAGGCAATATATATAATGTTGCAGCATTCCGTCAAATATTATTGATCTCTGACATTCATTTAGGACATTTTCTACAGGGTGCAATTTGATAATCATCCTGGTTTCAAAATGAAGCTGAGGAATTTCCATATTATTCTCTTTTGGTATCCCATGCTTCCGTACGCTCCATGATGTTTCAGTCTATGAATGAATACATTCGATATAGTGTTATACAAATGGGGCGTCTAAAACTTTTGGTTCGATATATAATTTGTGCTGATTGATTCTTTTTTTATTTCCTGCATTGTTTCCCCCTAATTGCATTTCCACATGAACACTTGCTCCATATGGCAGTTGGTGAACTCTAGATGATTCATTTTGGTCGGACTTTGTATAATTTCAGTGTCCTCTAGTGTCAGTGAACATACTGAACAATAACCATTTTTGTGGTGTCCTTAGAGTGGTGGTTGTCCTGTCTCAGATTGTAATATTGAGGTATTTTTTTGAACCACCATATCCTTGATAATCACAGTGCTATAGTAGTTATGGCTACAGATGGCCACACAAGTGCTAGTCTTGTATGGTTATATTAGTAGGCACTCACCCTTTATTGGTCAAACTACTTTAAAACCATAGATACATTTAAAGAAGACGAAAAACACAAAAGGGAGTGCCTCAAGAGCCCAACAATTGTATTATACAGCTTAGTTCTCTTTTTTATTTCCTCCTTTCACAATAAACATATAGCTCAATGGTGTCAATACCTTCTTCTCAGGTACTTGATGGAGGTGGAGCGTCAAATAATTCGGTCTGGGCTTACAGAACCCAATGGGGTGTGGATATTAAGCTATATTATTTATCTATGGCCTTATGTTGTTTCCCTACGATACTATAGGAGCAATACAAGTGTCTGAAGAATTTCTGAAAGAACTGATTCACCTTACACTTAGACTTCGATGTGATACTACTGCAAAGAAATACAGAAACCCTGAGGAGGTCCTCTCAAAGGACGAAATGGATTGGCCGGGCTGATGTTCTGAAGATTAATAAAGAGAACTGTTGTTTTTGAGAAATCACACAATGAATCCCATGTTATTTCGGTATTGGAGAAAAGTATATTGTGATTGACACCATTGAACCATGTGCTCATCATGAAAGGAGAAAAGACACAAAGAGAACAAGCTCTATAATACAATTATTGGATACTTGAGGCACTCCCTTTTGTACCATATCCTTTTTGTTTCTACTTTGCCTAATGGCCGGTGAACTAAAGAATCGCATGAGATCATCATTAAATCGGCAGACAAAGGAGGATCTATAGCACTACAGGACCTTTCAAACTATGAATGGAAATATTCTAACTATTTATGGATGTACCTCAATCATTAAACACCAGATCCATGACCCTAGACTCTAAATATGATGACGAGTCTACCGACAGAGGGGCATATTACCAACAGCGGGTGCTAAATATGGCTATGCGCGAGTAGCGAGATTTTAATTGTCGCCGGCTATCGCAGGGTTTTACCGCCCGGGTAGAGCGTTATTAACACCGCTTATCACCCAGGAGATAAAAATCCAGCGATAGCCAGCGAAATGTAGGAATATCGCTGGAAATCCTGCGATATTGCTGCAGCAATAGGCAATTAATTGTAAATAGCCCATGGTGGTTGTAGCCTGAGATTCCACCCCCATTACACATATAGCTAAGTCTGAATTTCAGCAGACGTTAGCTTTCAGCGCTAACCGTGGTTAGCGCGGGTTTTGGAATCGCTATGTGTGTCAGGGCAGGCCTTGTACATACCACGATGTGCTGTTGGCGGCTTATTCCCTGTGGTTTTGCTCGGGAACGCCTACTTTGTACCTCATTAGAGATGCGATGCAAGGTGTAAGCAAAACTGGTGCTGCGACAAGAAAACAAGAGCTAGTGTGTTCGTGCTGATACTGCGATGCCATTATCGACGCTTTTCGGCTGAAAACGGCCGCGTAAGCGGCGATAATGGGCTTGTTAATATGCCCCAGAATTTCTTCCAGGGATGGCATTGTGCTGGAACCTCAACTGTAGGATTCTACTTCATATCTGAAGTTATCTCCTTAAATTAGAGGATTTCCATTTCCCTCCAAAATCTAAATGAGGCTGTTCTCGCTTTCCAGGAGAGATTTGCTACATGCATTACTTCTTCCCCAGCTCTGCCATTCTTGGTACCCTTCATAAATTACCCGAGTTGTTAGTGGGGTCACATTTGTACTAACCAGTCAGAACCATAAAAAAAATACCAATCAAACCGTGAGCCCACAGACTGGAAGCTGGTGAACAGTTGTGGTGGTAGGTGGGGAAGGGAAAATGCCAGCTTCCGCAGAAATGACTGCTCCCTACACATTTGTTTCATATTCACGATTCCCCGCTCATTCTCACTTAATTTCTCCTCTCATTTTTCTTTCGGTAGACACCTTTTTGTATGTCAATTACTCGTTTTCCTACATTGTCTTTGCTATAATTATTTATAAAGTTTTGTTTCAACAGCACTCATAGGCCACTGAAGTTGAACGTCACATTTAAATGATAAAAGTTAAAGTATATTCGAATCTTGAGTGATTTTTGACCCGAGGGGAGACAAGCGGGTGTAAGCTGGATGTGGAATACACGTGTTGAATTTTGTTAATGAAGAACTCTAAAGTTAAAGATTACGCACATATTAAGAGTGGTTTTATTTATTTAGAAAGGGCAGTTCACGCTCAACTGCGACGCACAGCTAAGCTGCCATCTGTCAGACTTGTTGTCAGTGGTGTTTGATGTAGAAAAGAATGCGGACATCCGAGTGGGTGTGGCGTGCTGGGAGCCTGGCGTGCAAGACTACAGGGCTAGGAGTTCATATTGGCCTGCAGGGCAGTTAATGCACAGCCTAGTTAACCATAAGGAAGCAGAAGGAATTCTTTTTTGGCACATGAGGGTAAAATGTTTCTGAGCGGTAAACAGAACGACTGAGCAGTAGGCATGTGAGTGAGAAATGACTGCATTTAACTGCTGCACAGGCCCTTTAAGGATCCTTGTTGCCAGTAAAGGGGCACAGTTCTGGGGGTGCCTTGGCACCTGGAGTCCCTGGCCAACTACTCCTCCCGCTTATCATGCAATAAAAACAATCTATGTTCATGATAGAGTAAAAGGCCGTTTAAAAGGACACAGTTGCAGTAACTTAATTTGAACTTTAATCAACCAAAAAACAATAACTTCAAACTTTGTAAATATGACACTCCCACACCTAAGACTGTAGTTTCCCCGGGGTCCATCATTTTCTTCAAATAGTTGCGAGCTTGTGCTGTGCTTGATTGTTGGTCATTCACTTCAAGAGTCGGGGTGCACCTTTAGGGGTGCTTTGGCATCAAGAATCCTTCGACGTGCCTTTACCAAGCACACCTCTCGTATACTTTCCACAAATTCCCCTGAGCTGAAGTGTGGATCGTAATTGACATTGGGCATATAGAGTTCAAGGGGTGCCCTGGCAAATGGAGACCCCCCATCCCTACTTTCTATAAATACCTACAAGCTGACACGGGAATTTGAATTGGTTGCATTTGCCTGTTGCACACACACTTTAAGCATCCCCAATACTAGTTGAGGGCTACACTGCTTGGGATGTATGACATTACAACGCATGCTTTTACCACGCATGCTTTTACATCGCGAGTTTTACAACGCATACCATTACAACGCATAGTGCTTTGGGGCGCTGGATAGTGAATAGTTTAATTTACTAATCCAACTCCAGTCCCCGTGGATAGTAGGGAAGGTGTTGGATAGTACATTAAACCTATTCCCTATCCTAGAGCGCCCCCCAGCGCAATGCGTTGTAATGGTTTGCGTTGTAAAAGTTATGTCATAAAAGCACTGCGTGGTAAAAGTTGCGTTGTAAAGGATGTTTCCCCACTGCTTGGGATGCCCGGGCATCCGTAGTCCATTAAAGCACTTTGGCCCGGCCCCCTTCTGTCCTCTTCCTACAAATATCCATAAGCTAAAGCAGAATTTGAATGTCCTTTGTTTGAGTGCGGCAACCACACTATTTAATGAATAAAGGGGTACAGTGCTTGGGGTTCTTGGATGCACCTAGGCCCCTCTCCACATCACGCCCACTTTCTACGAATATCTACAAGCTGACACCCAGCATCAGCGACACATCAGTATGCAACATACGCAGAGTGTCTCACTGCCCAGCACACTAGCCTAGTGTTCTGCAGTGAGGGGACAAGAACAATGCCTGTTTCAATACCGGGCACTGAAGATTAGGAACTCCAGGTAACTCTCCCTAAGCACCTTTAAAATTAGACCTCTCATGGCTCAAAAAATGTCCTCTTGCTCAGGAAGCTACGTCCACCTCTGAACCTGTCCAGTTTTCTCCTGTCAATAAACCATACCCTGTTGAGTCGCATACTCATCTGGCACATTTTATCAAGGCGTATGTTGATAAACATTTGAAATCGGTGAATCCTTCGATTACATGAAGTATTTCACACTCAATTCCAGAGCAGTGTGAAGTGGAGAGTAGAAATCATTTATTAGATGACTTACTGGTTGCTTCATTTTCTCTACAGGAAGCTTGAGCTCAGCATTAGTCCTCCTTTCCCTGCTTTTCTCGATGCTGATCTTGGAATGGCAGATGTTCAATCAAAGAGGTCTAACATGAGACCCAACTTGGATAATTGGGAAAGCATCTTGGGGAACGGAGAGGACCCCGTCTTACCCACTACCTTTTTTCAGTGGTTCCTTCCACCTCAGCCTCACCTGTGGATGTTTTGTTACTAATGCAAAACACTCTCTAGGTATTGTTTCAAATGTTAATCTCGGTTAACTTCAACCAAGTATATAGTAGACTCTATTATTTGGGAGACACCAGGTATACAGACCAGATACACACCACTCACAAATCTAATGTAGTGATGAGGTGGGACTAAGATCAATTTCGTATTCTTTAAAACAAAATTATGGAGTGTGGAGAACCAGAAAGAAATGTAAAAAGATTTGGGAAGAAAATCTCTCAGAGGGATCTGCCTACTAAATAAGTCTCTAACTGATTATCTTCAGTGTCATCCAAGGCAAGGCCTTCAAAACTCTTTCTTCCAAAGACCAAAAGTAAAAGGTCAATCCAAAGGTCAATTAAGGTTCTGGACAAGGGGCAAATTCCCTGAAATTACCCTGGAAAGGGAGGCATAAGCAAAGGTCTTGGATGGCCTTCTGTGCTATTAGATTTTCAGACACCCTAATCAAGGGGAGAAAAGTTCTGTGAGATTGAAAATGCTCCATGAAGCCAGAGGCAGGCCTTTCACTCCGTTGAGAGTATTGTCAAATTCTTGTCTTAAGACCCCTCAATAGATGCAAGGTTCTCCCGATTTTTAGAAACATCCTAAAGATGTAAGCAATAAACAGCAAGGATATTAAGCAGGATGGATTTGTAACATCTCATGACAGAAGACTACCCAAAACCATTTTTCATTCTTTAGTACCGGAACCAATAAAACCCACAGAGGTTCGGGTGACTGTCAGAAACTTCAGTAAGATTGGAATCCAGTCAAATATGCCCACAGATCCCTGAAGGATAACCTTCTCTATGCTTATATTAAAACCAAAATCATTTGAAATCAGGTTCTGCAGAAACAGGGGAGAAGGGAAAAGAAGGGGAGAAATCCTAGAGTACAAGATGGACTATGGGCACATGCATCAAAGGTTTTTATGATTCACAAAAATCGGCCGTTTGCGATTGCAAATTTGCCTTTGGAGATGCATGAAAGTGTTTCCTATGCATAATTTAAGAATTTGCAATTATTTGCGAATTCCTAAATTGCGATTGCATTTAAGGAATCGCAATTTGCGATTCCTTAAATGCAATGCTAGAAGCACTTTGAAATAGCGATTCCGTTATTTGGGACTGCAAATTACAGCCAAATCAAACTTGTCTGTAATTTGCAAAAACTTTGAAAAATGCACTAAAATGCATTTTTAAAGTTTTAGGTTACACACACATGCCCTTGGGGCATGTGTGTGCGCAACATGGGTGCATATCCTAATTTCAGCGGTGCAACAGGGTGTCATTTTGACACCCTTGCACCCTTTCCGAAAAGTACGGAATACAGAATAGTTAACTGCACTGATTGCTTTGACAGTGCTCTCTAGTCACCATTGCAACACTATGGAAGGGACTCCGGTCTGCGTTTCATTTAAACTCCCCAAATTTAAAAACTGCTTTGTTTGTGTGCTGAAGCATTTACTTTACAGTGCTCTCCCTAACGGTGCTGCCAGTTCATTGCCCACCCTCTCTACTCGGCACTCCCCGTCTCCTCTATTAAAACAAAAGAGAGACTATGTAATCTCATTTTGTCTACTAAAACAAAAGAAGGACTTAGTAATCTACATTGGCAGAGGCTTTCCCATAAAAATTGAAGAAGGACTATGGAAACTACAGCATGTTTATTAAGAAACAGGAAATGCATCAATCTGAATCTTCATGACAGTGACCTACCTATCTATTTATGAGCAGTACCAGTATTTTTAGGTCTCGGCTTGACGCCAGCAGCGCATGCGCTGCTCTCGTCATACGAGACTTCTTGGAATCGATACGGTTCCAAGAAGCCTCGTCCCAGCTCTGCCTGCAGATTTCATTTGTGCGCATCGTTTGGCGTCACAAATTAGGCCTAAAGCAGTGCAATGATTGCACTGAGGGCATGCCAATCATTCCTTGTTGCCACCCTGTCTCCTTTTAGGCACGCCCACTGGGATTGGATCGTTTACGGGCGGATTTACACTCTTTCCTTCAAAGGACTCTTTTTTTCCTAATTTGCAGCGCCGTCCACACGCTTGTAATGGCCGCAGCCAGCCTCTCCTGCTTCAGCCCCCCACCCTCGCAACATGTGGAATTCTGCTGCATCATCAACGCACCTTATCTCTCTGGTGTTTAGCTTTTTAAAGCAATCTATTCATGCATTCATTTGCGCATTATGATGAGCTGACGAGTATATTTCGTGTGAGACAGGGTTGGACTACAGAGGTATATTTGGATGGTCAGAGCCTTTAGAGCCAGATAACTAGGTCAGCAGAGTTGCTCTAGAGCCTAAGAACCAGGTCAGCAGAGCCGCTCTAGAGCCAGAGAACCAGGTCAGCAGAGCAGCTTTAGAGCCAGAGAACCAGGTCAGCAGAGCTGCTCTAGAGCCTAAGAACCAGGTCAGCAGAGCTGCTTTAGAGCCAGAGAACCAGGTCAGCAGAGCTGCTCTGGAGCCAGAGAACCAGGTCAGCAGAGCTGCTCTAGAGCCTAAAAACCAGGTCAGCAGAGCTGCTTTAGAGCCAGAGAACCAGGTCAGCAGAGCTGCCCTAGAGCCTAAGAACCAGGTCAACAGAGCTGTTACAGAGGCGGAGAACCAGGTCAGCAGGGCTGCTTTAGAGCCAGAGAACCAGGTCAGCAGAGCTGCTTTAGAGCCAGAGAACCAGGCCAGCAGAGCTGCTTTAGAGCCTGAGAGCAAGGCCAACAGAGCTGCTCTAGAGCCTAAGAACCAGGTTAGCAGAGCTGCTCTAAATGCAGAGAACCAGGTTAGCAAAGCTGCTCTAGAGCCAAAGAACCAGGTCAGCAGAGCTGCTTTAGAGGCAGAGAACCAGATCAGCAGAGCTGCTTTAGAGGGAGAGAACCAGGTCAGCAGAGCTGCTCTAGAGCCAGAGAACCATGTCAGCACAGTTGGTTTAGAGCCATAGAACCAGGTCAGCAGAGCTGCTTTAGAGCCATAGAACCAGGTCAGCAGAGCTGCTGTAAAGCCAAAGAAACCAAGTCAGCAGAGCTGTTGTAGAGCCAGAGAACCAGGTAAGCAGAGCTGCTTTAGAGCCATAGAACCAGGTCAGCAGAGCTGCTATAAAGCCAGAGAAACCAGGTCAGCAGAGCTGCTTAAGAGCTAGAGAACCAGGTCAGCTGAGCCATTGTCGAGCCAGAGAACCAGGTCAGCAGAGCTGCTCTAGAGCCTAAGAAGCAGGTCAGCAGAGCTGCTCTACAACCAGAGACCCAGGTCAGCAGAGCTGCCTTGGAGCCAGAGACCCAGGTCGGTCAGCAGAGGTGCTTTAGAGCCAGAGAACCAGGTCAGCAGAGCTCTTTAGAGGGAGAGAACCAGGCCAGCAGAGCTGCTTTAGAGGCAGAGAACCAGGTCAGCAGAGCTGCTTTAGGGGGATAGAACCAGGTCAGCAGAGCTGCTTTAGAGGGAGAGAACAGGTCAGCAGAGCTGCTTTAGAGGGAGAGAACCAGGTCAGCAGAGCTGCTTTAGAGCCATAGAAACGGGTCAGCAGAGCTGCTCTAGAGCCAGAGAACCAGGTCAGCAAAGCTGCTGTAGAGCCTGAGAAACCAGGTCATTAGAGCTGCTTTAGAGAGAGAGAACCAGGTCAGCAGAGCTGCTCTAGAGCCTAATAACTAGGTCATCAGAGCTGCTCTAGAGCAAGAGAACCAGGTCAGCAGAGCTTCTCTAGAGCCAGAGAACCAGATCAGCAGAGCTGCTTTAGAGCCATAGAACCAGGTCAGCAGAGCTGCTTTAGAGCCAGAGAACCAGGTCAGCGGAGCTGCTCTAGAGTCTAAGAACCAGGTTAGCATAGCTGCTCTAGAGCCAGAGTACCAGGTCAGCATAGCTGCTGTAGACCCAGAGAAACCAGGCCAGTACAGCTGCTCACTCTTTTCTACTCACTCTCTACTACCCTCTACAACTCTTTCTCTACTACTCTCTACTATTCACTCTCTACTACTCACTCTCTACTACTCTCTCCTACTCAGTCTCTACGACTCTCTACTACTCTCTCTCTACTACTCACTTTCTCCTACTCACTCTCTACTACTCTCTACTACTCTCTCTACTACTCACTCTCTACTACTATCTACCTCTCACTCTACTACTCACTTTCTACTACTCACTCTCTACTACTCTATACTACCCACTCTCTACTACTCACTCTCTACTACTCACTCCCTACTACTCTTCTACTCTCTACTACGCACTCTCTACTACTCTACTACTCACTCTCTACTACTCTACTACTCTCTACTACTCACTTTCTACTTCTCACTCTATACTACTCACTCTCTACTACTCTCTACTACTCACGCTCTACTACTCACTCTCTCCTACTCTTCTTCTCTATACTACTCTCTACTACTCTATTACTCTCTACTATTCTCTATTACTCACTCTCTACTACTCTACTACTACTCTCTACTACTCACTCTACTACTCACTCTACTACTCTCTACTACTCTCTCTCTACTACTCACTTTCTCCTACTCACACTCTACTACTCTCTACTACTCTCTCTACTACTCACTCTCTACTACTATCTACCTCTCACTCTACTACTCACTTTCTACTACTCACTCTCTACTACTCTACTACTCTCTACTACTACTCTCTACTACTACTCTCTACTACTCTCTCTCTACTACTCACTCTCTACTACTCTCTACTACTCACGCTCTACTACTCACTCTCTACTACTCTTCTTCTCTATACTACTCTCTACCACTCACTCTCTACTACTCTACTACTCTCTACTACTCTATTACTCTCTACTATTCTACTACTCTCTATTACTCACTCTCTACTACTCTACTACTACTCTCTACTACTCACTCTACTACTCACTCTACTACTCTCTACTACTCACTCTCTACTACTTTACTACTCTCTACTTCTCTCCACTACTCACTTTCTGCCTCTCACTCTCTACTACTCACTCTCTACTACTCACTCTATACTACTCACTCTCTACTACTCTCTACTACTCACTCTCTACTACTCTACTACTCTCTACTACTCACTCTATACTACTCTATACTACCCACTCTCTACCATACTACTCTCTACTACTCACTCTCTACTACTCACTCCCTAACACTCTTCTACTCTCTACTGCGCACTCTCTACTACTCTACTACTCACTCTCTACTACTCTACTACTCTCTACTACTCTCTACTACTCACTTTCTACTACTCACTCTCTACTACTCACTCTCTACTATTCTACTACTCTATACTACTCTCTACTACTACTCTCTACTACTCACTCTATACTACTCACTCTCTACTACTCTACTACTCTCTACTACTCTGTTACTATCTACTATTCTACTACTCTCTATTACTCACTCTCTACTACTCTACTACTACTCTCTACTACTCACTCTACTACTCTCTGCTACTCACTCTCTACTACTTTACTACTCTTGACTACTCTCCACTACTCACTTTCTGCTACTCATTCTCTACTACTCTCTACTACTCACTCTCTACTACTCACTCTATACTACTCACTCTCTACTACTCTCTACTACTCACTCTCTACTACTCTACTACTCTCTACTACTCACTCTATACTACTCTATACTACCCACTCTCTACTACTCATTCTCTACTACTCACTCCCTACTACTCTTCTGCTCTCTACTACGCACTCTCTACTACTCTACTACTCACTCTCTACTACTCTACTACTCTCTACTACTCACTTTCTACTACTCACTCTCTACTACTCACTCTCTACTACTCTACTACTCTATACTACTCTCTACTACTACTCTCTACTTCTCACTCTATACTACTCACTCTCTACTACTCTACTGCTCTCTACTACTCTCTACTACTCACTCTCTACAACTCTACTACTCTCTACTACTCTCTACTACTCACTCTCTACTACTCTATACTACTCACTCTTTTTACACTACTCTCTACTAACTCTCTACTACTCTCTACTACTCACACTCTACCACTACTACTCTCTAGTACTCACTCTATACTATTCTACTACTCTCTACTACTCACTCTCTACTATTCTACTACTCTCTACTACTCACTCTCTACTACTCTCCACTACTCACTCTCTACTACTCTCTCTCTACTACTCGCTCTCTACTACTCTACTACTCACTCTCTACTACTCTCTACTACTCTCTCTCTACTACTCACTCTCTACTACTCGCTCTAAACTACTGTACTACTCCCTCTCTACTACTCCCTCTCTACTACTCACTCTCTACTACTCTCTACTACTCACTCTCTACTACTCACTTTCTACTACTCACTCTCTACTACTCTACTACTCAATCTCTACTACTCTCTACTACTCACTCTCTACTACTCTCTACTACTCACACTCTACTCTTTACTCTCTCTCTACCTCTCTACCTCTCTCTACTACTCTCTACCTCTCTACCTCTCTAACTCGACCTCTTCCTCTACCTCTCTACCTCTATACCTCTACCTCTCTCTACCTCTCTGTACGCGCACACATATGCACATATATATGCATATACATGCATTGATATATATGTATGTGTATATATATATATATATATATATATACACATCCCCGAAGATGGCTCCTGGGTGCACAGACCTCGGGCGCTTCTGCATCCGGTGCGTAATCCGTGGTGGAGCCTCACCACTTAATAATTTTTCCCCAAATAATCTTCTTTCAATCCGCATTTGGGCCATGTTCATTTGTTGTTTGGGACAAAAATGTATACCATGTTGTAATAGATTGGTTTCATTTTCGGTGATCACATGTTTTGATAAGTTAATCACTGACAATACATTGTTATCCTCCGTTGATACTTGATCTACTAAGGAACCCACTATTTGGCAAACGTCTGCCTCATGCTTCTTGTTTTCGGTGCAGTTCTTTCTTCCGAACCACTTTCTCCTTTGTCCCCTCCTGGTTGTTTTTTTGTTGTTGCCGATGGCTCCCATTTGCGCCCTCTTCCTTTTCCTTTTGGAGTGTAATGTTGATTGTGACTCTGTTCCCACTGTCGTTGCTGTAGGACGAGTCGCATGTCCCCTAAAAAATTCCGGGAACCTTGGTCCAAAGTACCGTCTTGTTCTCTTTCACTGGCTTCCGTTGAAGTCAAAGACATTGCACTGCTAGAACTTGGGATTGTTCCTGATGTCGCTCCTCTTTGTGTGAACATATCAAATCTTTTACATAAGTAAATATGCGTCCATGAGCATAATCGCCCTTGTCCCTTTGGAACTTTGTTTGTTTGCTTGTTTTAACTATTTCCTCGTGTTTTTCCACATATCGCTCAAGATCATCTTTCAATTTTTTTCATTTCCGGATTCATATCAGCGGATGCCAATTCTTTTTCTAATTCCTGAAGTTCCAATTTGATTGTCTCCAGTGCCAATTCAATGTGTTTAACCAGAATCCTCATTAGGCCAAGAGATGAGTTCAGTACAAATTCCCCCCATTCTTGTAACAACTCATTGGTTGAATCTTGTTGACTTGGCATTAATGAAATCCTGAGTCCCCTTGATAATCTCTGTACCTCTAGATATTTCTTGAGTGTGGTTAATTCCCACCATTTGTTGATTTCTTTCTTACTCAACTTTTCCCAATATTTCAGTTTACTCCTTAAGTCCGTTTTTTTAGATGGTACACTTGTGTCACTTGGTTGGTTTTGTTTCTCTGCTCCTTGATCAAAGATGGAGTCCAGCTCCTCAGTTCTTTTTGCTTCTCTTTTATCCATTTTGTCTCCTCCTTTGATACTTAAGGTTTCATATAGGTTTTTGTATTTGTTTTTTTGGGGAAACAACCTGTCCGCTGAGTATAAATTTGCCAATTGTTGCTCACATTTAATGTTAAACCGCCCGTTTTAATTAAAACTATAATGCGGTGATCTTGGAGCCACAAACAAACTCTTTGCGGAAATAACCAGCACTTTGCAGCATTGCAAAGGTAATGTCCAGGAAGATTCTGTAGTTCAAATCTTCGCGCTTTACACAGAAACAACCGCTCGCCACCACCCTCCAGTAATTGGCTGCGTATGCTTACCGTGTTTCAGGCGTCTTTACAAAGTGTTCTCAGACGATTTCAGCTGGCGGTCACCCGGTCTGGCTTTCTTTACATCCCCGAAGATGGCTTCTGCGTGCACAGACCTCGGGCGCTTCTGCATCCGGTGCGTAATCCATGGTAGAGCCTCACCACTTAATAATTTTTCCCCAAATAATCTTCTTTCAAAGATAAAATGAAACGCACTCACAAGTTGTGAAATTCCCAAAAGTTCAGTCATTTAATTCACAAGGTATCTGGAGACAACCAGCGCGTTTCGCTATTCTCGATAGCTTGATCACGATTACATGGTTGCAAACACATTAGCCAATAAAAACAGTTTCCCACATCATGTGATTACTGACAAAACAAAACTCCATACATGATGTATTCTGGGAGATGTAGTTATGATATTATAATTAAATTGCCTAATTACATTGGGAGCTGAGGTGTTTGGAATAATTTTAAAGTTATTTTAAAGTTTCCTTTCCTTTTTGTTTCCCCATGATCTACAATCATATCAATGTTTGGTGATTGTTAGTATTCGCCACAGATGTCATTTTTTAGTTGGCGTAAGTATTCAGTACACTCTTAAATTCTTTAAATCCACAAATGGCAAAGAGAACAGTGCGCACTGTTTATTTTATCCGAGATGAGGACAGTTAGGTCCATATCTCGTTATCACAAAAAACATCGTTTATGATTTATAATGATGAATTTAATTAAGATTGGATTATAAATTAAGCCCTCCAGTGGGCCTAACTTGACTATATTAGTGCAATGTAATTTAATTATAATATCATAACTACATCTCCCAGAATACATCAGGTATGGAGTTTTGGTTTGTCAGTAATCACATGATGTGGGAAACTGTTTTTATTGGCTAATGTGTTTGCAACCATGTAACCGTGATCAAGCTATCGAGGATAGCGAAACGCGTTGGTTGTCTCCAGATACCTTGTGAATTAAATGACTGAACTTTTGGGAATTTCACAACTTGTGAGTGCGTTTCATTTTATCTTTGAAAGAAGATTATTTTGGGGAAAAAAATATATATACATACACATACAAATATAAACATATATATAATCTGCATATCTATATAAATACAAATATAAATGCACGCATACATATACATATATGCATACATATGCATGTTATGTACATGAAAGTTTGAAAAACACTAATAAAAGTAAGGCTAAAAAGCCACCTAATCACAAACAGAATTGCTTTAACTTAAACGAGGGCGAGACCTATTGCATTTTCAATGCTTGTTTTTTATTTCTTATCTCTTCTTTCTTTCATATCTACCAAAATGTATTTGCTGCAGGTACTCGGGTACAACATCGAGCACCGGTGAGGTTTTGTTTTTACAAAAATATTGTTTTACTGATTGTGACATTTTTACAAAAATATTGTTAGAGCAATGTGGGTCATTTTTCTACGTGAAACATGCAACATATTTCACCACCTCCTTTCTTTCTTTCCTTTCCCAGAAAACCACCCGTACTATGGTCAAAATGGGGAAAGGTATTTATAAACTACCTGAAAGTGACTGGTCCCAATTTATCTTCTGAGAAAAAAATTTACATGTTGATACATTGTCTATGGTCTGAGGGCCAAGAAGTATATGAGAAGTTACCTGACATTGTAGGGGAAGGGAATGGTGATACGTTGAATGGATTTGAGACAGCACAAAATAAATTGGATACACATTACTCGCCCAACGTTTCCATAATATTGCAGAGATTTTATTTTGGCAAGAGGAAACAGAATGATGATGAGTAGGTAAAAGACTTTGTGACGGCACTCAGAAAACTAGCTGCCTAGTGCATCTTAGGGGAAAACACAGAGGAAAGAATCAGTGACCAATTTATGTTAGAGTGTAAGATTTATAAGGTTTGAGGGGAATTGTGGGTAAAGAGTGACCCCAATTTCATAGACGTCCTTAAAATTGCTATGCAGGTGGAGTATTCAATGCAAGGTATGCATGATTTACAGAAGTCTAAAATTGAGGGGAAAAGTGAGGTAAAGAATGAGGGAACAGCAATACACACAATTGCCACTCCTAAGAGCAAGCAACAGTGTTTTACCAAACAAAAAAATGTGCGTTTTTACTGGTGTGGCAATCCTAATCATCCTGCTGCTTGCGTTGTATGTAGACAGTGTGGGAGGAGGGGGTACTTTGCCATGTGTTTCAAGTCATCTCCTTCTGGCAAAGAACAGATGAATGAGGTTTCTGTGGAGGAGGAAGGCATTGTCTTACAAACATCTGATGTCAATGTCAATGGTATATCGAAGGCTAATTGTACACATCCCTATGATGTGGTTAAGGTAAATGGGTTTCAGTCGGTCATGATGATGGACTTGGGAGCCAGATTGTCCTTAAATCTGACGGAGACTATGACACTTATTTCGAAGGGAAGGTTACACGTGGTTCACCTGATGTCACACAGTACAGTTATGAGGGCAAGCCAATAGAGTTGATTGGTTACTTTGAAGCAGATTTTGGGTTTCAAGGGATTTTTGCGGGGGTGAAAGTGTATGTTCCTGTCAAGGGTGATTCTATCTTGATTTGATAGCTCCAGAAACTGTTGGGTATATTTCTGGACCCTAATTGAAGTCTCCTGATGCAGGTCAGAAATGTGGATACTATGGTGGAGCAACATGAATTTCTGCAAGTATTCCCAGAAAAGTTTGGGTGTGTAAAAGGTTATGTCCATTACATTACGATCAAGGAGGGAGCTACATCTGTGTGTAAAGCTAGGAATATGCCCTTGAGCTTACATGGAGCAGTAGAATCTGAGCTTTATGGGCTCAAAAAATAAGGATTATTGAGGCGGTGGAGGCTTCAGAATGGGTGGCAACAGTTGTTGTGGCTTCTAAGGTCTCTGGCGAGATTTGCCTTTGTGTTGATTTTCGGCATATCGATAGACAGATTATTGAAGATACATTTCCTCTACCGAATATTATGGAGATGGTGACGTTGATGGGCAGCACCAAGTATTTTACCATACCTGACTTGACGTCCACCTATCAGTAGGTTAGGTTACATGAAGATTCTAAAAATGTAATGGCCTTCATTACACCTTTCTGGGTCTTCCGATTCAACAAAATACCGTTTGGTCTCTGTTCTGCAGCATCTATTCTTCAGAGACTCATGACCAGTTTGTTGAAGGGACTGATTGGGGTGAAATTCTTTCAGGACAATGTGCTAATTTTTGGTGAAAATCTGCATGATCGTGTAAACAAGGTCTCAGGGAAGTGCTACACATATTTTTGCAAAAAGGTATTACTCTCAAGATTAGCAAGTGTAAGTTTGGGCAATCTCAGAAAACATATTTGGGAAATGCCATCTTGAGGGGGGTTAATCCCAAGACTGAGTTCATCACCACAATATCTGAGCTGCCCCAGCCTTTAAGGAAAGAAGAGGTGCAAACATATCTTAGAATGGTGGAATTTTATTCTAGGTTTGTTCCCAATCAATTTTGTGAGTTGGACTGTAGCCATTAGGAGTCTACTCAGGAAGGGTGTCAATTTGCCTGGACAAAAGAGTGCCACATGGAATTTGCAGATCTTAAGGTTGCCCTGTCATCTGCTTAATTTTTAAAGAGCTTTGTCCCGGGGATGTCTTGCATAATTCTTGCAGATGCCTGTGAAAAGGGGATTGGTGCTGTTTTGAAGCAAATGCCTGGAGGAGATGAGGTCACTATAGCCTTTGTTTCCAGGTCTTTAATGGGGGCGGAGGCACGATATTCAACCATTGAGAAGGAAGATCTTGTAGTATACTGGGCAGTAAGAAAGGTTTGACTGTTTCTGTGGGGTGTGAAGTTCCTGATGCGGACCGACCATAAACCCTTGCAGGGGGGGTTTGGAAAGAAGGGTCTTTCCTGTATTTTGTCTAGGATCTGCAAGTGGCTAGCAGCACTGCAGGATTTTCAATGTATTGTCACATATCTGTCCAGTGTTGACAGCAAGGTTGCAGATTGCCTATTGAGGTTGGCAGTGGGTTACGATGCTAGGAGAGGCAAGATGGCGCCTGTGACCACGGACATGTAAGGCGGCGTTCCTTGCGACTCCCGTGTAGCGATTTGGAAGATACTATGTTGCATCTGCTACGATAGCGAGAGCGAGAAATTTCTAGACAATTTGCTGCTTTTTGGTCAAAACTTACCAAAACTGAGGCAGAAAAGCGCTGTTGTTATCGCCCGGAGCGTGGAGTGTGGAGGTGGTGAGCTGTTGTGTCCGGTGACGGCGTGCCGCGTCTTGGGAGAGAGAGAGAGCCGCCGGGAGCCTCCGGGAGAGTGCTCATTGCTGGAGGCGGCAGCTGCTGTTGGTTACAGGTGGAGGTGAACGCTGGCCTGGCGAATCGGCGTTTTGTCTGGTGAGTTGTGGTGAGAGCAGCATGCCGCCCAAAGGCGGACGAGGGAGATCCTGTGCCCCGGAGAGCTCGGCCCCTCCCCAGGAACTGGGTGTAGATGGTGGCTCAGCAGCAACAGAGGAGAGCCGGGGAGCTGGAGCAGGCAGGGGGGCTGGCAGCGCAGATGTGAGCAGAATAGACAGTTTAAGAAATGCCTCTACTAATGCTAATGTCGAGCAAGGGAAAGCTGGGGTTAATACTTCAGAGGGAAAAACTATCCAAGAAATCAAGAAAATCCCGGCTATTTTTTCCAATAATATAGAGCGACGACGAGGGAAACAGCAACAGCAACAACCCCCCAGTCCTTACCTTCGCTCCCCCTAGATGGGGGCGCTGATACTCAAACACAGGGCACTCCGGGAGCGATAACTATAACTACAACTGGAATTCTAAATGTGCAGGCACCGGATGGTAAATCTTTAAATCAGGTGAATACCCCCTTGGCGGAGATAATAACAGCTGCATATGTGGGGCATGAGACTGGAAAAGAAAATAATGTGGTGCTTTCTTCACTTAATATGGAGGTGGAAGAATGTACAGCAGTAAATGGTACTATGCCTCAAGTACTCGACGCAGACTCCGGGGATTATTGTTCCTTATCTGAACAATCAATGTCTTCATGTGAAGATTTAGTAAATCAGTATGCTGCACAAATGAGCATGAATGAAGGAAGTGACCACAGTAGCTCTTTACTGGACGATTTAGTTGATCAAACTAATCAAACCAATCAACCAGCCACGGTACGTAGGAAGTTGGATTTGACCTTGATAGAAGCTGGATTTAATGTAAATGAGGCGGGACAGGGGCAGACAGTAATTTCTACAATTCCTGAAGAAGAGATCTCTCTCTCCCTAATTTATCAGTCAATTTTATCTCTTCGTTCAGAAACAAAGGAGGAGAATTTGAAAACACAGAATATATGCAGGAAACTGTACGCAGAATGTCAAAATCTCAAGCGGACTTTGTTGGCCGAGTTAATGAGGTGGAGACGAGGATCTCTACACTTGAGGACAATCTTCTTCAACAAAAAGCAGCGACTGCTTCACTACAGGCAGTTAGGGATGACTCAGCTTGGAAACTGGCTGATATAGAAAATCGGGCAAGACAGAATAATCTGCGCATCTTACAGATTCCGGAAGGAAAAGAAGGTCAAGAGCCTCGCTGCTTCGTGGTGGAACTGTTTAAGAAAGCTTTCCCGGAAGTTTCAAAATGGGACTGGGAGCGGGAAGTGGAAAGGGCACATTGTTTTCATTTTGTTAAACGCGTCTTGCCTAATATAGACCCTGCAAAGGAAAAAACTAGGGCCTTCTTAATTTCTCTCAATAGTTTTTTGGCTAGGGAGGAAGTGTTTCAGTTGGCCCGACCCTATAAGAAGAGGTCTGGGGGGGATTTTGAATTTTTAGTTCAACCCGATTTCGGTCGCTATACTGTGTAATTAAGATGGCAGCTACGTGAACTTATCCCGCAATTTCAAAGTAAAGGGGCTCAGTCTTTTTTTGCTGAACTCGACAAAACTAAAAGTAATTTATAAGGAACGTACATATTTGTTTTCGACTGAGGGCTCAGCTAAAAAGTTCCTACAATCTCTGAAATAGGAATAACTGGGTGGCATGTAGCTGTAATGTAGTATTGTTTATAATTATATAGGTATAGGAGTGCACTGGCATATTTTTGGTTTGTATTTTGTGTCTATATTTGAAAATTTATTTTTGGATCAGTATGCCATTATACTCCGTTTTGTAGTTAGAGCTGCGGGAGTTAGCAAGGGGTACACGCTAGTCTCCATCTAAAGGACCATCAGTCCTAAAGCCTCGTTTGAGGGGGGGAGGAGGGGCGCGGTTCAGTAGGAGGGGTGGGGTGGTACAGGGGTCACTAGGGTGGGAGAAAAAGGGGGGGAAATCACAGCTCTTCCAAAAATGCAGAATTTGAATAAAATAAAAAATTGGCAAATAAAAATATATTATTTAGGATTTTGGTGCATTCAGTTTTATGAGATGGCTGTCATAGTTAGGTTTTCCTCTCATTTATCATGGCAGTTACTGGTGTAAAAATTTGTACTTGGAATGTCTGCGGCTTAAATAGCTGGAGTAAAAGGAATCGCGTGACAGCTGAGCTTCGGAATATTCAGCCTGATGTGGTCTGTCTCCAGGAGACACATGTACCTTGGTCACAAAGGGCGCTATTGGAAAATCTTGGCTACTCTCTAATAGTGGCCTCTCATCAATCTTCTATGATTAGAGGTGTAGCAATTTTAGCTAAAAAGAATAAGGTTACAACGAATCGATGCCTAGCTGACAAATGTGGAAGGTGGGCTATTGCACAATGTTTTTCAGGGCAAGTTAAATTTACAATTTGTGTAGTATATGGGTCTAACTTAATTGAACCTTCGGCTTTGGTGGAATTAAATGTTGAGCTAGCGTCATGGGATTTACCTCTTATACTTTGTGGGGATATGAATATTAATCTAACGAATGTAGAATTACATGATGGTCCACGAAAATATAAAGGACGGAAACCCCATGTCTTTAAAGCTTTGTATCATTTTATTAATGATCATGCACTAATAGATTTGCGGAGTTATTTGAATCCGGTAATTTCTGGTTTCACCTACTATTCATATCCCCACAAGAAATTTGCGTGTCTTGATTATGTATTTCTGTCCTCTTATTTGAAAGACGAGGCTACAATCCAAGTCTTTCCTAGGATCACGTCCGATCATTCACCGATTTTAATGACACTGAAAGCTAAAAGTCAAAGTCCACCTTTAAGGATGTTCTCATTTGATCGTAAACTCTGTGCGAATGAGAGATTCAAAGAACAATTGCCCCAATGGATTAGCGAATTCTTCATTAACAATAGGAATTCAACCCACTGTTCTAATGTCTGGGATTCATTTAAAGCGAGCTTCAGGGGGGAAGTTTTAAGTTTTGTCTTCAGGCAAAATCGATTGAAAAAGTTGGAACTACGTGCATTGTATGAACAGTTAAAGGAGGCTGAAGAAAAGCTAGTACAAGGTGTCAGCCTAGGGGCAAATAATATTGCGGAGTTTGAAGAAGCTACTGAACAAGTTAGAGCGAGAATTCAAGGGATTTGGAACATAGAAAACGCACGAAAATATTTAGCCAACAAAAAACAAATGCACAAGTATGGAGAATCGGTTGGTCGATGTCTGGCGTGGGCAGGAAAGAAGCTATGGGTAGGATTAAAGCTTTGAAAGATAGAGATGGGATAACATGTTTAAACCCGAAGGGATTTTATCAATATTTCATAGATTCTACTCCGATTTGTACACCTCACAATCGCAAGAACATAGAGAGTTTTTTAAGTTGATTGAAGGGACCCTGAACTACTTAGACCCTATGGATATTTTGGCCTTAGAAGAACCAATCTCTATAGAAGAGTTGAAGACAGCAGTTAAGGGGTTAGCCTTAGGGTAAGCTGCCAGGCCAGATAGACTACCCGGGGAAATTTATAAGCTGTTTTTTGGTGTAATTAAATCTGATATGCTTGAAACTTTTAGGGCTGCACAAGCTGGACGGGCACCGAAATCATGGGCAGAAGCTACTATAGTAGTATTTAATAAAAAAGGCAAAGATCCAGAATTGGTAGGTTCATATAGGCCAATATCACTATTAAATTGTGATAGTAAGATTTACTCAAAAATATTGGCCACTCGTCTATCAATGGTTATTACTTCATTGGTATCAAGCATGCAACATGGTTTTATATCGGGCCGTAGTACTACCTCACACATCAATAAGGTAGTGACACTATTTGATATCGCACTAGTGGAGAGACGTGATCTTTGCCTAATTTTATTAGACGCGCAGAAAGTGTTTCACCGTGTTGAATGGTCATATTTATGAAATTAATGCGACTCTTAGGCTTCGGTCAACGCTTTCTGGCGTCCATTAAGGTGTTATACTCTTCACCAGTAGCTAAAATCCCTACGATGGGTCTAATGTCTAAAACAGTTAACATTACTAGGGGCACCAGACAAGGGTGCCCCAGTTCACCATTATTATTTGCCCTTTATATTAACCTGTTTATTGAATTGCTAGCTAATACCGAGCGGATCATACCATTTGTAGTGCAGAATATTCCATACACTATATTTGCTTATGCGGATGATGTTGCGACAGTTTCTTCAGACCCCGCTCCAGCACTACAAGAGATAGAAAGACTGTCTGTAATCTTTGGTCAAGCATCTGGTTATAAATTGAACGCAACAAAAACACAAATATTAATTTCGGATTCTATTATAATGAATGACCCACGCGTGGAAAAAGAAGTCCTTTATTTTGGTGTAAAAATTCGTTCATCTATGCAAGAAATATTGGATGTAAATTGGGGGGAATTGGTGGCTAACATTAGGAATTCACTTGATAAATGGTTACGTCTCCATCTTACACTCATTGGTAGGGTGAATGTGGTTAAAATGAATGTGCTAGCAAAGGTGTTGTATGTATTTAGACCAATCCCCTTAGAATTTACGGTGTCCCAACTGAAGCAATTACAAGTCATCTGTTCAAAATGTATCTGGGTCCCGGGGCTATGCGATTTCTTACTCTCCCGGTTGATCGGGGGGGGGGGGCTAGCTATGCCTGACTTTTTGTTGTATTATTATACATGTTTTTTGCTAAGGATGAGGATAATGTTAACTGGAGAAGACCTATTTAACGAGGCAGAAGCTCCCTCAATTTATCAAATGTCGTTAAGATCAGAAGCCAGACAATCGTTATTTAAAGAAATAGATGGGAGCTATTTTAAACGCACTAGGTTTAAGGTTTTATCATCAGCCTTCAATGTTTGGAAAAAGGTCGGAAAATTATCCCAAGTGGGGAAGGTGTCTTGGTATACTCCAACTAATGCTACTAAATTATTACCCCCTATTTTTTGGGATGCTTTGGCGACCGGTTGGCGGGCACAAGGGACTGTTCAATTGGGGGATCTAATAGGACAGGATGGGGCGGTGATGTCTTTTATTGAGGTATCGCTTTCGTTTAATTTACCGAAACAACAATTCTTTAAATATTTGCAGATCCGTGATTTTATAACACGGCGAAGGATTGTATGTATGCCCAATGCAGTTATAAATGCCGTACAACGTTAGGCAAAAATCGGGGAGGTCTACCAGTTATTATTAGCATATAGGAAAGATGATCTACAGAAAAAAAGGGATAAATAGTCTGAAATTTTAAGGACTGAGGCCCCAGTGTTAGAATATGGTATTACATTATCAAAAGAATCTCTAATGTCTGCCAATTTGCGTGTACAATGTTATAAAACCATTTTTAATTTATACTACACACCGGCATATATGGCTAAGTGGAAAAGGGGACACGATGGGAAATGCTTTCGATGTAAAGTCGATGATGCGGATATGTTACATATCTTTTTTAGTTGTGGGAAGTTGATGAAATTTCGTACTGACATTAAAAAAAATTTAAGTGACTTGAATGGCAATACAATTGATATAACGCCTGCAACTATGTTGCTGGGGCCTGATGTCCAATTTAGCACGGGTGGGGAATCCTACCAACATCGTCACTTACTATTTATTTCGATGACGTTAGCAAGATTGTGCATTGCTGCTACTTGTCTTCAAGTGGATTCTCCATCCTTTTTTCAATGGAGATGTAGAATGTTTAGTTTATTTAATTTGGAATTTACCCTGTATGCTGTTAAAGGGGTGAGTAAACGGAAAATTGGTTGAGATATATGGGGGCCTTTTGCGAATTATATGAATATACCGGCATGAAGTAATAATTCATTTGATTCATGGATTGTATTGTTTTGGATTTTGCTGTGGCAATAAAATCAAAAATAAAAATTAAAAAAAGAGGTTGGCAGTGGATTCTGGATCCAAGGATAAGGATGATGAGGTCAAGGTGAGTAGTGTGACTATGGCATGTGTTACAGAGAGCAAATGGGGCAGGAAATGGAATATGATCAAGTGTTGAAAGACATGTCAGTTTGTCTTATCTGGAGACAATAGTTGGTAAAAAATGAAAAATTTACGTATGCCCTGATGAACCTCATGTTGGCTCATGAGAGTCATCAGGGCATCAGTAAAACTAAGGAGCATCTTGGGTGTGTGTATTGGAGGCCAGGAATGGACACTGTGATAGAGAGGATTGTACAAGAATGTTTTGAGTACAAGATGAGTGACAAGAATATGAAAGTGAGGATGTCATCCATGGTCTGTATGGATATTCGTACTGTGGTTTGGGAAGAGATTGGTCTAGATATTGTTAGGCCCATCAATGTGGGAAACACTTCCAAGTATTTGCTTGTTGTCATGGACATGCGATTATAGTCGTCAGAGGTTGGAGTAACTAATAAAATTAACACTGCTGCTGTCATCAGATTTTTTACTGAAATATTGGCGATGGAGCGCAATCCTTGAAGGATTCTTATGGACAATTGACTGCAACTGATCCATTGAGGATTGTCTAGATGCATTCACTGTGAAACCTAGAACAGGAGCATTCTTACAGTTGTCTGGAAAGTTGGAAAATTGGTAATTTTCCTAAGGTGAACTGGCAGAGAGTGCCAGAGGGTACCACTTAATACTGAGAAAGCCCAACTCCCATGAATTTAAGGTGGGATTTAACACAAAGCAGGCTCAGTGCTTGGCTATGCAAGGATATGGATGAAAGTGAAAAAAGAAATACGACCAGAGAGATATTCAGGGGCCAGGTTGTTTTTACATTTGAACATTGACCTATCCATTTTGAAGTTAACCCTCTTTTGGACTGGTAACCAGTGCACAGCAAATCTAGCTGATGTCTCTTTTCATCAGATTTATAAGAAGACATATGCTGGCATTCTGCACCCTCTGGAGTTGTCCAATCTAAACAGTGGAGATGTCAGGAAAGAGGTAGTAGGTGTAGCCCAGCATAGTGTTAATAGCAGCCCCTACTACCACTGCTCTATGAAGAGTAGACAAGAAGGGCAATTTAGGTCTCAGTTTGGTAATGAGGTCACTACAGGTGTTTGTGTATGATGCACATGCTAACCTGGGAGAAGACGGTCACAGGGTCATCAAAGATACCTAGATTTTTGATTGTGGCAGCAGGTATCAAATCTGTCAGGGAACGTTTGGGATCGAGAGTGATGGCAAGTTGGTTCTACTCTTGGCCCCAAACAGAATGACTTCAATTTCATTGTTAAGTCTGAGAAAGTCATCACTCATCCAGACACAACTTGACAGGCCCTACCATAGGCCTAACCCTTCAGCCAACTACTACTGGGCACAGATTTCACCATGTTCAGCAGGGGTTGGCTACAACAATGGGCTGGACCGAGGTCGACCAAACCCGGCTGCACAAGGACAGGTTGGGAACAAGGCTTGTGGCCAACCTCCGCTGTGCAAGTCAAGGTTTGTGACAAGCAGGAGTTAGCTGCAAACAACAGGGGCAGCCCAAGGCCAGTTGCAATCAGAGTATAAAAACTAATTACTGAAAAATTAAAGGTTATAACACTTGAATGTATGTTTTTTTTAAAAACAACACAGTCAGAGAAAAAACACACTTAGGGATCTATTAGAATGGCGGGCGAATCACCACTGCCCGTTTGGCGGTGGCGATCCACCCGCCATTCTCCACCGCCCGCATGCAATTTAACCCCTGCCTGATCATGATGCGGGGGTACCGCGGCAGACTGGAAGACCGTCCGCCGCTTTTTCACACGGTCAATGAGTCGACCGGGTGGAAAAGGTGTGAATATGGTGGCGTGTCTATCCATATTACTATGCATGCGGGGATAAGAACGTCCGTGGCGGCGTTGCCGCTAGGGAAAGGCATGCAGATTTCGCTGTTGGGGGGTGGGGAGGGGTACATGGGGGGACCTAAGGTACCCCCCTGCATTTGCATGGAGGACGTGGCAGGCACCGCGCGGTGCCTGCCACGTTGTGCATGCAAATGCACACATGACATTTTTTTATTGCGGCAGGTGCTGCTGACAGCACCGCCCGCCGCAATGCAAAAAATGCAGGATGTGCCCGCCAGTGTAGCGGGTGCATCCTGATTGTCCATGCGGGACTGCCGCACCATTAGCGGGCGGTCCAATTTCCTGGGGCGATGGCGGGAGGACAAAGTCCGCCCGCCATCATAATAGACCCCTTCAAGTGCAGTTATTGTTACAAAACAAAATCTAAAACTACCAAAATTCATTAGTCTTAATTTGGTAAAATAAACATAAGTCATGCCCCTGTCATACATTGCTTATGACCTTACAAATGTTAAATGACGTTCTTGATGGCATGTCAAATGACAACATTGACGACATCACTTATGACATCACCCAACTGTACAAAAATGCTGTTTATTTCAACTTTACATTATTTTTTAATAGATCATTATTTACTAGGTGCCTCGCCTAAAATACTGTTAAAAAGAAATATAATACAAATAAAGAAACACTAATCGCTATGTTTATACCATATAACAATCCCTCACCACTACAATGGAAACATAACTCTCCTTTAAACTTTAACAAGCTTGCAAAAAAGTTTGTCTTAAAGCATATACATCAATACTGAGGCAAATCGAAACTGTTGTGAACCACTTTAAAGAAACAACGTAGACAAAGACACCCACTATGTCACTACCATAAATGTAAGCAAACACCATAATAGATCATATACCTGCTGTAAAAACGGAAACACTTATCATACTACAATGTACCATGATTCAGAAACACACCCAAGTAATATCAACGTTCTATCACTATCATACAACCACACATCCATTGATGAATACAAAGAAAGTATACAGTCATTTTGACAATCACAACTATGCACACATATAACGTTATACACTCTATCACTGTGTAACATACATCAACATAAATATAGGAATACAAACAGAAAAGTAATGTCACAAATCCATACCCCTACCTCAGTATGTAATCACACAGAAAATGAGACACATACCTATATAACCATTATAGAAACATTCAAATATTATTACAAAAGAAGACAACCTCCAATAAGTTGCAAAGTACATTCATAACCAATACAAATTAATTATGTTTGAAAAACGTTGTCACAAAATCAGTAGATCCAAAACAACCTACTATAAAAAAAGATTGTACTCATATGAAATATAATGTAAATATCTACATTTATCATTCAGAACCGTAAACTTAGCATGATGGAAATAAAATATGGAACTTTTCAAACTTTATTATGTATGGATTTAGCAACTTCACAGGTCAGAAAGTTAATTCTGCACACCCCTTCATTTGACTAACTTGACAACACAGTACAGGTTCGCAGAAAGATGCCAGCTGGCACAAATGTGCATCATATACAAATGCCACCCAACTCATGAAGCAAAAGATATAGCTTGCCAAAATAGACTGCAAAGATATCAGAGTGATTGAGTTAATGCATATGTATAACTATATTATTTCATAAACTGCATTGTTTTTTTGGTGTAAAAGGGAAAATTATATTCAATACAATAGCAATTCAAGATCTACTATCACAATTGATTAGCAATTGGTTCCACTAGAATTTTTTTTTTATTCATGTATACTCTCAGCTATTTAAAACTCTGCAGTGATCACATACCGTGCATCCAAAGATACATGTTTTAGCAGTTAGTCTAATACCAGCTCACCTCACTAATGCACACTTTTAAGTCTCACAAAATATTTGCTTTACTTTCAGGCTAGAGATGGTTGTTTTAAGCTCATAGTGATAACATTGCAGATTCAACCATTGATCAACATGAAGAAGCTGAGGATGAATCCATTAACATAACATAACTTAACATAACAAAACATGTGCATTGGTAAAGCACACGTTCACCTAAGGGTATCCTAGCACTGAATAACGGATGTTTATTGTAACTCAACTCAACGGTACTCTTCTTAACCAATACACAGAGGTGCTATAGTGATAAAAAATACATTGTCTCCTTACGTAAGTTTGGTACGCTTTTATCAGTACTATCAATAAAATGACCAAGTTAAGAATTTCAGTTATATGAACCCATATTTAATCAAACTCACAGCTGTTCGCAAACATGTGAAAATAATCTACATTAGACCATCCGCATCGAGGTCAATTTGAGTCAGATCTTTTCTGCAACTTAAATAATTTCAGTGAGGTATAGTATAGACAATTAATAACCTTAACCTGCTCCAGAATTAAAATAGTATTCTTAAAGATCACATGAGATCATAAATATGCAATCTTTTCTCTGTGGTTAATTTAATCTCGAGTTTCTCTGATCATTTATCAACAGTACTCTCGAGTCCATCCTTCTGATTTTTTTTATTAGAATATCATCTTTTTCCCAGGTAGAACTGTTAACTAAGTAGTTCCAATAAATCATTTTGCTTTAACTTACTTATTGTGAGGAGTTTTAAGAAAAATAATCACAAATCTGTAAATACTTTAAAAAGCTATTTCAGGGAAGGCCATACTTATTATTTAAGTCCTCTAATGTATAAAATACTGCATGTATTTTAAAACTTTAAATTGATGAGTGAGACTCGTATGACCCACACTTTTCTGCTGGTTCCCTTTTTTTTAGGAATACCTTAGGAGGAAAATTATCCCAAAACTTTGGTTCCCCAGTATCTGACTCAACACTCTGAATGAATTGTATGAATACAAAAGCTATTTTTTTTTAATCGATCTTATAAAATTCAATAGAATTATCATCCTTGCCCGTGGCCTTCCAACTTGGGGGGAGTTCAATAGCTTGGATAACCTCCTTTAATGTGATATTTATTTCAATATTATATTTGTGATCAGCATTACGAAGGGGGAAATGTATTTGCGATAAATACTGCTATATCTCTTTCTCTGAACTAATTAAGTGCCCAATTAATATTTGGTGATCGGGCGGCGTCCGCCAGGGCGCTGGAGTAAATTACTCTGTTGCCGTGCAGGTCTCAACTACCAAATTTTGAAATGTCCATCAGGCGGACATTCAACCATTGACAAGAACAGCCATCTACGTTGTTCCTGACAATGTTGTGTGACTTTGCTGTACAGTTCCATCAAACAAGACAGAGCCGTACGACAAAGTTACAATTTCTTTTTTTTTCAAAAACCCCAGAGCGGAATTTTGTTTTTGAAAATAAAAAAAACTCCTTTGCCATGAGAGATATCTTCAATGGCTAAGGGGGCATTTTGCAGTTTTCAGTGCTCCTTACCTCCAAGGTTTTTCTAGTGGACACAGGCACTGAAACACTGACCTGTATGTCTGCCCATCTAAATTAGGTGGGTGGACATAAGGGTCAACATACAGGTGCCCTTACTCCATCGGACCGTTGGATGGGTGTAAACAATGCAGAGACATAGTTACACGAAAGGTCCACCCACATTTAAATTGGGCAGGCGGGCCCTTATGTTGGCAGAGAGGGTACTGCATCATTGTTGTGACGGAGTACCCTATCTACCAACTTATAAATTGGGCCCTAAGTCTTCAGTATTACATTTTTGATAGAACTGGTGACATTTCTGTAAGATATTCCTAATATTCATGCATATATTCCCTAGTTTGTTCTTGATGCATTTATGCATCTCCAAATCGCGACCATGAACTCCTGAACTGAAGCAGGTCCTGTAGGAATGGGTGCCCCATGGAGCCAAATGGACACCCCGGGGAGCTGAGTCGGGTCGAGAGATGCAGCGAGGGAGCTCCACATAATGGCGACCGCCACTGGATGTCTGAGGAGAGCCCGCTAACTATTGAGTGCTCCCTCATTGCAGACAGCTGGGAACAGTGGAGCCTATTCCCTCTCCAGGATCTCCGCTGGCGTGGTATGTGGACTGCGGTGGGCCACGCCTGTGATCACTGAGACCTGGGACCGTGGTTGCGAGGTGCCACAAAATGGCGGCCATCAGCGGAGATCCGAGGAGAGGACACTGAGCAATGGGTGTCCTCTCCCCTCTCAGCACGAACAGCACAGGGGAGCCTAGCCCCTTTTCAAACCCCCACAGATGAGGCATGAGGAGAGTGGCTGACGGATTTGAGGAGAGAACAGCTCGGCGGTCGGAGCCGCGATGCTGGGTTACGGCAGACTGCAGCATGAGAAGCGGGCCCCCAACTAACTGGTGAGCAGGGGGAGGCATCAAAACGGTGCAGGGTGGCCAAGCCTGTAGCAGGAGAAATTGGGGTCCTGGTGACGCGGGCCACATTTATGAAGAAGCCACAGACGGGGACTATGCCTGACTTGCCTGACCTTGGAATGACTGCCAGAGCCACAGCGCCCTACTAAGTGCAGGAGAGAGCCACCAAGGCGCCCCCCCATGGCAGTTTTCCCTGTCCAGAGGCAGCAGCCCTCTAAGTCCCAGTCTAAGACCCTGGGGCCACTATTTACTCGAAGCTGTGGCAGCTGGGTGCCTGACCCTTACATGGCCGCCAGTGGTGACTCTCTTTCCCCGAGCTGAACTTTTTCTTACATAAACCTACCAGGACTGTGCCTGCCCTCAAGATGGTGTCTGGATTTCATTCGGACCATGGTCTCTCACTCACCCCGTGCTATTCTGACAACCTCTGAGTACACCTGATCACTATCCTGCGAGTGGAGACTGAGCATTATGTCCGACGCCTGGTGGAGCTGCTCTGTTCAGCTATTGAGGAGATCGGCCTTGGTTCATCCCCTTGACCGTCACCTACCGAGCCGGACTTTGGGCACAGTTTCTCCCCATCTCACTGTCTCGCCCATTCCCCCCTCATTGTTCTTCTGTAACACTGCTTTTTCCTTATCTCCTATCTATCTATCTATCTATCTGACCGATGCCTATTCTGACAGCTGTGTCTGAGCATGATGTCCGACGCCCGGTGGAGCTGCTCTGCTCAGCTATTGAGGAGATCGGCCTTGGTTCACCTCTTGACCGCCACCTGCCCAGCCGGACTTTGGGCACAGTTTCCTCTGTGTCTCCCTGCCTCGCCCATTCCTCCCTCATCATTTTCTGTAACTCTGCTTTTTCTTTGTCTTCTATCTTTCTATCTATCTATCTGACCGATGCCCGATGGAGCTACCGTGAGAGCTATAGGGATGATTGGCTGAGGATTCCCTCTTCGGCCGTCACCTACCTAGTCGGTCATTTGGCAGACATTCCCTTCATCTCTCATACCTCCACCACCTCTTCCTCTCCCTTCTCACTCCCCCTCTCCCCCTTTCCGCTCTATTTTGTCTCTCCCACTCGCTCCTTAAGGATGTCGCATATATTTGATGTAACGTGTAATTGTTATCATTGTTGTAACATTGTTGATCCTTAGGTAAAGCGATCTGATACCTACGGGTCTAGACAGCACTATATAAAACTCTTAAACAAATAAATAAATGGGCGCCTGATTGCTTCTTTCCTTAATTTCATTAGCAAGTTTTTCCCCAAAAGATTCCCCATATTTACACAGTTGAGCTTAATCTACACTTCTGGTGTATATTTGCATTAGTTCTAAATATACAATAAATATAGAAAATTAATTTACCATAAAATATAAAATATTTTGTCTAACCAGAGAATGAGGTAACAGAACCCATCAATGCCCTGGATGGCTCTAAGGCACCTGGTCTAGATGGCTTTACGGGGTGTTTTTATAAAAATATTGGAGCCTACTTGTGCCCCATCTTATTGATATGCATTAGGAGGCCATCGTACTCGGAGTGCTTCCACCCACTTTGAGAGAAGCTGTGATAATCTTGCTGACTAAACCTGGAAAGGGTGTATTAAGACGTAGCTCATATCGGCCCCTTTTGCTCCTATAGTTTGATAATAAAATCTTAGCCTACATTTTGGCGACTAGGCTTGCCTTGATTGTGGAGAAATTGATTTCTCCTGCGCAGTCGAGATTTATTCCCCAGAAATCCACCGCCCTTATCACTTGTACTTTGTTTGCCACGCTAGAAAGGATTTCGACATCGGTCCCTGTGGCCGTCGTTCTCGAGAAAGCGTTTGATTCACTTGAGTGGCCTTTCTTGTATGCTACCATGAAAAGACTAGGGATGTCGGAGCAGTTCTTGGCGGTAGTTCGGCTATTGTATATATTGCCTACGGCGTGTATCCGATTGAATAGTACGATAACCAAGGCGTTCCCACTTACACGGGGAACGCGACAGGGAGGCCCCTTGTCCCCCCTATTGTTTGTCTTAGCATCGGACTAGCTAGTGCGCCAATTGTTAGGCATAGTCACAGGGAGTTGCAGTTTAACACCGGGCCCCTGCTCCCTACACTCTATGCGGACGATATAATTATTTATGTGCGGCACCCGGATGTCAACCTAATGCTGTTGCTCCGTGAAGTGATGAGGTATGGCACCAAGTCTGGTCTCCATATCAACTGAGAGAAGTCGGAAGTGCTCCAATTGACGGAGGCAGCTTGCGCTAGAACAGTGGATTATTGACTGACCTGGTGTGATGATTCTGTGAAATACCCGGAAGTCCACATCCACAGGGACAAGTATCGTATCCTGCAGCTAAATTATGGCCCAGCAGTTGAAAACTGGAGCACAATATCGAACAGTGGCTGCAGTTGCCCCTGTCAATGGATGAAAGGATAGTCATAATTAAGATGGTGGTACTGCCACAATTTCTCTATCTCTTCTTAAATATCCCCATTCGGCTATATAATAGTTTCTTCTCTAACCTACGTACGCTGTTAATACAACTGGTATGGGGTGGTAAGCTGGCCCGAATTGGTTGGGACACTTTAACACTTCCGTACGAGAGGAGTGGGTTTGGCATGCCGAACCTCCAGATTTATTATCTGGTGGCACAGGCGAGCTTTGCACGACATTGGTACTGTACGGATTTCCGGATCCCGTACATTAGGTCTGAGGCCGATTTGGTACTTCCATCTGCGCTCAACTCCCTGTTGCCACGGGGGTTTCCTCGGGATCCGCAGTATAATCAGACAGTGTCCACAACTAACTGGGCTTGGCATAAGCTGCAGTGCGTGGCAGGGGCCAGTGTATTACATTCCCCTGCATTACCACTGGCAGGAAATAGTTGGATTCCCATCCTACAGAAGACCCTAGTAAATGTAAATTGGCCAAGTTTCAGATGACCACTTTCGGCGACTTGTTTCCAGGAGGGCATATTTCTCCCGCACTGAAGACCATTGTCTTGTACTGCCACTACAATGGATCACTTTGTGCTGATGAGAGTGCAGAGGTCGTTGCGCGTGTGCGTGGATAGTTATTCCTTGGAACCTCCTGACTTCACTACTTTAACTGGGGTTATTCAGGGTGGAGATGGCAGTCACTTAGTGGCCTGGATGTACAAGGCAGCAGTGGCATTGCTTCCATGCCATGATGCGAGTTTGCGGGGAGCATGGGAGCGTGACCTTGGCTACCCCTTGACGGATGTGCTGTGGAGTTGTGTGTTGGTTTTCAAATAAGCTGCGTGTCTCTCAATCATAGGCACAAACTGCTACATCTCAAATTATTTTTATGGAGGGCATACATGACCCCTAGTAAATTGGATCGCATGGACCCCTCTCGTCCGCATGCATTCCCGCAGTGTCGCTCCCTGGAGGCTGATTTTACGCATATGAAGTGGACCTGCACTAGAATAGAGGATTATTGGAGATCGATTTTTAGAGAACTGTCTCAAATGGTGGAGGTTGAAATTGTGTCATCGCCATTATTAGCACTATTAGGAGATTTTCATGGTCTTCCCAAATCTAAGCGCCGCTTTCTTGCCATAGCGCTCCTTTTTGCCAAGCGTGAAATAGCTATCATGTGGGCCGGCTTGCGGGCCTCTACGCTCACTGCATGGCTTCATAGTATGACATTTTGCAATACCACCAGCAACACATATGTATAGCTGCAACCACCGGCTTCTCGGCCCGTGGATATCTGGCAACCGCTTCAAATGTACCTATTGGCAGCACAGGATGGTAGCGCCCCTCCTGCACAGGAGGTGTCTGCCCCCCGGTCCCGCAATTGTGTAGCACAACAGATGCTATATGTTTTCTCCCCTTGTCTCAGGACTAATGCATTTAGCAATTGGCCCTTCTGTAGGAATATCAGTGTGTGAGTTAAATGTATGATACTGTATGGTCTCTAGCCCGGTCTATACGTGCTACACTGTTACGCGAGATATTGTCACATGCCTTTCACTTTATTGCTACACTGTAATGCTATGAACATTATGTTTTCCTTTTCTTTGTTCCTTGTAAATTAGGAAAATTCTATAAAAAATATAAAAAATTGAAATAAAAAAAATATTGTCTAACCTTTTTACTTTTCCCTATACTTTACCATAGAGAGATTACGCAGTTGGGGCAACGATCTCCACTTGGTAAAGTATAGGGAAACCTGAAAAAAATGTACTGAATTTGTAAAAAGATAGCAAAAATATTTGTATGTTAAAAATTATTGTAAGGTAAGATATATATATATATGACCCAGTAGAAGGCAATTCGCCAAAATGCGTCGGTCTGATCTCACAGACGGAATTGTCTGTGTGTACTTGCCATGAAACTAAAACAATGAAATGATTTAAAAAACTGACCTGAAGAGCAGTGGAGTTGCTGTTTGTTGACTGTGTGCCACTGGATTCGGTGGTCGGGAGAAGGACGCCAAAGGGAGACATCTATATATAATTATTCGAACACCTGCACCTCCGCTATGACACGTTTCAGCCCATCCTGGGCCTTGATCACATGACACGCATGAGGAGTGCCTAAATTTTTTAAGTGAAAGTGCATAACATGTGATACAAACAGTAATTGACATAATAAAAATATTCAAAAGCATTTCATTGGTAACTGTGCATAAAAATCATTTTCTTTAAATTCCTGCACTTCAGAATCAAACTCATTAAATATTTACATGTAATATAAATGTAAAAACAAGAAGTTTATGTTTTAGAATTTCATTAAAAAATCCCTTTCCATAAAAACATTTACTCGTAAAAATCCTGCACTAGTGTGCATAATTGAGGGGGATAAACAAAAATAAACCATAGGAACACAATAAAATTCTTACAAGTGCATATATATCAACAACACTCATGTATTCCTAAAGATTGCTATGACCTTGCAGTGTATTCCCAAGACAAGGTACCCCTTTGGTTTGATATTCTTTTTTACCAATAAAGTGCTAATGCATGTAGATACTGCCCAAGTGGGCACAGTTCAACTATATATGCCAAAATGTTGAAAGTGCTAGTGCAAAAATAAGTGTCACCATAAATACCCAAATACGGTTATTAAAGAGCAAAGTGCAAAGTCTTAAAATAATTCCATAACGGCAGCTGAGTTAGATATGTGGTTCTGCAAATCATTAATAAAGTAGACCACGAATATTACGGTTAGGATAGCTACAGACAAGTATAAAAATCCTCATTGGAGTTGAGACCATTAGGTGTCATAGTGTCCAACTCGAGGATATATCTGGTTTCCAGTTTGTGTAAGAGGGCTTCACAATTGCCTCCCCTTCTGAGTGGTGGAACCGAATCCACTACAAAATATTTCAGATGGTCAAGATTTTTGCAGTGGGTGTCCCTGAAGTGTCTTGCCACAGGGTATGACATATCGCTGTTGGTGATCGCCCTCATGTGCTGAAGTATCCTTTTATGGGCCTGAATTGGTACTATCCACATATTGCAGGCCACATGAACACTCCAGCACATATACCACATATTCGGTTTTACATGTAAGCATCTTTGTAATAAGAATTGGATCAAATGAAAAGGGAGTTGTGTAGGATGTCCTGTTAATCCCATACCTGCATGCCTTGCAAGCTGGGAATTTAACAAAACCCTTTCTAGAACTCAACCAGGTTTTGACAATGGTCACTTCTGGGCTACTTTTAACCAGGGAATCACTCATGGAGCGAGCCTTCCTAAATAAGATACTGGGGCTTTTTGATAGTACATGTCAAATTATAGGATCATTACGCACTAGTGCCCAATTTTTATTGAAAATCCGCCTTAGAGACTGATGTTGTTTGTTGTAAGTTAAAATCAGTCTGGTGGGTTGCTCCGACAATCCAGCAGTATTGGCCATTGTAGTTCTACTTGCTAATGCCTCTGTTCTAGAAACTGGACACGTTTTTTGATGGTCCTGTCAATAATGTTAGTAGAGTACCCCCTTGCCAAGAATCTACTCTTACTATCATCTTGGGCTTTTGGGCAATCAGTATCAGTACTGCAAATATTTCTAATTCGCAACATTTCCCCAAAAGGAATGCTGCGAATCAGGTGTCCTGTGTGGTGACTAGTTGCGTGCAGTAATGTGTTGCCCGCTGTCGGTTTTCTGTGGAGCCGAGTTTCTAACTTGTCCTGATTCACATAGACCTCTACATCCAAAAAACAGATATACTCCCTGCTTACATGTGCTGTAAATTGTAAGTTAGGATGGTTGCAATTAATATGTTGAAATGGAGTGCTTGTTCTTCAGAGCCTCTGCATATCAAGAACATGTCTCTATGTACCTGTACCAGTGTGATACATGCTGATCTAGAATGTCCCCATATTTCACTCGTAGCACCTGCTCCTCCCACAGCCCTATATGAAGACAGGCATAACTGGGGGAGAAGCAGGCACCCATGGCTACTCCTCTCACCTGGTGGAATATTTGATGTTGAAAGAGGAAAAAGTTGTTATCTAGGCAAGTCATGATCATGTTCAAAAACATCTTGTTATGACTGTACATATTCATGGGTTTGGTATTTAAATAACACTCAATTGCTTTGATACCATCTAAATGGTGTATACTAGTGTAGAGGGATGTGACATCCAAGGTGATTAATACTCTCAGAGTCCCATACTAGCTCATTGATCTTTCTTTAAAAATCACTAGTATCTTGAACATATGATGGTAAGCTTTTTACATGTTCTTGAAGAAAGAAATCAACATACTTGGTAGTGTTCTCCATAAGGCTATTTCGGGCTGATATAATCGGCCTCCCTGGGGGTTTGATGGCATTTTTATGTATCTTAGGAATTAAATATATGACCGGGATAACCGGATGGTCATTCTTCAGAAATTTAAATTCATTCGAACTTAACAGTCCTGTACTCTTCCATGCCAAGAGTTTAGTATAAAATTAATTCCAAGAATTTTTGACTGTTCTCAAATCACTCCTTCTATAGTATTCTCTATCGTTGAGGTGCTTGAAGGCTTCCTCAAGGTGTAGATCTTGTGGCCATAGCACCACATTTCCACCTTTATCTGATTGCCGTAAGATGATATTGTCATTTTGTTGCAATTTCTTCATCAGGTGGAAGTATTGATTGTTCTCCTGAGTGTATTTACAATGAACACGAGCTGTGGATGTATGCAATTTCTTTAGTTCAACTGTCACCAACTCATTAAAAACATCTAGATTGTCATGTAGCATGACTGGATAAAAGGTCGATTTCGGTTTAAGGTTATTATGTGTCGTTCCACTGATGTTCAGCATGATTTGACTCACAGATACCTCAGTTCCTGAACTTTCTTTGTTCAATTGATGTAAATCATTAAGGAGTCCAACATCTCCCGCTGTCAGTGCTGGTGGACTTTGAATACCGTCTGCATTGTTCGCTTGTTGGATCTCATTTGGTTGGTGTCCCTTGCAAAAGATGGTGTTTGCGCAAATTCCATTTCAGCATAAATTGATATACGTCAATTGCGCGTTTGAGCGTAATTAAAAATTACTTTCCGGGCTAAAAGACAAGCCCAGTGCCAAAATGTGTTTTTCTACCTCACTCAAGGTGATGTTTTTCAGATGAATGACTGTTCGTGAGCTGGTATCATTTTTTATACTACCATCTTGTGGGTTTAATTGCGATTCCATTTGTTGTTGTTGTTCTGTTTGCTTTTCTTTTTGCCGCTTATGGCTTTTTCGTCGTCTTTCCCTTCGCTTTTGGTTGCCCCTTTGGCGTTGTTGGCATTTTGCACATGTGGCCACAAGGTCTGCCGCCGGTCCTGGCAGAGACAGTCCACTTCCTGGGCCAGAGAAACCGTGGTAAACCCCAACCTTGTACCTGCTCGCACTTGTTCAGTGTCTGACTCGCTTTCTGGTACAGATCTCAAATTTCAAAACAATAAATTTCATTATAGAACCCTCTGTATGTTGCAATGTTTAACAATAGCGTCTTGATTTAGATGATCTGTAATTTATACAGAATTTTAGGAAGTGACGAAGTGACTATAATCATGCCATTTAAGAACTGTCGATAATGAAATGTATTGTTTCCAACTCAACACAGATAATTAGTTATTATGTCAATATGCTCTGTCATTTTATTCATTGTATACAAACATGTTAACATACAATGGGAAGTATTTTGTTTATGTTCATGAAACACACAAACTGTCTCTTTAAATAGAACGGTATCCATGCATACACCTAATCCGTGACCAAGGAGTGAGGAAACTCCAAAGCGCGTTGACGTTCACCAGTAGGTAGTTATAGTTATGATGTAGTTTCCATAGAAGGCAGTTTTTTACTTTGCCAATAACTTTGACGTTGTTTGACAAATCATCGCAAAAGTTTCAAAACTAGTTTGACGCTCACTTGAGCTGCTGTCTTGAAAGTTTCGGGGTGATCCGTCAAGCGGGTGGCGAGGAAAAGGGGACGTCCCAAAGCAGGTTTTCCCAATGTTAATTTCCATCGGAAATTTTAGAGAAGGCTACAGCCCGACCTGCTGATCAGAATCACACCAAATTTGGTAGCTGTTGGTGCAGTAAGTGACCTTTTTGTTAAATGGTGTAAATCTGTTCAGTAGTTGCTGAGTATTTAAAGAAATTTCCAGTTGCATCTATAGGGATACCATGAATCTGCGACCCCTCCTGATCTCGTGCTGAGAAATGATTAGCTGCCAACACTTCAAACCAGTAAGTGTTTGCAGCCATCTTGTGACTCGGTTGAACTGAGTCACAGAAAAAAAAACATTTTTTGAAAAGATAAGGGGAAAGGCTAGAAATACCCTAACTCCCTAGGACTGTTGGGGGTCTACACAGGGACCCTGCAGGGTCAAAAATGTGTTTAAGAAAAATGTATGTTGACAGGAGTCGCACTGGATGCGCAAACTCCTCCGAAAGTTTTTGAAAAAAATAAAACGTGGACTCTCACGCTTCGTTATTAATTGGCCAACCGGGTGGACCGGGCGCAGTGTACAAATAACAGAGGGGGGCGCACATACCCTCCTTCCTGGGATGTGACAGACCAGGTCATAAGTGATGCAATATGTGAGGTCATAAGCAGTACATTGTGGGGGCACAAGTTATAGTGAGCTCGGCTGAATTTCACTGGTTTAGTAGGAGAGAAGCCTGAACCCAACTAGAACGTCTCTGTAACCTATGGATTCTTCATTTCATTTCAGATGTTGAAGTGGTGTTATCAATGATGTCATAGAAGACGTCATGAGTGTAGTAAAATGGGAGTTAGTTAGTAGTGCATGGCAAAGGCGTGAGTTATAGTTACTTGATCTAGGGAAGTCAGGGTACACCTACCTTGCTTCTCTATATTTTTTTTAACTTTTTTTCCAAGATGTGGTCGCAGCCAATAAGATCTTACCTTTAGATCTCTAATAATATCTTCTGATTCTTCACAACATGTAATATCTAGGACTGTTGAACCTTATTTTCTCAAAAACTACTGAACCAATTTACATCAAATCATTAAAAGCCACTCTCTGGGCCAAGATCTAGCTTTCTGCCAAATTTGGTGTTGTTCTATTCAGCCATTTTGGCTGTAGCAGTGTCTAATTTTCCTATGGACAATTGCATGGGAAAACCACATTTTGGGACAACCTCTGTTCATTGCCCCCACTTGATGGACCACCCCTACCCTTTCCAGGAAGGAGTTGAGGCGGGTGACACTTTTTTTGGGAAAGTTTTGTGAAGATTCATGTAATATCTATAAACGTATAAGTCAACCAAAAAATCTGTTCCTATAGTTAATGTGATCCTAGCTATAAGTACCCAGTAGCATCTAATACATGTTGAATAAACGTGCAATAAATTTAACATAATATATTATAAAATATATATTTTATTATATTATATATATATATAAATATTATAATTAAGGAAGTAATCTTTATAAAATTATTGTTATATATTTATATTAAGCATTGAACAAAAGAAAAAGTTCAAAAGCACTATGAATTCAATAGTTAATTCATTTAAATACATTAAATTATATTACACTTCTTTTTCTGAAGTGTAGAATAAAAATGTAATTTGCACTTAAAATAAAGCAAAATAATTGTTTAAATATGCATTAATAATTAATAAAAGTGATGCATAGAATTAATTCAAATAATGTAATAATATGTTATTAAAATCTTACATTAACTTTTTGTTTTTGGGTGGTCAACAAGAACAAGGCACATATTAGGTTACATCAACTTTTTAATTCAAAAAAGGTTGTTGCAATATTTTAGAATTAATTGATAAATATGTTTTTTTTATAATGTTTAACAATACATTACCTTTATATAAGTTTTTAACTATCTAAAATAATTTAATCAAATTTAACATTATTTCATATAGGGTTTTGTTTTAAGCCTGTCTCCATTACTTTCTATGGGAGAGTGTTGCAGTATCAGTGGCTAGCCATGTGTGGTGTTGGAATTGCTACTGATTTGTTGTTGGGAGGAAGTAACTTGTACTCATAAGGCTGGCTCCACCCCATTCTTCAGTAGGCGATGAGCGGAAGTTAGCAAAGAATTGAGTAATTTTTCCAGTAGGGACTAACAGAGGTCCTGAGGAGTAGGCAGAAGGGGTCTGCCTACGAAACATGTCATGTCGACCAAGTAGACAATATTCTTTGTTCTACTCTTCCACCCCTTTTTAACTTTTCCAGCCAGCGAAACCATTAAATCAATTTTTTCGACTAGCCAGGGATTTTTAAACTATTTTTATATTTCACATCATTCACGTATATAGGTCCCTACACCCCTATCACCAATCACTGTCCTTACACCACACATAGCCTATCGTCAATTACTCAAAGTGCTCCCGCGTAGCTCGTAGGTCGCAGCACGCCCCGCCCCGTAGAGGGACGGGAAGACCCCGATGATGAAGCATGACACTATGGGATTCATAGTGTGTGAGGCGTATTTTAAAAGCACATAGTGCTCTCCTTCTGCCAACTGCAGAGAGGGCCCTCTTCCCCCTTTAGTTATTCACAAGACAGTTGGTCTTCACAAAATTTAAAAATACTTGAAATAAAATACAATCACTTCCATCACTTTTGATAGAATCCTTTTGTTTACATACCAAGCTCAGGAGGGTGATTCTATCACTGCTACCTCTTACTTCCTCAATTGTTTTTAGGATGAGCGGAAGTCTACACTTTTGAGAAACTATACACTTGGATTTTGTGAATACAGAAAAGCAGTAAAGTTACTCAAGCATATAAAATGAAATTACATGTGTAAATTATTGACAAGCGTAAATTTCGTTTGCTCCACGAGACTCTGAGGCATGGAGATATTCTGAAGAAATATCATTTCTATAGCAAGTATAGATGATTTAATTGCACAATAAGGTTTTGAAAAAATCTGTCTTGTCTTGAGATATCAACTACACCTGTAGACGTACAACGCCAACATAGTTGCACTATCCAGGGTCTCTGTTTTCTCTCTTTTCCCATTCTCTACTTGCTTGGTTGATGGTTAACCAACATACTGTCAATGTGTATGGTTGGCTGTGGATACAGAGAGAAACAGAAACATTAATTGTTCCAGCCGGATGCAGACTACAAGGTTAGTGCTTTCTGTCAGATGAGGCTATCTGAGTACACATAGAAAGCCGCTCTAACTGGGGGTGGGCAAATACCCATATCCTGTGACTCAATAATCCAAGCACACCCACACCTAGGCTGTCAGTGCTCTAGGATTAAGGAAACAATTACTACCACAATCCACATTACACCAGTCCCCTTACGTGACACATGTAATTTCGTGGGACTGTTACAAGTAAAGTACACACTTGTAATCAATATGTACAAAAATAGGACAATGATTCACTGAAATCGAAAAAGTCTACTTACCGGGTGTTTCGCTCCCATAGTTTCTACCTAGAGAGATTCCTATTTCATCTCTGAATAGTTTTATGTGACTTTGTCCTTGGTCATTCTCTTCATCCCTTTCCTCAATGTATTTGATACAAAGAGCCTGCCTAAACTGAAAGGGCCCCTAAGGTGCTGTTTTTGTATGTTGTACAAGAATATCCAAACCGTCCCTGAGGGCTTTAAGTGGGCCAGGTCCTGCCGGTGCGGCAGTTCTACAAAGCAGGTGCAGAGACAGGTCCCTATCGGGCTCTCCATTTTTGCCCTCACCCTCAGGATGAAAAGAAATCTTAACTCTGCAGCAGCACCACCCTTCACTGCCTTTGATGTAACTTCAAAGAGACTCGTTATATAGTTCTTTCACAGTCTCATCATTTCAGAATTGAAGCATTTTCAAAATTATATACAACAAAGCCATGGGTGTTGCCAATTTATCTTATGCAATTATTGACCAAGTCAACAGCCCTGACTTGTTGTAGGTGTAAAGCTGCTTATTCTATTATATATCTGGATGCAGTGACGGAAGCAGTTAAATATAAGTCAGGCGGCACACTATGCTAGGCACATATTTTCAGTTTATGTGTTTTTAAGCCACCCCCTTAATTACTCCGGCCACTCCCCCTCCCCCACAGTTTTTTCATCCCACTTAAAGCCCTGCCGTCCCTCATAAATCAGTGAGTAGGCAGCATCAAGAACCTTTAATTTGTATTTATTTTATTTATGGAGCCTCTGTGTTTTCCTGCATTGAGAGGGTAGCAGAGCAGCAACATGTAGTGCATGTGGACACAATGCCTAACCAAACACGGATGCCATAGTAAATTTAGTTATGTCTGTTGATCTATGAATACGCTGTAGGGTGGGTTTTGCATCAGAGAACCTAGACAACGTTTGTTATCATAAAGAGCCATCTGCTTACCACTAACTTGTTTCATATAGCACCTCATGCCACACCTGCTGCTTCGAAGCGCTGTATCTAACAGGTGTAACTACTGCCCAGTTTATTGGGATTAGGTGCAGGGCTTTAAGTGGGCCAGGTCCAGCCGGTGCTCTGTACCGGCAGTTCTAAAAAGCACATGCTTGTATTTCAGGCGGAGGTGGAGTTTACTGCAGTGCCTGTCCCCAAGTTGGCTACTAGGGCCAGTCCTAACTACTGCCTTGGGGGACTCCTGAGGTACCGGGCACTCCCAAACTGAGCTGGTGTGACGTTCTACGGGATCAAGTATCTCTCCTGATCTAAAATCATTGGTCATTGTCCTGTTCAGGATCAGCCCTCACCCGACCCCACTCCTGCTCACACTACATGACACTTGACTAGGAGATCTTCCCATCGGCAGCTGACACCTAGACATTTTGACTGACACCCGGTGGAGCTACCTCACAAGCTAAAGGGGAGATGGGCTAGGGATTTACCTCCTTGACCCTCACCTACCCAGACGGTCTTTGGGTTAACTCTCCTGCATCTCTCTATTGGACTTTTCTCCCTTCTCCTCTTCACCATACCCCCTATCCCCCTCCTCTCTCCTTTTCTCCTCTTTCCTGCTATTGACTTTTGCCCTCACCCATCCTTGCTCATAGTTCCCACCATTTCTACTGTGAACTTTCCCTCGTCAGTCAAGACCTAGCTATCTGACTGATGCCCGATGGAGCTACCTGTTTACCTATTGGGGTGATGGGCTGTGGATTCCCTCCTCGGATCTCGATCTTTGGGCAGGCTTCCTTTAGTCTCTCCTGCCCTCTTTTCATCTCTTCTGCTGTCTTTTCCCTCATCCTCACCCTTCACACTTCCCCCTTACCCCCTCCTCTCTATTTGTCTCACCTTTCTTTCCTCTCCCAATTTGTTGCTTAATTTTTGACGTAATGTGTATTTGTTTTCATTCTCTTTAACATTGTGTAGCCTAATGTAAAGTGCTCTGATACCTAGGGGTCTAGCCAGCACAATTTTTAAATTATAAATAATGTTCAGCTGAACTTCCGTTGGACCTTTGACAACGCCCCATGGGCCTCATAACTGTTTGTACTCACCTCGATGCACGAGCATCCTTGGCCGATGTCCGGTGGAGCAGTCAAATGCAGCTAAAGAGGAGTCTGGCCCTGGTTTCATCCCCTCGGCTGTCACCTACCCAGCTGGACATCTGACATTGTTTTTCTCATTTTTCCTGTTGTGTATTCCCTCCCTCCCCCTCCTCCCCCTGTGACTCTTTGATTTAAATGATGTAACTTTGTAACCTGTAACTCGCTGTAACTCATGTAAAGCGTTCTGATACCTCTGGGTCTAGCCAGCGCTATATAAAACTTTTCAAATAAAAAACATGCTGAGATGGGTCCTTATCGGGCTCTCGATTTTTGCCCTCATCCCCAGGGTGAACATTTTTTTTTACCACTGCAGCAGTAGCACCCTTCCCTGCTTTTCATGTAACTTCGAAAAAGACCTGTTATAGTTCTTTCACAGTCTCAGCATTTCAGAACTGAAGCCTTTTCAATATTCTATACCACTAAGTCATAGTTGTTGCTTATTTGTCTAATGCAACTAACAACTATTGAAAAAGGCTATAGTCCTGGATTGTTGTAGGTATAATACTACTTGTAATATATATCTGGCTGCAATGACAAAAACAGCAATATACCAGTCGGGCGGGACACTATGCTAAGCACAGATTTTTACTGTAGGTGTTTTAAGCCGCGCCCTTAATTTCAACGGCCACACCCCTTTAAGAGACCTTCCAGTTTTTCCATCCCACTCAAAGTCCTGACTGAATGTAATGACCTTCAGGACGACGAAAGGTCGAGGTCGCCTTGACAGGATTCAAACTGGTGACGACACTGGCTGCGTGACGCATCAGCAACAGTCACACAATTTCAGCGGTGTGCGACTAAACTAAATTTATCTCTGCCCGCCTTTTTGCATCATGTATTCAATGAGTAATGTTTTTACTGTAAACACAATAGAACAACAAGGCGCGATGGTTCATTCTGGAAAACTATTTGTGTAACGTCTGGTCTGATGATGAGTTGCTCGAAAACTATTCCATCGAAACAGAAGAGGTCCCGCGGGACCTTGTTCAGCTTAATTACAGGAAGGAAGGTACCGTTCTGTGCCCTGACACCCGCCACACTCACGGGCCTCGAACAGACCGACCGCTGACCCACACCGACGCACAAAAGGATAAGAGAATATATCTCTCTTGCAATAACCCACTGTGTCAACAATTCCTCCCAAAAAAGTGACTGTCAAGCAATTAACACCTACCCAGGGCTTTTAGTGTAATTCTTTGCTTTGGAACTAAATTTATCATCAGGGGAATTCAGTCTGTGCCAGTAAATATGTCATTATACAAACTGCAGGGTTTGTAATCTGCATGTCTGAGCGGCTCTACAGTAGATAGAATTCAAGAGATCTTTCTTCATTGAATGCCTGTGTTAGAAAAGCAAATTTTAAAACTGTTGATGTGCTGTTAAACAGAAAAACACCGACAACTTGCTGCTTATTAATAATCAATGTTCTTCATATGGTTAGAAAAACATTATCGATCACATTAGTTGTGGCTCCACAATATTCAGTCCAGAATATCGTTGGACACAACTAATATATGGATGTGTATATGAATTTATATTTTTTCTTTACCTAACACCAGTGCCACTGAAATTATGCGAATGTGCGGCTGTGGCGGTTTTTGCATAATTGTATATTTGTCAAATTTGCCACATAATCCATCACCAAAAAAAGACGCGTTTCTAACTCAAACGGTTCAAAAGTTAGCAAAAGCACAGTGAAATGTGTTGCCACGCAGTGGAAGGAACTTTGCAAAGGTTGACTGGTCGCCTTTTTATAGCTTATTGCTATATATGGGTGTTACACTTGTACCAATGAGGTACAATGAGTGCCCAGACAGTGTTAACAAGTTTAAAGATGACTAAATAAGGAAATACTACTATCACAAAATGTGTCACATAATGCAGCATAATTTGCCTTTTCTTGATGCATAATTTACTCAACCCTGCCACATAATTTGACCCTCGCCTGCAGCATAATTCCAGTGGCCCTGCCTAACACCCAATTGTGTACCTTGACGATAAGGCACCCACAGGTGATGAGAACAAATGGGTTCACAGTGGAAAGATGTGCGTTTCCTCTCAAGTATATGAGTGAAGCAGTGCTTAATTTGTGCAGGTGGTTCCTGGTGGTGGGCACTGGAACTTATTTTCGGGGCTCAAGACATAGTTACTTTGACCCCTAGAAAGACAGCAAACAAAAAAGGAGAAAGAAAAATAGAAGAGAATGATAGGAAAACAGTGGAAAAATAGAAAACATGGAGTCTAGGGTTGTTGAAGAAAGAGGCATGAGGTGGAATGAAGACTTGCCAATCTTAGTATTTAGCAATGCCGGTGTTTGGCATTGCCAGGAGCATCTTGTGAGAAAAAAACGTTTGGCTCTTGGCACTTTGATCCTTTGCAAATTAAGCACAAGAGATACTCTGCAGATTGGTGGTGCTGAATCAATCAATCAGTAGATTTGTAGAGCGCTTCTTGTCACCCAATAGGGTACCTAGGTGCTAAATGACCTCAAGCTCCAAAGACAGGACACAGATCACATGAGAACTTCTTAGAGTGAGTAGCCAGCAGAATGTCATGCTCACCGCCAATATGGCTAGTGGCTAAAAAAGGTGTGCAAAGGCCCAGTGGCCTAACGCAAAATGATGGTGCCCACCCCTGCTGAATGTGATGGGGAGCCGGCGCCCCCATACTTCACAGGTATTCTATGCATTGTATAATCAGCTTTCTTGCAGATATTCTGCTTCTCTCATGTGGGAGGCATATATGCATGGATCCACATGATTGGGTTATGAATGCCCCCCACCTACTGCACGCTGACTGAGATAGTCCTGAACACTGTAACTATAGACTGAAGTTGTCCCTTGTCAATACGTAGAGACTTTTGTCAGTCTCTGTAGTGGTGGTATAGCTCGCTCGCTCTTTGGTGGAGGGAGTTGTCTCCACCGATATCACTGGCGGTGTAACAATTGCTCAGTGGCAGCTCACTGGCTCACCTCCTCCAGTCCTCAGTGTACTTCCAGTCCATCCTAGCGCATTATCTCAGAGCCAACTCCCCTAACCAATCCAGAAGCTGCTCCCATGCTGTTGATAATGTTAAGCAGCAGGAGAGAAGTGCCAGGATTGGTTGGAGCTGGCTGGCCTGACGTTCCTTTCCGCACTGTGGGCCTGTGCCTGCTCTCTACCCAGCTGTCTAGTATAGCTTGGGCTGGAGAGGTTTAAAGTCCAAATTTCAAGCTGGCAAGACAGTCAGCCAAAGTAATATGCTCACTTTAAAATGGAGTGAACACCACTCCTCCCCTGCTGCCAATCAGCAGCATTGGCCCACCCCACCATCACACTGACTCGACTCAGGCTGGGAGCAGTAAAAAATAAAATGCTAATGAATTACATTTCTTGCCATTTTATTTTTCATCTATGCTGCATTTGCAGCGGGGGCAGCCCCGCCGCCCTAATGGAGGAACTGCCGCTGCAATTACTGACTCCGGAGGGTACCTGCACGTAGGACAAGAGAAATGATTGCTATGAGCTTTGGTAATCATTATGATTTGCCCAACATACTCCTGCTGTTGCATCATATACCGCTGGACTGGCATTGTCTCTAGATTACTTTAGCTGTATTTTGTCCTGATGGGGTCATTTGTTCATTCTGGTTTGTTTTGTAGCAATGGTGGTCATTATGCCGATTGCCCTTAGCATGTGATAAGCTACCCTACCGTTTTTCAACCCCTAACAGGTGAACTGTTTTTTGACTTATTTAGACAAAGTTTTTGCTGGTCTTGTGCTCAGAGCTAATTATTCCAGTGTCATTTATCACCCAACTTAATGATCCTTATTTAATTGATCTGAGAGGGATGAAAGGGTGGATAGATGGACCAACATTCAAACCTGAGATCTTCAGCTTGAACACAGATCCCTACATTGGGTGCATTATTCCGCCAAGCAGCCTTATGAACTAATCACCTATATCCAGCTCTTACCTACCACCAACACACATTGTGCATTGGTGGTTTCAGATGGTGAGGCCTTTTCATCAGCCAAAATACGCTTTTTCGATACTGGAAAGGGTTTTAACACCGGTGGTGAATTTACTGCTGCCGGTGCCAAGACATATGGTAAATTTCTAGGTCATGAGTTATCTGTACCCATGGTGTTAGTCTGTTCTTTTGTAATGAGGACCATTCTACTCCCAGGGCCAGGGGTATTTCTTTTTTATTTTATTCAGTGGTGCAATAACAGTTTGCAATGGTAGGTGCAATTTCTAATTCAATACTTTTCATCAGCTCTGACGTTTGAGGGCAGTAAATTATTCATCAAATAGACCCATATTTAGAGGCTTTTTTTATATTCGTTGGAGGGGGCGGGTTGAGCTTCTGAAGTGGGAGGTGAAGTTTTCAAGGTAATCCCAGTAAACAAGTCAAAACACACAAGTTGATGGATTTAGGAAGTTAGTATTAAGTTCAGGGGAAACCCTCTGGGTGTAGGTTTGTAGTGCGAAGGCCAGGAGGCATCTGGTTTCTTTAATTCCCCTGTAAAAGGAACTGATAAACCAGTGGCATTTTAAGAATTTTTGGGGGCCTGGGCAAGACATATTTTGGGGGCCCCAGTCCAAATACGTTTTAATTGTAGTACTCATTTCAGGCTCACACGATGCCAAACAATACTAAGTTATATGTTACATTTGAACATGGTAATACAAAAACATTTGAAATATGTCTTACCTAAGATCCCAAAAATCTAGATCCCTTTCAGGCTGGGTTTTAGACAGGTTAGGAACTTCGAACTACTGGTGAGCTGTGCCCTGGTGATTGTAGGGCATTCTAGTGTACATTTGGTAACTAATCAATCAGAGATATATGAAAATCAATAGTAAATGCAATGGGGGCAGTTTCCTTTGTTTCGACACACAAGTGCACCTCAGCTCCTCTTGCTGATGAAGGTGGGCGAACTGCAACCACAGTTGTGCTGCATAAGTGCAGCATGGAGTGGTATGCAATGTGCACTTAAAGGGGCCATCCAGTGAAGAGAACAAAAAAAAAAACTATTTTCTTTACCCAGTAACACACCACTTACAATCACCAGCAATAAGGGTTCTGGGCTGATGCTTTCCTGGATGACGTCTTCTGGGATTTTGAAAAATTCGTGACATCATTCACTGAATTTATTATAGGCCTTACATAAATACTTGCAGAGAAATAACCATTTCCACGCCCAAGAGCCCCAGACCATGTTTGAAAGGACTCGCCCCCTCCCCCCACTCATGTGAAACGAGGACAGTGGTTTAAATCGTGGCTTTGGGGAGCAGCACAGTAATTTACCGTATCATGTTTCCCCTATTTCGGACAGCCTGTCACCGTCTAAAACCTCCCGGCGCGCTCCTTGTGTGAGAACCCTCTCACCTGTCTTCGGCTGGTTTTAAGCGTTTTCTCACGTAATTAAGAGGCACTTTAGAAACCCCGTGGCTATACTTTTAGCAGGACAATGGATACCAGAATTCTTAAACAGCGTGTAAGGAGAGTTAGGCAATTTTTATAATTGTCAGACTAACTAACATCTGTGGTAAACCAATCTTACCCAGCATGCACCGCTCTGTGCACCCGGAAATAAGAAACAGCCCGTGTTAATGGGATACACTTCTTTCTTGTAGACCTTTTAGGAGAAAGGTGCCCAATTTAAAAAATGTGCTTAAGGCGCCATTCGGGACAGTTATTGCTGCGATAATGGATGTTCAAGATGTGAGCTGGCACGGTGCAGCTTGGCTGTACACGTTGTCCCATTGCTGCCATGCCTGCCTTCTGAGAGGGTTACCTGAGAATGTATGAGGTCACTGAACGAAAAGGGAAGGGCAGCAAACTTTAAAGCGACGCAGCAAAGGGGTTTCTGACCCCCAGGTGGCTACTACTATGAAAAAGGTGTCCTGCAGCAGAACGCCTCCAGTTGCACAAATATTTATTTCTAAGGAATGCTTTCGCGCTTAGAACAAAAAATATCCAAAAGGAATTTGCTGTGAACTTGTCAGTGGGAACAGTAAAGACTCTGGAAAAAATACCGCAGCTGTGCAGAGCAAGTTTATGTTTCACAATAAGCAAACACAAAATGGCGGATAGAGGTGAGGTCGTAACACTGGTTTGCGCCACAAAGGCCTTCAGCTTGGGATCCTGTGACAGTAAACATGGCATAACACTGTTGCACCATGCTAGCTATCTGTGCATTTATTTCACTGATACAGCAAAATGGCCACTAATTTAAATGCAAGCTCCACAGAGTTGTATGGTGGGCCCTAGGCCTACATGCTGGTAAATGATTGATACAGACACCTCAGTAGGGTACTCAAAACTGGGTACGAGCACGTGCATTCGGGCTCTTTTATTCGCTGGGTCACCTGACTGGTGACGCCTGTGTTGGATGGGGAGTGGGCAAGTGCAGGGGTGGGCTGGCCGTAGCAGGCACTGGGCATTTCCCCGGTGGGCCGGAGGGGTGGGGGCCGGTTTTGTGGCCGCAGGGGGCCGCTTTTCTTACAGGGTGCCGGGTTTGCAGCAGTGCTGCAAAATCGGTCATCTGCAAGAAAAGTGGGAGAAGTGCTTCACGGCTAACAACCCCCTTCTCTCCCGTTCCCATGGCCAGTGGAGAAGCAACCTGCCAGGGATGGTTGCTGTTCCTAGTCCGGCAATGGGAGAGTGTATGGGCCAGCCCTCGAGGGAGTGTCTGGCAGAAACACTAGACTGTGTCCAGCAGGACACAACACACAGATAAGGGGGGTTGGGGGGATACTTTCAAATCGAGGCAGTGCAATCAAGCCTTTTATACTTCGGAGACCAAGTGCCATTAAATTGCCCTGTATTAACACCTTCCATTGGTAGTGCTTAGAAAAAGCAAGGCTGCATTGGCCACTACATGAAAAAGTATAAAGTGATGAGCAGGCTGGATTGTCCTCTCAATGCAAACCTTCTATTATGTAGTAACAGATGGCTGTAGACAACGCTTTAAATGGAAATATTGAAGTGTAGGTGCTCACTATTTAGAGTACCAGTTTGCTCTGAGAAGTGCTGGTACTCACCCATGACATGTATTGCAGCAGTGCTGAGAAGTGCAGGCACTTTCCCTTTCAAATTAAAGAAAGGCAGGTACTCATTAGCGGACAGTACCTGCCCATTTAAAGCACTAGTTATAGAGGTTAGCATGCTGTTGAATATGATCAGTTGGACATACAGATGATGTTCTGCGTGAGCTGATGTTGCTCAGTCTCACCTTCACTAAGGGGTGAGAATGAGATCCACAGGTGGAGGTGTTGCTCTGAAGGAGGGCAGTCCGCCCCAGGGATTATTTATTTATTTGTTTGTGCATTTTTACACAGTGTGGACATTACTCAAAGATGTTAGCATGCTTTAAAAAAAAGGTTTCATTACAAGGGATACAATATTTACAAACAGCTGCTAGTTATGATTATTACAAAGGCACAAAGTGGCAGGTAGATACATATGAACAGTTCATTTCGATTGTTACAAAGGAACCGACTTACATTTGTTAAAAGATGTAGGTGGTATAGGTAATGCAGCAAGGTTATGTCAAGTGAAACGGAGGTAGTGCAGTAATCTCAGTCTCAGAAGGGGACATTATCATAGGGGAGGCTGGCTAAGGGGACAACTGGTCAAAGTGTCTTTGTAGGAGAAAGGCTTTTAGTTCAGTTTTGAAGATCAGCAATGGGATGGTGGTGCGTAGGTTCAGGCAGTCGGGAGTTCCATATTCTGGTTGATCTGCCAGAGAAAGATTGTGCCATGAGGCATTCCTGTTTAAAGGTCGGAGCTTTAAATGTAAAGCTTCAATGTTTTGCTATGGCCTGGTGCCTCACGATAGCTTCAGTTTGTTTGCTAGGAAATGAGGAGTGGATGTATGCAAGGCCTTGTGAGTGATACAAGCAGTCTTATATATCACCCTGGCTTCTATGGGGAGATAGTGGCGAGTTACAAACATAGGTGAAATATAGCTGTTTCTTATCGCCCCATAGACTAAATGAGCCACAGAATGAAGAAATGTTTTCAGAGGGATGAGGTGAGTCTTGGGGAGACATGTCAGAAGAGATTGACAATAGTCAATTCTGGGGAGAACCAGTGATTGAACAAGAAATTTCAGATCCTGCTGAGGAATGTAGTGGTGGATTCCCCAAATGAGACGTAGTTGACATCATGCATTTCTGGCCATGGTGCTGATTTAGGTCTGAAGACTGAGCCTTTTATGCAAAGTGACTCTGAGAGATCTGTCACTGTCAATGATGATGGGTTTACTGTCAAGGACATAGAATGTATTCATCCAGGTTTGAACAGGTGGTGGGGAATTTGAAGATGCATTCAGTTTTGCAAGGTTTCAGTTTTAGATTGTGAGAAGTCATCTATCCCTGAACAGAGTATAGAGTGATGGCAAAGATTTGAGATGTTGTTAGTGGGTGAAACTGTAGTATTCTTGCATTACGTTTCATTCCCTATGTTATCCTGTTCCTAGCTGCTCAGCCTGTGTCTGTGTACTTTGTATGGAATGTTGGTGAATGGAATTTTGAGTGGAATGTTTGGGTGACTGAATGAGGATGACAGTTGGTGGATGGGGCTGAGCAGCTGGCAAGCTGTGCCTGGTGGGGCTGCCCTACAGCACTTATACACTTGCTGGTGGAGATTTATACTACTTGTGTACTTACCTGAATAAACCTACTTGGATTACATCATACCAGGGTGTATAATTTACTACAGAATGATAGAGGATCCCAGCCTTCCTTAATAGGACTCCCCGAGGTTTGATATAGAGGATGAACAGTGTAGGAACATGGATAGAACCCTGGGGAACTCGTTCATCAATGGCCTTCAGTGAAGAAAGGCATTCATCAATTTTGATCTTCTGTGAACTACCCATAAGGAAGGATGTAAACCATTTTAGGACCACACCATCAGTCCCCATGGTTATAATTGTGTTTTTAAGTGAGATTTCCTCCTGGATTATATTGAAGGTTTGCAATATGTTCTTGACTTTGCAAACCTTGGTGGGGGCAGGACATTCATCTTGGCATAGAAGCAATTTCACTTTGAAACTCTTCTGCTTTCTTGGAAGAGTCATCACATTTGATGGAAGGGGACAAAGAAGGGTTGTTGGCTGTTCTGATGAAATCAAAGAGTTGTTTTGGTCAACTCTTGTCTAGCTAACAAGAGAGACTGTCGGGGCAGTGGGCAGTTGAGACGTTGACATCTGTGGCAGGATTAATGAGGGGGATAATACCTTCAATGCTGATTTGCTGAGTGTGCTTATGCTGACGTTGATCATGTCAACATACCAGGAAGTTGATCTTTTTGAATGACCTCTGGTCATGGAATGAGAGAGTTGCAACGAGAAAGGAATAAGAAAGTAGTCGAACTAGTCTACCAGAATAGATTCATCAAGTAAGAAGAAGCCATCTTTGGAGGTTATTACATCAAGTATAGAGCCTTTCGTGTATGCTGGTTTAAGAATGTGTTGAATCACATTGTTTGCAGAGAGAATGGTGGCAAGCTGGTTGACTACAGAAACTACTGTGTTGCCCCAATGAAGAATAACATCTTCTAAAAAGCTAATCTTTTCATTTTGTGTTGTTTGGTCACTTGTGAGATCAATGTATTCCTTGATGAAGGCTGAATTGTCATCTGGTGGGCGGTAGATGAAAATTAGCCTGAAAAGTGAGTTGTGTTGCACTCATTTTTCCAGGATTAGGCATTGAAGTGTGGAAATAAAGGGCCATTGGGAAGCTCCTGTCATTGTCGATAGTCTCTGAAGATGGCAGCAATGCCTCCCCCGACTCTACCTATGCTGTAATTTCTGATGATGGAGTAGTTAGGAGGAGGAAGAAGGTTGAATATGGTGTGGGATGTGTCACTGAACCAGATCTCTTTGAAAATAAGTAGGTCAAGGTTATAATATGTAATAGTGTCTTTAATGTCAAGCTTATGCTTCATTGCTGATCTGTAATTAAGGAGGATGCATCATAATGCCGATGGGAATGTTTTGGTGTTAGGAGTGTCTGGGATTTCTGTTGCAATAGCAAGGATGTTTTTGATGGCAATGTCTGCTTTGGAAGAGGCTGTTTTTGTACCAAGTCAGGGAAATAATTGGCCTTAGGTGTTGGTTTGAGTTGTCTAGAGTAATGGCAATAGGGGGGGGGTTGATAATGTTGGGTTGATGTAGCTTGCAAGTAAGCTTGAAATGTTGGCTTGGGGGAGGTCCGGGTGAATCTCTTGGGGGTGAGAAAGGAGACTGCTCCTAGGTATTGAATGTCTAGGGTAGTGTGCCTTTTGCTGGGGGAGTACAGAGTCAAATAGAGTAGACAGCCCAAAGCTTAAGTGGGATATAGTGACATCAAGTTGAGTAAGTATCAAGGTGAGATTAACACATTTGTGTTCTAGGGTCTGTAGATAAAAGGAGTGTGGTGTGATGTGATGATCATTTAGTGTTTTTTGTCAGTGGGGGCTGGTTGCCCTGAGTGGCATTCATGTTTTCCATGGATGAAGTGGCATGTTGTGTGTTGTAGGAGCCGTGCATCATTGCATGGGGTCTGTCAGTGAGATGTGGGGGGAAAAGATAGGCGTGGGGGCTAGAATATGTTGGGTAGATTTTCGGTGCATAGGGGGTGCATGAAATGGGTACTTGGTGACATGGGGTGAGAATGGTGGTCCAAGAGAGTGGGAACCTAGGGGGTGGGAGGGTGGTATGGCTGTTTAGAAGGGCAGTCAATATGCAAGGAAAGTTGGTATATCATGGTAGATCAAGTAGGGGATGAGTGCAAGGTAGTTTGGGAAAGTATTACATTATAGTAGGGTGGAGTGCATTGTAACAGGTGTGTGTGCATATTGGTCATGTGTAAAGGGAGTAGAGTAGTCCTCGAGGGATTTCATTATTGGGGTACAGTACTTCATGATTTGAGAGCGGTGCAGTTGTCGAAAGTGAATGGACGGAGGGGAAGTGGTGAGAGGAGATAAGTGTGTTTAAAGAGTAAGCGAGTAGAGATGTCCCAGAGGGATTTCATAATGGAGGAGGGGTACTTTGTGATGTGATAGAGATGGGGAGGAGTGGTTGTTGATGTGATTCGGAACAGTATTGGCAGAGGCTGAATAATGAGAGGCAGGAACCATTGGATTGAACCATTATCTTACCTTTGTTGTATATGGAGATGGTGATAGATATATTGAAGCCGGGGAAGGAAGCAATCTTGAGCTTGTAGCCCTATGGGATGTTACATGATGATGTGACATTTAATGTCTTGTGAAAGATGTCGGTCCAGGATGGGATGCTACAGGAGAAGAAAATTAGGTCGCTTTTGAGTTTCCTATATCAGCCACTGTGGTATTGACCAGCAAATAGGGTGTCTGGAAATTTTTCCAGGGTATTGTGTTTGTACTTTTTAATGATGTTTAGGAGAGATTCTGAGAGTATATAATCATATATGATTTAACTCCTGCTTTTTTCCACTCAGTTGGAATTGTTGATAGATTGTTGGGTTATGTACTGAAACAAAGAAGGGAAAGTGAGTTGAGGACCTGGAGTCATATGAGAAGACAAATTCTCACTGTCTGAGTATTTGCTTCCAGACTCAGGATGGTCAGTTTGAGTTTGTCTCAGGACAATTGGTTGATGAATGTGTTGGGCTTCCTGGAGTAGTGTGGTTGGTTGGTTAGTTGAGATTAAAGCTTCTTTTGAAAGAGTTGTGTTTGTTTTCCTGATTGGGCCTGATTTGGTGGAGGAGAAATTTGATTTGAAGAGTCACCGTCTTTCTATTTCAGTTGTCAGTTGTTTTCCATAGTGTCCTGACTACAAGGGTAGCCAATTTAGTGGTTGCTCAATAAGTCCTCTTTTTGTGCACAGGGAAGAAAAAAAAGCAAGTACACTTTCTATCACCGTGCCCTCCACCGTGTTTTCTGGACCTCCAAAATGACTGACCTCTCAGAGAACATTAGTCAGTCCTCTATCTATTCTATGCCTATGTCCTTCAATGTGTTGCCTGGACCACCAAAATAGCAAACTTCTGGGAGGCTTGGGGGAGAGATACCAAGATCGAAAGATCAGTATCTAAGGTGAGGTTAGAACCGACCTCGCAGTGGAGAGCAGAACACAGTGTGCTTGCCCACGCACAGATTGTTCACAGGACACCTGGCAGCAGGGAGGGGCTGGATTCACCCCTACAGATGGAGATGCAATTGTTGCAGCCCCCCTAAATTCCAGAGCTGTGATAAGATCTCCTGTGACGATCTCCCTTCAGGTAGGGAGGCATTGGGCTGCGCTGGAATCCCTTGTGCGTGCGCTGGTTCCTGCCACCACTCCAGGATGGACTGGATGGGTTTGAGTGGAACTTTTTCCCAAAGGTAATCCTGCGCCTCCAGAGCTCCTCATGGGGCCCCCTGCAGATCTGCCATGTTGAGCATCTCTGTGGATATCATTTCTGTACATCTTTAGCAGCAACAGTTTTGTGGATGACCCTCCACAACCACTAAAGCACCTAGAATCACCTGATCATCCAGACCCACCACGGCATCCAGCACCACGTCGTTCAGGTGGTCCATACCAGGGAATGAGGCAATAGGAACATTTTATATCAGAAGACACCCAGATGGACTGCGGAAGAAAATAATGCACCCACACACCAAAGTACTCTAACCCAGCGGGAAACACAAATCCTTGCTCGTCAATATTTTTGCTTTGATCGCCATGTTGACTGTACTTGGAGAGGTGTTTTCTTTCTCTATCAAGACACCACAGCATCAGACAATATCTTAATAGTGATGGTTATCACGGTGAACAATAGCATTGTCCATATGACCTCCATTACAATTTGAGAATGGTCTCAGAGGTTGAAGGGAGTTCTGGTGTTTAGTGTTTCTTGGTTGGCTGTTGGCATTGATGCATCCTTAAATTAAGAAAATTAGATCTATATATTATACCTGTATCTTGCATATGTTGTCGTGCAATGTTAAATAGGTAATAGAGTTCCTATATGGAAGGTTTATGTTCGAACTCAAAAGCAGATGTCTGTCCTCACTAATGATTCTGAATAAAGAATTATAAATCTACGAAGTTGTTTCCAGATAATTTCCTGGCATGCCAGTATCCCACAATTTCTGGATAATTACGTTTGTTCTGTAGAATGGGACCATCCAGGTGCTTCTGGCCATGAGTTAGGATAATTTCTGCTCTCCCTCTGCTGTTTCCCCAGGTATGGGTGCTTGGTAGGAAGCTCTTCTCTGCAGTAATTCTTACTGCCTCGTTTCTTGAACCACAGTGTCAGCAATCATGAGCACTGGTGCCCGATGAGTCCAATTGCTAACTCTGAAGAATTGGCAATCACTACACTGCTCTAATGCACATTAAACATGCCAGACAATGGGGGGGGGGGGGTGGGCTTTGGCAGTCAATGGCAGCTGCCTATATAGCTGATCCCACAGCTCCCTTGAATACCTGCTGCCATCCATTGTCGAGTGACAGAGTACAGGAGGTAGCCCGTAAAAACCCTATAGAGACCAGGGCGAACATGTGTAACATACAATAGTGTCTCTAAGGGTGTTGTTGAAAAGGCAACTTTTCAGTGGCACAATTAATTGCTAGGAAAACTGGAAGAAAAGCAGGGAGATAATATTTTACAAAGACAACGGCAATTTGTTGTTTGTATTTCATCATATATTTAAGGTCAAGAAACGCACTGTGTTACGTTCAATGACATGTAACCTGTGTTATTATGTGCGCAAGTGACACTTGAGGAAGTATATACAGCAGAATAGGGTGCACAAAACAAATTATATACAAGATGTGTGCGTAGAATTACCCATACAATAAATGCAATTAATTACAATGTGATTTAAATGGGCATTCACGAAAAAAAGAGAGGCGCTGTGAATTTCGCTGTAAAAGTCAATGGCATTTCAGCCTGTAGAAATGTTAGGCCATCATAAGCACCAGCTTACAAGTAGTTACAAACAGTGTCACATTGACAGATGAGAGCAAGGTGGTCTCATGCAGAGGGCTGTAGAGATCCAATAGGTTTGATATAGACCAGGACCCCTCAGAAGGATGGGTCCGGAAGGGAAGGCCATAGTAACGGCTGCCAGTAGCAGGCGTGAGGTGTAGGAGCAACGTATTTAAATCAGGTGCATCCGGGTCAGGGTAGAAAGTGAGCACGTGAATTGAATTCCAGAGAAGTTGTAGCCGGTGTAGGTCTGGTGGTAATAAGTCAAGGCGCAACAGCGGTATAGTCGGGAGCGTCAAGGCACGTCCATTGTCTTGGGTCGCAGGATTAAACTCCAAATACAGTGACTTATAGCCTGCACATAGAGTGAATCCTCAGGTGGGGAGCTGGTGATGCCGGCGTGAATTAGATCATGCCCCCCTCCTACCTAAGTTTGTATCCCCCACAGGGGCCCAGTGACCCATTTGACATATCAACGCCTGGTACCTCATTGACCAGGATTGTTCCGACTTTGTGGAAATTTAAATTCGCTCGTATTTTTAAACAAACTGAGCCATAGTGGACTCGGCCTGAACCCTTTGGGCAGAAAGTAAACCTACCCTCAGGGGACCTGTTAAGGGGTATGTACGGGGTATGTACGGGGTGCAGAGAAGTGCAAACAGACGCAAATGACTGCCCTGGAATCCCAGATTCTGTCCCTGGAACAGCGGATACTCCGACCGCCCTCGGCTGTCCTAGACTGTAAATTGACACTGTTGAATTCTAATCTGCATTGGATTTTATTTCCCTGGAGAAGGCCAGACAATGTTGGAGGGAATCTACACAAAGTGTTTATGAACAAGGGGACAACTCCTGGAAACTCCTGTAATGGCTGCTGACTAGTGATGATGCTCCTATGGTTGTGCCCTCAATTCGAGCTGCCAGAGGCTGTTTCCATGAGCGGGCTTCGGAGGTGGCACAAGTGTTTGCAGACTACTATCGGGTGCTCTATGCAGAGACACCCAGGCTCTCCGGGAAATTACACACTCAGTTCTGTGGGATAATCCTTTGCCCTTAATCCTCCAGTCCCTAGCGGAAGAGCTTGATCACCCAATTGGAGTCAAGAAGATCGGAGAGGCATTGTCTGCATTGCCCATGGGAAAACCCCATGTCCTGATGGATTTTTCCCATGGAGTTCCCAATTTCGCCCTCTACTACTCCCCCATCTCCTAGCGCTTTATGCAGAAGCGGGGGCCTTTCCCTCCGGAGTTGGGAATGACAACTATCGTTGTAATTCCCAAACCAGGTCAGCCACTGGACCAGTGTTCGTCGTACAGGCCCATTGCCTTCATTAACATGGACGTTAAGGTATTCGCAAAGATCTTGGCTGCTCAGCTTAGTCATGCCCTGTCCTACTTAATTCACCTAGGCCGATGTGGATTTATGCCACACAGGAGCATCCGGCATTGTATCCAGAGAGTCCAGGAGGCTATCTCGCAGGCCCTCCACCTTCGTGGCCCTACAGCCCTGTCTTAATTGATTAATTCAATACTGTAAACAGGTCCTTCTTAGAGGTGGTGCTGCGAAGGGCAGGACTAGGATCTCACTTTTGTAAGCTTGTTGGCCTCCTTTATGCCACCCCCTCCAACCGGGTCTGAGTTAATGGCCCCTTTCGACACTCTTCCTGATTCATTGAGGCTGACCCCTCTCCCCCTGTTATTCACTCTAGCGATCAAGTCCCGAGCGCGACTTATTTGATGCAAAGCATGGATACAGGGGTGGTCCTGGAAAGGGGAACTGGAGGAGGAGCGTACTGCACTATAATTGCACAAAGGGGGGACCCCCTCTAATGATAATTCAAGTTCAGGGTGGGCTTGACAAAGGTGCAATCAAATGAGGAATACTTACAACATTACAATTTATTTTCTTATGAATACATTTTTTCTGTAAGTATCAAATATAGATTCATTGCTTTTCTCTGTTTTCTATTTTTAAAAACTTTTTTTGAAACATTTCAAGATATAAACGAATTTATCACAATAAATACAAAAGATATGTACACCAATGATTATTGAACAAATAACCCACAGAAAGGACGAATCTTTACACATATCAAAACCATACAGACCACAACTCATGCAATCTCAGACAGACTCATTCATCATTCACACTGAAACCCATCTAAAAGGAACAGAGATTAAATGTTACAACATCTCCACGACCAAGAATATATTATATATTCACGGGACTGAACATGGGGTCGAAGCACGTTTCATACAAGGGATGAAACGACCACCTTCTTCAGGACCTTTTCATATACCCACTCAAATCAAAAAACACAAAGGGGAAATAGCGAATTGGAGTAGCCAGTAGGTTACTGACAGTCTGTATATACGTGTCTCGCTCAGGTGATATATATATCTAGACTTTTGTAATCTTGTCTTCAAGGAGGAGAGACATCGCATTTACGAAGAGACAATGTCTCAGTCAGACTCAGGGACAGGATCCCAGTGGGGCTCAGAGTTTTAGGCCGTTAGGAAGTACTTGCACAGGGTGATGAGTTATTTGGAAGTGCAAGTAGTTGACAGAGAACCGGATCCAGAAGGTCTCTACTACGTAGAGTGTCAATTGTACACTATTACCAGTGCAATTTCGAGTTGAATCAGGAAGATATAATATGCTGAGTCTCTCATCTGCCGTGTCTGGATTACGGGTCGGAGCGTACTGCACTATATGCTGATGACATTCTGATGTTCCTCGGGAACCTGCAAACTTTGGGCCACGCTGTATGAAAATCCTACATTTATACAGGGAGGCCTCTGGATTAATGAACCCAAATCCCTATTGGTGCCTATGGGTGGAGATGAGGGTTGCTGCATCTGGCAAGTCCCTATCCTGATTCACCTTCTGTCCTTTAAATATTTAGGCATCTATGTTTCCCAACCTTCGGACTTTACCTGGAGTCTAAACCTGACCCTGTTGGTTGCTAGAATGAATTGAGCTCTGCAGCAGTGGGGCAGTCTGCCTCTGAATGCCCTATGGTGAGTAGCCATGTTTAACATGATGATACGGTTGCGCTTTCTTTATGCTTTTTCAAATTTCTCACACCCGATCTCCAGGAAATGGTTCTATGCGCTGGCTTAAAAAGTTGCGACCTTCCTTTGAGCGGTAAGCCGCTTGCGTGTGGTCTTTATGAATAGTCATCGGCATGGCAGATCTTTATGGATATTATTTTACTGCGGAACTGGCTGCGATCCATGGCGGGTTTACTGGTGGCTGGTATGATCTGCCTTATTGGGCAGAACGGTCCTTGCTGGGCCATAACGAGCTGCAGGGCTTGCTTTACCAGACCCCGATACCTCAGACCCTCCCTGACTGTATGCACGTAATGCTGCTATGTTGAAGGGCAGATTAATTTGCTGGAAACTATAGCTCACCTTGCTAACTCCAATCTGGCAAGGGACTAGGCTACATCACACCACCAGGCTCCAGGGACTTGCAAGGTATGACAGAATATGCATTACTCACCTTGAAAATGTGCGGCACCGTGGTGGCTTATAGTAATTTCAGGAAATGGCTAATATTCCCTCGGGTACACAAGTTCTGGAATTCTATGGCAGGACCGGAGGCTCGGATTATGCTTTTCTTTCTCCGCCATTTATTAAATACAAAACACACAGCAGCCCAAGAAAAGCTCCTATTGTAACAACACATCATCTATATCAAGAAAAACTTGTGAAAAACCACCAAGTATTGTAATATAGTGCAAATGTCCCAGACTTCAACTACAAGTCCCAGTACTCCAACTTGTAAGGACCCGAGGGTAGTCCTTTCACAGTGTCCATTATCCTTAGATGGGAAGTCCCCTCTCTCTGTCCTTCCTCTTTCTTCGCGAATTACGCTTCATCTTCACTGGTCCTGCTTGGCACCATCATTTCCTAGTGAGAAAACACATCCGCGTCAGCGTTGTACAACCAGATGTATGTCAGCAAATATAATCAGAGACAACATCAGGCATGAAAGCCACAGTACCAAAAACTGAAAACCTACGTACTTACTGAAATACGGGTGGGACGCCACTTGTGGACGATCTGGGTGGGATAATCCTCGCCTCCGTGTCCTTAATAGAATTGAAACTTACCGTCACACAAGCTAGGCAAATTTCGATTCTATGGCAGGACCGGAGGCTTGGATTATGCTTGTTTAAAGCTTACTCACCACCAAATGGGCAATATCCACCACTGGCTTGAAGTAAAACTTCTTAAAAGTGGACTCTGAAGACCAATCCGCTGCTCGCATCAAGTCTTCCAATCGCGCACCCACTGCAAAAGCCTTAGAGGCCATGGCCCCTCTGGCAGAATGAGCTCCGAAACGTTTAGTATCTATGCCTGCTTCCTGCATGACCCAGCGCACCCACCTGGCAATGGTGGGGGAAGAGACTGCATGGTGTGGCTTTCGCAAGGCAATCAACAACTGACGTTCGCCCGGAGGGCGGAGATCCCAAGTGATGTCCTCATACGCTTTCAAACAGTGTACAACACACAATTTTGGAACATCCACAAAAGCAGGATACGTAATCGTCCTGGAGCCAGATTTCGTACGGCGGCCAACCGTAAAGTTGACGCCCTCAGGCGAAAACACCCGTGCGGACACATCCAGTGCTCGAACATCGGACACTCTGCGACACGACACCAAGCATAACAGCATGGCCAATTTGGCCGAAAGCTCCTTTAAAGACAAATATCTATTAGCTTGCCAGGATAGAAACAAGTTCAACACCACGTTCACGTCCTAGAGGACGGAGTAACGAGGTTCCGGCGGTAAGGACAACCGGATTCCTCGTAAGAGCCTGCACACAAAAGGATGCTCACCCACTGGGGAGCCGTCCACCGGCAGATGCGCAGCAGAAATCGCTGAACGCATGGCATTAATTGGGCGATATGCCAAACCCGCCGTAGCCAATTCCGCTAGAAAGTTCAAGATGGGAACCACTCCGGCGACCAAGGGATCCAGACCTTGTCGAAGACACCAACACACCCACTTAGTCCAAGCGGATTTGTAGCGCTTCGACCTACTGGGAGCCCAGGCTTTGGACAAAAGTCCCTCAGCCGGTCGCGAAAGCCCTGGGAGCGACCAGGGTCCCCTGAAAGCCTCCATACCATGAGATGGAGAGAACCCTGCACGAGGAGGTGACGAGGTTCCTGATCTGGACTGAGAAGCAGGTGAGGAAACTGGGGGAGTAGGATTGGAGAATCCCAAGAAAGTTCCAGTAGAACTGGAAACCACACTTGAGACCTCCAGAAAGGAGTCACTAGGACCAGCTCCCCTTTTTGACGGCGAAGGTGAGCCGCCGTTCTCGTTATCATGGAGAAGGGAGGAAACGCATAAGGAGACTCCCGGCTCCAGTCCTGAAGAAACGCGTCCGTGGCTTCCGCCGCCGGATCCGGCCTCCAACTGAAGAACCTTGGGAGTTGATGGTCCAACCGAGAGGCAAAGAGGTCGATCGAAAAAGGACCCCAAAGGTTGTTCAACCATTGAAAAACCGGAACATCCAGCTTCCACTGACTGAAATCCCGCAGATATCTGGAGTGCCAGTGCGCCACCTGATTGGACTGGCCCGGTAAGTATTCTGCCTGTACTGACACATGATTGTCCAGGCAATAGGTCCAAAACTCCTTCGCTAGATTCGCTAGCGCGAGAGACCGAGAACCTCCCAAATGGTTCACATACCGTACGGCCGAGACGTTGTCCATCTTCAGCAGGACGCACACTGCACCGAATCCTTGGTCCAGCAACGAACAGCAAAGGACCCCGCCAAGAGTTCCAGACAGTTGATGTGCAACCTCTGCTCTTCTGGCGACCAGGCGCCGCCTGTGGAAAACTCTCCGCAGCGCGCGCCCCAACTGGCTCTGCTAGCATCGGATTCGATAACCAAATCCGGGACCGACCCAAAAATCGCCCGACCATTCCAGGCCTCCATGTGTGAAAGCCACCACAACATCTCCTCCTTCACCTCTTCAGCTGTGTGTTTTGCATAATCCTCGCCGCCGTGTCCTTCATAGAATTGAAACTTACCGTCACACTAGCTAGGCAAATTTCGATTCAACTTCCTTGAAGCCAAACTCTTGATGGGGAAACTGGGCAGGGGTGCCATTTCTCAGCTTTACCAGTCTTTCATTATTAACTCTTCCGACCGCTTCCCTGGTCTGCATGAACAGTGGCAGACCTGGGTGGGTGAACTTGGTGATGATGAATGGCGTGAGACTAGACTGACCTCCAAGAAGCTGCATATCTCTGTGCACTTGTGGATGGTCCAACTTAATTACTTACATTTCGCATATATGACTCCTCAACATCTTCACTGAGCTACCAGGACCTCTCAATCCCAGTGTGCCCGCTCTTCCATGGCTGAGGTGGATTTCTTCCATATGGTTTGGCCGTGTCCGCGACTGATCCCCTTTTGGAAGGAGAAGGAAGAAGAGATAAGATTGTTGGTCGTCGGATTGCCCTCACCCCCAGGGTTACACTGTTTGGCTGTTGGAGGGGACAGGGGGACCTAGGATGGAACGCACCTTTGTTGGAATGGTAACAGTGGTGGCCAAGTGGGATATAGCTCCCAAATTGAAAGCCCTATACCCCCCTCCATGGTAGAGTGGAGTAGAGTGGAGGAGGGGAATGGCTTGGTGCAGGAATTTAGAGCAACCTATTTACAAAGCATGGGGCTGCTCCCGCAAGCATGAGAAGATCTGGGGCAGGTGTTGGGATTATCATGGACTGGGTAACGGTACCAAAAATGGTGCTGCCTTGAAATGCCCTTACTACGTTTTTGTAAACATTTGGATGCAGCAACAGTTGAGAGCTACTTATAACTCTGACATCTATACAAAGGCATGGTATCAATGTACATGGAGCACACCAGCATGGGTTGAGTGCTCAAAGGTTGATAGGAGCCAGTGTAGAAGAAGTGTGTATGAATACATAATGCTTACGCTGAGATTTGATAGTTTGACTGCTATGACATCAGTGAAGCATAGGCACTTGCTCCCGGCAGTCCACCCTGTCTAACATTTGTTTGATTAGAAATGTTAATAGTTTTTGGGTTCATAGGGCCAGATCTACGACCCTACCAATTTGCGACTCACAAATTGCGTCGTTTTGGGACTCGCAATTTGCGACTCACCAATAGTAATGTACAACAGTGTCTTAGCTACTGTTTGCGTTTCCTAATGTGGTCACAAATTGCCTGCCTCATTAATATTCATGAGGCAGGTGCAATTTACGACTCCATGATGACTGGCCGGCACTCCAAGGGATGGTGGCCTGCTGGGGCCGGCAGACCACCATTTCTGTGAAGGCTTTTTAAATTAAGGTTTTTTTTTAAAAATGCAGCCTGTTTTCCCTAAAGAAAAATGTGATGCATTTCAAAAAGAAAAATTAAAAGTTACTTATTCATTTATTGACAGTAGGCAGTGGTCCATGAGACCCTTCCCTGCTCTTAAAACATATTTTCAATGCCAGACACAAAGGGGAAGGGGTCCCTTGGGGATCCCTTGCCATTTGCGAGTGGGTTACCACTCATTTGAAATGTGTGGTAAACTGCAAGTATTTTGCGGCCGCAAAACAATCTTACATTGAAGTTCGAGTCGCAATTAGGAAGGGATACCCTTGGCACGCTCCTTCCTAATAGCGAGTCGCAAACCCTATTTTGCGAGTCGGTAATAGGTTACCGACTCGCAAAATAGGATTTGCAAATAGGGCAGACCTATGTTTGCAAGTGCAAAAAATGGTCCTGCATCTGGCCCATAATACAATATTTGGCAACACTGCAAAATAGAACTAAAAGTATTTGCCTGTTATTCAGCACCATCTCTGACATAAAGAGCTTTCAAGGATAACCCGTCTTTAGATGGCGGTAAACATGAGCTCAGAAAAACAGCTGCAAATGTAATTGTTAATCCAGAGATTGTTTAATTACAATTGATAGTTCGAGATGAGAAATTAGGAAATCCTAAAGCTTATACTACTTGTTCATATTAGCAATTGAGGAAATAAATGATGTAGATTATTAGCCTTGCATACCTGTACGTCATAAAAAGGGGTGTGAGGAATTCCACAAGCATGTGAAGTATGAAAATGTTATTTTTTAGTCAGATAATTCTAGAACAACACATGAGCTCGTCTTTTCTTGTTGCTGTCACTTCCTAGATCTTTAAATCCTGCTCTCGCGCAGGTACAGATTTACGCGTGTCTTGTGGGTATTAGAAGTTGACTCTTGCAGGAAGAGGTCTTTTCCTTCAGGTAACTACATGAATTAGACAATGGCACACTCTGTGCTTGGATACCTAACTCATGCCTTTCTAAGCACTTCAGTATGTGACAGCAAGAATCCCCTCAACCATGATGCCCTTCTTCAGAGAATCCTCTGAAATTCTCTTTATTTGTAAAGTCTGGGATGGCATTTTTACTCAGTAATATTTTACATGAAGTTGCAAGCAATGCCATGGAGATACGTTTCTAAATAAAAACACAAACTCAAAAAAGTAAAAAATCATAATTTAGTCATGACAGCGTTTTAAGGAATTTAAAGCAAATATCCAAGGAAAACAGCCTCTTGACAGCATCCTTTGTCCGAATTTATGGCACGCTTTCTAATCCATGATATGTTTTTTTGTGAAAGCTAATAAATGTATGCCAGAATATCATACACAAAAATTTCTACTGACAAAAAAATTGGGCCCACAATATTGTTTGTCCCAATGACTGTAGAGTTTCTACTATTAACTTCATTGGGCAATATTTTTTAAGCCAATATTTAGCATGCAATATTTAAGTAACGCAGTTTCCGGGCAACGATATTCTTGTAAACTACCTTAATAAGGTGTTTGTGAATAAGAATTGCTGCTAGCAGAGATCAAATGAAAAGCAACGGCATTCAATCTTATTATTTAGTGTGAAATACATAGTTGAAATAAGAAAAACAATGAAGTAAAGGCATCAACAAGAACTTGCGTGGAGTAAAATCAAGTTCTTTCAGTTTCAGAAACACTTGTAGCATTGACTGGTGTCTCCAAATGATGCATTGCCATTTGGAAGAAAGGCATAGCCACTGAGGAATACTCTTGCCAAATTAAATCCATTATAAATTGGTGGTTCAAGTGATAGACTAGAAAGAGAATTTAAAAGTATCTCAATTTCTCGGCCTGTTCCTATATCTGAGCATCCACCAATTCATATATGTTGACAGTGTTCCATTTCATATACCTTATTTGGTTACAATCAAGTGGCACGTGACACATCCTTTGGGTAGCAGTTGTAGACGCCAGCCGGCTAATGGAAGTCTGAAGTGCATGCTTTCAGTTCTCCTTCATCTGACTACATGGTATCACACCAGTGGCTGGAAAAGACACATAATGCTATTGAACTGCCTAGAACAACTGTAACCCTTTCAAACCAGAAAAATGTCCCACCTATGCAAAAATAAAACTCTCTCTTACCTCATTTCAAAATCAGAGGAGTCTAATCCTCCAGTGCTTCCCTCTCCTGCTCGGTCTTCATAGGAGGAAGGGATGGAGAAACCATGCCAAGTCCAGCAGTCAGAAAAAGGATGTTATGTCATATTGATTTGTATAGCGCACTAATCATCCGAGAGGGTATCCAGGTGCTTGTACAGGTGTGTAGGTGGGTGGTACCCAAGATGCTTTTACAAAGAGCCAGGTCTCAGCTTCTTGCAGAACTCAAGAAGTGAGGAGGAGGCTCGGATGTGTTGAGGGAGGCCGTTCCTTGTCTTGGGGGAAATGTAGGAGAATGAGCGACCTCCAGTTTTGCTTTTGCGGATGCGGTGAATGTGTGCAAGTTAGACCATATGTGTTTGGTGGGTTGCGGGGAATATGTGGCTGTTTAGATTCTGACATCAAAGTTCTCCAGCTGTCATTACTGATGTACAAACCCTTTGCTTGTAATCCAATGGCCATAACTGCAAGGGAGGATTAAAGGAAACCACAACACAGGTATCCAGACTTTGAGATTATCTTTACAAGCTCCTCTCCCACTGAAAGGGAACCATACACTCCCATTTGGTGCATCCTCTCCATTAACATGGAACCACAAGGGAAAGCAGCTGAGGACAAGCCTAAGGATTCTTTGCAGAGACAATCTGCTTCCTCCATACCAAAGACACACGCCTCACCAAAAAATACCAACTTCTAAAGACGCAAGGTTTGTCGAGCGAAATACTGGGTATGGCTTTTTTTCTGATCTCCTCAGACATTGGAGTTCAACCTTTCCTTTAGAGGGAACTGAGGTTGCCAGTCTAGAACATGCACCGGTGGTCCAGGATAGACAGGGTTGGCATTCATATGACTGACCATTTCCAGGGCAGATGCAGCAATTTTGATGCCATGATATTGCAGATGATACCCAGCTTCTAGGTAAATCTGCTAAGTCTTTGTTCAACTTCACCAGTCGACCATCTGAATGCTAGGCCTGTATCTAGATTTGGATGTCATGCAATTTTACTAAATTGAACAGTCACAAGCCTGAGATACTTCCTATCAATGGGGACTCTCAGACTTGGTCATCCAACGTTTGGTCCCATCAGCTCAGTCACCTCCGTTCCCAGTGAAGACAGTGAAGAATCGTGGTTTTAGATCCGAAGGAAATCTTTGTATCCCTGATCCAAAATGCCTGGGCTCTGGGAAATTTGACCATTTATTGCCTCTGATCAGTTTGAACAGGTGGTGGGATTGTGTCCTATCCCCAGCCGGATTACTCCAATTCACAGCACCAAGTTCTTCCAGACCTAACCAGTTCCTATCCATTTACAGATTGCAGAGGCTACAGGGCATGGCTGTAAATCGAACCTGTTTAATCTTTGATATTATTTCATAACACATTTTACAATCCAAATTCGTTCTAGGAGTATCAGCTACCACCAGACCGCCCACTTGGCGGAGATTCATCATTTAGGGCTTAGTACATATTCAAACCTCTACCTGGCCATTTTAGTGCCAGGGTAGCATGAAACCTCTATGTACAATGTTCCTCACTATAATGGTGTTGGTAACGTGCAGTGCTCAAATAATAATGGTGAGTAAAATTGACTGCTGGGCCTTCAGGGAATTTCAGAGTGAAGGACAGAGTGTCAAAGCTTAAAAACACGACCCCACCTCACCCGGCAACCGCTCGGGGGAATGAGGCCCCGCTCTGTCCGTCGGTACCCCTGATATTAAACGAGCGCTCGTTTAATATCAGGGGTACCGACGGACAGAGCGGGGCCTCATTCCCCCGAGCGGTTGCCGGGTGAGGTGGGGTCGTCACCCACACAAAGCTGGGAAGAAGTCCTGTCTCTCATCTTCCAGTGAACGTTGGAAATGTAAAGTTCCTGGTAGCTATGTGACTTTTTATAAGCACTATTTTCCATTATTCCTCACTATCACACATCATTGTTTGTTGCAGTAGCAAGTTTACATAAAAAGGTCCTGAAGAAAGCCGGGGTCGTTCCCCAGAAGGCAGAAACATGTCGACCACCTTGCGTAGCGCCACTGAGTAGTATCCATCTTCAACTACAGGGCGTGTTTTTAAGCTTTGACACTCTGTCCTTCACTCTGAAATTCCCTGAAGGCCCAGCAGTCAATTTTACTCACCATTATTATTTGAGCACTGCACGTTACCAACACCATTATAGTGAGGAACATTGTACATAGAGGTTTCATGCTACCCTGGCACTAAAATGGCCAGGTAGAGGTTTGAATATGTACTAAGCCCTAAATGATGAATCTCCGCCAAGTGGGCGGTCTGATGGGCTTTATTCAAACCTCGGGTAGTCAACGGTATTGGGCTCCACCTGCATGCATTCACGTTGGTTGCATGTTCACTTGCTCAGTCATACACACCACTGTCTAGACTTGGTCTACTCTATTGTTGTTATATATTCGTATTCTGGGGATTGAGTAGACAGGTCGGTAAACTATCCCCTTGACCCTCCACACTGTTTGTTTTTTGAGTATCAGCTACCACTTCACAACTTGTTGCCTTGAAAAAGACACATGAAAGGACGAAAATGTGTGGCTGTATCGCTGTATCAAAACTGTTTTCTTGAGTCTATCTCTCTCCCTCTCTCTCTCTCTCTCTCTCTCTCTCTCTCTCTCTCTCTCTCTCTCTCTCTCTCTATATATATATATATATATATATATATATATATATATATATATATATATATATAGAGTTAGAAATAATGCAATTGATGTTTATGTTATGTTGTATACAACTGTCGTGGATCGAAAGTATATGCAAAATTGAAAAGTGCCACCAATTGTTTAATGCGAAAATAAATTAGACTATGTTTCTGGGCTAGGGAGACATTGCACTGGTTTCTGGTTAAACATAGGTTGCATCTCTTAGGTCTGTGCCTCATCCTTGGAGCCCTGTGCCACTCCAGCCTAGTCTTCCTATCTTGGCTGATATACCCTGACCAGCATTCTCATTTGCTTCCATTCAGCACCGCTTCTCTCCTTTGTGTGACACAGTTTAAAGGGATGCATTATGGCACAGGAGCCTTCTGAACACTTGGACCTAAACTTTGGAAAGATCTGCCCCAGCAGATATGGAAGATTTCTAATTTTTCAGTTTTCAAGTATTCTGTGAAACCTTTTTTCTTTGCTAAGTTTTAAAGGCCAGGTTACGAGTTTGGTGGTCCATGGGACCACCGAACCAGCGGTGGCAGTCTGTTGACCACCTGACTGACCATATTACAAGTAGGACAGTTGGCCAGTCACTGGACTAATGCTGCTACTGAAATCCTTGATCCTGCGGCGGCGGCACAGCAGTCTGAGGCAGCAATATGCTGGTGGTGCCTCTGAGGCACCGGTGAGCATATTATGAGTTGCCTCACTGGAACCCTTTCCATGGCTGTGAGCCCCACCATGGAAAGAATGTTGGTGAGGCAACTAAGGGAGCCCATACAGGGCTTCTTGATGACTCTGTACATGATGGTACATGCAGGGGGCACATGGTGTGGCCCCTGTATTTTTTCACCTCCTGTTCCTGCATGGAAAGAAATGCACAACACTCATAGAGGGCCCCTGATTCCTCTGTGAATTATGGTGCATGCAGGGGGGCATATGGTGTGCCCCCTGCATTTTTGCACCCCCTGTTCCTGCGTGGAAAGAAATGCACAACACTCTTTTGTACATCTTAGAGTGCATATGGTGCATTGACGTGAGTAACCCTGCCTCTTCACTCACATTCATTTATACATTTATCACCATCAAACTTGCTACGACTTATGCAAAAGTTTCACACCAGCCCGTTTGAGCCGGTTGAGTATTTGCATTTGTTGTTTTACTCTGACTTATTAGCGGCGCTGCCTACTTGTTCTGTATGTTATTGTTTTTTAATATGGTTTTGTAATCATATGACCAAAAGAAGGCATAACCATTGGTGCCTTGTGAGGGTAGACTAACAGACAGCTTTGTGGTGGTGTTGAGCTCAGAAACACTCAACTAAGTCTCTCTGCCCCTTTCTTCACCCTCCTTTTTTCATTCCCTTCTGAGCTAGGATTTGACTTTCTGTTTGTTCTACCCCAAATATTTGGATTCAGTCTTAAGCGGGAACTGCTGCTGCAGGTACAACTGTTAGTTCCATGGTTAGGCTGGACTAGGACACTGTCCTCTGTCAGTGTCTACCTCACAGATGAGTCAGTGGCTTGCCTCTGGACACCTCACCTTCTCATACATCTTTTAAGATGCCATTGGGCATTCAACCAGATGATCCAAGTAAAAGTCAGAAAGTTTATTAGTGGCTTCTAGAATAGCCTTAGCTCTTTTGCCTGTAAAGGCCTGGAAATAGCCCTTTGCCAGAACCAGGCCATTCAGAAAAGTAGGAGCGAAAGTTTCTTATTCTTCGTGCCCTGTAGTTTTTCTAGGCCCTGGGCTCAGGCTGCAACACTTTTATTTATAGACTTTATAGCAAAGTTGCTCTATTCATTAACGGAAAAGGTGGCTAACACAGCTAACAAGGTGGTGCCAGATACTGGATCTACTGTATTTTCTCTTCACATGCGGAACATACTTTGTTAAACTCTTAAACAGGTCATGCTATGAAGGGCCCCACTTTAGTTTGCTGACCTGGGCTCCATAAAAACCTCTGACATTCCTAGCCAGAACCCTTGTCTGTCCCCCCTCCTGGCTGTCTCCAAGTACTAATCACCAATGGCGCTTACCCAAGATCTCACTAAATTGACAGACAGTTGATCCATTGGGCCTAACACCTCATCCCCAAGTACCCCAAGGATCCTCCCTCAGCCCTGCGCTCTTCAACATCTACATGGCACCCTCACCACCATCGTCAGAAAGCACGGACTCAACATAGTATCATACACCGATGACACCCAACTCATCCTCTCCCTCACCAAGAAACCCGATATCACCAGGCACAGTTTCCAGGAAGGAATGAAGGACGTCACATCCTGGATGAGTAGCAGCTGCCTGAAGCTCAGCTGGGAGAAAACAGAAGTCCCCATCCTCGAATTCACCCTCTCTGCATGGGACAACACCTGGTGGCCCCCGCCCTCGGAAACCCACCCACCCCTACGGACCACCCCCGCAACCTTGGTATCATACTCGACTCCTCACTCACCATGAACCTTCAGATCAATGCCTTGACCTCCTCATGCTTCAACACCCTCCGTATATTCCGCAAGACCTTCAAATGGATCCCCCTGACTCCAGGAAGACCGTCACGCATGCACTCATCACCAGCAGGTAGGACTATGGAAACGCGCTCTACCCCGCAATCAACAAAACACTCCTTTGCAAACTCCAGACCGTCCAGAACGCTGTAGCCAGACTCGTCCTCAGCATCCCACGACATGACCACATCACCCAGCACCTCTGTGACCTTCACTGGCTCCCAGTCAAAAAGATAATAACCTTCAAACTGCTCACATATACCTACAAATCCCTCCATAACACAAGACCCCAATACCTCGACTAATGAATCTCTTTCTACGCCCCCAAGAGAAACCTACGCTCCGCCGACCTAGCCCTAGCCAAGGTCCCACAGAGCCAGAACGGGATGCAGATCCTTCTCCTACGTTGCGGCCAAGACCTGGAACAAACTCCCCTTCAGCATCAAACAAAGCCCTACACTGCAACTTTTCAGAAAAGACCTCAAGACCTGGCTCTTCGGATGACGTCGGAGCTGCCCGTACCACCCAACCCCCACCCCCTAAGCGCCATGAGAACCTCACTGGTGAGTAGTGCGCTCTATAAATCCCTGATTGATTGATTGATTGGTCCTTCCCACTCTCCAGAGAATAGTTGCCTAGTAGTTTTCGGAAGCTGCATTTTAATCAGGGCTGCTCCTGCGCCTCCTTCAGTGGAGGGGGCCATGAGCATAAGTTACGCTGCTAGTTCCATTTCTTCATGGTTCATTCAGGCATAGATTTAGCAAATGTTGTGTGTATTTTCATGCAAGTGCTTGAACCTAATCCCAATCCCAAAAAAAACCATTGATTTGGAATGCAGAGCAAACCTTCAGTCACATACATACCCTTAACCTTCTTCAAACCCTGTAAACTCCCCATCCGGTGGGTTTAGGACTGCATCATAAAATTTATATAAAAACGATATTAAATGTGTAATGATTTTAGTGCCCAAGTGCATTTCTCTTTGCTAAATAGGTGAGATCCTTTCAAAGGTTTTAGGTGCCAAGCAAATGTTGGAGGCTCTCCATCAACTTTCATTAATCTTGAAAATGATTGAGGAATTGCTGGTATTTTGACAAATTAAAATAAACATCTTGAAGTTAATCACCCTTGTTACTTGATGCATAGCATGTATGGATCGTCAATTTCAAGACAAATATGTTAAATCATTCCAAGGTTTAGATACATACTTCATTTTTTACTGATTTTGACAAAAAAGAATCACTCAGCATGTCATTTTTCACATATTTTTGGGGGGCATGGATTTTTGATCAGCCAAGTTAGAGCAGGGAACTGCACTACATGTTACAATATGCTATGCCAACGAAAATGAAGAAGATCAAATAAAATATGTTGTTTGGAGCAAGCGAAATGGTGAACCTACTTTCCCACGTTTTTACGAAAGTGTATAGGTCAAATTGTGGTGTTACCATCATACAGCATAAATAGCGGAGGACTCACTCCTTACTTTCTCACAGATCCAGGCTTAGTCGCAAGGCGTTTAATCTCACAAATGTAACCTCTTGTGTTCTGGTTCAATATCTTTGTTTACGGCCCTCATCAGCTAAAAAACAGCAAAGAATACACCTTCTAGGTATATTTAGCAAGATAAATATGCTATGTATTACACTTAGTGAGGATGCTAGGGGCATCCTCAGTCAATAGAGCCTGCATCTCTTCTGAGATGGGTACCGACCATGTTTTGAGAAAAACATTTGAAAGATAGTTGAGATGAAGCTAAAGAGAGAAAAGAGAGAGGATGGCTGTGGAGAAGAAAAAAGGGGGGGTATGGATGGTCTAACCCTGGAAAGGTAAACAAAGGTTTTATACGATTTGGTGGCCAGGTCTAACAAACACTGCCTATCTCTTTTGATTCTTGTACAGGGCGAAAAGGGCTTGAATAGAGAGGCTAAGTTTGGCCTAAACTGAATCCTGAAGGACTCTTGGTCCTAGAGCCTGACACAACACCCTAAAGCCCAACGCAACGACTGGAGAGAGGGGACATATTATGGTTGAAGTAAACTGGTGAACTAGTTTGACCTCATGGTTCTTTCCAAACCTCGGAGAACCATGACACTCTTGCGAATAGAGCATGGCGTCCAAAGATCCTCTACCCTACTGCAAGTTCTAAAAAAATATAAAGTGTTTACTTTGATCTATTTGGGGTTAGGACACTTGTTGTCCATGGGAAGAGAGGGATCAATGTAGACATGAACAAGAGGAGTTCAGCTGAAGGAAGTGTCTGCACCCCTCAATTGTATATGACATCTAGACATGTATCCGACAACCAATGAACAAAACCACCAGACCTGGCCTGGCGATGGATAGGCAAACTGGGTTCCCACCGCCATATATATCCTTTCAAGGACGCCCACCAAAGTAGGGGATGAGAGTTTGGAAAAAAGTGGCAACAGTTAAGGGGCGACCCCCCAGGGCTTACAACATATGGGTATGTATGCACCACCCCGGCAAATCCAAGCATGAATGCTTGAAATGTGTTGAGCAGCGCCTTGTCATAGCGTGTTACAGAACACAAAGAGGTGACTCCCAGGCAGAAGGATAGGATGCAGCAGAGGAGCGGAGGGGAATAGCACCTACTTGAGCTAGACTGGACAGAATTTAGGGCATTACTCACACTCTGCCTAGCCAGGCGAATACCAGAAAAATAGAAGAGGGTTTCAGTACGGTAGTCAAGATTCCTCAAAGGAGTTCAAGATTGGGAAAGTGAGTGAAGAATATGAGAGCTATCAAGGTGACCGAGCAGAGTATGAGAATTAAATGGCTGCATGAAGCGGTAGAAGACAGGTTAGCAGTCCCTTTAACCCCTTCCATCTTCATGACGAGCTCAGCTCGTCATGAGGCACGGTTACGCTGTGCTCATGACGAGCTCAGCTCGTCATGACCGCCGTGGCGCTCACACGTGGGGATAGTTCCCCTGCTGTGCTGAATGTTCCACGAAAATGGGTGTGGTCATGATAATCTCAGCTCGTCATGAGCACAGCGCCACCGTGCTGCATGACGAGCCTAGCTCGTCATGAGCAACGGGGCGCTGCGTGCGCCCCCTCCCCCCAGCACAGCGGGGGAATTACCCCCGCAGCGAAGGAGTTAAAGGGATATCTCTGCCAGACTATTATTTCTCCCCTAGGTATTGCTCTTAGTGGGTGAAAGTTGAATGCAGCACAGTTCCTTACTGGACAAGCAGTCTAGAATTACTTTACAGTCCGAGTTAATATCTGGTGCAGTAATAAAAATGCACTCTGACACAAAGGGGCATGATTACAAGAAACTAGCGGATCACTGTGTTCTGTCAAAAATGGTAATGCAATGCTCCGACAGTTTCAAAACGCAGAGATGTGTCTTATTCACATGAATGCAGCGCACCCCTGAGTTACCCCTTGCGCAGGCACTAAAAAAGCTGCCTAGCGCCTGCGCAGGCACCCTAGCGCCATTTTGCTAGGGTGCCTGAGCTACAGGGTCAATCACCTCTAAAGTCTGTTGAAGTGCAGGAAGGTGTCCCTTCCTGCACATAAACAAACTTTATAGGTGATTTGCTCTATCTATGTGTGCTGCAGAATGCAGTACACGTCGAAAGAACAAAATACGAGCCTGCTTAAGACCAAGTATTCCCTGGTGATGTTTTTGGCACTGCTCCATACATTGTAAATATGGGGCAGTGTAAAAAAACAAGCGATATTGCAGTGGAATGCCCACTGCAACACCCATTGCAGGTATGCGACGTTTACAACGCAACTGTTACAACGCCGTTCCATTACGACGCGGTCATAACAACGAAAGTTGTTACAACGAATTGCGCTGGGGGGCGCTCAAGGATAGTAAATCATTTAATTTACTATCCCAACACCTTCCCTACTATCCACGGGGACTGGTGTTGGAATAGTAAATTAACATTTTTTAATTTGCGCCCCCCCAACGCAAGTCGTTGTAACGACTTGCGTTGTTACAACCGCGTTGTAATGGAACGCGTTGTAAAAGTGTGCGTCGTAATGACGTACATCCCCCATTGCACGCCCCTTTCATGCTAAGTGCTGCAAGAATAGGGACATTATTTACAAGGCAGCATTAAGCCATGTTACGTGGCTTACGCTGCCTTGTAAATAAGGCAAAGGAGTTAACGCCAACAGAACGCCGGAAAACGTGACATTCTAGAGCCATTAAATCCTTGTAAATATGCCCCTTTGTGTAGTATATGCTGCACAGTCTGAGTTTTGTAAGTCAGAACAGGGGAAAACATGAGGTATTACCACATGATCCCATATTCCAAGATGTGTTTGCGCCTCTTCTTCAGGGTCCACCCGTGGTTCTTCACCATGGCCCTTCCAGATCACCATTATGACTCTAGCAGATATTTCCATGGTAGGTCTCTTGTGTGAGGTCCTCACATTTTCTGCCATCCACTCTTTTCTGAAATAAACTCAAAGGAGACAGCTTGTTCCAAACCACTGCATAAGCCATATTTCCAGAACATCTCATTTGCCGAGGAGTTCATCTCATTGAGCCAAGGTTCATTTCCCACACAATCTTCAAGTCTCATAGTCAAGGCCAGCCTCACACAGATGTGTCTGAAACAATAATTAATCACATTGTTATGAAGACTAAACAGTGCACAGACAGTGCTTTCAGCAGAACATCAATAAACACAGGAATGCAGGGAGAGAATATCATCCTGTCTGTGACTTGCAAATGGCAGTAAGAGTTGTTTCGTAAAGCTAGACTCTATTTAAGGCTGCTGGGCGATACAGCAGGCTGGGTGATTGACACATTGAAGGGGTCTAGTGGCTTTTTTAGCCATCACCTTTGAATGTCTACAAAGTGCACAACAATAAAATATTAAATATATGGGTTCAAATCTTGAAGTTGGCTACAGGACTTCAGAAGACATAAGCATGTTCTGCAGTTGTTCATTACTTGCTACAGTGGCTTTTCTATTCTCATTCATTCGCCCACACATCTATTCACTCATCTGTGCTGTCACTAAGACACCCATTCATTCATCTCTACATGCACAAACTCATTCATTCAGGCAATATTCCATGCATACATTTATCTATGAACCCACTCGTTTACCCGTTCATATATTTGCTCCCTCACATGACTATTCATTCAACAATCTATCCATACACTCACACATCCATTACTCCATTAACCTATAGACAGGGCAACTAGAATTATGCGGCAGCAGAGGGCGAAATTATGCAGCTGGGTTGAGTAAATTATGTGGTAAGAAAAGGCAAATTATGCAGCATAATGCGGAACATTTTGTAAACATATTTCTTCATTATTTCGTCATTTTTTAACTTGGAAAAAATGTCTTAGCATAAGTTGCACCTCATTAGTACTCGTTTAACACTCAAATATAGCAATAAGCAGCAAAAAGGTGAACAGCCCGGCTGAGCAGCAGGCGTTCCACTGCAGGGCAACACGTGTCGCTGCACTTTTAGTAACTTTTGAATCGTTTGAGCTAGAAACAAAATCATTTTTTGTTAAAATATGCAGAAGATGATGAATTATGTGGCAAATGCACACATCTATAATTATGCAAAAATCGCAGCGGCCTCACAATCGAACAATTCCTGACTTTGCCTGCACAGGGTCTCTTTATATCCGGGACCCTGCCGGCTTCATAGGTGTCCCTTGATCTTACCCTGAAGCCTGCATTGGGAGGAGATGAGTGGAGGCTTGTATACACCTTGGAGGCAGGCCCGGACTGGCCGTAGCGGGCACCGGGCAATCCCCCGGTGCGCCGCACAGGTGGGGGCCAGTTTTGGGCCCCTCGGGGCCATTTTTGTAACAGGGCCGTTTTTGCATCATAGCTGCAAAATCGTCCCTGTAACAAAATCGGCAGAAAACCGGCCCCGGCAAAGAACTCGGTGGCACCCCCAACCTCCACCCGTGGGGGAGGGCGAGCACTTTGCCAGGGCCGGTTTTGGTTCCCAGACCGGCCCTGCTTGGAGGGACCTACCACACGGGGTGTGGACGAACGGCATGCACTGGTCCCAACATTGAGACAGCTGGCCCCACTGAGGACCTACCTGCCATCGCCTGCTGCTGCCAACTGTCCTCAGTGCCTGGTCCCACCTGCCTAGGCCATGTGTGGACGGCGCTGCAGGCCCTATGCTACTTCCCTGTGCATGGCCCTGTGAGCATTACAATCTGCCTGGTGTTGCGGCCGGCCTCTGGTCGCTGGGATATCTCCAGAGCCTGTGTGATGCAGCGTGAGGCTGCTTCGGCAGCGGGGGACCAGCCTCTCTCGGAGTTGGAGCAGGGAATCCACTTGCCCCAGGCCGGTGAGTCGGGCTTCGGTCCTAGTACTGCTCTGTGCTCCCCCTGAACATATGTGACCTGTTGCGCCCTTACCTGCTCCTTCGCTGGCCGCCACCTTGGGCATAGCCGGGCCCTGACTGCGTGCCTCTCGGGACCCACGGAAGGGTGTGTGCCTACTGTTGGAGGCTGTGGTCTGTGGCAGCCTTTCTGCTGTAGGCCCGCTGCCTGATATGCGACCAGTCATTGTGTGGTGCTCCTGCCGCTGGAACCTGCTAGCCACTGGCTCTGATACACATTGCTCTGTGCACTTCATCCAGCACGCACACTCTTGAGGCTACTGGGTCGGCCTGGTGAGCGTTTTACATGAGCACCAGTTACATTACACAAGGTCACATTAATTTTTCTGGTAGGCACAGGGATATTAAATGATTTGCCCAGAATCACAGGATGTGGACGCGACCCCGAGGCTCGAACCCTGGTTTCCAGCACCAAAGTCGGCAGTGTAGCCGACGGACCATATCCTCTCCATAGGATAAGAAATCTGACTTACACCTTTATGTTGTTCAGTTACTCAGACCTTCTCATAGATTTTGACACCATGACCTTGTACTATTTTGTTGTTGCTTCACCTTGAAAAAGCCTAGGTCTGTACGCTATACGGGGCGCAAGATGGCTGCTCTCTAGAGAGCTCTGCTGGCCGAATACCCAATCCATTTAGTATCCAGCATCTAATGGGTTGCCCTGCACCTGATTTTGCCTGCACAGGGTTTCTTGATATTCGGGACCCTGCGGCATCATCTGTGTCCCTTGATCTTACCCTGGAGCCTGCATCAAGAGGAGAAGGGTAGAGGCCTGTATACACCCTTGCGTGGCCTAGCACGCGGAGTGTGGACGAATGGCATGCACTGGTCCCAACATTGAGACAACTGGCCCCACTGAGGACCTACCGGCCATCGCCTGCTGCTGCCGACTGTCCTCAGTGCCTGGTCCCACCTGCCTAGGCCATGTGTGGACGCCGCTGCAGGTCCTATGCTACTTTCCTGGGGGGCGTGCTACATGAGCGTGGCCCCGTCCTCTGGCCTCTGGTCGCTGGGATATCTCCGGAGCCTGTTTGATGCAACGTAATGCTGCTTTGGCAGTGGGGGACCAACCTTTCTCGGAGTTGGAGCAGGGGAATCCACTTGCCACAAGCCGGTGAGTTGGGCTCCAGTCCTAGTGCTGCTCTGCGCTCCCCCTGAAAATGTGTGGCCTGTTGGCGCCCTTACCTGCTCCTTCGCTGGCCACCACCTTGGGCATGGCTGGGCCCTGACTGCGTGCCTCTCGGGTCCCACGGATGGGTGTGTGCCTGTTGTTGGAGACTGCGGTCTGTGGTAGCCCTTCTCCTGTGGGCCCGCTGCCTGATATGCGGCCTGTCTTGTGTGGTGTTCCTGCCGCTGGAACCTGCTAGCCACTGGCTCTGAAACACATTGCTCTGTGCACTTCATCCAGCACGCACACTCTTGAGGCTACTGGGTCGGCCTGGTGATCCCATGCACCTAACTAACTTGACAGCACCCCTGGATGGAACTTTGCGCTGAGCACTACCTTGCCCATTCTCTATCTGGCCGCTGCCCCACAGTCACCATCTTGTCTCTCTGCAGCCTTGTGAGGTGGGGGGCATTCTGTCACTCTGCATTGTAGCGCCTCAGACAATAGGGGACCTAAGGGATTATTGCACTGGCCAGGCAGTTCCTCATCTTCGCCTGCTCCACTCTGTGGCCACCAAGGAAGTTGGATTGTTGTCCCTGTGGCTGAGTGTCATGTTTATCATTTGTAGAATTGTTTTCCTTCCAATCTTCTTGCTTCCTCGAGCCCTCCCTGCAAGGTTCTTTATTCCGTGCAGGGGCTCCGGGAAGACAGTTGCTTATGAAGAAGACCTGTGCAGGCTGCGTCCTGCCTTGCTCCTGTGTTCCTTTTAAATAATTGACCCTACTTCTCTATTAAGCATTTACCCATACTTAACACTTAGCCTGCTCATGCCCCCTGGTGTACAGACCTCCCCAGGGTGTGTCGGGCTCCACCTACCCTCTGTACCGGGTCCCACCATACACTCCCGGACACCTACCACCTGGGGTTGTGGACCAGTCGCCCTGGCCAGCAACTCTGTGCATTAAGTGCCCTTTTCCCTGCTAAAACTCAGCTCATTGTCACCTGCAAAGGCTGCGCCTGCAGCTCTCGTCACAGGCAAACATGAAGCCAAACAATCAAAACTCTTCTTTGAGAGTAGACACCTCACTTGCCAGGCGGAGCAAGGCCAGAGCTCCGAGCCAGCTGGTAATCTCCCAGAGGACAATGGACCCCAGGAGATGGATCTCAAAGAGCTACTTATGGATGTAAAGGCAAGTCTGAAAGCTATAGATGCCAAGCTGGATCTGCTCACCAGTCGTTTAGATCATGTCAAACAACGCACTCATAAACATGAAACCAGACTTGATCAACTGAGAAACTGCATCTCTGATGAAAACCACCTTCAGGCAGACTCCAAGGAACACCTGCTATGTATGGACAAGGTTCTTGACCTCATCAAAGCCAAAAACGAAGATTTGTAGGCAAGATCAACAACCTCCGGATTACCTGAATCTACTGCAAACTCCAAAAGGGAAGGATTTGCTGAGACCTTGTTTGCTGACCTCTTTGGTGAGGGCTTGTCTGCGGTATTCATCGTGGAGTGCGCTCATCGCTCGCTTGGCCCTCGACCCTAGGCACCCCTGTTCGTCCCATAGTTGCCCCCCTACTAAACTACCAGGATTGCAATGCGGTCCTGCGGCTGGCGCAGGAGTGTGGTTCAATCCAATACTAGGGTAACAACATTTCATTTTCCTTGGACTTTACATTGTCAGTACACTCAGCTTGCCACAGCTTCTTTCCTGCCAAGAAAATTGTTCAAAAAGCGGAAATACCCTATGCTCGCCCATACACTGCCAGACTGAGAGTCTCATTTGAGGGCAAGTCATACTTCTTCACAGATGCAAAATCTGCCCTAAAGTTCGCCAAGCATGCCGTCAAAGGCTATTGGTCCCCCAGGGGATCGGCCTATGCCACAGAGGAGACCTCACTTAGTGACAGTGACTGAACTGTCACTGCAGCAGGCTACCATCGTGTCCTATCGTGTTCAATCTCTATTTAGAACCACTGGGAAACCTCCTAAGCAAATCTGGGATTCACTATCATCTCTATGCAGACGACACTCAACTCTACCTCAAGGTTGCCTCCACTCATGATCTCTCCATCCTAAGATCTACTCTTGACTCCATTCAAAACTGGATGTCAACTCATCAATTGATTCTGAATCCCTCCAAAACTGAATTCCTCCTCTTCTCCTCCTCACTCTCTCCTCCCCCGGTTCAATCATGGATGGATCAGATGAATCTACTAAACAATAAACCCATCATTGTCGACAGTGCAAAATCCCTTGGTGTCATTCTAGACAAAAAACTCAATCTAACTCCCCACATCAACTCTATTGCAAAATCTGCTCGCTACCAACTGCGCCTTCTTTGGGGAATCCGGCGCTTCTTCCCGGAGCAGGACCTTATAACCCTGGTGCAATCGCTGGTCCTCTCTAGACTAGACTACTGCAATTCTCTTCTCACTGGCCTCCCCAAATCTCACCTGTCCCCACTTAAGTCTGTCTTCCATTCAGCAGCTCGTTTCATTTATGGGGCCAAAAGAAGCGATCACATCACACCGCTGTTATCCACCCTCCGCTGGCTTCCCTTCGAGGCTAGAGCTATCTACAAGACTGCCCGCATTACCCACAAAGCCTTGCACTCCTCATCTCCCCGCTACCTGGCGAATAAACTGAAACTCTCTGGTGGCTCTAGACTTTCACGCAATGCGGAGAATCTACTGCTTGAACCTCTCACTTTCAAGAAGGAAAGAACAATGGCCCAATCCTTTTCAGGCAACGCAGTGAGAATCTGGAACTCCTTTCCACCTCAGCTCCGGACCACCGCCTCCTGCCAGGCCTTCAAAAGGGACCTCAAAGTTCTCCTCCTCCAGAGACACCTCCAAAAGTAATTCACGTCCTCTTGCTATTTGTGAGGAAGACATCCCACTACTGATAATTTCTACTTTTCATGACCATGGAAGTGCCTTCCCAGTGTATGGCTGTGATTGGAGGGTCTGCCTTTTTGCAGTATTTTCCATGTACTGGGGTTCGGTGCCCTTTTGTAACATGCACACACCACTCTGCCCTTGCAACACACGGCTGCTACCTCTCACATGTTTTTACTTTTGATACTTGCACAAGTGCCACCGTGCCCACGTAACGCTTGTTCCTGTGCCTGAGTGTCTAGCACCTATTGCTGTACTATACCTCAAATTATACTCTGTTTTCTCTTATAACTGCACACTTGTCACTTTCATTTCCTCTTGTGCACTTTTGACTACCTCATGTATTTTTGGTTGGTCACAATTTTTACTCAAGTATTTTGTTTGCTCACGATTGTCACTATTACCTTTACTACCTCATGTATTTGTGGTTGCTCACAGTTTTTACTACCTCATGTATTTTGTTTGCTCACAATTGTCACTTTTACCTTATGTAAGTAACGTATGTTTTTGCAATCTGTTCTTTTGTAATGTTTCTCATTATGTTTCATCTCTTGTCCTAATGTGAAGCGCTCTGACGCCTTCGGGTAAAGTCCGCGCTATATAAAAATGCATAAATAAATAAATAAATAATAAATATCATACTCGCAAGTATTGGGAGGCTCTCACTTTGCTCTCATTTGTCTTTACTGTGCAGGGAGCCTCACGCTGCTCCACTTGCTGCTTATGTTTTCCTTATACTCTGTGTTAGTGGTCTTGATACTTCATTTGTATGGCCGGTCCTTGTGACACCTTGTTCTGCCACCTGGCCATTCTTGGCAGGGTTGTATACCTGGTGTTTCTCAATCCCCAAGGATGATTCGAGCTCTTGCCGAGTTTTTGAAAGGGTGTTGCCTGTGAGGGGGATGGGAATGTTCATCTCAACTTAGTTGGGGGGGTGGAGTGGAAGGTGGGTGGTGTGGTGTGGTGTGGGTCGGGTTGGTTTTTGTGGCTATAGTTTGTTGTTTTGTTTCCCTTTTCTCCCTCAGTTCCTGCCACGGGACCTCCTACCCCCTTATCCATGCCTGCTCACCATTCGTCACATAGCATGTGCCCTTCAAACACACTACACCTCCCCTGTAGGTTACACAGCCACTTTAAATTGCATTATCAGGTACATCTGCTGCCTCAATGACCACAGAAATGCAAGCCCAGTCCACGTGTATCTCAACAAACACAATATTGGCATTTGCTTCTTACAGGAGACTCACATGCACAGTCCTTCGGCCCTAGGTCTGCGCGCCGGATGGTGTGGTGAAACCTACTACTCAACTTACTCCAACTATGCCAGAGGCGTGTTGATTCTGCTGCACAAGGGGCTTCCATGGCAAATGTCCCATTCACTCACGGACCCGGACAGTCGGTATGTTATTCTTTGCGTTCCTTGCACAGGCAGCCAATGACACTGACTGCCATGTATGGTCCCAATATAGACAACCCTGAGTTTTTCTCTTCGATCTGGGCAAAAATATCCAGATTTGGCCCCGTACCATCCTATGAGGAGGTGACTTTAACACTGTAATGGATGACTGGCTGGACCAATCTAGCATCTCTAAAAGCCTGCACCCACACACTACGACAACACTCAACAAGATAGCACATCACAACTGTTTACAAGATGTATGACACCGCTAACACTCCCACATGCTTGAAGGCACTTGCCTCTCAGCATTTCACATGCATGGTCTAGGATAGATTATTGGTTGGTATTCAAGGTGTCCCAACTTCTGTGCACCCTTTCAGACCATGCTCCGGTCTTGCTGACGCTTCAAGTCCCCCAGGCGATACCCTGTGTCTTTACTTGATGCTTACCGGTGGCAGCGCTGCGTGATGCGGTCCTTCGTGAGGAAATTCGCAAGGAAATCCTAGACGACATCACACACAATGTGGGCTCTGTTAAACCACCATCTACACTTTAGGAGGCTTTCAAAGTTGTTATACGCAGAGCCTGTATCTCAAAGCAGTCCGGGATCTTGAAGGCCATCTGGAGAACTCTAGCCCAGTTTGAGCAGGATATCCGAACTCAGGAGTTGCAGTACTTCCATTCCAAAGATACTGCTATCCTGGTCTGTTTCCAAAACAAACAGAGAGAGTTTCAGGAGGAAGCACTCCGTGATGCTTGCTACTTACATTGCAACGTACAAGCCAGGTGCTACTGGGAGGGTGATAGGATGGGCAAAACTCTTGCGGTCTACCAGACAACCCACGTTCATCCAGTTATCTTGCCGAACTCCTTGACTCCAAGACAATTCGCAAAGAAATCCTAGACGACATCACACACAATGTGGACTCTGTTAAACCACCATCTACACTTTAGGAGGCTTTCAAAGTTGTTATACGCAGATCCTGTATCTCAAAGCAGTTCGGGATCTTGAAGGCCATCTGGAGAACTCTAGCCCAGTTTGAGCAGGATATCCGAACTCAGGAGTTGCAGTACTTCCATTCCAAAGATACTGCTATCCTGGTCTGTTTCCAAAACAAACAGAGAGAGTTTCAGGAGGAAGCACTCCGTGATGCTTGCTACTTACATCGCAACGTACAAGCCAGGTGCTACTGGGAGGGTGATAGGATGGGCAAAACTCTTGCGGTCTACTAGGCAACCCACGTTCATCCAGTTATCTTGCCGAACTCCTTGACTCCAAGACCAACACTAGGTTCTCCAGACCAGAGCTATTGAACGTCATGTACTCCTTTTATGCCTAGCTTTACTCTGCCACCCCGATTATAGGTTCGACTGAGTTAACTGAGTACTTCGGCACTATACAATTTCTATGGATCAACATTGCTCATTGCACCAATTTAGATTGCCCCATCACCAAGGAAGAGATCAAACATCAGTAGCCTTCCCAGGGAGAAGGTGTCTGGACTCCGTGGGCACAGCACTGTCTTTTACAAGGAGTCTGCCCTTCTACTGGTCCCACACCTTCTGGAAATGTACCAGGAATCCCTGGATATGGGATCATTGCCACTCTCATTGCCACTCTCATTGCGGGAGGCAGTTATTATCCTGCTGATCATTGTGATTCGTATAGGCGTCTCTCCCTCATAAACTTCAACAATAAAATCTATGCTAAGGTGCTAGCTAATCGTTTGCTGCCCCCTTGACCATGATTGTAAGGCCTGATCAATCGGGCTCTATTCCTGGTCGCTCTATGTCGTATAACCTCCACACCACTTTTGCAGTTACGCACCACCTCTACCCTCAGGTCTCCGCCATCGCTGCTCTATTCGACGCTGCTAAATCATTTGACTTCCTGGAATGGGCATATGTCTTTCCTCTTTTGGCGAGGCTCGCCCTTAGTTCACGTTCTATCAAACAGGAACAGTTCCTGCTCATGCTTCCCACTGCTCGTGCACGCCTCAAAGGGCTCACCTCCGACCCCTTCCCGGTGACCCAGGGCACACAGAAGGGGTGCCCACTATCACCATACCTTTTCACCATCACGATGGAGCCTCTGACAGCAAGGTTTCAGCAATGTCATGCATACAGGGGTATTAGCTTCACTACCAGGGTCTTGGTGGTCTCAATGTACATGGATGACATCACCCTATATACAGGCGACCCTTGTGAAAACCAGGCCCCGTTGACATGCAAGTTTGTGTAGTTTGGTGGCAAGTGAACTGGGCCAAGTCCACACTATTTCCACTTACAGACAACACATCCATTCCCCACTGAGTACCCTCTGAAGTGGGAGGATGACCCGGTTTGATATCTTGGTATATGGCTGCACAGTATCCAGACGAACGAAGGCGTGCAAATTACGGCTGTGACATAGCTTGTTTGGTGGACAGAGTACCTTATGTGGTCCAAACTACCACTTTCAATTGCTAGCCGTATCATGATTGCGAAGATGATTTACCTCCGTAAGTACATCTACCTTTAATATCTCTCTCCCACTCACGGCTCAAATCCTCAAGTGCTTAAAATCTAACATGGTGGCTTTGATAGGGGCAGGTAAGGAGCCATGTGTTTCCTGGGAGCTCCTCACCTTACTGCTCGCGCAGGGCAGATGGGGGTGCTGGACATGAAGCTATATGCTTTATGTGCACAAGCTCAGTTTCCTCATTACTGGCTTTATCCAACACCGTTCCAACCACATAAGGCAGTGAGACAGACCGTGAGGCACTATGCCCTCTATCGACAGCACTATACTTACCGTACAAAGCTTCTCGTGCTGAAATCAATACAGTTGAGTGTGTGCGCTGGGCTTCGGAGGGTTTGAGGAAGAGAGCAGGGCTGACACTTCTGTATGCTCCCTCCATTCCACTCGCCATTAATCCCATGACACCACTGCTCCTAGACCATGAGGCAATCACACGCGCATACAAGTGCAAAATCAGACTGTTCTAGGACCATTACCCCGATGACCAGTTCCTCCAACCTTTTGAGGCTGCGGTGTCTCCACCCCCTACTATTCTAGATTCACTGCTTTACTACGAATGACATGCCATCTGCTGCACTTTTCGCAACACCTTCCCATCCCCACTGTCACCGCTCCTGGCACTGGAGAATCTCCTCACATGCCCATCCCTGCATAAACGTATTACTTGCCTTTAAAATACTATGCAGTGCACCTCTCCAGTTGCATCTTAGAGGGCACGGGTGGCATGGGAGGAGGACATCACTCCGGCCCTGTTCTACACCCAGTGGCACTTCTGCTGTAGTCGATTGGATCTACTCTCCCCCAACTATAGATTTTGTCTCATCTACTTTAATTTCTTACACCACCTTTATCGCACCCCAGTTCAGCTCTTCAAAATGAGGCTGGTCCTGGACCCCCACTGTTTGTGCTGCAACTTCACCCCAGCTTCCTTTATCCACCTTGCATGGCAGTGCCTAAATGTGGTATCCTTCTATACGGAGGTCTCCCGACCATCCATACGATCACTGGTAACTCACCTTCCCTCATCCCTCTGGTAGGCCTCTTGGGATATGTTAAAGAGATAGTCAACACTTGCCGCCGCCTCACCGCCATTTTACTCCTGTTGGCTAAATGCAGGGTGGCCATACACTGTGGTAGGAAACCCGTGTCTTCCATTAAAGCATGGCTGGGTGATGTGGCAAATTTCCATGGACAAGAGACTAACTTTTGGGAACTAATGCTGTTACGCTCCCCCGCAAGGATGTATGAAAGCCTTTTGCCTCCTTTTTGTACAGCAGGGACTCTAACTCTTCTGTGGAGGATGTTGAGGTGAATGGGGGAAACCCAGATGGGGATGGGCGACTGTCACACGCTTTAATGCACTGTATGTTGAGCCGCAATGTGTTAGTGTTCTGCTGCCAATGCTTTCACACCAGTGTCTCCCGAAGCGACCTACATGCTCCTCCATGGTGTCTATGTAATCCTTTTCTTGTGCTTTTACCACCCTTACACTGACATCCTGGGCATGTACTACTATTAAGGTCTATGTTAGAAATTTCTAGCTGCTTTGTGTGTATTATATCTTGATAAGGATTGTACAACCCGTGGCTTTGTTCCTGATATTCTCCCTGCCCCTATATCTCCTTCAACACCCCACAGCTTTCCTCTCATTCGTCCCAGTCAAATGTTGTCATTATATTGTTTTCTTTGACAAATGCCAATAAAACATTTATTTTTACAACCCTGTACTTTTGTCTCCTCCTCGTTTAGACAACTTTAAGGAGCATCTCTGTACTCTGAAAGGCTTGCAGTGTGCAATGTAAGGAAATACATTTCACTCACTGTCTCATGAACTCAGTATGATCTAGTAGCCCACGCAGCATTTATTGAACTGCTTGCAGGGATTTGACTTACTAAGTGTCACATCACTTAAGCTCCATTGGTTTTTCACTCCAGCTTCCGCACTGTGCTCAGTTGGCTTGAAATTAGTAAATTTACAGGAAAAAAATCACATTTTAAAATAATTGCTTTCAGGAGTCCTTGTCTTACCTGTACTTAGAAACTGAATTATAAAACTTTTTTGGGGCATTCGGTTGCCAATAAATTACTCAGTTTTCAAACTATCTTCCACTGAACTTGTGCAAAGTTAGGAAAAGTATTTACGGGCTAATGCAAAGTTAGAAAAAAAAATTTGGGGGATCCAGAGAGAGATTTTTCCCTCGTATGTAGGTCTCAGTGCCAGTCCTGAGAATCAATTGTCTCCCGGCACTTTCTTAAGGAATGTGCACTCCGGTCTAACAGCATCCAAAAAGCCTTCCTGCCAAACACAAAGCTACTGCAGAAACATTTATTTCACTTGAGTGTGGCAGGCTGTCTTTAAGAACGGCAGGTAAACCACTTCAGCTATTTCTTGCTTTGTCATGCGGCCTGGTCTTCCGCAGTGCCTGGCGGGATTAATGCCTGCGAATAGCTGATATCTGATTCGACATGATTCCAAGTGCACTCTCCATGAACCAGCAGAGAAACGTCTTGCCAGGACCTAGCACTGCCGCTCGGCGCTTGATTAATGTGGGCTGAAAAAAGACCTGTCAAAGCGCATTCATTTGCGCCCATAGGTGAAATGCAGGTCTACACGAATGCATGGCCCCGGATTGTTTACTCCTGGGCCGGTTCTAGGATTTGCGAGGCCCTGGGCTAAAATGGAATGTGCGCGGTCCCTCTAATGTAGATAAGTGGCCCCTTGCAAGGAGACCATTCAAAGACACTGTGGGAGGCCCATTGTCCAGCATTTTGGAGCCCCCCCACAGTTTTAACTTTCAGCCCACAAGCATTTCTCTCACCTTCAGTTGATAGGTGTGAGAATTGCTTGTGGGCTAAAAGTTAAAACTGTGGGGGTGCAAAAAATGCTGGATAATGAGCCTCCCACAGTGTCTGTGAATGGGTCTCCTTGCAATTGAAGGGAGCTTCTCCCTCCCCTATGCCTCCAGACACCATCCCTGAGAGGCCCGGGGAGGGGGGCCCCTCCGAAGGACCTTAATTGCAAGGCGACACCTTTCTTTGAAATAGATCCCCAGGGAAACAACAGGATACATCACCAGTGCGTCGCCCCATGCTGGTGGGCTGAGTGCGATGCCCTGGGCAGCTGCCCATGCTGCCCATGCCTAGCGCCGACCCTGGTTTACTCTACGCCCTCTTATTCGCTATTTTTAGGTTGAGCTAGAGTACGCATGCGTAGCATGCGTCTAGCTCGACAACTATAGTCATCCGTCTCCTGGGAATCTGAGACAGGGGATGGGCACGAGCGCCGATGTCTCCTCGTGGGCGCGCACGGCGCCGTGCACATCCCCTGCCTCAGATTCACAGCCTCTCTCAATCACACACAGCCAAACTCACACATGCGCACACACACATACACCCACGCAGGCACAATGCATCGGGACACACGCACACAGACACACAAATACACACGCACAGCTAACAGACACACAGCCACACATATACATACACACGCACAGCTACACACGCGCACACACACAGTTACACCCACACACGCGCCCCACCCCCCACTCACCTGTCTCTTCTTGCTTCCTTGCATCGTTATGCATTTCCTGTTCTCTACCGAGAACCACATCACTCCTGGAATCCCTCCTTTCTTCTCCCGGAATCCCTGCTTGCTTGTGGGCTCCCTCTGCCTCCAAGGTGCCGCGCTCCGGACGAGCTACGTCACCCCTACCCTGCTACAGAGGCGGGGAATCTGCCGGAACTTCGCAGGCTCCTGCCTATCGAAGTAGAGCCCGCCTCTCTCGTCTGCGTTCCACGCCTCGGAAGTTTGGCATCCTGGTTTTAGACATGCCAGTTCTGAGCATCGGCAGGACCCGGCACTTAAAGCCCTGTTTAACGGCATGCATGTTACACATTGACTGCCTTCTGTAAACTACGTCACAACCCTCACGTTACAAGAACATTTGGATTAGGTTAATAAATAAAATACAGCAGAGAACTTGGTTCTAACGTTGGCTCCTGTGTTGGAAGCACTTTTGTTACTCAGAGTAGTGTCTGCTTATGCTATGCAAAAAACATTCATTTCTGGCTAGCCCAAGGCAGTCCTTCAAGGACCCCAGCCACGGTGGAAACTGTTACTTCACCAGGTTTGGGTGAGCTGCGAGTTGCCATGCAGAATTTCTGTGGGATGAATTTAAAGACGACTTTTCTGGCTGGGCAGCGGGGATGCTTGGAATTCACATGCATGCAGTGCATTGTGGGGCCTAGTTGTTGAATGGTGTTGCTTTCCCTGGTGGCCGTGGTGATGTCGGGCTTTGCTAGTCTGCCCTAGGTTTTATAATTTATTTGTGTATCAACAGCATCTCTTTCCACCCGACCCAGTGCTACAGCGATTTACTGTGTAAAGTGAACGAATAACCTACAAATGAAGGAGGCCTCATTTTAAAGATGTTGATATGAATAAGCATGTATCGCGGACGGCGCTGCCCTGCCAGCCTCGACTGACCTGACCCATGTTATCCATGCAAGGTGCCCTCCATTCCATTGTAGAGCGATTCACGTCACGCGCATTAGCTGATTCGCTGTAACATAACGAACGTATTTTGAAGTTGGAAATTATTTTACTAAGAACGCATAATTGCTTCACTATTAAAAGGTGGAGCAGCCTGATACACTGAGGTATACATGCTTGCAACTTGCTTCCGGGTAGACGTATGAACAGTGCCGACACGCACCATTTTTTTCCAAACAGATTTTATTGGGGTTTTTGCATATATGACGCATCACAGTGGTCTATTCAGTGCAGTCAGTCAAGATATTGTTCCCCATAGGACTTTTTCTCATCTGGACCCTGATAAATGTGCAAAGCACAAAATATTAGTGTGCGTAGTTTTACAGCTCAGGAAATTCAGAGGTGTACTAAAAGCACGTTTAAGAATACACACGTTTGAACATGTTAGTAACTGCTCAAACCTGGGAAAGAGGCTACATTTGTGCAAATGCAAGTTAGGTAATTTCGAACATCTGCAAAAGACCTTTAAAAGCCTCCATTCCTGGTCAATACCTCAGCGTGACGTCTGAAAAATATGTTAAGAGGTCTTGTAGGTAAAGTTCTGTGTAACATGGATAAGCCATCCTTTAGTATTGTAATAGTGGGTAACATTCACCAGGCACCAGCTATTCACTGCGCGGTACGTGGAATACCAATGATGTGTTGTGGGTCAACAAATCGGTATTTTAGGAATCGAAAACTGTAGTCGACATTGAAACTTAGTGACTTGTTCTTTGCATCACACTATGTTCCTGGAAAATATTTTTTGATTCATATTAAGATCGGGTGCAGTAGCAAGGAGAAGACAAGGTCAGGAGCGTTGAAGGTGGCAGGGAATAGACTTTATATAACCAGCAATGCTGCCATTCTTACCCAGTCTTGGTTCAGCACATTCACTGCCAGGGATCTCACACCCCCTCACCCTCACCCTCACCCTCACACCCCTCTCCCTCACATATCTCCTCACCCTCACACCCCCTCACTCTCACACCCCCTCATCCTCACCCTCACACCCCCTCATCTTCACCCTCACACCCCTTACACCCCCTCACTCTCTCACCCCCTCACACCCCCTCACCCTTACCCTCACACCCCCTCCCACCCCTCACCCTCACCCACCCTCTCACACTCACTCACCCTCTCACCCCCTCTCACCCTCACACACTCCTCTCACACCCTCTCACCCTCACACCCCCTCACCCTCACCCTCACCCTCACACCCCTCACCCTCACACATCTCCTCTCCCTCACACCCCCTCACTCTCACAACCCCTCATCCTCACCCTCACACCCCCTCATCTTCACCCTCACACCCCTTACACCCCCTCACTCTCTCACCCCCTCAACCTCACACCCCCTCACCCTTACCCTCACACCCCCTCACCCTCACCCACCCTCTCACACTCACTCACCCTCTCACCCCCTCTCACCCTCACACACTCCTCTCACACCCTCACACCCTCTCACCCTCACACCGCAAACACCCTCACCCTCACACACCCTCTCACCCTCACACACCCTCTCACCCCCTCACCCTCACACCCCCTCACATCCCCTCACACCCCCCCCTCTCACCCTCACACCCCCTCACCCCGGTCACCCTCACCCCATCACCCTCCCTCACCCTCACCCACCCCCTCACCCTCACACCCTTATCCTCACCACCCAATCCTCACCCTCACACCCCCTCACCCTCACAACCGCACACCCTCCCCCTCACACACCACCACACCCCCTCACCCTCACACACCCTCGCACCCCTCACCCTCACACAAACCCTCACACCCCCTCACACACCATCACCCTCACACCCCCTCACCTTCACACCCCCTCAAACCCCCTCACCCTCACACCCTCACACCGCTCACCCTCACATCCCCTCACCCTCTCACCCCCTCACCCACCCTCACACACCCTCGCACACCCTCACTCACCCTCACACACCCTCACTCACCCTCACACCCTTACACCCCCTCACCCTCACACCCCCTCACCCTCACATCCCCTCACTCACCCTCACAACCTCACCCTCACACACCCTCACACACCCTCACCCTCACAGCCCCTCACCCTCATACCCCTCACCCACACAACCTTGTCCTCACACCCCCTCACCCTCACACACCCTCACCCTCACACTCCCTCACCCTCACCCTCACACACCCTCACCCTCACACCCCCTCACTCACACGTACACATCCTCACCAGCATAGCATAACAAATATAGCATAGCATAACAAAACAAAACATAACAAAACACAGCATAGCATAGTATAACAAAGAAAGCATAGGATAGCAAAACATAGCAAAGCAAAACATAGCATAGCATAACAAAACATAGCATAGCATACCAAAAAACAGCATAGCATAACAACACAAAGCATAGGATAGCAAAACAAAACATAGCATAACAAAACAAAACATAGCATAGCATAACAAAACACAACAAAACATAGCATAGCATAACAAAACAAACGCATAGCATAACATAACAAAGCATAGTATAACAAAACATAGCAGAGCATAACAAAACACAGCATAGCATAGCATAGCATAACATAACAAAAAAAGCATAGGATAGCAAAACATAGCATAGCATAACAAAGCATAGCATAGCATAACAAAACACAGCATAGCATAGCATAACAAAAAAGCATAGGATAGCAAAATATAGCATAGTATAGCAAAGCATAGCATAGCAAAACATAGCATAGCATAACAAAACACAACAAAACATAGACTAGCATAACAAAACACAACATAGCATAGCATAGCAAAACAAAGCATAGCATAACAAAACATAGCATAACAAAACATAGCATAACAAAACAAAACACAATAAAACATAGCATAGCATAACAAAAAAAACATAGGATAGCAAAACTCAACATAGCATAGCATAATAAAACAAAGCATAGGATAGCAAAACAAAACATAGCAAAACATAACAAAACAGCATAACGTAACAAAACATAGCATAACAAAACACAACACATAGCATAACAAAACATAGCAAAACATAGCATAGCTTAACAAAACATAGCATAGCAAAACAAAACATAATAGCATAGCAAAACATAGCATACCAAACACAACAAAACATAGCATAGCATAACAAAACATAGCATAGCAAAACAGAGCATAGAATAATAAAACAGAACAAAACATAGCATAGCATAACAAAACATAGCATAGCAAAACATAGAATAGCATACCAAAACATAGCATAGCATACCAAAACACAGCAGAGCATAACAATTCAAAGCATAGGATAGCAAAACATAGCATAACAAAACAAAACATCGGATAGCAAAACAAAACATAGCATAGCATAGAGCATCACTCTGCACCACCACAGCATCACTCAGGGGCACCACAACATCACTATGCACTACCACAGCATCACTGAACGCCACAGCATCACTCGTTCGCCATCACAACATCACTGAGCGCCACCACAGCATCAATCTGTGCAACCATTCAACAACACCTGGTTCAAATATGTTCTCTCAATGTTTCAAGCTTTATTACAAATGTAACAAGAAGATGTTAATATTTCACTTCTGTTCTTGGATTTTTGTCACAATAAAATACACTGAACATAATCTTCACAAAAGTTATTTACAAAACTTTAAGCTATTGCCATTATAAATTACAATACCTTTTATTTAAGTATTAATTATTGAAAACAATTTAATAGCCATTGTTATTTGTAATATCAATATATGTAAGTCACGTAAATACAACACATATTGCATTACAAATGATATAGGTGTCACATTTGCGAAAGTTATAACTATTGGCATTTTGTAAATGACAAAGCTATTAATTTCTCTATTTTCCAAAACAAAACATAAATAAAAAATGTGTCATTTACAATACCAATAGCTCAAACTTTCCTAATGCGAGACCTATTGCATTGCAAATGCTTGTTTATTTTAGCAATGGTGGGTTGTAGTGCACATGCAATTGTTATGCCATTTCATGTCAATTTGTGTGTGTTTGACAAACAGTGTTCAGTGCGACCATAGAAGCCTTCACATCAGCCGCGGTCCGTGCAGGTAACCGCGGTGGGGCCGTGTACGGAGGGATTTCGAGGCACGATGCAGAGGAAAAATTAAATAAATAACTATTTTTCCCTCTGTATCGTCCATCGAAATACCCCCTTACACAGCCCTATTGCCCCACCGCTGTTACGTGCATGGAATGCGGCTGCTTCACATACACACCAATAACATACATGGCAACATTTTAGAAGAGGAAAGCAGGAGTTTAAAAATAACGGTCTGCAGAATGTTGTTTCTCCCATTGACTTCTATTGAGGGTGAGGCCTTAATCGGTTCTGTTGTCATGTATGGGACTTGCAAGTGTGCTGCTGCAAGGTAAGATATCAAAAATGCAAATATATATATATATTTTCTTACCTGTTAGGAGCACGGAGAAAGCACTATAGCAGGCAGAGAGAGCGTGACAAAAAAGTTGTGCACTGACCTGCGGGAGCACGTTACTTGCAGTGCATACTCCAAGTCACACCAGTCACTTTTGGCAGAAGCCCGTCAAAGAATTGGGTATTTGCATGCAGGAAGCGGGAGGTGGGAGACTAGCCTTGAAATCAATAGCCTCCCTCCTGAATGGGGAGGGTTGGCATGTATGTAGAAGACCCAATTCGGTCAGGAGACTCCTGATTGTGTTTTTTTTATTGCTTAATTTGAGCTGCCTCCTGCTTGAAATTGCCTCTCTTTTGATTGTAGTCAATAGGGGAAACACAATCTCCTCATTATTTGTCTAAAAGTACCCACTTTCCACTTTTAAAATGTTAGCATGTATGCCTTCATTACTAGAGGTGACGTATACACAAATCGATGACCCTACCACTCAGAAGTATCAGGAACCGCAGGAATCAGATTGAGTTCTCACATTTTGCATGGTATGTCATTACACACAGGAGTTGAATATCACGTCTGATAAAAATCTGACACTGACGTGTTCGGAATTTTATGGATGTAATATTTATCGCAAAATCTTAGCTTGCGATGAATGAAATTTGGATTTTGGTGCTTTCCCCACCAAAATCTGTTTTTGTTGCTTGTTTTACTCGAGCAGCAGCTTTCTCAACATGAGCGGTAGTGACCTACCTCGACCACCAGCATTGAGAAACCTCACCTGGAGGCGGTTTAGTGCTCGGTTTTCTCACTCACCAACTTAACATTGTGGTTGAAATAGTTTTTCCGAAACTCCACACTCCAAGCAGAATGAGGAGTGGGCAAAACTCTGCGAGCTCCGTCAGCGGATCAGAGATTACTACCCACTCTGAGTTAAAATTCCACAGGTTTAAGTAGTGATTGCACTTTTTCCAGCCTTAATTGTAGAAGCAGGAGGTCAAGCTGCTCTGTAGCATAACAATATGAAAAGAGGTAGCAGAAAACATCCTCTTTGAATATGAACACTCATATATTTTGTGTAAAATACTGAGAACAAAACTTTCACTGACCTTTACAATATCAGTGTAAATACAAAAATGTACAGTTTATTTCAGTCACACCAAAAATATTTCAGCTGTCAAAATATATACATTCAATAGCATAATAATTTAAACCAGTTAGGTACAAATTAGAAATAAATATACTATATTTAAAAGGACATTGCCAGAACAAGAGAATGAAATATTCATAGTAAAAATCTTATGAAGATAAAAACAACCTGTAAAACATTTACAGGCACATGCATCAATGGTTTTTGCAAGCGCAAACGGTGCGATTCGCAAAACTCGGTTGTTTGCGCCTGCAAAAAGGCCTATTGCGATGCAATAAAGTGTCAGGCACTCACAATTCAAGAAATTGCAATTTATTGCGATTTCCTAGAAAGCTATTGCATTTAAGGAATCGCAATTTGTGATTCCTTAAATCCAATGCATGTAACCCTTAGAAATAGCGAATTCGCTATTTGGGGCCGCAAAATACAGAGAAATTACTCTGGTCTGTATTTTGCAAAACCTTGAAAAATGTGTGCATCTTACAGTTTGAAAGTCAAAGTACAGCAGTCATATCAATACGTGAATTGTCTTTCAAATCCAAACATCTTGAGCGGATGGGATTAGTAGAGTGTAACAGAATCAGGAAGTCAGATTTTTGCTAGCAAAACTACATTTGGAATTCTTGCATTGGTATGGGACCAGTATTCCCCAAATAACGAGGCAGATCCAGATCAAATCAATGATTGGTCTTGGAATCTGTATTGCACTGCCAGATCAAACTGAGGAATACAGCAGAGAAGGGCAGATAACGTGGACGGTATTTGCAGATAGCTCTCCTACTAAAATCTTGGAGAATATTATTCCCTGCATACATTCATGAGAAAAGACTTAGAGTATCTTTTATATATTGACAGGTGGACCAGCCCTTAATCAACTTGTCTGACACTGAGGTATACTGTGAGCCAAATTTAAAGTAGGGGTGGGCGGAATTTTTAATTCTGTAGACGGAATCGAAATAATTTGGTAATTCTGTGTTACTCATGTAACACGATAATACCAATTAATTTTGCTGTTCCGCCACCAGAATTAAATCAGCTCTTTTTGGTTTTAAACAGTGCTAGAAGGAGTTATCTCTCTATGTTTAAAAACCACTGCAGATTAAACTTTACATACTTTTGTAAGGGCAAATAGGGGTATGTAAGGGCACCAGGGGCTATGCACTGCACATAGTGGTGCCCACTCTGCCCCTTGATGGAATTCAGTGGAATTTCGCAGAATTTTAATGTAATTTCACAGAATTTCATAGAATGAAACTCTACCAATTACGCCCACCCCTAATTTTGAATTGGCTGCTGGGCGTGCTGGTTTATTTTGAAAGCCAGTCCCAGAATGCATGTTTTCGGTCCAGGAAGGACCTAGCCTGGCAGTTCAGGCTGGACTGTTCCCATGGAGAGCAGGGTTGAGACTGACTTGCATATGACTGGGTCTAAACTGTGGTGGTGTGATGAGCAAACAAACTATGGATTTAACCCAAATCTTTGACCAAGTGTGAATGTTTGACAATTTTCAGCATTCCGTCTATCATATTTTTGTGTTGAAATAGTTGCCATAAGTGGGAAGGGAATGCCCAGACGCCAGTCCCGTGCTCGCTATGCCACTGGATTCAAGCTAGTCTGGCTGATGAGGGGTGATACCCCAAAACCGTTCCCAGGATGCTTGTTTTCTGGTCCTGGTAGGACCGAGCCTGGCAGTTCAGGCTGGGCTGTTCCCATGGGGAGCAGGGTTGATACTGATTTGCACATGGCTGGGTCCAAACTGGGGTGGTGTGATGACAAAACAAACAATGGATTTAACCAAGATCTGTGCCGGGGGTGAATGTTTGACAATGTTCAGCATTCCATCCATCATATTTTTATTTTGATATATTATTTGGATTATCCTCAAAGCAGGATCTTGGTTTTGGAAAAAAGAAAATCAATTTTCCCAATTTACTGTGAGTTTTCTTGCAACCTGTAAGGAAATATTTTTACTTCTTCCTCACTGGGTCGGCCATGCTACAGAATGCTGACAAAGAAAAAAGAATTGACATGGCATCTGAATGCTCACTCTAAATAGGATGAGCGTTTTGATGCTATGCCACCCGGCAGTTCGGTGCCAGTGAGGGTGTTTCAAATGGAGTAGCTAACTGGGACACACCACCCTGTACAGCACTTCCCTGTACCTCTATTGAGAGGGACAAACCAAAAGCTCGACATACTGAGCATACAGTTTATCTACCAATGTTTAATGGAAGTCCTATTACTTCCGAGCTTAAATGAGCCTCTTACAACCTACTGCACAAACAACACTGGACATAATTGGAAAGACCAGTTCTAAAAAGAAAATTTATAAAGAAAAGATTGTGATATGAACTATTCAACAGATAATGTCCTAGTTTTCCATTACATTTTTTGGGGGGCTTTTTTGTAATGTTTTCTTGCTCTATAGAGCACATTGACACGTTTCATTCATCAATAACATGAGAATCTGGCACTGTCCCTTTTCTCCTAATTTACAACATACATGCTCCAAGTAAGTGTTCACTGGGAAATGCTCCGTACTTTTAATGTATGTAGTTGACTAAAATGATCATGTATTGCTATGTTAGTGAATGCACAATCATATTTACTGATGGACGCTCCCAGACCCGACATCCTTGGCATGGTATTTCCTAAACATTTTGCCTTCAAGTTGTGCTGAATTAGTTTTTGTTGGCTTTAGGACTCTATGCATTTTTCCACTTCTAATCAGTGCTAAAGTGCTTGTGCTCTCTCCTTCAAACTTGGTCAAATTGACAAACACCTAATTAACACACTTAAATTATTTCTAAGCCCCTAGTTTATCGTACTACATGTACCCAGGGCCTAAAAATTAAATACTACTAGTGGGATGGCAGCACTCATTGTGTCACCCACTAAAGTAGCCTTTTTAAACATGTCTCAGGCCTACCACTTCAGCCTGTAGTGTATTTTTAAACTGCCATTTTGACCTAGCCAAATAAACCTTTCACCGGGGCTAAACCTTCCTTTTTAATACTTATAAGTCACCCCCAACCCCCCCAGAGGTTAGGGTGCACTGTATCTGAAAAGTAGGACCTGTGTATTTAAGTTTTACATATCCTGACAGTGAGAAACTCTTAAAGTCATTTTTCAGTGCTGTAAGGCCTTCCCCTCCCATTGACTAGCAACGGTTTACCGTATTACATTTAAGAAGTGTTAACTTTAGATTGGGAGCAGGTAGAAATATACTATTTATACTCAAATAAATTGTAATTTAAAATCCTCTTTAATGGTGAAGTCGGATTATACGTGACAATTCTGAAAATACCACTTTTAGACAGTTGGTATTTTCTTCTTCCAACTATGTGTGCCTTCTGTTAGTGTCCCGGGCCACATGACTGTGAAGGGCTCTGCTGTTGATGGTTGTGCATTCCTTCCAACCAGTGACACAAAGGGAGCTTAACTGTGGAGAGGATGGGCCATCCTGGCAGAATGACTGGTGATGGGCTGTACCCAACCCCACTTACACTAAAGGGTTTTACCTACTGCCCACACAAAGGAATATGACAGCAGGCCTCCCCTGCCTTTTCTCAACCCCAGTCCGTTTGAAGCATTCACAGCAGAAAGGGAAGACGTTTCTAGATTCAGATGTGGGGATAATACAGAGTCCCACACAAAGTCAGGCACCAGGTATAACTATTGTACCTCCAGAGCCACTAATTAGAACACTTCTAGATCTGTGAAAGTTACTAAAGGAAAGGTGAAAATCCTGCAATTTGGGCTCCTTGTAATAAAAAAACAGCCCCATTCGCACAAAGACTCTGCTTTCCCATGAAGATCACCAGTGCGTAGCTGCAGCAGCGATTCTCCATAGTGCTCGTCCAGCACTTCGCGTTACAGAGAGTCCATTACGCCTGGGCTGCTCTTTGTGCTATAGCGGCGGCCATCTGCAATGCTCAGCCTCCTCCTCTCGGCCTCCACCAATGTAAACAGAACTCTTCGCCGGACAAACATCGGAGGCCGCTCCTTCTCCCATCTGGCGGCCAATATCTAGAACAACCTCCCCCTGCACCTCAGAGCCTCACCATCGCTCTAGTGCTTCAGGAAAGACCTCAAGACCTGGATATTCAACCAATAGGAGAACAAGCAGCATGATCCGACAGCACCTTGAAACCCTCACAGGTGAAGCAGCCGTGCTCCTCAAATCCTGATTGATTGATTGACTTTGAAGGTAACTTTTTAATGGGACTAAACTTGTCCCTGTGTCCAACCCATGCGCCATTGAAGTTGGCCTGAACTTGCAGCTTTCTTCCAGTCTAGCTCAACAAGATGACCGTGAATGGCACTTTGTGCTTTCAGGTGGTATTTTCACTAAATATTTTATTATTGTATATGGCCGGTTCTACTAATTGCATTCTTGCTGTTCTAGTATCATTTTATTTATTAAAAGGGACACTATTTTTGTAAATTGGTTTGGGATTTTTCTTATGTTGTGTTTTCACTCTAACTGTTTATATGCTGCATAAATACTTTACACATTACCTCCAAATTAAGCATGACTGTTTGTGCCAAGCTACCAGGGGGTTAAGCGCAGGTTAATTAAGTAACTTTTGTGGTTCACCCTGACAAGGACTGTCGTTGTTGCCTGAGTGGGACTTCCACCCCCCTCAACTAATAATCCAATTTCATACCTACACCTATTGTTGTCAACAAAACATTTTTATTTATAGGGGTTCTAAGTTTTAGGCCACTGTTGCCTCCTGCAAAAATGCAATTGCAAGGGCACAAAATTTGTCTTAGTGGTCCTCCATCGGTGCTGCCTGATTCTGATGTTTCCGAATACCATGGCTGGCTAGTCTTGATCCCACCTCATGCCTCTTCCTTCCACCACCAACACTTCCTGTCTCTTTATCTCAATCTTGGGGGTTATTTTGAATCCCTGCTGTTACCCTTTGTCACTGTTTTCCTTTGTAATGTTCTATTACTGTCTCTCTTCTAACTCTCTCTCTAGATCTGTGTCAAAGTCTGATGATTAAAAATAGGCCAATCACAAGAGATGATGGACGGAGAGCTGAAACTTTTCAGACACTCATCCCCAGTCACAGATCTAGGTTGAATCCATCATCGTTCTTTAGCTCACTTCGCCACCCCTGTTCAGACCCAGATATATGCAAATCAGTCTTGACCCTGTTCCTTGTGGGAACAGTCCAGCCTGAACTCCCAAGCATTTTGGGACTGTTTTCAGAAAATAGGTCCCGGTCCCCAAAAAATTAGTGCAGGTGCCCACCATCTGCACCAATCATGCGCTGCCTCAGAGAATTGGCCTGCTTTATTTTAGATAATCAGTGCTTAATTTGAGCCAATGGGGCACACTGGCATTCAATATTACAGACTACCCAGCCTTGGTGTTTGGCAACCCGAACCGGCACTTATTATTTTACAAACTGATCACTGCATCAAGGATCAATTTAAGGCTGAATTAATAGAATGCAGATTCTTTTTTTTTTTTTAAAGGGGTGTTTTGTGCACTAATGGAAAAGCTGAGCTATGTGCACTTGTACATAAAAATATATGCTCCAATGCGAACATCTCGCTGTGATATATGGTTGCACTAAACTGTAATCTGATTTCTCTTAACCTTCATTGAGTGTTTTGCTGACAAACAAACAAGTGCTAACAAGAGAGCCGCAGAAAGCTTTTCAAAGCCCCTCACTGCCAATGGGGCACACAGCAAATCCCCAGAGTGCAGGTAAATATTTATGGTTAAGGAGTGAGGTGGAGATGAGTCTGCTAAACAGGCCTGGAATTAGGAGTCTTAGAGAGTTCCACCCATTAGGAGTTTAAAAACAGGTAACACCTCTGGAGGGCGAGGGTCTGACGAGATCCTAATCCTTTTAAGTGCAGGAGGCTCACAAGGAAGTTTGCAATACACAACTTCAGGTTTTTTTTTTTTGCTTTCAGATGCACTTTTCCTCTCTTCCCTAATCTCAAATCTTCTCCTGCCATAGATATTGCCTAAGAGGAATGCTCTAATTCCTGTGGGCGATAATGCCACCTCACAGGTAAGGGCCAAGCCTTTAGCTTTTGGAATTTGTCTGTAATAAATAGTGACAAGCGAGGTAATGGTTTCAGACTTCAAAGGCAGAACTGCAGGTTAGACATTAGGAGCGGTGTTGCGGGTCTGGGAGCAGGCTGCTACTGGAAAATGTCTCCCCAGTGAGCTGCAGAGGTGCGGATTGCCACAGGGCGACCATAAAAAGGAACAGCGAGTACATATTGTAGGGTAATTATTCCTTCGGCAGACAGGGGTGAGTCTAGGGGGCACTTCAAAATGTGTCTGTGTTCCAAATTTCCATCACAGGGTCCCAGTATTAGTACAGCAAAGTGATCCAGCACAGTAGTTCGTTTCACTTGACTTGGTCTGGCTTGGACAAAAAGTCACTAAAGAAGATTATATTTGCATGTAGTTCTTAATAACCGTTTTGGAACAAGATCAGCGTCTGCCATTTTAGCCTTTTTATGCATTTTTTAAAATTTGATTGCCACTGTTTGCCATTTTACTTTGTCCATTTGAAAACAGTAAATGTGTCTTGGTAGCGTTGATGCAGTGGTTCAACATCTCATTATGGTCACTTGGGAACACAGAATTTAAGAGACATTTTGCTTTGAGAGCATCATGCATTTTGTATCGAAATGGTCAATCTGGAAAGAAGGTGATGACCCGACATTCCATCGCCTCTGAAAAGTGAGTGAGGGCTCGAACAAAGTCATTAAAATGACAGGCGGAAACATGTCAATTACTGTGCCACAGTCCTTACGTGCCTTTCAGAGGTGTCAACCTCTTTGGGAATATTTTGATATCCCTATAGGCCAGCCTGACTCTATAAACCGAATAAAGATTAAGATTTTCTTATCACAATGTTCTTCAAACTTTTTAATGCTTCATTCCCCTCCTGTAAACAATGTCATTGGGGGACCTCAGAACGATAAACATATTTTTCCCACAATTATTCTGTATCATTGGCAGCTCTGAACTCATTTAGAAATTCAAACATTGCACTTATGTTCAGTAATCTCTTTCAAAAAATCCAAAAAGATGCATAATTGCTACTTGCTAAAGTGTAAAAGTATTGACAGTGTGATCCTTTTTTCAGAAATTATGTATGGGAATTTGAGGATAATTTTAAGCCGCTCCCCTTTGACACCTACTCTCTACCAAGATATCGATGGCAAGTGATATTACTGATGGATTTGTCTTTTCAAGGGTTGTTGGAAAGAGATATTTTTATTAGTAGTATTGTAACAACATGACACAAATCGCATATACAATGTTTACAAGAGTAATTCAAAGTGACAGAAAGTGGGTCCTGTATGTAATATAGCGGGACTTGTTGTCTAGATGACCTAGGTGACATTTAACATAAATGACAACCACGAGTGTCCTAGTTTGGTCCTGCCCAGTGACTAATCTACAGAGGTGAGGAGGTTTACCTAAAGATTTTTTTGCTTGTTTTCTGTTGGTAGACTAGAGTTAACAAATGTAAAATTCAGAAATAAAGTATTTCTAGGTCTACATCAATCTATGTGAAAAGATAACAATTTAAATAGACCCAAATAAGAGGTAGGAGAGATTGATTTGGGTTTTCAAAAGTGGAAACGTAAAAACATCAATTTAGTTTGAAAAAATCAGTTTGTAAAGCCTCCAGGCTTACAATGGGCCAAGCCAGAAGATGCGCCTAAACACCACAGACTCTTTCACACTTTAGGATGCAAAAAGATTGCGCCTTCTGAATTGCAGCATTTTTCTTGCGAAAATCAAAATCCAGTGATTCACTGCAGCAATCGATGCCGTTGCAGGTGGCACCGAATCCGGGGTTGGGTGGCTCGAATATGCGGTGATCCAGACATGCAGGCAGTATAGGCTCCTGCTTGAAGATGCTGACCCACCATCTTGACAAGTCAAAACATCTAGAAGGAAGGAATTTAAGCTTCTGAGGGCCCTGCAGGTCAATCCATGAAAAGATGCCCATTGAGATAAGGTGAATGTCACATCTGGGCTGAGCCAACACTGGGACTGGAGGTCCAGCTCCATGATGTCAACCTTGTGACCCACATTTGTTTATGTGACAGGCATGGGAGGTGGTAGAAAAAGTCCTAGCAGGCAAAGGAGTCTGTTAAGGCCAAGGCTCACTGTTGCTTTCACAAGAAGTATGTTGAATCAGTCTCTGGTGTGATGTGGATGTTTTTACTAATTAGGTTGGACTTTTTATTATCTGTACTGATGGATTGCGCAGAAGTGTTAAAAAAGAGAAGATTTAAAAAAATACATATTGGACTCAATCCATTTGACCATCACCTCATGTCTGGGTCCAGGGTTTTTGCATCTTCTCAACACCCAGCTTCTCTTAGCAGGTACTTCAACAAGACAATATTTACAGCAGGACTGAGCAGTGGCAGCTGGTGATCTTTGAAAGTGGTGAGGCATAATTATTCCAAGAAGTTTACCACATTTTTGTCTTTCAGAATTTTTCTTGGGAGTTCCCTGTATGTTTAAAATTACCTTCTTTTTGCCAATGGCAGCCAGTTTGTTATAGGTACACCCCATGCCAAGAATTGCATATAGTATTCCACTACCAGAATTCTGCCATTGGAACTGCCCATTTATAATGAAGCTGTATGTCAAAATTCCCCTCAAGTTTTTTAGATCCAGTATTTTATAATGGTTTGCTTCCCTCAACCCGCACCTTCAGCCCAACTTCGCCATAGGTGCCCTCTCTGAGACGAAGAATTGCATCCAGTATTCCAGCACACGCATTTTGCCTTGGTGCCCTCCCTTACGCCAAGAAAATACCTCAAATGTTCCAGCGCCAGCATTATGCCACATGGGCCCCATGCCAAAAATTGTCTCCAGTATGCAGCCACCGGCATTATTCCAAAGGGGGCCCTTTGCTAAGAATTACTTCTAGTGGGTCAGGTCCTGCATTTTGCCATGTGTTCCCCTTCCCTATGCTAAGAAATATCTGCAATATGCCAACGGCAGCATGTTACCTTGGGTGCAGCCAAAAGTCCAGATTATATTGAGTATGCCATGGCCGGCAGCAGAATCATTATCATAAAACACACAAACAAAAACACTCTTACTCACTCACACTCTCACTCGTATTCACTGCTTTCAAATTGACTCTCTTCCCCCTAGCCCATTCTTACTCACACTGTCTCACTCATTGTCACTTATATTCACTCGCACTCACTGCTATTCACATACAAATGTACTCCTACTCACCAGTTTTCACTCTCACAAACTCCCACACACTCATGTTTTCACACTCACTGACACTGCCTGGCGTAACTGCACCAGCTGCCCCTCTGACTCACTTCCATTCCCTCTCACAGTTTCCATTTACTCACTCATTCACTCCTTCTAACACACCCACAGTCCTTCACCCACTTGCTCACATGCACTTTCACTCATCCGTGTACCCTCTCAAACCCAGATTTTCACTATTTTTCACTCTCATTGGCACTCTCATACACACACAGACACACACTCTTAGTATCATTCACTATCAATCATGACCGGCTTTAGCTCTGGTTGCGCCTGGTGCTACGATCTTTGTTCGCGCCCACGTAAACCGCCTTCTCTGCGGATTCCTTCATTACAACCCTCCAATGGTGCCCCTAATATCACCATAGCCCCTCTATCACATGCATTTACATTTTTATAGCATTACTCATCCCAATGTAGGGTGTCAGAGTGTTTTACATCACCCATATAAGTACATATTATGCAGAGACAATGACTCATATAAGTATGTAAATCAATGTATATCAATTGTCACATAAGTGAATGAAGAGTACAAGGCGTAGGAGTCACTTGTCATCCACACAGGTAGGTATTTGTTACTTGATCTGGGGAAACACAAACTCGGGGGTCGTCTGTTTTTTAATAAGAATATATTATTATCAAAAGTAATCCTTTTTGCAACCTTACAATAACGAAAGATTGGGTGGAAAACAATAAAGTTCTAAACCCATGCCTTGTATCATGCTGCTATTTGATTCTGGCTTATAGCTTACTGTATACCAAAAAGGGGACACTGTTCCTAATGCAAGGTGCAAAAGTCACCCGTGCAAAAGGGTGCAAAAAAGTCACCCGTTTAAAAACAGGGGAAGAAAAGAGAAAGAACAGGGATCCTAGGTAACAGTCCCCACTAGTGATAGGAAAACCATGTTGTTGTCCTCTGTTGCCCTCACACACCCCGAAAGGTGTCATGCTTCATCATTGGGCAGTTGCTCCTCGTAGGGCCGGCGCTGCAATTCCCTACGGGTTCCCCGAAGGGTCTCTTTATCGGAGATCTTTTTATAGGACTGCCGGTTGATGCATGTGGGTGTGTGGGGTGTGGGGAATGGGTTTGTTCATGTTCAATTGAGGGTAATAAATTGACGTGCAAGTGTGATATAAAAGTAGGGTCACCATGCAGCGAAGGTAAATTGGTGTACCCAGAGTAAACTGCTAATTAAAATCTAGCCCCAATGGCATACTATGCCCGGGTATAGAACGACATAGGTCAACATGTTTCGCGCCTATATTGCCATAAGGATCGTTGGCGCTTCTTCAGGACCAGAGCTATAGTGTGTAAGGTGCACGTGAAAGATAACTAAAAAATACCCTCACATAAATCAGGGCGGCGCAGTAACCTGTATGCCCAGCTTCTGGCTACAACTGCATGGTGGAACCGCTCCTGATCAGTACATAAATCAGGGCGGCGCAGTAACCTGTATGCCCAGCTTCTGGCTACAACTGCATGGTGGAACCGCTCCTGATCAGTACATTTCCAGAGTCCAATGCATTTCGGGAAATATTCTTCCCTTCATCAGGGGCAGTATCCTGCAGTGATGGAATGAAGAAAATGCCTCCTCTATTCTGTGGTTAGGATCATAAATACTCCTTGTTTTAGCGACAATCAGCCGTCAGTCTCTAGCACTCAGGAATCGATACTGTCAAATCCGCAAAAGATCCCCACCTCAAATTCCTCCTAGAATATCGATGTAAGTTTCTCCTAGTCTCTTCTTGGTCCGTGTTCTGCCCTGTCCTAGTGTAGAAGGAGATTCACCGAATCTTCATCTACACTAGGACAGGGCAGATATTCTAGGAGGAATTTGAGGTGGGGATCTTTTGCAATTTATAATTTATAAATTGCATTTATAATTTAGGAGCATGGACACTGGACCTTAAAAAGCTCCTTGGTCCCCCCCCCCTCTTTTGTTGAAGTAGTTATAGCTTACTGTGCCATATTAGGAGTATAACAGGATCTCTGTGACACAAGACAGTAACCCACTGAGCTATCTAGATAAAATACAATTCTCTGATCTGCATGTTGCAGGTTATGCTTTGCAGAAGGCACATTATCCCACTGTGCTACTTTATACTGAGCCCAAACTGTGATTAAACAAACCCAAGATCTCTCCAGCAAGTATATTATTCACCAGACTTAATTTGACATTTCTATAATCACTGAAAAATGCTGGGTACACAAGGAACTCTGCAGCAGGTACCTTAAACCTCATAAGACGTTTCAAAATGAAGCCCCCGAGCGTGACACCCTTTGTGGAGGCATCAGGGGCACTGCCCTCAATCACTCACAAACATTTGCACACATGCACAGAGACACAATTTATTTTTACTTACCATGCTTTCTTTGATGACACCGTGGAGGCTACATTGTAGCAGCAGACCAGCAAGAGTGACACCCTAGTTACCAGCACAGCAACCGAGGGTTGATGTTTTCACCCGGATTTCTTTCATCTGTGCATGCAGTGTTGTTCTGGAGTGTAGAGTGTGAGAGTGCAGTGTGCAAGGGTATGGTTGTGGAATAGTAAGAGGTGAGAGTATGTGTGGGGGAGTATTTGATTTATTTATTTCTTGTAGATAGTTGTGATTTTTAAGCTGTCATCACATGTATAACATTAGCTGAATCATGAAGACAAGTCAGTGTGATAGCAAGTGTAATAATTTATATATTTTTTATAATGTGAAAGTTTTGACAAAAACTGTAAGAAGGACTACTTGGTCTGTGTGGAAAATCATGTTTTGTATGCCCCAATATAGAGCTTTGAAGAGCCAGTAATTAAAAATATAGGTCTAGAGTGTTACTTTGTATACACTTTTGGTCTTTCCCCCCCCTGTTCCCTGGCCTTTTTGAATTATTCTTTTTAGGGGGGCGCCTAGCTGATGTTGGCTACATTGTAGCAGCAGAGCAGGAATATGGTGTTGAACATTGAAACTAGCAATCCATGATTTTCACTGAGGAACCAGCCAGAGCAGAGGTTTGAAAAGGGCAAGGCCGACCTCTATCCTTCTCTCAGCTTCTCGATAGTACTGGAAGCATAACCCCATAGGAAGCTGGAACATTGCTTGGGATACTGCCCCTGATGCTCGGTGTGTGTTCTCTTTGGCCTAATAGATACGGTGATGTGTTCCCTCTCAGCCACATTTTAGCAGATAGTCTGGCACATGCATCAACGTAGGCTTTTGCAATTCCTAAATAGCGATTTTTAAAGGAATCATTATTTAGGAATCGCAAAAGCCTATGCATGTAGGAATCGCTATGAAAATAGCGATTCCTAAACATTCCTTAATTGCTACTCGCAAATTGCTAGTCGCAATTAAGGAATGCTGTCCCATTAATTTTTATGTTCCAGTGGGTACTCGCAAATTGCTCATGCAATGTCAAGGGTGCAAGGGTGCACATGACACCCTGTTGCACCCCTGAAATTGATCTCTGCACATATGTTGCACACACACATGCACTAAGGGCATGTGTGTGCGCAACATGAAACTTTGAAAAATGCACAAAAGTGCATTTTTCAAAGTTTTAGCAAATTATCATGAAGTTCAACTTCATGGTAATTTGCTACTCCTATTAGCGAAATCGCTAATTTTTTAACTTTTAATGCATTGCATTTAAGGAATATCAATATGGGATTCCTTAAATGCAATCGCAATTTAATGAATCGCAATTTAGAGATTCCTTAAATTGCGATTTTTGCATTTGGGATGATGCATCCCAAATGCAAAAATACCGGTGGCAAAGGGGCGGATTCTGAGAATCTGCCCGTTTACGACCGGTATTTGGTTTGATGCATGGGACCCATACTGTCCAGGCTGAGGCATGCACAGGAGGTATGCTAAATAAAATGGATTGTGCCTGTGTGGGGAGATCATAGTTGAATCATGCCCCTCAGTCATGCGCAATCCACATATTCACCTATAGAGTATTGTGTTATTTACCACACTCTGTAGCTGGATCATGCCTCAGCCCCCTCTGCCCCACCTCCTCCCCCCCCCCCTTCTGTCAATAGGAGCCTGGAGATGGGCTGAGAGGCATGACCAGCACACTGGAAGTGTTAATGATAACAGAAAGTCATGTTTTCATGAACACTATGCATTTAAATAATTAGCATTGGTAGCACCTCACAGGAGGCAGGGCTGTGCCCTGTAGGCCCTGATATGAAGCCGCCACTGGGTATAGGCTCAGATATTCCTTCAGACCACATTGGAGAGCTTTCTCTCCCAGTTCTGGAAACAGATTCGAGACAGATAGAGGACCTCTGCAGGTACCAGCAAGTCTTTTTATAGGACGTAGAGAGTCTTTCTTATCTCCGGGGTCCCGAAATCATCTATCTTTTTATGGTGGTGTACATGCCTTTAGGAGGTGCCCCTAAGAGGCTGACACAAATAAAATATTCATCTGCAAAGCAAATATGTCTCACGTGTTTTGCTGTATGAGGTGTTTGCTGTGATGGGTGTAAGTTGTTGGATGTATTTTGATACAGAAACAGATTTTGATACAGAAACAGACAACACAGCTATATACACGTGACACACACCCAGTTGCAAGGATACACACATGCAGCACCTACAGTCTCATTTGCAGCCAGACAACATACCTATAGATGTGTAGATAGAAGGTTTGATGATTGTGTGGTTGAAAGGCTAGATTGATCTGTAGAAAAGGCAATGGAGTGTGGGCCAATAGGTGGGCGCAGAGGCAGTAGCTGGTTGAATGGTAGTGTGGATGGATTGATGGACAAATGATTGTTGAATTGCATGGGAGCAGGTAGATAGAAGGGTGATAAATCGTTGGATGTATAGATGTGGGAAGAGGTGTGTGGGTTTTTTTGCTCCTTGTTTAAGTTCCCATTGTACCAATTAGGTTTTCTTAGATCTTTTCAATTTGGAAGTGGTGGGGGATAGTTTGTTCATATTGCAGGAGAACTCAGCCCTAAAGCTGTAGTTCCTTGAAAGTGCCACAATTCGATTCTGTAGTCATATGGAGTGGATCAAGTAGTCAAGGTACTTCCTTCTTTTCAGTCAATATGATGAAGGTCTATAGATTTTGCAGTTTCCATCACTGGTTTACCAGACAAGGTTACATTAAGGTTATAGTTTTAAAATAAATGAATACGTGGTCTGACAGTGGAATTTGAAATGGTTAGAGATTCGTATATGGTATGTTCGAATTTCAGATTCTGGATTGAGACCTTTTTTGTGGTTAGGCAATGTGGCACTAGTTTTTGCTCAATAGGAATGGTTTGAGGATGGTTGTATGGTTGCCTTGGTCTTTTTTCCCAGTAGAGGTTTTAGAAGTCATGATTGGAATCTCTACAGTGAGCCATTGGAACGAGGAGATTATTGAATTGATCAGTTTGTATTTAAGACATTTATTGAGCATAAGGGCGCTTTTTCTGTTCTACAGAGGCAAATGTATACTAGTGACAAGAAAGTATCAAATATTGGTACAGAGAAAATGCATAATGAGTGTTTGAGAGTGCAATAGTCTCAAAGTCACTGGTATGGGTGAAGACAGATATGCAAGTTGCATTAGAAACAACAGGCCTACAGTTACAAAGGACAGTTTTGATGGGATGTGTTGGAGGTGGGTCACTGGGTTGACTGGAAGTGATTAGTCTGAGGTTAGTTCAGCATATATTATATTTGATTTTGTTTAGTGAGTCCAGTGTTAAAAGGGTCAGTGTTTACTCATTGTGCCACTTCATACAAAGACCAACCCTTTGCAAGGTACCTTGGTCCTACCACATTAGGAACCATGCAGCATGAATTGCCAGGCTATATTCCTTTTGAATGGTAACAGAAGCAACCCCAAACTAGTTTTGGTCTTTTTGGGCCACTTCTGGAAGGTGTAGTTTGAGTTCTCTAGTAGAGAGCCACAGCTGAGCATACTCACCAAAATAATGGGTGGAATGAGTGAAATAATCTTAACCACTGATAGGTACTCTAGGTCATAGTCCAAGCCATTGTTTTTCTGTTCACTGTGCCATTTCAGAAAAGAACCAATGATATGCAAGTCGACTTTGATCCTCCTGTCCCAATAGGTACAGTCCAAATAAACCTTCCATGCACGCCTCTTCAAAAGGGAACAAAAAGAAACTCAGATCAGTTTTGAAAATCAATAACAGGACATTATAGTTGTCATGCTCCAACAAGTGGAAGGGGATACATCAATCATCGGCTCAGTGTCCTGATGTTTGTGATTTTAGCATCCATGTTAGAGCAGGGCATTTTCAGCACTAATTTCTAAATTATAAGCCTTCCATTTCTTTTATTTGAATAGCAGTTCAATTTACTGTATTTTGAAAGTTTTATATAGCGTGGACAGGATCTTTGCAGATATCAGAGCGCTTTACACAGAAGGGGTACATGAGGGAACATAGTCAAAACACTTAAGTCATACAGTATACAATACAAATAAATGAGGGAACAGCCAAACATGTAAATCAGTGAATCACTAATACAAATAATGCATATGTGCAACGGGGTCAGACAAATAATACAGATCGTTGCCTTTTCTTAAGGTGCCCTACTTAACAGTTCAGGTGTATTTTACCATGAGGATAGCTTTTACTTCTTTCTTAAACAGTGTAGTGGACGAGATGAGCCTAGTTTCGGGGGGGAGTGAGTTCCAGATTCTGGGTGCCATTCCTGAGAAGGAGCGTTTATATGTTTTTTCCTTCCGGAATCTACGAGGTTTCAGCAGAAGATTGTTTGTGCCTCTAGTTTTTCTAGCGCTGCCAGAAATTGTCAACTTCTGAGTGAGGTAGCCAGGAGAGTTCAGGTGTATCGCCTTGTGTGTCATGCAGGCGATTTTCAGATGTATTCTGGCTTCAAAAGGCATCCAGTTCAGGGATTTCAAGTCAGGTGTAATATGAGAGTGCTTTTTTGACCCAGTTATGAGCCTCGCTGCAGCGTTTAGAGAAGCTCTTAGAGGTGCGGTAGTAGTTAGCGGGAGTCCGCAGAGGGCGACGCTGCCATATTCTATTCGAGGGATGACTAGTGCTTGTACTGCGGTTTGGAAGTCATTGGCTGGGAGGAATGCTTTAAGTTTCCTCAGGGTATTGATTTGGAAATTCGCTCCCTTAGTAGCCTTGTTGATGTGTTGCTGCATGTTGAGATTGGTGTCGAGGGTTATGCCTAGAGATTTTGCTGAATCCACGATGGTGGGTTGGACATTGAGTGCAGTAAGGTGTTTAAGCCAACTTTGAGTGGTGGAGATCTTCGTTGGAGGTGATATCAGAAGGAACTCTGTTTTCAGAGCATTGAGTTTGAGATGATTATCGGCCAGCCAGGATTGGGTGCTTCTGATCGTTGAGTTCAGGAGCAGAATGTCTTTGGGGGATTGTAATTTGAGATATAGTTGGGTGTCATCGGCGTACATGTGAAAGTGTAAGTTGGATGCTTGTAGCAAGGTGGTGAGAGGTTCCATCACTAAGTTGAACAAAGTTGGGGATAGTGAGGATCCTTTGGGGACACCCAGCGTTACCGGTATTGGCGATGACATCAGATTGTTGCTCTTGAACTTCTGCGATCTGGTGTAGAGTATTAAACCTGAAAAAAAAGTAAATAGAAATTTCCGTGCCTTGCTCTTACCAAACGTGGCTGACTAAAGGGAGTTTGAACTACAAAGGAGCCCAAGAGGGGAAAAATTAACAATATTTCACTTGGGTTGTAGTTAATAATACATGAAACGATTTTGTTAACCTTTAAAAATGTATTATTTTTTTTTGCAATTTTATATAGTGCAGACATTACCGGAAGGCATCAGACTGCTTTACAACAGTGCCCGGATACATGGGTTAGAGCAAGTTCCAGTTACAGTAGTTAAAATCAGACTTTTACATCGGTGGATGCATGCAGGACTTGCCACATGAGACAATTGCAGCAGTTGGTCAAAGGTTGTACACAGTTAAAGCATCGATTTAGATGGTGTGGGTCACATAACTAGGGCAATATGGATCCTGGTGGAGAGATTACCTAGGTATTGAGGCAGGTGATTAACCAAGGTGTCTGTCAAATAGGAGGAGCTTGATGTCCTTTCTGAAGGTGACTAGGCAGGTGGTTAAGCGGAGTGAGGGAGACAGAGAGTACCAGATTCTTGTGGTACTACAAGAGAATGACCGGCTCATGGATCATTCTTGACAAAAAGTGGGAGGTTCCAGGAGCAGGGGTTAGGCATTTCTGGAACCCCTATTAGCTTCAGAGATTTTCAGTTTCTCGTTTAGATAGGATGGTAAAGAGGAGTGCATTACCCTGTGGGTAATGAAGGCGGTTTTGAATTGGGCCCATGCTTAGATGGGAAGCCATTGGAGGTTTGGCAGGAGAGGAGAAATGTGGTCAAAGTTCTTGACACCTAAAACGAAGCATGCTGCATGTAGTGTTGCTCTCAGTGGGCCTACTTGACCTTGGGGAACGCATGAGAGAAGGGCAATTCCATAATTAGTCTGGAGAGAACGAGACTGCACAATTGTTTTGAGGTCTTGATCTGGGATCACTTGTCTGATGCCCCAAAGCTGCCTAAATTGGTGTTGTGCACTTAAGGGCAATGCTGCGACGTGGCTGTGAAGATGGAGATGACTGTCAAGAGTGATACCAAGTGATCTGGCATTCTGGACAATGACAGGGCAGCCATCCAGGGCCAGAAAATTAGCCTTCTATTCCTGTACTGGAGTTTTTGCTTTCAGGGGTGAAATCAAAAGAAATTCTGCTTTAGTTGGGTTGAGTTTTAGATGGTGGTTAGACATCAAGTTTTGAATCTTTAAGAGCATGATTAAAAGCCGGGCAACATCTCCAGGGGGTGTGATTTTTCATGTATATTTGAGTGTCATCGGCGTAGTGGTGGAAGAGAATCCCAGAGTTTCTGAGAACCAACCATAGTAGTTCTAGGTACAGGGTAAAGAAGGTTGGGGAAAGGATCAAGCCTTGAGGGACCCCTTGATTTACACTGACTGAGAATGGTTGATTAGGTATGAGGAGAACCAATTGAGGATTATGCTTCCACATCCAATTCTTTGTTCTAGAGTGCAAAAGACATTCAGATGGTTGAGATTGTCAAATGCAGCAGATATATCCAGGATTACCAGGAGGCAGGAGTTCCCGGAGTCGAGGATTCTAAGCGAGTCATCATCTATTTGGAGAATTGCAATTTCTGTACTGTAGCCCTGGCAGAAAACTGATTGTCACAAAACTACAGGGTAGAGAAGGGCCCGAGGGGAATTATTGTTATAGACCTATCAGCACCTTGTCCCCCAACTATACATACTCAATACAAGGAAGATGCCGCAGGTCTTTTATACAATCCAGACACAGTAGGGGAATCTCAAAGGTATTCCGCAAGAGAGGCTGGAGTAACAGGATAGACAAAGGGATACAGAAGGTGAGAAAAGTACCCATCAGCCCACTCAATAGTGGAAGCTCGTCATTTGGGATTTTCAAATGTAAAAGGTTGGTGTCCAACAAGCACTGCCTCAAGTGGATACTGAGGCTAGCTTAGGACCCAATGGTTGAACCCTCAACCAGAGCAAATGACAGCATAAGTGGCCGAAAAGGGCTTAGTTGCAGTGCTCAAAGGAATAAGAAAATGTGAGAAAAAGGAAAATGATCCATGTGATTTTAAAAATGCCTACCTTGACGTCAACAAGAAAACTTTATTGGGTGTGCCCGTCAAGATGGTATGATTAAAAACAGAGTGATAATAGCAAGAAAGATGGTTTGCTATTTACCATAGATGTTCTCTGGTCAACATGTTTCAGCCTATAAAGGCTTTCGTCAGGACCTATGTATCACTACAGCAACACTTACTTCATAACGTGTGAAAAAAGAAATATAGATATTTTCATGGGTGGTGTATCCCCTCCTGTTAAAAAGAGAAAAAGGAAAAAAAATGGAAAAGAAAACAGAGACATACAAACGCAACTTCAGTTCATTCTAGTAACAGTCACGTGTATGTGTATTATTACAATATTTTCAGTTTAGTCACTTACCCAACTTTGTGGGATCAGGAACCTCACCTCACCTGGCGACAGCTCAGGCTAAAGGAGGCCACGCACTGAAAGAAATTCATTCAGAGTGGTGTTGTAGTTTATTTAAGTTCATCTTAAATGCAGCTATTTTCCAGATTACATACAGCGGCAGACTCAGGCAGTCATTGGCTAAAGATGTGTAGTGGTTCATATTGTATAGACCAGATGCTACACCCAATGTACCCTACACCTGCTCAGGTGACAAAAAAACACCTCAATGGAGGTGTGCATAGATGGTATTGGTTTGGATTACAACTGTGTTTCTTTGTTGACACTTGACTCATAATCATAAATACAAAGTTTGTGCCATCCGTTGTTTTAGATATAGTCTGAACAGACAGTAAATTAAAAAACAAAAAATACTAGTGTTTGTCTCAAAATCCTATCAAGGATAGAAAGCGTGCTGAAGCTCTGTCAAAATGAAGGAGAAAATGCATTCCTACATGACAGACCCCTGATAAAAGGTAAGCAACAAGTTCTACATAGGCGCTACCCAACATTTTTTTCAAAACGCTGAAAGAGAGAACGAGATTGCGTCTAAACCGTCCCTGCCTGGTCACCTACCTCTCCGTCGTTGCCTCTGGCTAACGCTGAGCCGAGGGGGAGGTAGTGTGCCAGTATAGGTTGAAAGGTAATAAAGGGACAGGGCGGACCAGAGAGAGACACTTCTAGTCTACTCTCCTATTGGATAGTCCCCGCATGCTGAAAAAACCCATCACGATTGGTTAAACAGAAAACCGCTACTGCACAGCTCAAGATGCGATAAGCATCTCGTTTATCAAGGAGACCTCACCAGAAGGCGGACCGCGTGGAGACACACACAGGCAAGGAATCCCATTGGTTAAAAGTTTAGACAGGAAATAATAGGTAGGTATCATTCCGTTTCCTGTCGGTGAAAGCCGCAAGCAAAAAACAGACCGCTACTAGACACTAGCCACAAGCGGACCTGATTGGTCCAATTCGGATAACCGGAAATGCTTAGAAAAATGCAGAGAAAGGCTGACACTGTTCCGCTTCCTTTTCAAGCCGACCCAGCATAGAAAGAACCGCTCTGATTGGTTCTTGATTCAAAACTGGAAATCTTCATGTTCCGCCAATAGGTGGACAATGGCAAACATGTATTAACGCACTATAGACAAGAGAACTCAACTCAATGTTATTAAACACTAAACTGACCGTTTTGGTGTGTAACAAGCACACAATTAAGTGCATGTAATGAGTGGATAATAACATATTCCCACAGTCGCCTTATCTCAATCTCACACGTAGGATCTAGTCACCAGTTTGCATTAAGTTAGTACCAACTAGCTGGGCAATAATGCCAATCTGTCAATGCCCTTTCGATAGGGCCATCCATTGGTCCTATCATATGCTGTTGGTCAACGCAGAATATGTTGGCAGTACCCACGTTCTCAAAGTCCGGCTCGCGAGGACGATCAAAACGCAGGTTGCAATGTCTTGACGGACCTGACTAGGAGAACTGTAGTCTTCCTAAAGTGACACCCCTCTGTCGGTGACAAAGTCAAGAGTGATGTTCCCTTGACTTCCTAGACCTAGTGGACACCCGAATGTTAATGTGTGGACCGGCAGATGACCTCAATCGCTCATAGTTAGACCACAGGGAAAAACCATTGTACTGTATAAGGGTAACACCAATATTTGGGAGGCTTCTAGAACCCAAACCCTATCTGATACACAGTAGGTGGTATTATAGCTGTAACCACGGGATATCGTCGTTCAATCCCTCTGTATCGCACATCAATTTATGGATCCATCTCTGCTCCTTTCTTAATAGAAACTGGGACACATCTGTGACATGCTGGGGTATGTAAGGTTGCTCTAGCACTACCCATTGGAGTTCATCCGGTTGGTGTCTCACAGTAAGGAAGTGTGAGGTCAGACGAGTCGCTTGTTTGTTACGCCTGATCGTGCTCTTATGTTCTTGTATACGTAGCTTGATCTTTCTCGTAGTCATACCTACGTATCTTAAATTGCACGGGCAGGTGATTAAGTACTCACTACTTACTTAATCACCTGCCCGTGCAATTTAAGATACGTAGGTATGACTACGAGAAAGATCAAGCTACGTATACAAGAACATAAGAGCACGATCAGGCGTAACAAACAAGCGACTCGTCTGACCTCACACTTCCTTACTGTGAGACACCAACCGGAGGAACTCCAATGGGTAGTGCTAGAGCAACCTTACATACCCCAGCATGTCACAGATGTGTCCCAGTTTCTATTAAGAAAGGAGCAGAGATGGGTCCATAAATTGATGTGCGATACAGAGGGATTGAACGACGATATCCCGTGGTTACAGCTATAATACCACCTACTGTGTATCAGATAGGGTTTGGGTTCTAGAAGCCTCCCAAATATTGGTGTTACCCTTATACAGTACAATGGTTTTTCCCTGTGGTCTAACTATGAGCGATTGAGGTCATCTGCCGGTCCACACATTAACATTCGGGTGTCCACTGGGTCTAGGAAGTCAAGGGAACATCACTCTTGACTTTGTCACCGACAGAGGGGTGTCACTTTAGGAAGACTACAGTTCTCCTAGTCAGGTCCGTCAAGGCATTGCAACCTGCGTTTTGATCGTCCTCGCGAGCCGGACTTTGAGAACGTGGGTACTGCCAACATATTCTGCATTGACCAACAGCATATGATAGGACCAATGGATGGCCCTATCGAAAGGGCATTGACAGATTGGCATTATTGTCCAGCTAGTTGGTACTAACTTAATGCAAACTGGTGACTAGATCCTACGTGTGAGATTGAGATAAGGCGACTGTGGGAATATGTTATTATCCACTCATTACATGCACTTAATTGTGTGCTTGTTACACACCAAAACGGTCAGTTTAGTGTTTAATAACATTGAGTCGAGTTCTCTTGTCTATAGTGCGTTAATACATGTTTGCCATTGTCCACCTATTGGCGGAACATGAAGATTTCCGGTTTTGAATCAAGAACCAATCAGAGCGGTTCTTTCTATGCTGGGTCGGCTTGAAAAGGAAGCGGAACAGTGTCAGCCTTTCTCTGCATTTTTCTAAGCATTTCCGGTTATCCGAATTGGACCAATCAGGTCCGCTTGTGGCTAGTGTCTAGTAGCGGTCTGTTTTTTGCTTGCGGCTTTCACCGACAGGAAACGGAATGATACCTACCTATTATTTCCTGTCTAAACTTTTAACCAATGGGATTCCTTGCCTGTGTGTGTCTCCATGCGGTCCGCCTTCTGGTGAGGTCTCCTTGATAAACGAGATGCTTATCGCATCTTGAGCTGTGCAGTAGCGGTTTTCTGTTTAACCAATCGTGATGGGTTTTTTCAGCATGCGGGGACTATCCAATAGGAGAGTAGACTAGAAGTGTCTCTCTCTGGTCCGCCCTGTCCCTTTATTACCTTTCAACCTATACTGGCACACTACCTCCCCCTCGGCTCAGCGTTAGCCAGAGGCAACGACGGAGAGGTAGGTGACCAGGCAGGGACGGTTTAGACGCAATCTCGTTCTCTCTTTCAGCGTTTTGAAAAAAATGTTGGGTAGCGCCTATGTAGAACTTGTTGCTTACCTTTTATCAGGGGTCTGTCATGTAGGAATGCATTTTCTCCTTCATTTTGACAGAGCTTCAGCACGCTTTCTATCCTTGATAGGATTTTGAGACAAACACTAGTATTTTTTGTTTTTTAATTTACTGTCTGTTCAGACTATATCTAAAACAACGGATGGCACAAACTTTGTATTTATGATTATGAGTCAAGTGTCAACAAAGAAACACAGTTGTAATCCAAACCAATACCATCTATGCACACCTCCATTGAGGTGTTTTTTTGTCACCTGAGCAGGTGTAGGGTACATTGGGTGTAGCATCTGGTCTATACAATATGAACCACTACACATCTTTAGCCAATGACTGCCTGAGTCTGCCGCTGTATGTAATCTGGAAAATAGCTGCATTTAAGATGAACTTAAATAAACTACAACACCACTCTGAATGAATTTCTTTCAGTGCGTGGCCTCCTTTAGCCTGAGCTGTCGCCAGGTGAGGTGAGGTTCCTGATCCCACAAAGTTGGGTAAGTGACTAAACTGAAAATATTGTAATAATACACATACACGTGACTGTTACTAGAATGAACTGAAGTTGCGTTTGTATGTCTCTGTTTTCTTTTCCATTTTTTTTCCTTTTTCTCTTTTTAACAGGAGGGGATACACCACCCATGAAAATATCTATATTTCTTTTTTCACACGTTATGAAGTAAGTGTTGCAGTAGTGATACATAGGTCCTGACGAAAGCCTTTATAGGCTGAAACATGTTGACCAGAGAACATCTATGGTAAATAGCAAACCATCTTTCTTGCTATTATCACTCTGTTTTTAATCATACCATCTTGACGGGCACACCCAATAAAGTTTTCTTGTTGACGTCAAGGTAGGCATTTTTAAAATCACATGGATCATTTTCCTTTTTCTCACATTTTCTTATTCCTTTGAGCACTGCAACTAAGCCCTTTTCGGCCACTTATGCTGTCATTTGCTCTGGTTGAGGGTTCAACCATTGGGTCCTAAGCTAGCCTCAGTATCCACTTGAGGCAGTGCTTGTTGGACACCAACCTTTTACATTTGAAAATCCCAAATGACGAGCTTCCACTATTGAGTGGGCTGATGGGTACTTTTCTCACCTTCTGTATCCCTTTGTCTATCCTGTTACTCCAGCCTCTCTTGCGGAATACCTTTGAGATTCCCCTACTGTGTCTGGATTGTATAAAAGACCTGCGGCATCTTCCTTGTATTGAGTATGTATAGTTGGGGGACAAGGTGCTGATAGGTCTATAACAATAATTCCCCTCGGGCCCTTCTCTACCCTGTAGTTTTGTGTAATTCTGTGCTGCCACGGCTGCGGGCCCTATTTGTTTCCCTTTTCTTGTCTTTCTTTGTTCATTTAGGCGATTGGGTACATCAATTTTGCCTTGCAGTTTATCTTTTTCCAGCATTACTATGGCAGACTTTGGTGGCCTAGGTTATGATGATGAAATGTTATCATCCATTTTAAGTGAGAACCCCAGCATGCTGGATCAATTACCAACCACGACCCCCACAGTAGTAGGAGATTGGGAAACAGTACTCAATCTCAAGAAAAGCCTCTCTCGCACATCAGTGCATGGACAGATCATGGCGGAGTATTTACACGGTAAATGCGCACCTACAGGATTGATAGTGACTAACGCACCCAGGCTTTTCCTGACGGATAAAGCCTTCGTTAAGGATTGGTCACTAATAGTGTGGCGCTGTACTAGGGACTGGCTCATTCTGATTATCACAACAGCCAAGAGAATAGCAGATGCCATCTTAATTGAGATACAAGTCCTAGAAGGGCAGATTAAGACCACTCTCACTACTAAGAAGTTTGAGAAACAACAGGAAGACTCAAACAAGGCCAACAAAGAATACAGAGATCCAATATTCTTTGCGAAGATAGAGAAGTTTAAGAAAGACCTAGAGAAATTCTCACATGAGAAGATATATCCATACACTAGTGAGAACTACAATCCTAATGATTCAAACAAACCGAAAACAACCGGTTCCTCTTATGCTACCTCTTCAGATTCTGAATCATCTGATACTGAAAAGGGTAACACCAGTCAATGGAGAGGCAAGGGCCGACAGGCTCGAGCCAATCGCAGGTATAGTGGGCGAGGGAATATGTACCAACCGGGACCATGGTGGCCACCAGCCCCGTGGGGATATCCCCAATTCCCCCCTCCAATGTCACACTATCCAATGCAGCCCCAGTACTTTGACAGCCAGGCTTTTTTAGGACAGGGCCGAGGCTGGAATCGGGGCAGGCGGAGAGGCCACAACCAAGTTCAGTGGGCAGACGAACCAGAGAACTCAACACCTCGCAACAAATGAGGTCAGACACAGCAGGTGCAGAGACAGAAGAGGATCTTGTGGTGAACCTGAGCACTCGGACACTCACTACGAGTGAATGCAAGTTACTCAACAGAGGCCTTGGATTTGTACCGACTAATAATGGGGACTCTTTTCAGATTCGAGGTGAAATTGAGAGATTTTTTAGAACTGTAAGGCTTCATCATCTCTTCAGAGATAAAGAGTCGGAAGACCCAACTGTTGATAGGAACACAGGCTTGAGGGTTAAATCCACCTTCATGCCCTTACTCCAACAAGTACCATCCAGAGTGGGTGCTTTTGAAGCAGCAGTTCTACATGATTTGAAATCACTTGACTTCTCTAAAGATGACAATTACCAGAATCTGTCTAAGGCAGAGAGGAATGCTCTCATAACTTTGTCAAAAGACACTAACATTGTTATAAAGCCAGCCGACAAGGGGGGTGCCATAGTGGTTCAAGATGCCACCTCGTACAGGACTGAGTGCCTTAGACAACTAGGCAACACTCTTTTTTATGCCCCTTTGGATGAGAACCCAACCTTGAGGCTGACGAATGAGATCAAATGTCTAGTGGAAGAAGCAAGCAGTGAAGGCTGGATCACAGCACATGAAGCCGTTTTCCTAATGACTAAATTTCCCGTCATTCCATCATTTTACACCTTGCCCAAAATACATAAACCAACAAGACCACCACTAGGGCGTCCGATTATCTCGGGCATAGGGTCCCTTCTCGAACCCTTGTCCTCCTTTGTGGACGTGTTTCTCAGTCCACTGGTGAAGCAAATGCCATCGTACCTACAGGACACAAAGGATGTACTGCGCTTACTACCTGAAGTACAGTTTGATACAGATAAAGACATCCTGGTATCCCTGGATGTGGAATCTTTGTATACGTGTATACCCCAACTAGACACCCTTGAAACAGTACGACGACTTTTGGAGGACTCAGCACCGGATACTATAACACCGATCCCTTTCATAATGGAACTGGCAAAGTTAGCTATGACCGAAAATTTCTTTGCTTTTGAAAATGATCTGTACCTACAGGTATCGGGTACCTCAATGGGGAGCAAATTTGCGCCGAGCCTGGCGAATCTATATGTTCACCAGTTTGAAACTCAATGTGTCCTTACCACCACCAATCCACACCATCAGCAATTGATGGTGTGGAGAAGGTACATTGATGATATTTTGCTGGTATGGCGGGGAGATGAACAATCGTTACTTGCTTTCAAAGACTGGCTCAATGGCCAGAATCCATATCTGAGGTTTACCCTGGACTATAGCAAAACAGCGCTTCCTTTCCTGGACTTGTGGATCTTCCCTAAAGATGGACATCTAGCCAGCTCATTGTATCGGAAACCCATGGCCCGAAACTCGCTGTTGAGATTTGACAGCCACCATCCTCGGTCTCTTCGTGAGAACCTCCCATTTGGGCAGTTCCTGAGGGTCCGCAGGAACTGCTCAGATAAAGTGGACTTTCAATCCGAAGCCAAAGACCTGTCGACTAAATTGGTCGCACGGAAATACCCAGGGACTTTGATTAGGAAGTCCAAGAAACGGGCAGAAAACAATCACCGGGAGGCACTCTTAGCACCCCCAGTCAAGAAACCACCTCTTGATAGACTGGCGTGTGTGACTACCTTCAACTCCTCGTCATCGAAGATCCAGAAAATAATACGACACAGATGGCGCATTTTGAACAGCACCGGAGAGAACATACCATTGCCTCTGTTTGCGTTCAAGAGAGGTAGTAACCTCAAAGACGAACTAGTGCACACAAGACCACGAGTGACGCTTGAGATACCAACTGCTACGCTGTGGGATCTTCCACCAGTCCAAGGGCACTATCCCTGTGGAAACTGCTCAGTCTGCCCACAAACGAGGAAAACTCTCCATGTTGACATTGGCACTAATAAACCGTGGGCACTGAAACGTCATACCAATTGTAACAGCGAAAGAGTGATCTACTTAATCACCTGCCCGTGCAATTTAAGATACGTAGGTATGACTACGAGAAAGATCAAGCTACGTATATAAGAACATAAGAGCACGATCAGGCGTAACAAACAAGCGACTCGTCTGACCTCACACTTCCTTACTGTGAGACACCAACCGGATGAACTCCAATGGGTAGTGCTAGAGCAACCTTACATACCCCAGCATGTCACAGATGTGTCCCAGTTTCTATTAAGAAAGGAGCAGAGATGGGTCCATAAATTGATGTGCGATACAGAGGGATTGAACGACGATATCCCGTGGTTACAGCTATAATACCACCTACTGTGTATCAGATAGGGTTTGGGTTCTAGAAGCCCCCCAAATATTGGTGTTACCCTTATACAGTACAATGGTTTTTCCCTGTGGTCTAACTTTGAGCGATTGAGGTCATCTGCCGGTCCACACATTAACATTTGGGTGTCCACTGGGTCTAGGAAGTCAAGGGAACATCACTCTTGACTTTGTCACCGACAGAGGGGTGTCACTTTAGGAAGACTACAGTTCTCCTAGTCAGGTCCGTCAAGACATTGCAACCTGCGTTTTGATCGTCCTCGCGAGACGGACTTTGAGAACGTGGGTACTGCCAACATATTCTGCATTGACCAACAGCATATGATAGGACCAATGGATGGCCCTATCGAAAGGGCATTGACAGATTGGCATTATTGCCCAGCTAGTTGGTACTAACTTAATGCAAACTGGTGACTAGATCCTACGTGTGAGATTGAGATAAGGCGACTGTGGGAATATGTTATTATCCACTCATTACATGCACTTAATTGTGTGCTTGTTACACACCAAAACGGTCAGTTTAGTGTTTAATAACATTGAGTCGAGTTCTCTTGTCTATAGTGCGTTAATACATGTTTGCCATTGTCCACCTATTGGCGGAACATGAAGATTTCCGGTTTTGAATCAAGAACCAATCAGAGCGGTTCTTTCTATGCTGGGTCGGCTTGAAAAGGAAGCGGAACAGTGTCAGCCTTTCTCTGCATTTTTCTAAGCATTTCCGGTTATCCGAATTGGACCAATCAGGTCCGCTTGTGGCTAGTGTCTAGTAGCGGTCTGTTTTTTGCTTGCGGCTTTCACCGACAGGAAACGGAATGATACCTACCTATTATTTCCTGTCTAAACTTTTAACCAATGGGATTCCTTGCCTGTGTGTGTCTCCACGCGGTCCGCCTTCTGGTGAGGTCTCCTTGATAAACGAGATGCTTATCGCATCTTGAGCTGTACAGTAGCGGTTTTCTGTTTAACCAATCGTGATGAGTTTTTTCAGCATGCGGGGACTATCCAATAGGAGAGTAGACTAGAAGTGTCTCTCTCTGGTCCGCCCTGTCCCTTTATTACCTTTCAACCTATACTGGCACACTACCTCCCCCTCGGCTCAGCGTTAGCCAGAGGCAACGACGGAGAGGTAGGTGACCAGGCAGGGACGGTTTAGACGCAATCTCGTTCTCTCTTTCAGCATTTTGAAATTTTTTTTGGGTAGCGCCTATGTAGAACTTGTTGCTTACCTTTTATCAGGGTCTGTCATGTAGGAATGCATTTTCTCCTTCATTTTGACAGAGCTTCAGCACGCTTTCTATCCTTGATAGGATTTTGAGACAAACACTAGTATTTTTTGTTTTTTAATTTACTGTCTGTTCAGACTATATCTAAAACAACGGATGGCACAAACTTTGTATTTATGATTATGAGTCAAGTGTCAACAAAGAAACACAGTTGTAATCCAAACCAATACCATCTATGCACACCTCCATTGAGGTGTTTTTTGTCACCTGAGCAGGTGTAGGGTACATTGGGTGTAGCATCTGGTCTATACAATATGAACCACTACACAGGCCAGCCTGACTCCTGCAGACGCGGTCGCTCCTCCCTGCCTCCCTGCATCTTGGTATCGTAGCGCTTGCACTGCTGGCAAAATCGTCCCTGCACTTTGCTCGCACTGACTCTGAACTTAATAACCTGCTTAATTTGTGCATCTGTTATCGTAGCGCTTTCAGAAATATTTTGCCTGCTTAATTAGTGCCTCTTGTGATCGTAGCGCTAGCACTGCTGCCAAAATCGACCCTGTGCTTGCTCGCAGTAACTTTGTATTTATTTGCCTGCTTATACTTGTACCTGCCCAGCTGCTGTATCGCTCATTGAACATCGTGCCCCAATCTCGTCCTATATGGCTGTTGTTGTTGTCTGCTGCCATTTTGTGTTGTGCCTCCAGCCCATCCCCCACGCTCCCGCCTCCCAGCTGACCCTCCCACCCACTGGCTACCAGGATAGTCCCGTCCGGAGAAGCCCTGTGGCCAGCCTGACTCCTGCAGACGCGGTCGCTCCTCCCTGCCTCCCTGCATCTTGGTATCGTAGCGCTTGCACTGCTGGCAAAATCGTCCCTGCACTTTGCTCGCACTGACTCTGAACTTAATAACCTGCTTAATTTGTGCATCTGTTATCGTAGCGCTTTCAGAAATATTTTGCCTGCTTAATTAGTGCCTCTTGTGATCGTAGCGCTAGCACTGCTGCCAAAATCGACCCTGTGCTTGCTCGCAGTAACTTTGTATTTATTTGCCTGCTTATATTTGTACCTGCCCAGCTGCTGTAGCGCTCATTGAACATCGTGCCCCAATCTCGTCCTATCTGCCTGTTGTTGTTGTCTGCTGCCATTTTGTGTTGTGCCTCCAGCCCATCCCCCACGCTCCCGCCTCCCAGCTGACCCTCCCACCCACTGGCTACCAGGATAGTCCCGTCCGGAGAAGCCCTGTGGCCAGCCTGACTCCTGCAGACGCGGTCGCTCCTCCCTGCCTCCCTGCATCTTGGTATCGTAGCGCTTGCACTGCTGGCAAAATCGTCCCTGCACTTTGCTCGCACTGACTCTGAACTTAATAACCTGCTTAATTTGTGCATCTGTTATCGTAGCGCTTTCAGAAATATTTTGCCTGCTTAATTAGTGCCTCTTGTGATCGTAGCGCTAGCACTGCTGCCAAAATCGACCCTGTGCTTGCTCGCAGTAACTTAGTATTTATTTGCCTGCTTATATTTGTACCTGCCCAGCTGCTGTAGCGCTCATTGAACATCGTGCCCCAATCTCGTCCTATCTGCCTGTTGTTGTTGTCTGCTGCCATTTTGTGTTGTGCCTCCAGCCCATCCCCCACGCTCCCGCCTCCCAGCTGACCCTCCCACGCTCCGCCCCCTCCACTATCCATATGACAAATGCATCAGCGCGCAGCGTTCACGCGCAGCGTTTCGCGCCCCTTGTGCGCCGAAGGTGCGCCAAAGGTAAGCCCGTCTACGCCCGTCCGCGCCTGGACCGCGCCGAGCGCCCGTCCCCCTGCTCTATGCCGCTCTCAACCCCCCAGGGTAACTTATAATTCCGCTACTCTCCTCGCCCTCAACCCCGGACGCACCCCACTTTGCTGCGCAGCAACCCCAGGACGTACCCACGGCCCATTCTCTTGCCTCTCCTGTAAGTTCAACTGCGTCAGGACCCTCACCAAACACACTTCCTCCACACTCAGCTCCGAACCCAACGACTTGAAATGCATCCTACTGAACACCCGCTCGGTCCACAGACATGCAACCGAACTCTGGGACCTAATCGACACCGCGTCACCTGACATCGCTTTCCTCACTGAAACATGGATGAATGCATCCTCCGCCCCTGACATCGCCATAGCCATACCGGACTCTTACAAGATCATTCGGAAAGACCGCACCGATCAAACTGGAGGAGGCATCGCCATCGTCCATAGAAACACCATCAAAATCACAACCAGTGCTGACGACAATCTTGCATCCGCCGAACACCTCCACTTTCAGATCCACACCGACCCCAGGACCACACTTAGAGGAACCCTCATTTACAGACCCCCAGGCTCCCGATCTCAATTCAGCGACGTCATCACTGACTTCGTCACCCCGCACGCCCTCGCCTCAGAGAACTACATTCTTCTAGGAGACCTCAAATACCACCTTGACAACATTCTCGACAACAACACCACCACCCTTCTGGACAACATGGCCAATCTCGGACTCAAACAACTTGTTAACGCCCCCACTCACACAGCCGGACACACGCTCGACCCTATTTTCACCTCCAGCAAACACATCTCCTTCGATCTCACTACAGCTCTCCACTGGACGGACCACAGCTGTGTTCACTTCAGCTACAAAACAACCCTGACCCACAACCGTCCACAACCCTTTCCCCGAAGAAAATGGAACAAAATCACCACCGACCAACTCCTCACATCACTCAGCCTAAATACCCCCACCCCTGCAACGGACCCAGACCAAGCGGCCACCAACTTCAGGCAGTGGATTACCCACAGTGCAGACGAACTAGCACCCCTGAAAAAACACCAGTTGAAATCATCCAGCAAGAAGGCTCCCTGGTTCAATGATGACCTTAAAAAATCCAAGAAGACATGCCGCACCCTGGAGAAGAATTGGAGAAAAGAACCAACCTCAGACAACATGACCTCCCTCAAGACAGCCACCCGCAAACACCACCAACTGATTCGATCCGCCAAGAAATCAGCACTTAAGGACCGTCTCGACAACAATTCTCATAACAGCAAGGAACTCTTCAATATCGTCAAAGAATTCAGCAACCCTCCCGCAGCATCCAACGACATCACTAACTCCCAAGTCCTCTGCGATGCGTTATCCTCCTTCTTCTACAACAAAATTGCCGACATCCACAACAGCTTCAAGAATACTCCCAACGAACAACTCATCCCACCCCCCTCAGATCCCACCCTTCCAACTAACTACCTTAACTCTTGGAACCCAGTCACCATCGAAGACACCATTCGCCTCATGAACTCAATCCACTCTGGCTCACCTTCTGACCCCTGTCCCCACTACATCTTCAACAAAGCTGACTCCATCATCGCCCCCCATCTCCGCGACGTCATCAACTGCTCCTTCAACTCCGCCACCTTTCCAGAAATTTGGAAACACGCCGAACTCAGCGCCCTTCTGAAAAAACCAACAGCAGATCCCTCAGAACTGAAAAACTACCGACCCATTTCCCTCCTCCCTTTCCCGGCCAAAGTCATCGAGAAAGCCGTCAATAGCCAACTCGCAACCTTCCTTGAATCCAACAACTCCCTGGATCCCTCACAGAACGGCTTTCGAGCCAAACACAGCACCGAAACCGCCCTCATTGCGGTGACCGACGACATCCGAGCACTCCTGGACAACGGTGAAACAGTGGCCCTCATTCTACTCGACCTCTCCGCCGCCTTTGACACTGTCTGTCATAACACCCTCATACAACGCCTCAACAACATCGGCATTCAAGGTAAAGCCTTGGATTGGATCATCTCGTTCCTAGCCGGGAGAACCCAGAGAGTCCGACTCCCCCCTTTCTACACCGAAGTCATCTGCGGCGTACCTCAAGGCTCCTCACTCAGTCCCACCCTCTTCAACGTCTACATGAGTCCCCTCGCCTCCATCGCACGTCAACACAACCTCAACATCATCTCCTACGCCGACGACACCCAGCTAATCCTTTCCCTCACCAAAGACCCCAACACCGCCAAAAACAACCTCCATGAAGGTATGAAAGAAGTAGCCGTATGGATGAAACAAAGCCGCTTAAAACTCAACTCAGACAAAACGGAGGTGCTCATCCTAGGATCCTCCCCCTCAGCTTGGGACGACTCCTGGTGGCCTTCCGCTTTGGGATCAGCGCCCTCACCCACAGACCATGCACGTAACCTTGGCTTCATTCTAGACTCCTCTCTCTCAATGTCCAGACAAGTCAACGCCGTATCGTCCTCCTGCTTTAACGTCCTTCGCATTCTCAAAAAAATCTTCCGCTGGATCCCCCTCGAAATGAGAAAAACTGTCACACATGCACTAGTCACGAGCAGACTGGACTATGGCAACACACTCTACGCCGGAATTACAACAAAATTGCAGAAAAAGCTCCAGCGCATCCAAAACGCATCAGCGAGACTCATATTAGACATCCCGCGCCAAGAGCACATCACCGATCACTTAAAAAACCTCCACTGGCTTCCCGTCAACAAAAGAATTACTTTCCGCCTTCTTACCCACGCACACAAAGCCCTTTACAATCTAGGACCCGAATGCCTCAACACCGACTGTCCTTCTACTATCCCACCCGCCAACTAAGATCATCCAATCAAGCCCTCGCCGCAGTCCCGCGCATCCGAAAAACCACCATGGGTGGTAGATCCTTCTCCTTCCTGGCTGCCAAGACCTGGAACTCACTCCCCACCCACCTCCGCCTTACTCACAATCACACCTCCTTTAGAAAAGAACTGAAAACATGGATATTCGACAAACAATGAACCCCTCCCTCCAGCGCCTTGAGACCCTCTGGGTGAGTAGTGCGCTCTATAAATGCCTGAACTTGAACTTGAACATCTTTAGCCAATGACTGCCTGAGTCTGCCGCTGTATGTAATCTGGAAAATAGCTGCATTTAAGATGAACTTAAATAAACTACAACACCACTCTGAATGAATTTCTTTCAGTGCGTGGCCTCCTTTAGCCTGAGATGTCGCCAGGTGAGGTGAGGTTCCTGATCCCACAAAGTTGGGTAAGTGACTAAACTGAAAATATTGTAATAATACACATACACGTGACTGTTACTAGAATGAACTGAAGTTGCGTTTGTATGTCTCTGTTTTCTTTTCCATTTTTTTTCCTTTTTCTCTTTTTAACAGGAGGGGATACACCACCCATGAAAATATCTATATTTCTTTTTTCACACGTTATGAAGTAAGTGTTGCAGTAGTGATACATAGGTCCTGACGAAAGCCTTTATAGGCTGAAACATGTTGACCAGAGAACATCTATGGTAAATAGCAAACCATCTTTCTTGCTATTATCACTCTGTTTTTAATCATACCATCTTGACGGGCACACCCAATAAAGTTTTCTTGTTGACGTCAAGGTAGGCATTTTTAAAATCACATGGATCATTTTCCTTTTTCTCACATTTTCTTATTCCTTTGAGCACTGCAACTAAGCCCTTTTCGGCCACTTATGCTGTCATTTGCTCTGGTTGAGGGTTCAACCATTGGGTCCTAAGCTAGCCTCAGTATCCACTTGAGGCAGTGCTTGTTGGACACCAACCTTTTACATTTGAAAATCCCAAATGACGAGCTTCCACTATTGAGTGGGCTGATGGGTACTTTTCTCACCTTCTGTATCCCTTTGTCTATCCTGTTACTCCAGCCTCTCTTGCGGAATACCTTTGAGATTCCCCTACTGTGTCTGGATTGTATAAAAGACCTGCGGCATCTTCCTTGTATTGAGAAAACTGATTGTGTCTTAAGAGTGTCTAGGAGGTTGTTTATTCGAATGTGTGAAGCAGGTTGGGATGCTATGCAACCTCCTATGACTTTTGACTACTAAAAATGTGAGTGTGGAGCCTGGGCAATAGTTGTTCATGTTCTCTGGAAAAGAGGGATTATTTTTTCAAGAGAGGAGAGACTTGACCCACTTTTAGTTGTTCTGGAAATAGGCCATGGTGGCGAGAGTTGCTGACCATGTTGTGCTATATGGGGAGTAGGTGTGAGAAGAGATTTGCTAATATAATCTGGAATGGCGTCCTAAAAGTGATTTGAGGGTTTCACTTTGGTTATTGTTCATTGTAGGTCCTGTTCGGAAATTTGGGAGAAAGATAACAATGATTGCAGCACTGTTTATGGTAGAGTCTCCACCATTTCTGGGGAGTTGCTGGTGGCCAGCGAGATATAGATGTCTCTAACCTTTTATCAAAGAAATCCATGCAGTTGTTGCAGCGGGTCACTGATGACTTAGGAGCTCAAGTGAAGGAGGGGTTTGCAGTCTGCATGATAACCTCGAAAAACCAGTTGCAAAATTCATAAGCGCTCTGATATGGGAGAATTTGGCTCTGAGGATTTAGTCTTTGTAATGTTTTCATGCCTTGTGAAGCTTAATCATACTCAGGAGAGAGGTTGCTAGTCACCATTCCTTCTCACATTTTCTGATAAGCTTTCTTTCTTTGTTAAGTTCTTTTGAGAACCAAGGACTAGAGGTTTTTTTCTGGATTATTTGGTGCACATTTGTTGCTAGGTGATTCCATGCAGAAGTTGTACTTGTTAGTGGTCTCATTAATATCAAGGTGAGGTGTGATCGAAATTAGGGTAGGAGGTAGTGAATGTGGACATTTCCAACAACATATATTTGAAGTCTGGTAAGAAGACTGATAGGAAGAAGAAAGTCTAAAGTGTGGTTAGATGAATCTTGAGCCACGTTTCCATAAGGATCAGGATATCGAAATTTCTAGACAGTGTTTAATTGCAGGCCGACAATTGTGCAGCATGTACTTCAGGGAGAAGCTGTTGTCTTTCTGACTTGGTGGTTCAGGGAAGGAAGTTCAGATTTGTATCAAGTTAAGAGGGCATGATCATACTCCTGTTTGGTGAGTGTGAGTTTGACTGTGGTCTGAGATGATGAGGGAAATTGGTCAGCCCACTGCGGGAAGAGAGGAGGTGGGGGTAGCAGAATTCGAAGCTGAGTAACTCTCTAGAAGATAGAGTAGGTCTTAGTTGTCTAGGTGAAATTGTGTCCATTTTGGTCTGGGTAGGCGGCTGTCTCTTTGTATGCTGGAAGGTTGGGGGAGGGTCTGCGATGGGGTGAAGAGGGGGCAGCAATAAGAGGACAGAGAGATGAGATAGAGCTGATGCGGGGATATCCATTTTTCAAGAGAGAGGTGTGAGAATGAGGAAAGGAGTTTGTTGAATGGAAGCCAGATAGGTTAATTAAATATGGCTGGGGTTGGAGTAGACGTGGGTTGTAGGTATCTGGTGTTGGGAGATATTAGGGCAGTGAGCAATAAAGGAGGGGAGGGAGGTGGAGGCTTAGGGGTCATCTGTGGGCCGGGGGAGAGGGTGGAGAATGTGATTGGAGGGAGGAGATAATGGTTTGTGGGTTGTTGGAGAGAAACAGTGCAGAGATGGTCTGTGGGGGTGCTCAAGATCTGATGTTGGCAGTGAGAAAAGGGATGTGGGGGGCATATTGGATTGCAGGAGAGCCCGGGGTGAGTGGGTTGTCTCGGTGCACCAGAAAGGGAGGAAAATTGTTAAGGGATGTTGGGGATGAATGGAGAAGGGGAGGGCGGAGGATCATCTGAGGGATTTAGGGTCAGGTAAATAAAGTTGATTGTGGCCAGGGTTGTGTTGTTGGCTTAGAACATGATTCTCCTGTTGTAGTAAATTGAGATAAAAATGTTACCTGGGAGGCCAAAGGGGGAAAAGCATTTGAGTTTGCATCCAAAGGGGATGTGCTATAGATGGAAGGATGGGAGAAAACTGCGTAAGGACCTGATCTATTGGTCATTGTTGTGTGTGAAGAGGAGAAGGTTGGTTTTGAGAGCGCCTTTACGTTGGCAATGGCATCGGTCTGTGAAGAGGGTTTTCAGGGAAGTCTTTCAAGTTCTTCTGTTTCAGGTGGACTAAAGTTGGGTTATAGTACCATACCAATATAGGTAAACAGTCCAAGAATTTGTTCTTTGGACGACCAATTGTTTGATAGTTATAAAAAAACACATTTCTTTAAAAGGGCCCAAAAATATTCAAGAAGCTTAAAAAAGGTTTTTTTTAACATTTCTACTAGCCTTATTCATCTTGCTTTAAAGTTCTTGCACATATAAAGAAGGCAGCTACCTTGGCATCGGGACACATAAAGGCTTCTGAATAGTTTGCTTTTGTGAGGTGTTTAGAGAGATGCAAACCTTAATATGGACTAATAAATGATAGCACAACAGAGATGTAATTAAGGGGAAAAGAGACCCTACATATTTCACATTACTTGCTACATAAACACCCAGGAATGTCCCCTCAGTTTGTTTAATGTAGATTTGTTAGATTCCTCCCGCACATATCTGACCGAACTCATGACCGACACATCACAATGCCAAATCTTAAATTTTATATAACTTAATTCATGGTCTCCTGCATTTAAAGATTGATCTTTTGGGATCCTGTCCAGTAGTAAGTACATCTGCTTGTTCAAAGGTTGTTCGCTTTATGTCATCATACTCTTTCCTTCTGACTTTTTTTCAGTAATTGGAAACACAGAAACAAAACCATAAAGATTGCAACAGCTATATAGTAGCCGTATGGTGTTTCTGCTTGGACACCTGCGTGGGAATTTGTGTATGAATTTGCAGCGTGGCGTAGCACTAATTGATGCAACAGGTGTAGTGGCACCGGGGCACAGACGCCTACGTAGCCCCATGAACCCTGTTTATTGCTGTATTTCCAGCTCAAACAGTGGCCAGGTGTTCTATTTCCTTCCCTGCACAAGGGCCCATGATCCACTATTTATTCCACTATCTCAGCCACCTTGTACTTTTCAGATTTCCCAGCCTCTTTGCTACCTCTGGTAAGCAGGGGCGCAGATACTATTCATCCGATCGCCATGAAACTTTGAGAAGTTGTTGAGTACACTCCCGCGAAGGTTTCTGGCATAACATTTGTGTAAATATCGGCCCCCCAAGGCCCTCATAATCTTTCGAATACTGATGTACGCACAAGACAGAAAAACAAAAAATCGTGTATCCACAAGCACTCAAATAAATAAATAGAATTAAAATGACACTTTGAAATGTTTTCCATATTAAAATGAATAAGTTTCAATAAAAATGACACAATGTAAATTGAATGTGATCATAACGAGTTTCCCTGAATTTCCTTTCTTCGGACATCGCAGCAACACGCGACAGGTAAGCTAGTAGCTAATAAATTATGCATATAATTATAGTAAAATCAAAAGATCTTGATTACTACCAGACCTAAAATTGTGCTTGAGTCACAAAGTTGGCATTATTCTTTCTAGCAGAGAAGCCTTACTTAGTGGTCGACCTCGCACTTAGGGACCTATTTTGAGAATGTCACGCATTGCAGCACAGCAAATCACCTTTATTTATGTTTAAATTCTCCTCATGCATATTAATTGTGGTTCTCCTAAAAGCCTAATTGCAATTTACCATGCGGGGGGTCGATGAAGACAGCTTTTGTGGGTATTCATAAACCTTCTCAATGGTTTTCACATCTTTTATCACACCCACACTTGTACCAGTCACAGGTTTCCAGGTCTTCTACTGGGAATGTCATGGGCATTTGCTATTTTCCAAGTGAAATGCCGTAAGAACAGTGCACCTTTGCATGGAGCCAATGCAACCCACTGTGCTGATAAACGTTTTTATTGTTTTTCACCCTTAGGAAAATATTTTTTCATGATTGAACCTCTTTCTCCACTCCCACACACGTTGGAGGTGTTCTGTTTACCATTCCATCATGGAGGGTGGTTACTTCATGCCTTTGCTGTAGCAGATCTTGAGCCACTTCAGCATTAGAAGGAATTGGAAAGGTGTTCGTAAAAATACTCAAACTCACATTATACGAGTGTTCACAAATTCTCATGGTAAACCATACCTTGATCTTACTCACCACCTTTTCCATGGGGCTTACTCCTGCATAATTTTATGCAGTAGTAAAATCTTTCATGTCTTCCAGTTATCCTTTGTGGATGCTTCACAGCTGTAAAGCCATGCCGGATTAAACCCTGTGGAGACCCCTAGGCAGTCGAAAGTTTGGAGCCCTCCTCACAAATTATCTCCTAATACATTTTTTATTTTACCAACCAGCAATTTTAATGAGCCAATTTTGTTACACAAAACTAAACATTAACAATTATTAATGTTTTAAACAAAAAACTATTTTTTTTAAATTCTAATAAACCAACAAAACTTTAAATACTCACTTTCCTCAATTTGTTTGTGGTGAAATATTTCAGGATATCTTGAAATTTTATTTTGATCAGTTGTCGCAGGCCCCTAAAAGGAGTGGGGCCCATAGGCCGGTGTCTACTTTTCCTAGTTGGTAATCCAGAACTGTGGGAATTGAGCCATCTGCAATGGCTGTAAGTATAAATCCTATGAATTATGTCCTTAGTGAGTACCTGAACTATTTGTGAGCAAAATTCAGAAGTTCCACATTTATATTTGGGGGAATGCGGACCTTCACCCAAAACAGTATTCACACTTGAAGAGCAAAACTTTCCTCTGCAGAATTATCCGGGGTAAGTAAAGGGCATCTCTAGTGCATATGGGAATTTTAGTTACTCCCCTATGAGTCAGAATTAAGGTTCACTGTTTTCTGTTTTGACTGAATTTTGCAGATAAATACAGACAGAAAATACAGTCTTTCCTGCTTGTATTTATTTTTAAAAGCAGATAAATACAGATAATTTGGCTTCTTGTGAGTGACTCACCATGCTGAGATTAATGACATGCAGGCCAATAGCTGTACATAATGGCAGCATTGGGAGATACAAAGCTCAACGAGATGTGCTTAAATTACTGCATATCTCAACATATTTATGTGCTATTAGACTACTTTTTAATGTGAGTTTATTATTTTATTATTTTTAGCAGTGTAATGTGCCAAAACCTGACAGGAATCAAAGTATGAGTGCAAGTTTATCCGTAAAATAAATACAGAAATATACGAGTTATCACCTCATCTGTTCACAAAACACAAAATATATATGGATAAATACCAAGAAGCTGGCCAGAAAATAAATATGGATAAATACATATGGAAATTTCCAAAAAATAAATACCATTAAACCAGGAGCCCTAATTATAATAGTGTGCTTATTAATGAAGCCTTCAAACAAGCATAGGCACTGGACTTTTTAAATATTTTTTGCGAATTGTACCCAAAAGTCTTTAAAAAATACGTTTTCTGTTTACAACGTGCAAATGAATAAGGGCAAAGTTTGTCCAGTACATACCTCTACAGACTCCCTTAATAGGCGGTGTTCCCCTCCGCTTCACTTGCCAGATTTTACATCACACCCTAAAACGCAACAAAAAAAGGCATCAAATGGCTTCAGTTTTTTTTATCCTTCAAAAACTCCATTCTGGGAGCCAGTTCCCCTTTCTGCCAGAGAATGCCATACCCTAGTCCAGACAGGAGCCAGAGTGACATGTAGCTAGCAGTGAAATTAATCCCCAAGGGCAATGCACTTGTGCATGAAAACACTAAACCAGTTTCATAGTTTTCCCACCCATTTTAACTTGTATTTTCGTGAAGCTGGCCGAGACATTTTCTGGTTAACTCTCAGTAGCAGACAAGAAGCATTTTCAGCCATAAAATGAGAAACTTGAAACTATTTTGCAAAATAAAATGTGCGGATTAGAGCTCGTAAATCTGAGAGGAGCTGGAATGCATGTTTCTGCTTTTCCAAGCGAGGTTTAATGTATTTGAGAGCAGGAGTTCTGGAGAACAGCTGGCTCCTAGTTAGACAACCACATGCTACAATTGGAGTATTAAAACAGGGTACAGTTGGTGCATGGGAAAAGGTATGTTTTTCCTCTTATTAACACGATTTTCTAGAACCAGCAAGGTGTTTATGCACGTCAAGATTTGAAAACAAGTACTTTCCACAACAGTTTATGGGATACAAGTGAATTGAATATGGTCTATTATGTCATGTGACGAGGTACCAGGGGCTAAATAGACCACAATCTTTAGAAACCTTGGGCCAGATAACAAAGTATTTCTGACTGACGCCCTCTGGTGCAAAACACCTTTGGCCGTCATAATAGAAAATCAGATTTCTTGAGGTGCTGTGGGAGACAAATTGTGCATATTGGGTGCTGTGCATTATTTGTGATGAAAATGATGCACTGCATTGTTTTTTAAGCTATTGCCTGTTGTGTTTTCTTGTACTGTGATTGGTGTGTTGCATTCTGTTTTGGCGTTTTTGTTGTGTTGTGTCCTGTTTTGTCCTTGCTCTGACACTGCCTTGTGTTCTATTGTGCTTTGTAATTACTTTAAAGATGTTACCAAACACTGGCTTTCTTTTACACAGGCATACATCTTCCTATGTATGTTGCTTTCACCCTATCTGCTGTCTCTATTGTCCCGTTAGTTAATTACACACCCAACTGTACTATCCACTCTACGCTACTCCACTCTACCCCACTACACTCTATTACGCTTCTCTACTCAACACTTTATAGCACTCTACTCTACACCACTTTACTCTGCTCTACGCTATGCCACTCCACTCTAGGCCACACAAGTCCACTCCACCCCACTCTACTCAACACCCCTCCAAACTGCCACTCTACTCCACTCTATGTCACTCTACTCCACTCTACATTACTCAACACCACTCTACATCACTCTACTCTAAGCTACACCACACTATGCTGCTCTACTCTATGCCACTCCACTTTATACCACATCACTGCACTCAATGCCACTCTATAGAGCTCTATGCCACTCTACTCTATGCTACTCTACACTACTCTACTCCAAGTCACTCCATTCTACACCACTCCACTCTACTCGGTGCTACTCTATCCACTCTATACCACTCTGCTCCGCTCTGTGCTACTCCATGCCACTCTACTCCACCCCACTCTACACCATTCTGCTCTAAGCAACGCTATTCTATGCCACTCTATTCTAATCCATTCCACTCTATGTTACTCCACTTGCCGCCACTCTACTCTATGCCACCCTACTCTATGCCACACCATGCCACTTTATTACATCCCACTCTATGCCGCTCCACTCGTTGCCACTCTGCTCCTTGCCACTCTACTGTATGTCACCCTATTTTACAGCACTCCACACCACTCTACACCACTCCACTCCACACAATACCACCCCACACCACTCTAGGTCATTCTATGTCTCGTCATGCCACGCCGAATAGCAATTGTGCTGCTGTACAACATGGCTAAAATACATCATCAAAGACAATAGCTCTCACATAGGCGAGACAAACATTTCGCTTTACCAATACTTGTTTCACTGTTATTCTCTGTAATGTTTTAATTGTGTTATGTTGTTTTGTGTATGTTATTGTGTTTTGTACAGTATTTACTTTAGATATGTCGTCACAAGGAGATATAATTCCTGCCAAACGCGCCAGACACATTCAACGTTCCTGTGACATGCAACCACTATGTTAAATGGTAAAATAGCACTGAGCCAGCCGTTTAAGACACCAGTCAACCCAAAACCATGGCAGAAACTGACTTCAGTTATCACCTGTATTGCACACTTTCTGTGAAAGGGACCCGTAAGTCTACAGAGAGGGGTGTACCGTGGTAAGTAATAGCTTCACTGGTGAGCTACTTGCTGCATTATCAGTCCTAGTGAAAACTGTTGTTGTGTCTGCAGCGGTGGGAGACAGGCCGCCTAGAAGACCAGAGCTTCCAAGATCAAAGTGATAGCTGATAATGATTTGGATCAATAGTTTTGTCTCCTTAGTTTGTTTCACGGCTGGTGGATTCAGGGGCCATCTTTAGATCAGGCGGCGCGTTTCAACAGCTGATGCCGTTGGATAAGGACAATGGAGACCGCGCAATGCCCGGCCTTTAGCAGTCAGGCGAGCCGGCGGGTGAAAGATGTCTTCATCGTCCTGAGCGGGTCTCACACGCGGCTTCCGTAGATCTGCCCTTCATCACCCTCGGCATTCTGACGTAGCCATTCGGCTCAGGGAGTAAAGTTCCTATCGTCGGGGGAATGTTATGAAACCTGTTCCCCTTCAATGCTACCGAATTAAAAGGAAACAAGTTCCCAAAAGGGTCTGCACTTAAAGCAAAATAGGGGAGCTGTTTGTCAAAGCATCGTAAATTCTAAATGTCGTTGACAAAAATACAGCTCACGTTGGTATATATTTTTTGTTATAAAGCCCATTGGTCCGTTACTTTTATAAAACTGTATTTTAGAAACAATATTTTTGTCAGATAATGTTTAGGCAATTAGATTCTAGTGCCTTAACGTCTAGGGTTTAAAGTAGTACAGGCATGTCATTCGATATTTTGAGTTTGGTATCTATTTCTTGGATACCTGTGTCCCTCGTGTGTGTCTTTTTCCTGGCTCCTCTTTTCAAAATATTGTTCCTGCTCACTCCTTTTGTATGTTGAAGCAAGAAGGGTATGTTTCATGTACTCCTTAGAAAACCCCTGTATTTATAATACTGCCGCTTAGATTTATTAGGTGCTTGAAAGTACATATTATCCAAGAGAATAGTCCAGTGCCTAATCAACATATGCATGGTTAGACTGGGATAGAAAATAGACCCAAAATAAACGTGGCCCCATTAAGTGGATTACAAAGCTAAAAAAGTGGCTCATTTTACAAATAGGGGCAGTTTTGAACTTGTAAATAGACGCTGAATAAGTGGTTTACAAAGTATAGAAGACGGTGTCGATTTTAGTTTTCTTCAGGCAGTTTGTTTCAATATCCGGGAAATTAACAGTAAAAACCAGACCATAAAGAAATTCCACATACAGACAAAAAGATGGCCCACACACTGACCTTTCAGACCAGTCCGTCGGGTTACCGCCTGATCGCTGTACGGGCTAGTCTCTCCCAGTACATAGGTTAGACAGAAGATTGAAACATACAATGGCTGCCATCTTCAAAATAATTTGCAAAAAGTCTATAACCGTGCAGATTTTGAATAATAGAATAGCATTACTATACTCACCCATTACAAGTAACATAGATACCTGATTATAACCTGGCAGGTTTTAAATAAAAGCAATCCCATTAGATTTAACAGGATGGCATGTTAGGGCTTTAGGGAGAGAGCAACTGGACATCTCCTAGGACATCTGAAGGGAAATACCTAAACGTTGTAAGTATTAGAACTCTGTATCCACACTACAGCACACATCGTTACCAAGGATATCTTTGAACCTGTAGTCACCTGTGGGAGGGAATCCTGCATATTCATAATTATAAGTACCAGTGGCCTGATTGACCTAGGAAATACAACAGATGGTGAAGAAACAGTGCTCAGAATTGTATAGTTCTCCCCAAATGACTTGAGTCTCCAAAATCCATGCCACTCATATGTAGGGCCTGGCTTAATTTACAACATATTTTATTTAAATATTCCAAAGACATGTAGTGTTAATATAATTTTAGTCTTCAGTAATTTACAGAAAATAGCAAAAATAATTCATCCTTATTAGTATATTAATGTGAAATTAATCTCTTTCAAAGACTTGCCAGGTGCTTTGCATGCCTTCCTCAGGTACGAAAATTGCTTCTTATTCTTGTGTGCTTCCTGTTGAGGCTTGAGCCAAAATTATCTATGCTGTACAATGTAATAAACCTCTGAGGCAAGGAAGCTTGATTCCTCCAAAAGACAAGTTGGCAATACCAGACTTTTTGTCAGTTAAGGTTGCTGAGGTTGAGTCTTGGAATCACAGTGGGAGGGCAAACCGGCATGTAAGAAGCATCATATTTTTTACTTTGCCAATGCATTAAATTCATTTTATTTAAATGGAGCTCATACTAAAGGGAATGCTCCTATCCAGAAATTGCAGCATTCCATATAGTTCATATGATTACAGGCTAGCGGAATATGCATAACCACTGTAAATATTTCCTACGGTCTAGTTCCATCATGAAGTATGCTGAGAGGCAGGAGGTTTTGTGCTCTTTCCACTTCGAATGCAGTTTTAGTAGTTAGCCTTGTGAGTTTGCTATTACAGAAGTCCCAGAAAGATATGTATTTCCGGTAAGCCAGGTAGGCTAAACCTGGCTGTGGGCTAAGTTGAGCAAAGACTGGAAACTTCATCCATCTTCACAGAGGGCACATTTTGTGACATGGCCCCAGTTGTGGGCAAAGTTTAAACTTCACCTGCTCATATACTGTTCACTTCAACCTGGAGATTGAAGTGCAGCAGGGTGTCGACCAGTACTTCGAGGTGGCGTTCTTCAGTGTGGGTGTTGGTGGGGGTAGTTGAAGAACTTGTCGGGCATTTCCTGAGCTGATGGGCATGTGTTCAATGCTGTTGGAAGCTAGACAGATTCATTTGCAGGGCATTCAGATCCTGTTCTGAAGTTTAAGGTGTGTCTACGTTTGCATAGATGAGGTAAACTATATTACAAATATATAGAATTATTGCCACCAGAGCCATGTAATTATTCAAAAGGTGTTATGGCACGGCAAGATGATATTGGAGAAAAGCTGATAAGTAAGATATGACCTCGACCTTTGATGCCCATTTTTTCAGATGATGTAGAAGTTGATTACTGTGCCAAAGGAGTAGCTTTACAGTTTCAAGGTGGGACATTGTAGAGACTGATATTCATTAGAGGAACCATTTTTTTCTAGGTAGGAAGTGATGGCCTTTAATTCAGTCTCTAAGGCATGGCTATTAACTCATAAGATTGGCCTTGCTATATAATGTGCACTGTAAACACAAAGAGATGATGGACGGAGTGTTGAAACTTTTCAACCACTCACCCCCAGTCACAGATCTGGGTTGAATCCATCATCGTTCTTCAGCTCACTTCGCCACCTCAGTTCAGACCCAGCTATATGCAAATCAGTCTTGACCCTGTGCTTCGTGGGAACAGTCCAGCCCGAACTGCCAAGCCAGGTTTTCCCTGAACTGGAAACATGCATCCTGGGACCGGTTTCGGGGTAACACCCCTCTCAAGCCAGGCTAGCTTGAATCCAGTGGCAAAGTGAGCAAGGAACCCACGTCTGGGCATACCATCAAGTCTATTCGAGGAGGCCTTCACATCTGACCTTGAACACCATCAATAAGAGACTTAGCTTCACCAAGCACAGTTCAACTGTCACTCACCTTAAAAGCTGAATTTATATCAAGAGATACCCAGGTTCTATAGACGTAGCTTCCACCACCCAGGAAGGGGTTAACAAAAGCAAGAACAGCCACTCCATATTAGCAAGCCAAAGTGGCCTTGCCACAGGCCAGCACTTAAAAATTAAACAACAGATAAACATATAAACATTCCATATTTCAAATTGAAGTTTACTAAAGTTCCTATTCAACAATACCTAAACTGTGGTGTCATTCGTTGCTGAGCACGAGCAGAAAAAATTAAAAAACACCTTTTAAAGAAGTCTCTTACTTGAAGCACTTTTCCGGTTTGCTGACATTTTTCAGGAGAGACATTTATTAATATCCTGGGTAGTTGGTCTTAAAGAGCAGACCAAAGGCTGCCTAAACCAGTCATATTAAAGCCAAATCTTGAGCCTGCCAATTGTCATCTCAGCTGTCATTCGACCAGATGCTCATTTCCCAGAACAATTTAATTCATGCCTCAAACAGGAAATCACGTCATCACTTGGTGGAGGCCAGCCATTGCTCTTTATTAACAACCGGAACAAAGCGACAGGAGACACATCTTTTCCGGGGTCTATTCTAGTAGCCTGCTATTGGTACAAAGGAGGAAGGACCTCAGCCTATAGGGTGCCTTTGTTGGCTGACAGGGTCAGCAGACAAGGGCCCATGATCAATCAAACCCTCCGAGCCTCTGCAGTGAGTAGATTATTTCTTTACATTTGTTTCTAGAGTGCATTGATACGTTTCACAGCAAGGGCAATTTAGAGCTGCACAAGGAGCAAATAGTGCACTATAAATCACTATAGCAGTTTTTCCTAATACTAATTTATTTTTAATTCCGAATGCTTTTCATAGCACTTCTGTTATTTCTAATCACTGTAAATAAGAGGTGTGACTATTCCCCAATTTAATGAAACTCAATTCATCTACCTTAATAGGATGAAAGGCTGACTCGGCCTTACTAGGATTAGTACACTAAATTCAAATAACCGATTATGTCACCAACGACAATTCACACACTAATCCTGCCATCCTCTTAGTTAAAGAGCTTTGTGAAATAACGCCATTTAGTAACAAGTGCCCTAACAGTTCCAATTTATTCAAAGGGAATATCATTGAAAGATAATAACAAAAGAGACCGATTTCCGATTAAACATATATGGACCAGGGAAAGAAGAAGTGAAGCTTCCACAAGCTACAACCCATGTGCTGTTAATTTTTGAGTCGCCACAGATGCACAGTAAACACATGTTTCGAAGGCTTTCTATTTTTTTCAGATCTATTAAAAGCACCATTTCCCCCACATCATATTTACTCCTATGCAGCCAGTTATGCTCATTTCCACTAGCCCCTCTCAATAGTGGACAATAAATTATATTTCTCTTGCTGAAATATGTTTGGCCACTAAAGGGGATCTGTCTGGAAAATACCAAACTTTCTTTTGAGGTCCGGGTGTGTTTTCATATGTATGTATGTATTAATTTATGTATGAATGTATGTATGTAAGTATATATTGGGGAACATCCATTACGAGGCGGTGTTTACACCGCACTACCATTACAACGCTGGTTTTACAACGCAAGTCGTTACCACGACTTGTGCTGGAGGGCGCTCTAGGCTAAGGAATAGTAGATTTACTATTCCAACACCTTCCCTACTGTACGTAGGCTGGTGTTGGAATAGTAAATCTTACTATTCCTAAGTCCAGCACCCTACAGCGCAAGTCGTGGTAACGACTTGCGTTGTAAAACCAGCGTTGTAATGGTAGTGCGGTGTAAACACCGTGTTGTATTGACATACAACCGTATATATTTATGTATGTATTTATTTGTGTATTTGTTTATTTATTTTTGGGGTGTTACAAGTTAACAAAGGTACAGTAGTAATTTGCATAAACAATTTGGCTGTAGTAGAGTAACAAGGGTGGTGGTATAAAGTTAGAAGGTTGTAGATGCAATACCATGGATAGGTTTGCAGACTGTAATGACCTGTGCCATTGTTTGACCATGTTCTAGGATGAAAGTTATCAGGGCACTTTCGATCAGTTTTCCATGGGTGTTAAGTGTTGCCCAAGCGGTGTTAAGTGAGTATCAAGTGTTGGTAAATGTACAGCTAAAGATGGAGCATCACGCTATTTTTGAAAAAGAGGAAGGCTGAAGCCTTTCGCCCACTCCAGAGGTTTCTTTTGCCAGCGTACACCATCTTCAAAACCAAACTAACCATTTATTTTTTATTAATTTATTAATTTATCTGTTTGCCTAACAAGTTCACCACCTACCTCCATCGGCTCTCAGCACACCTGCAGCCTGGACTGATCTTATTGCAAGTGCTATAGAATATAATGTGCTTTTAATAAGGCGGACAGGATATCTGTCACGTTTGTGACAGAGTAACCTGTCTGCCAAACTTTAAACCAAGGCCAAAGTTACTATATTGTTAAGTCCAGTCAAATGTTTCTGTAATTCAAACCTGAGGTCACCCCTGGTAGCTGTGGCACAAAGCCAACATGTTTAATTTAGAGAAAATTAGTAAATTATTTAGAAGTACTAAAACGAATAAAAAGTCAAAATATCAACACAATAACAATTCCACTCCAATTTATAAAAATAGAGAAAAATGTAATGACACCAAACAGCAAAAATCCAACAAGGGAAACTGGAGGCATAAATGTTTGGCTATTCAAGTGAAAATAGCACCAAAAAGCACCAAGGGACAATGATAATCAATAGTTGGGATAGACCGCTACAGAGAAACAATTTGAGGCTGACCGCATTGGAGCAAGGGTCAGATACACCAAGTAGATTGACCCCGCTAGTGCCTGGAAGTAGGGAAGTTCACAAAAAGTCTCTAAGTCCCAATCGCAATGGGGGCTTTGCCATTTTCATGAAAAACTGTTCTCTACACAGTACAAACCTGAAATACAATCCAACTCTGTGGAACTGCTGGTTGGATCATTTTCGAGGTGGTTCATTGAAACTCTGGAGCAAAAGTTTTGAAAAAGTTCTCAAACTTCTTTTGATGGTCAAACAACCACAGAAATACACTTCCAAGGCCCCCATGACCTCTACGGAAGGTCTTAGGGACTCTCAGTGTGTCAGGCAGAGAGCAATAGCAAAGTCTAGTCCAGGTTCAGTTGCCACTAGGCAACAGGGATTCTTCACAGGAATGTCCTCTTCAGCTTTTTTATGGTCTTGGAGTTCAGTCCCTCTGGTATCCTTTTGCAAGTCCATCAGTGTTCTGAGGAAGGCTGGGTGAGGGTCCAACTTTTGTTGGGGGACACTCTAAGACACTTCTAGTTTCTCTCTGAACAATGAAATAAAGGGTCCCAGGCCTGACCTTCCTACGATTGTAGAAGTTCCTGCCTGATTTTTCTGCAAAGAGGCCCACAATGCAATTTGTCAGGGCAAATTCAAGATAGCTGAGATTTTTGGCCACATTATACTTGGACTCTGAGGCTGGGGTGTGAGTGTGGAGAGTATTATGGTAGCCCTACTGTCCTCCTACAGCTAATCCTAAAATCCAGTTTGAAACAGGGACTGTAAACGTAACAAACTCGGAGACAGAAGTGTAGCAGGACAAAACCAGGGTTCTTTAGCAACCAGGCAGGGGATATACAATAATTACCCTGGCATACTGTTCTCTCCCTTTCAAGCGCACCAAACTGTTACATGTGCCTCTAAAGACCTGCCAGGCAGGATTTGACACTTTTGATTTTAATAGAATACCCACAGCCCCCACTATGCACATTCTTTTGGGCTTGGTGGAGTCATCTCTTCCCATTTAGGTCAGCCTTGTGTGTGCGTCAGGGAGGAATTTCATACCTTGAAACTGGGTGGAGTGGTGCACTACCGTAGGTGAGTAATGTTCAATTATGAAGCACAGTCAATTTTCTTCCTTTAGGAAATGATTTTTATTGAAGCTCATCAAAATTTCATATGAACATAAAACCTCAGCCAACGCGTTTCGTTCTAGACGTGAACTTCGTCAGGGCAAGGAATTAAACGCACGGTATATCTCAGTATTAAAGACAGAACAGTCGTCTAATCTCGTAATCCATCCGGCTAAACAGTGGTTGTTGTAGCCTCCATGATAAGGGACACAGTAGGCTCGAAACAAAGTGTCAGGTCTCGGATATTCTCAGCGTGGGGGATAGCACAAGTTAATGCTAATTAACCTTTTGGCAGTTCGGGCAGCTAAAGAGTAACTTCCAAAAGGTTACTTTTCTTTAATGTTTATTTAACATCCAACTTCACCATCGAATTGAATTTTAAAAAAATATGAAAATAGTGGTGTCATGCTTTTTCTAGCTAGTCTTATTCACAAGCTAAAGTATTTGTATTTTAATATGTACTCCAGCTTTCTATATAGGACAGCTAGGCCTCCTACAATGAAAAAAGCTTTTAGCACCAGGCCTCTGTAAGGATATGGTGACACTGATGTGCTTCCTGTCCCCCTTTTAAATACCATGCATCCAACCTTATGTGCTCTAAGGCTTACATAGAGGTGACTTACTAATAATTAAGAGGGAGATTTTTATCAGTTAAAAAAGGAGTATTTTAACAGGTTACACTACATGTTTTACACTGCAACAGACTGGATACAATGGTAAGCTTGAAACCATGTTTTCCTTTGTCACCCTAGTCAATTCTACAATAAGTGCTGAAGTCCAAAGGTAACATTTTGCCTTTGTATGCCACAGGTGTATTGTCTGCACCATTTACTATAGCTTTATAAGAAAGTTAAATGTTAAATGAGCCAATCAGGGATTAGACAATTTACACATTGTTTATAGGGCAGAGCACATATTTTGGGCACTGGACAGCAGTGTGCAGAGTCTAAAAAGCGGCAATAACATTCAGCAAAAATGGTGGCAGTTCATTATTTGATAAGCAGCACATTGACATGAATCTCTATACATAGCATTGTTGCAGCACATGTTGAGCATAAAGGGCTTTTGCAAACTTCAACCAGATGAGCAAAGCAACAACGTCAAAAAGAAAACAATGAAGGACAACATAACACAAGAGACATTGGCGTGTTGGCTGATTACAATCATAGGGTTAATGAAGCTCATATGTTGTTTCACATGGTGATCCAAGTTGGATGGAGCTGTTGTATGTGCTTTTTAAAGCTGTGTACATACGTTACAAGCCAGTGAAGGAGTGCCCGACTAAATAACCAATAATGAGGCAATGGCACGCACACAAACCAGCTCTTCCCTATCCAAAAGGGTTGTACTTCAGAATATCTCAGTTGAAATATTGACCATCAGCTATATTGTGATCATAAATAAGATCCATCACGAAATACTGTCAAGTATAGATTTACTATTTTTAACTTTGTCATATTGATATCTTCGTCCAAAATCACCAATAACTTTAATCAAATGTATATTTCACTAATTCACAAAAAACAATGTTTAATACAAGTGATAGCTGTAAAAAAAAGTTTAATAACGTTTTTTTTTTTTAAATAACATGCATCTGAGTCTTTTTATTTTTTTTCATTTTTCAACCCACAAAATGCAATCATACAACAAGAGGGCCTTGATATCCAGCAGAGGACCATAAAGCACCAAATACAAGGGTTTTTCAAAATTATGTTAAGTTCTTCCAGGGTCATGAATTTAATGACCTCAGAGATTAACTATTTTTTTAATGTAGCAGGTGGGCTGCTGCACTTACTGCAGCCCCGACAATATTAAAAATATTGGTTGTGTTAAAAAGGTCACGGACAACTGATGAACAAAGATCCTTAAGTATTGCCCGGCGGTGTCACCACTTGAACCCACAGAATATTAACCAATGAAGAGGCAGGCGCTGGAGACGGGAAGGCAGGAAACAAGGTTTATTCTCTCCGGAGGAAAACACATCAGTTCGGACAGCAAGTATCGTCACGAGGTGCTCTAACCGCATCTCTGAGGCCTGGCCTCTTATACACAGTTAAATGAATTTTATTGCAGGTAACACAGTCTTGTAATGCTTTGAAGTATGAAAGGACATCCTCTGAATCTCCCCTACACGCCCGTTCCCACACACATTTACAGTTGAAGTCCCCACCCCGGTCACAATAGGTGATGATTATCGCGCAGCTGGACATTCCGCTGATTCACGGAATGTGGGGGTTTGATCGGATCTCATAGGGTGGGGGCTTTGATCAACTCGGGGGTCCTTTGATGAGGGAAGCTTTCTACTGTACGGGGAGGGGCAAAAAACAATACCGGCAGAGCTAGGTGTCGGCCTGGGAAAGAGGAAGACAAACGGGCACACAGGAAAAGGGGGTTGGTATCAAAGGATAATCAGAGGAGGGACGAGGAAAACGTGTCCATTTATTTCCCCAAACAGTATCAGAGTTAATCAAGTGAAAAATGGACACTTGTAACAAGTCCAGACCGTTGGTTGGAAAAACTATGGTACCCTCAAAAGACCCAATGTGAATAGGTATAGCGGTATATATCGTTCCTCCGCCCCTACATTGTGGTTCGTTGGCAGTTATCATTGGGTACCATAGATAGTGTGGGTGCCTGCCTCAACCAGAGGCTCCTCTGGTCTGGGTTGCAGTGGCCAGAGAAAAAAGAATTTTTGTGCAAAGAAAGATCAAAAAAATTCAAAAAAAAAAGAAGACTGTTAAAAATGAGATCAGCACCTAGGGAAATTTTAATGAAATGGTGAAGATCTTATAATAAAACCAATGGGTACTTGTCCTAGATCGGATTATGTGATCCAGAAGTATTCAATTACAAGAGTGTCGACATGTTTCAGCCCCCCTTGGCTCAAAGGAGTCTACGGGGCTTTCGTCAGGACGGAAAAGGACAGACAAACATGAATGTTCTACTCACACTTATTATGTGGAGTTCAATGGGAACAGCGAGGGTCAGTGTGTAAACCGCTCGAGTTTGAAAAGCCTGCAAAAGAAATTACATACAGACATGTTGTGCAAGGTAATGAAACATTTGTACCATATTGCATGAGTGAGAAAGGCACAGTAGTAAGCATTAGTCTTAACTACTACCACAGAGCCTAATTTAAGCTAGACACATTGTATTTCATTTCTAAACAGTAGGAGCATTCCCTGGTAGAGTAGAGGAAAGAGGGATGAGTTGAGAGCGGTTGAGAAAGCTGTAAAGATGTATGATACAGCGCCATTAAATACGTGCGTTATGCCCGTGATGGAATGTGGCCCATCATGCGTGCTGATTGTTGGAGAGTCTATCACCCCTATAAGCTCGTTGGAGACCAATACAACGAGGATATTTACGTTGCTGGTGAGGGATACGCCCTGCTTATGAGGAACGCGGAGTGCCTGACTCTAATGCGGTAAAATAGTGAAAGCGCGCTCAAACAGACGTTCTAGATGAGGCACTTACCCCCTAATGCGGAGATTGTTGCTTTCATCGGGGAGGTTCAGAGCTGTAGAGAACAAGTATAAGTAGTTCAAAAATCTCTTACCTACTCGGAGAAGAATTTGGAAATACCGAGAGAGATGCGCGTTTCGCCATTACCCGCGTGTCTGCGATCCTACGCTGCTTGTGCTGACTCTGCCCCCGGACGTCAGGATAGCGTCTGTGGGAGGGTTTAAGACTACGTTTCTTTGAAGAAACTTTATTGAGTCGTTACACAGTCACCTGGATGTTAGGATCAGCGAGTGTGTGTATAACTCCTCAGAAAGAGTGTGATATTAGATTATAAGATTATAATGTTACATTATAATGCAGTACAAAATGTGGTATGATTTGCGAGTGGGTTACTTGACCACAATCGGATGAGAGTAAATGCAGCGACCCCTTATGGGAAGTTGTAAGATTCCACACTGGACAGATTCAGTACTGAACTTGAGATTTCTTTAGATTTATAAAGCGGTGTACAGACCTCAATTTGAAAAGATGTAAAGTAACTTCAAATTTCAGGGTGTCTTTAGTGAACCGCAAATTGGTGCCAGGGCACGTTATCATTCATCCCAGTGATATTGGTCTTCAAACGGTCCACCCACCGTTGCTCTTTTTCGTGCAGAATTCTTTCTGCGTTATGGGTTTTATCGGTCAACATCTCTATGACCGTCCATCTTATGTCATCACAGGAATGTCCTTTCTCTAAAAAGTGGGCACACAGTTTAGTAGTGGTTTTCTTCAGGCGAATGTTGCTGCGATGTTCCCCTATTCTGATTTTGATTTTGCGGCACGTCATACCTATGTATAGTTTTTTACATGGACAAATGACCAAGTAGATGACACAGGAAGAATTACAGTTCGTGTGCTGTTTTTGGGTCCAGTTTAGAGTCTCAGATAGTTGAAGTTGTTTTGAGTGGGTGGTGAATTGACAGGCTGTGCAGTTACCACAAGGATAGTGACCACTGACCGGGGACATTGAGACGCTCCTGATGGTTTCTTGACTGTATGTTTTACGTGGCCGGGTGTGGACCAATGTGTCTCGTAAGTTTTTAGATCTTCTATTTGCAAAACGTGGTTTTGGCCAGTCGAATTTCCCAGTGTTGAGGATTTTCCAATTCTTGTTGACCAATTTTTGGACCTCATAGGTAGACGGGCAGAAAGTAGTTACACATGTCGTGAGATCTGGAATGGGGTCTTTAGGGTAAGTTTGTAGAAGACATTCCCTCGGTTGATGGTTAGCACGTTTCATGCATTTCTGGATGGTCCTCTGCGTGTAATCTCTCTGTTTTAATTTTATACACAGATCTTTCGCTTGGGCTTTATAGTCATTGTTCTTTGTACAGTTTCTTTTCAGACGTAAAAATTGACTATAAGGTAAATTGTCCCTCAGTGGTTTGGGGTGATGGCTCTTATAGGATAGTAGACTGTTTTTAGCAGTAGGTTTGGTGAATGTTTTTGTTTTAAGTTGATTGTCTTCTGCAAAAATAGTGAGGTCGAGGAAGTCGATGGATACATTGTTGGCCATGTGTGTGAATTTCAGCCACGGGTCTTTTTCATTTAGCCATCTCAGGAAAGGATCCAGGTCAAGTTTGATGTCCCAAATAAGGAAGATGTCGTCTATATATCTCTTCCAGTATAAAATACTGGAAGAGTATGGGTTTCCCTCATTGAGCACGAATTGCTGTTCAAAGTTGCTGACGTACAATCCTGCCACCGAAGGGGCAAAGGCACTGCCCATCGAGGTTCCGTGTTTTTGTAGGTACAACGTTCCGTTGTATTCAAAGAAATTATCTTTAAGTGCAAGTTGACAACACTGTAAGATGAAATGTCTAGGAGTGTGGTATTCCCAGTCTTCACTGTAGAGGACATCTTCCAGCATTTGTAGAGTGTCATCTTGGGGCAGGCTGGTGTACAGTGACTCCACGTCAAGACCTACCAAGAGCATCGTGTTCTGATCAAACGGTATATCCTTGATTTGTACTAGTAGGTCACGTGTATCTTTCAGATAGGTAGGTGTCTTTTGCACTATTGGTTTCAAGAACTCATCTGCGAATTTCGATAGGGGTTCGAGCAGTGATCCTATGCCAGCCACAATGGGGCGTCCTGGTGGAGGTGATCTGTTTTTATGGATTTTGGGTAAGGAATAGAAGAAGGGGATTTTGGGTTCCTTAGTACAGAGGTAGTCTGCTTCCTTCCCTTCCCTCCAAAAAGCGTTTTTTGCTGACAAACCCTCCCTACCACCAGAAGGTGATACCAATCTGAGAAAGAGATCTACCTTCAATCCTCCAGCAGGCAGTATACCACCTGAAATCCACACCTTTGAACAGGCATTACTAAAAGGCATAGATAAAATGACTATTAAAAAGAAACCACATTTTCAAAACTTGTCCAACAGGGAACGACAGGCTTTAAAAACCCTTGAATCCAACACACACATTGTCTTGAAACCAGCAGACAAGGGGGGAGGGATCGTGATCCTCAGCAAAGAGGGTTATGATCTACAATGCCTCTCCCTTCTATCAGACACTAAATATTATGAGAAAATCGAGGAGGATCCTACAGAAAGGCTCCAGAACGTAATCAACATAATGGTCAATGAAGCTGAAACCAACAGATGGATATCAGGGAAGGAAGCAGACTACCTCTGTACTAAGGAACCCAAAATCCCCTTCTTCTATTCCTTACCCAAAATCCATAAAAACAGATCACCTCCACCAGGACGCCCCATTGTGGCTGGCATAGGATCACTGCTCGAACCCCTATCGAAATTCGCAGATGAGTTCTTGAAACCAATAGTGCAAAAGACACCTACCTATCTGAAAGATACACGTGACCTACTAGTACAAATCAAGGATATACCGTTTGATCAGAACACGATGCTCTTGGTAGGTCTTGACGTGGAGTCACTGTACACCAGCCTGCCCCAAGATGACACTCTACAAATGCTGGAAGATGTCCTCTACAGTGAAGACTGGGAATACCACACTCCTAGACATTTCATCTTACAGTGTTGTCAACTTGCACTTAAAGATAATTTCTTTGAATACAACGGAACGTTGTACCTACAAAAACACGGAACCTCGATGGGCAGTGCCTTTGCCCCTTCGGTGGCAGGATTGTACGTCAGCAACTTTGAACAGCAATTCGTGCTCAATGAGGGAAACCCATACTCTTCCAGTATTTTATACTGGAAGAGATATATAGACGACATCTTCCTTATTTGGGACATCAAACTTGACCTGGATCCTTTCCTGAGATAGCTAAATGAAAAAGACCCGTGGCTGAAATTCACACACATGGCCAACAATGTATCCATCGACTTCCTCGACCTCACTATTTTTGCAGAAGACAATCAACTTAAAACAAAAACATTCACCAAACCTACTGCTAAAAACAGTCTACTATCCTATAAGAGCCATCACCCCAAACCACTGAGGGACAATTTACCTTATAGTCAATTTTTACGTCTGAAAAGAAACTGTACAAAGAACAATGACTATAAAGCCCAAGCGAAAGATCTGTGTATAAAATTAAAACAGAGAGATTACACGCAGAGGACCATCCAGAAATGCATGAAACGTGCTAACCATCAACCGAGGGAATGTCTTCTACAAACTTACCCTAAAGACCCCATTCCAGATCTCACGACATGTGTAACTACTTTCTGCCCGTCTACCTATGAGGTCCAAAAATTGGTCAACAAGAATTGGAAAATCCTCAACACTGGGAAATTCGACTGGCCAAAACCACGTTTTGCAAATAGAAGATCTAAAAACTTACGAGACACATTGGTCCACACCCGGCCACGTAAAACATACAGTCAAGAAACCATCAGGAGCGTCTCAATGTCCCCGGTCAGTGGTCACTATCCTTGTGGTAACTGCACAGCCTGTCAATTCACCACCCACTCAAAACAACTTCAACTATCTGAGACTCTAAACTGGACCCAAAAACAGCACACGAACTGTAATTCTTCCTGTGTCATCTACTTGGTCATTTGTCCATGTAAAAAACTATACATAGGTATGACGTGCCGCAAAATCAAAATCAGAATAGGGGAACATCGCAGCAACATTCGCCTGAAGAAAACCACTACTAAACTGTGTGCCCACTTTTTAGAGAAAGGACATTCCTGTGATGACATAAGATGGACGGTCATAGAGATGTTGACCGATAAAACCCATAACGCAGAAAGAATTCTGCACGAAAAAGAGCAACGGTGGGTGGACCGTTTGAAGACCAATATCACTGGGATGAATGATAACGTGCCCTGGCACCAATTTGCGGTTCACTAAAGACACCCTGAAATTTGAAGTTACTTTACATCTTTTCAAATTGAGGTCTGTACACCGCTTTATAAATCTAAAGAAATCTCAAGTTCAGTACTGAATCTGTCCAGTGTGGAATCTTACAACTTCCCATAAGGGGTCGCTGCATTTACTCTCATCCGATTGTGGTCAAGTAACCCACTCGCAAATCATACCACATTTTGTACTGCATTATAATGTAACATTATAATCTTATAATCTAATATCACACTCTTTCTGAGGAGTTATACACACACTCGCTGATCCTAACATCCAGGTGACTGTGTAACGACTCAATAAAGTTTCTTCAAAGAAACGTAGTCTTAAACCCTCCCACAGACGCTATCCTGACGTCCGGGGGCAGAGTCAGCACAAGCAGCGTAGGATCGCAGACACGCGGGTAATGGCGAAACGCGCATCTCTCTCGGTATTTCCAAATTCTTCTCCGAGTAGGTAAGAGATTTTTGAACTACTTATACTTGTTCTCTACAGCTCTGAACCTCCCCGATGAAAGCAACAATCTCCGCATTAGGGGGTAAGTGCCTCATCTAGAACGTCTGTTTGAGCGCGCTTTCACTATTTTACCGCATTAGAGTCAGGCACTCCGCGTTCCTCATAAGCAGGGCGTATCCCTCACCAGCAACGTAAATATCCTCGTTGTATTGGTCTCCAACGAGCTTATAGGGGTGATAGACTCTCCAACAATCAGCACGCATGATGGGCCACATTCCATCACGGGCATAACGCACGTATTTAATGGCGCTGTATCATACATCTTTACAGCTTTCTCAACCGCTCTCAACTCATCCCTCTTTCCTCTACTCTACCAGGGAATGCTCCTACTGTTTAGAAATGAAATACAATGTGTCTAGCTTAAATTAGGCTCTGTGGTAGTAGTTAAGACTAATGCTTACTACTGTGCCTTTCTCACTCATGCAATATGGTACAAATGTTTCATTACCTTGCACAACATGTCTGTATGTAATTTCTTTTGCAGGCTTTTCAAACTCGAGCGGTTTACACACTGACCCTCGCTGTTCCCATTGAACTCCACATAATAAGTGTGAGTAGAACATTCATGTTTGTCTGTCCTTTTCCGTCCTGACGAAAGCCCCGTAGACTCCTTTGAGCCAAGGGGGGCTGAAACATGTCGACACTCTTGTAATTGAATACTTCTGGATCACATAATCCGATCTAGGACAAGTACCCATTGGTTTTATTATAAGATCTTCACCATTTCATTAAAATTTCCCTAGGTGCTGATCTCATTTTTAACAGTCTTTTTTTTTGAATTTTTTTGATCTTTCTTTGCACAAAAATTCTTTTTTCTCTGGCCACTGCAACCCAGACCAGAGGAGCCTCTGGTTGAGGCAGGCACCCACACTATCTATGGTACCCAATGATAACTGCCAACGAACCACAATGTAGGGGCGGAGGAACGATATATACCGCTATACCTATTCACATTGGGTCTTTTGAGGGTACCATAGTTTTTCCAACCAACGGTCTGGACTTGTTACAAGTTGGTATCAAAGGGCCTGGGACCATGAAAAGGAATGAAGGGAGGTGTCGCGCTGGGAACAGGATGGGGTTCTGAGGCAGAGTCGCGCTGAGGAGGGGTTTATGACTCAGGGCATGTGAGAGCGGGGGGGTTGTCAGCGTGCGGGGGAATGTTTGCGAGGTTGAGAGAGAGAGAGAGAGAGAGAGAGACGCGCTGGCTATCAGCGAGGGGCAAGGAGGCCATGGTGCTCAAAATGGCTGCCGCTTACGTGCACGAATGGGTTCAAGGAGAGCAAGATGGCGCCGATAATGTTGACGTTTGCAGCTTAACTTTAACAGTCCTCCCTTTTCAACATATCTAGCCAACTTGTCTATTCAATGTCAATCTTCATCAAATTCCTAACCTCGACATCATATAATGCTCCCATGCGTTCGTTTCCAAAGTCCACAGTCTTAGGGCAAATACATTGTGCACATAATGAACACAGAGGTGGCAGACATTGGATTCCTAAGCATAGACCGCATATTACAACTATAGGAATCAGGATAATGGTGAACAGTCTCCAGCCCCAGTTCTTAACAGTGTTCCAGAACCAACCACCAAGCGACCATTCTTCCTGTTCCTGGTGGACTTCTGAAGAGAGTCTGTGAAGATGTTCGATGGCTTTGTACACTGAGGGCGAGTTGTCCGGTATGTATGTACAGCAGCTGGACCCAATAATGCGGCATGCTCCACCACGGTCCGCAAGAACCACATCTAGGACAAGGCGGTTCTGGAGGGCCACCAAGCGGACCGCTTGGAGTTCGGCGGTGTTGTTAGCAAAAATACCAGCTGTGATGTTCATCGTTGTCTCAACTGCCTGAGTCAGATGTCGGATGGCACGGCTGTTTGCCATCGGGCCCCAAAGAGGAACAAGTCCCTTCATAGCATCGAGGAACTGCGCTCCAGTTGAGTCGGCCTGCTCAATGTCCTTGGCTCGTTTTTGTCTATGGTGATTCGCTGGGGCCACATAAGTCGGAGGAAGGATGAAAGAGATGAAACAAGTGCCCCCCCAGCCTTTGGGGAGCCAGGTGTAGGCTTTTGTGCCACAGACGAAATACATGTTTGGGGACGACACAAAGGAAGGTGGATCCATGGAGTCCAAAGTTCTGGTAAAACGGCAAGCACTGCGACCCACCAGCTGTGTCCCAAGTCCTTCTATGCACATGTGGCCAGTGACGTTGATGACTGACAGGGCTACAGTCAAGGTGGCAGCCGTTCGTTTCCGCAGGTAGGAGAAGGTGGGTCTGGTTGGATTGTTGAACACCTGCATTTCAATTCGCTCTTTAGCAGGGATGTCCATTTGGATTGAGTCGTTGGAGGTCTGCGGGCAGAAGTGTGTCTTTGTTCTGTTTCGCCTGACCCCATGGGAGAAATGAGTTACGGTTTTGCTGGAGGTGGCATTGTCCTTATAGCTTTCTTGCAGGAGGATCAGCCAAGCAAGGCAGGAGCCATGAACCGAGAAGGGTGAAGGGATGAATGGTATCGAGTGTCCAGTGGCGTGGGGTAGCAACCCACAGATCCAACAGTTGGTGGCATTGGTGGCGAGATTGTGCTGGTGAAGGAGCTGCACGAAAGAGTTATTCCAAAACTCCTTTCGCCTCTCCCTGAGTTGAGGAGAGAGCGAAATCAGATAATGTTCCTTCATGGTGGTAGGCTGAGCAGTGGTCAGGAATGTTTCGTGAGCAGGCGCATTTTCTTCCACAATCCAGAGTGTGGTCATGAGGAGAAAGCAGAAAAGGATTGCGATGAAGAGTGCAATTGTCTTTGAGCTATGGAGTCTGTCTGTTCTTGGGTTTCTGTAGTGGGTATTTCCTGTTGCCTCCATTGTCTTCTTATTTGGCGCTTCCATCATCTTCTTATCTGGCGCTTCCATCATCTTCGTTTTCAAGGTGCTCGGTAGTGGGCAGAACCACAGACTTAGTTTAGCTTCTCTCCAGGTAACCCTTGGTTGCTTTGAGTCACCGTTCTGAGATTGAACTTAGTTTGTGGTCTACTTAGCCGAAGCTCCCTCCTTTCGACGCAGGAAATACCCTTCTCTGGATGGCACGGTGGGATCAGAGAATCTTGAAAGTTCAAGTGCTTCGGTATCAGGATAGCAGGTTAGCGACGGTCGGTCCTTGTTCAGGAGCTCTTCTTGGTTGTCGATGTTGTCTGTCGTGGCCAGGGTCGAGGAGACCTTCTTACAGTGGTGTGCGTGCAGCCAATGCCTTTTCCCCTCCACACGAAGAGCTGTCCGGGTGGTGATTAACACTTGCCAGGGGCCCGTCCACCGGGGTTCCAAACTCTTCGACCGCTGAAAGTTTCGGATCAGCACGAAATCCCCAGGTTGGATGGCGTGACCCGGACCCCTGGAAGCATCGGGGATGGCCTGCTGCACCTGCTGATGAATGACAGACAGAGTTTCAGTCAATTTATACAGATAATCAGACATTAGGACGTCCGGGACGTCATGAATGGAAGTCGGTTTCGGTGCTGACCAGACGCTCATGGGTCGGCCGAAAACAACTTCATAAGGTGTTAAGTGATGTTTGGTGGGGGTGGAACGCATCGATAGCAATGCCAGTGGGAGGGTGTCTGGCCACTTCAGACCTGTGGTAGCCACTATCTTGGCCAGTTTAAGCTTTAGTGTGGCATTGTGTCGTTCAACAAGTCCAGCAGACTGGGGGTGAAAGACTGCGTGGAACTTCTGTTTGATGCCCAACCCCTTTAGGATGAGTTGGATGACTTCGGCTATGAAGTGGGGGCCATTATCGCTCCATAAAATACGACAAAGGCCGTAACGGGGGAAAAACTCCTTTAACAGTACTTTTGCAGTGGCCATAGCAGTGTTGTCGCGGGTTGGGTATGCTTCCACCCATTTGCTAAACGCGCACACCACGACAAGTACATATTTCAGGCCTTGGCATCTGTCTAGCTGGATGTAGTCCATCTGCAGGACTTCGAACGGGTGATCTGGGACCCCAAATCCCCCCCGGGGTACTACAGTTCCTTTCCCGGGGTTGTGTTGCAGGCATATCAAGCACTGTTGGACCAGACGTTTGGCGGAGTCTGCGATTTTATCATTGTGCCAAACTCTGGAGACAAGTTCAATCATGGGGGCTGATCCTATGTGGGCAGGGGAGTGTGCCATAGTCAGTATGGGAATCAGGTACGAGTCAGGTAGCAACCACTTGTTCGTGTCTCTTGTCCGCCAGCAGCCTTCGTCATCTTTCAACCCCACCCGTGCCCATTCAGTCAGTTCGTGCTGTGTGCTAGCCATTTGTATGTCTCTAATAGTGTTCCTAGCGTCAGTCCATTTTTCCGCTTGTGACCTGGTCACGTACATATGTGTTGTCGTCCTGTTTTCAGCTGTCGTTCGGGCAGTGATGTCAGCTAGTGCATTTCCCTGTCCAATAATGTCTGTCACCTTTTTGTGTGCCTGGCATTTGATGACTGCAAGCTTCTTGGGGAGGAGGACAGCCTCGATCAAGGCGGAGACTAGATCCCCGTGCAAAATGGGGGTGCCGTGTGAGGTCAGGAATCCCCTTTCCCTCCAAAGGAGCCCAAAATGGTGAACCACCCCGAAGGCATACTGGCTGTCGGTGTAAATGTTCGCTGTGGTTCCTGCCGCCAGAATGCAGGCTCGTGTCAGGGCGATCAGTTCTGCTGCCTGGGCGGATCGTTGCGTGATGCGGGCTGTCTCGACTACAGTTCGAGCCGTGGTGACCGCATAGGTAGCGGAAGTGGTGCCGTCGGGGAGCTTGATGCAAGAACCGTCCACCCACAGCTCCCCGTCAGGGTCAGGGAAAGCCGTGTCTCTGAGGTCAACCCTACTTCTAGTCTGTTCGTCCGTAAGAGTCACGCAGTCATGTACAGGATGCACATTGGGATCGTTCTCTGGCAAGGGTAACAGAGTTGCCGGGTTCAGTGTGGTGCATCTTTTCAGGGTGATATGGGGTGCAAGCAAAGTCAGTTCGTATCCAGTCAGTCATGCACTCGTTAGGTGTTGTGTCTTGGTTTGGTTCAGGAGGGTGTCAACTGCATGGGGTACGAGTACCGTGAGGGAATTCGAGAGTACGATCCCCTCACTCTGTCGGATAGAGATTGCAGCAGCAGCTACAGCTCGAAGGCAGGCAGGCAAGGCTCTGGCTACAGGGTCAAGAGTGGCAGAGAAGTAAGCGCACGGTCGTTGCTTTGGGCCAATGGCCTGGGTCAGGACAGATAAAGCGCACCCCTCCCTTTCGTGAGTGTAAAGGGAGAAGGGCTTTTTGTAATCGGGGGTACCTAAGACAGGGGCCGAACAAAGAGCATCTCGTAGTTCCGTGAAGGAGGTTTGACACTCTGGGGTCCAAGGGAGTGGGGAGGGGACATCTTTACCTAGCAGAGAAAGCAGCGGTTTCACAACAAGACTAAAGTTCGGTAGCCACTGTCGGCAGAAAGAGGTGAGGCCTAGTAGGGAGCGAACCTGTTTCTGGGTCTTAGGGACAGGAGTATCGAGAATGGTTTGGATTCGATCAGGAGTGAGTTTCCTTCCCTCTTTGGACAAAAGGTGGCCGAGGTAAGTGACCTGGGGTTGACAGAATTGCAACTTCTTCTTGGAGACCTTGTGGCCATTTTCCGCAAGGAAGCGCAGGAGCTGAATGGTGGCTGTAACTGCCAGTGGAGTGGTGTCGGCCGCCAAGAGGATGTCGTCGACATATTGCATTAACACCACTCCATCGGGTAACTGGACTTGATCCAGTTGTCTCTTGAGGGCCTGGCTGTAGATGCTAGGGCTTTCTGTGTAGCCCTGGGGTGCTCGACAGAACCTATATGAGCGGGCTTTTAGGGTGAAGCCAAAGAGATATCGGCTGCCTGGGTGGATGGGGATGGAAAAGAATGCGTTTTTGAGGTCAATGACAGTGAAGGTGGTGGCTGTAGAAGGAATCAAAGTCAGGATGGTGGTGATGTCTGAGACCACAGGGTACTGGGGTACCACCACTTTGTTGATTTCTCGAAGGTCAATGATAAAACAGTATGCCTTCTCATCTCCCTCTCCCTGTTTCTTGATGATGGGCAAGATAGGGCTATTGCAAACGTTGCTTACCACTTCCTCTACCACTCCTGCATCTATTAGTGACTGAATAATCTTCACCAATGCCTTCTCGCCCTCGGGCGATATCCGATATTGTGGAAGTTTCGGGAGTGTTGCATCTGGTCGGACAGTAATGTGTACTGGGTCAATCAACATGCGCCCTACGTCCGAATCCGTCTTGGCCCACAGATACGGAGGCAGGGTGTCAAGCAGGGAGGTGTCAGCATCGGTGATGGAAAACATGCGTCGGGGAGGGCAATGTCTAAGCAGAACGGGGTTGTCGTAAAGGAAAACTCGGACTCCGTCTTGAGAACATCTGATTGTCGCTCGGAAGTGTTTCAATAAATCAAGCCCCATAATGGCGTCAGGGCTATTTGAGGAAAGTAAGAACGTGGTGTCAGTGGTGTTGTTTTCTACGTCAAAGAGGATCGGGGCGGACAAAGGGTTAGTGGAGAGCGTTCCATCGAAACCTGTCGATGTTATAAGTGAGCCAGACAAGGGTGCCCCCGGAATCAGTCATTTAGATAACGCACTACGTGTTGCGCCAGTGTCTACCAGAAATGGAGACTTGGTACCCAGGACCTTAGCAGTGACGTAAGGGCCTTGCTGGTCAACATAGAGCTCGACTGGATCCCTCCCTTGCCCTTGGCAGTCCTATGCAAAGTTGTGGGCGTCATCGTAGTCAGATTGCTGGTATTGGTTCTGTCTGGGTCGATCAAATGTATTTGGTCTGCCTGATCTATCGTTAGTCGTGTCGTTTGGGGGCCCTCGCTGTTGTCCCTTATTTCTCGGTCCACTTACTATGTCCTTGGGGTCTTTGTTTCTGATTATTTCCAGAAGAACTGGGCACTGGGATTTCCAATGGCCAGTTCCTTTGCAAAAAGCGCACTGGTCCTGTCTAAGGTCTGTACGTCCACTGTGGGGAGTCAAAGTGCGGTCCTGGGGAAATGCAGCCTTAGGGGCGTTCGTCTGGTAGTTTGCCCGGTATTGGTCTTGTCCTATAGTCACCCCTTGCAGTTGGGCCATCATCACCCTCTCTTTCAAGTCCTTCTTCTTTCTCTCTGTTGCCCTATCGTTTTCATTTTTCTGATGCTCATAATATTGGGCCATCTGGAGGATAGCCGTAGGTTTGGAGGCTGCCCAACTACTCTCGCTAGCCTGCAGTTTCTGGGAGACTTCCGATGACAGACCCTTAACATAATTCTGGACAAACAGGTGGTGTCCGGTTGCAGTGGTCATGTCCTGGCCGCTGTAATCGGAGAACACCGTTTCGAACCGGGAGAAGTATTCCGATACATCCTCCTGGGGTTTCTGGCGACAGGCCGTTACTATCGACCAGTCCACTTTCTTTTCTGGGATCAGGGTTTTTAATTTCTGTACGATTTTATCTGGAAGGTCTAGAATGGATTTTATAGGCTTTTGTCCAGGTCCTCGTTGTTTATCGATGGTATCGAGTTGTGACCAGGTATGTCCAAACAGCTCAAGGTGGTCGACTTTCCGGATTTGCTTCCACACATCAGCTGGTAGACATAACCCGAAAAACAAGTCGATGTCAGCCAGGGTCATGATCGTTGAACCTAGGGCTGTACCCAATTCAGTGTAGAAGGCCGTGGGGTTTTTACGTAGGTCAGGCAGAGATTTCCGGAATGTCAGAATCTCTTGCCGGTCCCATGGCTGGTAGACCCAGTTGTACACTACCCTTCCCTTTGCATCTGGGTGGTTTGCATCATCGTTAGTCCCTGCACCTCGTGGCGGAACCCAGTAGGGGGCAGCCTCTCGTATCGGCATCATGGTGTTAGATTGCTCAGTTTGTGGCTCGGTCACTACGGAGGTCGTGGGTTTAGTTCCCGATTCTCGTTCAGTGAGGTGGCGGAAAACCTCAAGCGTACGCGTAAGGAGGTCCGTCACATCACACTCGCCCTCATCCCCGATATCGACCTTCCGGTACAGAGTCGTTAGGCTCTCGGGACCTTTGTCTCGATATCGGTCCTCGTATGCGTTCAAGACATGGTAACACAGTCGTACGGTAAAATGTCGTCTGTGACTCCCGGTATATGATTTAAACATATCCGCGATGTACTCTTCACCTTCCTTCCTTTCTACCAGTGTCCTTGCTATCTTGTCGATCCCTGTTCGCTCATCTTTGCTTAGTCTGTTTGTTCTTGCAGAACCAGCCCTTCGGGTCTCAGGGTTGTCTAACGTTGTCGTTTGCGTAGTATTTAATACAAGGGGTTCGGCCGGTACAGAGGCCATGGGGGCCGAAGCTGTGGCGGTACCCTCGTTCGTACCTGGGGGAGGTGGGTGCTGTGCTAAGGGTTGGGAAGGGGCATATGGAGGGGGCATGTAGATGATCGGAGGACCTAACAGCAGATCATCGTTGGCTCGTTGTTTCGAGGGTAAATCAGGGTAGAGCGTGGAGGACGTTCTAACCGGACACTGGCTTGATGTTTCCCTTTCTAGTTTCTGTTTGGCTTTCTCTCTTTCCTTTATCTCTCCTTCTAGTTTCTGAGCAGCTAGGTGGGCTGCCTTTCGCAGCTCTTTTCCCAACCTACTCTCGGTTTTCTTCTTACGTTGTTCAGTTTCTTTACGCCACATGCCGAAACTATCAAGCATAGTGGGCGTTGTCTTGTTTTTACCAAGGGCTGTTTCTAGTGCATTTATTTTGTCATCATCGAAGGATCCTATCAGTGGCCACTGACTTTCTCGATCCTTTTTCGTATATTTATGCCACAGTTTGTTATAGGCTATAGCGATCAATCCATGCTTCATGAACATGTCCTTATTAGGGGTGCCTTCCAGTGGAGCCGGATGGTTCACCTCTAATAGGCGGTCCGGGCTAAACAGGCTACCAATCAGTGGGGAGAAGACAGACATGACGGAGCACAATGGGGACAAAAAGTCAGCACTGCCTATCTTATCACTGCGTGCAAAGACTAGACAGAATATTCCTATTCTACGTTGTTTGCAAGCAGTGAATACCTCATGAACCAATATCAAATAGTCGATGTTCGGTCAATACAATTCAGTGGGGAGAATAAGTAGGCCCGCAAAGGTCTGCGTTACCTACCCTTTCACTATCTGCAAAAAGGGGAGGGGGGGCCCTTTCCTGTTTGTAGACAGAGAATCTCCAGAAGACAATCTGTGAACAATAGTTCAGTTTCAAGTGATTAATCAGTGGGGGAGAAAGATAGGCGCGGCGGTTGCATTACCTATCCTCCACTGCTTGCAAAGAGAGAGCCTGTTGTTTCTCCGTTTGCAGACAGTGGATCTCCAAATAAATTAAAAAGAGTAATACTAGTATTTTCTAAACAATTCAAATAATTATTTCGCCATTCGTCGTGTTTACACGACCTTACCCGGACCGCATGGACAGTTTCTTGTCTTCCGAATCCAGCGCCCGATCGTCCTCTTTTCTTCGTAATCCTCGCGGCACTCCTGATGGTTCCCAGTCAGGACCGTAGATCACTCGAGAGAGGTCTGTTCGGAACCAGTGAAGTTCGGATGATCGGCTGTCAGACGAGGGTCTATCGGACAGGTGCACTTCCCGATCGTTGCAGTCGTTCACTCTGTCGTCAGGACCTCTCCCACCGGATCCACGAGTCGCTGATGGGCCCCACGTTTGGGACGCCAATTGTTAAAAAGGTCACAGACAACTGATGAACAAAGATCCTTAAGTATTGCCCGGCGGTGTCGCCACTTGAACCCACAGAATATTAACCAATGAAGAGGCAGGCGCTGGAGACGGGAAGGCAGGAAACAAGGTTTATTCTCTCCGGAGGAGAACACATCAGTTCGGACAGCAAGTATCGTCACGAGGTGCTCTAACCGCATCTCTGAGGCCTGGCCTCTTATACACAGTTAAATGAATTTTATTGCAGGTAACACAGTCTTGTAATGCTTTGAAGTATGAAAGGACATCCTCTGAATCTCCCCTACACGCCCGTTCCCACACACATTTACAGTTGAAGTCCCCACCCCGGTCACAATAGGTGATGATTATCGCGCAGCTGGACATTCCGCCGATTCACGGAATGTGGGGGTTTGATCGGATCTCATAGGGTGGGGGCTTTGATCAACTCGGGGGTCCTTTGATGAGGAAAGATTTCTACTGTACGGGGAGGGGCAAAAAACAATACCGACAGAGCTAGGTGTCGGCCTGGGAAAGAGGAAGACAAACGGGCACACAGGAAAAGGGGGTTGGTATCAAAGGGCCTGGGACCATGAAAAGGAATGAAGGGAGGTGTCGCGCTGGGAACAGGATGGGGTTCTGAGGCAGAGTCGCGCTGAGGAGGGGTTTATGACTCAGGGCATGTGAGAGCGGGGGGGTTGTCAGCGTGCGGGGGAATGTTTGCGAGGTTGAGAGAGAGAGACGCGCTGGCTATCAGCGAGGGGCAAGGAGGCCATGGTGCTCAAAATGGCTGCCGCTTACGTGCACGAATGGGTTCAAGGAGAGCAAGATGGCGCCGATAATGTTGACGTTTGCAGTTGAGCCCCTACCTCTTCTAGGGACGCCACCAGCACCCGAATATTTATGAAAAAAAGCCCTAAGGCATTATGGGGCTCTCTTTGCTGGTACAGTAAATAATAAACAAACGGCTCTGGCTACTCATTAATTTTTCACATTTTCTTTTTTCTCTTTTAGTTGTGGGCTGTGGGCCTTCATGTGGCCTAGATTACAGAGGACGCAATTCCTTCTATAATTTGTTTTTGTCTTGTACAAACTCCATATATATAACTTTCCTCAGACACTTTTTTTGTTTACACAGTGTATTGTCTTTATAGTTGTTTGTGTAACTTATTCAGCATCATCGTTGCTTTATTGTTGTCATAACTAACATCTTGTTAACATTTTTGTATTTTTTGGGTGAATTTGTGTAGGAGTATCACTTGTTAGAAAATTATTTCTAATTTTGTCAAAAACATTTCTCCTTTTTTCTTTATTCTTTTCTTATAAATTTTTGTTTGATTTTCTGGTATTGTTATTTTGTATTTTACGTTAGCTATTTAAATCGAACCTATGTTAGGATTCCAGTCTTTACTTTGCCCCAGGTTCAGGTCTTAGGGTTGCCCCTTTTGGTGGCAATTAGTTAGTCTGTAAGCACTCTTTTCTTTAATGAGTTTCTCCTACTGCAGACACGACATGCTTTCCTGCAACATTCAGCGTGCCATGCGTGTTTTCACTTTCCAATCACCTCGAGACAATGGCGGCCGAGGTCTCGCATTTACAAGAGTTTGAGCTATTGGCATTGTAAATGGCAATGCTTTTTATTTATGTGTTAATCATCAAAACAGATAAATAAAAGGTATTGTCCTCTACAATGCGATACAAAAGGGGATGATGGACGGAGCGTTTGAGCAAATCAAACACTCACCCCCAGTCAACTGATCTGGGTTTAATCCATCACCATTCTTTAGCCCACTCAGCCACCCCATTTCAGACATGGCTATATGCAAATCAGTCTGACCCTGTGCCTCATGGGAACAGTCCAGCTAGAACTGCCAAGCCATGTCTTCCATGGACCGGAAACAAGCATCCTCGAACCGGTTTCGGATTCATAATCCTCATCAGCCAGGCTATCTTGAATCCAGTGGCCAAGTGAGCAAGGGACTCACGTCTGAGCATACCCTGCCACACTTAGGGCGAACAAAGCGATACAAAAGGGGATGATGGACGGAGCGTTTGAGCAAATCAAACACTCACCCCCAGTCAACTGATCTGGGTTTAATCCATCACCATTCTTTAGCCCACTCAGCCACCCCATTTCAGACATGGCTATATGCAAATCAGTCTGACCCTGTGCCTCATGGGAACAGTCCAGCCCGAACTGCCAAGCCATGTCTTCCATGGACCGGAAACAAGCATCCTGGGACCGGTTTCGGATTCATAATCCTCATCAGCCAGGCTATCTTGAATCCAGTGGCCAAGTGAGCAAGGGACTCACGTCTGAGCATACCCTGCCACACTTAGGGCGAACAAAGCGATACAAAAGGGGAGGATGGACGGAGCGTTTGAGCAAATCAAACACTTACCCCCAGTCAACTGATCTGGGTTTAATCCATCACCATTCTTTAGCCCACTCAGCCACCCCATTTCAGACATGGCTATATGCAAATCAGTCTGACCCTGTGCCTCATGGGAACAGTCCAGCCCGAACTGCCAAGCCATGTCTTCCATGGACCGGAAACAAGCATCCTGGGACCGGTTTCAGATTCATAATCCTCATCAGCCAGGCTATCTTGAATCCAGTGGCCAAGTGAGCAAGGGACTCACGTCTGAGCATACCCTGCCACACTCAGGGCGAACAAAGCGATACAAAAGGGGATAATGGACGGAGCGTTTGAGCAAATCAAACACTCACCCCCAGTCAACTGATCTGGGTTTAATCCATCACCATTCTTTAGCCCACTCAGCCACCCCATTTTAGACATGGCTATATGCAAATCAGTCTGACCCTGTGCCTCATGGGAACAGTCCAGCCCGAACTGCCAAGCCATGTCTTCCATGGACCGGAAACAAGCATCCTGGGACCGGTTTCGGATTCATAATCCTCATCAGCCAGGCTATCTTGAATCCAGTGGCCAAGTGAGCAAGGGACTCACGTCTGAGCATACCCTGCCACACTTAGGGCGAACAAAGCGATACAAAAGGGGAGGATGGACGGAGCGTTTGAACAAATCAAACACTCACCCCCAGTCAACTAATCTGGGTTTAATCCATCACCATTCTTTAGTTCACTCAGCCACCCCAGTTCAGACATGGCTATATGCAAATCAGTCTGACCCTGTGCCTTATGGGAACAGTCCAGCCCGAACTGCAAAGCCATGTCTTCCCTGGACCGGAAACAAGCATCCTGGGACCGGTTTCGGATTCATAATCCTCATCAGCCAGGCTATCTTGAATCCAGTGGCCAAGTGAACAAGGGACTCACGTCTGAGTATACCCTGCCACACTTAGGGCGAACAAAGCGATACAAAAGGGGATGATGGACGGAGCGCTTGAACAAATCAAACACTCACCCCCAGTCAACTGATCTGGGATTAATCCATCACCATTCTTTAGTTCACTCAGCCACCCCAGTTCAGACATGGCTATATGCAAATCAGTCTGACCCTGTGCCTTATGGGAACAGTCCAGCCCGTACTGCAAAGCCATGTCTTCCCTGGACCGGAAACAAGCATCCTGGGACCGGTTTCGGATTCATAATCCTCATCAGCCAGGCTATCTTGAATCCAGTGGCCAAGTGAACAAGGGACTCACGTCTGAGTATACCCTGCCACACTTAGGGCGAACAAAGCGATACAAAAGGGGATGATGGACGGAGCGCTTGAACAGATCAAACACTCACCCCCAGTCAACTGATCTGGGTTTAATCCATCACCATTCTTTAGTTCACTCAGCCACCCCAGTTCAGACATGGCTATATGCAAATCAGGCTGACCCTGTGCCTTATGGGAACAGTCCAGCCCGAACTGCAAAGCCATGTCTTCCCTGGACCGGAAACAAGCATCCTGGGACCGGTTTCGGATTCATAATCCTCATCAGCCAGGCTATCTTGAATCCAGTGGCCAAGTGAACAAGGGACTCACGTCTGAGTATACCCTGCCACACTTAGGGCGAACAAAGCGATACAAAAGGGGATGATGGACGGAGCGCTTGAACAAATCAGACACTCACCCCCAGTCAACTGATCTGGGTTTAATCCATCACCATTCTTTAGTTCACTCAGCCACCCCAGTTCAGACATGGCTATATGCAAATCAGTCTGACCCTGCGCCTCATGGGAACAGTCCAGCCCGAACTGCCAAGCCATGTCTTCCATGGACCGGAAACAAGCATCCTGGAACCGGTTTCGGATTCATAATCCTCATCAGCCAGGCTATCTTGAATCCAGTGGCCAAGTGAGCAAGGGACTCACGTCTGAGCATACCCTGCCACACTTAGGGCGAACAAAGCGATACAAAAGGGGATGATGGACGGAGCGTTTGAGCAAATCAAACACACACCCCCAGTCAACTGATCTGGGTTTAATCCATCACCATTCTTTAGCCCACTCAGCCACCCCATTTCAGACATGGCTATATGAAAATCAGTCTGACCCTGTGCCTCATGGGAACAGTCCAGCCCGAACTGCCAAGCCATGTCTTCCATGGACTGGAAACAAGCATCCTGGGACCGGTTTCGGATTCATAATCCTCATCAGCCAGGCTATCTTGAAGCCAGTGGCCAAGTGAGCAAGGGACTCACGTCTAAGCATACCCTGCCACACTTAGGGCGAACAAAGCGATACAAAAGGGGAGGATGGACGGAGCGTTTGAGCAAATCAAACACTCACCCCCAGTCAACTGATCTGGGTTTAATCCATCATCATTCTTTAGCCCACTCAGCCACCCCATTTCAGACATGGCTATATGCAAATCAGTCTGACCCTGTGCCTCATGGGAACAGTCCAGCCCGAACTGCCAAGCCATGTCTTCCATGGACCGGAAACAAGCATCCTGGGACCGGTTTCGGATTCATAATCCTCATCAGCCAGGCTATCTTGAATCCAGTGGCCAAGTGAGCAAGGGACTCACGTCTGAGCATACCCTGCCACACTTAGGGTGATCAAAGCGATACAAAAGGGGATGATGGACGGAGCGTTTGAGCAAATCAAACACTCACCCCCAGTCAACTGATCTGGGTTTAATCCATCACCATTCTTTAGCCCACTCAGCCACCCCATTTCAGACATGGCTATATGCAAATCAGTCTGACCCTGTGCCTCATGGGAACAGTCCAGCCCGAACTGCCAAGCCATGTCTTCCATGGACCGGAAACAAGCATCCTGGGACCGGTTTCGGATTCATAATCCTCATCAGCCAGGCTATCTTGAATCCAGTGGCCAAGTGAGCAAGGGACTCACGTCTGAGCATACCCTGCCACACTTAGGGCGAACAAAGCGATACAAAAGGGTAGGATGGACGGAGCGTTTGAGCAAATCAAATACTCACCCCCAGTCAACTGATCTGGGTTTAATCCATCACCATTCTTTAGCCCACTCAGCCACCCCATTTCAGATATGGCTATATGCAAATCAGTCTGACCCTGTGCCTCATGGGAACAGTCCAGCCCGAACTGCCAAGCCATGTCTTCCATGGACCGGAAACAAGCATCCTGGGACCTGTTTCAGATTCATAATCCTCATCAGCCAGGCTATCTTGAATCCAGTGGCCAAGTGAGCAAGGGACTCACGTCTGAGCATACCCTGCCACACTTAGGGTGAACAAAGCGATACAAAAGGGGATGATGGACGGAGCGTTGGAGCAAATCAAACACTCACCCCCAGTCAACTGATCTGGGTTTAATCCATCACCATTCTTTAGCCCACTCAGCCACCCCATTTCAGACATGGCTATATGCAAATCAGTCTGACCCTGTGCCTCATGGGAACAGTCCAGCCCGAACTGCCAAGCCATGTCTTCCATGGACCGGAAACAAGCATCCTGGGACCGGTTTCGGATTCATAATCCTCATCAGCTAGGCTATCTTGAATCCAGTGGCCAAGTGAGCAAGGGACTCACGTCTGAGCATACCCTGCCACACTTAGGGCGAACAAAGCGATACAAAAGGGGAGGATGGACGGAGCGTTTGAGCAAATCAAACACTCACCCCCAGTCAACTGATCTGGGTTTAATCCATCACCATTCTTTAGCCCACTCAGCCACCCCATTTCAGACATGGCTATATGCAAATCAGTCTGACCCTGTGCCTCATGGGAACAGTCCAGCCCGAACTGCCAAGCCATGTCTTCCATGGACCGGAAACAAGCATCCTGGGACCGGTTTCAGATTCATAATCCTCATCAGCCAGGCTATCTTGAATCCAGTGGCCAAGTGAGCAAGGGACTCACGTCTGAGCATACCCTGCCACACTTAGGGCGAACAAAGCGATACAAAAGGGGATAATGGACGGAGCGTTTGAGCAAATCAAACACTCACCCCCAGTCAACTGATCTGGGTTTAATCCATCACCATTCTTTAGCCCAGTCAGCCACCCCATTTCAGACATGGCTATATGCAAATCAGTCTGACCCTGTGCCTCATGGGAACAGTCCAGCCCGAACTGCCAAGCCATGTCTTCCATGGACCGGAAACAAGCATCCTGGGACCGGTTTCGGATTCATAATCCTCATCAGCCAGGCTATCTTGAATCCAGTGGCCAAGTGAGCAAGGGACTCACGTCTGAGCATACCCTGCCACACTTAGGGCGAACAAAGCGATACAAAAGGGGAGGATGGACGGAGCGTTTGAACAAATCAAACACTCACCCCCAGTCAACTAATCTGGGTTTAATCCATCACCATTCTTTAGTTCACTCAGCCACCCCAGTTCAGACATGGCTATATGCAAATCAGTCTGACCCTGTGCCTTATGGGAACAGTCCAGCCCGAACTGCAAAGCCATGTCTTCCCTGGACCGGAAACAAGCATCCTGGGACCGGTTTCGGATTCATAATCCTCATCAGCCAGGCTATCTTGAATCCAGTGGCCAAGTGAACAAGGGACTCACGTCTGAGTATACCCTGCCACACTTAGGGCGAACAAAGCGATACAAAAGGGGATGATGGACGGAGCGCTTGAACAAATCAAACACTCACCCCCAGTCAACTGATCTGGGATTAATCCATCACCATTCTTTAGTTCACTCAGCCACCCCAGTTCAGACATGGCTATATGCAAATCAGTCTGACCCTGTGCCTTATGGGAACAGTCCAGCCCGTACTGCAAAGCCATGTCTTCCCTGGACCGGAAACAAGCATCCTGGGACCGGTTTCGGATTCATAATCCTCATCAGCCAGGCTATCTTGAATCCAGTGGCCAAGTGAACAAGGGACTCACGTCTGAGTATACCCTGCCACACTTAGGGCGAACAAAGCGATACAAAAGGGGATGATGGACGGAGCGCTTGAACAGATCAAACACTCACCCCCAGTCAACTGATCTGGGTTTAATCCATCACCATTCTTTAGTTCACTCAGCCACCCCAGTTCAGACATGGCTATATGCAAATCAGGCTGACCCTGTGCCTTATGGGAACAGTCCAGCCCGAACTGCAAAGCCATGTCTTCCCTGGACCGGAAACAAGCATCCTGGGACCGGTTTCGGATTCATAATCCTCATCAGCCAGGCTATCTTGAATCCAGTGGCCAAGTGAACAAGGGACTCACGTCTGAGTATACCCTGCCACACTTAGGGCGAACAAAGCGATACAAAAGGGGATGATGGACGGAGCGCTTGAACAAATCAGACACTCACCCCCAGTCAACTGATCTGGGTTTAATCCATCACCATTCTTTAGTTCACTCAGCCACCCCAGTTCAGACATGGCTATATGCAAATCAGTCTGACCCTGTGCCTCATGGGAACAGTCCAGCCCGAACTGCCAAGCCATGTCTTCCATGGACCGGAAACAAGCATCCTGGAACCGGTTTCGGATTCATAATCCTCATCAGCCAGGCTATCTTGAATCCAGTGGCCAAGTGAGCAAGGGACTCACGTCTGAGCATACCCTGCCACACTTAGGGCGAACAAAGCGATACAAAAGGGGATGATGGACGGAGCGTTTGAGCAAATCAAACACACACCCCCAGTCAACTGATCTGGGTTTAATCCATCACCATTCTTTAGCCCACTCAGCCACCCCATTTCAGACATGGCTATATGAAAATCAGTCTGACCCTGTGCCTCATGGGAACAGTCCAGCCCGAACTGCCAAGCCATGTCTTCCATGGACTGGAAACAAGCATCCTGGGACCGGTTTCGGATTCATAATCCTCATCAGCCAGGCTATCTTGAAGCCAGTGGCCAAGTGAGCAAGGGACTCACGTCTAAGCATACCCTGCCACACTTAGGGCGAACAAAGCGATACAAAAGGGGAGGATGGACGGAGCGTTTGAGCAAATCAAACACTCACCCCCAGTCAACTGATCTGGGTTTAATCCATCATCATTCTTTAGCCCACTCAGCCACCCCATTTCAGACATGGCTATATGCAAATCAGTCTGACCCTGTGCCTCATGGGAACAGTCCAGCCCGAACTGCCAAGCCATGTCTTCCATGGACCGGAAACAAGCATCCTGGGACCGGTTTCGGATTCATAATCCTCATCAGCCAGGCTATCTTGAATCCAGTGGCCAAGTGAGCAAGGGACTCACGTCTGAGCATACCCTGCCACACTTAGGGTGATCAAAGCGATACAAAAGGGGATGATGGACGGAGCGTTTGAGCAAATCAAACACTCACCCCCAGTCAACTGATCTGGGTTTAATCCATCACCATTCTTTAGCCCACTCAGCCACCCCATTTCAGACATGGCTATATGCAAATCAGTCTGACCCTGTGCCTCATGGGAACAGTCCAGCCCGAACTGCCAAGCCATGTCTTCCATGGACCGGAAACAAGCATCCTGGGACCGGTTTCGGATTCATAATCCTCATCAGCCAGGCTATCTTGAATCCAGTGGCCAAGTGAGCAAGGGACTCACGTCTGAGCATACCCTGCCACACTTAGGGCGAACAAAGCGATACAAAAGGGTAGGATGGACGGAGCGTTTGAGCAAATCAAACACTCACCCCCAGTCAACTGATCTGGGTTTAATCCATCACCATTCTTTAGCCCACTCAGCCACCCCATTTCAGATATGGCTATATGCAAATCAGTCTGACCCTGTGCCTCATGGGAACAGTCCAGCCCGAACTGCCAAGCCATGTCTTCCATGGACCGGAAACAAGCATCCTGGGACCTGTTTCAGATTCATAATCCTCATCAGCCAGGCTATCTTGAATCCAGTGGCCAAGTGAGCAAGGGACTCACGTCTGAGCATACCCTGCCACACTTAGGGTGAACAAAGCGATACAAAAGGGGATGATGGACGGAGCGTTGGAGCAAATCAAACACTCACCCCCAGTCAACTGATCTGGGTTTAATCCATCACCATTCTTTAGCCCACTCAGCCACCCCATTTCAGACATGGCTATATGCAAATCAGTCTGACCCTGTGCCTCATGGGAACAGTCCAGCCCGAACTGCCAAGCCATGTCTTCCATGGACCGGAAACAAGCATCCTGGGACCGGTTTCGGATTCATAATCCTCATCAGCTAGGCTATCTTGAATCCAGTGGCCAAGTGAGCAAGGGACTCACGTCTGAGCATACCCTGCCACACTTAGGGCGAACAAAGCGATACAAAAGGGGAGGATGGACGGAGCGTTTGAGCAAATCAAACACTCACCCCCAGTCAACTGATCTGGGTTTAATCCATCACCATTCTTTAGCCCACTCAGCCACCCCATTTCAGACATGGCTATATGCAAATCAGTCTGACCCTGTGCCTCATGGGAACAGTCCAGCCCGAACTGCCAAGCCATGTCTTCCATGGACCGGAAACAAGCATCCTGGGACCGGTTTCAGATTCATAATCCTCATCAGCCAGGCTATCTTGAATCCAGTGGCCAAGTGAGCAAGGGACTCACGTCTGAGCATACCCTGCCACACTTAGGGCGAACAAAGCGATACAAAAGGGGATAATGGACGGAGCGTTTGAGCAAATCAAACACTCACCCCCAGTCAACTGATCTGGGTTTAATCCATCACCATTCTTTAGCCCACTCAGCCACCCCATTTCAGACATGGCTATATGCAAATCAGTCTGACCCTGTGCCTCATGGGAACAGTCCAGCCCGAACTGCCAAGCCATGTCTTCCATGGACCGGAAACAAGCATCCTGGGACCGGTTTCGGATTCATAATCCTCATCAGCCAGGCTATCTTGAATCCAGTGGCCAAGTGAGCAAGGGACTCACGTCTGAGCATACCCTGCCACACTTAGGGCGAACAAAGCGATACAAAAGGGTAGGATGGACGGAGCGTTTGAGCAAATCAAACACTCACCCCCAGTCAACTGATCTGGGTTTAATCCATCACCATTCTTTAGCCCACTCAGCCACCCCATTTCAGATATGGCTATATGCAAATCAGTCTGACCCTGTGCCTCATGGGAACAGTCCAGCCCGAACTGCCAAGCCATGTCTTCCATGGACCGGAAACAAGCATCCTGGGACCTGTTTCAGATTCATAATCCTCATCAGCCAGGCTATCTTGAATCCAGTGGCCAAGTGAGCAAGGGACTCACGTCTGAGCATACCCTGCCACACTTAGGGTGAACAAAGCGATACAAAAGGGGATGATGGACGGAGCGTTGGAGCAAATCAAACACTCACCCCCAGTCAACTGATCTGGGTTTAATCCATCACCATTCTTTAGCCCACTCAGCCACCCCATTTCAGACATGGCTATATGCAAATCAGTCTGACCCTGTGCCTCATGGGAACAGTCCAGCCCGAACTGCCAAGCCATGTCTTCCATGGACCGGAAACAAGCATCCTGGGACCGGTTTCGGATTCATAATCCTCATCAGCTAGGCTATCTTGAATCCAGTGGCCAAGTGAGCAAGGGACTCACGTCTGAGCATACCCTGCCACACTTAGGGCGAACAAAGCGATACAAAAGGGGAGGATGGACGGAGCGTTTGAGCAAATCAAACACTCACCCCCAGTCAACTGATCTGGGTTTAATCCATCACCATTCTTTAGCCCACTCAGCCACCCCATTTCAGACATGGCTATATGCAAATCAGTCTGACCCTGTGCCTCATGGGAACAGTCCAGCCCGAACTGCCAAGCCATGTCTTCCATGGACCGGAAACAAGCATCCTGGGACCGGTTTCAGATTCATAATCCTCATCAGCCAGGCTATCTTGAATCCAGTGGCCAAGTGAGCAAGGGACTCACGTCTGAGCATACCCTGCCACACTTAGGGCGAACAAAGCGATACAAAAGGGGATAATGGACGGAGCGTTTGAGCAAATCAAACACTCACCCCCAGTCAACTGATCTGGGTTTAATCCATCACCATTCTTTAGCCCACTCAGCCACCCCATTTCAGACATGGCTATATGCAAATCAGTCTGACCCTGTGCCTCATGGGAACAGTCCAGCCCGAACTGCCAAGCCATGTCTTCCATGGACCGGAAACAAGCATCCTGGGACCGGTTTCGGATTCATAATCCTCATCAGCCAGGCTATCTTGAATCCAGTGGCCAAGTGAGCAAGGGACTCACGTCTGAGCATACCCTGCCACACTTAGGGTGAACAAAGCGATACAAAAGGGGATGATGGACGGAGCGTTTGAGCAAATCAAACACTCACCCCCAGTCAACTGATCTGGGTTTAATCCATCACCATTCTTTAGCCCACTCAGCCACCCCATTTCAGATATGGCTATATGCAAATCAGTCTGACCCTGTGCCTCATGGAAACAGTCCAGCCCGAACTGCCAAGCCATGTTTTCCATGGACCGGAAACAAGCATCCTGGGACCTGTTTCAGATTCATAATCCTCATCAGCCAGGCTATCTTGAATCCAGTGGCCAAGTGAGCAAGGGACTCACGTCTGAGCATACCCTGCCACACTTAGGGTGAACAAAGCGATACAAAAGGAGATGATGGACGGAGCGTTGGAGCAAATCAAACACTCACCCCCAGTCAACTGATCTGGGTTTAATCCATCACCATTCTTTAGCCCACTCAGCCACCCCATTTCAGACATGGCTATATGCAAATCAGTCTGACCCTGTGCCTCATGGGAACAGTCCAGCCCGAACTGCCAAGCCATGTCTTCCATGGACCGGAAACAAGCCTCCTGGGACCGGTTTCGGATTCATAATCCTCATCAGCCAGGCTATCTTGAATCCAGTGGCCAAGTGAGCAAGGGACTCACGTCTGAGCATACTCTGCCACACTTAGGGCGAACAAAGCGATACAAAAGGGGATGATGGACGGAGCGTTTGAGCAAATCAAACACTCACCCCCAGTCAACTGATCTGGGATTAATCCATCACCATTCTTTAGCCCACTCAGCCACCCCATTTCAGACATGGCTATATGCAAATCAGTCTGACCCTGTGCCTCATGGGAACAGTCCAGCCCGAACTGCCAAGCCATGTCTTCCATGGACCGGAAACAAGCATCCTGGGACCGGTTTCGGATTCATAATCCTTATCAGCCAGGCTATCTTGAATCCAGTGGCCAAGTGAGCAAGGGACTCACGTCTGAGCATACCCTGCCACACTTAGGGCGAACAAAGCAATACAAAAGGGGATGATGGACGGAGTGTTTGAGCAAATCAAACACTCACCCCCAGTCAACTGATCTGGGTTTAATCCATCACCATTCTTTAGCCCACTCAGCCACCCCATTTCAGACATGGCTATAGGCAAATCAGTCTGACCCTGTGCCTCATGGGAACAGTCCAGCCCGAACTGCCAAGCCATGTCTTCCATGGACCGTAAACAAGCATCCTGGGACCAGTTTCGGATTCATAATCCTCATCAGCCAGGCTATCTTGAATCCAGTGACCAAGTGAGCAAGGGACTCACGTCTGAGCATACCCTGCCACACTTAGGGCGAACAAAGCGATACAAAAGGGTTGATGGACAGAGCGTTTGAGAAAATCAAACACTCACCCCCAGTCAACTGATCTGGGATTAATCCATCACCATTCTTTAGCCCACTCAGCCACCCCATTTCAGACATGGCTATATGCAAATCAGTCTGACCCTGTGCCTCATGGGAACAGTCCAGCCCGAACTGCCAACCCATGTCTTCCATGGAACGGAAACAAGCATCCTGGGACCGGTTTCGGATTCATAATCCTCATCAGCCAGGCTATCTTGAATCCAGTGGCCAAGTGAGCAAGGGACTCACGTCTGAGCATACCCTGCCACACTTAGGGCGAACAAAGCGATACAAAAGGGGATGATGGACGGAGCGTTTGAGCAAATCAAACACTCACCCCCAGTCAACTGATCTGGGTTTAATCCATCACCATTCTTTAGCCCACTCAGCCACCCCATTTCAGACATGGCTATATGCAAATCAGTGTGACTCTGTGCCTCATGGGAACAGTCCAGCCCGAACTGCCAAGCCATGTCTTCCATGGACCGGAAACAAGCATCCTGGGACCGGTTTCGGATTCATAATCCTCATCAGCCAGGCTAATTTGAATCCAGTGGCCAAGTGAGCAAGGGACTCATGTCTGAGCATACCCTGCCACACTTAGGGTGAACAAAGCGATACAAAAGGGGATGATGGACGGAGCGTTTGAGCAAATCAAACACTCATCCCCAGTCAACTGATCTGGGTTTAATCCATCACCATTCTTTAGCCCACTCAGCCACCCCATTTCAGACATGGCTATATGCAAATCAGTCTGACCCTGTGCCTCATGGGAACAGTCCAGCCCGAACTGCCAAGCCATGTCTTCCATGGACCGGAAACAAGCATCCTGGGACCGGTTTCGGATTCATAATCCTCATCAGCCAGGCTATCTTGAATCCAGTGGCCAAGTAAGCAAGGGACTCACGTCTGAGCATACCCTGCCACACTTAGGGCGAGCAAAGCGATGCAAAAGGGGATGATGGACGGAGCGTTTGAGCAAATCAAACACTCACCCCCAGTCAACTGATCTGGGTTTAATCCATCACCATTCTTTAGCCCACTCAGCCACCCCATTTCAGACATGGCTATATGCAAATCAGTCTGACCCTGTGCCTCATGGGAACAGTTCAGCCCAAACTGCCAAGCCATGTCTTCCATGGACCGGAAACAAGCATCCTGGGACCAGTTTCGGATTCATAATCCTCATCAGCCAGGCTATCTTGAATCCAGTGGCCAAGTGAGCAAGGGACTCACGTCTGAGCATACCCTGCCACACTTAGGGCGAACAAAGCGATACAAAAGGGGATGATGGACGGAGCGTTTGAGCAAATCACACACTCACCCACAGTCAACTGATCTGGGTTTAATCCATCACCATTCTGTAGCCCACTCAGCCACCCCATTTCAGACATGGCTATATGCAAATCAGTCTGACCCTGTGCCTCATGGGAACAGTCCAGCCCGAACTTCCAAGCCATGTCTTCCATGGACCGGAAACAAGCATCCTGGGACCGGTTTCCGATTCATAATCCTCATCAGCCAGGCTATCTTGAATCCAGTGGCCAAGTGAGCAAGGGACTCACGTCTGAGCATACCCTGCCACACTTAGGGCGAACAAAGCGATACAAAAGGGGATGATGGACGGAGCGTTTGAGCAAATCAAACACTCACCCCCAGTCAACTGATCTGGGTTTAATCCATCACCATTCTTTAGCCCACTCAGCCACCCCATTTCAGACATGGCTATATGCAAATCAGTCTGACGCTGTGCCTCATGGAAACAGTCCAGCCCGAACTGCCAAGCCATGTCTTCCATGGACCGGAAACAAGCATCCTGGGACCGGTTTCGGATTCATAATCCTCATCAGCCAGGCTATCTTGAATCCAGTGGCCAAGTGAGCAAGGGACTCACGTCTGAGCATACCCTGTCACACTTAGGGCGAACAGAGCGATACAAAAGGGGATGATGGACGGAGCGTTTGAGCAAATCAAACACTCACCCCCAGTCAACTGATCTGGGTTTAATCCATCACCATTCTTTAGCCCACTCAGCCACCCCATTTCAGACATGGCTATATGCAAATCAGTCTGACCCTGTGCCTCATGGGAACAGTCCAGCCCGAACTGCCAAGCCATGTCTTCCATGGACCGGAAACAAGCATCCTGGGACCGGTTTCGGATTCATAATCCTCATCAGCCAGGCTTGCTTGAATCCAGTGGCCAAGTGAGCAAGCGACGCACGTCTGAGCATACCCTGCCACACTTAGGGCGAACAAAGCGATACAAAAGGGGATGATGGACGGAGCATTTGAGCAAATCAAACACTCACCCCCAGTCAACTGATCTGGGTTTAATCCAACACCATTCTTTAGCCCACTCAGCCTCCCCATTTCAGACATGGCTATATGGAAATCAGTCTGACCCTGTGCCTTATGGGAACAGTCCAGCCCGAACTGCCAAGCCATGTCTTCCATGGACCGGAAACAAGCATCCTGGGACCGGTTTCGGATTCATAATCCTCATCAGCCAGGCTATCTTGAATCCAGTGGCCAAGTGAGCAAGGGATTCACGTCTGAGCATACCCTGCCACACTTAGGGCGAACAAAGCGATACAAAAGGGGATGATGGACGGAGCGTTTGAGCAAATCAAACACTCACCCCCAGTCAACTGATCTGGGTTTAATCCATCACCATTCTTTAGCCCACTCAGCCACCCCATTTCAGACATGGCTATATGCAAATCAGTCTGACCTTGTGCCTCATGGGAACAGTCCAGCCCGAACTGCCAAGCCATGTCTTCCATGGACCGGAAACAAGCATCCTGGGACCGGTTTCAGATTCATAATCCTCATCAGCCAGGCTATCTTGAATCCAGTGGCCAAGTGAGCAAGGGACTCACGTCTGAGCATACCCTGCCACACTTAGGGCGAACAAAGCGATACAAAAGGGGATGATGGACGGAGCGTTTGAGCAAATCAAACACTCACCCCCAGTCAACTGATCTGGGTTTAATCCATCACCATTCTTTAGCCCACTCAGCCACCCCATTTCAGACATGGCTATATGCAAATCAGTCTGACGCTGTGCCTCATGGAAACAGTCCAGCCCGAACTGCCAAGCCATGTCTTCCATGGACCGGAAACAAGCATCCTGGGACCGGTTTCGGATTCATAATCCTCATCAGCCAGGCTATCTTGAATCCAGTGGCCAAGTGAGCAAGGGACTCACGTCTGAGCATACCCTGTCACACTTAGGGCGAACAGAGCGATACAAAAGGGGATGATGGACGGAGCGTTTGAGCAAATCAAACACTCACCCCCAGTCAACTGATCTGGGTTTAATCCATCACCATTCTTTAGCCCACTCAGCCACCCCATTTCAGACATGGCTATATGCAAATCAGTCTGACCCTGTGCCTCATGGGAACAGTCCAGCCCGAACTGCCAAGCCATGTCTTCCATGGACCGGAAACAAGCATCCTGGGACCGGTTTCGGATTCATAATCCTCATCAGCCAGGCTTGCTTGAATCCAGTGGCCAAGTGAGCAAGCGACTCACGTCTGAGCATACCCTGCCACACTTAGGGCGAACAAAGCGATACAAAAGGGGATGATGGACGGAGCATTTGAGCAAATCAAACACTCACCCCCAGTCAACTGATCTGGGTTTAATCCAACACCATTCTTTAGCCCACTCAGCCTCCCCATTTCAGACATGGCTATATGGAAATCAGTCTGACCCTGTGCCTTATGGGAACAGTCCAGCCCGAACTGCCAAGCCATGTCTTCCATGGACCGGAAACAAGCATCCTGGGACCGGTTTCGGATTCATAATCCTCATCAGCCAGGCTATCTTGAATCCAGTGGCCAAGTGAGCAAGGGATTCACGTCTGAGCATACCCTGCCACACTTAGGGCGAACAAAGCGATACAAAAGGGGATGATGGACGGAGCGTTTGAGCAAATCAAACACTCACCCCCAGTCAACTGATCTGGGTTTAATCCATCACCATTCTTTAGCCCACTCAGCCACCCCATTTCAGACATGGCTATATGCAAATCAGTCTGACCTTGTGCCTCATGGGAACAGTCCAGCCCGAACTGCCAAGCCATGTCTTCCATGGACCGGAAACAAGCATCCTGGGACCGGTTTCAGATTCATAATCCTCATCAGCCAGGCTATCTTGAATCCAGTGGCCAAGTGAGCAAGGGACTCACGTCTGAGCATACCCTGCCACACTTAGGGCGAACAAAGCGATACAAAAGGGGATGATGGACGGAGCGTTTGAGCAAATCAAACACTCACCCCCAGTCAACTGATCTGGGTTTAATCCATCACCATTCTTTAGCCCACTCTGCCACCCCAGTTCAGACATGGCTATATGCAAATCAGTCTGACCCCGTGCCTCATGGGAACAGTCCAGCCCGAACTGCCAAGCCATGCCTTCCCTGGACCGTAAACAAGCTTCCGAGGACCGGTTTCTGGCATTACAGCCGTCTTCAGCCCGGCTTGCTTGAACCCAGTGGCAAAGTGAGCAAGGGACTCACGTCTGAGCATACCCTGCCACACTTATGGCTGCCAAAGCGGTACAAAAGGGGGCGGTGATGGACGGAGCATCTGAACCAATCAAGTTGTCAAACTATTTATTCTGTGAGCATGTAGCCCTCAGAGACCCACAACTCTCGGCTGGGCTACCAAGCTCCACACATAGATAGAGGGGCTTTGCCATCTTGGGTGTTGGCAGAATAGTGCACTGTGGGATAGCGATGCCGTACATGGAGGAAAGTCGTCATCAGGAGATAGTTGGTCCTGGTAGACCATTGTCTAGCAACTGCTCCCTCACCCAAGGGCACTTTCTGAGCATAAATACGACACCCCTGGCATCCAGACCTCAGATCCATCTGAACTGGGGAGAGAACCAAAGAAGGACTGCCCACCTTTTCCCTGGATCTAGAAAGAGGGGCTACACCAGCTTATGGACTGCACCTGCTGTTCATTGGGCTAGCAAAGTGAGGCCTGTGCCTGTAGTACCTAGCTTGTGGAAAAATCACTCCCAAGCCCCAGACAGAAGAGGTGAACTCCAAGAGTGAGTTGACTGATATCCTGTTACACCACCAAGGCCACAAAAACTGAAGGAACCTATCCTGGCTAGAGCTACCCGCAATCGCCTCTGAATGATGACACTCAGTTGAGGAGACCGAGTCTGAATGCTCAAAAGTTGCACCTGAATCTGCCTGACCTGCAAGAGTCACCTTGGTGCAGTCTGGTCAAGACAGACACTAGCTTTCCCTAAAGAGAACAGCTGGTTTTGCTGTGACCAGTAGTCCAGTGGGAACTGGACTTTTGCTGGACCAAAGAGGACTTTAAGTGACATGGACCCTTGTGGCCAAAGTCAGCCTACCTTGAACATGGACCGAGGAGTAGCTCCAGAAAGAGCCCCATTGACAGCAGAAGATCCTCAGCCTCTTACACCATCTTCAGCATCCTGTATCCCTTGCAACAGAACACCTCCATTAAAGTCTATGGCATTTAGCTTGTGGAGCTATGAACTGGACAGGGGACTTCTATGGTGACAAAAATAACTGTCCAACAACTTCATTTTGGCCCCTTGGCCTTCTTCCTGCTGGAGTTGGCCCACCAAAGTGAGCCAGGGTAGCTGAACATAACTGTTTAAAAGTTTTACAATGTTTCAAACTTTGCGTTTCAAATGCTTGTTGGAATTTTGCAGGTATTTACAGTTTATTTAATAATCTATATCTCTGGAACCCTCTGGTATATTTTGTTCATTTTAGTCTAAATATTCTTAAAAATAAGATCCAATTTTTTATAAATTGGTGTTGGATTTCTTTAGTTTTGTGTGACTTTCTTATTTTATTGATTTGGTGCTTCTAAATGCTTCACACTTATTCCTTTGTTTAAGCCTGACTGTTCGAAGCAACAGCTACCCAGGGTTGTCCTAAGGTTTAACAAAGAAGCCGGACTGAACCCGAGAAGGTATCATGAGTATATTACACAGTGAGGTTGCACAACTAGGCGGTATAATACACCACATTGCTCACATCCATCTTTCTACTTTGTGTATTTTCCCTCTCTTCCTCTTGGTAAACATCTGGTGTAGAATAATACGTGCGGGCCCCCAAAAATGAGTGCAGCTGGGCCCAATTAGTAATCCCAAGTACAAATTAAGCGGTAACCACTGGCTCAAATTAAGGGGTCGATTAGGATCGCGGACGGACTTGAGTCCGTCCGCGACCCCAGAGTAGGAGGGAATGTCTGCATGGGCTGCGGCGTTCCCTCCATGCAGATTAGGATGTGACCGCCAGGGTGGCGGTCACATCCTCTATCTTTAACATTGCGGCGGGTGCAGCTTCAAGCTGCACCCGCCGCAATGTTAAAAATGCATGCACAGCATTTGTGTGCACAAAGCGTCAGGCACCGCGCGGTGCCTGCTGCTTTGTTCACGCAAATGATGGTACCCCCCAGGTGCACCCCCAACCCCCCTTCACCCAGGGGGCCCGCAACGGGCCCCCGAAGTGAAGGTCCGTATGCTTTTCCACATCGGAAAAGCCGCAGCGGAAAAGCATCCATTTTACACCATCATAATATGGCTGGCAGTGTCTGATAGACACCGCCAGCCATGTTATAGCTTTTCCGCCGCGGTCGAAAGGCAACCGTGGCGGAAAAGCTGCGGGCCGGAAAAAAGATCGCCCAGCCATCCTAATCTGGCGGGGGGTCTTTTTTCAGTCCACAGCGGTTTTCCCGCATCCTCCGGGCCGGCGGTGGCTTCCGCCGGCCCGGAGGATGTGGGAAAACCGATATCATAATCGGCCCCTAAGTGTAAGGAATCTATAGAGAGTTCAGCCAACTGGCCAGCTTTCTGTGGCACTGATTGCCCAGTTCTAGCTTCTAAAGGTCAAAGATTCACCTTGTTTGATTAACTCCTATATTTGGAGCAGATTTACATCTCTTCAGTGATTCCTGACTAAGTTCAAGGAGTAAGTCTGGAAATCTATGACATGGTTAAATTTCCATGAGTCCTCTTGCTTTACAAAACATAATGATGCAGATTTTTTCAATAATTCTGGAATCTACATAAGCAAACTGTGTGCAAATGTGCAGTTACACATATATATATATATATATATATATATATATATTAAAAATAGAAAAATATTTTAAAAAGGAAAGACTTTTATTGCTGCTTTTCATATGACTAAATGTGCATGTATTTCCAGGGTGCCACACTAGTTATGAAATATTTGAATGCTAACCAACATGCACATTTGTAGGTGTTCAATGTATTTCCCATGATCCTCGCCCTATTAAGCAGGGCAAGGCGGAATATTTGGAATGTTTCATTCCCCACATGGAATTTGCGGAATTCGGCACCTCCGTATTTCTCTTGTAAGGCAGAGTTCTGAACAAATTCTGTCAACCGTCACGTGGCCGAATTGTTTTCACCGTGAGGCTCCAGAAATGCGAGCAAGATCTGGAGTACCCTAGTGCGATTTTCTAACACGGTAGTCGGGGGCAATAGCGGTCAGAGAGCTGCTTCTCGAGTAGATTTGCTGCTGTTCGAGCACATTTTCTACCCTAGCTGCAGCAAAATCAACAAGAATGGTCACGCACTCTTGCACAATGGATCATGCTACGCACTCTTGCACATTGGATGGTGCCATTCGTGCTGATTTTTCAGCGCTGCTAGTGCTACTGCCGTTAAATTGCAGCACAACACGCATATTTTCCAACCATTGGCGGAACTCCGCAGAATCTCGCAGAGTTTTTATGTAACCTTTTGGAATTCTACGGAGTGAAACTCAGCAAATTCCGCCCAGCCTCTTTAAAGATCCTATTCCAGAATTTATAATTTGGAAAATCCACCATTCAGGAGGAATTTCAACCATCATACAAGTAAATTTACAGTGGTAATTTCACAAATCAGGTTTTTGAAACTTACCGTCATAATTAAAGTTCAGCCTGAAGTCTCATTGGCATTCAAGTGATGACCATTTTCAAGATTTTAAAAGCCTGGCACAGAGGCTTTATTCCCGTGCCCGAGCACACTGCCTTCAAGCACGAACCACTTTGCACGTTGATGAAACATTAATATAAAATTAGACCTTCAAACGCACCCGGGACAGTCAAATAATAATAAAAATAGTATTTTGGCAAAGCAGCTTGCAGTCTCCACTCCCCCACAATTATCTCATCCTGCAACTATATACTTTAAGGCAACAGACTCTAATTATTGACTTTATTATAAATAACTGAGGAGGTTCGTGTACCACTCTGAGCATTGGCAGCACTCCAGACAGTTCTGAGCACTGCTGCAGGGAATGTGGGTTTCTCCCACACTGGGTGATGTACAAACTGCATCAATTACAATTCACGAGCTTTTATTGCAGTTCTATGTAGAGAGGGGTCAACAGAGGTGGTTTTTTAATTAAGGCATTGTTTGCACAGCAGTCCTCTGGCACACATGCCTTAGTAACTTTAAAAACATCTAACTTGGTTTTCACATATTTTCCCATGCACAGCTGATGGTCTATGTCTTTCTACTGCCCTTTTCTTTCGCATTTGTTACATTTGTTTCCCAGGCCATGTTATGTTATGTCATCACTTGCCATGTCATCTATTGTCATGTCATGTTATAGGTCTTATGTTATGTTGTGTTGTGTTATATCATGTTATTTCATATTTTGTTAAGTTGTGTCGTGGTATGCTACGTCGTGTCTTGCCATATCACATATTATCATGCTGTTCTGTTCTTTCATGTCTTGTCATATCTATTGTTATGTCATGCTGTTATGTTATATTGTGTTGTGTTATATCATGTCGTGTTTTGTTATGTCATGTCTTGTTATGTAATGTCGTGTCTTGTAGTGACATGTGGTGTTATGTTATGTCATGCGATATTATCTATTATCATGTTATGTCATCTATTGTCATAGCATAACATTACATGTGTATTTGTATGGCGCACATTCACCCAAAGGTATCTTGCCAATGAATAACAGATGCTTATTGTTACCCAACGCAATGGTACTTACTTATTCCACCTCAGAGGTAGCCGCGGCCTGTGCAGGTAAGAGCGCTGGGGCCATGTAGGGGGTGTTTCGACAGACGATGATGAGGAGAAATTAAATAAATAATTAATTTTCCCTAGCCTTAGTCATCTCCCCCCACCCAGGCCCACTGCTCTTACCTACACGGGCTACAGCTGCTCAAAAGGATGAAAGGCTGAGTGGACCTGCCAGGATTTGAACCTGTAACCATGAAGTGAAACACAGGTCCTTGAAATGGATGCATTAGTTCTCTAAGCCACTAAAACCAGCATTGTGTGAAGTCATCATGTCATGCTGTTAGGTTGTGTTATTTTCTTATGGACATCTCTATAATGCACAGGCTGCCATTAGTATGAAGTTGCAGCATATTCAGTTTTTTTGCGGGGGGGGGGTGAGTTTTAGAAGGGCTTTGAGAGTTCCACTGCAGACTTGACCCTGGTTTGTCTTTTAAAGATGTGCTATCAGTAAGTAATCTGGCTGGTTTGGTTCCTGAATTAGGTGGATATGGAAGCTCTATGGGCCATATTATCAAGGAAGCTGCGGTAGTTTATCGCCGCTTTACAGGCAGGAAACTGCCGATAAAGCGGCGATAATGGGCTTGATAATATGCGATTCGAATTTTAATCGAAGCGCCGGTAAAGCGGCGATAAACTGCCGCAGCTTCCTTGATAATATGGCCCTATGTTTTTAGAGTTGTGAAGGGTGAGACGAGAAGACTAGACCTAATCGCTATCAGCTCTTCTGGGATGGTAAGCAGGGGTGTTACACAGGTCCCTGCAGCTCCTGCTGCACAGGGGGACCACATATGCACATATGTTCAAGGAAGGACCCGCTCAGCCCAAAACTAATGAATATCTATGAGAAATGGAAGGCTATGGGGTCCTTCGAGACATTCTGCAGGGGTATCATATTGCGCTACGCCACTGATGGTAAGCATGCTGTTGATTGCCAGTAGGGCATTTAAGACAATTAATGATCAGGAGTAGGGTAGTAAACAATTGCAAAACTTATTTTCCCACATAATATGTGTATTTTTCCCTGAAAAACAAATGTTTATGGGAAATAAACATAGGGCTTAATTACAGGTTTGGTGGTCCGAGGACTGCCAGACTCACAAGGGCAATGCAGTGGGGGGTCCAGCCATCGCTGCACCAGCGCTCCGACTGCCTTATTACAACTAGGGTGATCGGACTGCCATAGGACAGCCGCAGCCGCCATGGAACTGCCACTCCCTGGAGGTGGAGCTTCAGTCATGAGGCAGCAATATGCTTGGCAGGACTTCCCCGGTCCCACCAAGCATATTATAAGTTTCCTGTCCCCCAGCAGTGTCATGGATATTCCTCCGCCATGCAAACCATGGCAGAGAGCAAACAAAGGGGGTAGTAAAGGGCCCCCTGTGCCTCCTCTGCATGGGATTGCATGCAGGGGGGCACATGTTTTGCCCCCCTGTGTGCATGCACCCCAGTTCCTGCACGGCATGGACTTTCGAGTCCATGCCGTGCAAGAACCTTATTGTGCATTCCCATTGTGGTCCCTATTTTCTAAGGCCTGCCGCAGGACCGCCACGCTGCCAGCCTGCCAGACCACTTTAAACTTGTAATCTGGCAGGCAGCCCTGACCTTCGGCGGGGCAGGAGCGCAGCAGTAGTGTATCACCCGCTCCTGCATCACCGAAAGTCGTAATTAGGCCCCTTCGGTTGTCTGCGTGAAAACTGTATGCAAGGGCATACCTCACGTGTATAAATCATGCAAGGTACAGGTGGGTTCTGACATTAAATGTACCACAACCACACCATCCATCATTTTCACTTTTATATATATATATATGTATATATGGATATTGATGATGTTTTGCGTGCACTAGAAGACCCATGGTAAAAAAAACAGATTACATGCAATAGGATATGACAAAGTGGTGGATAGTATTTTTACTGTGTCCATTAATCACGTGGTAGAGCAATGAAATTTGAAAATGGCGAATGGCATTCAATGTATATGTGATCAAGGACTGGTGAAGTCTGAAACGCGTCATTGAGGATTAAAATAACATCTGAGCCATACCTTCTTGTGGTCCGTGTCTCTCTAGCCCATCAAGGTGCAAGCTGGAGAGTCGTTTGTTGTATATATATATATATATATATATATATATATATATATTCACTGAAAAAACCATAGGTTATAGACCATATATAGTTAGGAATTAGCATTTAAAAAACCTTATTTTACTCACACAAAACCATTGAAATTCCATATATAGTTAGTTGCACTAACTATATATCGCGCACCCGCAATCCACTGCTGATCATGTCACATATTACATCATTCATGACATGGTCAGTGACATCACTGATGACATCACTGATGACATCTCAAATGACATCACTGATGACATCACTGATGACAACATCCAGTGACTATGTTTCTGTAAAGTTAAAATATGTCTTACATATTGAAGAATGAGTATATGTATAAGTGTCTGGATGAAGGATTTAGTAGGTGCATGCCTGACTGTATGAGTGAGTGATTAAATGTGTCTCACTGAGTGCATGGGTTAGTGACTAAACTGTCTTAATTTGTGCATCATTATGTCTGTTGTTCTGTAAACTGCTGCATGTGTTGATCAGTAGCTATATGAGTAACTATATGGGTTATTGATTGGTTGCCCAAGTATTTGTATGGGAGACTGAGTGTGTGTGTGGGTGGCTGGGAGGTGTATGACTCTGTGCATAGATGTGTGAGCAGTTGATTCACTAGATGTATGGGTTCAAAAGTGCATGTGGAAACAGCTGTATGGGCGGTTGACTGTGTGCATGAGTGTATTGGTGAGTGAATGGATATCTCAGTGCTGCATGTCAAAGTAAGTACATATGTAAAACACAGTACATGTGAGAGTTGACATATATAAATAACTGTGCATAAGAGCCAGTGAATGTGTGAGTGGCTGTATGGATCACTGTGAACTTGTATCAGGGATTGTATAATAGAGTAAATATGTGTTAGTATATGTTTGAATAAGTAAGGTGTGTATAACTGTATAGTTGAGGAAATGGAGGTGTGATTGATTCTTTGCATGACTGACTAGGTGTGTGAGTAACTCCATGGATGAGTGACAGTCTGTGAGTGTCTGTTTACACTGAGTGTATCTAAGGTTATATTAGAGTCTGAAGAGGTTCATCGTATTATCACATGAATGATGTCATCAGTGATGTGATCAGTAATGTCAAATGAGATGTCATCAGTGATGTCATTTGAGATGTCATCAGTGATGTAATCAGTGATGTCATTTGAGATGTCATCAGTGATGTCATCAGTGATGTCATTTGAGATGTCATCAGTGATGTCACTGACCATGTCATGAATGATGTAATATGTGACATGATCAGCAGTGGATTGCGGGTGCGCGATATATAGTTAGTGCAACTAACTATATATGGAATTTCAATGGTTTTGTGTGAGTAAAATAAGGTTTTTTAAATGCTAATTCCTAACTATATATGGTCTATAACCTATGGTTTTTTCAGTGAATTTTCAAGGTTTTGTAAATGCTAATTCCTAACTATATATGGTCTATAACCTATGGTTTTTTCAGTGAATTTCAATGGTTTTTTAATAGCAAATATCATAAGCTGTCGAATGTCAAGTACGTGGTAAGTGAAAACATTTTTGTGTTTATGCACACTGATCTGCTTTGAATGGTGCCCCCCCCCTCATTTCTATTAGGAGTACTCTCTCTTTGCAGATAGTGAAAGGTAGTTAACACAGGCCTTTGCCCCCGTTGTAATCCGTCGTGCCTGCTTCTCTCTCCATTTGATTGATTGTTATCCAAGTATTTACTGTTTTAGAATTAGTTCTCTTTGGTTCATTCTCTATTTACAAACAAACACAGAGTCGCAATACTCTGTTTAGTCTTTGCAGATAACGAAAAATCGTGTAAAAAAAAAGAAAAGGAATCGAGTAAAATCAGTAGGCCACTAATGGGATCTCTTTTTGACCTCGCTAAAATAGAAACATTAGGAACAACCCCTCATGACAAATACAAAACTAGTGAGATGAACTGAACTCCACACAATGATGGCTGCAAAACAGCTCGGCTCCGCCACCCACCCCGCCCAAAATAACGATAAAGAGCGGCTGCCATGATTGGTTGCGGAATGGCCACAACGGAGCTACGAAATGGTGCTGCTCTCATGCTAACCCCAGCTTCAGTCTGAAACATCCAGAAACACTGTAGACTACCAATTCGATCAGTTCCGGTAGCGCCCCAATGTAACCCGGTAGAGAAGAACTAGCCCTCCCCTCTTTGACTGATGGTTCTTGTTGCCTGTCCCTTCTGTTGTCATTTAACAGAACTATTTAGCCTGCTGAAAGGGGTTGTGTTCCGACCGCTGGTTGGTGGAGACATTTTGACTATATTCTGGACCTGCGTTGTCGCGTAATGCGTCATATGACGCGCCGCGTTAGCGCATCCGGAAGTCATCCGGGGCGCACAGCGCGTAACGTAAGCATAACAAGTCATGTGACTTGTTAATAAAACTTTTCATTGGTTCATTTTACTTTTCTTATTGTAATGATGAAAGGCTTGGTCATATCACCTAAAAATTACGCTTTTCATTACTTCCGAACATTATTTTTTCTTAAATATATGTTATAATGTTCCAGGCTAATGTACTTTCCCGGAAATTTTACAACTGTCCTGCAAGTAAAATATATTCTTTTTTCGAGAAAAAGAGCGTTTCTTCGTCCCATGACGGAGCCGTTGAGCAAAAGAGGGTCGACCTGCTGTCTTAGTCGCCGATACGCCTGAATATGAGATTCTTATCGATCACTTTATGTTGCAGGAATAGAAAACACAACAGCCCTTGACCATTTATCTTTACTGCGTTCCTTCGTATTATACCTTTTACCCTTCATGTAATTGGTCTGCTTTATTTCACTTGCCTTTTAATGATTCTAAAACAGTGACTATTATTAAAAACTTTACCAATGTATATACTACTACCATGTTTTCTTTTAAAAACCTTTATTGTGAAAATTTCATTATACAAATACGAGCCTATAACCACGTGGGCCTGCCACGGAGCAAACTGTAATCGTATATGATGAATAGACATTTACACTGTAGAGGAACGTAACGGGCGGGCCATTAGGTTGCAAGAACTAAGGTGTCTAACAGTTACGGAATCGGTGGACGTACATTTTATAATTAAAATACGACAGGGCCAGTTACAATAAAATTATCTAGATATACATTTGCGGGCAAGTACCATGGGTGACGTTAATTCGAACTTTCAACAGTACAGTAATCAATAACACATCAGAACTTAATATCAATAGGGATGTCGAAATATTCAATCAATTCTCGTCCCCGCCCGCCATGTGCTTCAAAACTGCATACGTATCTCGTGATTTCAAGGTTCTGCAACCAGTACACAACAAGGAGTTACGAGTCCCATTTATTCCGGCGCCATTTTGGGCGAGGACGGGCAGGTCCAGGATATAGTCAAAATGTCTCTACCAACCATCGACTATGATGATGTTCATATGCTGTATTTATTAGAGTAACACTCATCTGTCCACATGAAATTAATTTACCACAATCTAAACATGTCATTTTAATCTTTCCAAAGTTCTTCTAAATATTTGGGACCGTTTCCCTTGCCTCTGAAGCTCTCAGTGCCACTTCTTTGATGAATGTACTAGCAGGTCAGGGGTTCTCCTCCAAATCTCTCTTTTATGCAGCACTATAATTAATCGGTGCCACCTCTCCATATGACGATGCATGGTATAGTTACCACAACTATATTTTTTTTCGGTTCCTCTGGAGAGTTCATCGTGGCAGATGAAGCGTGTAACGTACCGGGCATTTACCTTTTTTTGCATGTACAGGAAAGGAAAAAAAAATCGAGCGTCCGAGTTCTAAGGTGTCCCAGGGCCATTTTAGTGGACCAGGCCCAAATCCAAAGAACAGGCCGCCATTTTGAGAGTCCTCTTGCAGCCGCCTGTCGCTGTAGCATCAACAGCAGCCGAAACTCAGCTGAATGGCAACTGAAACGGTAAAGGGGCGCCCCACTACAGCAGACGAGCCTCCACCTAGGAAGGCCCATTCACGCCGGCTCCCCCCCCCCCCTTCGGGCACCCCACGCCGTTATTCGGAGCAGTATTGTAGGATGGCCACACCAGTGCGGCAACTTGCTAGACATCACCCCGGTGGTAACCGAATCTCAACGCCTTGTGGTGTCTTCTATTCAGAAAACATTGTTATGCTGCCTTCGACCTATTCGCCGCAAGTGCGCACACAACTCAACTGCATAGCTTGCTAGACACCACCTCGGTGCCATCCGGATCTTGGAATGTCAGCGCCTTTTGGTGTCTTCTCTTCAGAAAATATTGTTGCGCTGCCTTTGGCCCCATTCGCACATCGGTCCGCAACTTAGACATCACCTCGGTGCCATCCGGATCTTGGCATCTCAGCGCCTTGTGGTGTCAGTCAGAAAATATTGTTGCGCTGCCTTTGGCCCCATTCGCACATCAGTCCGCTACTGACACCATCTCACAGGCCAACAGGGCGCCCCACGCCGACTTTTACCATTGTAGGATGGCCACACCAGTGCCACAACTTGCTAGACACCACCTCGGTGCCATCTGGAACTTGGCATCTCAGCGCTTTGTGGTGTCTTCAATTCAGAATATATTGTTGCGCTGCCTTTGGCCCCATTCGCACATCGGTCCGCTACTGACGCCATCTCACAGGCCAACGGGGCGCCCCACGCCGACTATCAGCATTGTAGGATAGCCACACCAGTACAGCAACTTGCTAGACATCACCTCGGTGCCATCCGGATCTCGGCGCCCCACTGCAGATGAAGTGTCTCTCAACTATGAAACCACCACGGTGACATCCGGATCTTGGCGCGTTGTGCTGCCTTCGGCCTATTCGCACATCGGTCCGCTACTGACGCCATCTCACAGGCTAATGGGGCGACCCACGCCGAGTTTCAGCATTGTAGGATGACAACACCAGTACAGCAACTTGCTAGACATCACCTCCGTGCCATCCGAATCTTGGCATCTCAACGCCTACTGGTATCTTCCATACAGAAAATATTGTTACGCTGCCTTTGGCCCCATTCGCACATCGGTCCGTAACTTAGACATCACCTCGGTGCCATCCGGATCTTGGCATCTCAGCGCCTTGTGGTGTATTCTCTTCAGAAAATATTGTTGCGCTGCCTTTGGCCCCATTCGCACATCGGTCCGCAACTTAGACATCACCTCGGTGCCATCCGGATCTTGGCATCTCAGCGCCTTGTGGTGTCTTCTACTCCGAAAATATTGTAGAAAATATTGTTGCGCTGCCTTTGGCCCCATTCGCACATCAGTACGCTACTGACACCATCTCACAGGCCAACAGGGCGCCCCACGCCGACTTTTACCATTGTAGGATGGCCACACCAGTGCCACAACTTGCTAGACACCACCTCGGTGTCATCCGGATCTTGGCATCTCAGCGCCTTGTGGTGTCTTCAAATCAGAAAATATTGTTGCGCTGCCTTTGGCCCCATTCGCACATCGGTCCGCTACTGACGCCATCTCACAGGCCAACGGGGCGCCCCACGCCGACTTTCAACATTGTAGGATGGCCACAGAAGTGCGACAACTTACTAGACACCACCTCGGTGCCATCCGGATCTTGGCGCGTTGTGCTGCCTTCGGCCTATTCGCACATCGGTCCGCTACTGACGCAAACTCACAGGCCAACGGGGCGCCCCACGCCGACTTTCAGCATTGTAGGATGGCCACACCAGTGCGGCAACTTGCTACACACCACCTCGGTGCCATCCGGATCTTGGCATCTCAGCGCCTAGTGGTGTCTTCTATTCCGAAAATATTGTTGCGCTGCCTTCGGCCCCATTCACACATCGGTCCGCTACTGACGCCATCTCACAGGCCAACGGGGCGCCCCACGCCGACTTTCAGCATTGTAGGATGGCCACACCAGTGCGGCAACTTACTAGACACCACCTCGGTGCCATCCGGATCTTGGCGCGTTGTGCTGCCTTCGGCCTATTCGCACATCGGTCCGCTACTGACGCAAACTCACAGGCCAACGGGGCGCCCCACGCCGACTTTCAGCATTGTTGGATGGCCACACCAGTGCGGCAACTTACTAGACACCACCTCGGTGCCATCCGGATCTTGGCGCGTTGTGCTGCCTTCGGCCTATTCGCACATCGGTCCGCTACTGACGCAAACTCACAGGCCAACGGGGCGCCCCACGCCGACTTTCAGCATTGTAGGATGGCCACACCAGTGCACCTTACTAGACACCACCTCGGTGCCATCCGGATCTTGGCGCGTAGTGAAGCTGCAGCAGCTGCAAATAAGCTTCAGACAGTGTTACAACCGCTGCTCAGAACTCTCAACTATGACACCACCTCGGTGCCATCCGGATCTTGGCGCGTTGTATTGCCTTCGGCCTATTCGCACATCGGTCCGCTACTGACGCCGCCTCACGTGCCAACGTATTTTCTCCGCATTTTATACCCTATGCCGCATAACAGGTCATGTGACTTGTTTATAAAACTTTTCATTGGTTCATTTTACTTTTGGTTTCCTAATGATGGAAGGCTTGATCATATGACCTAAAAACAACACTTTTCATTGGATGAAAACTTTTTTTTTTCCCAAACGATGAAAGCCCCACCTTGTTTCTGGATGTTTCAGACTGAAGCTGGCGTCAGCATGAGAGCACCACCATCTCGTAGCTCAGTCGTGGTCATTCCGCGAGCAATCATGGCAGCCGCTCCCCACCAGAAGCCTGCAGGAGTCGGGGCCCCCAAAACTTTTGATGAATTCTCAAGGCGGAGGGGACGCTTTCGAGAATGGGGTCCAAGACCTAGCAGACAAGCGTCCGATTTCCAAGGTGTCCCAGGGCCATTTCAGTGGACCAGGCCCAAAAAGGAAACAGCCTGCCGCCATTTTGAGAGTCCTGTGACAGCCGCCTATCGCTGCACCGCAAGAGTGGGCGCAACTCAGCTGAATTGCGGTTTTTGACACCATGGACCAAAAACGGACGGAATGGCAACTGAAACGGTAAAGGGGCGCCCCACTACAACAGATGACACTCCACCTGGAGAGGCCCGTTCACGCCGCCTCCCCCGGGGCGCCCCACGCCGTTATTCGGAGCAGCATTGTAGGATACCAAAACCAGTGCGGCAACTTACTGGACATCACCTTGGTGCCATCGTTCTGCTGCCTTGGAACTATTCGCACAACAGTTTGCTACTGATGACCCACCCCCCGCGACGCCCCACGCCGTTATTTGCTGGGTGGCAACTTACTAGACATCACTTTCGTGTCATCTAGATTTCAGCGCGTTCTGCTGCCTTGGAACTATTCGCACAACAGTTTGCTACTGATGACCCACCCCCCGCGACGCCCCACGCCGGAAATCTGGACGTTGTGCTGCGTTGGGACTATTCGCACAGCCGACCGCTACTTCGTTGTTTTTCCCTAAAAATGTTTATATGTTATTACTATTTTTGTTTTCTTGTATATATTTATAAATTATTAAAGTTTTATAATCTTACTACTTTGTCGGAGTGCTATATATTTTTAATGTGACACATAATTGTAAAAACTTTGATGTACAAAGAGTCATCCCTGGAATCTTTCGCTTCAGGCTCGGTCCCCTCCCCAATCACAATACAGGATGGTTTTCAGATAATAGCAACGCTTCTGCTGTGACGGATCTCATCGAGTGTGGGCCTTGATCTACTATAACTCCTTTGAAGAGGGGTGATTCTTTACAGCTGTGGCCATAAACTACATCTGCAGGGCTAGCTGATACCCTAGGACCAGCCTGGACAATCGGACACAGAGGAAAAGGAGTGTCAGAGGGTGCGGTAGTGAATAGGGCGAAAGGGAGGTGTCGGGCGGGCACAGGGTGTGATTCTCAGGGAAGAGCAGCGCAGATGGGGGGAGGTTTATTACCCATGCATAAGACAGAGAGCGGGGGGGACCACTGCCTGGGGGAGATGCTTGCGAGGGTGGGGAGCCATGCTAAGGATCGACAGCGTGCACAGAGTGGGTCTGGTCAAGGCATCTAAAATGGCTGCCGTGCACGACAAAAGTGTGGCATTTGAAAAAAGACAAGATGGCGCAGACAATGTTTTTCAACACTTCCTGATTTCCTTCGAATCGAACGTTAACAGACGTTGGGGCATATTACCAAAGTTAAGCGATATTTATCCCTAACGATGCTTAGCAACGATTTTTTTACCGTCAGAAATTATCGCAGATAAACCTTGCTATTATCAAGGTTTATCGCAAATACGATAAAAAACGACCGCAATGCATTAATATCGCTGAAAACTCAGCGATATTCATGCATTACCGAGCTAATGCTCTTAGCCATGTTATCCACCTCCCATTGGATAACATGGCTAAGAACTGCTCAGGGCAGGTGGTAGCTTTTGGAGATATTCGCGCTTATCTCGAATATTTCCAAAAGTTGATAATAGGAGATAGCGATGTTAGCGACTGTTTCCAGTCGCTAACATCTTGGCATGCCCACTTTGCATGTCATTAGTGATAAATATCACTCACATGCAAAGTGGGGCCCAAGATGGTCGCTATCTTCTACTAGCCGTCGCTAACTGGTGTTAGCAACAGCTAGGTAATACACATATAATTTTATCTCCGCGAAGCGGAGCGCTGTTACAGATATATATCTTGTTTTTGAACGTTAATTTCTCAAAATGCACTGAAGCACATATATTGAGACCTAGCAAAGGCACATCGGGCTACCAGTCCCTACAATTTTGCCAAGTTTCGTGCAAATCCATTCAGCTGTTCGATCCTACCGAGAGACAAGATGGCGGCCGCTACGGACTGTTTGGAATGTTTACAGACACCGGAGAGCCAATCAGCTTCGCTTCGCAAAGCTCCGTAACGCGAAAAGTACGCGAAGCGGTGCGCTGTTACAGATATATATCTTTTTTTGAACGTTAATTTCTCAAAATCCACTGGAGCACATATATTGAGATCTAGCAAAGGCACATCGGGCTACCAGTCCCTACAATTTTGCCAAGTTTCGTGCAAATCCATTCAGCTGTTCGATTATTATTATTTTATTTTTTTTTGCCCCGCGGGGCCCTTTTAAAACCTCCACATCAAACCTAAACGGTCAGGGAGGATCTACTATGCCCCCTTATGGTCATTTGCCCCTTCGGTTTGGCCTCCGCTTGTCTCTCGATCCTACCGAGAGACAAGATGGCGGCCGCTACGGACTGTTTGGAATGTTTACAGACGCCGGAGAACCAATCAGCTTCGCTTCACAAAGCTCCGTTGCGCGAAAAGTACGCGTCCTGGAGCGCTGCCCGGTCCGCTGTTACAGATATATATCTTTTTTTAAACGTTAATTTCTCAAAATCCACTGTAGCACATATATTGAGACCTACAAAAGGCACATCGGGCTACCAGTCCCTACAATTTTGCCAAGTTTCGTGCAAATCCATTCAGCCGTTCGGGCTAAAAGTGAGGCCAACCGCCCTATGGAAATTAACATGGGAAAAACACGTTTTGGGACCCCCCTTTTTTCTCAGCCCCCCCTTGACAAACCCCCCCCAAATTTTCAGTTGCTGCTCAGAAACAAAATGTTCCATTTTCCTGAAAATTTCAGCCAATTCCGTCCACAAACGCCAAAGTTATTAGACATAGAATTTTCAAAAATCCCATAGAGAAAAAATCCTAACTATATATACCTACTGGCGACCGCCAGTAGGTAATATATATATATATATATATACACATACATATATATATATATATATATATATATATATATATATATATATATATATCAAAACAAAACCCTTTCAGGCATAGAGTGACGCATAAATTATGCAAAAAAGAAGGAGAGAACTCTGGGTAGGTCTCAGTTTAGGTGGAAAGCAGCTCCTGTTAGAGCACTCTCAACACCAGCGACACTCTAGATCTGCTCACCTCAAATGTCTGTTTTTCTATCAAAGTTTTTAAGCATAGGATTAGACAGTGCTATCCATTCCGAGATAGAAAATGACAAAGTCTTTCGCCATTTAAACAGCAAAGTCTTTAAGCATAGGACTAGTACAGTGCAGTCCTTGCCGAGCTGTCAAATAACAAAAGCCATTTATCACTCCAGGCACAATATTACAGCTTTGAATTGGTAAAATACCAACTCAAGCCAACCTGAAATGAATAAAAGCAACCCCTGACACAGTGTTTCGCTCTAATTAGAGCTCTTCAGAGAGGTATAGCTTTGTCCAGACACAAGGGAGCACCCAGTATTAAGTCAAAACAAAACCCTTTCAGGCATAGAGTGACGCATAAATTATGCAAAAAAGAAGGAGAGAACTCTGGGTAGGTCTCAGTTTAGGTGGAAAGCAGCTCCTGTTAGAGCACTCTCAACACCAGCGACACTCTAGATCTGCTCACCTCAAATGTCTGTTTTTCTATCAAAGTTTTTAAGCATAGGATTAGACAGTGCTATCCATGCCGAGATAGAAAATGACAAAGTCTTTCGCCATTTAAACAGCAAAGTCTTTAAGCATAGGACTAGTACAGTGCAGTCCTTGCCGAGCTGTCAAATAACAAAAGCCATTTATCACTCCAGGCACAATATTACAGCTTTGAATTGGTAAAATACCAACTCAAGCCAACCTGAAATGAATAAAAGCAACCCCTGACACAGTGTTTCGCTCTAATTAGAGCTCTTCAGAGAGGTATAGCTTTGTCCAGACACAAGGGAGCACCCAGTATTAAGTCAAAACAAAACCCTTTCAGGCATAGAGTGACGCATAAATTATGCAAAAAAGAAGGAGAGAACTCTGGGTAGGTCTCAGTTTAGGTGGAAAGCAGCTCCTGTTAGAGCACTCTCAACACCAGCGACACTCTAGATCTGCTCACCTCAAATGTCTGTTTTTCTATCAAAGTTTTTAAGCATAGGATTAGACAGTGCTATCCATGCCGAGATAGAAAATGACAAAGTCTTTCGCCATTTAAACAGCAAAGTCTTTAAGCATAGGACTAGTACAGTGCAGTCCTTGCCGAGCTGTCAAATAACAAAAGCCATTTATCACTCCAGGCACAATATTACAGCTTTGAATTGGTAAAATACCAACTCAAGCCAACCTGAAATGAATAAAAGCAACCCCTGACACAGTGTTTCACTCTAATTAGAGCTCTTCAGAGAGGTATAGCTTTGTCCAGACACAAGGGAGCACCCAGTATTAAGTCAAAACAAAACCCTTTCAGGCATAGAGTGACGCATAAATTATGCAAAAAAGAAGGAGAGAACTCTGGGTAGGTCTCAGTTTAGGTGGAAAGCAGCTCCTGTTAGAGCACTCTCAACACCAGCGACACTCTAGATCTGCTCACCTCAAATGTCTGTTTTTCTATCAAAGTTTTTAAGCATAGGATTAGACAGTGCTATCCATGCCGAGATAGAAAATGACAAAGTCTTTCGCCATTTAAACAGCAAAGTCTTTAAGCATAGGACTAGTACAGTGCAGTCCTTGCCGAGCTGTCAAATAACAAAAGCCATTTATCACTCCAGGCACAATATTACAGCTTTGAATTGGTAAAATACCAACTCAAGCCAACCTGAAATGAATAAAAGCAACCCCTGACACAGTGTTTCACTCTAATTAGAGCTCTTCAGAGAGGTATAGCTTTGTCCAGACACAAGGGAGCACCCAGTATTAAGTCAAAACAAAACCCTTTCAGGCATAGAGTGACGCATAAATTATGCAAAAAAGAAGGAGAGAACTCTGGGTAGGTCTCAGTTTAGGTGGAAAGCAGCTCCTGTTAGAGCACTCTCAACACCAGCGACACTCTAGATCTGCTCACCTCAAATGTCTGTTTTTCTATCAAAGTTTTTAAGCATAGGATTAGACAGTGCTATCCATGCCGAGATAGAAAATGACAAAGTCTTTCGCCATTTAAACAGCAAAGTCTTTAAGCATAGGACTAGTACAGTGCAGTCCTTGCCGAGCTGTCAAATAACAAAAGCCATTTATCACTCCAGGCACAATATTACAGCTTTGAATTGGTAAAATACCAACTCAAGCCAACCTGAAATGAATAAAAGCAACCCCTGACACAGTGTTTCGCTCTAATTAGAGCTCTTCAGAGAGGTATAGCTTTGTCCAGACACAAGGGAGCACCCAGTATTAAGTCAAAACAAAACCCTTTCAGGCATAGAGTGACGCATAAATTATGCAAAAAAGAAGGAGAGAACTCTGGGTAGGTCTCAGTTTAGGTGGAAAGCAGCTCCTGTTAGAGCACTCTCAACACCAGCGACACTCTAGATCTGCTCACCTCAAATGTCTGTTTTTCTATCAAAGTTTTTAAGCATAGGATTAGACAGTGCTATCCATGCCGAGATAGAAAATGACAAAGTCTTTCGCCATTTAAACAGCAAAGTCTTTAAGCATAGGACTAGTACAGTGCAGTCCTTGCCGAGCTGTCAAATAACAAAAGCCATTTATCACTCCAGGCACAATATTACAGCTTTGAATTGGTAAAATACCAACTCAAGCCAACCTGAAATGAATAAAAGCAACCCCTGACACAGTGTTTCACTCTAATTAGAGCTCTTCAGAGAGGTATAGCTTTGTCCAGACACAAGGGAGCACCCAGTATTAAGTCAAAACAAAACCCTTTCAGGCATAGAGTGACGCATAAATTATGCAAAAAAGAAGGAGAGAACTCTGGGTAGGTCTCAGTTTAGGTGGAAAGCAGCTCCTGTTAGAGCACTCTCAACACCAGCGACACTCTAGATCTGCTCACCTCAAATGTCTGTTTTTCTATCAAAGTTTTTAAGCATAGGATTAGACAGTGCTATCCATGCCGAGATAGAAAATGACAAAGTCTTTCGCCATTTAAACAGCAAAGTCTTTAAGCATAGGACTAGTACAGTGCAGTCCTTGCCGAGCTGTCAAATAACAAAAGCCATTTATCACTCCAGGCACAATATTACAGCTTTGAATTGGTAAAATACCAACTCAAGCCAACCTGAAATGAATAAAAGCAACCCCTGACACAGTGTTTCACTCTAATTAGAGCTCTTCAGAGAGGTATAGCTTTGTCCAGACACAAGGGAGCACCCAGTATTAAGTCAAAACAAAACCCTTTCAGGCATAGAGTGACGCATAAATTATGCAAAAAAGAAGGAGAGAACTCTGGGTAGGTCTCAGTTTAGGTGGAAAGCAGCTCCTGTTAGAGCACTCTCAACACCAGCGACACTCTAGATCTGCTCACCTCAAATGTCTGTTTTTCTATCAAAGTTTTTAAGCATAGGATTAGACAGTGCTATCCATGCCGAGATAGAAAATGACAAAGTCTTTCGCCATTTAAAGACTTTGCTGTTTAGACATTTGAGGTGAGCAGATCTAGAGTGTCGCTGGTGTTGAGAGTGCTCTAACAGGAGCTGCTTTCCACCTAAACTGAGACCTACCCAGAGTTCTCTCCTTCTTTTTTGCATAATTTATGCGTCACTCTATGCCTGAAAGGGTTTTGTTTTGACTTAATACTGGGTGCTCCCTTGTGTCTGGACAAAGCTATACCTCTCTGAAGAGCTCTAATTAGAGCGAAACACTGTGTCAGGGGTTGCTTTTATTCATTTCAGGTTGGCTTGAGTTGGTATTTTACCAATTCAAAGCTGTAATATTGTGCCTGGAGTGATAAATGGCTTTTGTTATTTGACAGCTCGGCAAGGACTGCACTGTACTAGTCCTATGCTTAAAGACTTGGCTGTTTAAATGGCGAAAGACTTTGTCATTTTCTATCTCGGCATGGATAGCACTGTCTAATCCTATGCTTAAAAACTTTGATAGAAAAACAGACATTTGAGGTGAGCAGATCTAGAGTGTTGCTGGTGTTGAGAGTGCTCTAACAGGAGCTGCTTTCCACCTAAACTGAGACCTACCCAGAGTTCTCTCCATCTTTTTTGCATATATATATATATATATATATATATATATATATATATATATATATATATATATATATATATATGTATGTATATCTTTATAACAAAAGATGCAGGGCTCCTGAAAAGTATTTTGCTTATTTTATGGGTAAGCGTTCACCCCACCAACGCGTTTCAGCCACTCTAGGCTTTTTTCACGGTCAGTAAGTCCTTCCTTAATTTCACTCTTTATACTCCCATCTCTGCCTTAAAGTGGCATTATGGGATATGAAGTGTATAACATTTTTCAACAAACGTTATACAAATAACAGAAAGACAAGCGCGCTCTTTGTCAGATTATTACATTATTAGGTTTTAGCTGTATAGTATAGTCCGCATTATTTTCAGACCTGGCCATTCATATTAAACTGCATGTAAACGTATTTGTATCACATTTAGGTCTAGTACCAATAATGATTTGTGTGTAGGACACAATTTTTTCATGCCTACTTTTTAACGCATAGTTGCATTAAGATTCTATGGCAGGACCGGAGGCTTCGGATTATGCCTTCTTCCTTTGCTTTTATTTTTACAGCAGCAACACCAAACATTATCAAACTACATTTCCCATGAACACTTGGGAAAAACAAAAGTCTTCACAGGAGTCCTTTGTCTGTGCCGCACTCCGACCAGCTACCATAGTCCATCCACTCTGTTTCCTCTTTCTTTGCTGCTCAGCAGCAAGATAAGTTGTTTTTTGGCTTCTCTCCTGGGTTTGGGGGGTGTATTTGCCATATTTCTCCATTTGTGGCTAGCGCTTGTGTGTACCTTTGTTTTTCAGATCCCCTCATAATCGCGGGACGCTTAATGCGTGCCTAATGCGATTTTGACCCCAGTGAGCAGTGTGGTGGGGTCTTCCCACCGCTAGGGGGCAGACGCTCCTCTCTTTGGTCAGCACGAGTGTGGGGCTCCAGTCACGGCGTTTTCTGGCATGCGCTGCCCTCAGAGAGCCTTTCTGCCTCCTGCCACCCAGTGTGAAACCTGAGGGGTCGGATTTGCCCGTTTTTTCTGCTTTGGAACGCCCTGGTGGGTCTGTATTAAGTTTTGTTAGACACCCTGCGGGGTCGCAATTTTTGCACCGTTTCTGTGGTGCTGTGGGACACTGTCCCGGGTGGTTTGCCCTGTGATTAGTAAGGGCAGGAGTGTCCCCAGGGCTTAGCCCGTTTAGTGTGCGTCTGTGTGCCACCCATGTTCGTCTGGGCTCCCTCCCAGCTCTTAAATGGGTGCCTTTAAGGCTCATCTAACTTCTGCTGCCTGAAGCTCCTGGGTACCTGCGGAGCCTAAATTACCTCATTATGCAGGGGGAGCAAGGCCAGTACCAAGAGGAGGACACTCTTAACCACGTCCCCTGGGATAATGATTTTTATCAAGCGGTAGATGATTCCATTTATAAGGCTGTAGATCAGGCCATGGTTCCCCTTGAGCAGCGCCTCTCCGTGTTTGGAGGAGGCTTACGCGAAGTTGGCGGCCCCTATTCCCACTCAGGCCCCCGCCTCTGCCCCCATTCCTCTTCCCCTACTAGCAAGAAGCCTACACAGAGGGGGTTGACACTGATGCATTTGCGCGCTTGAAAAGTGCCTTTTTAGCGCAGGAGACTCCCCAACCGGCCCAGTTGCCCCCGGTTGAAAAATGTTCAACCTACACCTCGGACCGCTTCTCCTGGCCCACCTGACGATGGGGACTCCCCCGATACGGATGAGGAAGCGTGTTCCTCTAGGTCCTGGCTCCCTGCCCCGACCCCGGCCCCTGCAGGGACATCTGATATCGGCGTTTTCTACAGTTCAGATGGGACGGTCAGGTTTACGAATTCACCACACTCCCTTTCGGACTCTCCTCCGCTCCGTGGTGCTTCACGAAGGTCCTTCGGTCGGTAGTGGAGTTCCTGCGGGCGCGAGGCGGGAGGATGATCGTTTACCTGAACAATATGCTGTTTCTGGACCAGTGTCCCAAACGGCTGTCGTCCCAGTTACAAACTGCAGTCAACCTCCTTCAGGGGTTGGGTTTCATTATCAAAGAGAAGAAGTCCCTCTTGGTCCCCGTCCAATGTGTAACCTTTTTGGGGTTCAATATAGACTCCGTGTCTTCCACTCTGAGTCTTCCAGCCAAGAAAATGGCAAAGATCAGGCACGCGCTACGTCAGACTCTGGCGAAGCGACTGATATCTCTCAGTCAGTTGGCACGGTGGTCGGTCTTCTTTCATCTTCGATTCAGGCCATATTCACGGGGCCCTTACATTCCCGGGCCATGCAGCACCTGAAGGCATACCACCTCAGACAGGGCCTAACATACTCTCAGCTGATTCCGTTGTCGGAGGAAGTGAGGGACGAAATGCAATGGTGGCTCATGCACATGGATGCCTGGAATGGCCGCACGATATTCAGTTCAACCCCGGACATAGTTATCGAGTCGGACGCCAGTCACTCCGGATGGGGGCCAGGTGCTGAGAATTTTCCACAGGTGGCGCCTGGTCCACTCACGAGCAGTCATTGCACATCAACTGCTTGTAGTTACTAGCAGGGTCTTTTGCTATTCAATGCTGGACGAAGGACAGGGTGCAGTCATGTGTCCTCCTCAGGATGGACAATGTCTCAGCGGTCCGGTATATCAACCACCTGGGTGGTACCAGGTCCAAGATGCTGACAGACCTAGCCAGGGTTTTTTGGCACTTTTGCCTGGACCACCAGGTATCGGTCACAGCGGAGTACCTGCCGGGGCAGGAGAACGAGGTAGCCGATTGGTACTCCTGTCACCTCCTGGATGCCAGTGTGTAGAAGCTGGACCCTCAGCTTTTCTCCCTACTGTCAGAGAAGTGGGGTCCCTTCTCGGTGGATCTGTTTGCGTCACGCCTGGACCATCAACTTCCGAGGTTCTTCAGCTGGCGCCCAGAACACCTGGTGGAGGCGACAGATGCTTTCCTCTAGGATTGTTCGGGGGAGCAGGGGTATGCGTTTCCCCCGTTTTTGATAACGCAAGTGTCAGCGCTGCTGTGGTGCCAGTTGACGGAGGTAGCGTTGATCGCGCCATGGTGGAGGTCTCAAGTTTGGTTAACGGTTCTACTGGAACTTTCTTGGGATTTTCCAATCCAATTCCCCCACTCTCCTCACATTCTGCTCAATCCCGACCTGGTTCCCCATAGCCTAGTCCAGGAGGGATCTCTGAGGCTGATGGCCTGGAGGATCTCCGGCATCGCTGTTCGCTCCCAGGCCTTTCGGGAAAGGCTGAGGACCTGCTCTCCAAGGCATGGGCAGATAGCACGACGAGGAGATATAGGTCAGCCTGGCATCGATGGAGTCGTTGGTGTGTGCGACGGCATTTTGATCCCGTGGGGGCAGATGCAGTCCACATCCTTAATTTTTGGGCGCGTTTGGCTGAGGACGGACTGGCCTACCGGTCAATTAACACCGTCTGTTGATCAGACTTACATCATCCTCTGGCATCACAGGTTAGTTCCAATTTCCCAGATTCATTGAGGAAAAATACGTGAATAATTGAGAGTACTTTAAAGATGAGCAGTACCTTATCAGAAATCCTTCTTGTCAGTGCCGTTAAAACGGCCTGACCAGAAGCCGAATGGCCTTTTACTGTGTTCCAAAACATTCCGAATAGCACGCCTTGAAAGGTGCACAGAGCATAGGTTTCCAGTCGTACTATGGGAAACTTATGTGACATATATTCCCTCCGCCGGGGTCTTTTTCTATTGTGCAGAAATCTACACATCATTGATTTGACCTCAGGGGTCAAAGAGTCCGCTTTGCAAATGTACATTTTGTTTTATCCACTGGAAAGTTTTTTCCCTGACAAATGTGGGGATGAGCCATTCCACTTCCCATCCTGGAAGAGGAGGTTCTTACTCCAACCTTATACTCGGAAAATATATTTATGTATAAGGCCAATAGACTTGGAACTGCACTCTTCATTATCAATCAAGGTAGGGTCCTTCCTTTTTGAAATGTCTCCTGGAATATTAAACAAGATACATGAGATTATCTTGCCCCTGTTTTTAATTACCATCAAAAGTAGAATCATGCATTCTTCAGGGTGCACTTTTTCGGCTTTAGCTGCAGCAAATTGGAGGGCACCTCCCTTAAACCTAGTCTTAACCTATGACTACTTTGAGTTTCAAAGGCTACTTAAAAGCTTTATCTTGTCACACTAAGCTGTTTTAGTTATGTACAGAGTGTCATAGTAGCGCCAAGAGGACATTAAAATGGCGATTTACCCCTCAAGGCACCCATAACACAATGTAACACAACACAACAGAAATGAGTACATTTTCGTCTAACCTACTGTAGATTTAATTGTCTGTTTCAAGTTGCTTCCAAGTGACAACTGTTATTTTGTTGGTTTACCTCTTGTACAGCAGGATTGTCCAATTTAGGTGAGAAGGACCAGATGAATATGATTTTGAGGATAACCATTTACTAAGGTAAATGAGTCATAGTTACATTATGTGTAAATATAGATTCTACTGATTTATGGATTCACTCATACATTGGACACCCATATTGTTAGAAGATGGCAGTCTGATGTGTATGTCAGACAGGGTTCACACTAACATAGTAAGATGCCCATTCCCTGCCAGAGTGACCTGGCGCATGGAGCGTTGATGTCTGACCTTGGAATGGAAGCTTTCCTTTGGTTCGATGAGTGACTGATATATATATTTTTTTTTTAAGTGCCAAAAAGATTGTTTTCTGTATCTTCTGTGAGATAAATAAATTGATTTGCGATGATTCAGTGTACTCTCAAACGTTAAAAAAGCCTCCAATGTATGACAATACAAGCTCTCCTTAGGAGGTGGGATGATTCATCAAACAGTTAATGACATGAGAGGAGAGAGAAATTCCCTCTGAGTGCAGCAAGGAAAAATGGATTTCAAGGCACACATTGCAGTATGATTTATTTCCCTCAAATAGCTGCTGAAAGGTCAGGACTGGTTTCTGGGTAATCCCAAGGTTGTTTTTTAGATTATACATAAATATCTTCTGATATAAATATTGTGTTCTTAATATTGTCTTCCCATTCTTCCTTAAGGGGTAGAATTTTGTGGTGGAAGAGAGGTGGCAGACACATCAGGTAAAGTCGTAGTCCTTTATTATAAGTGCATAGGGAGATACAAGAGCGGACTCATCCAGGCAGGAGCTAATGAGTAACTGTCTTTGAATAGAATCCACAGTTGAGAACTAACTTAGAATGGGAAAAGGGAAACATTCCAGAGGAAGCATAACATGTTATAAGCATTCTGTAAAAGACTAGAGCAGTAACCTGAGTAACATTTACTACAAATATCACTGGTTAACGCCAACTGTGGATGATGTTTATGCCACTATGTTTATGTCTGATGATATTCTGAGAACGACAGTCTGGTACCACACCAGTCCTAATTTGGGCAAAAACAAGAGTTTGCATCCAGGTAGAACGTACAACATAAGTGGTAACCTTGGCATTTTTCCAAGGACATAGTTTGCCGGGTGAAACTGTGCACAATATATACTAGACCATGAGAGACACCAGCAGAAATTGGTGCTAAAACACTGATTTCTTTGGTAATTTCCCATTACCTGGGCAAAAACACAAAATAATTCCATAATAATATTCCCAATAAGGGCTTGTACTTTGTGGTGTTAGTAATCCGCGGTGTGGTATTATCACCATTGTTTCCATTAGGACCTTCCAACGATGGCCTTAGTGTCAAGGCATGACATCTGGAAAGCCACTGTCTTCCCTGAAGAAAGTCAGGACACTGAGGAAGACCATGACAAAAAAGGCATATTTGTGATAAACAAATTCAAGCAAGTTACATCTTTTTTTCAGACAAACAAAAAGAAACAGAAGAAGTCTAAGTTATAGGAGATTTGCATGATTGATTTTGTGTTGAGTAGCCCAATGACTACCACTTTGTAATAACTCCATAATTTCAGATCTAGATGATCAGGCCATCAATATGTTTGCAGCACATTCAGAGATGTTTTAAGGCGTGGACTAAGTGGGCTCTGGACCGGGGCCCCCACTTTTCTAGGGATTCCATAATTAAGCTTTCAGGACAGTCCCAGAGAGGCTACCTTCACAATATTAAAAGGAGCTCCCGGGTCTCCAATATCTTATAAATATTAAAAGATTTTGCACTGCATGGGGGCTCCCTGAAGGACTGGAGACCCCTGAAACATTTGGGGGCCAACAAAGGGGGTTGTCAATGATCAAATCATAGTTGCAGAGGGCATGAATGAGCTGAAAATAGATACTAAACACAAAGTTGTTCCATGCAGGGTACCCCAAATTATGTTTGGCCCAGGGCTCCCAAAACCCTTAAGAAGACCCTGAGCACAATACTCAAATAGAGAATGTGTGTGATGTTCCAGTTACTAAACTTTGACTGGTACAATACAGGACCTCTGCTTTTCTACTACAATTTCACAAACCTGTCAAGAGGAGCATGCATAGATACAAGACAATGGTGTGGTGGGAATCACAATTAGAACATTACAATGGAGCTTGAACCTGAGTATTCCCAACCAAACCTTTTAAACCCAAGGTTCAATTTCACAATGTGGATCCTTCACTGAAGATACTGCCTCAGGAAATGTAATGGTTCAACGGTTAGATAGTGCGCTGTTAACTCAGGGCAGCAGCTAATATGGGTGCCATGGTAAATTGAGGTGGCCTTTTCAATTTTCACCTTCAGATATGGATCTCAGTTGCTTCCATCTTCATCTCACCGGAAGTAAAAATTCAGCCTTAAAAGGGAGGTGCAAGTCTTGGCAGGAAAGAAGGAATAAAGTGCTGCGTGGATACCTGTGTATAAAGCACTGCATTACCTTCTTCATATCTACCTGGAATATTCATATATATTTTTATCTGGGTGTCATAAGTGTTCCAGGCCATAACCCTAATGTGAAACTATCCATATTCTCCGACACTAAGGAGCTTTATCATGGACTACCAGAATGTCAAGACCTTAAGAGGTCTACAGAGGTGGACAATGTGAGGGACCTCACCATAATAAAAAGCGCTTTGTTAGCCTATTCAGTTAGCAACCAATGGCCAAGTATCCAATGTTAAGGCTCTCTTTGAGCATAAGGCCCGGTGCAAGAGGTTATACTAAAAGCGGCGGCTACTCAGCAATGGCGGAGTGTCGCCCCATCTGCCAGCAGCCAAAAAAATGAAAATTAAAACAATAATAAATCCTTGTTCATTACCGTTTTATTTCTTCTCTCAGAGCCAAGTCTTGGGAATTAGGCCAGGGTGATGACAGGATGGTGGAGGAGTGGTTGCACTGCTATTCAGTGCGCATGATGGTCTGGCCAGCTGTCTCAAGCCGGCCAAATTGTCATGTGCACTGAAGCTCCCTCCAACCCCAGCTGCGTTGCTTGGTTGGAGAGAGCAGGCACATGCTCCCAGTCTAACTGGGAGCTCATATCATCGGCACTCAGGCCAATCATGATGCTGCTTTCAGAAGTGCGAAAGCAGCATCAGGATTGCCTGCAGAGAACTCTGGGAGCCTGTGCATGCCGATGAGAGGGGTGCAAAGCGGCAATGTGGCAGGTAAGTGTTTTTGTACTTTTTTGTCTCATCCTCCCCCTTCTCCCCCCCCCACTCTATCAACACACAGGCCACTAGTGCCTCCTTGGCCGCTCTTTGTAAGCCCTGAAGAGACTGCATTCTTTCATCTGGCGAGACAGAGCCTGTCCATGATGGCAAGGATACTTTTACAAGGACAGATCTTGTTTCTTGGCCACTACCGTAGCATGGGTGTTATGGGCCCCACTGGAAGGAATATAAATAGTCTACCATTCTACATGTTTGGGCAGTAAAATACAGTAATAATTGGATGCCACAGGCTGTCAGAGCTGTGGCGTGGTGCCACTGAACCTGCTATAATAGTGTATTTCGATGGGAGGATTAAATCAGTAGAGCCTTCGCACTAGAGAAGAGTACATCTGCAGGCACCAGAAGGATGCTCCTGTATTCTTATGTTTAATGTTTACTAGAGATGGGGGTGATCAGTGATCAGAAGGCCTTCTTTTATTAGATAGATACAAAACTATTATGGGGCAACCCTGTAACCCTGGGAATCTGGTCCAGTTGGATGTACTCTTATTTAGAGTCCTGCTGAGAGACTGCCTAGAGTCCAGTGCACATATATGTTGTAATTATGTTTGTACAGCACCAACGCACAACTTTTTTCATTGATGTCACTATTCACTTTCACTGCGTCCAGGGTCGGACTGGCCATAGCGGGCAAGGGGCGTTTCCCCGGTAGACTGCAAGGGTGGTGTCCGGTTTTAGGCCCCTGGGGGGCGTTTTTGTTACCGGTGGCCAGCAATATCAGCCCCCTGTAATAAACTCATCCGAAACCGGCCCTAGGAAACAGCAAGGTTGCAATCAATCAATCAATCAATCAAGGCATTTATATAGCGCACTACTCACCCAGAGGGTCTCAAGGCGCTGGGGAGGGGGGTCCGCTACTGTTCGAACAGCCAGGTCTTGAGTTGCTTCCTGAAGGCGAGGTGGTCCTGGGTCAGGCGGAGGTGGGTCGGGAGGGAGTTCCATGTCTTGGCGGCGAGGTAGGAGAAGGACCGTCCCCCTGTGGTGGCTCTTCGGATACGGGGGACGGTGGCGAGGGCGTGGCCGGTCGATCGAAGCTGGTGTTTGGGAGAGTAGAAGTTGAGGCGGCTGTTGAGGTATCCTGGGCCTTGGTTGTGTAGGGCTTTGTGTGCGTGGGTGAGGAGTCGGAAGGTGATTCTCTTGTTGACCGGGAGCCACTGCAGGTCTCTCAGGTGTCCGGAGATGTGGCTGCGGCGGGGGATGCACCCCCCTCCCCCCCCACTCCCCCCAGGGGTGCTGCCGAGCAGTGTTCCAGTGCCGGTTTCGGTTCCCATCATTCTTGGAGCCCTGGGAACGTGATTAGACGTATTGAATTAAATTACCTGCATAATTCTAAGTGGTTGTTTCTGAATCATTCACCTTATACCATAGTTACTTCACTTGGAACAATGATTACTACACTCAACTGTCTGGTACATCCATGGGCAATTGTGCAGCACCTTCGTATGCCAAGTTCTTTATGCACAGGTTTGAGTTGGATCAAATTTTGTCACAAGAACACTGGTCTAATAATTTGGTTGTTTTTACAGGTACATTGTTGATATTTTCTTGGTTTGGAAGGGACACCAATCTGATTTACTTTCAAACATTTCTCGATTGAATACCATTGATGAACGGTTACAGGTTACCTATAATATTAGTTTGAACAGTATCTCGTATTTGGATGTTCATATTACTTTGCAAAAACAACCAATTGATTACTTCTGTATTTTCCAAACCCACCGACCGCAACAACTTTTTGCATTTCTCCAGTTTTCATCAAAAATCCCTTAAAATACATTTACCTTATTCACAACTTTTATTTATCAAAGGGATCTCATCTACTGAAGAAATGTATCACGAAAATAGTCAGAAATTGATCAAGAAATTCAGACAAATAGCATATCCTGAACCCATTTTACATGAAGCTATTGACCATGCTAAATCAATGAGCCGAACTGAGCTTTTACAGCCCAAAACTAGAAGTGAATCTGAAGATTCAAGAATGGTATTTGTGTCTAAATACTCTTCTGACAGTGTTAAAATCAAAACAATTATTAAGAAATATTGGCCATTAATACAAACAGAGCCTGATTTGAAAGGAATTTTCCACCTGCCTCCGATTTTCGCTTATCAAGGAACCGACAACTTACAACAATTACTCAACAAGAGCACTCCCTTACAAGAACAGAATTACAAAGGCACTGTCCCTTGTCAGAACTGTGGCAGCTGTAATAACATCATAAAGGGCACTAGCGTGATGTATCCTTCGAATGGAACACCGATTAAATTACGTGTCAATGCTACTTGTGATTCCAGCAATTTGGTGTATTTACTGAAATGCCCGTGCGGCTTGCCGTTTGTCGGTAAAACTGAACGAAAAATTAAGGTCCGCCTTACGGAACATAAAAGTAATATACGCACTAAGAACACCAAGTCTACAGTGGCTGCACATTTTCTAGAGTCTAATCATATTATCAGTCAACTAAGGTTTATGGTGTTAGAACAAATAATTGACAAAGAAGAAAGGGACAATAGAAATTTTCTTTTACAACGTGAATTATTTGGGATAAACAAACTTGATTCTGTACACCCAAAGGGGTCATATGAACGTTTAGAATTTTGTTGTTTTCTATGACTTGTTAGAATATTTTTTGTAACCCATAGCGTCGTTTTATTTGCAAGCACTGTTCTAAACACATGGGTGCCATTTGCTGACACAAAATATTTTCCTTTTTCCTTTTTCATAATTGCACATTATTTGCACTCTTTTCGTGTATTTCACTTTTTATCGCTTTCTTTTTTTACCGTTTGCATTTTCAACATAGCGCACAAGCGCTGTCCGCGCATAGTATTTCTTTTATTTTCTTGCTTGGTTTGACACCGAGCAGGTCTTTTTCCGGTCCCGCGGTTATTTCTCTTCCGGGTTAATATGAACGCGATAAACTTCATGTTTTACGCGTTTGGATGGTTACCGTAGTAGGTACGCTTTATTGTGTTTACAGTTGAGTAAGTTTTTTTCCTAGACCACATGTGGTGATACACATGTACCTGCATTGCACGTACAGTCCGGTACGGCACCGTCGCTATACGATGACTATCCAGTTTTGACAACCACTTTTTACCGAAGTTTTATCACACCTATGGGTGTTAGCTTTTTAACTTTCACGTTAGCTCCGGTATACTATTTCAGTCCTGCGAAAATTTGGAGCACATTAACTAAACCACGTCTCTGTTGGCACTATGAGTCACACATCGGTTGGGATCTAAAGCACACTCGATGTTTTTAAGCGCACAGGTTCTCTTAAATCTCTCTTCATCTTGGTTGTTTTACTTATTTCAAAGCAGTGTATTACACTTGTCACAGCTAACATGTAACGATGTTATGATGAAGTTCATTTATGTTTGTATTTGACTTTGTTATTTGGTGCTGCATTCATGAGCTCTTAGAGTATATCTCATTCATTTGTTTCTTGTAGGAAATTTCCCCTGACGAAGGGCTAGACCCGAAATGCATCGGGGAGTCTACGCTACTTGGCATTCTGTTTCACAACATGATCACGAAGTTTTGTAAATATGATAATTATCATATGATGGAGAAATATTGAGAAGCAATATATGAAATCGCCTAATGGAAGTCTAAACTGATGGGATTCATGTGTATTTGATTTACATCCCCAACGCGCATTATCGCTATCACAGAGTGCTTGTGTGAGTTCGTCCTTTCCCTTTAAGAGGCGTTATTGTGAGACTGTTTCTGAATCATAACATTTAGCCTAAGAGGTTCAGGCTTTAAACCGCTCCTGAAGGGGACCACTTTCTTGCCCGTGTATTGCTTGCAGATGGCTCGGTCTGCTGAATGGTCAACATACAGAATGACCGCAACAGGCAGCCAGACGCACACCGCTCCCAACGGTCAGTTTGTAATTTCATGTGGGGCCGCACTTCAGAGGAGGGCCTGGGTGACCATTCTGTTTTGCTAGGGGCTTCATAGACGTTTGCTAGTGGGATCCCTTGATATGTTGTAATCTCGTAATGACTGTGACAAAGCTGCTTATCCACTGTCATGGATTAAATCGTTTTTGATTGGTCTATTAGTTAGGGCGCTGGTGTCTCCGTGTGGTTGCTATGTTGTATTCATGTCCCCTTGACAGCCATTACACTGATTTACTTCTCTGGGAGAGTATGTGAGCACCTTCTTTTTGTTGAACTATGTTTTGCCTACTTAAGTAAAGGAACAAAGTTCAATAAGAAACACCTTAGACTGCTTTGATTCTCAGGCAACATGATGTTCTGTTGTTGCTATGCAATATTATGATACATAAAAGTACATGATGCTCCGTTAACTGACATTACGTTATGTCATGTTAATGATATGTTATTTTGATATATGTAACCAATGCCAAATATGGTCTAGTTGCTAAGTTCCATACATTGAACCTGCAAGCCAGACTTTGGTTGAAGCCATTTGGTTCTACACAAAGCATGTCATCTTTCTGTGAATATGTCAATTTTATTCGTAATTTAATGACGTAGCAATATACAGCGCACTTTGCTCACCATTTATCTTTGCTTATCAGGTAGGACTTATTATGATGATGGATTAAACCCAGATCAGTTGACTGGGGGTGAGTGCTTGCAATGTTTAACACTCTGTCCATCATCCCCTTTGGTTTTGCTTTTTTTGCCCTAAGTTGGCAGGGTATGCCCACACTTGGGTCCCTTGCTCACTTTGCCACTGGATTCAAGCTAGCCTGGCTGATGACGGCTGATTAGCCGGAAACCGGTCTAAGGATGCTTGTTTCCGGTCCAGGGAAGACATGGCTTGGCAGTTCGGGCTGGACTGTTCCCATGAGGCACAGGGTCAGACTGATTTGCATATGGCCATGTCTGAACTGGGGTGGCGGAGTGGCAGGTGGCGGAGTGAGTTAAAGAATGATGATAGATTAAACCCAGATCAGTTGACTGGGGGTGAGTGCTTGCAATGTTCAACATTCCGTCCATCATCCCCTTTCGATGTATAGGATTTATTATACCCAACATCTGCCTTTAGGGACAGATTTCTCAATATTTCATGCAGCGCACCTAGCCACCTTGCTGAACTGCACTGCGTGAAAGGGAAAGGACAGGAATGTACTGTATTTAACATGATATGGCACATTCCTGTAGTTTCTTTGCACTGGCACAAAATGTGCTGCCTAGTGCCAGCGCAAGTACCCTTGCGCCGTGACAGGATTGTTTTTTTGTGCAGGAAGGAGCACCTTCCTGCACAAAAACAGTCCTCTGAGGCATTTCCCTCTTTCTACGTGTGCTTTAGAATGCAGCACACGTAAAAAGAGGAAAATTGAGGAGAAAAAAAGCCATTTCTCCTCGTTACAGCTCTCCTGGGGAGGCGTAGCATTTTGATACATTCACAGATCGACCACTAATGGTAAATCTGCGAATACGCCAGAATCCATCGGTAGATACACGGGAACACCCACGTTCCACCCATGGGATGCCTCCCAGGAGCAGAGTAAGGCAACCCTGGGATTTGCACTGCATTTCATTGGTCTAGATTTATCAACCTACGCGTGGCCACGCAAGGAGGCCTTAAGTGGCTGGATAAATCTGACTTAGTAGTTGTTTCACCCTTGCGATCTCTTGTGTGGCGCAAGGGCGACGCAAATCGATGATAAATCTGGCCCTAAATTTCTATCATCTCGTGGTGTGGAGGGCCGTCCTCGTGCTGGTTGTTTTCTGCATCCATGCTTTCTGTCTTTATTTGTTTTTGCGGTGGCACCAAATACTAACTGGTGCCTTGGTGCCCCTAACTAACTCTTAAAAACAGATTGGCATTGGCAGTAACTCCTGTGTGTCATTTTTTTAAATGTATTTCACTTAGAAGAGTTTTCTTTATTAATTCCAACCAGTTACACCACCATACTCATTTTACATTAAAATAAATTAGAAACACACAGATTTGTAGTTTATTAACCTGAACATAAACGTCCTGCTTCACGGCCAGAAAGAAATATTGTCTGTCCAGAGGCTGTTTGATTTTTGTCTTTCCTGCACTCCCCCATCACACAAAAAAGACAACTAGGGCCATCTCGTGAAACTGGAGACAGCACACTCTGCAGCCAAGTAGATTTAACACCCAAGTGAAAAGGTGTCTAAGTCGTTCCCATGTCTAAAGCAGAGCTGGGCATGGGAGAATTCAAAGGAAGCAAAGGGAATTATATGCTTTAAAGTTAGTGGCCACAAAAACTGATGAATGCAGGTTTCAACAGTCGGCAGTGTGCACAAAAGAAGACGCACACTCCGCTTCCTCCTAGGAATGTCCCTTGAACTGTGACAGAATTTCAGAATGGAGAGGGGAAGAGTCGGGCTTTTAAGAGGGCACCGCTGATAGGTTAGCGGCAATGAAAATTACCAGAAGGATGGACATTACTTAATGCAATAGGCACAAAAAAAATTGAGAGTGTAAACCTCCCCAGATAGCATTTATCATACTACAAATATAAAAATAAATGTTTCTAGCTAATTGATACAATTGATACTTGGAAATTCGTGCAATAGAAATGGAAGACTGATTATGTTTTTCTCCCCCCCTTGTACTTAAGAAATTTGCTCAGTCGTGAAATACTCAGAATTGATTTTATAAATGGCCAAACTGCAAAGGAAATGATTTATCATCTTATGTCGACTTGTATTGCCTTGTTTTACATGATCTTGACTAGCTCTGCGTATTGTTGAGTTACCGCCTCAATTTTCACCATTAGATACTTATAGGATGGTGGGCATTGCTTTCCTTAAGCCATCACAATTGTGATTTCTGGGCCGTTCTAGTTTAGAAACGTGCACAGTCATGAAACCCTCACCAACATTTAGTGCAGAAATTCTGCTCAATAAAATATTTTAAAATGGACCGAAATGTCATGTGATTTAGAACTTGTGGAAGAAGTTTTTTTAAAAGATATTTTTTTTTCATTTCTCGTTGTTGTTTAGGGTGTTATGGACTAGGTTTGTGGGACTTATTTTCATGATGCCGTCTCAATGTTGACGAGTGTTATCAGCAAAATCAGGTCAAACCATCCTGGGCTTACATAGAGACGACACAAATTCAATTATAATTAGTTTAGCAAACACTATTTAAACGATGTTTGTGCAAAATCGTGTCTGAAATCTCTTGTTCTGTTTTGACCCTTAGAGGGTTCACTGGATGTTCTCAAAACACCTCCTAGGTCCTCCATTTAACATGGAACTGCCCTTTGGTACATATTTTGCACAAGATCAAAGACCTGCCTGAAGCTTGGTAATGTGTCCAAAGCAGTCTGTGAGTAGGTGACGCAAAGCAATGTATACCTTCCAGGAGAGTCAATCCAGTCTACTTGAGTGTTTTCAATCCCTCTCCTGTGCCTGGAGCACACTGAAAATGTGGACTTTGTGGTGTGCAGGGTCATCCTAACTGAAATGGTGCAATTCAGGGCCGGACTGGGAACCCAAATCAGGCCTGGCAATTTTGTCGGACAGCCCCCCATCCAGCGTGAAGCACTGCTGCATTAACAAAACTGGGCCCCAGCACTGCTGCCTTTGTAACTGGGGACCAATACTGCAGCATCACTGCAAAACCGGCCCCCAATGCTCCAAAACCAGCACCCACCCACCAAGCCTCCGGGGCAAACACCTGATGCCCACTAGTCCGGTCCCTGGTGCAATTATGAAGCTTCCGCAACACTGAAACTTGCAGTCTGGTACAGCAGTTATTAATTAACGTTATAATTGATCATTTCTTTCCACTGAACTTGCATGTGAAGTAAAATTGGGCCATTTTTAGGTCTCGGTGAAGCGAGCGAAGCTCGCTCTCGCCAAAGACCTATAGTTAGCGTGTCAGCTTTCCAGGAGGACAGCACTGGCCGCGCGCGGCGATTTGTTAAGGTCACGCGCACGAGAACGCGCTCGCGGCCAGGTGCTGTCCTCCTCAAAAGCTGCCTCCCTTCCCCGTGCAGGGCGGGCCGCCGCGCTGCCTGCGGCGACCCGGAAGCATTGCCGGCCAAACCGGAAGTAGGTGCTGTCCTGCAGAGCACCGCTTTTCAACTCTCTGCTCTCTGTCACTATCCCCCAAGCCAGCACCGTGCACCGGGGCTGGGTGGCTGCCGACATGAGCAGACGCTGGTACTGTTGCAGCGGCCGCTGCACGAGTCTTCGGACCCTTAGAGACAACATTGGTGTTAGCGTTCTTAGGACCCATCACTGCTCCGGCCCAGGTGTTCGATAGAGCCCCGTGTCTGACACTGCTAATCAGCAGCTGCAGCTCTTTCCCCTTGACACCAGGAACCGACCGCAGCTCCGCCGAACTGACAAGCCCAGTGAGCGGTAAAGTACCAGCTATGTCGGCGTCTTTCTCAATACAAAAATGACAGCAGCCTCAGCATTCCGGGTAGTTTAACCAGCGCTTAGCACCATTCAGCATTCACTTTCACGTTTCTTCACCAGCATCCAGGGGTGCAGGGGGGCGGGAAACGGAGAGCACTCATAACCTACCTCACTCGGACACAGCCGTGTCTGCCATCTTGCCTCCGCAGATCCTACCTTCAACACAAAGGTTGCCTCTTCTTGAGGTCTTTGCGTTTTTGGCAATTGCCTAGGCACTCTATCGAATCGACTTGGTTGTTCATGGATGTAACTTGATTTTAAGTCATTTAAGCTTATCTGCATTGCAATGAGCTGTGTACTGTAATTTATTAAATACTTTATCTAAGTTTCTGTGCTTTTACTTTGCCCTTCTGTGGGCCGCAATAAAATCTTTGATTGATTCTATTATGCTTTTCTATGGAAGAAAGTTATGCAAAAGATGTTCCAGGGCCCACACATGCAGAAGCAGATTAATAAAATGTTTGACTTTACTGAAGATTCCTGCAATGCAGAACCAGGAAAAGGTTATGTACCGGTAGTTATCTTCTGCATTGAGTCTGTACCCCATACCCAAAAATGTTGCAGTCAGGCATGGTATATAAGTAATGTAATTAGAGATGTGCTAGCGGCAGAAATTCAGTTGCTGGTGTACATAACTTCAGATTCATATTTAAAGTTATTAAGGATGCCTAATCTATGAAATGTTCAGGCTTTGTGGCCGTGGTAACCACATTTACTAATTCTATCGGAGAACCCATTTTTTCACCACTAGCTCACACTTATGAAGGTGCATGGATCTGCTAGCGTATAGATTTTCCACAAATCTTAATGCAGTCTTCACCACCGGTGCGACAGCAACAGGCAGGTTTTTAAGCCCTATTTACTGTTGTCTGTTACCACACTTGGACAATTCCCTAGTTACCACATCTATTTTATTTATTGTTGTAAAAATGTATTTATCTTGTGATGTTTTATTATTGCTCTAGTGGATTTCGAAGGAGTCAAAAGTTTGAAATAAACGTGCCTTGTTCCTTCCAGTTGTCACACTTTGACAATTCACTAGTTGCAACACTTTGACACTGACTCACTCACACTAACTCTCTTACTCACACTGACTCTCACTCACACTGACTCTCACTCGCACTGATTCTCTCACTCAAACTGACAGACTCTCCAACTCTATCACTCACTCACTGTCACTACCAGACTCTCACTGGCTGACTCTCCCACTCACTAACTCACTCACTCACTGTCCAGACTCTCACTGACCAACTCACCCACTCTCTCTCACTCACTAACTGACTCTCTCACTCACTGACTGACTCGCCCACTCATTCTCACTCACTGACTCACTCACTCGCTCTCAACACATATTGCAGTACAAATGCAATAGGTGTCACATTTGCGAAAGTTATAACTATTGGCATTGTTATACACAATGCCAATAACTCTAACTTTAATGCTGCGAGACCTATTGCATTGTAAATGCTTGTTTATTATTTTGTAAGACGTCCCTTTTTCCACCACTCTGCAAACGTGCCTCCTGGCACACTACTAGTAGGGGGATGAAGTCAACGTGGCTATTGAGGGTCCTTGGGGGCCAACTACCCCTCCAATTACCTCCAGTAAGTCCCATACAGCAGGATTGCTGAGATCTGATAGCAGGCCACGTCCCCTTTCTCCACCACGCTGCAATCGCACCTCCTGGCGCACTATTAGTAGTGGGATGATGTCCCTTTGGCTACTGAGGGTCTTTGGGGGCCAATTACCCCTCCTATTATCTCCAGTAACGCCCATACAGCAGGATTGGTGAGATCTGATAGCAGGTCACGCCCCCTTTCTCCACCACTCTGCAAACGCACATCCTGGTGCACTACAATTTTGGGGATGAAGTCTCCTTAGCTCTTGAGGGTCCTTGGGGGCCAACTAGCCCTCCTGTTACCTCCAGTAAGGCCCACACAGTTGGATTGCTGAGGGGTGGTCACAGGCCACGACCCCTTTCTCCACCACTCTGCAAACATGCCTCCAGGCCTTGATTTTTTCTTTTTTGACTAGGAAGGAAGGTCTCATGGACCCCCCTCCCCAGGCCTATTCCGGCCACTGGGACCCCATCCCCTAGGGCAGGCCTTCAACAATATTTTTTTAATGGGGAGTGGGGCCAGCGTGCGCCCACCTCCCCAGGCCGATATTGCCCTGGGGACCCCATCCCCCGGGGCATGGACAGCTTGTTGGGGACCATAGGGGGAGCCTCAAGGCCCCTGCAATCCCTGCCCACTCCCTGCCTCCTGCGGGAGCCGGCATTGCTTTTGGACAAAGGGAGCTGCAAACATATAGCTCCCTCTGTCCAAAATCAATTCTGCTCCACTTCATGGAAGCAAGAGCATTTTTACTGCTCTCGCTTCCATAAAGTGGACCAGAGTTTGCTATGGCTTAGCAGGAGTCATAGCAAACTGCAAATGTCCTGGTGGTGGGCACCCTGGGGACATTGCTGGAGCCGGACTTGGCCGCGGTGGTCCCCAGGGCCATTTATAGCTCCATGAGGTGGGCTGCGGCCCCCCTCCAACAAAAATTAAACCCTAATGAGGTGGTGACCCCCGGGGCTGTGGAAGCCATGCAGCCCCTGTATCTAATTTAGTATACAGTTGCCCTGGGGAGGTGGGGTCCCCGGGGGTGCATGGGGGGCAGGAGCCCGCCACGTATTATTTGTAAATATAGCCTCAGGAAGATGGCGGTCCCGGGCTGCGGGGGGCAATGTGGCACCCCTGCATTTCAGTGTATTAGCCCCAGGGAGGTGGCAGTCCCCGGGGCTGTGTTGGGGGCTGGAGCTCCCACACATTATTTGTAAATATAGCCCCAGGAAGGTGGCGGTCCCCGGGGCTGCGGGGGACACGTGGGCCCCCCCACATTTCAGTGTATTAGCACAGGGAAGGTGGTGGTTCCTGGGGCTGCATGGGGGGGGCTTGAGCCCCCTCACACATGTAAAAATGTAAATGTACAGGAATTTATATAGCACAAATCACCAAGCGGTTTCTAAGCGCTTGCTTAGGGAACCCGTCCTGGTATTCCCCTGTGAGATAACCCCGGCAGGGTATCCGCAAGGTGAAAGCCAGGCATCCCGCCGCGAGGGGCTGTTGTGGAGATTAAGCAAGCTATTGCCCAGAGTCGCAGAGTGTGAACCCGTGAATCGAGTAGGCACCGGAGCAAGAATTGTCGAGTCCATGGACATTTTAGGACTCAAGACCCCGCCGAGCTGGGAATTGAACCCTGGTCCCGGGCTGACCTCTGCTTCCAGGTCTGCCTCCTCTAACCAGTGAGCCACACTTCTCCCCACATTATGTTTTAATATAGCCCAGGGAGTGTGGAAGCCTGCGTGTCAGTTTAAAAAAAGACCTCAGCCAGATTCATGGATCCACCACGACTCCTGCCTAATTTTTAATTTTTTTAATTCTTTTTTGTACCTTGGGGGTCCCTGAACAGGCCTAGGGGGTCAGGGAGGTTTTACCCTGCCTTCTTTTCTTTTTATTTTATGTTTTTTCTTGTGACTCGCTTCAACAGAATCACAAGATGGATGCCAACACTTCCTGGTTTGAAGTGTTGGTAGTCAATCAGATCCCAGGCACGAGATCGGGAGGGGTCGCAGATCCAACGCGGCCACAGTTGAATATCTGAGAAATCTTTACATTTCTCACAAACTACTGAACAGATTTATACTATTTAACAAAAAGAGTGCTTTCCGGAGCAAGGTCTACCCTCCTGCCAAATTTGGTGTAATTCTGTACAGCAGTTCGGACTGTAGTCATGTTTATGGAAATTAACATGGAAAAAAAGTATTTTGGGACCGCCTCTTTTTCTGAGCCCCTGCTTGATGTGACTCCGCTCCATTTTTAATTTTAAAAATGTTTAAAAAATGGGTCAGGGCCCAGGGGATTGGGTCCCCGGGGTCCAAAGGAGCCAAAGGAAGGGGGGCCACACAGTGTCCATTCCTAAATTAAATAATATATAGGAACCGGCAACTCGCCGGATGCGTGCCCCCTTTCTCCATTACTCTGCAAACGCCCCTTTTTACAACACTCTGCAAACGCACCTCTTGGCACACTACTGGTGGGGGGATGAGGTCCCCTTGTGTCCTGAGGACCTCAGGACTAAAGGGGACTTCATCCACAAGCAGCAGTGTGCCAGGAGGCACGTTTGAAGAGTGGTGGAGTAAGGGGTCGTGGCCTCGGACCACCTCTCAGCAATCCAGCAGTGTGGGGCTTACTGGAGGTAACATGAGGGCTAGTTGGCCCCCAGGGACACTCAAGAGGCAAGGGGACTTCATCCCTCAACCAAGAGCACACCAGGAGGTGCATTTGCAGAGAGGGGAAGAAATGGGGCTTGGCCTGAGACCACCTCTCAGCAATCCCACTGTGTGGGGCTTACTGGCCCCTAAGGACCTAAGCCCCTTAGGACCCCTAGCAGCAAAGGGAACTTCATCCCCCAAACAAGAGCGCACCAGGAAGCGTGATTGTAGATTGGTAGATAAAGGGAGTGCGGTCCGCTATCAGACCTCAGCAATCCTGCTGTGTAGGACTTACTGGAGGTAATAGTAGTATAGTAGGATATCCTTGGGGACCAACTACCCCTCCTATTACCTCCAGTAAGTTCCACATAGCAAAATTGCTAAGAGGTCTTTGGAGGCCACGCCCTCTTTGTCCACCAATCTGCAAACGCACCTACTGGTGCACTACTGGTTGGGGGATTTAGTTCACTTTACTCCAGAGGCACTTCGGAGACAAGAAGCCGTCCTGGTTACTCCTGTAAGTCCTATGCAATAGAATTGCTGAGAGCTGGTTAGATGCCCAGAACCCTGTCACCACCACTCTGCAAACGATACTGATGGTTAAAAAACACAGAAAAAATCACAGTTTCAGGGACATTCTAGTTAGAAATTAGCGTTTAAAAAACCTTAGATATTCACTGAAAAAAACACAGGTTTCATGGACGTTATAGTTAGAACTTAGCATTTAAAAAACCTTAGATATTCACAGAAAAAAACAAAGGTTAGAGGGACGTTATAGTTAGTCTGGCATTTCACTCGTACAAAACCAGAGAAATTCAGCCGTTAGAGTTAGCTACGGTAACTATAACTCGTGCCCCCGCAATTCACTACTTTTCACCTCACATATTACATCACTCAAGACATGGTCAGTGACATCACTGATCACATCACTGATGACATCTCAAATAACATCACTGAGAACTGTGTGTGCTAGAAGGGGGCCATCCTGGAGGTGGGGCAGTCACCCTGGATCATCTTACCCCATCTGCTTTGAAGAATGCTTACCAATGTTATGTTATGTTATTACTTTTTATAACGCGCACAGCTGCCCCAGCGAAGGGGCGTCCTGGCGCGTGAACAGGTACTAGAACATAACACAGACAGAAGAGGAAAAAAAACCTAACCAGGTACAGAAAACAAAAAAGTTTTAATCGCACGTCTAAAAACAGTGAGATTATTCAGAGCACGGATGTGCACCGGGAGAGTATTCCACAGACCAGCGGCAAGCACTCGATAGGAGCGGCCACCCATCCTGCTAAGTTTAAAACGAGGGCAGACCGCAAGATGAAGAGCCTCCGATCTCAGAGACCTCAACGGGATGTAGGGGCTAAGCAAGTTCGCAAGTGCTGGCGGCGAGGAGAGCTTCATGATTTTAAAGGCCAAGCATAGCGACTTAAACTTAATTGCCGGAGGATCCATGGAGAGGATGTCTGAAACCTACATAGGCCATTAAGAGACTGAGGAGGCCCAACGCATCATTGGAGAAAGACCACAAGAGGTCACGGACCCGCATCATTGGGATACCAGAAACCGTGAAAACAAGCCCCAGCCCACCAACACTTGCCGGCTGCCATCGGATCAGGTATGACTGTTCAAGGTTAGAACGCCTTTTAGGGCCTTACGTGAATTAAGCACATAGCCCTGCTGAAGCTGACTCTTAAGGTACAACGTAGACTTTGTCAAGTGGGGGCCAGCATCGGCTGCATCTGAAAGTCACCTCACATATCAAATGGGGAATAGCCATCCTCTAAAGAAGGAAAAGATGGATACTGGAGATCTTTTGTCCCAATGCTGTATGTGAAGTGCAAGTGTAAGACCCAAAGTGTAGATTGGTGAATTGTAGTGTGTGTGTGCATGAAAAGTGTGATTTAAAATAGACTAAGCAATTCTCAGGATTAATTGTAATTGGTGAGCATGCTTGACAAGTTAAAAAGGTGGTGGCTCCCAGTAGAAACAATGATCTCTGATGGCCAGAAAAGTTGAACGGTCAACATATTTCTTGACTTCAAGAAGTCAATAATGATCAAAAGGACAATTCATCAGCTGCTTTTGTAAAGTACTACTACATAGGGTAGATAGTGTGTGGATTACCATACATTCCACCCCAGGTTCCAAACTCTGTGTAGATTGAATCCACCGGTTCCTGATCAATTACCCGTTTGATCATTATTGACTTCTTGAAGGCAAGAAAAATATTGACCTTTGGACCTTACACTTGCACTTCACATATGGCATTGTAACAAAAGATCTCCATTTAAGAGCCCCCTTGAGGGTGCCCATCAGACATTGCAGTGCTGGCCAGATGAGGAGCAAAGCCCTATGACGAAGCATGACACCCGCATGGGTGTGTGAAGGCCCTACTTTCTAAAAGAACGTCCCCCTACCTTCGGGGCCTTCTTACCTGACCTGATATGTTCCCTCCTTCCTCTCCCAGGAACTGCATACCCTTAATTGTTAGTATTTACGTTGGACCACATATGCTGGACCTACAAGCTCTCCTGCCCCCCCCCTTCTTGAGATAGAGTAAATAGTTTGTATTCAGATTTCCTCTAGAAAATGAGGAGTTACATGGTGAGTTGGTGTTATCTACACCAAATTACACAAGTATTTGAATTTACCACACATGTTTTCACATGCACCTTTCAAGGTATACTACTGATAATGTTGTGACATATTTCAGGCTCTCTGATTCCTACTGTACATACTTCTACATAGTGCAGAAAACTGCACAAGAGAAATGGAGACCTATGTCCAATGGAGAAAGCCCTTCCTCTAACCCCCACCAAATTTGAGGGTGATCAGTTCCGGTTCCCATGCTGGCAGTGGAGCTAACAGCCTTACAACCATTTCCAGGGTGGGAAAGACAAGAGTGGACCCTGGGAATGCTCAGAAACATGCATGGTTATGTGCATTCTCAAAACATTCAAGGGAAAAAAACGCCTTGGAATTCACCCTTCCTTCTCCTTGAGTTGGATTACAACTGTGGATTTACCAGCACTTGTAGCAGATAAATCTGCTGTAATAAATCCATTTACAACCGCTGGAATCGTTTCGTGAACTCACAGAAAGCATAAACGTTTTTGGCCAGAACTGTAAACTTATTTTTATGGTCAAAAATACGTTTATAAATAGGGCCCAAAATCTGAATCTTGCGATCATTGTTTAATTGCAAACAAGACACAAATGACACAAACTAATGAATAGCTGGATTAGTGGAACAATTCAGGGTGATGGTATTGGATAGAACCTTTCGCAGAGAAAGAGAATTACACTCTTCGACGTGTTGATGGTCTTGAAGAGCAGATGGGGTAAGATGATCCAAGGGGACTGCCTTACCTCCAGGGTGGCCCCCTTCTAGAGATTTCATCTAGACAAGGGCAGACTTTAGTTTCACAGTGGCTCTGTCTGGCTCATTTGAGTCATATGATTTCTCCTGAAAAAGGGGGATGGCTCTAATTTCACAGTGGTCCCTCTTGACACAGGGGGTCCCCATCTTTCCAAGCACTTAGGCGATGGCCCTGATTTCACAGTGGCCCCTCCTGTCATCAACTTCATCTTTGGAGGTGTCCTGACCAGAGAGAGAATCTCACACTTTGCTCACCAGGATCCTATTGGCTGGAATCCCCTAGGCCTCAATCCATTCAGTCGCCCTCCTTGTCCTCCTCAGTGCATCTACTGGTCTTCACAGGCAGGCAAAAGGATGGTGCTCCAGCCTCAGGGCAAAAGGTCTTGACTTCCTGGATGATGGTCTCTCACCCAGCAGGAAGACTAGCAGACATTGGTTCCCAGTCCTGGCTCCAGTGAGTTGAAGTCTTGGTGATATTCTCCCATTGATCAGTGGTCTTGGACAGCTTGTGGGATTCTTTGAAGTGCTCTCACCATCCGGTTCTTTGTCAAAGCAACAGTCTGCCACATCAGGAGTTGGTCCAATTTCAATTGACCCACAACACAGGCCAAGGGCATGATCACACCTGGCTAGCAGCCTCCTTAGAAATATGCCTTACAACATTCAAAGGGTTCAGCCTTCCTCCCTATCATAATTCTATGAGCCTACACTACCAAACTTATCACATCCACATCTCACTTCACAATAAGCCCCGACCCCACTGACTAGTAACTCTTCCTGGTACCAAACAGACCTCTGAGGTGCACAGACCATGCTCTGCCTCCCTCCCTCCACTATGTTTGTTCCCATCCCTATACTCAAGAAGGTCTACAATCCACATCCCCTGTCTGGGGGTTGCAGTCCTCAACTCCACAAGCCTTTCCAAGCCTTGACCTTTCAAAATGGAATATACATACATTCAATAAGGAGCACAGAGGGAAAAGAAACCCGGGTCCCCCTCCACTCAAAAGTCATCTATACAGCATGACCCGGTCTCTAAGGCAATTCTATATTCATATATTCTTTTAAACAATGTGCACAATCCTGTAGTTTTCTACATAACAAATACTCCTCTTTTTTAGGTGGAGACTTATAGCTAGCTGACTCGTGGGAATGAAGGACAAGGAACTGCCACGCGCTTCTCTTCGGCTGGATTACACTGCGTGCACGCGCACGCGCACCCACACTCACGCATGCGCACATCACAGCCACACGCATACACAGCCACACGCATACACAGGCACACACCCCCCCCCGTCGCCGCCGCACTTACACACACACTAGCTCACCTACACGCACACACAGAGACCCAACCACACACACACCAGCGCACCTACACACACGCACGCACACATACAAAGACCCCCCGCCGCCGCCGCCATCGCACACATACACACACACACACACACACAAGCGCACCCCCCTCCCGCCTAGAACTAAGCCCCACTTACCGCCATTCGGGACTTCGGTAGCCGGGGCTCTCCCTCGGGCATGGGAGCCCCGCTCTCAGGTACTCCGTGGGCGCGTGCGCGGGACTTCAGAAGACGGAAGTCCCGCCCAAAGGAAGTGGCTCCACGTCTCCTCCGTGTTTGCCTGTCTTCCTGCCTCGTTCACCAGGGCAGAGATTTATTTCAAAGGGCTTCCTTGTTTTCCCAATGAGTACGAAATGCCTCTACATACGAATCTGTCCCATCCAGCACGTTATAACATCATGACAGCGTGTACCTAATATCTAATTATTATCTCACAGATTATTCTAAATTTATTTCCCATTATACAAAACACACTACGTATAAATAGTCTCTTCTTTATGTTAACTGCAACCGGAATAAAACCAGTTTGACAAGGGTGCGCGTCACCCAAAGATCCAGAGCCAGCACAAGTCGTAGTGGCGGAAGTACCGGTAAGAGGAACAACGGCGGCTCGGGCGACAACGAAAACCGTGAGTAATCGCCACCCACTCTGAGGCCTTGATGCCGTTTTTCTTTACATAACAGCAACAGGTCTGCCCATCTGGCCTGGTCTCTTTGATGGAGCAGTAAGCCCGCCTTTGATAAGGTAAAGACGCCAGTGTCATCACCCGACTCCTGACTCGAGGAGACTGTTTGTAGACGCCGAGCACTTTATGTTGTATCCACCATTGCCACATGAAGTAGGTGCCGTATATATAACTACTGTGAATGTACCAACACACAATGATTGTATTTACTTTTACAAACTCCGATAAAGTTACGCACTAGGCCTTACCAACTACGATAATTAACGTGGCGCACAAGGTTTTATAGAGTAATTACCTACAGATCTGAACAGTGCCTTATACATAGCATTATCCCTCATACTAGTCTCGAACCCGGCAAAAACCGACAACATTAGCCAACACACTCTATAATCACCAACCATTATTCAACATTGTAACGTTGCACGATAACGTGCAAAGACTAGGAACTGCATATGCACACACTTACGCAGTAACCTTTAAAATTTGACGTCATCTGGCTCACAGTAAATGTCTTTCCATGTTTCTTAAATTGCATTTGAATACTCGCGTATTCTTTTAAACACACTTCTGCCATGATACCACAATAAGTTTATTTTCTTTTCTTTTGCTTGCAGCAAAATAGCATGAAATAACACAATAAGTTCGCAAAATGAACTAATTCTGACAAAAGCGAAATAAATTATTTTGCAACAGCCATATAGACACATGTTATAGCTATTACATGTTGAGATCACTAAATCCCTATTTTCTCTTTTCCTTCACAGGTACAGATACATTTATTTCCGTACTTTGAAAAGTAGTGAGTAATCCACTTTTCCCTAATTAAGAGCCACAACAAGCTCTTAAAACACCGATCCTGACGAAAGCCTCTAGAATAGCCAGAAGCTGAAACATGTTGATCATATTGCACAGTGCGTAAGGCTAATAATTAGGCCTACAGACGCACGCCACTGTTTTTTAATTTCCTACACCTATGACTGACAGAATAAAATACGAGAGTCTTGGTATAAGATATTTTAATTAATCACCTTTTATTCACTTAAGCACTTAATACACACACCCTTCTCGTTTCTGACCATTACTGCAATACCAGTGGGTCTCCCTCCAGGTGGAGGTCAGCATAACAACTAAGGAAAAGACCCAATGATAATGCTGTTGCGACACTGAACGACGGAAAAACAAGATATACCGCCTCATGCCTGTGTTCGCATATGAGGGTTTTTTACAAAGATGGCCAACCCCACACCCTCATAGACCCTGGTAACACAGGACAAGTGGTTCATTCCCCCCCCACAAGGAACTTTACAGCAGGTGCTTTTAAACCCATACGTTATTTATAAGCACAGCGCCCGCTGAGCTTAGCATCGGGTCTGACTGCACCAGTCGCACCATCGTAAAAGACAGCCCTGGTTGGTAATTTGATTTTGAAATCAGTATTAAGCCCATTCATTTGAATATTCTTCTTAGGTTTGGCCTTCAGACAGCTAGAAGTGTCTATCATGGCAAGACCTATTGTATACAATACCAATCCTTTAGATCAGCCCACTGCTTATCTTTAGTAGTGTTTCTTGTAAATCTAATTTGATAGCTTTTTCGGTCGAGCCTACCATAGATCTCAAGATGTCTGATAGAAAAATACATATTGTGGGTTTATGAAGCACATACAGGGGCTTGCAACATTGCTTTTCAGCTTATAAATCGTGTGCTTGTCCATGCCATGCGGCATTCCCTCTTTACCATCCCTTTGACTGGCTGGCTTCTACGATTCCATGGCTTACTTTCAAGTAACTACTTTTTTCTTTTTGTTTAAGCACTCCATTAGACTGCATGTCTTTTCAAGCTGCGTACCAGTGCGCATTTCTCTTTGTCCACGTTACTCTTGCTTGCCCATATGTTTCTCTCCTCACACTCAAGTTGTGCTCTCACAAATGTATGCTTCTACCCCCACCACAGCCCCGGCTGCTATCTTTTGCTTCTATTGCTTCTCCCCCTGCTTGCTGTGTCGTGTCTCCCTCTGCCTGCTGTGTCGTTTGCAATTGTGAGAGTTTGAGCTATTGGCATTGTAAATGGCAATGCCTTTTATTTATGCGTTTGAAAACCTTCAAGCTGTGCGTAAACAAGCACTTTGTACTTATAATCTATGCTTATGAGGAGCAAGACTAGCAGTCTCTTTTACTGCCAGCCTTGCTTCTCGTAAGCAAGGACTATACGTTCAAAGTGTGTGTTATGCACCGATTGCAGGTTTTAAAAAGACATGAATAAAAGGCATCATCATTTACAATGCCAATAGCTCCAACTCTCGCAAATGCGAGACCTATTGCATTGCAAATGCTTGTTTATTTTTAGGAGGTAGTATGCAACATGTTTTCTTGCCTTTCATAAAAAGTCCTTTTCCCAAAAGACAGTCTAGAAGAACTACAAAAGGTGACTGAAGTTTATATTCCACAAATTCCAAATGCATTCAGTACCCAACACACATGTTGTGAAAAAAAGTGCAGGGACAAAATGATCCCTCACGGGCGCACCACCAACAGGGTAACTGGCAGGTATTCACCAGATAAGCCCATTTTTCTCATCATCGGCGGTCATTTTGCCCAAAAGAAAAAGTGTCCAAAATGAAAGAGGTGTAAGTGCAGTGAAGTGCCAAGAAATCACACTCCACGGTGTGACAAGAAGTGGTTAAAATTGACAGGTACACTCTTCTCGCAACCACTTTATTATTCACTAAGTGAAACCTATCAAATTAAAAAAATAGGCAGGATGCTATTCATGCATACCATTACCGAATGCCAACATGTTTCTTTGCCAGGAAATTTTTGGGGCAAATTCTTCAGGGCCAGATACTTCGCCACAGCACAAAAGTTGGACACACCGTTCTAATAGACCTCAATCAGCCACTGTGTCTCCTACTGACTTTGAGGTACAAATAAAAAGCAACAGGCTCCTTATGTGAGTCATCCTATATGATTCAGCCTTCCGTCGTTATGTGAATCAACCGTGGCCTCACGGAGCGTGTTGTCTCCACCTGTCTTTTTATGAAAGGCAAGAAAACATGTTGCATACTACCCCCTAAAAATTAAAAAAGAGGAGTGTTTGTTATGTAGAAAACTACAGGATTTTGCACATTGTTTAAAAGAATATATGAATATAGAATTGCCTTAGAGACCGGGTCATGTTGTATAGATGACTTCCAAAATGGAACCCAAGAGTCTCCATGTTATGTGCCATTTACAGGCACACATGCATCCCAGCACACACACACACACAAGTATCATGTGCTGTCTGGCACTACAGACATTCACCATGTACCAAGGGAGTAGTTAAGTACACAGCAGCAGAACTTTACTTGAGTGGGCCGTTAGGCACCACTTCAGTGATACAGGCAAAAAGGCTTGTCATAGGACTGATTCTTACTAATCACAAAACCACGTCCATATCACTTAAGTCCTGGGAACGGCAGTAGACCTCTACCACTATGAGGGTAGTGCTTGGTATGCCTCCTAGGCTAATTCTAAACTGGAGTTTCTAATTTGTTGGAGAATCTCGGCCTAGAATTCTGCCCAGCAGGCAGGCTGATATTGAGGCACAGTGGTATTTAACTAATTCTGGTCATTGCTCCATGATGAGGCAGTAGTTGTTTGTATAACAACACTATCTGCTGCTAGTGACAGGAATGTGTATACCATGATAAACACAACATCACAACAACATCCCTCCACTGCTATAGGGATGCAAACATATCTATTACTTCTGTGTGCCCTCTTATGTTTTTTTCATGCTCTGAGTGTGTAAAAAGGTGGAACTTTGTGTGTTTTCTTGCATGCTTGTCATCTTTTTAGTGGGATCAGCACATGGGAACAATGAGATTCTGTCATATTGATCATTTTCTATGGATTTCTGTGCAAAATACCATATTTGTTTCTATTCTTGGATTGCTCTGCATGGTACATGCAGTCATAGTTATGCACAATTGCTTAGATGTTTCTTTGCAATTAGAGAGAGCTATAAGTCGATTCACTTCTGTGAACCCCGTCCTTTTGTTAGCAAGTAGTTGCCTACTTTCCGAGTCCTCATAATTGACAATGTCTGATTTGATTATAATTGTTTCACCTGCATGCTGATTTTCGTACTCCTTCGATCAGTTTCATAGATAAGAGGCAGTGTTACATCTTCAGTCAAGCCAACTGTTTATTGAAAACAGAGAACCCTTTGAATTACTTTATAGTTAAAATTAGCTCTAATCAATGACTTGGTATGAAGCTAGGATGCTATCAGTTGACCGTATAAGATAAACTATATCTAAATGTAAAAAGCAATACGGTTAGTTTTTGGATAGGTCCAAAGTGCTGATAGACACAGATCGAACAGCGAACATTTTAGACATAACACAAAGCGGGATTCACACAACTACAGATATCATGGTTATAGACCAAGCTGTTCATAGTAGACAAAGGTTGGAATCCGAGATGTTTCTCCGAAGACCTGCTATGCTTTACTGGCATGAGTCCAAGCACATTCCCGAGACATGCTCGCCTTATCCTTCCCAACCTGTCTCTTACCGCGGAGCCTCCTATCATGCGTTCAGTTTGCATAGCAAATCAACTTTGCGGATACAAGGGTCTGATCAAAGCTAGGTTTGAGGTGGTATTTGCCAAATTAAACACATTATAGCTGCAAAAACAGAACATTGTTGCTAAGTGACTGACATTCCTGTCCTGGTGCCTGACACTTAGGCGCCCAAGCGAGTTCAGGTTTTACCCTCGCTCCCCTCGGTCCCGCCAAGCCAGGAATCTGCACTCGCGCAGCATGTTCAAAGCTTGTCGTAGGATTAGATCTATATCCAAGGCATCGATGTCTGAGCCACCAAGATATATATAGCCCTGGAGGCTCCAAGAGAAAAATGTTTTCTTCAATATGATTTTCATCTTCAGTATGTCAAGAATGATAAGGCAAATTCTTGATCTGAAAGGTAAAATTCCCTCTGTTCTCAAAACACATTATCTCTTTTCCCACAAATTTTCTGCATGAAGCATTTCATTTATGCAGTTGCACAGGTCTGACAATTTAATTGTTTCCCCCTTATTTCTTCATTAATTGAGGAGTCATTTTGCGCAAAGATGCAACACACCACTATCCTCTCTCCTTGTTAGATCCTTGAGAAAAAGACGTTTACTGTCAATTTTCCAAGAACCCTGGCATCCTCCTCATGAAATTTTCACCTCATTTGGCCCACCTCTCTGAATCTTAATCAGAGCTATTTTTACGTTCTGGTAAATTACACGAGTATGTTCATAATTAAACCACATTAGCATAAAATTATTCCAGTAAATGTATTTTTGCAAAGCGTATGCAAAACAGCACCAATAATATATGCGCGCACCGCTGAAAGCCATGCACGTAAATTCTTGCGGGAGACTTTACTTTAACTTTGTTGTCGGTGACATATTTGTGTTGCAACGAAATGCCGGAACAACTGCGCACTATTTATAACGGCGAGCGCCTACCTATCAAAATAGTAAATCACGCTCATATCCATTTCCATAAATAAATCGCGCGCGATCGCCTTACTCACAAAAATAAATGTTTCCCTTAGCTTAAATTTGATCGCCAATCATAAATGTTCAAGAAATTCTGAGGCGCCTATTTCCATCTCTCAAAATGCAAACTGTTGCTTGAGGTGACATTATCCAACTGCGTGGATAATCTGTCGACTGGATGACGGGCGGGCGGGCGCGCGCCACCGGCGGCACAGAAACGTGGCCTGCTGCCAGCAGCCCTTTCACACTGCGTCAAAACTAATTCTCAATCACAGCGGGGAAAAACATTTGACGGCGATATGTATTTCTGGGAGCTTCCCGGGCATGATTGCAATTTGCATAGAATGAAGACAAGTAATTATGCGCCTTTTTTTTTTTAATGTTCTACCAACCGGAGTAGGCGCGCGCGGCAGAGGTGAGGTTTGGAACGAGTGCCAGAGGGCTGCGCGCGCCCTGGAAACGTGGCTCGCCTGGTTGACAAGTAGAAAATGTAGGGATGTTGAGCAAACTGAGATATTTTATTGCAACAAGTAATTGTGCTCATTCGTGCATCTCAAATTGGCAAAACCCGCAGATAATGGACACCTATCAGTTTGCGTTTTTGCTCCCTATTTTTGTATAAGATGTATATATAAATCGACAGAAAAAAACATGGACCCTTTCTGCAAATGCAAGTTTGCGCCAGGAGTATTTTTTGCCCACAATTGCCTGTTTGTTTATCCACAAATGTATACTGAGCCGCTGCGGGTGTCGAATCGTCCAGCTGTCTTTTTGTCTAAGACCTATTGTGGATCATACCAATGCTTACAGTGGGCTTTGGCCAACCTGTTGCTTATCTTTGGTTGGATTTCTTGTCCCTCTCATTTGCTTGATTATTATTCAATAATATTTCCTCATCTTCTTGTGTTTGTCCCTCCTCTCGAGCCAAAGTGTGGGGCATAAAAATGCCCCACACTTTGAGCCAAAGCTTTTATGGTGCCATGCAAGCGAAGCAAGTCATCGCGACCCTTCCCAGGAGAGCTCTCTTGTCTCTTATATTCAAGCACATATCCATTCATCCTTCCATCCAACCACTGATATCCACCATTTTACCTTTATATTCTGTCATTCATTCTCTCATCCATTATTTAGTCTTTCACCATTCAGTCTGTCCATCCATCGGTCAACCCATCCATATCCAAATCTATCCATCTCCCAACCTACCCATCAAAGCTACCTATCCATCCATCCTTTCGCTTATCCATACACCCACCCTTTCACTGCATCCATCCATCTACTCATCTGTCCTTCCTTTCACTCATACATCTCTCCTTTCATTCAGCCATTCATCCTTTCATTTATCCATCCATCCATCCATGTATTTATCCACTCATCCATCCATTTACCCTTTCACTCATCCATCTATCCTTTCACTCACTCATCCACCTTTTCACCCATCCATTCATTCTTCCACTCATAAATCCATTCATTTACTCTTTTACTCATCAATCCATCCAACCATCCACCCACCATCCCCTTTAATAATCCACCCAATCTTCCGTCCATCCATTCTTACACCCATCTTTTCACCCACTCATTGATTCATCCACCCTTTCACTCACCCATCCTTCCACCCTTTTACTCACACATCGATCCTTCCTTTCACTTGTTCACCGACTCACCCTCCCCTTTCACTCAGCCATCCAGCTACCCTTTCACACACCCATTCACCCGCCATCCATCCATGCACTTACCCATTCCTCCACCCTTTCACTCAACCATCCATCCACTCATTCATCCACCCAACTCCTGACTCTTCCACTCAGTGGTCCATCCTTTCACTCATCTATCCACCCTTCCACCTTTCCATCCATTCGTTCACTCATCCAGTGTTATATCCATCCTTTCACTCATTCATCCAGTCATCTCTCCATCCGCCCTTTCACTTACCCATCCAAGTTTTTCACTCACAAATCCATCCATCCTCCCTTTTCTCAGGTACCACCGACCCTTTCATGTTGAATATGAACTTTTGTTTACCGAGCTGCAGAAAGAAGAGGCCCATAGCAACTCCACCCCTGCTGTAGCTGCTAAAACATGGGGTTCCCGATGCCCCTGCCTCAAGTATTTCTTCTTTACCATCCTTTTGAATGGATGACTTGTAACTTACCACTGCTCAAATCCAGGTAGCTAGTTGTTTCATTGCTTTTAGTACTCAATGAGAGTGCATGTGTTTTCTTGCTCTCTCTCTTTCATGTGCCACTTACTCCCTCAAATTCCAACCCCCTGGCTCTCCATGTTACTCATCTGCAACCCCCTCATTGCTTCGCTCGTATCTGTCAGTCTGACTTTTTGTAGTGTATTTTCCCCACCTCTCTCTGCCACCTTGTTTTTTTCTTTTTTATAACCCCCATCACTTCCACCCACCAACATCCTTCATTGCTCCTCAGTCCCATGGCTCTCACTGCATGATGACATTTACATTTCCCTCACCCACCCTACCGTTTCCGCCTAAACACATTTTATTTATTTACTACTGTAGGATGGGCATTGGCCAGATTGGAATGGTAAATACAAAAAATAAAAAAATCGTGGAAGTGTCATGAAGTATGTCTGAGCATCTGTGGTAATGCATACGGTCATATACATCATGTAGCTGGGTTATCCTAGAGTCATGTCATATATGCGTCCATGTATGTTGGTGCATGCATTCACACATATTTTTTGCCAATTCTGTCCAGCATCAGCAAACAAACATTTTTTTTATTTTTGACAATACAGAACAGCATTGGCAGAAAGCAGTGGCAAAGCTAAAGGGTCTGCATCGGCAAAGCCTAAAGGCGAGAGCTATTGGCTTTGAATTAGCTTGTTTATAATTAGATGCTTAATCGTTTCCAGAAGATGGCCTTAGTCAGTCCACCATATAGACCGAATATTATTTAGAGTGTTTAGTAAACCGCTGGACTAAAAGAACATAAAAAAACATGACTTGGCAGCAGATAGACCCACCAGACTCATTATTATTATTAATTATTGCTCTCCTTGTCTTGTGTGCTTGCTTCCTGCTTTTTTCCCGAGTCTATGGAAGCAATAAAGCTTCCGGGCTTTGAGGATAGAGGAAGATGGTAGATTTCTGTACTATTATATGATGTATATTTTGTTGTAGTGCTGCATTTGCCAATGGCTGCATCAGAGGTAACGAGGAACTACACGGGGTGGTGACATCACACAAGGATGTTCACACTGTCTGTGAAGACATTTTCTTCTCCTTGCTATTGTTTTTCTGTTCACCTGTCACTGGTCCCTCAAATTTATATGGTCAATTACTCTTATATTTCAGTGAATATATTTGCTTATCCCTTGTACTTGAAGATTAAAATTCTGGAAGTCCACACACACTACACCACCCCACCTTGACTGACTGACTGACTGAACTATTTTTAGAGCGCTCTTATGCCGAGGCGTCTTGGCGCTGTAGGACGGAAAGAGAGGTGTAGGCTTAGGGCAGTGCGAAAAGCCAGGTCTTCAAGGCCTTTCTGAACTTTATTATGCTCTTTTCTGAACGAAGTGCAGATGGTAAACTGTTCCAGAGCTTGGGTATTTGATGAGAGAAGGATCTGCCGCCCCAGCGAACTCTCTTGATATAGGGATATGCAGTAGATTTTGGGAGCTGGATCTGAGTGAGCGCTCAGGTACATATGGGAGAAGAAGGTTGGAAAGCTGCTTGGATAACTGCCCATAGAGGGACTTGTGGGCCAGGCACATGACCTTAAATTGGATTCTGCGCCTAACTGGCAGCCAGTGGAGTTCACAAATTGCTTTGGAGGTAGGATGTCGTTTGGGGAGGTTAAGCAAAACTCTGGCCGCAGCATTCTGAATTGACTGGAGTCTGTCAAGTTGTTTTTCTCCCGCGCCAATGTACAGGGCATTTCAATAATCTACTCTGGACATAATCAGTGCTCCCACTACTGTTTTCCTCAGGGCAAATGGGATGTAGGGCAAGATTTTACGGAGGACCTTCAGTGTGAAGAAGCAAGCTGAGGTGACCTGACTAATTTGTGCTGTACAGGTGAGGTCCTTGTCCATTATGAATCCTAGGTTTCTAACCTTGTTGGCCGGAATAGGGCAGATGCCAGCCTCTGGGGGCCACCAGAGATCATTCCAGATGGAGGGTTTTTGGCCGAATTCGATCACCTCTGTCTTTTCAGTATTCAACTTGAGGAAGTCGTCGTTCATCCACTTCTTTATGTCTGACAGACAGTTCTTAAAACTGGTGGCGGAAGCTTCCACAGTCTGCGCAAGTGAGACTACCAGTTGGGTGTCGTCAGCGTAGGAGACTAGATGGAGGCCGTGGGATTTTATCAATGCAGCCAGAGGGGTGATGTAGAGATTAAAAAGGGTAGGTGACAGGGACGATCCCTGGGGAACTTCACAAGGTAGAAGGAACTCGTCAGACTGGAGGCCATCCCAGTGGATTTGATGGGTACGTGCCTCGAGGAAGGACTTGAGTAGATTTAGGGCTGTGTGTGAGATACCTAACACCTTTAGTCTGTTTATAAGGACATTATGGTTGACGGTATCAAACGCCGCTGTCAGATCCAAAAGGATCAGAGCGGCTCTGCCTCCCTTATCCATGGTCTGACGTATGTTCTCCGAGGCTATTATCAGGGCTGTCTCGGTTGAATGACAGGCCGTGAAGCCATGTTGTGTAGGATCTAATAGATGACTGTCCTCAAGGTGTTTGGTTAGCTCCTGGTTCATTGCACTTGCCAGAATTTTGGCGGGAAGGGGTAAGCACGTTATTGGGTGGTAGTGTTTTGCTTCATTGGGGTCAAGTGTCTCCTTTTTAAGGATGGGCCTGATGCAGGCCTTTTTCCAACTTCTGGTGAACTGCCCGGAGGTGATTGTAGTGTTAAGGAGCGGGGTAAGTGCTTGACTGATAGTGTCAGGAACCAGGTGTAATACATACGGGGGACAAGGGTCTAGTGGGGAACCAGATTTGGTGTGAAGAAGCAGTGTGGCGACCTGGTCGTCATTAAGCAGGGAAAAGTTGTGGAATTCTGAAGCTGGTGCCTGTCGATCTATTTCATGGGAGAACTCTTTACAGGTGGGCAGCCGGCTGAGGTCATTGTAGACTGTCTGAACTTTCTGCTGGAAGAATTGAGCAATGCTTTCCACGAAGTCTTGACGTGGTTTGAAGATAGTGTCTCTAGGACTTTTAGCTAGGTGAGTTATGGTTTTGAACAGTTCTTTTGAGGAGTTCGAGGATTCTTGTATCTTCCTTGTATAGAAGGCTGCCTTGGCTTGCTCTATCATTAGCTTATATTCATGTAGGGCCACTGTATACTCAGTCCTTGACTGGGAGCTGTAATCAGTTCGCCATAGCCTCTCGGCCCTACTACATTTTATCTTTATCAATTTGACTTCGGGGGTATACCATTGTGAGGTGGCTGAGCGAATCCTGTTTTTTTTATTTCTTCCGGGGCTAATTCGTCCTTGGCCTGGGTGAGCCAGGTGTGGAATTCGTTTGCTCCACAGTTGCTATCTGTGCTAGCGAGAGGGGGCATATTTCTTCTGAGTGTGTTGGTAAGGGAAGTGACTTCAAGCTTTTTCCATGGGCGAGTTTTAGTGGGAAGTGCAAGGTAATTTCTCCTGGGATTAGTCAGTATAGTTGTAAGAGTAAAGTGAATAGCGGCATGGTCCGTCCAGGGAAGCAGAGTGGTGGACGTAACTTTAACATGGCGATTATTGGTAAAAATGGCATCTAAGGTATGACCAGCAGTATGAGTGGGTCCTGCCCTTAGTTGGGTGAGTCTGTAGCTACGGAAGTTCTCTATAAGGGTAGTGGATTCGGTGGAGTTGTTATCCTCAAGGTGGAAGTTAAAATCCCCTAGTGCGGTGAAGGTGGGTTGGTCTGAGGTGGATTCCAGAAAAGTTAGGAGGGAGTTAGTAAAAGGACTTCTGGGACCTGGGGGCCGGTATACCAGGAGGCCAGAGAATATTACTTGGTTGTTGAGTTTGACCGTAAAGATTATGGCCTCCGTTCTAGTCCAGGCTGTGGGAGAATGTTTATTTTAAAAATTGAACGGTGAATGATGGCTAGCCCCCCACCGATAATTTCTTGTCTGTCCATATTGGCTAAGGAGTAGTCGGTGGGTACTGCGGTGTGCCAGTCGGGTCCAGAAGAGTCTGCGGCCCACGTTTCAGTTAGGAAGGCCAGATCGACCATATTATCTGTGATAAGGGCTGCAATTTCATGTTTATGCTTTGGCATTGACCTGACATTTAAGAGTACGTTTTTCAAAGTTTTGATGTGTGGCTTACACCGACAATTCGGGGGCTGATCTGGAGCAGGACAAAGGTTGGTCCCTGTTATTATTTGGGGTTCGTTAAGTAAAGGACCTGGTAGTGTAACAGCACATGCCTGACATTTGCGGTGGTGCATCTTACCTCTGTCAGGGAGTAGTATCCGGTGTGGGCAGTTGTTTCGTCTTAAGTGCATAAGTGTTTCTCTTGAGTAGACGAGTTTGGGGGGAGTTACGGGGTTTTGGGCATGGCTTGGGGCCCTGGGCGCTGGTCCGGCGTGGACGGGCGCAGACGGGCTTGCCTTTGGCGCGCCTTCGGCACGTCGCCGGCGCGCCCGCTGCGCTCGTCCGCTGCGCGTCCGGACCAGCATGGGGCTAAATAGGCTCGTAGGCCGGAAGTAGCGGCAACTAGAGCGCGTGGCACCAGTCCTCCCCACCTAAGATGGCGGCTATGAGGCCTGCTGGTGACGAGACAGCCCGATATTCCCTCTGCAGCAAACGGGACTTCCCGCGGCGGAACGAGGAATGGGGCGTCAATGGGCAGGTACAATTATTACTCAATTGTGCAAAAGCGCAAACACGTTATGTGCAGTTTTAAAACTAAAGGCTCTTTGGTGCAGGTTACTAAAAATATGTTAGTACACAGGTTAAAAAGTAAATACGTTGTAATCACGCTTCTATGATCATCTTATGTGCAAATAAGCAGGCGATGGTACTATGCAAATTTAAAATAGTAAGATCACCAGTGCAGGATTTTTAAAATATGCAATTATACAGATACCAGGCGTATTAATCACGCTATTGGTATCGTTAGTTTCATCAGCAAAAATAGACAAGAGCTGAGCAGCGCTGACCGCAATCCACTTCGCCCGTTCCGTCCTGGTGGTACCTCGCCTGCCGAGTCCTACCTTCTCTTCATCCACTCGAAGATACATTGAATATGAAGTTCTCAAAATGTATGGCTGGGCCAGTGGTGGGAAGGGGAACCATTCTCTACTTTTGTTTGTCAAAACATTACCAATTGAGTCTAAATCATCTGAGACATCCAATATCACCAATTAAGGTCATTTTCTAATCTCTGCATCTTTAGATGAAAGATATAAAAATAACGGAAACAACCACATTCAATCTGCCACAATCTTCTAAGGACAGAGAATTAGAAATAAACTGTGTCAGGTGAATAGAAACAATGGAACTGGGATACAGAGGCACAGGTAGCGTCATTAAATTTGGCCAGAGTAGAAAACATGGGGTCAATTGCAAAAGCAACAAAGAACAACAGCCAACAAAGAACAACAGCCTAGGATGAAGAGTAGCCAAGAAACAGCAGAATAGGCTGTTATAGCTTTAACCCACTGGTCATAGTCCCAGTACAAGGTACTGCAAATAAGAACAGCATGGCTTTCAGTGGCGCATGCCGCAAAAGTAAAGTGTGGGGGAATAATAATAATTAAAAAACTTACCTGTCGGCGACGGACGCCTCTGTGGTTCTCTGCTCCCGGCAGTCACTGTGAAAGTACAGGCTCCCCACCCAATCAAGACGCTGCTCCCATGCTATATGTAGCATGAGAGTAGCACCAGGATTGGTCTGAGCGGCGTAGTCTCCCGCTCAGACACTGCATGGGAGCCTATGCTGTTTCTCCAACACAGCTGGGTTAGAGAAATAGAAGTGCACATGTCGGTAAAGCCGCCCTAAGATGGCCAGCCAAACTGACATGGGCACTTTACAGTCACTCCTCCCCCTGCCATAGCTCGGCCATACCCTACACTGGCATCGGCTCAGTCAGTTATAGAAAAATAAAATGATATTATTGTTTTATCATTTTATTTTTCTTTGACTGACTTTGACCAGTGGGGCAATGCTCCTCCGCCACATACCACATCCTTGCAGGTTGCAAGGCCCGCTTTCTGATGGAGCGCTGATGTATGATGCGGGAGGCGAACACCCTCACTCTTCAAACCACTTCACATTACACCCACTCACTGGCTAGGTTCCATCAACAGACCACCCCTCAACCCAAGACCTTTGTTGGAGTAGATTCTCAAATACAGGCCCATGTCTGTCCACCAGAATAACCAAGAAATCAAGTAATTGGAGAATTCTGCGCTGCAAAAAAGCACATAAGAGAAGATAAAATGGTGACATTCAAAGGGATATGTGCACCACCGACATCTGTGGAAATTGTTCTGCAATAATTATATTTTCAGTCAACACTGTGAAGGGAAGGGTGGCCTCTTATTGGACGTGTTCTAGAATGTGGAGACTGAACAGTTAGCTGAGGCTTTGATGACGCGCATCCTGCGAGGGGTCAGGGGTTCAGTGAACATAGTGTGAGCTTGTTGTTCAGATGCTGTGTTTTTTTAAAGCAGACAGAGAAAGTGACTGTAAATTCCTCGAGGGGTCAAGAGTCCACATGACTATGACTGCTAGAGATTCTCAAACTCACCGATGAGGCAACACAACTTCACAGACACGCCTGTGTTGCTCACTCGGCCTCCACACCCACACAGCGGTACAAAAGGGGGTGGTGATGGACGGGGCATCTGAACCAATCAAACACTCACACCCAGTCAAAAGATCTGGGTTTAATCCATCACCGTTCTTTAGCCCACTCTGCCACCCCAGTTCAGACATGGCTATATGCAAATCAGTCTGACCCTGTGCCTCATGGGGACAGTCCAGCCCGAACTGCCAAGCCATGCCTTCCCTGGACCGGAAACAAGCTTCCGAGGACCGTTTTCTTGCATTACAGCCATCTTCAGCCCGGCTTGCTTGAATCCAATGGCAAAGTGAGCAAGGGACTCACGTCTGAGCATACCCTGCCACATTTATGGCGGCCAAAAGCGATACAAAAGGGGGTGGTGATGGACGGAGCATCAGAACCAATCAAACACTCCCACCCAGTCAAAATATCTGGGTTTAATCCATCGCCGTTCTTTAGCCCACTCTGCCACCCCAGTTCAGACATGGCTATATGCAAATCAGTCTGACCCTGTGCCTCATGGGAACAGTCCAGCCCATACTGCCAAGTCAGGCCTTCCATGGACCGGAAACAAGCTTCCGAGGAACGGTTTCTGGCATTACAGCCGTCTTCAGCCCGGCTTGCTTGAATCCAGTGGCAAAGTAAGCAAGGGACTCACGTCTGAGCATACCCTGCCACACTTATGGCAGCCAAAAGCGGTACAAAAGGGGGTGGTGATGGACGGAGCATCCGAACCAATCAAACACTCACATCCAGTCAAAAGATCTGGGTTTAATCCATCACCGTTCTTTAGCCCACTCTGCCACCCCAGTTCAGACATGGCTATATGCAAATCAGTCTGACCCTGTGCCTCATGGGAACAGTCCAGCCCGAACTGCCAAGCCATGCCTTCCCTGGACCGGAAACAAGCTTTTGAGGACCGGTTTTTGGCATTACAGCCGTCTTCAGCCCGGCTTGCTTGAATCCAGTGGCAAAGTGAGCAAGGGACTCACGTCTGAGCATACCCTGCCACACTTATGGCGGCCAAAAGCGGTACAAAAGGGGGTGGTGATGGACGGAGCATCCGAACCAATCAAACACTCACACCCAGTCAAAAGATCTGGGTTTAATCCATCACCGTTCTTTAGCCCACTCTGCCACTCCAGTTCAGACATGGCTATATGCAAATCAGTCTGACCCTGTGCCTCATGGGAACAGTCCAGCCCGAACTGCCAAGCCATGCCTTCCCTGGACCGGAAACCAGCTTCCGAGGACCGGTTTCTGGCATTACAGCCGTCTTCAGGCCGGCTTGCTTGAATCCAGTGGCAAAGTGAGCAAGGGACCCACGTCTGAGCATACCCTGCCACACTTATGGCGGCCAAAAGCGGTACAAAAGGGGGTGGTGATGGACGGAGCATCCGAACCAATCAAACACTCACACCCAGTCAAAAGATCTTGGTTTAATCCATCACCGTTCTTTAGCCCACTCTGCCACCCCAGTTCAGACATGGCTATATGCAAATCAGTCTGACCCTGTGCCTCATGGGAACAGTCCAGCCCGAACTGCCAAGTCATGCCTTCCCTGGACCGGAAACAAGCTTCCAAGGACCGGTTTCTGGCATTACAGCCGTCTTCAGCCCGGCTTGCTTGAATCCAGTGGCAAAGTGAGCAAGGGAGCCACGTCTGAGCATACCCTGCCACACTTATGTCGGCCAAAAGCGGTACAAAAGGGGGTGGTGATGGACGGAGCATCCGAACCAATCAAACACTCACACCCAATCAAAAGATCTGGGTTTAATCCATCACCGTTCTTTAGCCCACTCTGCCACCCCAGTTCAGACATGGCTATATGCAAATCAGTCTGACCCTGTGCCTCATGGGAACAGTCCAGCCCGAACTGCCAAGCCATGCCTTCCCTGGACCGGAAACAAGCTTTCGAGGACCGGTTTTTGGCATTACAGCCGTCTTCAGCCCGGCTTGCTTGAATCCAGTGGCAAAGTGAGCAAGGGACTCACGCCTAAGCATACCCTGCCACACTTATGGCGGCCAAAAGCGGTACAAAAGGGGGTGGTGATGGACGGAGCATCCGAACCAATCAAACACTCACATCCAGTCAAAAGATCTGGGTTTAATCCATCACCGTTCTTTAGCCCACTCTGCCACCCCAGTTCAGACATGGCTATATGCAAATCAGTCTGACCCTATGCCTCATGGGAACAGTCCAGCCCGAACTGCCAAGCCATGCCTTCCCTGGACCGGAAACAAGCTTCCTATGACCGGTTTCTGCCATTACAGCCGTCTTCAGCCCTGCTTGCTTGAATCCAGTGGCAAAGTGAGCAAGGGACTCACGTCTGAGCATACCCTGCCACACTTATGGCGGCCAAAAGCGGTACAAAAGGGGGTGGTGATGGACGGAGCATCCGAACCAATCAAACACTCACACCCAGTCAAAAGATCTGGGTTTAATCCATCACCATTCTTTAGCCCACTCTGCCACTCCAGTTCAGACATGGCTATATGCAAATCAGTCTGACCCTGTGCCTCATGGGAACAGTCCAGCCCGAACTGCCAAGCCATGCCTTCCCTGGACCGGAAACCAGCTTCCGAGGACCGGTTTCTGGCATTACAGCCGTCTTCAGGCTGGCTTGCTTGAATCCAGTGGCAAAGTGAGCAAGGGACCCACGTCTGAGCATACCCTGCCACACTTATGGCGGCCAAAAGTGGTACAAAAGGGGGTGGTGATGGACGGAGCATCCGAAGCAATCAAACACTCACACCCAGTCAAAAGATCTTGGTTTAATCCATCACCGTTCTTTAGCCCACTCTGCCACCCCAGTTCAGACATGGCTATATGCAAATCAGTCTGACCCTGTGCCTCATGGGAACAGTCCAGCCCGAACTGCCAAGTCATGCCTTCCCTGGACCGGAAACAAGCTTCCAAGGACCGGTTTCTGGCATTACAGCTGTCTTCAGCCCGTCTTGCTTGAATCCAGTGGCAAAGTGAGCAAGGGAGCCATGTCTGAGCATACCCTGCCACACTTATGTTGGCCAAAAGCGGTACAAAAGGGGGTGGTGATGGACGGAGCATCCGAACCAATCAAACACTCACACCCAATCAAAAGATCTGGGTTTAATCCATCACTGTTCTTTAGCCCACTCTGCCACCCCAGTTCAGACATGGCTATATGCAAATCAGTCTGACCCTGTGCCTGATGGGAACAGTCCAGCCCGAACTGCCAAGCCATGCCTTCCCTGGACCGGAAACAAGCTTCCGAGGACCAGTTTCTGGCATTACAGCCGTCTTCAGCCCGGCTTGCTTGAATCCAGTGGCAAAGTGAGCAAGGGACTCACGCCTAAGCATACCCTGCCACACTTATGGCGGCCAAAAGCGGTACAAAAGGGGGTGGTGATGGACGGAGCATCCGAACCAATCAAACACTCACACCCAGTCAAAAGATCTGGGTTTAATCCATCACCGTTCTTTAGCCCACTCTGCCACCCCAGTTCAGACATGGCTATATGCAAATCAGTCTGACCCTGTGCCTCGTGGGAACAGTCCAGCCCGAACTGCCAAGCCATGCCTTCCCTGGACCGGAAACAAGCTTCCGAGGACCGGTTTCTGGCATTACAGCCGTCTTCAGCCCGGCTTGCTTGAATCCAGTGGCAAAGTGAGCAAGGGACTCACGTCTGAGCATACCCTGCCACACTTATGGCGGCCAAAAGGGATACAAAAGGGGGTGGTGATGGACGAAGCATCCGAACCAATCAAACACTCACACCCAGTCAAAAGATCTGGGTTTAATCCATCACCGTTCTTTAGCCCACTCTGCCACCCCAGTTCAGACATGGCTATATGCAAATCAGTCTGACCCTGTGCCTCATGGGAACAGTCAAGCCCGAACTGCCAAGCCATGCCTTCCCTGGACCGGAAACAAGCTTCCGAGGACCGGTTTCTGGCATTACAGCCGTCTTCAGCCCGGCTTGCTTGAATCCAGTGGCAAAGTGAGCAAGGGACTCACGTCTGAGCATACCCTGCCACACTTATGGCGGCCAAAAGCGGTACAAAAGGGGGTGGTGATGGACGGAGCATCCGAACCAATCAAACACTCACACCCAGTCAAGAGATCTGGGTTTAATCCATCACCGTTCTTTAGCCCACTCTGCCACCCCAGTTCAGACATGGCTATATGCAAATCAGTCTGACCCTGTGCCTCATGGCAACAGTCCAGCCCGAACTGCCAAGCCATGCCTTCCCTGGACCGGAAACAAGCTTCCGAGGACTGCTTTCTGGCATTACAGCCATCTTCAGCCCGGCTTGCTTGAATCCAGTGGCAAAGTGAGCAAGGGACTCACATCTGAGCATACCCTGCCACACTTATTGTGTCCAAAAGCGATACAAAAGGGGGTGGTGATGGACGGAGCATCCGAACCAATCAAACACTCACACCCAGTCAAAAGATCTGGGTCGGGAGGCGAACACCCTCACTCTTCAAACCACTTCACATTACACCCACTCACTGGCTAGGTTCCATCAATAGACCACCCCTCAACCCAAGACCTTTGTTGGAGTAAATTCTCAAATACAGGCTGTTGTATGCTGCCTGCGCGTGTCCCAGCACGCGAGCTTCTGGAATGTGGAATGCTCCTACGCTGTTCTGGGTGAGTTGGTGCTGGACTGTCCTGGTGGGCAGTTGGTGGTTGTCTAAGCTGTTCCCTACCTACAATAAATCTATCCTATGAAGACTACTTGATGTGTGGACCTCCTATGTATCATAACATACTGGCGACGACGGGAGCAACCCTGGAAGATTACGAGTCCTTAGACTGGTAGAGGAACGGCGTTCACGTTGGTTCCAGCAAGAAGTAAGACTGTGATTTTATATTTATGCGCACTGAAAGCGCCAGCGGCGGAAAAAAAAAGGATAAAATAACGACCCTTGTGCCTTGATAGCACCCGCGGCTGTGTTTGAGTTGTTGTTACAATTTAAAGTGCGTGCGCAATCATCTTGTGTATCCCTGCTCGGCGGCGGTTACAATCAGTGCATTTGATGGCACCCGCGGCTGATTTGCTTAAAAATGTACCGCCTGTAAAGGGTACACAAATGCAGGGGAATTGAACATTGGGAAAACGTCGTGTGATTTTTAAGGCCACTCACTTGAGCGCATTGAATTCCCAACTGCGCAGTAGAACGTCGAGGCTCACCATTCCTCTCCTCTGCTGCACTGACGTCGGGATCAGTTTGCAGTGCATGCTGGGTGTGACATCTCACATCTCCTTTTTGGATCGGCCATCTTGGTTAGGGAAAGTTCGAGGAGCTCGTTCAGCAAAGAAAAAAAAACATAATTTTACTGGGAAAACGAAAACGGCACTTGTATTTCACTGTTTACAACGATTTTAAATTGTACATTTTCACAACGTGGAGTGGAAATTAATACATATTTATCCAAAAAAAAAAAAAAAAGTGAAATTTAATTTTTTTTATTTGAAGAAAAGAAAAGAGAAACTTATCTATTTCTTTTTGTTTGTTCCACAACTTTAGCAGTTATGTCGAACATTATGGTTCCACCACATTTCCTACCCGTAGCAGGAGATCCTATTATGGATTGGGACTTGTGGTATCCTATGTTCCTGGCCTATGTCAGTGTGTTGGAAGAAGAAGGTTGTTCGGCAAAAAGGAAATTAGATTTATTACGCTTGTCTTTAGGTGGACAAGGGCTAAAGGAGTTATCGGATTTGCCTCCCTTGGAAGACTCTGACTCTGAAACAAATGTTTTTGAAATTGCTGTCAAGCAACTTACCATTAGATTTGGGAAAAAAGTGAACACAGTAATGGAACGTTTTAAATTCTACTCAAGGGCGCAAAAGGAAAACGAAACTATAGAGAACTATATTTCTGCGTTACGTGCTCTGGCTGGTTCCTGTGCTTTCGACACAATTAATTATGAACAGGTGCTCAGGGACCAGATCATGATGAAGACTAAGAGCAAGAAGATACAGGAAAGATTGTGGTTAGGAACGGAAACTTCACTTAAGGCTGTAGTCAATATAGCCAAAGGGAAAAGTTCGTTTCCGAAATAAGAGGTCAGGGCCAGGGCATTTCCGTCAAGATCCAAGAATCTGTACCTGAAGTGTCCGTTGTCAGAGGTCAAGCATTTCAAAAGAAACCTGTTGTTTCCAATTTTAAAAGAGAAGGTTTCACGAGAGATAACAGGTTTAATGAAGGTTCCATGAAAGATAATAGGTTTAATAATAGACGCTCTTTTATTATCTGTTACAGATGTGGAAGTTTTGAGCATGTGGGGAATTTTAAAAGTTGTCCTGCTCTAAATAAGATCTGTGTAAAATGTAAAAAAACTGGTCATTTTGGGAAAATGTGTCGTTCACCCCAAAAAGTTAATTGTATTTCTGTGGATGAAGAAGAGTTTGACGCAGAATTTAGTGAGTTCAACTGCATTTCCTGTGTATCTTCTGACGAATGCAAAAGCTTCCCTTCTGCTTTATTTTACATTGACGGTAAAGAGGTTTCCATGCTAGTAGATTCCTGTGCTTGGTATTCCATAATTGGGAGAGATGTGTTCGAAGAATTGTGGCCTAACAGAGAGTTCATTTGCCCCGATATCAAACCGGGCAGCTATTCTGGCCACAAGATTGGATTAGTTGGTTTCTTTTGGGCAAAGGTTGAATTTAAAGACAGGTTTACTCAAGCCAAAATATATATTGCTAACAAAGGGGAATCACTTTTAGGCTGGCCCCATCAGAAAGAGATGGGCATTAAATTAGACCCCAATGCCTCACCCCCTGTATATATTGACGCAAGCATTTCATGGCCAGTTTGCATGGTAGCCCCGAATGACAATGAATTTGTAGATAGCATCAAGAAGGAATTCCCAAAAGTATTCAATGAGAAGTTAGGCGAGTATGCCCAATTCAAACACAAGATCATTCTTAAAGACAATGCGGTACCTGTAAGACATAGGGTGAGGAATGTACCGTTAGCCTATCGTAGCAAAATGAAAGGGATTCTTGATGACCTTGTTAAATCCAATATTATTGAACCTATTGAGTCTTCCCCTTGGGTTTCCCCTATCGTTTTGTCCTTAAAAGCCAATGGCGAGCTTCGTTTATGTGTGGACCTTCGAAGCCTCAATAAGGAGATATGGTCGGACATGCATCCCCTACCCAAGATCAATGAGCTCATTTCCACCCTCTCTGGTGCAAGCGTATTCTCCACCTTAGATCTTGCCAGTGCATACCACCAAGTTGTCTTGCATGAGAATTCTAGGAATCTTACAGCTTTTGTCACTCCTGAGGGTATGTTTCGCTATTTACGCATGCCGTTCGGCCTTGCCAGTGCTGCATCAGTGTTTCAGCGCTTAATGAAGGAGGTGTTGAATGGATGTGATGGGGCTATTGCATTCCAGGACGACATCTTGGTTTTTGGCAGTAATGTTCAGGAACATGATAAGAACCTCAAAGCTGTGTTGGGGGGGATACAATCAAAAGGGTTGACCCTCAAGTTTGCCAAGTGCAAATTCAGACAGGAGAAGGTAGATTATTTGGGACATGAGATTTCCAAAGAAGGGATAAAACCTAAATTTGATCATATTTCAAGTATTTCAAAGGCCCCTCCTCCTACCAATAAGGACCAATTGTATTCTTTTCTGGGGTTAACTGAATACTTTAGCAAGTTTGTGAAGAACTATGCTTCCAAAGTGGCTTCTCTTCGACTGTTGCTAAAGAAAAGTGAGAAATTTGTATGGGGAAATGAACAGCAATTGCAATTTGATGTGTTAAAAAGAGAAATCTGTTCTGCTCCATTTTTGAAACCTTTCGTTGTGGGTCATGAATGCATTGTTTCAGTTGATGCATGTAATACTGGGTTGGGTGCAGTCCTGATGCAGAAAGGTATGGGTGAAGAAAGTATTATTTCTTATGCTTCAAGGACATTGAAAGGTGCTGAGTGCAACTATTCGACGATCGAAAAAGAGCTATTAGCGTGCACCTGGGCAGCCCAGCATTTTCGACAATTTTTGTGGGGCACAAAATTTGTGCTCAGAACGGACCACAAGCCTTTAGTAAGTATGTTGTCTGCGGGTGGTGGAAGGATTCTTACTGCCCGGTTGGCCAGATTAGCGGCCAAACTACAGGAGTATCAATGCACTGTGGAGTATATCCCTGGTAGACTCAACGTGCATGCCGACTGCATGTCAAGGTTAGCTTTACCTCATCACGAAGTCGAACTCTCTGATGAGTGTGATGTAGCTTACACTATGAAAGACATTAAAGTGGATGACTCAGAGGTCATCAGTGAGAATCTTTGGGTGGAAGCCATGTCTAAGGATAATACATTGGGTTTGGTCAATACTTATCTTAGATGTGGTTGGCCTGAAGAAAGGAAGTTGACGGGTGAATTAAGTTCATTTTTTAAGGTTAAGGATGAACTCATGTGTTCTAACAACATTATCACCAGGGGTGACAAGATCATTCCTCCTTCGTCAGTCAGGGAAAATTTAATTAAGATTGCTCACGAGGGTCATATGGGCATGTCCACCACGAAGAGGAGGTTAAGGGAGTACTATTGGTGGCCTTCTTTAGATGCCGTTGTGGACAGATGGGTCAGGAATTGCGTTTCTTGTTCCAATAGTGACAAGAGTGTGAAACCACTATCCTCCCCAATCACTCCCATTGAGTATGCTGAAGGGCCTTGGAGAAGGTTGGGCATTGACATCATTGGTCCTTTAAATTTGCCTGGCTGCAAGGAGGTCTATGGGTTAGTTTTAATAGACTATTTTTCGAAATGGCCGGAGGTCAAAATTGTTGAAAGAATCACCTCCAAGCAGGTCATTGATTTCCTCAATAATGTCTTTTGTCGGGAGGGCCTTCCTTCTGAGGTGATATCAGATAATGGAACGCAGTTCACTAGCAGTGAGATTGAAACATTTTTTAAAGAACATGGCATATCTCATAAGAGGGTTTCCAATTATAATCCTCAAGCCAATGGCCAGACCGAGCGCTTTAATAGAGTGGTCAAGGAATCTATTCAGTTAGCGGTCAGGAATGATTTGAATTGGAAAAAAGCATTAAGTGCTACCTTGCTTACATATCGTACTTCACCTAATTCGGTGACGGGGTGTTCCCCTTTCGAATTGTTAAGAGGTCGCAAACCTGGATCTAGGTTGCTACCTTGGTGGCTGAAATCCATTGGTCCCAATGTGTCTGCTTTCAATGCCGAGGAAATGGGAGAACGTGTCAAGATTTATCAAGAAAAAATGGGCAAACGTTCTGTGGAAAGTATTTCACGCCACAAGGTCAAAGTTGGCGATTTGGTGCGTGTGAAATTTGGGAGCTCGTCTGCCAGGAATTGGGCTAAGTGGTCGGATCCTGTTAGAGTGCTTGAAGTGTTTAGTAAGGCTGTGCGGGTTGAAGGGGGAAAAATTTGGAATTTCAGACGTGTCTCTGTCGTTAGATCTGACAAATTGGTTATGAATTCTAGAAAATGTCTTACTCACTCTAATACTGAGGATAATGTTCAATTGTTTTTGGATGATTTCAATACTTTGCAAAACTCTCAGGTTTCGCTGCCTATTAATTCTGATGTACCTGTTGTCACCACCCTTGGCCCGCAGGAGATTTTCAATGACTCAGATGGTTTAGTTGATGTCGTTGAATTGGGACCTGTGGTTCAAGATGAGTCTGTGCAAAGAGATGCAGACGTGGTACCCAGAAGGAGTGTTCGTGTCTCGCGACCACCTGCAAAAATGAAAGATTATGTTTGTTCTTAGTTTTTTTGTTTTTTGTTTTTGTTTTGTGTTTTGGGGGGGGAGGTGTGTTGTATGCTGCCTGCGCGTGTCCCAGCACGCGAGCTTCTGGAATGTGGAATGCTCCTACGCTGTTCTGGGTGAGTTGGTGCTGGACTGTCCTGGTGGGCAGTTGGTGGTTGTCTAAGCTGTTCCCTACCTACAATAAATCTATCCTATGAAGACTACTTGATGTGTGGACCTCCTATGTATCATAACACAGGCCATGTCTGAATAACCAAGAAATCAAGTAATTGGATAATTCTGCGCTGCAAAAAAGCACATAAGAGAAGATACATGGTGACATTCAAAAGGATATGTGCACCACCGACATCTGTGGAAATTGTTCTGCAATAATTATATTTTCAGTCAACGCTATGAAGGGAAGGGTGGCGTCTTATTGGACGTTTTCTAGAATGTGGAGACTGAACAGTTAGCTGAGGCTTTGATGACGCGTATCCTGCGAGGGGTCAAGGGTTCAGTGAACATAGTGTGAGTTTGTAGTTCAGATGCTGTGTTTTTTTAAAGCAGACAGAGAAAGTGACTGTAAATTCCTCGAGGGGTCAAGAGTCCACATGACTATGACTGCTAGAGATTCTCAAACTCACCGATGAGGCAACACAACTTCACAGACACGCCTGTGTTGCTCACTCGGCCTCCACACCCACACAGACAGATTAAAACTAGACACAAAAACAGAATAATTCATCAGTATGTTACAGTAGTATCATTTAGTATAGCGCAGTGACCAACTCCTGAAGGGGTATCTCGGCGCTTGCAGATCAAACTGCAGTCTTCTTAAACAGTCCTGACTCTAACCGTTTGGGTAATTCTAGGCTAAGATAAGTAAATTTGATCACAGTGGGATATTATATTTAAAGATGGCAGCTCAGCCTCGTGTGTCCACCTGCTCCTGACCGCATTTTTGTTTTTATAACAGATTGTTGAATCGTTAGCCAAATAACCTTATTTTTAAATCACCAGATCCCTTTGAAATTTCACCTAAGACCGTCAAGTGGTCCCACGTCACGTGTGGCTCAGCCAGTCCCTGTCTGAGCTAGCATGCTGTTGCGTTCTGGGACTTGTAGTTTTTCTTTTCAGATTGTAAATGTGATTTCAAATTTTTTTACACTGGCGCCACAGTATGTGTCTTGTCACTACTGGACTGCAAAAAACTGAACCCACCACCGGTCTTATAGCCCCAGCTACCAAAATCTATGTCTAAGGCAACTCCACTCCAGTCGACCTTGCCGACATCCAGCTGCCCAACCGCTAGAACTAAAACTCTTTTCCATACAAAATAATGGATGTCGAAACTTCAACAACACCCATAGGAAATAACATTAAATACAATTACACTACTTAAAATAGTAAAAATAAATATAGTTTAATGTTAAAAGCGATTTAAAAATGAAAAATATGTATTACTTAGTTCTCAAATATCAGATATGTTGGCAACCTATTTTAAATGTATAAATTATTGTAGTGCTAATTGTTCTTAAAATATAATAAACTACTGTTAATTAATTTGACACATCACTTTTAATAATTGTAAATGCATAATAAATACTATGATTTTTTTACTTTAGGTAGAATTTATTTTTTTATTTAAACATTAAAAAATATTTTTTATTTAATATATTTAAACAAATTGAAAATGTAATTCAAAATTAAAGTAATAGTGGTCTAGATTTTTTGTTCTAAATTCAAAATAAATAAAAAAAAATCATATATATTTATATTTCACATAAAATATTTGACTAGTGATGACTAGATGAGTAAATTTGACTCGTTTTGACTAGCTGACTAGTTAAACATTTTATTGAATTCTACATAACCTAATAGTTGGACAACCAACAATTTCTCAAGAATCTTACCAAGAAAAGGGAGCAATATAAATGGTGTGATAGTTACGTAGAATCTCGGAGGTCTAACTCCACTCTTGCCAAGTTTATAGCAAATACAAGGAAAAGCGATTGGTAATGACAGCCAGGGCCGAACTGGCCGTACCGGGCATCAGGCATTTTCTCGAGAGGCTGAAAGGGTGGTGGCCGGTTTTGCAACAGTGGGGGACGGTTTTGTTACTGGGGGCCGGTTTTGCAGCGGAGCAGTAACAAAAGCAGCAGGGCACCACACTGGCAAAATTGCCCGGGTTGCTTTGAGTTCCCAGTCCGGTCCTGATGACAGCCTGGCCAGCACACACGGTGGACAAAGGTTGAGCTTGAAAACCCTTTGCAGAGTGGTGGTTTCCAGCTTGTGTGAGAAGGCTGTACACAGATACGATTCATTATAGCTCCTGCAGCAGACTCCTGTGCCCCAGGAAAATGGGAGGCTACTTCAAAAGCCTTTTTTTAAAGATTTATTTTTACGAAGTTTTATATAGCCAAACAGATTTATTTTTACGAAGTTTTATATAGCCAAACTTGACCCGGAATCGGGTATCAGAGCGTTTTACATAGAACCAGTTGCGTTACATGAGGGTACATCCATTTATGTTAGGCACGGGGAGATTAGGTGATTTGCCCAGAATCACCGGATGTTCAGCGTCATTGCCGAGACACGAACCCGGTTTCCCAGATTTGAGGTCGACCGCCCAAGCCGTTAGGCCAACTCCTCTCCCCTTTGTTTGCGTTTTGGGAAGTCGACAGGAGTGGGCGATAAGACAGTGTCCAGCACAAACCCAGACCCGTCTCTAGCTCTACAAGGCTTCTTAGAGAGTGATTGGCATCGGCCCAACACTAAGCCACTCCCTTCTACAGCTGCTCATCCTCTGTCCTCTGTCACACGGTAAAATGTTTTTAAAGGCTTGCAGGTCTGTAAAGAGGCAAAAGTATGTTTACATAGTATTGTGGCCCTTGCACTAATGAAGAACAAATTAATATGATCTCTTCACTAAACCGAATGCATTTACCATTTGGAAATGCACAAGGATTTAAAAAAAAATGTTTAGGTCTATTTGTAACAGACTGCCTGCCATGTTTGTGCTGCCTCAGAGCTCTATGTATATAGAGAAGACACAAGATGCATGATATATGACAGGGTCTGAGATGTGTTAAAAATTCACTCTTAGGCTATGGTGCGAGGCAGCAGCACATGAAGGTGCGTGATCACGAGTAGCTAAGATCTTGAAGTTACAGGAGTGAGAGAGAAGCCTTGAGTTGTTGCCCAGATGGCCGTAGCTCATCTTTGGCCATAGAGCATCTAAAAAGCAGGACAGGTGGCATACGGAAGGCCATGGTGAGTTATTCTGCTATCATTGTATACATGAGTATTAAAACCCTCAGACTATCTCCAGGCATCTGCTCCAAGCTGTAGAAATTCTCCCATTAACTATGACTTTACGCTCACAGACATCATGTAAGTACCCCAGATGATCTATGACAATTTCCTGTGCTCCATCTAGCCATGGACAGAGCATGATGGTATGCCAACAATCATGTCATTAGACTTACATAAACTCATGACACTGCCATTATATAAGATCGTAAAATGCAACACTAGTCCAGAGCATTGACTTAGGAAACACAAGTCATGACCTTCATAATGGGCACATATTAATTCCCAGTGTCACCTGCAACCTCATATTGGTCAGATATTTTACCAAGATATAACCAGTCCAGAAAATACTGACGCGCATTTCAAAATGTTAACTCTAACATCAGTGGTCAAAAAGTGTATACATAAATGAAAATGGTAAAACTCACAAACATAAGACAATACTGGGCCAAAGACAATTCAAAATAAGAAAAAGTGTATTCTATCAGTTAAAGAAGCACATTTTCTAAAATATGTTTTGGGTTCCCCCGCTTTAAGGAATACCACCAAGGACTCATCTCAAGTCTTAACTAAATTTCACCAGATGCTTCCATATGAGCACTCATGCAGAAAGAAGTGGTCAAGGACAAATGCCTCATAGTCATTGTTGACTTAGGAAAGATTTAAGTCAACACATAGGGGCCGATTAGGATGGCGGTTAATCCGCATCCCCCGGGCCGGCGGAAGCCACCGCCGGCCTGGAGGATGCGGATTAATCGCTGCGGCCACCGACAACACCAACCGCCAGATTAGGATGGCGGTGGAATTGCGGTGGGACCAGCGGTGGATGGCTGGTCCGTCCGCCGCTGATCCGCGGGGTGTGGAGGGCTATTTGGTGACGGTCAGCCAAATTAGGATGTGCACCGACACATGCTTTTCCGCTGCGGCTTTTCTGCCGTGGAAAAGCATGTGGACATTGGTGTTTGGGGGCCCGTTGCGGGCCCCCAGGGTGTCGGGGGTGGGGGGTGCACATGGGGGGTACCTATGGTACCCCCCAACATTTACATGCACAAAGCGGCAGGCACCGCGCGGTGCATGCCGCTTTGTGCATGTAAATGTAAAACATGCAGTTTTAACATTGCGGCGGGTGCTGCTTCAAGCAGCACCCGCCGCAATGTTAAACATACAGGATGTGACCGCCAGGGTGGGGGTCACATCCTAATTTGCACGGAGGTACCGCCGCTGCCCCTGCGGACGGTCCCTCCACCTCTGGGGTGCCATCCTAATCGGCCCCATAGTGTGGTTAGAACCAGAATAGAAATGGCAAAATATCATCTGACATAATTATCATATCATTTACCAAATATTGTCCTATTGGTGTTAATATCAAAAAATTATCACCCACCAGCTGATATTTTTTCAAACGATATTTAGGACACATCATTTGTATCAGATTCCATAGGAAACATACAACCAGTCACAGATATCAAAATCAGAGAGTTTGTTCTTCACTAGATTAGTATTTCACCCTATGATTGACGGGGACAAGCAAAAACTATATTTATCCTCCAGTGTACCATTATGGAAAACCCTCACATTCAGATTGAGAACAAACACATTTATTAGTTTAAATGGGTTCTTCGAAGTGTATTCTAAATCTGTCAACTAGTAGTAGGTAAACCTCAATTTATGATTTTACACACAAGGTGCCATTTGCTTCTGGATCAGAGGTCAAAGAACATCTTACAAAATTTCTACAGAATATGACAGGCTGAAAAAAATCATCATAAAATCAAATGAATGCCTCTTACTTTGGAATAGTCATGTTCCATTTGTGAATGTAATAGTGAAGTTGTTATTACTTCTTTGTTTCTGTATGTAGGTATAGACGGTGGATGCGGGCACGAATCTGGGGTGGTGATATGGGAGCTGGGGGTGTAAAAAAGACAAAAGAAATTACCTTCCTGCCGCTCTGCCCACGTCGTCACTCCTCCGTCAGCCGAACAGGAAGCAGGCAGGCTCCCCTACGCCAATCACAACACTACAATGCAGCATTGTGAGTGATCTGAGCGCCGTAGATGAGCACCCAGACCGGGACTGGGTAACTGGGAATGTTCGCCACCCAGGCTGTAATGGAGCCTAGGTGGAGAACATGCTAAGTGTGCATTACTGTTTCGCCGGTCCAAGACGCCGGCCAAAGCATCATGCACACTTCAGTGTGCCGACTACTCCTCCCCTGGTCTGTGAGCAGAGCAGCCCCATCATGCCCCCATGCTGCTGCAGCAGGAACAAATAAAATGATGATAGCAACAAGTTATTATCAGTTTAATTTTCTTTTCCAGCACTGCTGCAACGCAGTGGGGCGACGCTTCTCTGCCTTAGTGGAGGAGTCACCACTGAATATATTACCTTGTTGCTACGATGGCCGGGGCTTTTTTTTTACTAAATGTTGTAAATCCATATATACTAAAAGAGTGGTGTTTTATGTCCGTGCTAAATCTGATTACGCATGTATGATATATAGTAGTTTATTCAAAGCACGGCATTGAGCGTTGTCTTTCATCATTCGACTCACAACTCTCTTGGCTTACCAACACATCAAGTAAATATTCCACATTAACTTTGAAAGTGGTGTTCATTAGCTCCTGCTTGACTATCATTAAAAATAGGTCTGGGTGAAATATCAACATTGTTACCTTTGTATACTCATTAAGAGTAGGGGTCACCGTGTGACAATTATAGGCGAGGAGTGTTCACATGTACAAAAGGCCAGCTCAGTGTATTGCTCATACAGTTTCTGAAGTCAAGCGGTGAATGAAACTAATGAACCATATGCTTCCCACATACAGTTCCACAGCTCCCCTGAGTCATTTTCTGCCCAAACCAAGCCTCCCACAAGGTAAACTTTTGTGAAAAGTATAAGCATTAGAAAAAGAGAAATTATGTGAACAATACAAAAGCAAATGCTCTGGATTTTCCTTTACTATTCCCTAAGGGAAGAGCAGCTAGCAATGCTCGCAGAGTGTATAGGGCCGACCATGACCTGGACATAAGGTGATGTTGGACTTCCATGATCTACCAATGGTGTAACAATAGCCCCCACAGCCGCCATGGTGAGGGGGGGGCCCAAGCTCCAAGGGCCCCCTTTGAGTACCATGCACGGGCAGGCCTGAGAACTCCTCACTGGGTCCGGAGCATGAAGGACCCCCTCTATGCACTTCGCAGGGGGGTCCCCTCAAGTTTCGTTATGCAATTGCAGACTACCTGCATTGTCGGCAACCTTTACCTCAAATCCTACATTTATTGTATGAATGGGGGCGTCACTCAATACCCCCCACCACTCTCCACATGGAAGGTTATTGGGGAGGGAGAGAAAATGAAGGTGGAGATGGGGTGGGCCACAGACAGTGAAACTATTACGGTGGCTAATTGTTTGTTTACCACATTGGTTCATCAACAACTATGCAAAGAGGACCTCTAATTTGCAGTTCCTCAGATACCCCAAAACATCTTAGACCACAGATGCATTCTGTAGCAAATTGCCTTCTGTCCAAGTATATGCCTCCTTGTCGCTCTCCGCGTCTCCTCTCCCTTCAGCTTTCTCAGCATCGGGATCCTCGTCCCCCTCGTAAAGCCTGCTTTTGCACAGGAGTTGCCGCCTTTATGCTTTTCCCTAGCTCATGTAACGCTGGTCTTTCCTACTCTCATTGTCCTTCTGTTCTTCTCTTTCACATCGAATTTTCTCACCCTCCTTCCCTTTCCGCCTCCCTTCGTCTCTGTCTCCTTGGTCTTCCCGTGGCTTTTTGTTTTCTTTTCTCCCCCCACCGTCTGTGAGAGTGAGTCTTGATTCACTCTCCACCCCTCGTTCTGTCACCCCCGTATCCCCTCCTGCATGAGTGAGACCATCCTTCCTTTCCACTTTTCTATCTGTCTCCGCCATGTCTCCTCCCCTCTGTTAACTCTGTGTCCTTTCTTTCTTTCTAGGTTCCCGACGCAGTGTTGTGGGATCCTCTTCATTTTCCCTAGGTTAGTGACCTAAGGCTTTCCCTGTCCCTTCACAATTTCCTAATCAAAGCTCATTACCTATCAGCCACCATTCACTTTTTTTCAACGGTTCGATGTCTTCATAAAAGATACAGCCTCTGGAACCTTGAATGTTCTGGAATCAAAACAATCCAAGGAGGTGGGCAAAGAGATCACGTGCAGTTGAACCTATTAGGAAACATTTTAGAAAATGAAAGCCATTTGCTGGCCAAACCTTCTGTGGCCAACTCTTCCAGCAGATCTCTCCATTGTACCTGGAAAAATGCTGAAGAAGATGAAGTCACAGGCTCGAAGTGCCCCTTCTTGAGCTAGCCATGATGGCCATATCTTCTAGACTTCTGAAGACCCTTGTTTGTCTCTTACAAAGAAGATATTTAAGGCGAGAAATTAGGAGGTTTTCCGGTATGCGTGTGTGATGCAGAATATATGCCCTATTCCATTCACATCAAAATAAAGAGTAGCTGGGTTGTAGTCCCATCCATACATACAAAGTAAACTGAAAATCGGGTATTGTGATCCTTGGACCTGCCTCAGATTGCCACAAGCCATCGCCCTTTGCCTGTTACAATGATCAGAAGAAGAATCGTTCAACACTGGTGGGAACTACACGGCCGCAAGTTGAGTTACTATCGGATATTCCGTTGACAACCTGGCACCCATTCTCTTGCTTCCCTCACACACACTGGAGACCAGAACCAATGCTCCTACTCACTGCCAGGAACACAGTTTCTTTCCTGTCCTAAAACATTGCCAATACTTACTCTTTGCTCCTGAAGCCAGTTTCAAGAACAGACATAAAAGGGGGGTTCAGAGATCAAGTCTGTCTGTCGAACGAGTGAGGAAAGGTACTATTCAGAGGAGGGAAGTGTGATGTCTGCCTGTACTGTACAGAGGAATCTTACATGAGGGGGTGTTAGGCGCCAGGACACCCTAGCTTGAGTAGCTGTGCGCCCATATAAATACCCTATTTCATTTGATTCATTTAATTTCATTCATTTCAGAGTGGGGGGTCAGGCAGGGAGAGAAGTTAATTATGTCTTTATAATTGATAGTTCATTGTGGAACATAATTTCTTTGATAGAATGTACTTTTTTTGCTGAAATGCAGAACACTTTAAGCTACTAGGCCCTACTATGGATTATATTTTCTACCACCAGCATCAAAAACATTTCCTTGCCATACATTCCAATTCAACAATCCTATATTGGAGAATCTGGTGGTGCAAGGCATAATTTACTTTCCTAAAGCTATTCTGTGACTAGTTCTGTGCAGCAGTTTCCTTACTCTACTCCTACTGTTAGCAACACGGGAAATAGACCTCTGTTAGATCACGCTGACTAAAGTTTTGTACTCGTATGTGCATTCTTCGCCCTGAATGTTGATGCTACTACCTGAAGCGCTATGAAGCAGCGTCTACCTGAATATGTCGCTGAGTTATAGCTACAAAATACCCCTACAATACATGCAATCAGTGGGGGGAAAGAGTTCACAAACATTTTCTGTTCCAAAATGGAGGTGATGCTTACCAAATAGTGCAGTGCAATCCTCAGAGCTAAGCAGTAGAGCACTCTCTCATTGCTGGACTCCTTTAAAACTAGAGGAGCGCGCACACGCATGTCGCGTTTACGTGTGCAGAGTCAGCGGAACTTGTGGTCTCTTCTTTTTAAATATTTGAAGGAATGTTTATTCGGATAGTCCAATTTCTCACCCCAAAAAATGCACTCAGATAATAAAATGCATTCGGGTGCGGAAAAGGAAAATAACATGGCTGGCTAAACAAACATGGCCGTTCTGCATGGGCCGCGGCCATGACAGGCGCACAGAAGGGATACAGGAGCCCTCCCACCTCCACATAAATTATAGATTCTCATAAACCTAAACAGATCTTGAAGCTTTTCACACAGATATTAAATTCCAGAAGCAGATGTGCTCTGCCCGGCTGGGCTGTAGAAATGGGTTCAATCTTTGCGTCCCCGTAGTTCCTGGAAAGATTATTGTTCTGATGGTCATGTGACAATGACTTTTCTACAGAATCCTCATTTTAGATTCGAAAGCGGATGTGGTTCACCAGTGGTTAATGAAAGACCTGTTCCTTCCCTAGAACAAGTGCTCTTTTGGATCTCAAATATATGATTAGTGAATTTTGAGGTTCTTTAGTGTTTTTTTGTGTCTAACAAATTTGTAGAGGCTCATTTAAAAAAGACACAAAGTGAAAAATCGAGCACAGACGTTTTTAACACATTTAAAAACTTTGCACAAATTACAGATTTGGTGCAATGCTCGCAAGCATTTTGATTTAAATTTGGTTAAGAATCGTGTATGTAGTTCCTCTCACCTCCTCCTACCCCGAGTACTTTGGAGTAACATTTGGTTGCACCAGCTCGTTACAAAAACACCCTAATAAATAGTATAGCGCTGTCTTTCGAGGTTTCAGCATTTCGTTATGCCACTAGCTAACAGAGCGCAAAACATTAGCGAAAATACCCCTCACTTCCAGCCTAAGGACTCATATAAAAGATCAACACATCATCAAAATCACAGGTTGTCACTTTACCCCACACCAGTAGCGGGTCCTGGGGCAAGCAAGAGAAAATGGCCCCTTTGATTGCTGTTGGGGTAGTAAAACACAGGTTCATTGGGCGCCTCAGGAGTTTGGACCTTAGCGCCACTTCACCGACTGCACTATTGTTAGCTACGCCGCTGGAGCAAGGATGCCCTGGAGCAAGGAAGGAAAGTGGCCCTTTTGATTGCTGTTGGGGTAGTAAGCATAGCAATTTTCATTGTTCAATGGGCCCCGGCACCACTGCACCTGCTGCACCAATGGTAGCTACGCCCCCGTAGGAAGGATGCCAAGTCCTTGGAGCAAGGAAGGAAAATGGTCCCTTTGAGTACTATTTGGGTCGTAAAATACAGCCATTATCATGGTTCAATGGGTCCCTCAAGGCTCTAGGCCCCGGTGCCACTACACCAGCTGCTCTAATGGCTCCTACGCCCCTGCCCTGCACGGGGCTCGTTAATGACAGCGAACTGTCTGAGATCTAAGGGTTTGTAACATGACTGACTGACGAGAGAACACCATTGGATTCAAACATCACACAGAGTACAAATGTAATCATTTGTGATGTGCCATTATGTCACCATGGTATATAGGCAGTGGAGTAACGCAGGATCCCTGTAGGATGTTCTGAGGGCAGTGGTTAATTTGTAAAAAAATAAGTGCCAGGGCTGTCGTCAGGAGGAAGCTTGCACCCGCCCATTTCTCCTATTAGCGCCCCGTAAAATAGAACTGAATGCTACTAATGAAAGTAGGGAGAGGATGTGGCGTAATGGCCAGACCTGCAGACTTCGGAGCTGGGTAACCAGGTTTAAGTCTTGGCATGGCTCAACATCCTTTTATTTTGGGCAAATCACTTAATCTCCATGTAAATTAATGTGTCCTTAACTGGTGCTCATGATAAGTGCCAGTGTTGATGATTAAGTGCTGGTCCTGAGCACCGGAAACCACCGGCTCAAATTTAGCACTGTGGGGCCCCTGAGTATCCCACATCTCACACATATTCGAAGGCTGTATTTCCCTCACTACTCTTTGCCCTGCAAGCCATCAAAGGTATGCCTCATAACACCACAAAGAGGTCCTGCAACACCAGAGCATATATGGGCCTACCGAGCCGAGGCCTCTATGAGCACCAAGCCAAAATCTCTATGAGCACACAGAGCGAGTCAGCACACAGCTGCAGCCGCAGCAATGGTTTTCTAGTTCTACACCGTACTCTGGTGACATGAACAAGCCCATGGTGCTCATTTGGAACACACAGCGCACAGTGATAGTGGAAGGCACAAGGTTAGCAGGTATGGTGGGGCGAGCTCTCATCGTACAGGGTATATTCCAAACATGGTGCCTTGCCGCAACTTGCGAAGCCTCAAACCCGCATCACTGACTTTTTATTCTCCATTGCCTTGGCCCCTACCTTGCCACACTGCCACAATGAGCAAAGCCCCACAAGGCTGAGTAGAAGATACATAACCACAGGCACCACCACCCGGAGGGCAGACACTTTACTGGGTCAGCCATTACATCCAACTGGAGGAACTGCAAACCCACTACCACCTTTTAGCAAACTCATTGACTGCCCCACATTGGTACACATGAGTGGCGCACCTAAAAAAACAACCGCTTCTAAGTAACCCTGGGCGTAGTTTGCATAGTAGCACTACGCGTAGCTACGCGAAGTGCACTTCGCACTACGCACGCTACGCGTAGCTACGCGTAGCTACGCGAACTGCGTAGTGCGGTAGGGAAAATGCTGTTCGCACTGATTGTACAGTGCCAGATGCTTGATCGCACTGTGCAATCATTGCAAACAGCATCTTGCACAGTGCAAGTGGTCGTTTTCTGCCGCTCGAGTAGATTTGTACTCGAGCGGCACCTTTCTCAACGCGGACTGGCAGTTTCTCATCGCGAGCAGTCGCAAGCATACGCGACCACTCGCAATGAGAAACCTGACCTCTCCGCGTTGAGAATCTCACCGGGAGGTTTATTTTCCATGCTCACTACGCCACTGGAGTCAAGCTATCCTGGCTGATGACGGCTGATAGCCAGAAACCGGTCCTCGGATGCTTGATTCCGGTCCAGGGAAGACATGGCTTGGCAGTTCGGGATAGACAGTTCCAATGAGGCACAGGGTCAAGACTGATTTGCAAATGGCCATGTCTGAACTGGGGTGGTGAAGTGAGCAAAATATCGATGGATTAAATCCAGATCTGTGACTGGGGGTGAATGTTTTGCCAATGTGCATTCCGTCCATCATCTTGTGTGTTTTGCTGTTCACCCTATGTGGGAAGGGTTTGCCCAGACGTGAGTCCCTTGCTCACTACGCCACTGGAGTCAAGCCATCCTAGCTGATGACGGATGATTGCCAGAAACCGGTCCTAGGATGCTTGATTCCAGTCCAGGGAAGACATGGCTTTACAGTTCGGGCTGAACTGTTCCCATGAGGCACAGGGTCAAGACTGATTTGCATATGGCCATGTCTGAACTGGTGAGCAAAATAACAATGGATTAAACCCAGATCTGTAACTAGGGGTGAATGTTTTGCCAATGTGCAACATTCCGTCCATCATCTTGCGTGTTTTGCAGGGATGGTAATACTGCGCAATAGAAAGGTAGGTGGAAAACTCTGTCTCCCATTTGAGAAGCACCTTTTTCAGGTGACCTACTGGAAGGTTACCATGGTGATGGTTGATAGAGGCAGTGATCAATGTGTCCATCTCCAGAGGTGGTACCCTTTCAGGCTGGAAGGCGACGATGAAGCGTGCCTCAGTTCCCCAAATGATGACCCTCATAGTGAAATGGATTACCCCGGGTCCTGAAATCTTCAGACAGCAACTACCCGGATTCACTCCCAGGCATCCCAAATGGGGACTCCATAAGCGAAGCCCAGATACCAACAGCCACTCAAACAGAGAGGTGAGTGAGTTCACATCATTTTAGGCAACACATCCAAAGACCCAAGAAGTTAGACAGCTACAAATGTGAATGACTGTGAACTGTGAGAGACTTTTGCATTCAAATTTAGTTTGCGTTGATTTATTGAGTAGCCAATTCTTATTGTGTCTATTGTTTTGGTTAAAATAAATTTTGGGAGGAATGTAACACTTCACAGGGCACTGCGCATGTCGCACACACATGCAGCCTAATGCTGGACCAGGTTTTCAATAAAAAATTAACTGACCATATACACAGATGCCTACTAAGCGCAACATCTCTTTCACTGTCCTCTCTAACCTCATTACTGACATTGTATGGGGTTTCAGTCCTTCATTAAACGTTGTAATATAGTGATTTGCATCTCATGGGCGGTGGTGTTTAGAACCTAAATGGTTAGGAGGATTTTTGCGCTTCCTTGGATCCCTAAATTGAATGGATGTTACTATAGGGCTCATAAGGTGGTGTCAGTATTATTTTGTTGATGTACTGCTCTATACATATTGTATTTGTACTGTAATTATATGCAATGGATATGATGCTTTGATGCAATCTTGTAACAATAACGCCATTGGTACTGTACATGAGTGATTTTTTGATGTCATAGGATCATATTTATGACCAACATAAGATTGAGCTGAGTATAAATAATTCCTCCAGGAACATATTTTGTTTGTAGCTTGTTTACTGCATCCCCGCTGAAGGAGTCCAACCTCTGCCACCACAGGGCCCAAAGCCTTCAGGGGCCCTTTGCACCCTGTAATTATGGCAGTTTACTCCCCGAAAAATAGTGAAAGGGGCCCTTTGCCTTGCTGGGATCAGGGCCCATGACATCCTTGCTAAGCTACTGCCTTCAAGTATCCAGAGGAGAGTAGAGAAAGGAAGTTGCAGAGTAAAAGGGTAATTAATTAGTTCTGGGGTATCTTATATGTACAAATATTGTTGTGCTGTGTTTCCATATATAAAAATCTCCCTTCAGCAGATGCTCTTACCTGTTTTTGCAAACTACAAGAGATGCACGAAATTTGCAGTCATCAAGTTCGAGGATTCCAACCTTTGATCATTTTTAATACCCTTAGAGTGTCACAATTATTTTGATTGCATATTAATACACATAGTGAGTGGATGACCTCGACCTGTAATAAAAATACAGATAACCCTTAAATTATAATTGCTTATAAAATTATAAATACTGTTAAGAAGCTTCCAACTCAAGCACACATCACTAGTACTTTTTGTCTTCAAGTAGCATATCGGCCCTAAGCTGTTTGCAGAAAATAGAAGCCAAATTGTCACGTACCTTCCTGAATCTGTTATGCGCCCTCATATTAAGTGATGATTGCTCAGTGATCTTGTCATCCCATATCTTCTTGTAATATATTATTAACACCTCCCTTCCTCTGAAACATTAGCTCTAACCATTAACCACAGGAAATGAAGCAGCTGGAGGTGCCTTGTCAACTACACAGCCCAAACTTCCTGCTTTAATAACCTTTGTCTTGATTATGAGTGGCACGTGCTGGCAGGGTGGAAAATCCACACACGCACATAACATTACTATGCGGTAGCACTGCACCCGTGCTGTGCAATTTTTAGATTAAACCCCATGGAATGGGGAATTACGAACTGGGGCCAGATTTCTTGGTAATAATGCCACAAAGAATTCCCAGTAATGTGAGGTTTATGCATACATTCACCACCTGAGTGGGTGGTTAATGTGCCCAACTGCCTATGTGTGGTGTGAAATGGGATGAGGGTGATGGCGAGGAGTAGTGGAGGAAAGGGGAAGCTATGTTCTGGCAGGGTGAGCATTGTCCATTCCACACAAAAATGGGAAAGAGGCTTGACTTCTTCCGCAGCCAAAGCCTTATGGAAAATGACCACTTGAGAAAATCGGATCAGGTGTCTAAAACCTGGCAAAACTGGCTGCAGGCACTCTCTTCTGCTCAGATACCCTACAGTAATTCTGCACCACCAGTTTTCTAATCAGGGCCATATATGTAGAGCATGGACACAAAGATGGGGTGGGGGCAAAAGTATACTTTTGCAGCTAAATTCATGGGTACACAAGCTTCACAAAGTTATGAACTCCGTCACCTTTGCAAAATTTCACCCACAGGTGAAATTTCCTCCACACGTAGTTATTGTAGAAGAATTTTCCCCAAAGAAACCCATTAGCAAGAAAATAATTCTGGCAAAATGTATTTGTCTAGGTTTCTTTCTTACAAAACCTAGGTTTGCGGATGTTCTGTTTTTCTAATCTTTGCAACCTTCTGAACTTCCCAAAGTCTGGGAATTTTTTAAAACATCTTCATGTGGTGTTTACTGGAAAACCTTTGCACACTCCTCAAAGGGTCATATGCCGTACAACAAAAGACAAATAGCCTGAAACTAAACTAAAGTAAACTTTGACTTATTTCATAAAAATACAATAGATCAGCATCTATTTCGAAGAATGAAATAATTTTTTTCAATCTAGCTGTACATGATTATTTCATTAGAAGCTGCTGAGTGAGTTACATTTGCTTGCAGGGCAAGTCCATGAACTGGAATAAAACATAGATGGACTTAATGAAAGTGTTGTTTGGGCAACATATGAAGATGCTGATCCTGAAAATGAGACTGGACTCCGGGATACATCTACACTGATCCAATTAGCACATGCAACACAACTCTAAAGCAACTTTGTGAGTTGTTCTTTGAGTGGATGACTTTTCAATATTCAGTGAGCCAACAGAAAGCACAAGTCACTATCAATCATTTTTTAAGTTTGTGTATAAACCCCCCACTTTAATTTCTGTGGTACCAGAGACAATTCCCTTTAAAATCATCTTATCTTATCTCTCATTGCTGCCACACAGCAGTGGGAGTCCTATACAAATTATATAAACATATGACTAACAGTCCATTATTATAAGTCAAAAGACCATCTTCATAAGGTTACTTGTGAATTTGACTGTGCCCCTTTAACTGGTGATTTGATTGAATGATGACATCACAACATCATGCCATTGAATGGTAATTACATTGTCACGACGATGCAGAGCTTGTGTATACAACCATTGTTCCCATGGGAATATATACCTGCACTGCCGTAAGGGGAGTAACCCTTTTCCAATCATATCTCTTTACAGCTGTTTCCTCAAGGCAGATGTTGGTGGTAGAGGTGTGATCCCAAGATAGAAAATGTGACGTCCTTAAAACCCCTACCAGATATGGTAGAATGTTCAGTTATGGGGTCCCGGCCAGTGAGATTCAATTCTTATTCAATGATAATGGAATTCAAGCCTGAAGGTGAAATCCATTCTCTAAAAGTGTTTCTTCAAGGACTAGGACCATCTCACTTTTCCTTTTATCTACACCCTTCACAGTAATCAACAGTGTCTGGGTATTGTTGCCAACTGAAGACTCAGTAAAATTGCAACCATGTGGCTGAAAAAGACATGAAAAACAAGGATGTATTTTTATTGAAAACATTGTTTAGGTTAGACTGTAAACTGAAATCTATATACACTAATACATTTATTTATATATTTATATCCTTATGTTTTTCTTTCTGTGTTTTGTATAGTTCCAGTATGTCACTCTGGAGACACTAAGAAGTTGGTCCAGGAAATGATGTGGCAGGAAAATAAAATCATGAAGCTTGCAAGTGGTTCTACCATCTTGATGGGTAACTCTGGAGTGCTGCATTATCAGGAAGTATGGAGAGAGAGTAATTCATGTTTGGTCCAGCCCATTGTGGAGCAGGAGTCATTTTTCCAAATGAACTGTCTGGAGAAGTACAGTTCTTCATGGAGGAAAGAGGATGTCCTCAGATAGTCTTCTTAGAGGAGGAATGAATGACTAATTACTTACTTTTTGTCTTCTTCAATGATAATAACTTGGCCAGTGGCCTGAGCGCACTCAACTAGTGAGTTTTCCATTTTCTTGACCATTGTTGGAGAGACTCAACCTCCATCAGTAGTTGTTCTTTTGCACACTGTTAGCAGCAGAGGGAATGAAGGCTTGTTCAATGTTCCTCACAGAGGTAAGAAGTTAGTCTGCAGCTCTTTCACTCTCTTTGAATAGATTCACATACTAAACCCCCCCCCCCCCCAAAGCAGATCCCTAACCAGCTGGGACACCATGAACATAGCATATTGTTGCTTGATTTATTTAGCACTATGTAGGGTTTCTTCCAGTACTTAATAAAGTAAGCAGAGACATCAGGTTATAGACAAAAGGCACTATTATGGGTCGAATTTGCAATTTTTCGGGAGAAAGCACACAATATATTGTGTTGGGTAATTCTAGAAAGGAATTGGTAGTGTGTAAACTATGCCACATTTGCCTGAAATAAATTGCAATTATGCAATATTACCACAAGTACAATGTGTGCAAGAGATGTGTCTGCAGGTGTGTAGGCACAAGGCCAGGTTCATTTTTGGTTCAGAGAGGGGTGAGCCAGCCATGTGCTCTTCCCCGCCTCATCTAGCATATAGGGCACAAATACGTCTCTTGTTCACATTTCAGGTCACTCCACAAACCTCTTCAAGACATGTAGGCCCAGATTCTGAAAACTGTCATGGAACTCAGCTCAGCCCCCAAATAGGCTGCACTGCGTTGCGTGACAGTGAGAGCGCAGGAGAGCACCATATCCACAGAGATAAGGCACTCCCCTCTCTCTAGCGCCGGTGCTGATTTAGCTGCTGTGTGCCAGGCACACACCTTAGTGCCATAGTGCTAGGGTGCATGTCGGAGTCTACAGTAGGTTTTGTACAGCAAAAGTACCCACCCTGTACAAAATACTATGCCTAGACACACTTCAAAGCTTCTCCTTCTTTGCATGTGCGCTGCACAGCGCCGCACAAATGCAAAGTTGAAAAACAAATAAAGGAGAAATGAAAGCATTTTTCCTTTTAACGCCTGCTTTACAGCAGTGTTAATTGTTGGCACTAAACCCTGTCTACTAATGTTAATAGATAGGGTTTGGAGTAAAAAAACATGGGTGATTGCATGGGAATGCCATGTACTACCCATGTGACACCCCTTGCTGCTAAGTAATGCAAAGCAGTGTTTCGCGCTGCTTTGTGTTACTTTTCCATACAAACCAATGCTAATACCAATTAGCGTTGGTTTGTTAATCCCCAAATAGATTTGACGTCGGGTTAGTGTTACAAAAGTAACTCTAACCTGACACTAATCCTTTATTATTATTATTATTATTATTTAGAGATTTGTAGAGCGCCTGGTGACCCGGAGGCATCCCCGCGCTATAAAACCGGTAAGGTTGGCTGAGAGGGGGGAAAGGGGAGATCTGGAAAGGGGAATCTGGTCCCGTAATGTCTTCCAATTTACTAATACTAGAAAGAAATTAAGTTCTGGATGGGTCTTTTGGGGCCCACCCGGGGTCATATTCTCCATGTGCCATTGGGCGAAGTTCCATGGGGCATTTAACATTTCCATTCCCAGGCTCTGGATCTTAGTGCATGAGTCAATGGATACTAAAGCCTAGAATTCATGAAGGGTCATTCTTATATACACATATATTATTGTGTGTGTTCAATGTGGTTGTGTATGTTTGTGCATATGTGTGCATTCATTTGTATGTGATTGTGTGTGTGTACACACATGAGAGTGTGTGTATAGTTATGTGAATCTGGCCTATGTGTGCAATATATGTTCTGAAAGCATACACCACATCATGGCATGAAGCTCTTCATTTAAGTAGTGAAGGAAATAATGTTGCTAAAGATCTCCAAATAACAACGAAGCCATTGCAATCTGTGATTTTAGGGCCATATTGGTACTAGAAGATGTCAATGATGTCCTGCGAAAAACCACATCTCCGAACCCGAAACAAAAATAACATTAAAAATAGTGATTTATTTTTTTGTTATTTGTTTTTTTGTATTGCTGTATTTCCCTGCAATGAAACAATAAAATTAAAAAAAAGAAAAATAGTGATCTAAAATAGCTTTTTATGTGTTGCCCCTTATGCGACAACAGCAATTGTTCGTAATGCCCACAGCAGAAAAGTATAACATGTTTTTCACCTATTAAATTAGGTACAGACTTAATTAATTCAGGAATCGGCATTCTTCAGAGTTACACTTTAGAGTCGTTTTGCTCAAAGTCTGTTTTTAATATGTAAGAGGCTTTGAGGCAACATTCAATCTTCATTATTCCAGCAGGGCTTGGCTAGTGTTGGTCTAGCGTGGCAGTGCTAAATTGTGCCTTTGTCTCACCGTGTACACATTTGCTTTCAACATTTGCCAATTTTTTTTAACAACCTCACTTTTTCCACCTTGAATTTTCGTGGAAGGACATATGTTTAAGGGGACCTGTCAGTATAAATAAAGCATGCTTTTGTTTAATGGGGTTTAACGCTTTTCTGATTAATATTTTATTCTGCTGTGTCTAAAAGCATACTAGTACACTTTGTGAAAAAAATAAATCAATGTGCCAGTTACAAGACAGTTAACCTTGAACCAAGAACAGAAATACATATATTTTTGCATAGAGAGTCTCCATGCTGCATTGAGGAAAACTAAGGGGCCCATTAGGATGCCCGTCATCCTACCGAAGAAAGGGACCGCCCGCCATAAGGGTGGGGGTCCCATGGCCAGCATTAGGATGCCACAGTGGCGGGCGCATCCAGCATTCCTACCATTGTGGCAGGCGGTGCACTCAGCACCGTGCGCCACAATGGCAGGAGGGCATGCTGTGCCTGGAACTGCTGGGGTGTACCATAGGTACCCCCCATGTGCACCCCCCACACCCCGGAGCGCGGGCCCCCAAAGCAGACTCCGCATGCCTTTCCGTGGCGGCAATGGGCATCTGTCAAAGCCCATTGTAATATGGCTGGCAGTGTCTGATAGACACCGCCACCATATGAACCCTTTTCCACCCGGCGGACGGTCTTTCCATCCGCCGTGGACCCCTCAGCCATACTAATATGGTGGGGGGTCATTCCGGCACAGATGGCGGGCGGATCGCCCCCGCCAGCCCGGCGGTGGCGATCCCACCCGCCATCCTAATGGGCCCCTAAGGGTTATCCTGTCATACAAAGATTCTTAAAAGGAATATCTCTAAAGAAGCCAAACAATAAATAAAACGATTCTGTGCTCTTAGCATAAAAGTAGTTGCATTATCCCTGAGTTCGAGGGTAGAGTGATATGAATTAATACAAAACATAAAAATGGTGAAATTGTGCAAGCACAACTATAGCACATATGGGTGCATTACCACTATAAACAGCGATAAACAAATCAGCCTTAATTATCACACTGAAAAGAATCACAGTGTTAAGCCAGTGGTAAGTTGTAGCACTGGTTGCCTCTTAACTAGGTGACACACACCAGGTATCTGAAACTTGGGTGCATCATTCATATCACTATTAAACAGAAAAGTGTGGACTCTTGTAGTTCATGAGAAATATTTAGAACATGGCGGGGAAGAAGCTATGCAACCCCTTAGAGTAAGACTTTATCCTGTTACGCAAAAGTGGTTAAGGAAGAAGATATCCCTAAAACAAAGAGTTTGGAAGCACTAACATCATTCGCAAAGCTGACCTCAACCTGCCACATCAGTATGAAAGGATGCATCCACAGCACAATGAGCCAGTATGTTGGTAGATCCCAACCAACCAGCATCATCATGTTCCACCAGGGCATGCTGGTACAGAAGTGAGTTCAAATAGAAAGCATCAACCTGCAAGGGCACACTTTAAGAGCTGTGGCCCGCAAGACATGCATTCCTTGGAACGCATGACGTTCTCACCACCATCAGCTTTACAGACCGCAGACATGAGAGTGCGTGCATATGGATATGTGAATCTGACCTATGTTTCCAATATATTTTCTGAAGCATAGACTACATCATGGCATGAAGTTCTTCATTTAAGTAGTGAAGGAAATAATTTTGCTAAAGATCTCCAAATAGCAACAAAGCCATTGCAATCTGTCGTTTTAGGGTCACATTGGTATCAGAAGATGTCTTTGATGTCCTGCATTTGTCACAACCAAAACACTCATCACCTGAAATATAGCCAAATCCTGTATGGGCCACTGTCACACACCTTCTCGCTGTGCCCTTTCAAAAGTATGTAGATCTGTGTGTGAGTGGGAAATTGTACATCATTCCACCTGAAGCGTGTGTGTGATGGTTATATGACTTTTATCTTGGAGTAGGATTCTATCAGTGGGATTTGGGAGTTGCAACTAAACTGAGCTTTCTGTGGAAAGTCTTCCAGGGGATCTTCACATCCACATAAAGTGTTAGCTGGCAGTGTACTGCTGTCTACAATAAACTAGAGGGATTCTACTACCATTGAGTGAGTCACTCACTTCAGAAGATATCATGGTTTTGCAGGTTTTGAAGACGTGTTCCCTTCAGAAATTGTCTGAACTGACAGCATTACTAGAACTATGAGTCAAGTTTTGATCATACCCAGACCTGCATTTTGTAACTGTATTTTTAGTCTTTACAGATACACAATAGAGGCTCAATTTTTAGCAACTTCTCATGTGCACATTAACTGCACCCAAACTTCCAGCAACAGTGTACCTTTTCATTCAAAAAAACACTGGGAACAGACACCTACATTTGCTCAGTTGACGCCTTTTATTGCCTCAGTTGACGCCTTGAGTTGCATGCCCAGCACATAAGCATAATGCCTACTGAATAGTTTTGATATATATCCTTTAAATGGGTTAAACTTACCTATGAGGCTCGTTTTAAAATTTGGGTTTTCCTCTCAACTGTAATCTATTGAGAAGGTTAGGATGCCTGCATCCCTCTCCTAACACACCTCACAAAGTTCTGAATTCAAGGTTGTGTGTCAAAATATTGTCTCTAAAATATAATTTGGGCAAATGATCGAGGACCAAAGTACAGACACCTATAGATTTCCTAATTCTTTACTCCACATCTATGTGCGGTTAAGATGTATATCATCAAGGACGTATATGTGGAGTTACATTGGGCAAAATATTGTGAACCAAAGTATCAAGGGAGTAAGTGCACATAAGTATTGATTTATTTAAAAATAGTAACTTGATACTTGCCTATATGCATTTACCTTCTCAATATTTCAAGAAGGTAAGTGCATACAGATAAGTATACATTTACTTAAGAATTATGAGTGGACGATGGTAAAATACTGAACTAAGTCAGCCTACGTTCCTTAAAGGTGAGTGTAGGTGACTCCATGTAAACTAACACCATAGTTGGATACTGGAGCAGGTGTTGTAGCAGTTTGCTATTGTGTCTTACGCCTCATGTCCCCAGGTCTGGTGGCTCAGTGGACTAAGGCGTCCAGTGTAGGGTCATGTGTTTGACCTCATGATCACATGTTCAAATCCCAGCGGGTCCACTCAGCCTTTCATCCTTCTGAAGTTGATAAAATGAGTACCGTTGGGTAACAATAAACGTCTGTTATTCAGCGCCATGTTATCCTTGGTTAAATGAGCACTTTCCAAATACATGTTATGTTAGTCACTTTACCAACCAGTCTTTCCACATGCTGAATTTGTCAACACCAATACTTCTATCAGGTGATTGCAGATACACGCATTACCATGGCTAGGGTAGGACACCTCTCAGAGTCCGGATAACTGGATAGCACTTCCCGGTAGAAAAGAGAGAGGAACCAGAAGGAGTGAGCAGGAGGAGGAAGGGGATAAAAAAGTTCCACTAAGGACATTTTCATAGGCTCTTCCCTGAAGTCTTTGTGGGGAGCACCAATGAGGACACCACAGATGCCAATAGTTTTCTTTGGTTCAACTTTGTTATAGTAGAATATTACTTTGACAGGTACTGACAGGCAAGGCCATAGTACTTCCATTAGGCAGACAATCAGAGTAATAGTCCCATGTGCAGCACACAGTTCATGTTGCAGCACACAGGCATGTGCATGCCAAGGAATATGGAGACCACAGCCATTCCAGGGAATGGAGGGCAGCTATAAACATGTGAGTGTACGTGACAGAAACCCAGTGTTACCGGGAAACAGCATTAAGGAGAGTTGTGCAATTTGGAGACAAAAACTCACAGAGAGATGGTTTTCCTGCAATGACATAGTGCAAACTCCCATAAATAGCAAAAACGCATGCACCTTCTTGCAAAAACGAGACAAGTACTCTAGGTACTCATCCCACCAGCATCACTGCAACAACATAGTAATGCAATAGAAAAGACACATATACCCATCCACTAACACAGTTGTACTCCAACAAAACAATGACATTGGCTAAGGCCAAAGGCTGTACCAACTTATAATAGTTCTCAAGCCAAATAAAGTGCCAAATAGGCACACCATGGTATCCGATGCATTTCGGAATATAATTGAAAAGTCCATTTCTATGTTCATTGTGTGTTCTACTAGTACCACGCAACAGCACGTGAGCTCCAGCAAAAAAAAAAACTTGTCTGCACAGTCATAATGCCAATCAGCATCCTGCAAAACACTGTTGTGAGTTATTCTGTGTCATCTAGGCAAGGCATTCCACAGTGTGCCGATCTAGTAGCATTGTACAATCACTGTATGTGTCGTTTGCCAGGTGTTCTTTTGAATCACTTGGTTAGGGCACCAGGACGATCTATGTTCCACAGTGGCAAGTTCTGCTACATGGCTCAGCCCACTCTTGCCATTTACTTGATTGAAGTAAAGTCATATTTTTGCAACACTCCATTTGGCATGACCATTATCATCTGCACTATTATTTTCCCAATGGCATACATTTGCACCACTGTATCTCCAGAGTCCCCAATATTAGGATGAGCAGAATAGCATGAGCTCTACTCAAAACCAGTAGTAGAGAATACATTTGACAGCACCGCCTTTATCGCCATCAGTCTACAATATCCTTGGAACAGAGGAACACCCTCCTACTCTAGAATATTGCGCTTAGGTCTTGTATGCAGATCCGGCCTGTGACAGGAGTTACCAGACTCGTCTGAATTAAAAGGTGCACAAAATCTTCTGGTGAAGAACCGGGTGTGAAACATGGGATCACAACAGAACTTGGGATCGGTTAGCTGATTCCCCTGGTGATTCATTTCTATGTGTGGACCCTCAGAGGCCCGCTTGTGTTCAGCATCAAATTCAAGGAATATGCCCCATGCAAAGTCCATCAAACAATTGTGAATGGAACTCCCAACATTTTAAGTCAATAAATGGTGAGGAACAGCCTTCCGGGTATTAGGACTAAGTCTTTGGAATTCTATTTTGCCAAATATTCATTCAGGAACAGTGGGTGTATGACAAAGGCATGCATGGCTAACCCACACACACCTCTACTATGCTGCCTAAACCCCCGAATGCATCGGAACAATGCATTCCTTTACCACTCATGCCTGTACCAGGCAATCTTGTGGTAAATGCATGACTGCTATAGGGATGTGTGGTAAAGATCCCACCCTATGCCACCTGCCCCTAGCCCTAGCAACTGCACCGACCTTCTGAGCCCTAAAAATTCCCCCAACCCCACCCTGAGCCCTTAAGACTAACCTGACCCCCGAGCCATAAAAACTTCTCCGACCCCTGAGCCCTAAAAACTACCCGACACCCCCAAACCCTAATAACTACCTTGAACCCTGAGCCTAAACACTACACCAACCTCCCAAGCCCTGAAACTTACCCTGACCTCCCCAAGCCCTATAAACGACCCAGCCCCCCATGGCCCCTAAAAGCAACCCGACCCACAGTCCTAAAAACAACCCTGCCCCAGCCCTAACCTTGAGCCCTAAAGCCACATCCAACCCTTAAAAACTACCCAACCCACAAAACCTGGCCCCAGACCCACTTACATCACCACGTCCTCTCCCGATTCTTCCTATTCCTGGGCTCTCCCATCTCAGGATCTAGACCGCACATTGCCCTAACGAAGCATATATATGCGGTTAAGGCAAGCGTGGTTGCACTTGCATGTGAAGTGCACGCATGGGTCTGCCCATGTTGTTCAGGCCATTTTCCAGGAACAGTATGTCCCAGATTTCAGCATAGAATAAAACATTGACTTATTAAAACCTCAGTGCATGGGTGTGCCAGCTGAATATCGATGTAACAATATTGATGGGACAGCATATCAAGGACAGAATACCTAAAATAAAATATCTACAGGTAGGTCTAGATTATTTATACCTGACTCCACATACATGTACCTATGCTGCATACATATCTTGAAAGTATGTGGATTTGTAGTTAAGAATAGTAAATCTATACTTCCCTATATCCACTTACTTTTCAATACTTTGTCCCTCGATATCCTGTCTTCGATATTGGTATGCCACAATTTTGTTGATGTCGATGTTCAGTAGTGCACTCAATACACGTTGATATTCAACCAAGTTCCATTTCCTTCGTGCTAATAGACCAATTCTGGGTGAACAATAGCTCTCTATAAAAATGCCACAATTAATTAAATAAATAAAAATGTATAATCCCCATTAACTCTGATCCCAGGAGTTACCAGTACACCAGAATTACTATCTGCAGGGGTTAATGGCGGGCGCGTAAACCGAGCACTCAGAATGAGGTTCCCAGCACAGAGGGCACAATGAAACAGGACAGGTGTGTCAATTTGTTTCAGTGTACTGCACATTATAGTGTAATATGATAACTCTGTTCTCTGCGTTTTGTACCATGTTCTTTTATACTTGTTTTTTTTTTCTTCCTATTACACCAGTTATGAAAATGATGAGTAGCATTTTGCTGTAAGCTTTTCCTGTTCAACATTCTTTCTGTGACCTATTATCCTATTAGTGTGAAAGGAGTAAACCACTGCACGGCTTCCTCTTCCCCTCCTGACTGCCAGTAATCAGTGAAGCAGGCACTAATATATCCAATTTTATGCACATTATTTTAGAACCTTAACTCCTTTGTTCTAAAGCAGGATACTGAGTCACCTGTTTGGCTACTAAATGAAAGGATATTTTTCTGACAGAAGGTCAGTGTAATAGTGTGTTTGATAGTTGGATAGGATTCTATAATGATTTAAACAAAGCTTGGGAGCTGAGAGCCAAGTTCTACATCTGAGCAATACATTGATGCTTTCCCTGAATCTTTGTACTCTGCTGGCTTTATTTCAGATAAACATTCTCGCATGGAGCCCAGATTAAAATTACAAACAGAAGCCTCCTAGATACAGAAAAAAACTATTCTGTTACTTCTCAGAACTTGAGCTTGCAGGTGGGAGAAGCAGCCGATTATTCATGAACATGAAAAGGTGACATTTTTCCATATAGAGCTAAATTGAAAGAGGAATTGATTGTGCTACTACAAATTAAAGACATCAATGCTACAATAATCAGAGTAAGCTTTAAAACTAAAATGACCTTGTACAAATTACCTTCACCTTAAACAGAACAAAGTCATACAATGCAGCACAGCTATGGAAACATGACCATATATTGAAAACTTTGAAGAAAATATAGGAATTTAGTCTTGGCCCCTTGATATACCACTGTAAAAAAATTGTTGTTTTGAGATTTTCATTTTTGCTTTCTGTTTTTGCATCATTAGAGAAGTAATTTAACCTGAGCAGGCATTGCTAATCCGGCCCGAATTCATCTGGATGACATTTAAAAAAAAGGCAAATGTGTTGCAGTGATGATGTAATATTTCAGGAACCATGATACCTATATACTGTCAAAAGATAGGTTTTGGGGGTCAAGTAGTCTTATAGAGACAGAAAATAACTTCTCAGAGCAATCCTTCCTTTCCAAAATGGCAGCTCTATAATGCTGTGTTTTTGCCATCTTATTGGTGCTTTATTTTAATATCGTTTTTGTTTCATGTGTTCTGTTGATTCAAATTCGTAAATATGAGTGAAGCAGGTAGTAGCACAGGATCTTTACCTCCTGACAGAGTATTGCTAACTACAAAATCTGAGGAGTCCTTCAACAAAGAAACATGTGTCATATGCCAAACCAATCCAAAGGAAAAGCTAACATCAACTGCACCTGGATAGAAGAGAGTTCGAGATGCAGCAGAAATTCGTCAAGACGAAGTCACAAAAGATCGAAACTGATGGGTGAAGAGTATCAAATATTTTATCATTGTAACAACAGGTGCTACAAGTAGTATACAATGGAAAAAAGCCTGGAAAATATCTGTCAAAAAATAGCAGAAACCAGTGAATCACAACAAGAATCCAAGTCTTCAGAGAAAGCGACGACAACCAAACCCAATGCCCATCCACTTAGTAGATCAATTGCTACCCCTCGTCCACCTCCAACATCTGATCAGAAAGAGGAGGATTTTCAATGTGTTATCTGTGGTTTTAGCCAGAACCAAGGCCAAAGGGATTGACGAAAAAGTACAGGGTATATGAGGCTCAAAGGGCAAACACTTTCTTGTCTGCAGCTTCTTTCTTCCAAGATGACGTTTTTAGCCGAGTAGCTGATCTAAACAGTGAGGAGAATGTATTTGTAGCTGATTTGTATGCCAACCCAAACTGCATGCATGCATACATTAGAAAAATGAATGTACAATGAGCTCCCAGAAGCAACGTAACTGCGAGCCTTCAGTTACGTTTGCACTCTTTGAAAACGCAAGTGAAGTTTTAAAGCCACTGTTGAGTGCTGACTACGAGTTCACACTCTGTGAGATCAGAAAAATAATGGTCAACATTGATAAATCTGTATTGATCTATAAAACTGAATTCAAGATTTTTCTGCTGAGTATGTACAATGACAGAATTCGTTTTTGTCATTCTACCATAAAGAACGATCCTCTTATGGTGTTCTCAGCTGATTTGTGTCCTGAAGTTCTTGCTGCCAAGATAAGATCACAGGATGCAGTAGAATCAGAAGTAACTATTTTAAGAAACATCCAGAAAGATTTAGATTTTGGATTTAATGACAAACTTTAGGATGCCCCAGAGCTCCGCAAATTATGGGAGTCAACAAGAATGCCTGATGTTGTATAAACGTTTTTTACATCATTGTTTAGTATCAGCAAAACTGTTACAAACTAAAGTTCTTGAGTTCAGAAGTTGAAAACATTGATGATGGCTTTCAAGGTATAACTGAAGAAGTGGACGACAATCCCTTGAACCGACAGGCTTAAGCTGTGCAAATGTACTGTCTTTTCCAAATCATGTTTTATGAATTACATCAGAAAACTCTGCGATACATGATGACTACCCACGCAACCGATGACAAGTGCAAGAGTAGAGAGCTAATCACTTCAATGAAAAGGATTGGTGTATCAAAAAGTTATCATGACACAGTACAGAGCAGGAACTTGTTAGCAGCTCATGCTGTAAAATCTTGTGAATCTGACAGCATGCCACTTCCAAGTCACTTTACCAGGAAAGGATTTACAATCGCTGCTCTTGATAATTTTGATTTTGAAGACAGCTGTTCTTTGTCTGGAACATTCAGCACACATGATACAACCATGGTGCTTTTTCTAGACTGTACCAATGAAGTATTCGCTGGAAAAAAGGCCATGTCAGCTGTAGGCATAAACAAACAAAGCTGCAACCGTATAACCAACTGCGTTGCCAACATGTGCAAAATCACTACAAGCTATCAACACGTGCCAGTCTATTCGAAAGTTTCAAAGTGGCAGAGGACATGGATGTTCTTTTACATGATGCTGCAGTCTGTAAAGCTGATTTAACTGAATTAATCATATTCCTTATTCGATGCTGACTGAAAGATGAAGAAAAGAAAGTTCCTCCCTGGGATGGAATTCATGCTTTGATCGCCCAGAATAACATCCCACTGAAGAAAGTTGGGATTTTACCATCTCCAGTCATCTCCAGTCACAAACTACACAACAATTTACACAGTTATAAAACATTTCAAAATTGTGCATGCTCATCTCGAAACCCAGCCTATCCTGTCGATTTTCTGCGTTGAAGGTGTTTTACATATTGTAGCGGATATTTCTATGAACAATCCAGTAGAATTTGATGATTTTTATCCAATGATGGGCGGTTTCCACATGAGAACAGTTGTGTTGTGGTGTGCAGGAAGTTATTTCAGTGGATGTGGCATAGACAATGCACTTATTTGGAAGCAAAACTGTCCAGTCAGTATTGAGCGAAACTCATCATGTTCATTTATTACAAGGTATGCTCATCATATCTGAGGGTGTAGAAACATTACGGTGGGATGCTTTCTGGAACAAGAATGACAAATTAGGTTTTGCATATCTTATAAGTGAACAAGACACAAGATGCAGTTCATTCAAATAGCATAATGCAAAGCCAGGCAATGTTCAATACACTCAGTTCAAAATCAGAAAACCAAGTTCATAGAGTTTGTCAAAGAATGTGAAGAAAAATTAGGGAAATGTTTTACACATGATAGCTTTTGTGAAAATCTTGGTACATGCTGAGCAGGAAGGTGATTGGGAGCTGCACGTGAAGACTGTGGAGTCACTGATTACTGATTACTGTGTTTCACAAATTGGATTGCATAACTACCTTAGATATTGGTCCTTGTATTTGGAAAGTATAACGAAGAAGCTAGAGGTGGAAAACCCATACCTCTACAGAAAATGCACCGAAAGACATTTTGTGGTGAAGGACAGAGAGGGAAGGTTCAATGCTGTGGCTCCAGATATGAAACTGGAACAGACAATTCGGAGATTACAGAAAAGCTCCAGGGGAATTCTTGGTCAGACGTGTAAAACTGAATATGTTGCTCAATGACAGCTAGTTTACCATGAAGTCCTTTCTATTTGCAATGTTTTCAGAGAGATGACAAATTCAAAATTTATGAACCATTATGAAACTGTTCCTCACAAAGAACTTGTGGGAAAGAGAAGAGAACGTTTTAATCAATATCATGGCAGCCTTCTTCATTTAATTCAGCAGCAAAGAAACCCCTTTGAAATGACTGAGCCTGTGCAACTAAACAACTTTGTGACCAAACAATATGTGGCTAGCGATCTAAAGACACGCCTAATAGCTGTCCTGGAACATGGATCGAAACTATACGCAGAACTGAAGCATGAGAGATTTGATTTGCAGGAGAAAAAGCTGTTTGACACAATCACTACAGCGAAATCTTCACGCTATAATTGACATAGTAAACGTTTCAACCAACCAGTCACTACAAAACAGGTTACAAAAAAACAACTTTCGCAAGCACACAGAGAAATGGATTTAGCAATAGAAAGGGGAAACTTATCAATGACATTCTGTCGCATGATCGTCTTCCAACAAGTGCATTATTTGATGGAGATGCTGCAACCAAACGAGTGAAGCACAAACTCATAGAAGAACTGTAAAATAACTTTCACCTGAAGAATTTCAATTACAAAAAGTATCCTCATTGAAAACTACTGTTGCTGTGGACTATATGTCACAATTGTGAATGGTCAAAATTTCATCCATACAAAATTTTGGAGGTCATTCAGACTGTTCTTCCGATATCAAAGTCTGTGTGCACCTTGCAAGAACTGCAAATTGTCTTTGACAGTTTTCCTTATTCTGATTCCTCAGAGAATGTGAGAGAATCAGATACATGTCTACAAGTAATACAGTTACCTGCATAAGAAATTCGACACCTATACCAGTACAACTTGTTAAATTCTGGTAATCAACATCGAACAAGAGGAACTTGGAAAGGTTACCTCGCCAAAATATTGCTGATGCTTCAGTGGACATTGAATTTCCAATTATTGAAAATGGAATGCTTGTCAATGAAGAGTTGATGCCTGAAGAGGTATATTCAAAAGGTACGGGCCTTATTGTTCAAGAACTGAACAGCAAATTGGAGGACGCTGACCTTCGTGCTGTGCCACATGTTGAGTGGGCTGTTTGAAATGGTCCCAATCGTGTCATTGTACCGTCAAAGGACACAGATGTTATTATTGTGCTACTTAGATTTGTTGCTATGTTCATAACTCAAGGATTATGGATATGTTATGGAACAGGTGAGGAAAAGAGACTTAATCCTGCTTCATATTCTGTACAAGAAACTTACCCCATAGATGCCCAGTGTTCTTATCAAGGCTCATATTCTTATGGGTGATGACATTATGAGCAAAATTGGAACAAAGGCGGTACCTACTGAACCTGTAAAGTTTCTGAATGGATTTGCTGAGATAGAAGAGGAATGTGACTTTAAATATGTAGAAAAATACCTTGTGCATGTGTGGAAAATGAGTTCTGACTATCACACATTTGACGATCTTAGGTACAGTGAGTTCAGGCGATCAATCCCGCTAAGTGACCATCCCCCGACCTCATATTCTGTGTGTGGACACATTAAAAGAGCTTTCTAATTTATCAAAAGATGTGTAAATGTTTTGGATCATGCATATGTAGAGAAAGATCTGTGTCAATTTGGTTGCGAAGATATTGATGGGGTGCTAAAACCTACGAAATTTCTAAAGTCTCTACATGTGCATATACTTGAAAAACATGTGCTACAAAAAGATGTCCCTGTCAATAAGCTCTTCTCAAATGTTCAACATTATGCAATTGTATCATGAGCGATTGCCAAAATAAATAAACAAAGTGAACTATGAAAATGTGTCTTAAACAGGAGTGATAAACATTATTTTATTTTCATATTCAGATATAAACATTGTTTGGTGTAAACATAATGATTTGGTTCATTTCTATATATGTCTCCTCTTCCTCTATTATAGCCACCAGTTTGAAAATGGCAGAATGGTTGCTCTGATGAGTTATTTTCTGTCTCTATAAGACTACTTGACCCCCAAAACCTATGTTTTGACACCAAAATGAATAATATAGGTCTCATGGTTCCTGAACTATTAGATTATCACTGCAACACATCTGGCATTTTAACAAATTTCATCCAGACAAATTTGTCCCAAATCAGCAATGTCTACCCAAGCTAAATTGCTTCTCTAATGATCCAAAAACACAAATCAAAAATGAAAATCGATGGACAACATTTTTTTTATGGAGGTATATCAGGGAGCAGAGATAAAATTGGAGGATTATTACGGTTTTACAAAACTGTAATGCCTCACCTCTGCAAATTTAAGAAATTGTTTCTACAAAATATTGGAGGACAACAAGCTGCATAAATCAGTTTTAGCATGATAAAAAAAATTAAATTCGAGTTCCCAAATATTCTTTCCAAAAATGCATTACACATAATAAGGAATTGGATTTCTGTGGAAATTCTCTACAGAATATGTTTGGATGGACATTTCATACCAAAGGCATAAATGGGCTAAATAATTTTGTGGTTTCATGAAGTGGAAACATGTTGCCCTGGTGAAATTAAAATTTCATAAATCCTTAGAACCTAGCATAGTCATTAAATCAAGCCATATGTAATAATGAGTCCCTGTTTGGTATTAAATAATACAGTTAAGCTCACCCATACGTTCATCCATATGTAAAAAAATCTATGGAATTCTAGAAGTGGGAATAACTAAGTGTAGCACACAGGTTTGCATGAGCCAATTCTGGAACTGATCTCTTCCAGGACCATTAAAAGGAGCAAGACAATAAACACAAATGTTGCTAGATAGTATTATATTCTACACATATATTTACAATATCTCTAATTTGGTGCCATTTAGTGAATCACATGCTCAGCAGTGTACACCCTTCTCCAACTTCCACCATTCTGCTTTTTAGATCCATTCTCTTAAAAATGCATTAGAAAGATACTGTATTTTATTTCGAGTGAACATGAATTCTATTAAAGATAACACACAAAATGACCACAAAATAGCAATAGGGACATACCATGTTTCACTCTGAAGAGCTTTATATATTTGGGTACTTCAATGACACTGGCCCTGTGCTGACTGTCACCTACTAGCTCAGTAACCCAACTTGACGGATAAATTGTAAATTAATCAGTTTCAATTCGTAGGGAGCTCTTTACATTTCATTTATCGGACAGTGATTATATGTTATGTTTTTTATTCAAACTTTCTAATAATATTATGTATACATACAAACATAATCTTTCAAATTCCCCGCTATCTAACATCAAAGAACTATTCCAATTTGTAATGCTTATACATTTTCCAGAATCACATGTCACAAGCAGCCTCAGCCAACATGTCTAATACAGCCTCAGCCAACACCAGTTTCGCAGCACTAACAGCCGCTCCTTCAGGGCTTATCATTAGCTTTAATCTTTCCCCATTCACGTGGCAGCTATATGGATGACTACATTAGGTTCCATCTTATATCTTCCTAAATTGCAAATGTATCTTAATGATTCCCACGGATCAAGAATTACTTGTATCCGATCAACATCACAACCTGATTCAAAGTAACATACAAACTTATCCAGTCATCCAATCAGTCTCCTTTCCCTTTGTTTTTCCTTGATCATTCCAGGCAAAAGCACTCACATCGGGAGCCAAAACATCAGTACAAATATCTGCATAATGGAATCATAGCTTCACTCTCAAGAGCATTGAGGTGCTTTAGAATGGATCCTGGTATTCAGCTGTTTCGTAAAACCTTTAGGACGAAAGAAAGAGTGACATTTCCAGAGTCGCAAACTGAAGCTGTGTAGATACAAAGATACCAATTGCTGCCTAATATTAAGTAAGATTTCTGCCAATGTTAGGAATAATCACACAAATCCTTTTTTGGCTAGTATCTACCATTATTATTTCACATAGATGTTTATGAGAATAACACCCACTCCACATTTGAGAGGTATTAATATTTAAGTGGGACATATAAGGCACAGTGAAGAGACAATGATTCTGAAAGAGACTAGAGAAGGCTTGCACTTAATACTCCTTGCCCCAAAATCAGGATCATCACCATTAATGTCACCAATGTTGACCACTGTAGCATTGTGGATTATGTAGAAATCACGGTTAGAGGATCTACTCTCCGGTATTTAACATTGTTTGTATGGCAGAGCATATATTCAGGAATTACCTGATATCATTTGAGAAAAATTGGATCATTGACAGACCTTTGAACTGAGGACATTGAGCCATTCTTAAAGACATGCAAAGAATTATGTAAAGCACGTGTGGTTCTGTTTGCAATTCCTGTGCTTGGATTGGTGTTGATTGGTGTTCTCTTGAATTAACCAATGATGTTTTTGGGTAGGACCACAGTTTTCAGATTATGTCAAGGAATGTGAATAAATCAGACAATTTGAAATGGCTGCTGAGTGCCCATCTTATCAATATGGGACATCTCTTAAACACATTGTGTAGTGCTGTTGTCTGTACCCTGCAGCTGACTGCAGTCACTCTATAATGATGACAATGCAACTCTAAAATTAGAGGCCAAACATTATGAAAGAAAGGCCCATGAATAAGAGAGATGGCCTTACTTGAGTGGCAGGGTAGCACCATCATTTGCAGGCACTTTTGCTGTTAGAGGTAATTTAACAGAGGACTGCCAAACAATTAATTGGTGAGTGAGATCTGACAGTTATTTTCTTTTCTTTAAAACCTACCTTAGTGTGACTTTATTTCCATTTGCATCAATCATGCATATCTCTGTTTAGTGTTTCCTCCTTAACCCCCTACCCATTTTTCAAATGACAGTTCTTTGCTAGCTCTGCAATAAGAGGTGAGCAGCCAATGCTACAGAAACAGGCACAAACCAGATCAAAAAAAGTAATTGTGAAAAAACGTAGTCCTCTTCTATAACTACTCCTGTTCTGTCTTGAAGGCAGTAGGTGCTCACTTCTTCCTGCAGACTCTGTGGCTGGTCACATGCCCCAAGTAAGATTTGCAGTACACTGGTCAGTGGCTCCAACGCATTAGCCATCTTGAAGTTTAGGACCACTGGAATATCATGTAAGTTATAGGTCTGTCTTGATCATTTAGCATAATTTCAAACCGCGTCACATTCATTTCACATTTTTTAATAAGCTTTGCTGGGTGCCTTTTGTAGCTCTGGCTGGAGACTTGTTATTCTTGGTGAAACCACAGGGGAGAAGAAAGCAAATATACACTATGCCCAAAATAACTCTACGTATCAGTGTCATACAGTACTTATAGGAGCCTTAAATGTCACACGGTCAGGCTTTCTAATTTCCCCATCAATCTTCTCATCTCCATCTCCATTTTCATCTTCTACCTTTTTCTACAGGATCCTCAGAAGGTACAACATGGGTTGAACAGTGTAAATACCTTCAGAATTTTGTGGTAGACACTGTGGACTGCCTTGCTTTCAATTCGGGGTAACTTCTATGTATGGAAGCTCAGGAGACCTCTAACACTAATCCAGATGGCAGCCCTACCTCGAAGCTGGGAACCAGGTACGAGTCTCAGCCGGGAACTCAACATCCTATGATTCTGAGCAAATCACTTAATCTCCCTGTGCCTAACAAAATGAATGTGTCCATCTGTAATGCAACTGGTGCTCATGTAAAGCGCTCTGATACCTTTGGGTCGAGTTCGCGCTATATAAAACTCCCCCCCCCAAAAAATTAAGAGGCTATACTGAGAAGGTGAACTTGTCAGAGAAGCTACAAAGATTACAAATGTATGTGGGCACTGCCAGATACACATTGTAAAAATAGTGGGACGGATTCATAAAAGCAGTTATGAGTACAGGGAGAACTACTTCAGAAATGCTCTTTTATATTCCATTACATGCCTTTGTAAATCAGACCCAAAACATCCAATTACCCATTTGTAAAAGTGCAAAGACGGCACTGGCCTGTCTGTTGCACTACATGAATATTTCCAAATATTTCATTTCTATTCCTTTTTGAGAAGTTTTAGGGCCAATTCACATGGGCATGTAAGGGTACCTAAAAGAGCACTGCAGGTGTACTACTTTGGATACTCCCAAATGTTTTCCACAGTGTGCCACACATAAATATAGTCAGGGACACAGTAAACAGAAGGCAACTGCCCTCCTGCAGCATTCACCTCTTAAACAAGTACTTGTTCAGGACACTGATGTACTGGTACATTGACTTTGGAACACATTCAGAAACTAAAGTGTAAAGTAATGTGATGTAAAGTGCATTTTTATAGCGCGGCTACCACTCCAGGGAGTATCTTGGCGCTTAACACCAACCCAGATGAAAAGGGTCAGGGGGAATGAAGGCGAACTAGTAACAATACACTCTACACCAGTGCTCTACACGCGGCATCAGTGAGTGAAAACAACCAGGTTTTGAGCGCTTTCCTGAAATTGCTCTCATTTGACATCAATCGGAGCTGCGGCGGAAGTTTGTTCCAGGCCTTGGCGCCCAGAAGAAAAAGAGATCTCCCACCTTTAGTGGCCCGCTTAAATCTGGGTGTCACTAACAGGTTCTGATTTGCAGACCTCAGACAACGCGTCGGCTGATAGCGCGTAAAGCCATTGGCCAGATATCTAGGCCCTATCTGTTGGAAGGCTCGAAATGTAATCAGAAGAATCTTAAACAGGATCCGTTTACAGATCGGTACCAATGAAGAGCCCTAAGCGCGGCCGAGGCAGATGACTTACGAGGCCAGCGTAACACCAAACGGGCAGTTGCGTGCTGGACCATCTGCAGCCTGTGGAGCACGGACTTATTTGCTCCCGCATACAGGCCATTGCAGTAGTCCAGTCTAGATGTAATCAAAGCAACTGCCACCATTTTTCTTGCTGACAAGGGAAGCAGATCAAAAAACTTCCTCAGAGATCTAATGATATGAAAACACGTACCAGCCACGGCCACCGCTTGTTGTTTAAAGGACAACTGGTCGTCGAATTTGATGCCCAAGTTTCGGGCAGAAGAGATAGTGTTTGGAGGGGCTTCAGCATCATCAGGCCACCAGTCTTTCGGGGAGAACAGATTTTGAGAGCCGAACGGCAAAATTTCCGTCTTACCGGAATTACATTTGAGGTGATTGTTAGTCATCCACTCAAATGTGGCCGTAAGGCAGTTTTTCAAATTCTCCTCGGCCCCAGGCAGTTACCTATCCAGGACCAGGATGAGCTGAGTGTCATCAGCGTAAGATATTGTGCTAATCTGGTAACTAGCAATTAGCTCAATCAGGGGTACCATGTACAGATTAAAAAGTACCGGGCTCAAGCTCGAGCCCTGAGGGACCCCTGAGCTGACGACTTTAGCTTCAGATTGATACTGGCCAAGTACCGTAATTTGGCGCCTGTTGCTCAGAAAATTTCGAAGCCACACCAATACCACCCCTCCTATACCTGCGTTGGCTAAACGGTCCACTAAGATGGTGTGTGAGACCGTATCGAAGGCCGCCGATAGATCGAGTAAAATCAAGATGGCCTTCTTACCCTGGTCCACCGCCAATCGTAGGGTCTCAACCGTTATCAGCAAAGCTGATTCGGTAGAATGTTTTGAACGAAACCCTGATTGGTTAGGGTGCAGGATATCATTCTCCTCTAGAAAATTTGTAAGCTGGTTATTAACAAATTTTTCTGTCAGTTTGAACACCAAAGGGAGCAGGGAGATAGGGCGCAGGTTGGAGAGGGTGGACGGGTCAGGGATAACCTTTTTCTGAAGGGGCTTGACTGCAGCAAGCTTCCAGTCACTGGGAATTTCTGCCGTGGCCAAGGACGAATTGATGATGCTGTTGATGATGGGATTAGCCACCTCCACTAAGGCCTGTATGACTGAAGGTGGACATGGATCAAAAGGGGATCCAGATTTACTTACTAAAATGGCTTTATTAGTGTCATCCAAGGAAATAGGGGCAAATACATTCAGACTTGAAGGGCTTATTGTGGTCTTAACCGCCTCCATGTTTCCAAGGAGCGGAGACACAGGTGGAAAAACCTTCACAATGTCCAAGATCTTATTTTCAAAATAGTTGGCAATGGCATTACATAGAGATAGGGACGGGGGAATTTCCTGTAGAAGGGCTGGAGGATTAATATAGTGATTCACTATCTTAAAAATTTCCTTTTGGCCATTCCCAGAGATAGTTATCGCATGCAGGTAATAAGCCTTTTTTGCTAGCTTAATTGTTGGATGATATCGTCTTCTGGCGAGTAAATAGACATCACGGGCGGCCCCTCGTAATTCCTACGCCACCTACGCTCCAGAGATCTCACTTCCACTAGCTCTTTCTTTAGAGTTAGAGAAAACCACGGGGCACTCTTTTTGCGTTTTGGACCACCTACATTTTTCTTACGAGTTGGGACTAGGAGAGTTCCAACTGTCGTTATCCAATTACAGAATTGCTGATAATCAGTAGAAGTATGGCCCGTTGGAGTGGGCTTACTTTCTTTTAGGGTCTCTACCAGATCTGGCCTAGTGGAGAGGTTCCTCCACTCTGGTTTAATTAGTGCGTCTATTTTATTCCTATTATTTGCAGGAACATTACGCTTCAGCAAGATGTCAAACTAAATTAAGTAGTGATCAGTCCAAATCTGAGGGCAAGGAGATGTAACTACTAGCCTTTCTGAATTGGAACAGATACAATCCAAAACATGTCCTGCTGTGTGAGTGGGTTCTAGAGTAAGAAGGGTAAGGCCTAGGACATTGATAGTGTACATTTAAAGTGCACATGCTGTTTTGCATAATGCCAACCCTTAATATATGCAGATTCATTGTACCAATTGTTGTTAGCTCCTTCAATTTCCAGCCAATTCTTGTGAGGAGGAAAAATGTCATGTACTTTTCTGTTTATATTGAAAATAGCAAATTCCTTTTTATATCTATGTGCTTAGAGCACACTAAAGCCTTAGCATTATGGCACATTTAGAAATATTCTAAATGCATTGGCATTTTTTCCCATTTTGCGCAATGCACATTTAGCTCAACTCTTCTAGTAAGTGTTTTTAGGTCAAAGTCTACAGCTCAGCTGTCTGGTTGCAAAGCCATACCAGCAAAATGCTGGAAGCTGAACTAACAATGCATTCCTCCAATTGCTTACCTTTGGCTGTTGTACTCACATTTGCATGCTTTCTGGTTGCTGGCTCTATTTGTTTTAGGCGGTCCAACTTGAATTAGTCCCTTCTGTGGGGCATAACCTTTTAACTGAATATACAACGTTACAACGCAAACAATTACAAAGCATGCTTTTACAACTCGGGGGCATATCAACCAGGGCCTTATCTCTGCTTTTTAGGCTTTAAAAGCCAAAAAAGTGGAGATAAAACTATCGCCCTATTTACAAGTGGGTGCTAACATGCAGTAGCGCATGTTAGCACCCGTTTTCCCGACGTCTCGCTTTGCATCTATAATGAGATGCAAAGTGGGCGTCACTGGTCAGTACTGCTTGTAAATTATCACTGATGTGCACATCGCGATATTTACAAGGAGGCCCACGCATTTTAGCAGACGTTAGTTTTTGGCGAAAACACCGGTTTTCGCCAAAAACTAACCTCTGCTAAAATGCTGACTTACCTATACTTTACATTGTGAGTGGATTATGCTGATACGACCACAGGGTCATATCAGCAAGGTTATCACCGTTTTTGTCAGGAATCATCGTGGTTGCGCCTGCCTAACTATATAAACTACATATCCCATGAGCCTTAGCAACAAGGAAGTATATTATGAATCAGCGCGATTGGCTGTTGCGCGTAATTCTTCTTCCTGGTTGCAGTTGCCGGCAGTGGTTCGTGCGATAAGGCGTTTTTCCCCTGTTTGGATCTTTGCTGGGAGGTTCGTGGTGATTGCACGCCTGCCTGGGAGTCCGGTAAGGTTTTCCGTGGTTGGGGGTTGGAGCAAAAGCCCCCAGAGACTTCTATTTGGATTGTCATGTTGTTGTTCTTACGGAGCGCGGAGTGTTGACTAACTCGCGCTGCCGTCTCTTCTCAGAGGATTCTGCTCTGCGGAACACAGAGGTGGCTGCCTCGTGCTACCGTTGATAGTACAGTGTTATGAGTGGTGTTTAGCAGCAGAGCGTGGTGGTGGGGGCACTACACGTTTCTGTTTGCAGGATCTGGCACCGTTTGTAGGATTCAAGCTCTGGAGCGGTAGTGGTGGTCGCAACCACCCGTTACCGGTATTTACTTTCTTGTTTATCATTTTGGGGATTTCATATGAGCGGAGCACGGTGGTGGTCACAACCACGTGCTACCGTATCTTGAATACTGAATACTATTTTTGAATATGGTGATAAAATAGCGGAATGTAGTGGTGGTCGCAACAACACGCTTCCGTTTATTTTCCTTATTCATTTATTTGTGTATGTACATTCAGACTTCTCTTATCTTTGGTTCACCTAGGGAAACGCTTAGGATTGAAGTTAGTTCCTTGCTCCTGGATTTCTTGTAGGATTGGGAATAAGAGAAGTACTGTATCGCGGTCTTTAACTATATCTTATTACCTGATGGTGCGTTCATTGATCAATTCCTTTATAAATTCAGTTTCTTGCACAATTCATAAGTCGCAACTATTTACACGATGTGTTTGTTTTCAGGGGCCTGGATGTAGAAGACAAGCAGGTTGAACTCAGAATGAATGGCTTTGTTTTCTATCAGGTATTCAGGGTTTAGTGAGAATTCTTGAGTGTAGTCATTATTCTTGGTTATGTTTATACATTTATGTTGTTTTGTCATTTCAGGTCCTTTTCCCTGCTGACCCTTTCCCTTTCCTATCTCTCGCCTGATAGTCCGAGCACCCTGTGTTATATATTCAGGGTGTTGGTAACGTCAGGAGGTGGACCTTGTCTTCGTCATCCGGATCCTGCGGAGCAATCCCGACAGTTTTCCATGGAACATCGCTGGAAAACCAGCAATGTTCCATGGAAAACACAGCTATCCCTGGAAAAATGATCGCCATTGCTCTATGCGTTGTTAATACAGCGCTAGCATGACGATATTTTCCAGCGATAGCCGGTAATAAAAAATCTCACGCTAAGCGCAGCCAGCGATAATTATCACTGCCACTTGATAATATGCCCCTCGGTTTTTACATCGCAACTACCATTACATCATATGATTGTACAACGCATGCCATTACAACTCATTTTTAATAAGTACCATTACAACGCATTCCATTACAAAGCATATCATTACAACGCATAATACTTTCTAGGGCAAAAGTAGGGTAAGTGTTGAGGTAAAAATGACTATTCCCACTCCATTGAGTGCAACAGTGTGGTAAGTGTTGGATAGCGTAGGGTTGAAAAGTACTATTCCCATCTACCCCAAAACCCATACCCACCCTAAAAGAAAAAATCACTATTACTTACCTCATAATGCGTTGTAATGGCATGTGTTGTAATGGTATGCGTTGTTATGGCATGTGTTGTAGTGACATGCATTGTAATGGCATGCGATGCAAAGGCCTTTGCGTTGTAACAGCTGCGTTGTAAAAGCAGTGCGAAGTAATGACTGCATTGTAATGGATATTTCTCCTTTAAACGGTACAAAAGGGGGTGGTGATGGACGTCTTCAGCCCGGCTTGCTTGAATCCAGTGGTAAAGTGAGCAAGGGACTCACGTCTGAGCATACCCTGCCACACTTATGGTGGCCAAAAGCGGTACAAAAGGGGGTGGTGATGGACGGAGCATCTGAATCAATCAAACACTCACACCCAGTCAAAAGATCTGGGTTTAATCCATCACCGTTCTTTAACCCACTCTGCCACCCCAGTTCAGACATGGCTATATGCAAATCAGTCTGACCCTGTGCCTCATGGGAACAGTCCAGCCCGAACTGCCAAGCCATGTCTTCCCTGGACCGGAAACAAGCTTCCGAGGACCGGTTTCTGGCATTCCAGCCGTCTTCAGCCTAGCTTGCTTCAATCCCCTTTTGTATCACTTTGTTCGCCCTAAGTGTGGCAGGGTATGCTCAGACGTGAGTCCCTTGCTCACTTGGCCACTGGATTCAAGATAGCCTGGCTGATGAGGCACATTTTTATGCCTAAAAGTGTATGCTTTGTTTAGAGGTCACTTTTCACAGGACCTGCTTCACTAGCTGCCACAGCATGCCTTCCACTGGGATGAGAGAAGCTATCATTTCGTTTTTACAACTGCTAAGATTTGTAGGTCAATTAGCCCGTGAAGAGAGCCTGGTGTTATCTTTGTAGCATGCCAGCAAACGTCCCTAGTCCATTTGCTGCTTGACCAGGGGCCTGAATTATAAAATATATAAATTGTCAAGATGTTTTCTCTTTCTACTTCTGTCTGCTTTTATAGTTCTTAATGCTGGTGATGAAATGTGTTCCTCTGACACGAAAGAAAGCACATGAGCACACGTTTTTATTTCTTTGGGAAGTCTACCAATACTTTTCAGTGATTAATAGTTCAATTTAGTTTTCTATGTGGATGCCTTTCTGTTGGAGGCTTATGAGGTGTGTGCAAGCGCTCCATTGATCTCTGAGAATGTGCTTTTCTCTATGTACAAATCTTTAGCATAAGTTGGATAACTCAGTTACTTTAATTTATTGTTTGGCAATTTAATATGCTGAGTGTTGCTCTCTGCCTTTATTACAATAATCATATAAATGCAAATTATTTTGTTTTCAGAATGCTAGCTTTTTCCTAGCACACAAAATCTTGCATGTGTACTTTTGTGTAAGAAAAACATTACAAAAAATGCATTGCTCCTATTTGGCATTGGACCCATCATGTAAGGGAGGTCATGTGCTGTTTTTTCAAAAGCCCCTTCTGAATAAACCCCATGAATTGGATTATTATGAAGCATTTATAAAATAGTGCATGGTGTAGCCCGCTGGTGATGGAGCCTGCAGTAAAGTAAATAGAAACTCAAGGGTTACATCCACCTCTTGTTTCTTTAAATGTTTAGTAGGTTGTATGTATTCACCATACATGTCTTTACCATACAGATGCCTTTACCACTCAAGGTAAGTATATTTAAGGTCATTTCATGTTAATCTTAAATGTATTTTTTATTGGGGGGATTCCCCAACCCCCCATTTGTAATTTTACTCCTACCCTACCTTTACCACTACCCATACCCATAACTCTAAACTGATCTTTACTACCCTTCACCAATACCCACCACAAACCCTAAAATTATCCTTACAACCCTCTACCACTACCCACCCCATACCCTAAAATTTCCCTTACCAAAATTCTAAAATTAGCCTTTCCGCCCTTTAACACCGCCCATCCCTAAACCCTAAACTTACACTTACTACCCATTACCTCTAGTCACCCCTAAATACTGGTGACCTGTGCACATAATGGCATCAGGTAAAGAGATTCTGCAGCTCTTCATTTGTGATTCCTGGGTGTAAAAGTATTGTGGAAGTCATTGTACCCGGATACCTACATAGAAGTTGGGACGCATTTGGCTAGTTCCTCACTAAATGGAGGGTACTTACCTGATTCTCTTTAACTGATAACATACCAAGCATAGATCACCAATACTTACCTCAAGACTTGTGAGGGTGTCATCCCTGTGTTTGCCTTGATGAAAACCCGACTACAAATAAAGCGTCGACACCTACTTGCTCAAATGCTTGATTTTTTGCTATTGCAAATGGACTCAACATTGAGTTAACTGTTTGCCTATGAACATTTAGGGGCCAATTCCGATTCGGTAATATCCCTTACAAATAGCCGTACGGAGCATATTTCCCGTTCGAATCGTACCCTTAAACGTACGATGAAGTACGATTTGGACCCAAAGCACATCTCCGTACGAATCGTACGAAAGACCATACGACTTAAAAATGCGTACAAATCGCATTCGGAACACGCAGTACACGACGTTGGTACGGATTGAAGCAGCATTTTCCGACCCAGCAAGTACGATTCGTCTCGTCAACACTCCGTACGACTCTTTTTTCACGGGGGCTCAAAACATCCAGAAAAGCAGATTTTGACTTGACCGTGTACGAAACGGACCCCCCCCAGGGTACGGTGTGTACACTCCATGATTGCAGGGGTACGGTGCATAGGGGTACGGTGCGTAGGGGTATGGTGCGTAGGTGTACGGTGCATAGGGGTACGGTGCATAGGGGTACGGTGCATAGGGGTACGGTGTGTAGAGGTACGGTGCAAGGGGTACTGGGCGTAGGGGTACGGTGCCTACACCCCATGATTGCAGGGGTACAGTGCGTACACCCCATGATTGCAGGGGTACGGTGCGTATGTGATTGTGTGGCTCTCTGTACGAATTGGTCATACGTGACGTTTTCCGTACAAATCACGTTCTCATTCCCCGTCCGGATCATACTTGTCGGGTCATACAGCATGTTTACGTTTCGTACAGTTCACTTTGAGGGTCCGTATCGTACGGATTTTCCCTTGCTTTTCGTACGGTTCAAAACAATTCGGTTGTATATTTTTCATACGAATCGTACTACGCGATTCAGACGGAATTGTACGATTCGTACGGAAAGGGCTACGGATTCGATTTGTCGTACGGATTAGTTTACCGAATCGGAATCGGCCCCTTAGTGTGCATTATTTATCGACAAGTTTTTGTGTTTTTGTTGCTATATGTCTGTATTATACCATGTCAGCTTCACAAGCACCGAACCACCATAGTTCAACCTTAGGAGCACGATATGTTCTGTTAATGAAAATAGATTATTTACCACTTGATAATTGTGTGCCTTTCTTTCCGTTCTCTGATTTTTTTCTCATTAATTGGGCACCAAGAGGACTACTTTTAGCCTTTTTTCCAGTAATATTTCATTGTATCGAATTATTCCCCAACAGAAGCATCATATGATATATTATCCATATTATATAGTCATAGTCAAGACTACAAGTTCAGAATAATGTTTTTGTGGTATTTTTTGGACAATAAATGCATACTCTGTTAATAGCCCTTTTTATGTTTTTAACAGAGATCTCTATTTAACAGTTGTTATATTGCGTATGACCGCGCTGTAGCCAGTGCTTTGTTGGTTGATTGATATGTATTTTATTTTTGTTACTAGAACTATATCTATCTATACATCTATATATAGTATAATGAAACATATAAAGTATAATATATATATATATATATACACACATATAATATATACACACACGCATAAGATGTATATATTTGGGACCTATTGTACACTGGAAGATGGAGACAAAATAGAAAAATGTTGGGAAATTTATAAATGATAATTTGACAATAAGAAAATAAACTGAACCCATAATGTTAATTTGGCCAGTAGGGCTTGAGTAGATTCATCCCGGGGGAAATTAAGATAGTATACTATTGTCACCTGCAAGAACATTAAGGGGACAGCCACATTACATACAAAGCTGTACAATTTTTATTAAAACAGTGAGTGATCGTTTTATGCTGTTCAACATGAATAATAACTTGGCCAGAGATACGTTTTAAGTTTTACTTTTAGTTAACCTTAGCTTCTTAATGTTTGTACTTCTTGAACTAAAATGTAGCTATAGCTGCTCTTTCGGTGTGCTTTGTTACACACCTGAAATGGTTACATTTAGGTCAGGCCTTCCAGGAAGCACCTGTTGCCTGGTTGCAAAAGACATGTTGTGGGCTTACCAAGAACACACATGGGCTTGGAGCTCACACATTGCTTACCCTTAGTTTCTTTTCTGTCACTCTCCTTTGCCTGCTTCTTATTAGATTTGTTTTTGCCAGTCTTGTGTTTGTCCCTGACATGAAGAACTGGCCTCTGTGCTTCCTCTGCTTTCTTTTCGAGAACACCCTTTTTCTATTTTGTTTAAGCACTTCATGAGAGTGCATTTGAATTCCAGCCATGCCCCTGGTGTGCTTTCATCCCCCCTCGCTCTCTCTGTATATGTGCCTCTCTCCCACACCCCTACTTGTATTGTGCTCTTGCTCTTCTGCTCCCCGCACTCCACAATATTCTCTCTTTTACTATATGCTTCTGCCCCCACACTCCACTTTGCTCTCTTTCACTGTGTGCTTCTGCACCCCCCCACCACGTTGCTTTCTTTGCCCATGTACTCTCTGACTTTTTGCTTCTCCCTACCCGCTGTGTTGCTTCACCCCCACCCACACCTGCAACCAGCTCATCCATTGTGAATGAAACCAGGACTTGTCAAGCGCATGACCACTCAAACCTAGTATGTATTTTCTTTTTTTAAATAATGACTTCGTACTCCATTTTATATCAGAGCTTTTGTGCTACATTTTCAAAAATTACTGATCCGCCTTGGATCTGTAAATAAAAAGATGAAACGGTGCCCTTTGTGAGTGTGTGTATGTGTGTTGAATGCATGTGCGTGCCTACACAATGATGTGACAGTCTCTTTATCAGGTCTTTTTTTGCCCTGGTACCTAGCAGCCGCGATGCTATGCAACATAGCTAAAAACATTAACAAAGCCGATAGGCCTCATAAGCAAGAACTATTGGCATTGCCAATGGTTGTTATTCTAGCTTACCATATTTGTTGTCAGATTCTTCCTATGAGAAGAGCCCAGCATAAGGTCATTACTGTCTATCTGTAGTCTCACTTGTACCAGGGGTTCTTTCCTCCATCCAATGCATGGAGACAAAGTGCATAAATGTAGCACCGAATGTAAGGAATTTAGCTTTACATGCTCCAACTGACCATGGGGCGAAGATCCTGGCAGTTGAAATAGCAATTTGCTCTTAAAACATTTTAATCCTTGCTGGATATTTTTTTATTAAGCATATTTTAGACTTCTATAAGCATCTGTGCGTGTCTGTTTCTCTTATACATGTTAGACAAGTATTCCTGGGTGGGGAAATGAGAGTGTGAAAATCCCGCCTAGTGGTAATTACGAATGACCCAACTTTGTAGCTGTTTAGTACATTGTTTCATTTTTTTTTACATTTTTTTGTTTTTAGTAGAGATAAATTCAAGCAGTTGATGATCATTTTTTGTTAGACCTGGCATCTTTTGGCGAGGTTTCCCCTGTCTTTTTGCTTTGACCTCCTATTTTTCACTGTGGGCTGAACTTCGTTTTTGCTGTGTTACGAATCTGGATGCTTTACCATAGCTGACTAGTGCTCTGTGTCTAAAATGTAATGGCATTTGGTTTCTCCATGATTGGCATATTTAATTTACTCATAAGTCCCTAGTACAGGGCCTGTAAATCAAATACTACTAGTGGGCCAGCAGCCCTGATTCTGCCACCCACATGAATAGACCTTCAAACCTGTCTCAGACATGCTACTGCAGAGCCCGTGTGTGCAGTTTTAAATCACCAAGTCCACTTGGCAAGTTCACCTACTTGCCAGGCCCAACCCTTCCCTTTTACTGCATGTAAGTCACCCCTAAGGTAGGCCTTAGGTAGCCCCATGGGCAGGGTGAATGTGTTTCATGTCCTTGTAGTGACAAACTGCTAAACTTGTTTTTCACTAAAGCAAGGCCTAGCTCTCCCATAGGTTAGCATTGGAGCTGCCTTGTAACACTTTACAAGTGTATCTTCCAATTGTGAGCAGATAGAAAATTGCAGATTGGTGTCTCTGGACTCACAATTTAAAAATCCCTAGAATACATCTATGGGTTAGATGACAGTTGGGCTTGGTGAATTCACTCTAGACAGTCACACAAAGGGAGCTGAGATGTGCTCTGCATATCCTGATGGCCCATCACTAGGCTGATATGTCTTCCTTAGCTATAGGGGTGGGAGGAGTTTACACTTGCACCTGAATAGGGCTGTGCCTGTCTCCACACAAAGATCTGTATACCCCATGTAGTGCGACTGGAGCAAGGGCCAGGAAGGCCAGCATCTTGTGCACTACAAATACTTTTCTTTGAAGTCCCCCTACTTTAATGGCTAAAATGGGTATAATTACTGGACCTCTGACATCAAATACTCAGAACACTCCTGGACTGGGGACATTCTGTCAGGAAGGAGACATGCTGTGCTGCCAGGAGGGACAGACACTTTCCTGTTTGCTTTGCTGTGTTGACCTGCTGCTTGCTGCTTCTTGCCTAAGAGTGAGAGGATTGGACTTTACTCTCTGCAGTCTGCTTTCTAAAGGTTCTCCAAGAGCTTGACTGAGCTTGCCTCCTGTTGCTGAAATCTTAGGGACATCAGAGACTTCACCTGCATCATGTAACCAACACCTGGGCTTCTCTGCTGTGAGTCCTGACCTGCCAAGTGGTGCCCAACCCAGTCCTGGGCCCCTGGAGATGAATTTGGGACAACACACCAAGAGCATTGACACCTCGAAGCCGAGCGTCAGTCAGAATTGGTTCCTTCTGAGAAATCAATGCATCGACAATGCCTGCACCAAAGCTGTGGAAACTGCCCGCTGGGTGTGTAACGTCTGACCTCGACTTCAATACAGCCTTACCATGCCGCTGCGCCTCTGAAGAACTGCGGCAGCATGAGCCTGGACATCACGCCACTAACATCCATGGTGCCCCGTCCCGACTCTGCCACATCCCTGACCCTGTATGACTGCTGATCAACGCAGCGCCTTGGGCCTCGTGGTTTGACTTCGATGCAGAGGAATCAACACTCCTCGCTCTCAACATCAAGGTCGCTTCAGCTCCACATCATCTTCCGGAACCCAGGTCGCACCCACAACCTACACATTACCTCCTCTGTGCAACGCATTGCCCTGGAGTGGGAAAAGCTTCAATGACCCTGCACCTTCTTAAGGAACCGACGCCTCACCTGCAACAGCAATGCCTCACCTGCACTACACAATGCCTCGTCTTGCTTTCTGACACCGTGTTTTAGGTTTTTGACTCCACCAGGTACTGGAGTGCGACCAGATAGCCCCGGTTGGAGCTATAGACTTCTATGCACTGCAATTTTGCTTTAATCTTTAAAAGTTCATATCTTGACTTCAGTCAATAATAAATCTTTATTTGGCTTAACCAGCCATAAAAGAATACAAAAGGGCATACAATGTATCAGGAACAACAGCATTGAATTCCAGCCTAGGCCAAATGACCCTGCACTATTGTTACATTCTTTACTAAAATTCGTTCGATGAGACAAACTTAATGGCTACAACTGCCAATATACAATAATTTAACAGACACTTAAAAACATCACAAAGGAGAACTGTGAGCCATGAGAATTCTTAAGTTAAGGTGCTTTTCTAGTGACATTTATGTCAGCTGTATACACCTCCAGAATTTCCAAGTTAATTGAAATCCTTACCCTTCAAATATACACATTACTTAAAAACAACAAAAACATCCTAATATCAATTCAGGACATCATTAAGAGTTCCAAAAGCATTTTCACAACATATAAACAGTTAGAACAATGTATTACAAGACTTTAATAAAAGACCAGGGACATGCAACTCTTTGGATACAGTGATTTCGGTGAGAACCCTCAGACTATTATTACTCATATCTTTTTCTAAGGGCCAGAGAAACTTTCATGTAGTTGGCTACTGCAATACAAATATCAGGGGTAGCCAGTGAGTGCAAGAATTTAAAACCATCGGTATATGTGCAAGGGCGAACTTTCTTTAACAGTGGGATTAAAAATGTACTCCTTGGCGTTATATATAAAGTGCAGAATAAAATAAAGTGCAAAGTGCTTTGGCTTGTCAAATTATCACAGGAACAGGGTGAGAGATCATTCACCCAACCACTCTGGCGTGGGAGCGCCAGCGAAAAATACACGTTACCTAACCAAAATCTAGTTAAATACAATCTAATCTACGGATTAGTGGTAAATGTTAAATAATATTGCAATGGGGAAGGGGACAAGTGCAAGAAACTGATCTCATCTTGGGGAGGATAACGCATTTTCCCCTTGAACATAACGCCTCTTTGATAGAGGCTTTAGCGTTTAGTGGGATGCTTTCAGGACTATCATAAAAATGCCCCAGTCCTATTTCCTTATATTTATCATTCACAAAATGAAGCCATGGTATTTTAAGTAAATTGGTCAACTTTTTACAATATTTTATTATTTCTCGAGAGAACGTTAGTCCTTCAGAGAGCCAAACTTTTGCCCATAGGAGTAGAGGTGCACAAGATGTTCTACATACTCTAGCCCCAATTCGTCATGACATAGGTGGTATGGGGCACTATTAGGCTTCATCAAAAACCTTTTTGTGTATTTATTTTCCACTACTTGTAGCTGCCGGCTACTGTGATGCCCCACACCCCTGCACCATATGTTGCAATTGAAAGGCATTTCCCTTTGTAAATAGTAATTAATTCCCTAACAGGCTAATGGACTAATTTGCATGCAAATCGGAATAGCCCATCCACAGCCCTCATTGTATGGTAGGATCTTGCCGTTACTAGTGGGTCCTAATTTAACTTGTTATTAAATAAGTTCCCCAAGTACATAAAATTGTCAACCTTTTCTAATATCTTGTCCCAAGCTACAAACATGTTGGTCTTTGTACACTTTGGGCCGCATACCATAATATAAGATTTAATAAAATTTACTTTAAGATCAAGTGACCCCATACATTCAGTAAAAGTATCCAGGGAATTCTGAAGGCTATTCGCTGTTGTTGCCATTAGCACTGTGTCGTTAGCATAAGATTGCAAAGGCACATATTTGCTGCCAGTCTGCTGAAACATCTACTGTTCTTCAACATGGAGGAAAAGTCAGCACCAAACTGCGTGACACGCTAGGTATGGGAACACATGGAGAGAAATATTGCGTTTCAGTGCGAAATGGTATAGTCGAAAAGCTCTGTTTTTAATATAAAATCAGGGCCTTCGGTGGTCATATGACTGAAAATGAAGATTTGGAAAAATTATTGTCTACGGGTGCTCGTGGGAGACAATTTCTATGGACTGGAATCTAGAGAATGCTAAAGTGAATCTGGCATTTTACTGACCTCTGCTGGTCGTTTTCTATCAAGAAAGTTAAATAGAGGCAGTTGCCAGAAAACGAAAAAAAGAAAGTCCCTCAGCAGAAAGCAGTCTGGTATTTTACTGACCTCTACTGGTCGTTTTCTATCAAGACAGTAAAATAGAGGCAGTTGAACAGAAAAAAAGTCCCTAAGTGGAAGCAGATCTCCAGAGCCCACAAAGTACATACACATATAAGTATATACTAAAGTATATTCAAGAGGTCTTGAATGGTCGACCTAAAAAGGCTACATATGAACTAAAGGAGAGAGAGGAAAAAACAGCCTTACTAATAATTCCTCCTTAAATACAATAGTCACACAATCATAGTTAAGCATCTGAAGTCCCAAGATGTTAGAAGTGTATGTTCAAATCACAACCTATGGTTGTTGGGAAAAACAGCCCTCATACACAATTTGTCATTGGGCTCTACATCCGAACATCAATTCTGTTAGGATGGGCTCAAGTACTCAAATTGGGTGCAGCTCAGGGACGTTACACAGGCCCCCGCAGGTCTGCGGGGGCCCTGAGCTGCAGGAGTCCCCCTCAGCACAGTATCCAGGCCTGAAAACTCCGGTTTAAATCCGGAGCAGGGGCCTCTCCATATACCTTGCAGGGGGCCCTTTCAACTTTCATTACGCCACTGAAGCAGCTAATATTGTGTGAAAGGGATCTAAGGCAACTATGTTCATGGAAATAATTTTATTGTAAAAAACACTGTCAATATGTTATTGCCTTTGGTTATTTTCAGGCAAGTTAAAACATGTATGGATGGGAAAAGGAAAGTAGTATCCCACCTTCCTAGTTCTTAGTCTGCATGTTTCATCCTTTTTAATCACCACTAAAGCCAAGAGTCTTTCATCCGGACTATATAATCCCTATATTTCACATTTTACAAAGGTGTTAATGTATAGTCAATACCTAATAAAATCAACATGTAGAATATTGCACTGAAAAATCAACTGTTCCAGTAGTGTAGTGAGGCGGAAAAGTTAGTACAATAAAATATTTTCATGTCTGATCATCAAACTCACCCTGTACTCATGGGTGAGAGACCACGTAAGAGAGGAGAAATAATATCTCCCTTCAGTTACACAATACATGTAAAAAAAACAGTGAGAGATACATCTGTGGTTGTCAAAGCATGGCCTATATATTATGTGCTTTGGAGGGCCCCTTACTTACTTCATTAAGACATTGATCTCTCAATCTTTTATGTCTCTCCTTCTCCTATCTGGTAATCAGAGGAGTGGAGAGATGCACCTATGTATCAAGAAGCGTTCCATCTCTGTTATATCGCTTCATGATGTGGGCCACATGGACGAGTGACATAATACGTCATCATGGTGGCATCTAACTGGTTGGGAGACGTACTGTGTCTTTCCAAAGAAGTTTTTGCAAGATCCTCAAAAGTAAGAGTCAATAAAAGTCATGAGTGTTTTGGAGTTGTGGCCCTATTTCTTAGAGAAGAACTATGTTTATATCCCTTTTTCTGCACAATTTAAACTTTGAAACCCACCTACGTGAATATGTGTGAACATACTGTTACTGGGTAAAGCAGGTTTATTTTTAAACAGTTTCCTGGCTAATGGATAAAACTGACTGTAGATTAAAAAAACATTAAAAAACGAAAAATTCTCACTGTGAGGTTCACCTTCAGTGACCCATGCTGAGCCATTGCCAAGTACACAGGCATTTTTGTCTCCTGTAGGTCTCCATATTACAATCTCATTGGGGCCTGAGGAGTTGGAAGAACAAGGGATGGGGAAGAAAGGGCGGAGAAGTGGAAGAACATGATGTTTATTCAAATTTAGTGGAATTTATCTGATTCCACAGGATCTCATCATTTGCCCTTTGTATGTAGGTTTTGTGACAAAAACGACATCTTTGTTCCGTATCTATGTGATTGGCTTTGGGTTTGAGGTGTTTTACCGGAATCCAAGGTTTGTCAATGAGTAGCCAATGCAATTCCTATTCTGTACGTACCTTTTCTAAGAAGTGACAAGTGAGGGGTCATGCTTTATAAACACCTTGGGCTAGATGTACGGCCCACCAATTTGCGACTTGCAAATTTTGGGATGCATAACAGTGTCTGAGATACTTTTCGTGATTCCCAATTGGGGTCGCAAATTGCATGCCTCATGCATATTAACGAAGCTGTCGCAATTTGCGACCCCATTGGAAATGGCTGGCAACCCCAGGGATGGTGGCCTGCTCGGGTCAGCAGACCACCATGTTTGGGACTGCTTTTAAATGAAGCAGTTTTTTTAAAATGCAGGAAAACGGGATGCATTAAAAAAATAAAAATGAAACTTTACAGTTTCATTTTCTAAGGGCAGGCAGTGGTCCCTGGGACCACTGCCTGCCCTTAAAAAATATTTTGAGAGCCACTCACAAAGGGGAAGGAGCTGCCCTATGATGAAGGATGACACCCCCGGGGTGTGTGAGGGCCCTTGCTCCTTATTGGCGCTATCCCTGGACTACTACTACACTACCCTGTTCCTCCTAGCACCTATCTACAAGTGACTTGGTCTGACATCTTGTCACTCCCCGCCCCCCTCACAGCCCCTCGGCTCCCTCTAACCCCTTAGAAACAGCATACTCTTTGTCTTCAGTTACTGTTTGGGCCCGTATGCTGGACCTACCAAGCCCTCTGTCCCTCCCTGTGATTTTGTATACAATATGATTGGATGTCAGGGGTGGATGGTTTTGTTGAACATTTTGGGAGGATAAAGAAGTAAGGGATTCTGGATTTCTCTGTATCAAAAATGTTACCTCTCCTTTCCAAATTCGCATGTTACCTGCTGCTTCTTCTATCTTGTTTTTATTCTCCATTTTCAAGGTCTTTATTGGATCATGGGTCACACTTTTGTAATTTCTAGAGCCTCCTAATAGTCTATGGTATTTCTGTGTCCATCCTGTTTTGAAATGAATCACTGTAGGTTTGCCCTTATCATCCAGTTGTATAGTAGTGTCTTGGTTTGATTTCAATTGCTGTGAAGCTTGTTTTTCACTCCTAGAAATGTTAGAGAAAGGGAAATCTTTTTTTCTGTTACAATAGTTCAGTTTCATGGACTATTGCCTATTCAAATGATATGACCTGTAGTCGGATATTGTTTGGTGGTGGATTAAAGATTCTCTTTCTCTTAAGACCTGTTCTGCTCGGTTGTGTAACTTCAATGTCATTGTTTGCAAAAAAATACTTTCAGTTTTACTTGTCTATAGCACTTTTTCCTAACTTTTGGTCACGTAGAACCCTGGGGGTCCGTCGCAAAACCTACTCAGGGGGTCCGTCACTGCTTAGAAAATTAAATAATAGTAACAGATTGAAAATAAATATATAAATAAGGAAGCAGAATTTCAATTTTTAAATATTCTTTTAAGTGTGAAAGAATTTGAAAGTGGAGGCTAAAAATTAAGTTGGGTGCCTCAGATAGATTCTGGTGGCATGGCAAGTACATCAAATAGAATATAGTATGGACAATGGGTGGTCTAGATTGAAATTAGAAAAGCTCCACCCTTCCCACTAAAATTGACATTTTAATTTTTTATATTTGTTTATGAATTGAGTATATTTCATCATTTGTATATTTGATTGACTAATGCCTACTGCTACATTTGTGTGTAATGTTTTGAGGTAAAAATCAACAAAACTGCTTAGGATAGAGTCACAGGCTTCCATTTATGTCTCAGTAGGCGGTCTCCAGATTGCAATAATGATTCAGTGTGGTGATCCCAGATTCAAGTAATGATTTAGTGGTGAGCTATAGAAGTCAATAGGTTAAGAACCTATGGTCTAAAGAATTCAGCCAGCTTGCATCTTATTATAAACATGTCCAGAGTATTCCTAGAACAAACCCAAGGGAATTATTAAGTAATGTAATGTGTTCCTCTGTGAACTTGAAGGGTGTTAAGTTTACTACTCAGTTGCTGCTTGCTGATCCTGGTTGATTATCCCATGCCATGGTCCTGGTGACAAGGTCCTTTGTTGAGTATTCTCCTTCCTAGGGGATGTCCTGAAAAGGATGTTATGTGAAGTTAGAGGAGAAAATTCTAGGAGGTTCAAATAGTCCAGAATATGCAAAGAAAGATCCCATATGTGGTAGTGGAGGTTACAATGGAGTGGATTGTCAATGAAACCTAGATCTTCCTTTCCAACTAGTCAGACGTCCACTTGTTTGACATATTACAGTACGCATCAGGTGGAGAACTCTGCATATAAAAAGCAAGAACAGGCCTGTCTTTGATTGAGTGGAGTTTTCTGCCCTTAATACGGAGTCTCAGCAGTAGTAAACTTACTATTAAATCATTGGTTTGTGACTAGAGAAAAAGAGCAAACTTACACAAAAGTATAAGTTTACCTTTGTGAATTGGGCACTAAGATCACTGGAATATAAGACACATAAGGTTCATACATCCTGCAAGCATCTGAACCTTAGTAGGTATTAAAAAGGCTGAAATTAGTTAACTAAAATTAGGATTGAGGGAATCTAATGTCCCTTTGCCATTCTGACATTTTTAATCTTGCCTGAAAATAAACCACTAAGCAATATAATGCTGACTGTTTTTTAAGATACTTTTATTTCCAGTAACACAGTTACCTCAACCCCCTTGCACACAATATTAAGAGCTCCTGTTTGAATGGTTGAGCCCATCCCCACTGAGTTGATAATGGGATGTAGAGCTCGATGATGAAGCATGCCACTAATTGTACGTGGGGACTGTTTTTCCAAACAATTATAGTTGCGATTTGCAAGCGCGGCCAGCACAGGTAACAGTGGTGGTGTGGGGCAGGTTTGGGGGGAGGGGGGAGTGGATAAACAACGGGATAGGGAAAGTAAAATAAAAAGATTCATAAAATCACTTCCCTTGAACTCGCCGCATTGCCGACTCGTTGATTCGGAGAGTGCAAGGTAAGTGGTTTTTAATTATTTTTATTTTACTTTCCCTATCCTGTCGTTTGTCCATTCCCCCCACCTGGCCCGCATCACCACTGTTACCTGTGCCGGCCGAGCCTAGTGACTTGAGCATACACTCATAACAATCCTCACCTTGGGGCTTCAGCTGCTTAGTATACTGATGTGTGATAATTTAAAAGGGCTTCTCACTTCTACAGTGAGCCACTTTATAGCAATCAGAATACATAAAATGTGGGCAAATTTTCAAGTATCCATTGCCAGCCAGGCAGCTGCTCGCTGGACTGCTTTGAGAGGAATGAGATGCAATTTGGGAAATCCTTTGGAAAAGGAAATTCCATGGTGCATTCTTCAAAGCACAACAGATTTGATTTCTAATATAAAGTCGGTGCCCAGAAGAAAAAAACTGATTCTGAGAAGAGTCTAAATTGAAATTAATAAACTGTGTGAAATTAGTAACTCACAGGCAAGCTCCGTCTGCAGTTGAAATGAGCACAACAAAGTAACTCTGCCTTTTGCATAAATTGAAAGTAATTGAGACATTGTATGTATTAGAAATTTGACACTGGAGGAAGAAACAGAGAAACATTTGTAGATGGCAAAATTCTCATGACTCATTTCTATGACAACAACCTAGAGATGTGCAAATTTGGTAAAAGTTTCACTCACTTTTTCACAATGACACCTGTCATTATAGGTGTACTAAATGGGGGAGTACTACCATTCCTAAATAAAAAATAGCAGGGCTGCAAATTAAGCTATATAATGTTTAACAGAAGTAAGTGAGCATGGCTATCTGCTGGCATGAGAGGGGTAGTTTCTGAAATGTTTAGTTCTGTGGCGTAATGGCCAGAGCTACCCACCTTGGAGCTGGGGAGCCAGGTTCGCGTCCTGGCGTCAGCTCAACATCCTGTAATTCTGAGTCTATTCCTGAATGTGTCCTTGTGTAACGTAACTGGTGCTCATGTAAAGCACTCCAATACCTTCGGGTCGACTTTGCGCTATATAAAACTGCAAAAAAAACTAAAATATATAAGAATGCATTCCAATGTCCATAGTCGATTACAAGTTACTTGGTTTCGATAATGAACAGTTGCATTTATGCATTTAGCGCCGGGACACCTCCTAGGAGGTAGCTGTTCACGCTCTATAAATTACAGTATTATTATTATTATGCCGGTGAACATAAAGATCGTAGAATAAGAAAAACCTTAGAACCTATACCAATGCTATAATGTCATCAGTGGCTAGAGCAATGTTTTCAGCCTCTTCATAAAACTAATTTTCACAATCTGTTACAGGCATCTACTTTTAGACAGTGGTGGCTCCTCCGCTAAGGCAAAGGAGCGTTGCCTCACTGCTTTTCAGCAGGGAAATAAAGGCAAAATAAAATTATAATAACTCATAATATCATTTTATGTAGTCCTTCTTCTGTCAGCTTTGTGTGAGGGGGCTGTGGAAGAGGAGGAGTGGTAGCACCTTCCTAAGTGGTTAATGACTGTCCAGCCCTCTAGGGCCAGCCAAACAGTCTTGCGCACTTCGCATGTTCTCCACACAGGCTGTATTACAGCCTGCGTGGAGAACATGCCCAGGCTCTCAGTCTGCGTCTGAGTGTTATGATTGGCTGACTGGGAGCCTGGGTGTACTTCCTGTTCAGGCCAGCATGGGAAAACTACAGAGGAGAGACGCGGAGAGGAAGTGGTGAAAAAGTATGGGGCATATTATCAAGTAAGGGTGTTACATTATCGCCGCTTTTATCGGCAGGAAACTGCCGATAAAGCGTCGATAATGGGCTTGATAATATGATCTATGAATTCCAATCGAAGCCAATGTTAGATGTCTTCACATCTAACATGGGCTTCGATTGGCATTCATAGAGCATATTATCAAGTCCATTATCGCCGCTTTATCGGCAGTTTCCTGCCGATAAAAGCGGCGATAATGTAACGCCCTTACTTGATAATATGCCTCTATGTTTTTTATTTTTATTTTATTTTTTAATACCCACTTTCCCTGCGTACTCGCGCCCCCATCACCCTGCCTCCGATCCGTGCTGGCAGCTGCTGCTTTTAGATGCAGTAAAACTAGGACTTTATAAGAATCGTCAGCCAACTAGAGTATAGAGGACTTAATTTCAAGTTGCACAGTACTGGGACAGCAAAATTGCATGAGATTTTGCCATTTCTGTGGAGTAAAACCGTCCCAGTACAGTGCAATTACAAATGAAACCCCATGTAGAGGGGAATTACAATGTGGGTCCGATTATTCCAGCCATAAAACTACAAGAAATCCGCTATTCCAAGGTGGCTTTACAGCATACATTTACACCTACACTTAGTTGGTAGTAAATGGATGCAGGGGTGAGTAGGGTGGAGAGTAAGGGTGGGGTGGAGGGGGAAGCACTGAGGGGAAGGGAACAATGTTTTTAGCAGAGGGAGGCATTGTAGGTTTTAGGACCAAAAAGTCCTCTGCATGGTAACAGGTATGTACCCCTGCTCTGAGTGCCCAACTGTACTGTTTTCTGCATTCATAATGATGATTTTTGTTATCATAGGGAAACGTGGAGCATGCATGTGCGCCATGACATATACCTGTCTCCTGGATTGTGGTCTTGTTGGACCAGGACAAGTGCTGAAAGCGCTATCCTTATAGTGGTGGAAGGTTACTGCGTTCACTATGAGTTAAATAGCACAAGCACAGTGGTGGCAGCATAGCGTGTAGTGAGCAGTAGGAGTGGGCAAGTCCTTTTTGTAGGGCTCGCCTAAGCAGCGTGCATGTGCTGCTCTAGGAGAGGGCCTTTAGCAATTGGTCTTCACTTTTTAAGCACTCGCACTCGTGCTTGTGGCGGCATCCACCTTGCAGGAGCGAGCAGCGGTGCGCTGTTTGTAATTAACGTGGCCGCGCCACTGCTCGCTCCCGCAAGATGGTTGCCTCCACAAGCACGAGTGCAAGTGCTTGAAAAGTGAAATCAGTGGTCTTCCCTCACCTCACGTGAGATTTAGCTTTGTACCTAATTTGTTGACATTTAGATTACTAAATGTTGTAACACCAGCTTCCACACGAGATCATCATGCGTGATTAATAAATGAATCGCATGTATAATCATGCGTGATTAATAAATTAATCTCCCCATGGTCCCCCTGTTTACTAAAAACGGGGTACTAAGGAACATTCTCATGCGCTATAAGAAGGGACCACCCCGTTGAATCTGTTTCGTGTTCTATCTACTCGCCGTTTTTTGTTTCTAATATTCTGTCACTTTCTCCTCTCCCATGTGCCCCCTTTGAGATCCTCCTCTCCTTCCACATTCTGCCAGCACCCTCCTACCCAATAGTCATCCAACACCACATCCACCCCATGCCCACCACCACTACGCCCAAGTCCACCACATCCAACACCACCACCATGTCCACCATCACCACGTCCACCACCACCACCACATCCATCACCACCACCATGTCCACCACCACCACCACGTCCCCCACCACCACGATGTCCACCACATCCAGCACCACCACCACGTCTACCACCACCACATCCACCACATCCACCACCACCACCACGTCCACCACCTCATCCACCACGTCCACCACTGCCTCCAAGTCCACCACCACCACCCCCATGTCCACCACCACCAACATCACCACATCCCCCACCACATCCACCACATCCACCACCACCATATCCACCGCCATGACGTCCACCACCACCACGTCCACCACACACACCACCACCGCCACATCCACCACCACGTCCACCACCACCACCACCACCACCATGGCCACCACCACCACGTCCAACACCACCATGTCCACCACCACCACCACATCCACCACCATGTCCACCACCACCACCACATCCACCACCATGTCCACCAGCATGTCCACCACCAAATGCAATGTCCACCACCACCACGTCCACCACCACATCCACCACCACCACCATATCCACGACCACCACGTCCAGCACCACATCTACCACCACCACCTCCACCACCAAGTCCACCACCAGGTCCACCACCACCACGTCCACCACCACCATGTCCACCACCACGTCCACCACGTCCACCACCTCCACCATGTCTGCCACCACCACATCCACCACCACCACCACCATCACTTCCACCACATCCACCAACACCACAGCATCCACCACCACCACCACGTCCACCACCACGTCTACCAACACAACCATGTCCACCACCACCAGCATGTCCACAACCACACCACATCCACCACCACATACACCACCACTTCCACCACCATCTCCACCACTACATACACCACCACCACGTCCACCACTACCACCCCCACATTCACCACATCCACTACCACCACCACATCCACACCACCATGTCCACCACCACCACATGTCCACCACCACATCCACCACCACCACCATGTCCACCACCACCACCACCATGTCCAACACCACCACGCCCACCACCACCACGTCCACCACCATGTCCACCACCACCACCACACCACGTCCACCACCACCACATCCATCACCACCACATCCACCACCACCACCACCATATCCACCAACATGTCCACCACCACGTCCACCACCACCACGTCCACCACCACCACCATCTCCACCACCACCATGCCCACAACCACCACCACCACATCCACTACCACCACCACCACCACCACATCCACCACCACCACCACCACATCCACCACTACCACCACCACCACTACATCCACCATGTCCACCACCACCACCACATCCGCCACCACGTCCACCACTGCCTCCAAGTCCACCACCACCACCCCCATGTCCACCACCACCAACATCACCACATCCACCACCACATCCACCACGTCCACCACCACCATGTCCACCACCACCATATCCACCACCACCACGTCCACCACGCACACCACCACCACCACATCCACCACCACGTCCATCACCACCACCACCATGGCCACCTCCACCACGTCCACCACCACAGCACCAGCACATCCACCACCAAAAGCCAAGTCCACCACCACCACATCCACCACCACCACATCCACCACCACCACCATATCCACCACCACCATGTCCAGCACCACATCCACCACCACCACCTCGACCACCAAGCCACCACCACATCCACCACCACCAACTCCACCACCACCACCACCTCCACCACGTTCATCACCTCCACCATGTCCGCCACCACCACGTCCACCACCACCACCACGTCCACCACATCCACCAACACCACAGCATTCACCACCACCACCACGTCCACCACCACGTCTACCAACACAACCACGCCCACCACCACAAGCATGTCCACCACCAACACCACATTCACCACCACCACCACATCCACCACCACTTCCACCACCATGTCCACCACCACATCCACCACCACCACATCCACCACATCCACTACCACCACGTCTCCCACAACCACATCCACCACAACATCCACCACCATATCCACCACCACCACCACGTCCACCACTACCATGTCAACCACCACCACCATGTTCACCACCACCATGCCCACCACATCCACCACCACATGTCCACCACCACGTCCACCACCACCACGTCCACCACCACTACGTCCACCACCATGTCCACCATCACCACCATACCACGTCCACCACCACCACATCCACCACCACCACCACCACATCCACCACCATCATATGCACCACCACCACCATGTCCACCACCACCACCATGTCCACCACCACGTCCACAACCACAACCACCACATCCACTACCACCACCACATCCACCACCACCACATTCACCACCACCATATCCACCACTACCACCACCACCACTACATCCACCATGTCCACCACCACATCCACCACCACCACCATGTCCATCACCACATCTACCACTTCCACCACCACGTCCACCACCACCACCACATCCACCACCAGGTCCACCATCACCACCACCACATCCACCACCACCACCACCATGTCCACCCCCCACATCCACCACATCCACCACCACCACGTCCACCACCACATCCACCACCATCACCACCATATCCACCACCACATCCACCACCACCACCACGTCCACCACCACCACCACGTCCACCACCACTACCTCCACCACCACATCCACCACCACCACATCCACCACCATCACGTCCACCACCACATCCACCACCGCATCCACCACCACATCCACCACTACCACATCCACCACCACATCCACCACCTCCACCACCTCCACCACCACCATGTCCACCACCAAGTACACTACCACATCCACCACGTCCACTACATCTACCACGTCCACCACCACATCCACCACTATGTCCACCACATACACCACTACCACCACGTCCACCACCACGTCCACCCCCACCACCGTGTTCACCACCACGTCCAACACCACCACATCCACCACCACCACATCCATCAGCACATCCACCACAACCAAATCCACCACCCCCACCACGTCCACCACCACCACTACCACCCATGACGGGTAAAGTGTCACTGGAGGGCAGAGGTAATAGGAGTGTCAACCCCGGCTGTATATGGGACATTTAAGGATGCATTGGGTGCGAGAAGACGGGAATAGGGGCTAGAAGTAATACACCAGACCCAAGATACATTTTGAAGAGGCGCAATGTCACAGGGGCTCCTGTAAAAGCACTCCCAACATCTCTACCTCACAGTGGCATACCTACATGAGCCACCCACTCAAAACAAGCATTGACATAGCCAATAGGTCTTGCCTTTGGGACCTTTTAAGTGTTTAGCCATGCAACACTTGATGTTGTTGCACCAAGGATATTGTGCTGGATAACTAACCACTTATAAGGTCCCAAAGGCGATACCTATTGGCTATGCCAATGCTTGTTATCCTGTGTCACTGGAGTGAGGCCTAACAGCTTTCTCACCTTTTTAAAGTTCTGCTGATGTGTGCATAACTCTCCCCTTAGCCTACATTGGTTGGATATGAAGTGCTGAGCAGTGCAAAAGTAGTGACTCTGTGCTGTCTAGTCGTGTGCCTGGGAAAGGCACAGTACAGGGATAGAGCAGTGCTGTGCAGTGCATGCATGATGAGTGTGTTTGCAGGGTAGCTGTATACCTGCGAGGGATGCATTTCATGAAGATATAGTGTTGTGCAGCGCATGCATGGTGAAAGCATGCGCTTGATGTAAGTGTGCTTGTGCAAAGTACACTACAGGAAAGGCGAAGTGTTGTGCAGTGGGTGCATGGTGAATATGTGCGCTGGCACTGTGTGTTTCGAATAGCACACGAGGGCACAATACAGAAAGGCTACAGTACTGAGCAGTGCACTCTCAGAGTGAATGTTTGGGCTGAATGTATTCTGTCTACTGCGGCACAATACATGGAGGTAACAGTACTGGATAGCGTGTGTGCTGTGTAGATACACTGAGCGCAAGTATGCCTACAATTATACATTACACGGAGGACCCTAGATTTCATTTTGGAAGCCAAGGCCTGCCTAGTGAAGACAGGAGGAGTAGATGAATCTCCTCAGACAGATTTGTGTATTGCTCCATTCCTGTGAGCTGAGTGGGACAAACTGGAGAGAGAGAGGGCTTGTGGCTGATAACGGAATTATAAAGAGTGGGGCTGGGAGCCCGGGAATAACCTTTTAATGTACATATCACTGTGGCTGACATCCAGGTGTGAACTCTAGCTACTACAGTGGCCTGTGTTGTTGGACTATCGGCTTACATAGTCTCTCCTACTGTGACAGATAGAGGAAGAGAGAGCAAAGCAGGGCACACTTCAAAACAATCATAACCTCAAAATAAAACTTCCACGACCAAGACCGCTAAATTACATTTGGTGTCTGGAAATTGAGTGTAGGAAGGAAGGGTTGAACCCCCCCCCCAAAAAAAAATTGTCCCCGGTCAAGCAGCCAGACGGACTGTGAGAGGAGGGATAGCTCTGCAAGACTAATGGCCAATGCATGTTAGTCTCCCTATTGGGTGAGTGGACATCACCCAGGGAAACTAAGACTAACTGCCATGGAGCCTGGCGCACCAGGGCTTGCCTGTTTGCCAAGACCAGTGTACCCTGTGGGGGAGAGTAGAGCAATGGGGGGAGCAAGGTCCAGTCTGGGGTCTGGTTGAGAGGACTACCAGTGCTAGGTGTGGGGAGATAGCTGTTGCACCAAACGGGTTGTTGCCAAAATACAGAATCAGGCTGGCGACCCTTGGATGTCAGGAAAGAAGATAGCCATGAGCGAAGTGCCACGCAGGGAGAGTTAGGCCGGTATTGCACCACTGCGGGAACCCAGTATGCCAGGAGGGGCAGCAGTGTAAGTGAACAGTGCAAACAAGTGCCAAGATCGTTGCCAGACCTAGCAGCAACCCCCTGTCCCAGTAGGGGCCTTTGTGGTGTGGGCTGCCATGCAGGAAGGGCCAATGCCTTTTGTGAGGTACTGTGGCAACCCCATATGCTAGGAGGGCCTGCTGTTAGTAATTACCTTTGGGAGTTCAGGCTGCCACCCGTGAACTAAAGTGCGACCTGTGTGAGATTAGGCAATGAAGAACTTGCTCCTGAACTGCCCCATGGACTGAGGAGGACAGTGGTGAGTGCATCAACCTCACGGGGACCAGATCGGGAGTGTCAGGGTCACCCCCCACTCTGCTGGTGAAGAGCTCTGAAGTTACCTTGGAGGAGAAGCACCAGAGCACCTCTGATGACTGCAGGAGCCGCCACTCCAGCTCTCAGAGAGCCCGTGCCTATCAGGTGCTGCTGCGCCTCCCGCGTGCAGCTCAACTTGACTAAGCAGGACTGGAGAAACACGAGTGCCTGGGATTGGGGCACCCTCAGAGATGCTGAATGCTTCCTCGCTGCTGAAGTGGGTAAGACTTGATACAGGCCTACAGGGCCTGGAGAACTCACTGATATAGGTGCTGCTGCACCAGAGACCCTTTTGACTACTTCCCAAGAGTAGGAGTGGACTCTTGATTAAGGCCTAGTGAGCATTCCCTGGAGTCGGCTACCAGTGAATGGGGAATAACCGCAAACACATTACGAAGAGTGGCTGAGACCTGCATATGCCAGCGAAATACTAGAGCCTCGACCTCAAGGGGATTGTGTTGTTGCTTATGATTGTCATATCACTACTTTGATTGCATAGAGTTAAAAATAAAAGAATTATTTTTAATATAATTGGAAATTGATCCATAGTAGGTCGGGCCCCGGCACATCAGGAGTAAAAGGGCTCAACCACAACAGTTGGGATCAGTAACCCCTGAATTCCTGTTGCACTCTGAAAGGGGTTCTGACGGTCTGATGATTCCCACCTTAGGAAAAAAGTGGCTTGAGACTTGGGTGCAGCCAGAGTCTTGTGCACTTTTTCTAGAAAGCATTTACAGCCAGAAAAATCAGGGTAATAACGTAACCACTACTAATCAGAAGGAGTGAAACTAATACATGCCGACAACTTTTAATTCCTTTCTAGCTAATATTCAATTTACAGCTCCATGTATGTGTATCTAAGGAGCCTTCAGTATTCCACACTATAGTCTTTCTTCTATTGCAAATAACAGCTCTGTACTGGGTCAGCAAGTCAAACATCATAATATTCAGTCATCTAGGGAACGGGTAGAGTGAGTTGGAACTGGGCCATGCTGTGCTACAGCAGTAGTAAAATGGAACATTGACATTTTACTGCTACCCACAGGCGGCACACATTTACCACTGCAGACATCTATGAACAGGAAGTCAGTGCAGAAACCCCCTTCCTTCTACTCATCTTGTTCAAATTAAGGGCAACATTAGCGTTAATAGAAGATTTAAAGGCCAAGGCCTCGCACTCATTTGTATTAATTGGAAGAAATGATGTGTGCTGCCAGAGTGAGTAAGTAGCCTTCCCAATTCCATAAAAAGTTTACCTTCAACTACCCCATTTTGATTTATTTCAATGTAAATATCAGTTTAACCAGAGCAGTAAAACACAAGTTACATACTATGAAAGATAAGCTAAGTGTACACAGAGAAGGACATGTTTGGGCGCATGGGTGTTTAATACAATTCGGTAGAGCAAAGTTTGCTGTGGTAATAATTGACAGCTGATGTAAGTTGTGAGCACTGGGGTTTGGCTAGGAAAACATGCCAGTATTCACATTTCCACTGAACCATCTATTATTTATGTAAAGTGTTTCTGATACGATTAACTGCATCCTGGGAAGGATTAAAGCAATGTACATTCAATAAAACATAGGTGACAAAAACTATCACAATTCATGCTCATTTTTAGATTTCTCTATCATGACTCCCGACTTCCTTTTTAAATTATCCTTTTTTGTTAGGAACTTGGGGCCTTATTTATAAGGCCTTACGCCGCCATTGTGTCACTTTTTTGTGATGCTGCAGTGATGTAAAAAATGCGTCACACTACGCCCTATTTACAAAGTGACGCATCTAAGCAGATGTGCTAGATTTTGCAATAGAAGGATTTCGTCTTCTTTGTCATACTTTGAGCAGGCAGAGAGAAAATTGAGAACGAAGGAGGAAGAGAAAGATAGGAATACATGACAAAGGGAGAAAGAAGAAATTAAAACTATACAGATAAAGTGATAAGAAGTATAGGGTGTTGGAAGAATGAGACATAGAGTGGAACTAATACTAGCCCACCTCCATATTACCTCCGTATTCAGCAACCCTAGCATTCAGCAGTGCCAGCAACGGACTCCAAAAAAAAACCTAGGACCTCTACCCTCTTTTTTTTCCAAATTAGGCACTGAATTATGCCTTCATTTATATGGGAGTGCCTCATGTATATCAAGACATTCATCTTGACTCAGTGCATGTTCCCACAACAGCACATGCACTGAACCAATACTAGAAAACAGTGTGAAACTACATTTAATGGTGAGAAGGTGGGACTTGTAGTAGTCATTTGGAGGCGACACATAGGAGCCCCAAACACAGTCACTGACAGCACCCAGCATGGACATCCATGCAAACTTTCAAAGCCTGGCCAGAATTCCCTGGCTCAAATCCGGCCAGCACATACTGGCTCTGTAGGAGGAAACCAGGGACCTGCACATAGAAGGGGTGCATGGTGCCTCAGACGAAGATGGGTGCATCAGCACAGGTCAGGTGCATAAACAGGTGGGGTGCAACTACACATTGACAAAGGCCCTTTTTCCCAGACGAGTGAACGTCCACCGAGACACCATAATAGATCAGTGTATGAGATAAATGCTCTGACAGGGTTCAGTGGGGTTCTACAGGGTAGCCTCAAGTATAAAGGTGCTGTAAACATTCTACAAATCCTTGCATCTCAGTGCAATGTATGCATGACTTTATGGATATGGCATTTCTATAGGGCGCACCCACTCAATAGGCAGAGTCGCACTGCACATGATCAATGACAGGTAACAACAAGAGAGTGAGGGATAGTTAAAAGGAACACTCTTGGTCCCCCAGTCACGATAGTATAAACTCCAATAGACAAAGGGGCCCCCTTTGTCTATTGGCTGTTTTGATATCTGCTGGTATCCGCTGGCCGCCCGCAGGGACCATTTGATGAGAGGAAGGTTAGGCGTACGTCGCTTTATCAGAGAATACAAAAGGTTTTTATCTGCGAAGGAAGCCGTAGAATACTCTCCTCTCGATTTTGGGCAAAGAAATATGATACCCCCTCTGCTGTTCATCTTACGATGTACGCCCTAAAGACCATCTGAAATCGGAAGGTTACATCCACATGAGATCGATTCTAAATCACTGGAGGAACCAACGTTTTTAGCAGATTCCGAGTGTATCGAGGCCTGTCAGGGTGGGCGAGCGACAAACTGAGCTACACCCTGTTGGATCCATTAACTGTGGCTGAGATTGGTCACTGATATACATTTTCTATATGTTGTGTCTTTCCCCCTACCTCGGCGTGAGAGCCCTGACGAAGGTGCACCCGTAGATCTGGGCGTTGCACCGAAACGCGCGTTGGCCTTTATTTAACTCTGGATCCTGTGTTATCGATCGAGACTTCCTGGCTGCGTGCCACAAAGGTCCTACAGGGTGCCCTCCTCATGTCACTCTGAGGATTTCGTTGAGGAATGTGTATTAAGTTTGGTATATCTGTGGATGTGTGGGTGTGACTGAATAAGACGAGAGTATGTTTCTGAAAGGTTGGTGTGGGGATACTATATGATGTGTATTTATTGATGTTATGTCTTTGTAATTATTTATTGATGTATAATGTTATTTAATATTCTGAACTAAAAGTATATAAACCAAATAAGGAAAAAATTAAATAAAGACTTTTGTATATTGATATGTGTGATTCATTTCACTCTGTGACCTCTTTTTCACCCCCTGGTGAGCTCCTTGTTGTATATTAAAGTGAGTGCACTCTACTTGAGCCATTGTTTAATTTATTTGGGTGGACTTCTTCCCGTACAGCACGATAGTATAAACAACAGAAGAGTGTAGCTTCTCAGAAGAAAGAGAGAGCGCACATGAAGAATCTGTTTGATTCTTTTAGAAGGCCCTCACTCACCAACCTAGTTGGTGACATGCTTCATCATCGGGCCCCACTGGGAGAGGCCGAGTGCCTCCCCAGTGTGCTGTGACGCCAGAGTTACTGCGGAGCTGGAAGATCTTTGGGGTCCGGTTACTGAGGGATCCGCTGAGGTTCCGAGTGGGTGCCTGGCGCTGCCGGTGGTGTGCCATTGCATCACCACCCCCCTACCAAGATCCATGGTGTGGAAACTCTTCACATCAATTGTGCAACCGGGTTTTTCTGGAATAAAGAGTAAGCCCCCACACAACATTCCATTGGTTGCATTTTTTCACACAATTGTTGAATTTTTTACTTTCATGTCCTCAGGTCAGGGTGGGCCTTAGCGTGCCCAAACCGCCGAGGTTTAGTCCACTTTTGTTTTGGTCCTGATGAATGCCTGGTAAATTTACCACCTGGGCAGAAACATGTCGACCCCACCTAATGGGAATTAGTTAAACAATTTATTCAGCTCTTGTTCCCACACCTAGTTATTAACGCGTCTGATTGGCCACTGAATAAACCTTTTTTTGGACACAATTGAGGCATTTAAAAAAAAAAACACATTATTACACCAGCACATATCACCATAAAATTCTCCGCAGTAACTCTGGCGTCGCAGCACACCGGGGAGGCACTTGGCCTCTCCCGGTGGGGCCCGATGATAAAGCATGTCACCAACTAGGTTGGTGAGTGAGGGCCTTCTAAAAGAATCTAACAGATTCTTCATGCTCGCTCTCTCTTTCTTCTGAGAAGCTACACTCTTCTGTTGTTTATACCATGATCAATGACATACATGAAGTCAATAAATAATATGAGAGAAATCTAGTTGTGTACTGTTAATGTGTTGTGATGTAGTGTTCTTTAACCCCTTGCATGCTCGTGACAGAACCATTCCGTCACGAGCCACGGTGGTGCTGTGCTGGTGACGGAATAGTTCTGTCACGGCCCGGCCGCCGCGCCTGCTGATTTCGCGCCTGCGCTGAGCGTTCTATTAGGCGGGTGGGGTCATGACGGAACCATTCCATCACAAGCACAGCGCCACCGCGGCTCGTGACGGAGTGGTTCCATCACGAGCATGGTGGCGCCGCGCGGCCCCCCTTCCCCCTAGCGCCAAGGCGGAATTACCGCCACGGCCAAGGGGTTAAAGAAGTGAGGCTTCAACTCTTTTCTAAATGGGAGCAGCGCTGGGGCAGTCCTGATGGATACGGGGATGTTGTTCCAGAACCTGGGTGCATAAATGCAAAAGGCCTGCTGTCTTGTTTTTTGCTTTTTCACTGAGAACCACCAGAGATGGTGAGCTTGTCTGCAAAATAAGCAGGGGTGCTGTTTGTGATGGCTTTGTAAATGATATAGCTAGTTTCAAAGACCGTGTAGGTCACCAAGAGGCGCTAATGGAGGTGCATCAGGATGGGTGTGATCTGATCAAATTTCTTAAGACCCTAGTTAGAAGTGGGTAGGAGATGTAGACTAACGGCCTGAGCTGCCAACTTTGGAACTAGGGAATCAAGTTTGAGCCCCATTTTCGGCTCAACATCCCATAACGCTGGACAAATCACTTAATATCCTGCGACTAAAAACAAATACAAAAATTAATGAAAGCCGACCTTATGTGCTCATGTAAAGAGCTCTAATACCTTTGGGCCAAGTTCACACTATATAAACCTGCAAATAAAAATAAGAAGTGCTGCGGTGTGTAGGATAACCCTGAGGAGTGCCAGTGTAGAGCCTCAGAGGCCATGGAGTAGGGCATTTAGACAATCTAGATGTGAGAGCATAAGGGCTTGAAAAGATGGTCGAAAGTCACTTTCTGGAAGAAATTGTTTGAACTTCTTTAGAAGAGAAATCTTGTACTTGTCTGTGTCAATGTCACAGGCACACTGGAAATCTCCCTGAAACTTACACACTTTACCCAAGGCTGCAGGTTTTGTGGCCAAATCTGATGTGACTTCCACATCTCGAATCAGACATGTAGAAAAGATAGAATCCGAACATGAAAAGGCATGATTGATGTTGTTTATTTTGTCAAGAATATATGTTTTCAAGTAAAGTACAGTGGTATTTCAACTTCAACTCCATTGCTTTGTTCAGTATAATATTGTCATATCTTATGCAATATAGGGCACTATAGGGGTAGAGTGACGTTCTCTTTGTTTGTCAAAGCTAGCACTGGCTCTTACCTCCAGTAGCGTAGCCACTGTATCATGGGCCCTAGTGCAAGGAAGGAAATGGCTGCTATTTGAATTATAAAATATAACAATAATCAGAGGTCAGTAAGCCACTCAGACATCTGGGCCCCGGTACCACTGCACCTGCTGTGCCAATGGAAGATATGCCCTTGCTTAGTCCACCGAGATTGTACATATCGCATTCACCCCGTCAGCATAGTACATACATGTGCCTTCTTTCCTAGGAGCTAAAGATTTTATCTGGAAGATCCAAGGACAAGGGTCAGTCAGGTCAGCTCCAGGTTTGTCCACGATTTTAACATGAACAGCTCTCGTGATTTGACACAATGGCACATAAAATAGTGAATTTTGAGGCATTTCCAATGTAGAATAATTTGTTTAAGAAAAATACCTTACCCAACCAGGTATCAGGCATAGGTAAGGTGACACTCTCTGGGCCTCTCCTGCCTAATCAGTTTTGACACCACCTGACTTGTACTGGTCTTTCGTAGTTCTCCGACACGCTCGCGTCTTCTCCACACACACAGACAAACACACTTCGAGCACACCACGTTCTCATGTACTTCCACGTGCATTTGAATACACACATCGAGAAAATAAATAGTAATAGGGTTAAATAAAACAAGTTACATATTCTCAGCTAAGTGACGTAGAACATTCCAGACTACCAATGCTCTTCAACCTTCATTCAACTCTGACGCTCGTATTTTGGGCCTCATTATGATTGCGGATAATCCGCATACTCCGGGCCTGCGGAAGCCACCGCCGGCCCGGAGTATGCGGATTATCCGCCGCAGTGAAATAGAAGACCCACCGCCAGATTAGGATGGCGGTGGGAGTGCGGTTGGACCAGCGGCGGACAGCAGGTCCGTCCGCCGCTGATCCGCGGGGTGGGGAGGGCTATTTGGTGACGTGTCTGCAAGACACCGTCAGCCAAATTAGGAATTGCACGGACACATGCTTTTCCGCGGCGGCTTTTCCGCCGTGGAAAAGCATGTGGACTTTGGCTTTTGGGGGCCCGTTGCAGGCCCCCAGGGTGTCGGGGGGTGGGGGGTGCACATGGGGGGTACCTATGGTACCCCCCAACATTTACATGCACAAAGCGGCAGGCACCAATATATAATATATATTGTGCTTGATATATATATAGTGTGTATCTCTTGATCCAGCAGGAGGTAGCAATGTTTATATAGATAGAAGAGGGCCATGGCCTATATGAGAATTTTACTTTCAGAAGGGTCCATAGATAGTCACACACTATATATATATACTCAAAAAGTGCAGTTCATATTTCATCATTGACACCCACAAAATAGGGCTTTGGCGAAGTAAAATGGATTCCACACCGTAGAATAGTTTGGCATTGGGATGCACATAATGTTTTTTGATCAATAAAAGGGGATTGGTATTTGTCATATCATAATTATAAAAATGAGAGAAGAGAAAAAGATATAGTAAGCATTTTATTAAATGTATTTTTACATTTAGTCTGTGATCCACTCATGTCAATAAGAGAGCAATATGTGCTTGTCTTAAATAACTGTGTGAATTTTGTTCATGTAGAAGCACAGGGAGAGCAGAATGTTGATTTGAAGTAAATCATAAATAAAACCCCTTAAACAAAATCATGCATTTCTGGAAAGAGATGCCATTTTCCTAACAGAGCAGAGCTAATTAGAAAATTGCAGAAAATTAAGCAATTGCCTTCATTATTATCTCTCTCAACTAGAGGTCACGTGATACAATTATATATAGTTGGTATGAAACACATAGCGGCCTATTCCGATGTCGGACGGACCTGAGTCCGTCCGACATCGGCCAGGAGCTGTAACCGACCGACCTGCTGTCGTCGGTTACAGCCCTGCTAGTACGATGCGACCGAACAGGGTTCTGTCGCATTCGTATACTTTACAATGCAAGCATGCATTCCATGCGGAATGGATGCCTGCATTGTAGAAAGCAGGGGTGCAGTTCATCCCAGCACCCTGTGGCCGGCACTCCAATGTGCCTGCCACCAGGTGCAGGGATCAACGGAGGGGCATCATAGGTGCCCCCAGGCCGCCAACCGGCGGCCTCACAACCATGGGGGCCCTGCTGCGGGCCCCCAGAGACAGCTTCCGACTGCCTTTTCGTGCCGGACAGACCGGCACGAAAAGGCAGTGAAAAGCTGCCATCCTACTCCCTCGGTCGTAAAGAGGCGACTGGGGGAGTACTGTGGGATTTCCGGACCGCGGACAGGTTCTCCGAGCCTGTCGTCCGCAATCCGTAAATCCAAGTCGGATTCCTTTCCGACCGAGCCCATCGGAATGGCTCTGTTGGAAAGGAATCCGGCTGGCAGTGACCGATTTGGTCGGAAGGAATCCGAACATGGTTCGGAGCCCTTCTGGCCAAAATCGGAATTGGCCCCTTAGTAGAGCAATGTACTCACGAACAGATAAATCTTAAACTGAATGTCTTCTGCTGTTAAACAAAAATCACTTCGGATGGAGCCCTCTTCGCAATGTGTGGGTGTGATTGTGATGCCATAAATATTGTCTATGCACCAAGGCCTTAATGTTTAAGTATTGTCTTCTATGTGACAATCTAAACATGATTTATGGCAATGCCCAAGGCTTTCATATATAGGAGTGTTTTGTGTGTGTGCGTCTGTGTGTGTGTGCGTGCGTGCGTGTGTGTGTGTGTGTGTGTGTGTGTGTGTCACTGATGCAGTGAGGGAATCCACAGTCTTCCATGAAACACGAGAGTATTATTTAGGCCAAAAAGTAAAATGGCCATACATCTTGTATCTATTTTAATATAATAAATTAGCACATATGTTACTTTAAATTGAAGACGTTTCCAAAATGCTTAATATAATGTTTTGCCGTTACATATGAGACCATGAGACCATCAAAGCTGCCAGCAGATATCCATCCTTCCACTTTTTACAAAACATCCATTGGGAAGCAATGTATCATAATGTAAGCGCTGGAAATTGAACTGATAAATAATGCCTCATGTTAAGTATAAGCACATCCATTTTGGAGACAAAGAGGGATATTCTCAAGAACGTGTGATAACCATCGCAAAATTAACTTAACGCAACTTTCAACATCGCAGTCTATCGCGTGAAAATGACGCTGTGTGTTAACTAAGTATTCACAACACGGCGGTACCACGGGATAGTCTCCAGATAACGCGTCAAATTACCGCACTAAAATCAACGCAACGCTGCAAAAATGCAAAACATGAACGCAAAAAAAGTTGCGATGAGGCCAATCGCGATACAGAAATCAGCAAAAACCAGCGACAGGCATGCAATTCACACACGTCAGTTGGGAAAAATCACCATTAAAGTAGAAAAAGAATTAAACAACGAATGCCAAACAGCACCGAAGCACAATGTATGTTGCTGGAGCAAGTACGGAGGACAACCAGAACCCCACAAGCCCCCCAGAGGGCCAGCCTGGGACCTCGGGGGCAGGGAAGAAGCGGTTCAGTCTGCAGGAAAACAGGATCCTGATAATGTGAAGTGAAGTGAAGTGAAGTGAAGGAGTTTTGTAAAGCGCGGCTGCTGCCCGAGGGCGTCCAAGCGCTAAGTAAAGGCAACAGAACTCTGAGGGAAGAAGGGAGAGATCCAGGTGGAGAGCTAATTTCGGAAGAGATATGTTTTTAGCTCTTTACAGAAGGACGAAAGGATAGGGTTGGACCTAAGTGAGAAAGGAAGGGAGTTCCATAATTTAGCAGCGTTGAGCGTGAAGGACCTGCCTCCTGCTCTGGACCTTTTGACTCTGGGAACTGCAGCAAGGAATGCGTTCTTTGAACGAAGTGATTTACCGGGACAGTAGGGAGTGAGAAGTATGTGGTTAATCTCAGGTCTGGCTCAATGGAAGGCATGGTGACCTATGCATAGGGTCTTGAATTTTATTCTATCCCTGACCGGGAGCCAGTGGAGTGACCTGATCCCTGGCTTAGCTGATTCTCTGCGAGGGATCTGGAGCAGCGTGCGAGCTGCACAGTTCTGCGTGTGCTGAAGTTTTTGCAGCACGTACTTAGGGGCTCCCAAGTAAAGGGCATTGTTGAAATCGAGCCGGGACTGGATGAGGCCCTGAATAACAACCTGTTTAGCTTCCAAGGGCAGAATAGGCAGGATTTTTCTCAGCATTCGCAGGTTGCTGCTGTTTTAGTTGCCTGAGTATTAAAGGTGAGGGTTTTGTCCAGCCAGACTCCCAGACTTTTAATGTCCTCCTTCGGGGATGGAGGAGGGCCCAAACTGGGGGGCCATAGCTGGTCGATGGGGGTGAGAATAGGGGGGCCGAGGAGCATTATCTCGGTCTAGTCGCCATTGAGTTTCAATGAGGATGCTGTCATCCATCTCCTGACATCCTCCATGCAAGCTGCTAGGTTGGTCTGGGGGAGCCTGCTGTTCTTCTGTGCCAGAGAGACCACCAGCTGAGTGTCGTCCGCATACGAGATGATCTTGATACCGTATTGTCGGACGACCTCAGCCAGCGGCCTCATGTACACATTGAACAGTGTGGGGCTTAGGGAGGAGCCTTGGGGTACCCCGCAGTTTAGAGGTCTGCTAGTGGAGCAGGAGTCGCCATCGAAGACCTGGAAGGTCCTTCCGCTCAGAAAGGAACCCAACCAGTCAAGAGCGTTTCCTGAGACCCCCAGATCGACTAGTCGAGACAGCAGGGTTTTGTGGCACACCGTGTCAAACGTGGCGCTTAGATCAAGGAGGACCACTGCCACTGACCCCCCTTGATCCAAGATCCTCCTGGATTCCTCCGTCACGGCCAGAAGAGCAGTTTCTGTGCCGTGTTTTGCACGGAATCCTGTTTGGGTGGAGTCCAGTAGAAGATTCTCCTCGAAGAAGTTGGTGAGGTGGAGAATAATATGCTTCTCCAGAATTTTACTTGCCCAAGGCAACAGGGAGATTGGACAGTAGTTGTTGGGGTCTGTAGGGTTGAGGTTGGGTTTCTTAAGCAATGCTCTCACCATTGCCTGTTTCCAGGAGTGAGGAACCACCCCTGTTTGCATGGAGCTATTGAGTAGGTCCCTGAGGGTGGGGAGAATGACTTGGTTAGCCATGTTCATCATCTGAGGGGGCACTGGATCGAGGGGGGAGCCTGATTTTACTTGATGTGCAAGGGATTTGAGTGATTCCAGGTCTAGTGGTGGGAATTCATTCAGGGAAACTCGCGGAGGATGTACTGTAGCGCTTGGGGTGGTGGTATGACAGTGATAGTCTCAGCGCTGGGGGCTGCGAAGGATAGGTATTTTTTATTGATTTTTTTTTTTTTTTTTTTTTAAAGACGTTTATTAAATTTTCAGGTATACACAGCGTCTTGCACACAACCCGGAGGCTGGCCGCTATTTACCATACGTACAGTATCACAACATTAATACAATGTTAACGGCCATCCTCGCCAAGTCGTAAATCTTGTATATATCAGCTGAGTACATTCGGATAGTAGTGTTCACAGACCTAGTCCGTCTTATTTTATATTAAACAACCATAACTTGTCTCTAAGAAAAGTAGGATTAAACCAGTCATTATCAAAATCCTACAGGGTTACACATTACAAACATTTTCAATTGGGTCATATGTACACTATCATACTATGGAAACAGTTCCCATCACAATCCATACCACTAGTCTTGCCTGGCACTCTCTGCGCCTCCCCCCGTCTAGCACGACATACCTCGTAATTGCAACTATGACCCTCCCCTAGGCGCACTCCAAGGCACACAGTCTATAGTGCTTTGTCTTAGACCATTTCTCAGCATATTTATTCCAAGGACATCCCCCTCCGTGCCCCAAAACATATAGAAGGCCATAATATAGGGAAGACACTTTATCACTCCCTCTACGGGTCATCATCAGGTTCTAGCAGGTCCTCCAGGGGCTCACATAAGTTCCCTCGATATTCGTTCCAATTATTCCATATTCTCGACCATTTCTTAGGGCACCCTCTATGCACATATACTGCCTTTTCTGCTACCATTGCTGAGTCCATATCATTACACCACCGAGTACATGAGGGTTTCACACCAGATCCCCATCTCCTAGCAATGTTACGCTTTGCAATGGCCATACCCAGTGTCGCCCAGAGTTGCAATCCCTTGTTCATATCAGTAGGCGACCAAATATTCAGTATACAACACTTAGGTTCATTCTGCAGTACAACCCCCGTCGCCTCCGATATCTCAAACAAAACCTCCTCCCAATATGATTGTATTTTGGGGCAATCCCATAATATATGATAGAAAGTCCCTGGGGATCCACAACCTCTGAGGCAAGTAGGTTCTGGGGTGCGCCCCAGCTTGTGCAGTAGAGTACGTGAATAGTACACTCTATGTAATACCTTTAATTGTACCAGTTTCAGTCGCGAAGGTATGGTGGTCTCTCTGGGCGATGCCAGTGCATGTAACCAGTCCTCATCAGGTATGTCTCCCAGATCCACCTCCCATCGACTGCGGAGGACTACCGTGGGGTCAGGGAGATTATTGACGAGCTTCCGATATGTAAGGGAGATCGCCTTCTTATCTAAGTGGTCAGTGAGGAGTCTATCCTCCAGGGGGGAGGATGCGGCAAGAATTGTACCAGATGGGATGGCCCCCTGCAAGGCATGTTTGATTTGTGCATATCGATAGTGTTCATTTTGTCCCATCCCATACTTCTCTTGTAGGGCTGGGAATGAAATAATCTCCCCCCTTATCCATAGGTCTCCGATTGTCGAGATGCCAATTAGATCCCATTGCCTGAAACCTTTTGAATTCGACAGAGTGCAAGTTTGGGGGTATCCCAGAGTGGTGTGGCTAGCGTAAGGACTCCCTCCCACCCTAGAGCTCTCTGTGCAGTGTGCCAAATCTTGATTGTGTGAGCCGTAGGGCCCGTGAGGGTGTGTCTGCGTTTGTCTGAGTATAGTGCCTTCATAAGTTTGTCTGGGGGTAGGACGGTCCTGTCAAGAGCGTAGGCCGGATCTTGTTGCGGGGCATGTAGCCATTGATTCACCACCATAAGTTGTGATGCCCAGTAGTATAGCTTGATGTTCGGCAAGGCAAAGACCCCATCATACCAACTACGTGACAATTTAGCCTGTGCAATACGGGCTGGTTTACCGTCCCATAAAAGCGCGGCGATCTCAGCATCAATCGACTTCAGATATGTGAGAGGAACCGGAAATGGGGTGTTTTGTAATGCATAGAGGAGTCTAGGAAGTGAGAGCATTTTAAAGAGGGCCGCCCTGCCCAGTAAAGTCAAAGGAAGGGAACGCCAGTGCTTCACATCCGACCTTAGCCTCTGTAGAGGTTTCAGTAGGTTTTCTTCCATAAAGACTGCATCCTGTGGGGTGACGTAGATCCCGAGATATTTAAACCCTCTGGACACCGTTTGCAAGGCGCAGTCATGGGGTAGCATGGGCGTCTCACCGCGCAAGACATACAAGAGCGACTTGGCCCAGTTAATGGTATACCCCGAGACGTCTCCATAGGTCTTAAGTAAGGCCATTAGTGTCGCTAGAGACGGGGTTGGAGACATCAAATACAGCAGCACGTCATCAGCATAGAGGGAGATGCGGTCTTCCCAGCCCTCTCCCCACGAGATGCCTCGGATCTGTGGATCCATACGGATTTTCACCACCAGTGGCTCCAGTATGAGGGCGAATAATAGCGGGGACAGGGGGCATCCCTGTCGGGTGCCGCGACCCAATGTGATCACGCGTGACGTGTGCCCATTCGCAATGATCTGTGCCAAGGGTGCTGTATAAAGGAGCCTAATCCAGCCACAAAATTTAGGGCCAAAGCCCATTTTCCTGAGCACCGCAAAAAGGAACGGCCACTCCACAAGGTCGAACGCCATGGTTGCGTCTAATGAGAGAATTGCGGCATCCTCCTGGAGTGAGGGAATGCGGTGTAGTATTCCGTTTAGTCTCCGCAAATTAAGGGAGGTGTTTCACCCAGGCATAAAGCCTGATTGGTCTGGGTGCACCAGTGTTGTGAGGTGAGGTTGTAGACGCAGAGCCAGGAGTTTCGCTAGCACTTTTGCATCTGCATTCATTAGCGAGATCGGCCGGTATGAGGATGTCAGGTCAGGTGGCTTACCAGGCTTGTGTATAGTGACAATAGTGGCTAATCTCTGATCTGGCGAGAGGGAGCCCCGTTCCAAGCAGTCAGCATACATGGGAAGCATATGTTGGGTAAGGGTCGGCGACATAGTCTTATATAGTTCGATTGGTAGGCCGTTGGGTCCCATTGCCTTTCCAGTGTGTATGGCAGCCAGGGCCACCCCCAACTCCTCCCCCGTCAGGTCATCCTCTAGTGACTGCGCATCTTCCTGCGAGAGTGTGGAGAGAGGAATGTCATGTAGGAATTGTGTGCAGTTGTCTTCCGACACTTCCGCACGTGCTGTATACACTGATTCATAGTAGGAAGCCAGTTCCTCCACTATTTCAGGGGGAGAGGTTGTGTGCGTACCGTCTGAGAGTGTTAATGCGGCTATCCATCTACTCGCCCTTTCCTTCCTTTCAAGCCATGCAAGCATTTTGCCAGTCTTATCTCCTAATTCATAGACCCTGTGTAGCGTATCAGTTAACCTTGTCTTTGTCATGTCCTCTGCGTACGCTCTGAATTCCTGAGAAGCTAACGTCAGCGTGCGTGCTGTGTCCTCCGTGGGGTCAGAGGCGTGTGCCAACTCCGCGGTCTGGACCGCTGTTTCGAGCGACTCTATGGTTGCCCTCTGTGCCTTTTTATGTCTAGTGATAGTGGAAATAGCTTGCCCCCTGATCACCGTTTTGTATGCCTCCCATAGTACCGACGGTGATTCGCCCGAGCCCACATTGTCTTCGAAGTATTTCGTGGTAGCTGTTTTGAGCGCTTTAGCAATGGTACAATTTTTAAGATACCCAGGATAGACCGGATAAATCCGTTGTCGTCTGGTGGGGTGCACTGTGTAGGTGAGTTGCACTGGGGAATGGTCAGAAATCCCCCGCGGTAGATGTTCTATGGATGCAATCTTTTCTGGGGGGACGGCTAGTGTCAGTAAGTAGTCTAACCGGGAAAGACTACCATGTACCCCCGAAAGAAATGTGTAATGTCGATCCCGGGGGTGTTTGAGTCTCCATACATCTAACAGTCCCAACGCATGTAAGAATTCTCGGAACAGGTGGTCTGCTCTGGTAGCCTCTCGAGGAGGCTGTCGATCCATGGCAGCGTCTGGCACCGCATTGAAGTCGCCTCCAATAATTAGTTCCCCCTCTGGGAGTCCAAGCAGTAAGTCACCTAGGTCTTGGAAGGCTCCTTGATGCAACGCAGGGGGGATGTACACTGTTAGTATATTATATGGCCGTCCCTCCCACTGGCAACTGATCGCTGCAAAGCGTCCCTGGTCGTCAGCCCATGTGTGCTTGATAAGTAGAGGTGCATTTTTGGAAACCAGGATACCAACCCCACGTGAACCAGAGGAGAATTCTGCGTGTGTGACCATTTTAAACCCCCGGCGGTTAAGGGCCTTACAGGCTGTTCCCACCAGATGTGTCTCCTGGAGCAATACTATTGTCGGTGCCTTTCTCTTAAGAAATTGGAGGACCAAACCCCGTTTAATTTTGTGGCCCAGCCCATTGACATTCCAGGAGACGATAGTAAGCGGGGCAGTAACCAGTGATTGTGAGTGGGGGTGAGACGTTAAAAGGTCTTGGTCAGCCATGACTGTAGGTGCTCTTGTGCGTCAGTGACTTTGAATATAGCATTCGGACCGGGGTCCAGCAATGTTGAGTATGGGAAGCCTTGACTGTGGCGATGAAGAGTGCCTGGCCTTGTGTAGAGGCAATACAGAGAGTGTCCTGCGCCAGTGTGCAGAGTTAGCCTATACAGGAACCTGTGACTATCGGAACTTCGGGACCCAACTAACGAATAAACACTGTTTACTAAGCGCCGGGGCGTTAGTGTCCCCGGATAAGCAACTCGGACAGGGGTCCCATACCATCTATCGCATCGAGTAGTGCCTAGAGCGGTTTCAAAACCCTCCCCCTGTCGAGCGAGGTGGCCTATAGAGAATACCAGGCTTACCAGGAAGCCTCGCCTGTGCTGGCGATGAAGATCCAGCAGTGTGTACTGGTTCCAGAGTAAGTGTCCTGTGGTCGTGTATACATATAACCCTAGGAAAAACATGAGACCTAAAAGAGAACAGTAGAACTTGGCAAACAATCCCCCCCGCCGATCCCCCCTCCCTGCCTCCCTGCTACACGGACATATAACCGCCCGCTTCCCCAACTTAGCAGAGTGCCTGCTCCCATTTCCCCCCAATGTACTTGCTTGCGGGGTAAGTGTTCCGTGGTACTAGTGACCCCATCAGTCACAGTCTGCTCTTCTCGTTCCTATTTCAGCGGCAGCCCTTGCATCTCTCATGGCCACCCATGGATCTGACTGTGCCAGTAAGGGACTCATGTTTTAGGTCATTGTTCGTCGGCTTCCGGTCCCTCTTCCAGCTCCTTGTCAGGATTTTCCCCGGTCGATGCTGGTGAAGCTTCTGCATTCTCGAACCGCTGGTTTCGTTGGCCTCTGCCCGTGCGTCTAGTCTCTTCCACCCGTCGCCAACCGTCCAGCCAGTCCCACGCCGCCTCTGGGGTGTCAAAAAACCAGGATTTATGATTATCCACGATCCTCAGTTTCGCCGGGAAAAGCATCGAGTAGGGCAATTCCTTTGCTCGCAAGGCCTTTTTTACCTCCATGAAGGTTTTGCGGCGTCGGGCCACCTCGGCCGTATAGTCAGGAAAGAAGGCCAACGTAGAGTTTTGTATTTTGATGGGCGGTGCATTCCGGGCCGCTTGAAGTATGACATCCCTGTCCCGGAAATTAAATAGCCTGGCCAGTACAGGTCTTGGTGCTGCACCCGGTTTCGGAGTTCCACCTGGGACCCTGTGTGCTCTCTCCACTGAGAAGAAGTTCGATAGACCTTTTGGTCTCAGTTCGGTCTTGATAAGGTCTTCTATGTAAAGGTCCATCGCCGGTTTGCCTTCCGATTCTGGTATTCCTAGGATTCGGACATTGTTACGCCTAGCTCCGCCCCTCCTGATCGTCCAGCTTGTCCTGCAGTTTCTTAGTGACCGCTTCCATCCGCTCCATGGCCAACTGTAGTTCGGAGGTGTCCTCAACCAGGGATTTCGTGACCACCTCAACCTGCGCCACCCTCTCGGTCATCTTGTGAAGGTCTGCCCTCAGTAAGCCCACATCCGAGGAGATGGCCCCCACCGTAGTTTGGACATTAGTGAGCGTCCTCATTAAGTCCTAAAGTGTCACCTTCTTCCCTCCGTCACCTTCGGGGCATTTGCCTATTGACGTGCGCCCCTCCGGGTGTTGCGATGGGTTCTTCTCGAACGCGAATTTTTCCAGTCGTGACTGAGCGGCGTTGTGCCGCGTTCCTTTTCCCGCCATCCCTCCGTGGGCCGTTAGGCGTGTCAGCTCCGGCTAGAGCCCCGATATCGTCTTGGCTCCCTGAGGTCTGGACGTGCAACTATGACGGGCCGTCGAGGAGGCAGGCCCGTTGAGGCGTCAGGGGTAGGCTCTGAGAATGGCGCAATGGGTGGGATCCCCCAATGCCGAGGCTGGCCAACGCAGTCAACAGAGACGATCAGGGGTGAGACGAGGCTCGGACAGATGTGGATCCCAGTGCAGAGCGTCACGTGGTTGTTTCCCCCTATGCGACAGCGTTCTCACTGTCACCCTGGGCGATCTATGTCCCCGGGGGACGAGGGTGCACACAGTGGTCAGTTCTTGATGTCCACGTTGTGGGAAATCCTCACTGGTACAATGCACCCCTTCGAGGCCGCAGAGGGTCCGCAGTATGTGAAGGTGGCCGTGTCACAGACCCGACATGCCGGCGGCCCCGGTCCGGGGTTTATCTTCACCTGTCTGTCCCCAAACACAAGCCCGGAAAGCCGTCACCTCACCGGCGCAGTCCCCGGTCGTGCAGCAACGCAGGTGAGGTCGGCGATGTAGGAGGGGCGGCGCGTCTGGCAGCAAGTGCTCGGGTTCGCCCCGGCACCGTGGTATTGGTGTTCTCCCCGCCCGCCGGTAGTATAGGCGACAGCAGGTGCGGCGGGGGGTGGATCGGGCGCAGGCTCCAAGTCACAGCGGCAGCCGCACCCGTCGCCACTGGTGTCTCCGACCCCCCTGCCTCCGGGTGTCCTTCACCGGCTCCCTCGATATCAACCAGGCCAAGGGAGGGGGGGGGGGGTTCCACCGACACACCTCAGAAGCACGCCGCCACAGGTGTCCTTGGCTGCCGTCCGATGCAGGATGTTTCTTCCGGGCGACGGTCAGAGGCGCGATGCGGGAACTTCTGGTTCGGTCTCCCGGCGGTCTTCCACTTCCAGCCGGATAGTGCTTCAGGCCAGGCCGGTGCGGCCACGATGTTAGTAGGCCGCAGGCAGGCACTCCACCGCGGGGCTGATGCCGGTGTCGGATCAACACCGGGGTGTCGGCGGGGGATGCCGCTTGGAGTCTTCTTGTAAAAGCAATCGCCAGAGCAGCAGAGATAATGGATAAATGCGAGGATATAGAGATGGGGTCTCGTTCACCACGGAGCTCCTCTGCTAGGCAGCCATTCCAGTCGGCTGCTAGCCACGCCCCTTTTTATTGATTTTTTTAAAGAAAAATTCAGCCAGCTCGTTGCATTGAGCTATAGGGTTGTCGGTTGCGGTCATGGGAGGGGAGATCTTAGAAAGACTTTTGACTACTTGGTATATTTCTCTTGGCTTAGATCGAGCTGCCATAATTTTTTCTTTATAGTAGTTAGCTTGAGCTAAGGTTATTTCGCGTTTGTATGCCCTAATGGCTTCCCTATACCTGTCTTTTCCGATGATAGCGTATCCTAGGCGCCACTTCCTTTCCAACTTTCTGCACTGTCGTTTTAGCTCCCTGAGCTACTCCGAGTACCAGGGGGCAGTTTCTCGTGCTCTTTTTAGCCTGGTTTTCCTGGAAGGGAGGATGGTGTCGATGGAGTCCTCGATCCACTTGTTGAATGTCCTGCTGTCGGGTACAGGGCTCTTGGAAAGAGCGGGTTTGGAAATGGAAAGGAGGCTCGACCACTGCTCTAGCGGGAGTCTCGACCAGTTTCTCATCTTTCGTGAGATTGGGGGGGGAGTGACTTTGCGGGTAGACCAGTTAAGGGGAATCAGAAAGTGATCAGTCCATGGGAGGTGGGTGATAGTGCCAACCGTGAGGTTGGGGCAATTGCTAAAGACTGGGTCGAGCAAGTGACCTTTGTTATGAGCGGGGGACCTGATTAATTGTTCTAATTGAATTGCGGCTAAGCTGGAAACTAGCTCGTTAGCGGTGCTGTCAGTACTGTTGTCGAAGTGAATATTAAAGTCTCCCAGCAACGTGAAGTTGGAGGAAGACATAGCAGATTCGGCCGCTAGCGAGGGTAGTGAGGAGTGGAAGTGATTCAGTGGGCCTGGGGGGCGGTATACAAGTGCCCCTGTTAGACTGTTGTTAGGGGTGAGTTTGAGGCAGAAAGACATGCTTTCGCAGTCTGGGATTGGATCAAGGGTACAATGGCATTGGTATATAGATTTATGGATAATGGCAAGGCCTCCTCCTTTTCCGCGTGAGCGGTCCCTGCGAGCAATTTGGTATCCCGGTGGCAGGGCTTGAATCACATCTGGGTCACAATCTGGGGTTAACCTAGTTTCGGTTAGGAAGATGGCGTCAGGAGACTGCTCATCTAAGAGCAGGAAGATTTCTGCGCTATGTCTGGGTAGAGACCTGCAATTCAGGAGCAGTAAGGTGTAGTTTTGCTGGGCCGACCTGAGCAGAGCAGTTCGGAGGTTAGTGTTGCAGTGTGGACAGTAGGTGGGGAGGTTCAGAGGATGGTGTTGGTGAAGGCAACTCTCTTCCGTGGGGGGTTTAAATGTAAGAATGTAAGAAGGTGGCAGAACACCATCAACAACTGTTCGTCACCTCCACTGTGTCATTGGCTACCAAAAATGGACTATAGCAGTCCATCGTAGACAAGGTGAATGCAGTGGGGGTGCTGAAGAGGGCAATGGAAGAGGTCAAGAGGCACAGGAATGATGTCCAGCGCAAAACTAAGCTGAAACTCGCCAACAACCGGAAGGCAGCAATGCAGACTGGAGGTGGGAGTCCTGCGCCACAGGAGGAGCTGGACGAGATGGAGGAAATGGTGTCCACAGTCATCAGTGGGGAGATGGTGGCAGGTGTTGGGGGACCGGACACTGCTCAACACGACCAGACACAACTGCACCAGGGTGAGTAATGACCAGGGACTGGGGGACGGGGGTATGGGCACTATGGCGTACATGTACAATTGAGTAGAGCACACCTGCGGACAAACCATGCCCCAGACCCCCAACTGTACCCAAGTATGCAACATCTCAGCACTGCATGAGCACAGAAGTCAAAGGCACACCACATGATAGGGACAAGGGGCAGCAAAATCAGAGCAGCAGGGGTGACTTTCCCGAAATGCAGCACACACACATAACATGCAGAGCACATCAACATTGACAACAATGTGGTACAAACCGCAACACATTCACACCCGAACAGAGGACACAACTGGTGCTGCTTGTGTGTAGAAACTGGTAAATCACATTTGGCATAGTAGGGAAATGTGGGATGATAATGTACAAGTACAAATACACATCCTTTATGTTGTCAAAATGTCCACTGTCCCCCATCAAATAGGCAGCTCCTCCCAAACAGCCACAATGTACACAGTCACGCAGTCTGTATGAAAACATATACAATGCAACAACATACATGTGAACACATTGTTAAACTGCATCTCCCCTTCACATTGCAGAGGGAGAATCAACACCTCCTGCAGAGCAGCCCGAATCTCACTTCTCTGATGACGAAGAGGACCACCACAGCTTCCACTCCGACGCCCTCCGAGAGTTCATTGACAGCCTCCGCAGCCCACCTCCAGGAGCAGGGCAGCCCAGCTGCATCGATGAGACCCCATCCCCTCCACAGACCACACAGCAGGCATCACCCACCACCATGGCTGCCTCCCAGGACCCCCACGAAGAACACATGGCCTTCCAACGTTGTGTGTTGGCGTGCCAGGAGAAGCTGGCTGAACAGGTGCGGATGGGCTTTGACCGCATGGCAGCCAAACTAGATGCCATATGTGGGTGTCTAAGTCCCATCAGGGACCACTCACAGTCCCTAACGGACACTCACATTCCGCTCAATGCTCTCCAACGGACCATGGCTGAAATCGCTGGAGCCCTGACTCAGAGACTAGAACAACTGTCCAGTCAGAGTTGCTCCAGCAATGTCACATGGTAGTTGGGACACATGCAGAGGTTATTAGAGACCATGGAGCGGACACAGGCGGAAAGAGTAGCTGCCACAGCTGCACACCAGCGAGAGGTAGCTGGGTCCCTCAATGACCTCAAGACCATCCTCATGGCATTGCTGCCACAAGGCCTGGCGCTGATACATGCTGCTGCTACCACCCCATCCACATCTCCACCCCTGAAGTGTCAGTGCCACACAGTGCGGCAGACATTCCACTACCGGCCGCTGAGGTGTCACTGCCACACAGTGCTGGAGAAAGGCCACCACCACCCACACGTGAGGCACATGACACAGCAGTGGACAAAGATGCGGATGAACCTGACTTCGTTGGAAGAGGGACGCAGTAGCATTCATCTCCTCCATATGGTGTGTTTCTGCATGGTTCTGCCATCTGCATCATCACCTTCCACTGTCCCCCGATGCACTCTGCGACACTCACCTTGGACCTCGTCATGGACTGCCATATTCTGTTTGTACGCCAATGACAGAGCAATCAGACTGCTGACTGAACTCTTCCTCTTCCTTTGGACTTGTCATTCCCTGAAGGACTCTGGCTGGCCCTCCATGGGCCAACATTGTAATGTGAGATTTGCATTTGCCTGTACTGCTCCAGATACAACACTGCACTGAATGTGCATTAAACATTCCTAATCACACAGATGTATCATGTCTATGGTCTTTCAAGTGTGGAAGTATGGATGAATGTAGACTCAGTGATCTCCCCTTACGTCCATGTAGCTCATGTCGGTGAACTTGGGTCACAGGGTGACACATTGCCGAATGTGGTCCGGGTGGCGCCGACACTATAACAGGGGCACACGCATTAGTTACTTCCTTGTCCAGCCCAGTACGGAGCCGTGCCCAGTGCCCCGGGGTCATTGTTCACACTCCTACGCTGGACTGGCATACGCCAGGCCAGCCCACTCCGCTTACACTCACAGGGGACGACAATGCTACATGTGCCAGGTTTAGTTGTCAGCATGCCAAGCCACTCCCTCACGGCTGGTGTACACCCACACCACACCCATCCAGCACACGCGTCACAGGACATGTGACCCTGCCAATAAAAAGGGCCGGGCGCATGTGCTCAACGCCATTTCCACTGTCTCCCTGGGTGTATCCGTGTGGTTATTATTAATGAATGAGGGCACCACTGAGCGGCTGGAGAGGCTGGGGTGCAGCTGCCTGGGTGCGCAGGGGCGGGCATGCACCGCTGGGTGGTGGGAGGGGTTGGGGTGCAGCTGCCTGGGTGCGCAGGGACGGACAGGTGATGATGTCGTGTGCAATTGCATGTACTCTGCCATTCTTGTACCTGGACTCTGTTTCAGATGAGGGATCTGCTTTAGATGGGGGACCTGGTGAACTGCACTACATACCGGCACATGGTTGGAGACACACCGGTGGCAGCAGGTGAGCAGTGATGCCTGGGTGCGCAGTGTCGGCACTCTCTCTCCCTGTCCCTCTCTTCTTTTCTCTGTGTCTCTCTCTCCCTCTCTTTCCGTCTTCCTCTCCCTCTCTTTCCGTCTTCCTCTCTCTCTCTCTCTCTCTCTTTCCGTCTTCCTCTCTCTTTCCCTCTCTTTCCGTCTTCCTCTCTCTCTTTCCATCTTTCTCTTTCTCTCTCCCTCTCTTTCCCTCCTACTCTCTCTCTCCCTCTCTTTTCGACTTCCTCTCTCTCTCCCTCTCTTTCTCTCTCTCTCTGTATCTCTCTCTCTCCTTCACTCACTCTCTGTCCTTTGATGGCTGCATGACACACCTTCTCATCTGGATTTTTGTCTTGCAGGCTGTGTCCTACAGATTGTCCCAAGGAGAGCCGCCACGTGTCTTCATTGATGTTCTTTTGAGTTAATTTGAATACATTTTTTCTGGTACTTCGAAGTTGAATGTGTGATGCTCCTTTTTGTGATGACACATGCATGTTACATGTGATTGTGCAACATCATTTAGATTTTTGTACATGATTTCGTGGAGTTGATGTGACATGTCTTTGCCAGTGGGGGAGGTTGCCCGGGGGGGTGTCCTGAGGGTGGTGGCGGTGGGTGTTGTGGCCCTGTTGGGGCTCCCAGCTGCATGATCAGTGGCTCCATGGCATCTGTTGCCCTTCAGGTGTGGCTCTGGGCTGGGCTCCCTTTGGTGGTGCAGGCTGTTGTCCTGGCACGGGAACGCCTACTCTGTATCTCATTAGCGATACTTGCGGGGGTCATCTGTGGCAATGTTTTTTGCAGCTGCTTTCACAGGTAAACTGGTGATATGGGCTGTTAGCACCAGCTTGTGAATGGGGCGATAAATTTATACCCACTTTGGCTGCAATGAAGTGCCGTTAACTCGGCAATGACTCCTTGAGAATATGCCCCTCAGTTGGATAGAAGAATAACTCTAAACGCGTGCAACAGGGTGAATCTTGAGTAAGGGCTAGCAGAATGATTATTGAACTACTGAACTTAAATCAACTTTGCCCTTAGCTTATATAACCAATTATCTTACACATTATTTTGTCCAGTTAAACAAATCCTCATATATTTTAAAACAACAATTTCGTTTTCAGATGTGCCTCGGTGTTTACTATAGTCACTAGTATAATTTTCTAATAATCATGATTAATAACATTACAAATCTAAGACCACGTTCTTCAGGACCTGGATGTTTTCTTTGTGCGAACTTGAGATCTGGAAGTGACAGCAGCAAGTACAATTTAATCCTCATTGATTTGATTACCACAAGCATTGAAAGCTATTTTTATGGCCAAATACACCTGACCTATGAGCATGGATCTATAAAGACTCTACACCGACCTGTATTATTATGTTCGAACTCTATGACTATGTATTTCACCTGTATTATTGACGCTACTGACCAGCTATGCACACTTTTAACTGTTATATTTTTATTATTGATTTGCTGTACTAATTTGCTCCCTCACGTACCTACCCCTCCCACTTATTATGTTTAAATTCACTCGCTTGTTGGTATTCCCGGCTTTGTAAAGCGCTCTGATATCTGCAAAGATCTTGTTCGCGCTATATAAAACTTTCAAAATAAAATAAATAAATAAATAAATTGAAGACAAACTAACTTCATGGGTGAAGTAGATTGTAGCAATATATGTTGTTACCAGATTGACAGCCTCATTTATTTATTGCCAAGTAATACAATCCAAATGTTACAAAAGTCTGTTTTTACTTTTCAAAGTCTGAAATGATTTTTGGGCAAATTGTTCACAACCCATGCAAGCTTAAGGTAATTATTGTTAGAAGTTTATGTAATTTTCTTTTCTTTTACTATATATTTTACAGTTTAGTAGTACGTGGGCCAGTGAATGTAGTAAATATATATTTAGTGAGTAATGTCCTTTTACATATATTCTGAAAATACACATTAAGTTTTTACAATCACATCTTGAAGGGGGAGCCCGCCTCCCCAAGTATTTCTTGAGGCACCGCATAATCCTTAGGAAGCAAATGCCTGTGTGTTGTCAGCATAGTTAGTCTCTTTGCATTATAATCACTCATACATGTTCTATTTTTCACTGAGGGTAGGCCGCCATAGTCAAAACACATCCTGAGAATACAGTGGCACTAGTACAGAATACATATTTTATTGGCAAATAGTTTAAATTTGGTCAATGCTCCATTTCCCATGCCAATATCTCTGTGAATCCATTGGACAATATATGTTCATTTTTGTCCATGTACTTCTCTAACCTCTTCTTTATGTACGTTGTTCACAGTAGCAGCTGCTGAAATTGGTGAAAATATGAGGTTGCCTAAAGACCACTAAAGAAAACTATTCCCAAACCGAGCGCAATTTTTGGAATGATGCTGCAGAAGTACAGAGGAAGAAGTTGGGCTGCTGCTGTCCTGACTCTAACTGCTACTAGTACACCGTTTATGGATCCTTGGTGATTGCTACTAAGCCTACAATGTGGTGAGGCTGAGGATGCCTATACACTCTTAAGTGGTCAAAGAAGTAGGGCACTTTGGCAGGTCTTTGCCCTTGAAGCTACTCAAGACCTGGCTATTCGAGCAGTAGTACCACTCCACCCCCCTAGTGCCTTGAGACCCTCATGGATGAGTAATACGCTTTACAAATGCTATGATTGATTGATTGATTGATAGACTTTCAAATTTATGCGCAGACTCTCTATTCAAACTTCACCACCTGGGCTTCACGACATGCTCATATGAAAGGGACAGGAATGGAGACGGCACAATGTGTGAGATGATTCCAGAATAGTGATCTTGTTATACTCATGTGACACGGTCACCGTATTCAGATTGGAATTTGTTTCCAAATGGAGCAGTGGACGTCCAGCACAAGCAATAGTTGATAATTGATGTCCAGCAAAACCATCTTGACTCTCAGCAATAGAGCTGTGGGATAACATTACCCAAGCTAGCATTCTCCCTATTAACTGCCTGCATGGCATACTCAAATGGTGCAAGCATTTTGATGAAGCACTTGATCAACTCCTTGACCACAGCTTCAGTGACATGCATGGATATGACAGATGCATAAACTTGCTATTGAATTGCAAAGCCTTATATAACATTATATTCTTTAAAAATGGGTTAAAGGTTCTTTGGATTAGAACCACCTATATAAATGAATGTAGGCCTTTAGCTAACACAAGCACCCTCACCTTTTTGGGGGCTTTAAGTGGATGACTGAAATGAGTGCAAATCGTCTAATAGATTGCCAGGATCATATGAATACCTACTTCCTTGAGGGGCGTGGCTACGGAGCCGAAGGGAATGGCGGCGTGAGCTTGGAGCTCCACGCCTGATCCCCGTAATTATCCTGACTAACTGAGCGGGGACGCCAGCGGGAGCCCCCGTGGGCGGACCGGAGGCAGTGAGACTGGTGCCTGCATCTTCGGACTGCCGGAGGAGCCGAATAGCTGCCTGCCGGCGAGGGGACAGACTGCTGCGGGCCGGGACACGAAGGGGCACCAAAGGGCGGACGGCACTGAGGGCGGAGACGACAGAGGGGCGCTCTCGCCCACGATAAGCCGCATCTTCGGCTGCACCAGCGGAGGAGGTGTCCCCGCCCCCCGCAGCAGGGGAAACTCGACGGCGCTGAGGTGAGCCCTGGGCAGGCAGCGAGGATTGCTGAGCTTTGGATTGCGGTGGGCTGGACTCAGAGCAGACAAAGGAGAGTGCAGCGGGGAGCCAGGAGACACGGACGGCGGCGGCCTCTTCTGACATCTGGCCGGCTGGGGCTTCTCTAGTGCGACGACTGCCCCCCACGCAGCCGGAGGGGGGGCGAGGGGCCCCTGAGGTGCGGTGGGACCACCGGTTGCCCCGGGAAGCGGAGGGATGTGACTGCGTGCCGCTCCCGACCGGATGATACACAGGGTGGCTTTGCCCACACGGCGAATGGAGCGAGGGGACATCCCGCCGCGACAGCTGACAGGGCGGTAGGAGAGGAAACAGCTGCTCACGCCGGGATAGCAGGAGCCCAGTGGTTTGCGTGAGGGGCTTCACACTTCAGCGCCGGCCCTGGAGAGAACTGGAGGACTGCGATAACCCAGCGCCCAATGGTGAGTCGGGGTGGAGCGCACGTGGAGGCTGCGGTGGCCTGGCCTGGGGAGTCCTGCAACTGAGCCGTGCGGACGCAGGCGGGGAGTCGGCCTGGTGCCCTGGGGACCGGCGGAGTGGCCCTACGAGACACGGCGGGGGAAGGACCTGGCGGCCTCGGCTCCCGGCGGCGGCTCGAGTCCCCTGCCCTGCGCCTAAGTTACGGGGGTGTTCAACGGGCCCTGAGAAGCTGGGACGGGGCTGCCGGAGGAGGGGTTGTCTTCCTGAGGACGGTGGGGGGCCCTGGAGACGAGAGCCGGACTGACCGGACTGCGCTGGGACCGGCTCCGGCGCGTCCTCTGTCCTGTGGCGCGGCCCTGAAGAGGAACTGGCGGTGGAGCCCCCCTGCTGCAAGGACGCTGTCGAGATACAGGCCCCTGACACAACAGAAGTGGGGCCTAGGGTCTGAGGGCCTATTGCCGCACCAGACGAGGGAGGTGGTAGTCCTGTGGTTTGAATGGGAGGCATTACACCGCAGGCTGGAGGGATGAAACGCGGTGGGCGGCCATGAAACGGATGCTCGGGGGCTGACATTCCCACGGGCACAGTGAAAACGGGTGGGGGAGGGCGAGATAGCTACGGAGCCCTACCTGCACTGCTGAGGGAGGGCGACCCCCCCTTGACGGCGCACCGACTGCGGCACTAGAGAGCTGGGCGGTGAATGAGACAAGACACTGGGGTCTGAGGGATACCAGCACGACCAGCGATCACCGGAGCGTAACTGCCATTGCGCCATGGGGAAGGTTAAAGGCAAACCCGAGGGAGCCACGTCCTCTGAGTCCTTGGAAGGTGGCTCTGTGGGACCGTCAGACCTACAGCAACTTCAGGACCGTATCCTCGAGGCCATTGCAGCAACCAAAGATGCCTTGCACCAAGACATTGCGCAGGTGGTAACGGGATTGGGGCTACTGCGAGCTGATCACGATAAACTCAAGGATAGAGTTAAAGGAACGGAGGACACTTTAGAGGTCTTGGCCCCGGCCCACAAAACCATGGAAGCACAGCTATCGGACGCTATGGTGCGGGTACAAACATTGGAGAGAAGGGCCGAGGATGCCGAAAATAGAAGTCGCCGTAGTAACGTCCGAATAGTGGGTCTGCCGGAAAAAACAGAAGGGGAAGATATGATAGGGTATCTGGACGATTGGCTGAAGACTCAGGTGGCACCCGAGGGTCTGTCGCCATTCTTCACCCTGGAAAGAGCTCACCGAGTTCCGGCTAGGCCCCCCAAGCCAGGATTGCCTCCAAGACCAGTAGTGGCCAAACTGCTGCACTATAAGGACAGGGACCTCTTGCTCCAGCGGGCCCGAGAAGTGGGGCCGTTCCAAGTGGCGAACAGTAAAGTGACCTTATTTCCGGACTATACATTCGAGACGCAGAAGCTGCGGGCCTCCTTCCTATCCATAAAACGCGAACTGCGGAATGAGGGAATACGGTACTCCCTACTCTTCCCGGCTAAACTAAGAGTTGTTCTGGACGATGAAACTCACTTCTTTCCTACATCGGCGGATGCCTGGGACTGGTGGGAGACGTATAAGGCGGGCACAGATGGCGCTAGGGCTCGAGAGGAACGGGAGCGAGCGAGGACGCAGCCTCGTAAGTCACAGAGGCTGCGCTGGCGGCGACAAGGCTCGAACAAACCATCGATGTCTCAAATGGAGGTGGAGAGACAGGCTGCGCTGCAGGCGGTCGAAGAAATGTCTAATGCAGAGGCCTCCCCATCACAGAGGGGATCCCACTCAGAGACCAAGGACACGGGATCGGAGACATGCAGCACCAAGGGCCCACTGGTGACTCCCCAATCCTCGGAGGAGATCCTGAACATTTGATACGTTGCGAGCATTGGAACGCTACTCCTTCGGCGGCCTGAAATTGCGAAACGTAAGGTACTGCTGTGTGGGGGCTTGAGCTGGGCGGTCGGACCGCTGTTACTTGAGGGGAAAGGGGAAGGGCAGTTGATTCCACTTTTGGACCTAGCTGCAACCCGATTGCCCTTAAGGCCCTCACGGTTACGACTGTGAATTGGTCTGATAGTTGTGGGGATTGAGCTAGTTTGGATGGGTACTGATAGTTTGACATTGGGGCCTATTCTGGGGAGGGTGGTGGCGGGTATTGTTGGGACTGTTATGGTTTACGGGCAAAGCGCAACACAGAACCAGGTGGGACAAGCTGTGCCGGTTGTTTTACAAGTTAGCGGGGGGACTCCACCACTCACGATACCACAACACTGCGACAGGAACTGATCTACGAACTATGGGGCAATGGCTAATGCAGACGAAGTGAGATGTATCACCTGGAATGTGCGGGGGCTGCACACAATGACTCGGAGACACAAAGTACACGCCTACCTGATCCGTCGAGGGGTACACATTGCACTCCTGCAGGAGACACACATCACGAAACAGGAAGGGATAGCGCTACAAAAGAGATGGAGGGGCCAGATATTCAACACCGCTTACTCAGCGTTTGCTAGGGGGACGTTAATAAGGATTAGGGCGGGTATTCAGTTCCAGACCAGACACATAATAGACCCTGAGGGACGCTATGTGGCAGTGGAGGGCAGGTTGAAGGGGAGGGACATTACACTGTGTAGCGTGTATGCACCAAACACTGACCAGATGTCCTTTTTCAATAGTCTATCGGGGTCATATGCACACTTCCTGAAAGGCCCGGTCCTAATTGGGGGGGATTTCAATTCAGTAGCAGACACGACATTGGATAGGTCCCACCCGCCTTTGGCAGACTCCCCCGTTCACCGACTCACAAAAGGTAGGCTAGAATGGCAGGAACATTGGGGACTGCTGGATGTGTGGCGCATACAGCACCCTGCGGAGAGAGATTACTCCTTCTTTTCGAGTCTTCACGACCTACATGTCCGCATAGACGCAATGTTGTGCTCTCGAGAGGTGGTGCAGACGGTGAAAAGAACCGAGTATCTAACCAGGACAATTTCAGATCACAACCCGATGCTGATTGGACTGGGTTGGGTATTAAAGGTCTCCAGGGTCCCGACTTGGAGGCTGCGCCCAGAGACGTTGGAAGACCCGCCCTTCCGAGCGGAACTGGAGGAGGGTATCAACCACTACTTCGGAGTGAACGAGGGATCCACAACTACCAGGGCAACGGAATGGAATGCTTTTAAGGTGGTGGTTCGGGGTCAGTGCATAGGGAAACATGTGGGCGCAAGGAGGGTGCTGTTAGAGGATTTACGAAAAGCGGACTCCACACTGAGGGACGCTGAAAGGGCTAGACCGGGGCGCCCTGAATTGCAGGAAGAGGTTAATTCCGCTAAGGAGGCAGTGGCAGTAGAAGTGGAACGTCTCCGCAGCTTCGATTATAAGGCGTACATGCTTCGGGCCCATGTTGAGGGGGACAAGGCTGGAGCATTGCTTGCATGGCTAGCCAACCCTGCCAGGCGTAGTTCTCCGATACTAGCGATTGATGGGGTAGACGGTCGAACACATTACTCACAGATGGGGATACTGGACTGCTTTCAGAGCTATTATACGATCCTTTATAGCAGTGCACTGGCGGGGCGGGAGGACGACATACAAGCCTTTCTGGGTGAGCTCCAGTTACCACACTTAGAGGAGGTGCAGGCGACCGCACTAGGACGTGATATAGACCTTGGTGAGATTAGAGGGGCAATTAAACGCATGGCTCGCAACAAAACACCGGGCTTAGATGGCCTGCCCATCGAATTTTATAGTACATATATCGACCTATTGGCGCCTAGACTACAGGCGGTGTATAACGAGGCTAAGAGGACCGGTCAGCTGCCCCAATCCATGCGCGAGGCATTAGTGATACCACTACTGAAACCGGGGAGGGATGGCGGAAACCCGGCCTCTTACAGGCCGTTGTCCATGTTGACCGCAGACTATAAAATATTAAGCTCCATACTGGCAGAAAGGCTCCTACAGCACATGCCCGACTTGGTCCACAAGGACCAATCGGGATTTATCCCGGCTCGAAGTACGACAATCAACATAAGGAGACTCTCACGTCTGGTGGACAGCCCATATATGGACGCCCAGACGCCCCTGGTCTTGTCAATAGATATAGAAAAGGCTTTTGATAGCCTAGAGTGGGTTTATCTATATAGGGTCATGGAGCATTTTGGACTGGGGGAAGGTTATATCAAATGGACGCAGGTACTGTACACGGCAGCGGTGGCTAGAGTGCGGATAGGGAACCTAGTGTCGCACCAGTACCCGTTAGAAAAGGGCACGCGGCAGGGCTGCTCCCTGTCCCCCCTTTTGTTCGCCTTGGCGATCGAACCCCTTGCGGCAGAGGCCCGCACGGGCAAGCATTTTCGGGGAATAGATAGCAGAGAGGGGCAGCAATTCATCTCTTTATATGCGGATGACCTGCTGTTCTTCCTGGAAAACGGGACGGAAGCGCTGACAGGTGCGGAACACTTACTGGAACGATTCGGGGACCTGTCAGGCCTGAAGGTCAACTGGCCGAAAACCTGCTTGTTTCCCCTGAGACGGAACACGACATGCCCTGACCACCGCCTAGAGTTGAGATGGGAACCTGTTTGTTTGAAGTATTTAGGGGTATATATTTACCACTCGGCGACAGACGTTCTAGAGGGCAACATAGGTAGATGCTTACGAGCGCTGAAGGGCAGTATGGCCTTTTGGGCCACTCTGCCGCTGACGGCCACGGGACGCATTTCATTGTTGAAAATGATCGCTCTGCCGCGCCTGCTTTACTTCTTTCGTACCCTCCCTGTGTGGATTCCTCGATCCCTGTTCGCTCAACTGAAATCCCAGATGACCTCCTTCATATGGGGGACGGGCAGGCGTAGGATAGCACTGGCGACTCTCACCCGCCCGAAGGATGGGGGTGGTCTAGCGGCACCCGATTTCGAACTCTACTACTTGGCTGCTCAGTTGCAGATCTTTACACAGGAGGTGGCGAGAGTATATCGCGGGCCGGAGGGTGGGAGGGATCAGGGCACCCCACGGCACGTTCTAGCTTATATAACGTTGCAACAGAGGATAGCACGGAGAGACCTGACACCCGAAGAACGAACGTTTAAGCTTTGCTGGGATCGTTCTCAGCGTCGGGCGGGAGAGCAACACCCATATGCCCCGGAGATACCCTTAGGTATGCTAACAGCACTCCCTCACGGGAGAGACTGGTCCCAACTGCAGACCTGGGAGGAAGCAGGAGTGCAGATGGTGGGAGACCTCTACGAGGATGGGGCACTGGTTCCTTATCGGGATCTACAAGACAAATACGAGCTGCCGAGAGGGGGGTACTTGTTACACGCCGCGGTGACAAGAGCCATTCAGGCGCAATCGAAGGAGGGTCTTGCGGAGCCAAAGATCACTATGGCCTGCCAGTATACCATGATGGCGGCCGGAACCTATAAAGCGGTGACTTGTTTGTACTCGAGAATGTTACGGGAAAATTTGCCACCGCTGTCAGCGCTGAAGAACAAATGGGAAGCGGACCTGCATAGGGAGATCCCGGACACAGTTTGGGCAGGTTCAGTGAGGAGGGCCAGAAACAGCACGAGGAATGCGCGCTTTCAGCAGATCCATTTTTATGTGCTGCACAGAGCGTATTTGACACCGGGGAAAATTAAGAAGTACTTTGGAGCGGAAAATGCGGGATGCCCGAGATGTGCTTCCGAGGGTGCGGAGCTGGAACATATGTTATGGTCCTGCCCTGATCTCCGGGAATACTGGCGGGAGATAGGTGACACTTTATTGGAGGTGACGGACAGAGCCATTCAATATGATATAGCAGTTTGTTTGTTGCACTGGTTCCCACATACGCCTAAAAATAAAACTACGAGCAGATTTATTGACATGGGCTTGTTGGTAGCCAAAAGGGAAATCACAAGACGCTGGAAGGCAAGAGTGGGTCCCACACACAGGAGATGGGCCACCGAGTTCCTGAAATGGGCCGTTTGCGATAGCACACACAGATACCAGATGGCTCGCCATAAACCAACGGACAGGGCTCTGGATACGGCAGCAGCTTGGGAGGCATTGGTCCAAGCCCTGAGAGACATCGTACTACAGTGGGAAGAGACGGAATCAGAGGACAATGGGAATGACCCTAGCACGGAACCGGGGACATCGCTAGACTAGATAGACATTGGACGGTGACTCCTGATTGCACCCATAGAAAAGGAAGAGAGGTATACTCCTGAGTGGGTGGTGGACAAGTGGGGGCGGGAGGAGGGGAGTTGAGGCAATTTGCTGGGGTTGGGGAGTTTGGGGTGTTGGGACGCAGAAAAGCAGACGAGCAAATACTTAAGAGGAAAGGGTTGCACTGACCACATACTACTGGACATTGGGAAGTTTCCTGTTTGTCGCCGCCCGACCCCAGGGTTGTGGGCAGAAAGGCTGTGTACAGATGTGGATGAACACGGACATATGCCAGAAATGGGTGAAGTAACCCTATGTGACAATTGTGAAATTGTAACTCCGCAATAAAAATTATGTTTAAAAAAAAAATGAATACCTACTTCCTTTTTGGAGAAGTCTTGAACAATGAGGTTCATGGAATGGTCAAAACAGGGACCATGTTTGGAATCTGCGTGTGTAGTTACCATGTTACTGCTATTGCAAATTGCATGGCAACAAACTAAATCCCCTGGTTGAAATCTCTGAAGACCTTTGCTTTTGAAAACCTTTAGGATTCTAACAGTTGGGTGAACTTTCTCCTGTAGTGTTTTTGCAGTGTGTGTAGGCTGCCATGGGCCTTGGATTGTGGTACAGGTGGTGATTGCCCTTGAGTCAAATGCCAACATGTTTGCCTGACTTCTCACAATGTATGTCAGTTTGGTAAACAGTGCAGATTGAAATGTGGTGGTGCTTCTTACTAATAGTAAAGGAATTTTACCTTTAAGATGTGCTCTTTTTGGTGCGAACAGCAGAATGACTTCCTGCATGAGTGAAGGGCTTTATTGGTATTAAAAGTGGGAGTGAAGAGGTGGAGGTGGAGGTTGCTGTTGTTCATCCATGTGTACTTTTTTAAATATGCCCCGTTTTGAGGGCGAACCTGAGTCACTGGGCATGGCTGCCTTGCCCAGCGAGACTTTTTGTACAGGAGTAGCGACTAGAAGCCCCGCCCACTCTCTGCCCATGTTTGACATTGGCTTGTGTCATTGTCTATCCTAAATGCTGGCTTCTGATACATCAATAGGCTTGTTAGTCCCTCCTTAGTACCGCCTCCTTTTCATTTGTCAACTCTCTTTGGTGGGTTCCTTACAATCGCACATTGGTGTCGAGGACGCAATTCGGCAATCTCAATGTGCTACACAATTGCGGGAGTTTGAGGTGAAGGAAGAGTGCACTGTGTGTGGTGCATGAGTGCGACTGGTTTTCCTCGCCTCGGTTCGCACCAAGGTCAAGGTGATTCCATCAGCAGGAAAGGTAAAGCCACGGTTGTGCCTCCCAAAGCCTCGATGGTGCATACTACAAGAGGGTGCGTCTGAAGGAAAATCCAGAATTAGCACAACTTACTAGAGGACGCATAGTAGGCAGGTCCAACCCCCTGCCAGGTAGACAAGAATGAAGTGTTGCTTTAGAGTTGACTTGGCACAGGGGGATTGGTTGTCCATGGCCGATTGAAGAACAGCGCTCTGTGATGAAAGGGGACTTGGCCAGAAGACGATTTTTTCTGCTTTAGTAAAACTTTGGGAAATATGAAATGGAGTAAAAAAAAATATTTTCCTCCTCATCTGTTGGATGTAAAAAAAGAAATATACATATGAAAGAAAAGTAAATACCAATTTCAGAAAGATGGTAAATAAATCTAAACCTTGAGATGTACCATGACCGAGGTTATGACTGCCATATCAATGCCAAACACATTCCATGAACCATCACCCCCACGAGAAAAATGTCACAGTGTATATGGAGTTTCGAAATACACCTTTTAGCAACTGATGGAACAAGAAGTCTTGCATTGTGTGCCTTTAAATCTGGGCGTGCCTCCATCACTGCTGTTGTGCCCCAAGCACTTATACATGGTCCATGCTACTGATTCCTTAAAGATTTCCGGTTTTCCAAGCAGTTTTCACCATTCACATTTCACCAGGTTTTTTGCAAATTGTGATTTGGTGAAAAGAGTTGTATGTGCTGGGTTTTTTTTCTTGCAAAATTTGCAACCCTGAATCAGGTGCAAAATCCCATGAGCACCAGAATGGGATTCACAAAACGACTCGGAAAGAGGCACAGAAGGATTCTTGTTCAATTTTGACTGCATATTTGGATTATATCATAGTACTACCAAGCTTGAATCCTTTATGAACTAGAATAAGCACATCACAATGAAAGACTATCTGTCCAAATAGCACAAATCGATAAGGACTACTGTGTTGCTGAGGTTATCAACAAGCAGCCAAGTATGAGGTCACAACACAGCAGTGTATCTACTGCTAGGCACGAAAACTGAAGGAAAGGAATTCTGCAGTACCTGTCTAAAATTCATGCCCGCTTTCTGAGGAACAAAATTCCATCTCCTGAAGGCCCTCAAAATCACTGGTGAGTCCTGCTTTAGTGTAATACAAGCCTCAGGATCACCAAATATTTAATAACTTGAGATATTTTCACAAAGCTGCTCTTTTTGTTGAGGCACTATTGCTTTTTAAGAACATACCCCAAAGAAAGTGGTTTAGACTGTGCCCTCAACTGCACCACATATGGGTTGTATGTCAGAATATCAAGGACTGAAATGTCAACCTGCAAAAATATGGACTACTGGAATATTGTGAAGACAAGTATATACAAGTATAGATTTACTATACAGAACTCCACATCGATGTACCTTGTGAGACATATTTTTTCATGGTAAACATTTGTGGATTTACATACAGTAAGCCTATACTGAGCTATATATATATACCAATCTTCACAATATTCTATTCCTTTATATTTTTGTCCATATTTTGGCATGTCGATATTAAAACTTTGATATTCCGGTAGTAAATGATATAAGGAAAGCCACAGGTAAAATAAGACATGTCTGAAGGATGCTTTATCACAACATGTACATATTTCATGCATATGCTACAAACAAACACAGCTACCTTGGAAATGTAAAGCAAATGTCTCCATCTCAATTTCATTAGCATCTTTAATAGTATAGAGGGAATGTCTTTCATCTCTTTAATTTTCTGCCCATGCAGTGCTCTGTCGCATCCAACAAAGAGAAACCAAGGCTCATTGGAATACATGGAATTACTGGGATCAAAGTGCAGGCCAGGACAGAGATGGAATACAAAACCCCTTGGAGGCAGGAGAGACGCTAATTATAGAGAGGGAGAGGTCAAGGAGAAGGAGTTAGTTTTAGACAGATTAAGGATAATAAGCAAGGGGACAAAGGGTAAATGGCAGCAAAGAAGGGATCAAGAAAAGACCAGTGGAAAACCAAGAAGATAAAAACCAGAAAACAAAGGAAGGATATTGTGGTGTGTGCGAGCAAGCGAAGGTGATCTTCATAGCTTGATCTCAATGTGCACTCAATTTCAAATATTCTGAAGCAGCATCTTCTTTAGTGGGGATCAGGGCTCAAGGCAGACAGATTTGTCTTCCTTCAACTTGGTGTGTTGAACCACCATTTTTTTTTATTATTTGTAAACAGAGAGTGACCTCAGTACATGTTTAGACTCTGAGAACATCAGCCATACAATGTGGCTGAAAACCCACCAAACTCCTTCATTTAGAACTATGCAACCACTAGTAAATGATAATCATGTTCGTTCACGTTGGCACCCACCACATGGTTTTTCAGAAATAAAGCACCAAAACTGGACCGATTACAGCCAGGAATTAACTGGTGGTAGCTGAACACGCAGAAAAGTTTTCCGCGTTCATGGGTGGAACCACACATCCATGAAGCAATAATTTTATTACTGCTTCAAAACATTCACTCTGGATTGAAAACTTATTGTGTAGGTAAGAGCTACGCATGATGTTGCAGCTTCTGGTCAGTTTCACAAGTGCTACGGTTTTTCGAATCATTAACTGCACATAAAATTTTGGAAACACAATCACTAATAATATGTACCACCTGTTCATTCACTGAAACACACAATGGAGTCCCAAAACCTGTTTGGGTTATAACTTTATGAATGTTGCATTTTGGTAATAAAGAGGATCTTTTTCTTGGCACTTGAAAGCAAGCTAGGACACCCTCCATTTTCCCTTCCGAACATGTCCCTCCTCAGCACGGCTTGCACAGAAGCAGCAGACACGAAGACAATCAGCGCGATTTTTGCCCTTAGCTCCTGCACGAAGTGTTTGTTGTCCGCGCGCTTTAACGTTAACGGCACTTGCAGTAGAATTGGCGCGTGGATCACTCCAGCTCTTTAAAATGTGCTTTGATGACAGCATCACTTTGTCGAGATCTGTGGGAAATCCTCGCGCTGAGCACATCGCTTCTGCAGAGAGAAAGGGATCTCGTGACAACGTATGCACAAACAATGTGTGAAATGTGGAGGGGGCTCGGCGCCCAGCTGGTATGATCCGAGCTTGGGGGTTCAGCGCATGCCTTGCCTACAGCTGTTCTCTGAGGCATGTGAACTCTCCCGCCGCCGCGGCCTGGCATCCCGAGCATTGCAGAGGAGTCTGGATCCAGTTCAGTCGTCTGGTGGCGCTGGATTCGTCACGTGAGAGAACGCTGCAGTGGTGATTTATTGGATAGCACGGTGTAAAGTTACCGACACATTTTGGGGGCAGAGGCGGAACACGAGCTCTTCTCTGGTAGTAACCCCATGCACAGGGTGTATTTTGCATCCGGTGTTCTTTCAAAATCATCTACACACCACGACTCCGTGCCTAATAAATAAATATACAAAAATATAAGTGCCTCTCTCTTTCAGGCACTAGGAAGCAGTGTCTCCAACACAAGTGTAACCCTTGCACCGACACAGCACATTACATTGGCGACGAGATTATGCAAAACACCAGACACTAATACATGATGACCCTGGCTTGTACCGCAGCACCTGCCACACTGCAACTGAACCCACGCACACCAAAACAATAGCACGAAGTGTCTTGCCACAGCAGATTTATGCACAGCTAGGCCTGCTTACCAGCTCGACATCGCTGCCCATACCAGCTGAGGCAATGCCACCATGCCAACAATTCGAGTAAGTGATCTTGCAAGTTCACTGGTGTGTCTGGGGCTTTCAGCGTATTTATCCAGACCTGATTGGCTTCTCCACCCGGAAGTTATCCAATTGAGCCTGCCAATGCCTGCTCTACAATTGGTACACCACACTTCACTGTATGGTGTACACCAACCACGTGGTTTGTGCACGCACATAAATGCGCCAACATGGCCATTGCAAGAGTCAGATCTAAACCATGAAGGGGTGCAGTTATGTTGTCCAAGGGCAGCGAGGCCTAGTACGCAAAGGCTATCTGCACCTCAGATTGGCTGTCGTTTACGATGAACTCAAGTGTATTGGCCTAATTTCCTTTATCACATTAGGACCCATGGCAACCTTTGATAGGCTGATGACATCATGGAAGGAAAGCAAGGTGGCACTTAACGCCCATTCACACAAATCTCAAAAGGACAAGGGTCCACACCAAAGTCACAAGACCACTTTTATTTGGCTAGCCAACATGTTTATAGCCAATAAATAAAGTCAGAAAGAGTTCTGAGGATAGATGATCAGACAGACCAACTACCTGCTCTGTCTTGCACATCAGCTGATTGATCCCATATAGCCAGCCAGGACATGGTGTTTGCAATTCATTCACCAACTCTTCCTTGCTCTGTTTCCCTGTAGAGCCAAAAGGCTGAAGTACCAATTTAAGAGGATTAATTAGTTGCTCCATCTACTAGAGACAAGTTGCTACATCAAAATTACCAGGGGGTTGGTGCTGTACAGGCTGAATTTCAGCAGCATAGTGGACGCAGGTGGTACTAAAAAGTCATGATATGCCATATGGCCCGAAAAAAGGGGCCAGCCTTTTTGTGACCCGAAAGAACTCATTCCATATCACACTGGCTGTGAATGAGTTGCCTTGGCTGATAATACCTGTCAAGCAGGGGACTGGAACTATGCGATTTTGCAGCTGCAGTGTTTTCTGCATAATTATGGACTTGCTGCATTTGCTGCACAATCCGTCATTTGCCGCATAATCTGCTCGTTTTAACAAAAATAAGTGTTTCTAGCTCAAATAGATCTAAGTTGTAAAAAACAGGAACACGTGTTGCTGCACAGTGAAAGACCAAGTCGCCAAGGTTGAGTGGTCACCTTTCTGTAGCTTATTGCTGTATTTGAGTGTCAAGCTGGTATTAATAAGGTGAAACCTTAGCCCGGATATGTGCAAAAAATGACAACATAATGAGGTAATACTATCACAAAATGAGCTGCATTATACCACATAATTAGCTTTTTTCTTGCCACATAATTGTCTACCCTGCCGCATAATTTAATCCTCTCCGGCCACATAATTTCAGTGGTCCTGCCCTCAAACCATACTAACTGATCACTCGAATCAGCCTCAGGCATTCTGGTGAGGCGACCGTCTAAGGCAGACAGAGTCATAAATAAGTATATTCTAAGCAGGACTTCTAAAAAAAAACCTCAAATCCGCATTGGCCAGTGTCATCTTGGTGGCACTGGTCCTGCCAGCTGTCTACCCTGAGACTGCTCGATGCTAGCAGTGTCTGCCTCCCCTCTGGGGAAGAATGTGAGAAGCGTGCCCCGGGCCGGGACGGGCCCTGCCAGCAGAGTTTCCTACACCCAGCCGTAGGTTTGCTTCGTGGGTGGCCACCTTGGGGGCACTCGACCCACCCTGAGCGGCCAATGGATGCTCCTCGGGCCTGCTCCTATCAGATCGCCGGGTCTCTCGGCCACACTTTTATCTGATTGGACCTGGCTCCGTGACCTGCGGCCTCGGGCTCCATTCAAGCCGGGGTGAAGACGTGTAGTAAACCATGTCAGCCGCGCAGGTGAAGATAGCGATGATGTATGTGCCCCTGGGCTTTTTGTCGCCAGCTATGGGGGAGTGGCACTGCTGATTCGACAGAATGGCATGACATTCAGAGTCAGACTGGGTGCCTGGTCTCCAGACAAACCCCAGGGGGTGGGGCAGGTACCGACGAAGAGAGCTCTCGGAGCCTTGTTTACCCATAGCATAAGGTTGAACGGCTACACTATGTCTCTGAGAAGGATGAAATGGGGGCAACGTGACAGTAGTTTGCGCATCTCTTCAGGACAGATAGTGCAGTAGGGTAATGTGCTAGCTGCAGAGATCTGTATCTAATTGCAAGTCACAGGTGAAAAAAACTGGCAGATGTGATTTAAACTTTTATCCTTCTGTGTTCAATAAAAATGAACACCGAGGGCCTGATTTAGAACTGGTTGATAAATAAACATCCTCTTATTTAAGAAATGAGTTTTACATCCTTTGTTAGAAGATTCCCTGCCGCTGGGTCAGGCTCCATTTGAATTTCCTCCTGCATGGGGCTAGTACAGTACAGCTAATTGCAAATGGTAATTCCTTCCTGGTCACATATCTTCCAAATACTAAAGCACTTTAAATGACCACCCAAGTCTACATCAGTCCTCGAGACTTTACACTGTTTGAAGCAAAGCCACTACTGCTGAAAAGTGCCTAGAAACGTAAGGAGATTCAAGAGAAGCTATGCACCCAATTTTAGTATCACTACAAAACATAGGGGCATATTTACATAAAAGATAGAGCGTTGTGCTATGCCAAATTTGGCAACGCCGTGCTCTGGCATTTTTTTTAACACAGGAGTGTGCCGTATTCACAAAAATATGGCGCACCCCTGTTTTTCCCCTAGCACTGGTGCAAAAAAAGCTGCCTAGCACCAGCCATGTTGTAAGGGAGTCTGCGCTCCAGGGGTGATTGTTTATGTGCAGGAAGGGACACCTTCCTGTACATAAATAAACAATAATGGCGATTTGCTCTTTCTTTGTGTGCTGTAGAATGCAGGTATTCCCTGGCCTTAGTTTTTTGCACTGCCTCTGCCTTGTAAATCTGGGGGAGCATAAAAAAAACAATGGGTGCTGCTGTGGAAATCTCACTGCAACACCCTTTGCACGCCCCTTTGCCGCAGAGGCCTGCAGCGGGAAGGGGTATATTTATAAGGTGGCGTTAAGCTACGTTAAATGTCTTAGCGCCACCCTGTAAATATGGGAAATGGCGCTGTGCCACCGCCGCGTCAGAAAAAGTGATGCTCCTGTGGCGAATGGTGCTTGTAAATATGCCTCATAGTAAGATAAACAGTGTTCCAAAAACATTGCGCAAAGGACTGTTAAGTGTTAGGGGCAAAGGAAGGAAACGTGGCACAGGGTGCAATGATTCTCTTTTCCTGTCCATTACAGGGCTGTGGCACTGGAAACTGACTCTGAACTGTGAACTCCAGCCACCCTCAGCTGGAAATCTGACCTGAAACTGAACACCCGCCTCTCAAAGTTGCATCACATCCTGTTCTAGGAAAGCAGAATACAACTTTCAAATAACCTTTTGGGAGAAATATGACTTCTTCTGAAAATAGAAAAACCACAAGATGCTGGCACGTCCACGCGCCTGCATAAATAAACATGCTGATTATTGTAAAAAGTACAGGGCTTAGCAAAAACACCTGAACAAAGAGACCTGAGAATGGAGAATATGCCAGTGTGCATCCTTGTGCAAAGACACGTGCAATGCACACTCTAGGCACAACAGCAAGGGAGATTTTATAAGCCGGTGAGGCCCGGTGGGGGGGATTTCGACATACGACCACGAGGGGAAATTAATTATTTATTTAATTTTCCCTCGCAGTCGTATGTTGAAATATCCCCCTACCTGGCCCCACCGCTCTTACCTGCACGGGCCACGGCTGCATGAAACCATAGCAGCTGTACGTGGGCTTTGCCAAGGATCTGTTCTAGCAACACAGCACTTGTAGGCAATACATGAGGAGTCCTAGAAAGTGAACACTGGAAATGCAGAATTAAGGACTTTGGTCTGACTGGTGTCCTCAATAGGAGTAGTGAGATTTTAGCACAATAGACAGCTGTATGTGGTTGTTTGTCACTGGAATGTTAAAGGAAAGTGCTTCTTTTGGCTGAAAATGCAGCAGCGTTTGTTGGCATCTTTAGAATAACTACAGAACACAATAACACAATACAAAGCAAAATAACACAACATGCACATAACTGGGCACAAAATGCTTGAAACAGAAAACAACTCAAGAATCACATTACCACTCACCACCACCACATTTTAATAGGGAAGCACTCAAATCAACACAACACATCAAAATAGTAACAAAACATAAATCAAAAGATATGCACACATATTCTTGCCACATATTTCTACATACTCACATAAAAGGTGTTTGCACCAAGCACTACCTTCCCGACCATGTACGACATTTAATAGTGCATTTCAAAGGGGTATCGTTAGTAAGATTTTGCATCAAGTTTGGGTCACAAAAGTGATGTAAATTAGCGTAAAATGCTTCTTTCAAATTTATTTCTAGGGCAAAACGTTTTTTGCGTTGAAAAGTCACTGAAAGTTACTCAAAGCATCGCCTAGCACTGCATTGCATAACTTAGCATCATGGGGATATTCCATGGATGGTACATGACGTTCCCATGCAACCACCCATGAGTTTTGATGCAAAACCCTATCTACTAATACAGGTGGACAGGGTTTTATACCAAGAAATAAAACACTTTTTATATAGGCACTATCGAGGAGAAATGCTTTTATTTCTCCTCTCTTTTATGATTTTGCATGTTTGCTGCACCGTACAGCACACTTACCAAACGGGAAAAGATTTTAGTCTTAGCATAGTATTTTGTACTGTAAGGATACTCTTCATGTACAAATTCTGTCCCAGATTCTCGCAGATAATTATCCCCTATGGTGCAATTATGTGTGCGTGGTGCTCGGCAGCCTGACTACGCCGGCACAAGCAAGAGAGCTGGATAGTGCCTTATCTCTGGCACTGTCCTTCCCTCTCCCTCTCATGCAACACAGCGCAGCATTTTTGGGTGCTGCGCTGTGTTGCCTGACATTATAGTAAATATACCCCAAACTGTTTTGTGATCCGGCACACACTTATGCATATGAATCTTTAGTAATGTCTTTACACTTTTTCTGAGTCACCTCTTTAACCCCTTGACTGCGGCGGTAATTCCGCCGTGGCGCTAGGGGGGAGGGGGGCCGCGCGGTGCCGCCATGCTCGTGACTGAACCACTCCACCACGAGCCTCGGACGCGCTGTGCTTGTGACGGAGTGGTTCTGTCACGGCCCCGCCCGCTCAATAGAACGCTCAGTGCAGGTGCGAAATCGCTGCCGCGCAGGCGTGGCGGCTGGGCCGTGACGGAACCACTCCGTCATTAGCACAGCCCGTCCGTGGCTGCTGACGGAGTGGTTCCGTCACCAGCACCCAAAGGGTTAAAAGCGTGTGACGTTCTTCTTTAACATGTTGAAGAGTCACGCAAACACAGGCACCTGAACTTGTGACGCAGCATCCTTTTTTACTGACACAGGTGTTCATTAGAAATTCTAGGACGTATTTACTAACATTTCACACAACACCACAGCAAGATAAGGGAATGTGCTGCGTGAAAGGGAGAGAGCAGAACTGCACCATATTTTCAAAGATGTTGCAAGGGTTGTGGTCCGGGTAGTTTTTGTGCAGGAAGGAGTCATTTCCTGTGCAAAACTATTATTTGAGTCTGTTTCGTCTTTTTGTACGGGTGCTGTAGAATGCGGGACACATGCAAAGAGGGAAAAAAAAAAACGAGGAGGAATACAGATATTTCTTATTGTTACGCCAGCCTCAAATAGGCGAACCATTTTTGTGCAGACACATGTCTGTAAGTCTTTCTAAATATGTTTTTGCGCATCAAAATACATGGGTTGATGAATGGGAAAGCCATGCACCAGCCATGTAATGCCTACTTGACTTTTACCAAGCCATGGAAATTGGAATTTGCGTTGCTTTGTAAATCTCAAAATATATTTTGCATCAAAGAGATGCCAAAAAAGTGACTCAACCCAGATGCAAATGTTTTGTAAATCTGGGCCTTAGTGCAATCGTGTGAAGCGGTGAAAGCTCCCAGTATTCGTTAGACCGATGATTTATCCACTCCATACCTTGTAAAAAAGGTAGTACTATAGGAGATGACCCTATATCACCACACAACTTCCTGTAGTATCAAGCATGTTCGGTTTGTGGTACTGAGGGGTAGATGCACTGCTCATGGTTAGTCTCAGAGCCACCGCCAGCCAATTCAAGCAGTGCCAGGAGTTATCTGCGAGATGCCACCCAAGGGTGCCAGGTCATTAACACCGAGCGGAGATGTTAAATATGCCATGGCACGTGTCTGGCGAAGAGCAGATTAAAACCGCACTCAGCAGCAATCAAACAAGCCCCTCATCCGATCTGACAGACAACAAACTGAAAGGCCAGACTTGAGCAGGAGGTAATTTATAGGACAGGCGTCGATGACGCACACGGCTACAAGCGCTGCTCCACGCAAGACCAGAAGACGTGGCAAAGCAGGGGCGCGAGCAGGCTCCAGCGCTCAGTGAAATGTACACACGGCTGCACAGCGAGGATGAATGACGAGTTGAAACGGAAGCCCAGTTACACAAGAAGGTCCGCAACATGCCCAGACACAAGCATTGTTATAGAACAGGAGCCAGAGGTGACGTGTTCAAATACACGCGAGGCCTGATGACGTGTTCGCACCCCACTGAACGGTGCAGCACATGCAGGCTGACATGCTTGAACACGAGACATTATGCAGACGAGACCTGATGACGTGTTAGCACACCACTAAACATGGCTGCAGCACAATGCATAACATGTTTAGAGGCAAGACATGATGCACAGAAGACCTGATGACGTCTTCACACACCACTAAACATGACTGCAGCACAATGCATAACAAGCTCAAACACAAGACATGATGCAGAAAGACCTGATGATGTGTTCGCATACCATTAAACAACAGTGCTGCAGCACATACTTGCTCACATGCTTGAACACAAGACATGATGCAGAACAAGACCTGATGACCTGTTCACACACCACTAAACATGACTGCAGCACAATGCATAACAAGCTCAAACAAAAGACATGATGCAGACAAGTCCAAATGTCATATTCGCACACCACAAAACAATGCTGCAGAACATGTATGCTCACATGTTTGAACACAAGACTTGATGCAGACAAGATCTGACGATGTGTTTGCACACCACTAAGTAATGCTACAAAACATGCATGCTCTCATGCTTAAACACAAGACATGATGCAACCAAGACCTGATGACTTGTTCACACACCACTAAACATGACTGCAGCACAATGCATAACAAGCTCAAACACAAGACATGATGCAGACAAGACCTAATGTCATGTTCGCACACCGTGAAACAATGCTGCAGAACATGTATGCTCACATGATTGAACACAAGACTTGTTGCAGACAAGATCTGACGATGTGTTTGCACACCACTAAGTAATGCTACAAAATATGCATGCTCTCGTGCTTGAACACAAGACATGATGCAACCAAGACCTGATGACGTGTTTGCACACCACTAAACAATGTTGCAGGACATGCATGCCTGCATGCTCAAACACAAGAAATTATACCAGACTACTTCCAATATTATGTTGAAACACAACCAAGCAATGTTGCAACACCATGCTTGCAATACCATTCATGGAATACCATGCATGCCACTATGCATACCACAAGAAAATGCACGTAACAAGATTTGTAGAACTCGGGAACGTTCTGTCGTAGTGCTTTGAGGTTGCACACTGTTCCGCTAACAAATCACATACTCTTTTAAGAATATATAGGATAGTGCTATTATAATATACAGCACTGGTCCTATATATTCTATAGGGACAAGGTGAATAGGGACTGCAACTGAGAAAAATAGAAATTAGAAAATAACATTCAGAAATGTAGGGCTTTATCAAATGTTTAAAGTAAGAAAGTATGTATGAAAGCTATATTTTTTTAGACTGCAATTAAATAAAATATGCTCACTGAAAAAATATCTGATCAAGTACATTATAAAGCTTAGTAAGCTGTATTTCAGATGGCGCTGACAAATCTCCAATTCCTCTTCTGTAACAATAGGACTGTCTATTACAATATAAAAAGTGACATCATTGTTACAGTAAAAAGAAAAGGAAAATAAAGTTATGAATACAACAGAAGATCAATACCGAAATATTTTCGAGCAGTGAATATTTTCAGAGCTTCTTTTCTCCGGGAATTTGAAATGTTTAATCTTCGTGGCGACGGGTCATAAACTCCTCTGTGATCATAATGACTGTGAAAATGATAATATACATGTTCACAGTATATGATCAAAAGGGGGGAACAGACTAAAAACCAGAAGCTGTTGACTTTGCTTATATATTTTTATTCTTTGTGCCGACGGGTCATGAACTCCTCTGAGATCACCATGACTGTTCATATTATAATATTATAATATACATATTGACAATATATGATCCCCAGGGGAAAACAGACTAACAACTGGAAGCTGGTGACGTTAATTATAAATCTTTAGGGTTTGTGCCGACGGGTCACCAACACCTCTGAAGTGAAGTACAGTGTCAATATTATAATATACAAAGTCACAATCTATAAGCTCAAAGGAGCCAGAAAAGGAGCAATGTTTGCTGTAATCTGTCTGTTTCTAAAAACAAGCTACTGATGTTACAGAACAAAAGGCAAAAACATGCAATAACACTTTTTTCTAAATATAAATGTTTAAATATTGACAAATAGCTACGTATTATTAATATCTACTATGCCATAATCAAATTTGGAGTGATGTCATTTGAGATGTCATCAGTGATGTCATTAGTGATGTCACTGACCATGCCATGAATGATGTAATATGTGATGTCATGAGCAGTGCATTGCGGGGACGCAAGTTATAGTTATCTGAACTAACTATAACGGTGGAATTTCTATGGTTTTGTACGAGTGAAATGTCCAGCTAACTATAACGCCCCTGAAACCTATGGTTTTTTCAGTGAATTTCTAAGGTTTTTTAAATGCAAATTTCTAACTATAACTTCTGTAAAACCCATATATATATATATATATATATATATATATATATATATATATATATATATATATATATATATATATATATATATATATATATATATATATATATATATATATATATATATCCAACATAACCTCCCTTGAAAAGTACAAAGAAGCATGCCGCAGACCGGAGTTTGATGAAAACCAGCACTTCTTTATTGCAAACTTCGAAAGTGGCAACAGATTCAATCCTGACGCGTTTCAACTCTTGTGGAGTCTTGTTCACAGGTGAGCAGTATGAAAGACTGAGATTTAGTCCGTTCTTTAAAGGCTACACCGGTCTGCGGCATGCTTCTTTGTACTTTTCAAGGGAGGTTATGTTGGATGTAAGCGGGGTGCTCTGATACCCGCGTGTCGTGGCCGCCCTGTTGAGGTCAGGGGCTCAAGATTGGAGCAAACTACGTTGGATTTAATTAACTTTGAGCCCGACCCGCCTGCGTGACACACTGAACTAAAAGGTATGAAAATTGTTTCACCATTTATCACGAAGTGTAGCAGAGCAAGGGAATTCAAACGGACACTGGCCCCTTTGATGGAGTTAGATAAACAGACACTGCAGAGAAAATGTGGCATCTAGAAATTTCGAGCATTTTGGTGCATGGGACATCACGAATATATTTGGAAGTATGAGCCAGCATTTCCCCAGAATTTAAAAATACATTTGGAAAACGAAATACAGGCTTGCCAAATAAGAATGCATTATCATGTTGAAAATGTGATTTTCCCAATGCATTATGGACATTATAGGAATAAGAGACTACGGAAAGACGCTGTAGCCTTTAAAGAACGGATTAAATCTCAGTCTTTCATACTGCTCACCTGTGAACCTAACATCCAAACAATTGACGGAAGCAGAATTGGAAGTTTTAAGTCTGGGTCTCACTTTCTGTCCCACAAATGACCTCGAGTATACCCAAACAAGGATCGACTTGTTTCGATTCACAAGGAAGCTGAAGCTTCATAAACACTTCAAGCTGCGCCCACATCTGAGAAACACCAAGAAGGGCTCTAAAATGAATGAGATGGATATACTTAGCGCTAGAGACTTGCCAGCGATCGAGGCATTGGAGGATTTACGATTGGATCAGCATTCCGACCAACAACAGGAACACCTAACTATCGCACAGCGGGCTGTCCTCCAAGGGGTCGAACAAGAAAGAGAGGAAAGCTCTTTCAAACCTGCATCGACTTTTGTACCCCAAACATCCTGGGACGCGATAGATGTCTTTACAGAGGCCATGAAAAGAGACCTGACTACTTACAGAAAATTGCAACCGCCAATTTCAATAAATAACATCACTGAATGTCAACGCCAAGCTTTGAAGGGCCTGATCAACGATGAAACCATAGTGATCAAGCCCTCGGACAAGGGGGGCAACCTATACAGAACTGAAGCTTTGAGGCAACTTGCGGATACAAAATTCTACAAGAAGTGCACGAATGCCGTGTATCAAACGAGCATTACTAGATATGATGCTCTAGTACAAAAATGGTACACCCACAATATGCTCGGGAAGGACGAAAATCTCTTTCTCAGGAACCACACCCCCATGCTACCAACTTTTTACCATCTCCCCAAACTTCACAAAGACATGGAAAACCCTCCAGGCCGCCCAATAATTTCATCTATTGGCAGCCTGACCGAGAACATGTCACGTTTCGTTGATAATACTTTGTTTCCCTTAGTAATTAAGTTGAAATCCTATATAAGGGACACGAAAGACTTCTTGACCAAGATCCAGCAATTAACATGGGACTCTGGATACCTGCTAATGGTCTTAGACATTACTAGCCTTTACACACGAATAGACCATAGGCAGGGTCTCGAAGCCATTGAGCATGCTCTGGGCCAACGGCAAATGAAATACGCATGCCACAATGAAATGATCCTGGAGTTCACAGAATTCTGCTTAACCAACAACATATTCCTCTTCGAGGACCAGCTGTATATACAAACATCAGGGACGGCGATGGGTACCTGCTTCGCTCCCAGCTATGGGAACCTTTTCGTTGGCTGGTGGGAGGGGCAGGTGCCCAGGAGCTGCACAGCGGGCACAGAGAGAGGGCATGTAAAATGTTGGTATCGGGGGAGGAGCCTAGCTCGCGACCGAGATGGCCGCGTTTTAGCTCGGCTCCGTTCAACCGCCTGCTTCTCTTCGTTTATCCTGTGATACTCCTGCCCCGGGAAGCCCTACTTGCTGTGTGTGGTATTCAAGTCGCTTCGCCGACACTTACCCGTTGCTCCGGTGATCCTGAGTGCTGTCGATCCTGTGCAGCGATCCCGCTCGGAGCCTCCGGGGCGGACTGGCCGGACCTCATTGCGGCGCCGAGGCGTTACGGAGCATGATGCTCGGCCCTTGCTGGCGCTGTGGAGCTGGACGCGGGGGCTGATGTGCGAATTGGCCGGCTGTGCCCGTTGGCGACCCGACTGACCTGGGCCCGGAGGTACGAACGCTGCCCCTCGCGGGAGAGCCTACTCAATTGTTCGGCTGGGTCCCCCTTCTGTTCCCCGGCCCGGCCATTTTGAATTTTTTCCGCCCGGGCCCGGAGAACGGGGCCGGCGGCACGGGGGGACCGACGGACATCCTTCTTCTGTTGGCTCTCCTTCCTGCCTTGGGGCGCCTTGCCGCAGTTCGGCTGACCTTCCTTTGCTCTGGTCTTACCCCGGCCGGGGTCCCCGAAGACCGAGGACTTGCTGGGCTCCTAAGATGGCGGCCGGCCCTGGGAGTCTCTGCCGGGCCTGGGCGAGCACTGGGGGCCCGCCGCATGGCCCGGATGTCAGATCTTGTACAGATTTTCCTACGCTTCAAGTTGTCCTGGATGCACTGAACTCCTGGCGGATTACCGTGGCGGCGCCTGTTTCCGCTGTGAGGGCGGACCCTCCTTCTGAACTGTGCGGGCCCCCGTCATCAGGTTTGGCCTCCTCGTTGCTGGTTGCGGCTGGTGTGCTCCTGGACTCTATGCTCCCGGCCGGGACGGCATCCTTGGGTCGGAAAGTCTCCGGCGCTCCTCGTCATCCTGTTCGGTTGCCTCGGCCCCTGGTCTGCGGTCCGCTTATCTCCTGGCCTGGCCTCGATGATCTTTCCAGTTTTTCATCGCGTCTACACCCCGGCCTACAAGCCTGTGCCGGCCCGGCTGGGCTTGCCTCGTTCGCACTGTCCTTGGAACTCAGCCTGCGATGCGACTGTTGTGCTATGCCTTTCCTGGACCTTCAGTATTTTCTTTCACGTTTCTTCTTAGGACTGCCGCGGAACTTACTCCTGTGCCCAGTGTCCCTCACTGTTTGCTCTTTGTTTGTTCGGATGGTTACGACTTTGGACAAAAGCGGACAGGGCTGAAACTATTTCTATATGCAGTAGTCTTGCTTCTTTTGATATGTGACTGACAAGTGCTGTTGTAATGTTGTGTACTTTATTGAGACTCCTGAAACTTATCCTAATATCATTGACTTTCCGTGGGCTCTACTCCTCCTTGTAGCAGGTGGCGGGATGGAAGCAGATGATCCTGTTTTTTCGCCCTCCCCCCGTGTGCGCTGTTCTCTCCTTCCCCTGTCCCTTCCCTTTTGTCTTTGTTTCTAGCCTGTTTCTTTCTTCTACATTTCGGGTTCTATTTAGGGCGACAGGCACGCTGCCGGGGGGTAGGCCGTAGCCCTCTGCAGGGGTGTAGGGTGGGCTTGTGGGGTGGGTGGGAGGGTCTGTTGTTGTTTGTGGAGGGAGCTTCTGTCTCCTCCTCTTTTTCTCCCTTATTGGTTCTATGGCCCTTGTGTATCCCCTTTTTCGGGGCTCTGTCTCGCCATCTATCCCCCTGGTGTCTTTCTGGTATATTTCCCCGGTATTGCAAAGATGGGGATTTGCTATGTCTGTCTTCCTATTTTGTGATCGATTTTGTACCGGACTTTCGTTTTTCCTGTTTTGTCACCTGGGGGCGGGTGCTTGGGTTGGGGTCCCTTCTTTTCTTTTTTCCTCTTTTCCCTTCCCCCTCCCCTTTTGTGGGGTTTTCTTCTACCTGGGGGTGCGTTTCGTATTGTATTGGTATTTGGGTCCTTTATTGTGCTGATTGGTGGGATGGGTGGTGGCTGCGGTGGGCGGGCAGTGGACAGTGTGCGCAGTTGCCTTTCATCATGCTCGTGGTTTGCCCGGTACTTATTGGTATACCTCTGTCGTACTTGCTTCTCCTGTGTCTTTAAGATCGCTGTGTGGCTGCCCGCCGCGACCCCGCCCCTCTGGTTTGTTTCCCGGCCCGCTATGCGCCTGCCCTCTCATACCCGTTCCTTTTAAAAGAAAACTACCTTTCTATTTGATTGCTCCTTAGACTGCTCTACGATGCCTGTTCTTTCCCTGACTCGTTGCCTTTGTATACTGTGACAATTGGTGTATGACTCCTGATACGTTTGCTATGTGGTGGCCAGCCCTGGTGGGTTGTAGGCCCGTATTTGTGAGCTTTCTCTGTCCAATAAAGGTTTTCCAAAAAAAAAAAAAAAAAAAAAAAAAAAAAATGTTGGTATCGTTACATTGACGATTTGTTTATTGTTTGGGATGGAGGTATGGACTCAGCAAAAGAATTTATTAGAATTCTTAACAACAATGATCTCAGTCTGCACTTCTCAGGCCCGGTTAGTCTGGTGAGAGCGGAGTACCTAGACCTGGAGGTGTACATTGAGAACAACTTGATGCATACAACACTGCACAGAAAGGACACTGCTGGCAACTCGACTCTTTTTGCCAGCAGTAGCCATCCCACCCAACTCAAGAACAGCATTCCCTATGGAGAGCTATTAAGAATCCGCAGGAACTGCTCTAAGGATTCTGATTTTGAGGCGGCCGCATCAGAATGTGTTAGTAGATTTTCCATGAGGGGGTATGGTAACATCTTACTCAAAAATACCCTAAAAAAAGTGAGGAAGATGAAAAGATCTGAACTTTTGGCAACTGACGATCCTGTAATGGGGAGGAACAGAAAATCGAACAAGAAAAATGGTAAATTCAGACTCATAACTCCATATTCTAGGGGAGCTATGGATCTGAAAACTATGCTGAACAAAAATTGGCACATCTTGAAAACAGACAACGTACTTGCAGATGACCTACCCGCTCATCCGTTAATTACTTTCAGCAGGGCCAGGTCACTTAGTAACATGTTGGTTTCCAGTCATCTAGAGAAACAGACACCCAAAACTAATTCCCTGAAGCAGATGGCGGGCTTCTATCCTTGCGGCCACTGCAAGGCTTGTAGTGGCAGCAAACGGGTACTATCTTTTGACATACCTGACACCGGTAAGAAAGTGCCTATCGAGCACTTTATTACATGTAGCTCCCAGTTTGTGGTTTACTGTCTAGTCTGCCCCTGTGGCTTACGCTACATAGGCAGTACTATTAAGGAACTCAAACTGAGGATCCTGGAACACCAACGGGCAATCGAGAAAGTAGACACCTCATATCCGGTTGCCCGGCACTTTGCGGAAGAACACAGCAAAAATCGCAATCTACTCCGATTCTTTGGATTGGATATTGTTCCATCTAACGTAAGAGGAGGAGATAGACTCAGGAGACTCCGCAGACTCGAGTCCAGATACATCATAGATCTTTCCACGAAACATCCGGGGGGACTCAATAGCGGGGAGGAATTAGCATACCACCTGGGGAAGTGAGAGTGTAGGAGTAGGAGTTAATTCACATCCGTTTGGAAAGTCTGGTACATTAGTTGCAAGTCCTACAACAAGAGGCACATTTTTCCAACAGCACTTCAATTGTATTATTGTAATGAATGCATTGTTTGAAGATGCTTTCCTAATATGTTTTCTATGATGCTTTACCATTTTTACCTAAATCCTGGTTCTGTTCCCGACCGAGACTATCGAATTTCTGAATTCTGTGATAACTTGAAACTTTAATGTTGATTTCGAATTTCTCTTCTAAGTAAAACAATAACTGTGACACTCATCTGAAGATGGTGTTAGGTTACCATAGGTGTGGAAATATGTAAATGTGTAGATATGTAGATAGCAATCCATGTATATACATGCATAGGAATAGTTAATGTAAATCATGACCTATTGTGTGAGGTTTTCTCTGACTAGCACTACTATCAACTTACATATCCACCAGATGGTGCCTTTTCTTTCTTTTTGTTTCTGCTTTCCCTTTGTGTGTATATACACCTTGTATTGATTTCTTTTTTGCTGACCTACCAATCTGTAGGAGTACCCTTCTGTCCAGCATTCCATAGAATAACAGCTCTCATTGTTCATGCTGAATTCGAATATTGAAATGTGAAGGATCTCTACACGAAGGGTAACAGCACTCTTTAAATGTGTCTAATGACTTTTGCTAAGATTTTGCACTGTTTGTCTGTAAATACACTTGTAAATATGGCATTGTACCTAATAACATAGGACACTAGCCGATCCACGGCTTTATTTTCTAACGTGAGAACAGTCACGTTTGTATTAGATAAGTTCCCTACTTGGATAGAACACCCTTCCAATATGGCGCCCATAGTGGCCACAGGGAGGTGTAGTCCTATGCTTATGTCAATGTCAGTACTCAAGACTTTGTTTATTTTAATGGGACACATGATACTGACTAGTGACACACTGACGAAGGCTCACGCCGAAACGCGTCTGTGCTTACCTGTTCCCCTTGATTAAAGTTTTTTTTGCTTGACTCTTGGACTGCGAGTGCTGCATTCTTCCTGTGTAACCAGGGGATTTTTGAGCGTTAATATATATATATATATATATATATATATATATATATATATATATATATATATATATATTACCTACTGGCGATAGCCTGTAGGTATATATAGTTAGGATTGTTTTCCATAGGGAAATCGCAACATTCTATTGGGAATAACTTTGGCGCCGGTTGAGGAATCTTCCTGAAATTTTCCTTAACTTTGCCTCGCGGCGCTCCGCTCCTTCCCTGAAAGTTTGGGGGGGATTCGTCAAGCGGGTGCCGAGATAAAATGGGGGTTCCAAAACGTGTTTTCCCCATGTTAATTTCCATAGGGCGGTTGGACTCACTTTTAGCCCGAACGGCTAAATGGTTTTCCACCAAACTTGGCAAAATTGTAGGGACTGGTAGCCCGATGTGCCTTTGCTATGTCTCAAGATATGTGCTCCAGTGGTTTTTACGAAAATTAACTTTGAAAAAATATATATTGGGCTACATTGGGCTATATATATGGTAGAGCCCAAATGTAGCCCAATGTAGCCCAATGTAGCCCAAAGATGGCCACCAGAGACAAAAAAAAACAAATGTAGCCCAAATATCAGCCAGATGTAGCCCAACTATAGCCCAATGACAGAATGTCCCAGAGTGTTCTAAAGAACAACTAGAGCCCTAACAGTCTTACTTATGACAAAAGTATGGCACACCTGAAGTCATCTTGATTGGAATAAAGTGTTAACAATTAAAACATTTAATTTGCAAAGGAACAAAATGAGGGGGTTTATTTTGCCATAGAAATTATGATTAGTACTGAAGAAAGAAAAATTAGGGCACACTTTGAGTGACTTCTCAAATCCTCTTATATTTCATTAAAGAAATTCTGATATGCAGTCTCCCAAGATGGCCACCAGAGACAAAAGAGCCCAAATGTAGCCCAAATATCAGCCAGATGTAGCCCAACTATAGCCCAATGACAGAATGTCCCAGAGTGTTCTAAAGAACAACTAGAACGCTAACAGTCTTACTTATGACAAAAGTATGGCACACCTGAAGTCATCTTGATTGGAATAAAGTGGTAACACTTAATACATTTAATTTGAAAAGGAACAAAATGAGGGGTTTCATTTTGCCATAGAAATTTTATATATATATATATTCACTGAAAAAACCATAGGTTACCCACCAGTTATAGTTAGGAATTAGCATTTAAAAAACCTTTGAAATTCACTGAAAAAACCATAGGTTTCACACCAGTTATAGTTAGCTGGAAATTTTACTCGCGTAAAACCATTGAAATTCCCACGTTATAGTTAGTTGGACTCACTATAACTTGCACGTCTGCAATGCACTACTGATGACGTCACATATTACATCACTAATGCATATATTTAAATATTTAAACATTACTCGCTAATATATGTATTCACTAAGATACACTTAATAAGCCAGTTAACCAATCAATTTTTTTTTTAAAAACACTGAAAAAACCATAGGTTTCAGGCCGTATATTGTTAGGAATTAGCATTTAAAAAACCTTTGAAATTCACTGAAAAAAACATAGGTTTCAGGCCTTATATAGTTAGGAATTAGCATTTAAAAAACCTTTGAAATTCACTGAAAAAACCATAGGTTTCAGGTCTTATATAGTTAGGAATCAGCATTTAAAAAACCTTTGAAATTCACTGAAAAAACCATAGGTTTCAGGCCTTATATAGTTAGGAATTAGCATTTAAAAACCTTTGAGATTCACTGAAAAAACCATAGGTTTCAGGAGTTATATAGTTAGGAATTAGTTTTTAAAAAACCTTTGAAATTCACTAAAAAAACTATAAGTTTTAGTGGTGTTATAGTTAGCTGGACATTTTACTCATACAAAACCAATGAAATTGCTCCTATATAGTTAGTTGTACTAACTATATTTCGCGCACCCGCAATCCACTGCTGATGATGTCACATATTAGATCATTCATGACATGGTCAGTGACATCACTGATGACATCTCAAATGACATCACTGATGACATCATCCACGTGACAATCACATACACCTTTTCATACACTATTACAATTTTTCATCACTGTTTGTAAAATACAGAGTATCATATTTAAATCCATTGTCACAGCAATACAAGTATCTAAAAATCCACTCAGTGATTCATAGATGTATACAAACATCTAATCACTTACCTATGGATTCACTCATACATGCTGTCAATGAACAATAGAACACTATCAAAAATACTTATACATCTATATCGACATTAAACAACAGCACGCATCCTATTCACATATGAGGTCATCCTACTCACTTATGCAAACAATGGATCATACTTACATATTTACTTAGCAAAACACTTATACAAACACCACTTCTTCTATTCATTTAGATAGTAAGTCATACTTAGTGAATTATAAAATCATTATTACAAGTATACATTTATCCATACAGTCACTCACACAATCATTGTGTCTTATGTATACTTATTTATATACAACAACTGACACATACACTGCCTTTTATTTTTCTAGTTTGTTGGACCTGTACCTTTGAGAAATATATTTGCTCATCACCACACCCATAAAGAGATTCCCTCACCCAAACTGTTAGAACATGTAGTTTTTACTTCAAATATCTACTGAATCAACTATTCACACATCTTTGGACAGTCACACACCCCCCACCGAACCACACACACTTTCACACTCCCATACAAATACTCAGTTAACTAATCAATAACTAATATAGACTTTCACATAGCTAGTAACCAACTGTAGAATCAGTTTACACAACAACTGACAAAGTGACACAGATATTCACACAGTTTAGTCACTATCCACTATATTTAGTGAGACATTATAAATTGGTCAAGTAAACAGTCAATTACACTGCTACTAAATCCTCCATCCAAATATTTATTTATATATATCCACTCATTCTTCAATGTAAATTGCTATATATATAATGCATATTTAAATAACGAAGCAAACCACATTCACTGGATGATGTCATCAGTGATGTCATCAGTGATGTCATTTGAGATGTCATCAGTGATGTCACTGACCATGTCATGAATGATCTAATATGTGACATCATCAGCAGTGGATTGCGGGTGCACGAAATATAGTTAGTACAACTAACTATATAGGAGCAATTTCATTGGTTTTGTATGAGTAAAATGTCCAGCTAACTATAACACCACTAAAACGTATAGTTTTTTGAGTGAATTTCAAAGGTTTTTTAAAAACTAATTCCTAACTATATAACTCCTGAAACCTATGGTTTTTTCAGTGAATATATATATATACACAGAAACAGTTGCCTGACGAAGAAGGAAGCCTCACAAGCAGATTAAAATTCTGCCAATTGTTCAAATAACACCCCAGTGGGTTGTGCAGCGGAGTTCACGTGCACGCTGCTGAAATGATTCCACCAAAAAAACAGCATCTTCTCCCATATGCAAAGCTGACGTTTGGCGTCTGTGCAGGAGGGCTGTAAACAGCCCCTGGGCTTCACTTCGCGGCTCAGGCACCCCGTAAACAATCCACAGAAACAGTTGCCTGTCGAAGAAGGAAGCCTCACAAGAAGATAAAAATTCTGCCACATTTATTCATGGAGGACACAGCGTGGGGAGAACACCAACTTGCAGCAAAGTAAAGTCCCGCCTGACGCGTTTCATGCTTAAAGCACTTCCTCAAAGGCACTGGACTAAGCAGGAAAAGGCACGAACACTTTCCCTGTACCACTTTTAAATGTAAAGTCCTGCCTTAATGGGCGCGGCCACCCCTGTGGCCTGGTGGTACGTGTGGTACCCTTCTTACTCAAGTGAGCTGTCGTGACAAGTCCCAATTGTTCAAATAACACCCCAGTGGGTTGTGCACGTTATGTTGGAGAATTGAATGAAACATTAGTTTGAATGACGGCCAATGTTTGGCATAGGAGCAGTTCCAGTATGATTTTGCCCACTTGGGCGCTATAAACAGAGAGTTTTGAGATGGCTATGACTAGGACTGGGTCCGAAATAGACCGGTAAATAAAGGACTGTTAAGGCCCACTGGGGCGACATTAATATTGACTTTTAAAGTAATTTTGTGTAATAACAATTTTACAACATTGCCGCACAATAGAGCCATCTCACAATGTATTATTTTACGGCTCAAGCCTTAAAAGAAATTAATTCGGCAATGATCTGGAATTTCATTTTAAGGTCTAATTAATTTATCTAAGCCGTTTATTCTACCATTATGCTATTTTATTTTTCAAAATTGTGGTACTTGAGAAACAGCCATGAGTCTGCCTTCTAGCTCCCATTGAAATGCACTTACGGGAGTCTGTTGTTTATGTTGACACAGGGTGAAAGTCACATGATTTGTATATATAACTTTATTGAACCCTATACTCCCACTCGTGAAAAAGGAGACTAGATCTCTGAAACGCGTCGAGTTTGCTGCAAAATAAACGCACACTGAAACTAAGGATTGTGGCCTGGACTTTGTTTTTTCCAAAACTTTGGAATGAGGATTGTTGCATTATTGGGCGTTGCGAGCCCGTCCCGGCCCGCCGCTGTGAGTGGCTGGGGTAGCCTCGCTAAAATCGAGTTGGTATATATATATATATATATATATACATATATATTTTTTTTTTCCACAAAGTTCCTAAAGCATTGAGAGAGAACACTACAGTGCTCCACCATCCGGCAATTAGATGCAGCTTGCTTCCTGCTCCAACTCTTTAACATATGCCAACGCGTTTCGCGGTCTTGCGCCGCTTCTTCCTGGGCTGCTGAAAACACACAAACAGGCACGCATTACCTTCATTTTTCAATTTATTCATGCTTAGCCACAATGGGCGTGTGCTGTCAAGTCTTTTATAGTAATGCATGATGGGACATTGAGTTCCCGAATGCGAGCAAAATCAAGTTCAATGTGCATTTCAATTTTTAAGCTTTGTTTTAACCTTGAGTAGGTGTCGGGGCATAGATGCAAGTTTCATTAGCATTTCGAGCACTGTGCTTCCATGATCTCGATAAGTTCGATTTCAAAGCCTCAGTCAGCTGGCTGAGGTGTATCTCCAACTGACGATGGTTCCTCTCTCCACGGCAGGGATGCCGTGTAATTAAGTTTTCCACAAAGTTCCCAAAGCATTGAGAGAGAACACTACAGTGCTCCACCATCCGGCAATTAGATGCAGCTTGCTTCCTGCTCCAACTCTTTAACATATGCCAACGCGTTTCGCGGTCTTGCGCCGCTTCTTCCTGGGCTGCTGAAAACACACAAACAGGCACGCATTACCTTCATTTTTCAATTTATTCATGCTTAGCCACAATGGGCGTGTGCTGTCAAGTCTTTTATAGTAATGCATGATGGGACATTGAGTTCCCGAATGCGAGCAAAATCAAGTTCAATGTGCATTTCAATTTTTAAGCTTTGTTTTAACCTTGAGTAGGTGTCGGGGCATAGATGCAAGTTTCATTAGCATTTCGAGCACTGTGCTTCCATGATCTCGATAAGTTCGATTTCAAAGCCTCAGTCAGCTGGCTGAGGTGTATCTCCAACTGACGATGCTTCCTCTCTCCACGGCAGGGATGCCGTGTAATTAAGTTTTCCACAAAGTTCCCAAAGCATTGAGAGAGAACACTACAGTGCTCCACCATCCGGCAATTAGATGCAGCTTGCTTCCTGCTCCAACTCTTTAACATATGCCAACGCGTTTCGCGGTCTTGCGCCGCTTCTTCCTGGGCTGCTGAAAACACACAAACAGGCACGCATTACCTTCATTTTTCAATTTATTCATGCTTAGCCACAATGGGCGTGTGCTGTCAAGTCTTTTATAGTAATGCATGATGGGACATTGAGTTCCCGAATGCGAGCAAAATCAAGTTCAATGTGCATTTCAATTTTTAAGCTTTGTTTTAACCTTGAGTAGGTGTCGGGGCATAGATGCAAGTTTCATTAGCATTTCGAGCACTGTGCTTCCATGATCTCGATAAGTTCGATTTCAAAGCCTCAGTCAGCTGGCTGAGGTGTATCTCCAACTGACGATGGTTCCTCTCTCCACGGCAGGGATGCCGTGTAATTAAGTTTTCCACAAAGTTCCCAAAGCATTGAGAGAGAACACTACAGTGCTCCACCATCCGGCAATTAGATGCAGCTTGCTTCCTGCTCCAACTCTTTAACATATGCCAACGCGTTTCGCGGTCTTGCGCCGCTTCTTCCTGGGCTGCTGAAAACACACAAACAGGCACGCATTACCTTCATTTTTCAATTTATTCATGCTTAGCCACAATGGGCGTGTGCTATCAAGTCTTTTATAGTAATGCATGATGGGACATTGAGTTCCCGAATGCGAGCAAAATCAAGTTCAATGTGCATTTCAATTTTTAAGCTTTGTTTTAACCTTGAGTAGGTGTCGGGGCATAGATGCAAGTTTCATTAGCAATTCGAGCACTGTGCTTCCATGATCTCGATAAGTTCGATTTCAAAGCCTCAGTCAGCTGGCTGAGGTGTATCTCCAACTGACGATGGTTCCTCTCGCCACGGCAGGGATGCCGTGTAATTAAGTTTTCCACAAAGTTCCCAAAGCATTGAGAGAGAACACTACAGTGCTCCACCATCCGGCAATTAGATGCAGCTTGCTTCCTGCTCCAACTCTTTAACATATGCCAACGCGTTTCGCGGTCTTGCGCCGCTTCTTCCTGGGCTGCTGAAAACACACAAACAGGCACGCATTACCTTCAATTTATTCATGCTTAGCCACAATGGGTGTGTGCTGTCAAGTCTTTTATAGTAATGCATGATGGGACATTGAGTTCCCGAATGCGAGCAAAATCAAGTTCAATGTGCATTTCAATTTTTAAGCTTTGTTTTAACCTTGAGTAGGTGTCGGGGCATAGATGCAAGTTTCATTAGCATTTCGAGCACTGTGCTTCCATGATCTCGATAAGTTCGATTTCAAAGCCTCAGTCAGCTGGCTGAGGTGTATCTCCAACTGACGATGGCTCCTCGCTCCAGGGCAGGGATGCCGTGTAATTAAGTTTTCCACAAAGTTCCCAAAGCATTGAGAGAGAACACTACAGTGCTCCACCATCCGGCAATTAGATGCAGCTTGCTTCCTGCTCCAACTCTTTAACATATGCCAACGCCTTTCGCGGTCTTGCGCCGCTTCTTCCTGGGCTGCTGAAAACACACAAACAGGCACGCATTACCTTCATTTTTCAATTTATTCATGCTTAGCCACAATGGGCGTGTGCTGTCAAGTCTTTTATAGTAATGCATGATGGGACATTGAGTTCCCGAATGCGAGCAAAATCAAGTTCAATGTGCATTTCAATTTTTAAGCTTTGTTTTAACCTTGAGTAGGTGTCGGGGCATAGATGCAAGTTTCATTAGCATTTCGAGCACTGTGCTTCCATGATCTCGATAAGTTCGATTTCAAAGCCTCAGTCAGCTGGCTGAGGTGTATCTCCAACTGACGATGCTTCCTCTCTCCACGGCAGGGATGCCGTGTAATTAAGTTTTCCACAAAGTTCCCAAAGCATTGAGAGAGAACACTACAGTGCTCCACCATCCGGCAATTAGATGCAGCTTGCTTCCTGCTCCAACTCTTTAACATATGCCAACGCGTTTCGCGGTCTTGCGCCGCTTCTTCCTGGGCTGCTGAAAACACACAAACAGGCACGCATTACCTTCATTTTTCAATTTATTCATGCTTAGCCACAATGGGCGTGTGCTGTCAAGTCTTTTATAGTAATGCATGATGGGACATTGAGTTCCCGAATGCGAGCAAAATCAAGTTCAATGTGCATTTCAATTTTTAAGCTTTGTTTTAACCTTGAGTAGGTGTCGGGGCATAGATGCAAGTTTCATTAGCATTTCGAGCACTGTGCTTCCATGATCTCGATAAGTTCGATTTCAAAGCCTCAGTCAGCTGGCTGAGGTGTATCTCCAACTGACGATGCTTCCTCTCTCCACGGCAGGGATGCCGTGTAATTAAGTTTTCCACAAAGTTCCCAAAGCATTGAGAGAGAACACTACAGTGCTCCACCATCCGGCAATTAGATGCAGCTTGCTTCCTGCTCCAACTCTTTAACATATGCCAACGCGTTTCGCGGTCTTGCGCCGCTTCTTCCTGGGCTGCTGAAAACACACAAACAGGCACGCATTACCTTCATTTTTCAATTTATTCATGCTTAGCCACAATGGGCGTGTGCTGTCAAGTCTTTTATAGTAATGCATGATGGGACATTGAGTTCCCGAATGCGAGCAAAATCAAGTTCAATGTGCATTTCAATTTTTAAGCTTTGTTTTAACCTTGAGTAGGTGTCGGGGCATAGATGCAAGTTTCATTAGCATTTCGAGCACTGTGCTTCCATGATCTCGATAAGTTCGATTTCAAAGCCTCAGTCAGCTGGCTGAGGTGTATCTCCAACTGACGATGGTTCCTCTCTCCACGGCAGGGATGCCGTGTAATTAAGTTTTCCACAAAGTTCCCAAAGCATTGAGAGAGAACACTACAGTGCTCCACCATCCGGCAATTAGATGCAGCTTGCTTCCTGCTCCAACTCTTTAACATATGCCAACGCGTTTCGCGGTCTTGCGCCGCTTCTTCCTGGGCTGCTGAAAACACACAAACAGGCACGCATTACCTTCATTTTTCAATTTATTCATGCTTAGCCACAATGGGCGTGTGCTGTCAAGTCTTTTATAGTAATGCATGATGGGACATTGAGTTCCCGAATGCGAGCAAAATCAAGTTCAATGTGCATTTCAATTTTTAAGCTTTGTTTTAACCTTGAGTAGGTGTCGGGGCATAGATGCAAGTTTCATTAGCATTTCGAGCACTGTGCTTCCATGATCTCGATAAGTTCGATTTCAAAGCCTCAGTCAGCTGGCTGAGGTGTATCTCCAACTGACGATGCTTCCTCTCTCCACGGCAGGGATGCCGTGTAATTAAGTTTTCCACAAAGTTCCCAAAGCATTGAGAGAGAACACTACAGTGCTCCACCATCCGGCAATTAGATGCAGCTTGCTTCCTGCTCCAACTCTTTAACATATGCCAACGCGTTTCGCGGTCTTGCGCCGCTTCTTCTTGGGCTGCTGAAAACACACAAACAGGCACGCATTACCTTCATTTTTCAATTTATTCATGCTTAGCCACAATGGGCGTGTGCTGTCAAGTCTTTTATAGTAATGCATGATGGGACATTGAGTTCCCGAATGCGAGCAAAATCAAGTTCAATGTGCATTTCAATTTTTAAGCTTTGTTTTAACCTTGAGTAGGTGTCGGGGCATAGATGCAAGTTTCATTAGCATTTCGAGCACTGTGCTTCCATGATCTCGATAAGTTCGATTTCAAAGCCTCAGTCAGCTGGCTGAGGTGTATCTCCAACTGACGATGGTTCCTCTCTCCACGGCAGGGATGCCGTGTAATTAAGTTTTCCACAAAGTTCCCAAAGCATTGAGAGAGAACACTACAGTGCTCCACCATCCGGCAATTAGATGCAGCTTGCTTCCTGCTCCAACTCTTTAACATATGCCAACGCGTTTCGCGGTCTTGCGCCGCTTCTTCCTGGGCTGCTGAAAACACACAAACAGGCACGCATTACCTTCAATTTATTCATGCTTAGCCACAATGGGCGTGTGCTGTCAAGTCTTTTATAGTAATGCATGATGGGACATTGAGTTCCCGAATGCGAGCAAAATCAAGTTCAATGTGCATTTCAATTTTTAAGCTTTGTTTTAACCTTGAGTAGGTGTCGGGGCATAGATGCAAGTTTCATTAGCATTTCGAGCACTGTGCTTCCATGATCTCGATAAGTTCGATTTCAAAGCCTCAGTCAGCTGGCTGAGGTGTATCTCCAACTGACGATGGTTCCTCGCTCCACGGCAGGGATGCCGTGTAATTAAGTTTTCCACAAAGTTCCCAAAGCATTGAGAGAGAACACTACAGTGCTCCACCATCCGGCAATTAGATGCAGCTTGCTTCCTGCTCCAACTCTTTAACATATGCCAACGCGTTTCGCGGTCTTGCGCCGCTTCTTCCTGGGCTGCTGAAAACACACAAACAGGCACGCATTACCTTCATTTTTCAATTTATTCATGCTTAGCCACAATGGGCGTGTGCTGTCAAGTCTTTTATAGTAATGCATGATGGGACATTGAGTTCCCGAATGCGAGCAAAATCAAGTTCAATGTGCATTTCAATTTTTAAGCTTTGTTTTAACCTTGAGTAGGTGTCGGGGCATAGATGCAAGTTTCATTAGCATTTCGAGCACTGTGCTTCCATGATCTCGATAAGTTCGATTTCAAAGCCTCAGTCAGCTGGCTGAGGTGTATCTCCAACTGACGATGGTTCCTCTCTCCACGGCAGGGATGCTGTGTAATTAAGTTTTCCACAAAGTTCCCAAAGCATTGAGAGAGAACACTACAGTGCTCCACCATCCGGCAATTAGATGCAGCTTGCTTCCTGCTCCAACTCTTTAACATATGCCAACGCGTTTCGCGGTCTTGCGCCGCTTCTTCCTGGGCTGCTGAAAACACACAAACAGGCACGCATTACCTTCATTTTTCAATTTATTCATGCTTAGCCACAATGGGCGTGTGCTGTCAAGTCTTTTATAGTAATGCATGATGGGACATTGAGTTCCCGAATGCGAGCAAAATCAAGTTCAATGTGCATTTCAATTTTTAAGCTTTGTTTTAACCTTGAGTAGGTGTCGGGGCATAGATGCAAGTTTCATTAGCATTTCGAGCACTGTGCTTCCATGATCTCGATAAGTTCGATTTCAAAGCCTCAGTCAGCTGGCTGAGGTGTATCTCCAACTGACGATGCTTCCTCTCTCCACGGCAGGGATGCCGTGTAATTAAGTTTTCCACAAAGTTCCCAAAGCATTGAGAGAGAACACTACAGTGCTCCACCATCCGGCAATTAGATGCAGCTTGCTTCCTGCTCCAACTCTTTAACATATGCCAACGCGTTTCGCGGTCTTGCGCCGCTTCTTCTTGGGCTGCTGAAAACACACAAACAGGCACGCATTACCTTCATTTTTCAATTTATTCATGCTTAGCCACAATGGGCGTGTGCTGTCAAGTCTTTTATAGTAATGCATGATGGGACATTGAGTTCCCGAATGCGAGCAAAATCAAGTTCAATGTGCATTTCAATTTTTAAGCTTTGTTTTAACCTTGAGTAGGTGTCGGGGCATAGATGCAAGTTTCATTAGCATTTCGAGCACTGTGCTTCCATGATCTCGATAAGTTCGATTTCAAAGCCTCAGTCAGCTGGCTGAGGTGTATCTCCAACTGACGATGCTTCCTCTCTCCACGGCAGGGATGCCGTGTAATTAAGTTTTCCACAAAGTTCCCAAAGCATTGAGAGAGAACACTACAGTGCTCCACCATCCGGCAATTAGATGCAGCTTGCTTCCTGCTCCAACTCTTTAACATATGCCAACGCGTTTCGCGGTCTTGCGCCGCTTCTTCCTGGGCTGCTGAAAACACACAAACAGGCACGCATTACCTTCATTTTTCAATGTATTCATGCTTAGCCACAATGGGCGTGTGCTGTCAAGTCTTTTATAGTAATGCATGATGGGACATTGAGTTCCCGAATGCGAGCAAAATCAAGTTCAATGTGCATTTCAATTTTTAAGCTTTGTTTTAACCTTGAGTAGCTGTCGGGCATAGATGCAAGTTTCATTAGCATATATATATATATTCTCTCGCTTAGAGTACCTCTCCCCAGCGGCTCTGACAGTGCAGTTAATGAGGCAGTTACCTTCTTTAGCACCAGGTACATGACTTAAGCATTTATTTCTGTATCAAAACAAATCAAGGGTGCGATAAAAGAAAAATCATGGGCAACACATTTCAGCAAGACGCCTTCGACTGGGCCTATTCTACAATCACAGTGCTGGAAATGTAAACATTTTTGACAAAGTGGATATTTATTTTTACTAAGTGTGTTAAATTATATGAATATATATATATATATATATATATATATATATATATATATATATATAAAATCATGTGTAAAAAACAATTAAAAACAAGCTCGCTACAATACTAGTATAGCATATATATTTAGGTGTTTATAGAAGTATATATTTATATATATTCATATATAGTACTTAATATTAGTGGAATTTAACATTATATTAATGGTATATATTAAAATATTTAATGTTTACTACTTTAGTGTGAAACAGTACTTTTGTTCGATATTTTTGTACATACCTCTATAAGAGTAGGGGCACAATGTTTTTGTAAACACTATTTTTTGATACAATGTTTGTGTCACACGATATTGTTGGTTTCGATATTCTGTCAGTGATCCCGTCACACTGACAGACACCTCACTTCTCATTAAATGCTTCTGCTCCATCCGATCGTGGATGCTACAGGGCAACCTGTCGAATTTATTTGCAGCGGCTTTGCTCGGCCGCGATAGGATCCCGCTGCCTCAAGGCAGACCAGCGCTGCTCCATAAGGATCAGCGTGAAATGGATGCAAAAAATCCGGGACTTCCACACAAAGCAAAGTGAAGGGCTGAGACGTGCCAGTACTTCAGCCCACTGAGGTTTGAATTGTATTAATGATGCCGAGGTTCTACTAACTCACTTGAGGCTGAAATTTCCAGGCACTACATGTCCCAAGAGGCCAGGAGCCACGCCCACTGGGCAGGACTATATGTGATTTAAGTGCAATGGAACAGAACGAACATTTGGCTCAGAGCACACAACCATTGAGAAAGGGGATTGGAGTCCCAGAAACGCGTCTGGTGTTTGTGCAAGAACTTTATTGAAGCTGTTGGTGCGCCGCTATTCACAAGCAGTTGGAGTCCAAATAAAAGGATCTATGAATGTTGCCTGTGGATTCCTTTCTTAAGGTCAACCTGTCGAATTTATATTTATATATATATATATATATATATATATATATATATATATATATATATATATATATATATTCTCTCGCTTAGAGTACCTCTCCCCAGCGGCTCTGACAGCGCAGTTACTGAGGCAGTCACCTTCTTTAGCACCAGGTACATGACTTAAGCATTTATTTCTGTATCAAAACAAATCAAGGGTGCGATAAAAGAAAAATCATGGGCAACACATTTCAGCAAGACGCCTTCGACTGTGCCTATTCTACAATCACAGTGCAGGAAATGTAAACAAAATGGATATTTATTTTTACTAATTGTGTTAAATTATATGAATATATATATGTTCTCCCCTGCTGTGGCCTCTATTTCTTCACGTGTTTGGAGGAGTTCTACTCATATATATATATATATATATATATATATATATATATATATATATATATATATATATATATATATATATATATAAAATCATGTGTAAAAAACAATTAAAAACAAGCTCGCTACAATACTAGTATAGCATATATATTTAGGTGTTTATAGAAGTATATATTTATATATATTCATATATAGTACTTAATATTAGTGGAATTTAACATTATATTAATGGTATATATTAAAATATTTAATGTTTACTACTTTAGTGTGAAACAGTACTTTTGTTCGATATTTTTGTACATACCTCTATAAGAGTAGGGGCACAATGTTTTTGTAAACACAATTTTTTGATACAATGTTTGTGTCACACGATATTGTTGGTTTCGATATTCTGTCAGTGATCCCGTCACACTGACAGACACCTCACTTCTCATTAAATGCTTCTGCTCCACCCGATCGTGGATGCTACAGTGCTACTTCCAACTGAATACAGTCAAGATGGAGTTTGTGCTCCTCACATCAATCCCCGATTCAGTTGCTACTTTGACCCTCTGGCATCCCTTTGTATTTCATCTACCAAACCGGCAGTCACTATCAAGTCCCTCAGATAATAGGCTCTGTCTAGACTTGCACATGAAAAGAATGTCCTAAAGCACCCAATTCCAGAGTTGTACAGTGCAGCCGCTTTTTAATTCTGGAAGCATTTTGTTATTACAAGACGAGTGGCAGACGCGTGTGTCCCCTTCTGTAATATAGATTGCACCAGTGCAAACTGTGAAAAGTGCGATCACAAGAAAGCATTCCCTATTTTGATGGGGCGTGTAGTAGCCCCATGCAAACTTGGGAGCAGCTTTGCATTGCCCCCGTGCCATATTTCTGATGCAGGGGCAAAGTCTAAGACGTCAGGAGGTGCACTGATTGTGTGCCACATATAAGGAGGTGTGCAGTCAGTGTACCCCTCAACTACCCCTCAACGGTGCTCCACGGGAGAAGAGTGCTGGGGCCCAAGGAAGCTCTCAGGTGGATGCAGTCACAGACTTCACCACCCAGCAAGGGTAACACATCACCCTATGAGTCCCCAAGGATGTGGAAGAGAGAGCTGCATTTTCAAACCTTGGCTCTATCTTTCATTGATGCACTCGTCCAAGTGTCAGAGTTTGTGACTGCACGGGGAAGAGTGAATCATTCGACAGAATCAGATACACTGCCCTTCTCTGCGGTGGGCACTCATAATTAGGGGTGAGCTGTGGCGGAGGATGGGAAAGTGTACCTCAACTCGTGAGACGTTTATGCTAGATTAATTGCCATAGACCACTGGTTTGTGGACATTAGTTCAGGTCTATAGACACACAACAGTAACAATGCAAACTTAGGGCAGATTTACAATAACTGGCACATCCCTGCATATCAGCAAGGATGCGCAGGGATGAGCAGGGATGTGTGCCATGCCTCCGCCACCACAGATGCACCGCATTTACAATGCGGTGCACCATGGGGCAAAAACGGCACAGATGCGCCACGCATCTGTGCCATAAAGGCGGCGCATTGCTGGAGTTGCATCGCAAGTGCGACGCAGCTCCAGCAATGCTCTGGGGGTCCCTATTCTTAGAATGCTGCTTCAAGCAGGCGTAGGGTTTTGACGCAGCAGGGGCTTAAAAGTGACTGAGTGCGTTCTTGTAGATTTCACTCAGCCACTTTTAGGAGGCGTTACTACGCCCGAACGCCCACCCCTGCTCAGGGACTCCTCCTTCTGGTGCAGGGCTTTACAACGTGACGCATCTCCCAGATGCGTTACGTTGTAAATACCCCGCAGCATGGCGCATCTTTTGCACTGCTGCTGCGTCACAAAACTGATGCAATGTCAGCGTAAAGGAGGCGCAAGGGGCTTGTGAATCTGCCCCTCAGTTGTAAGACTAGAGACTGTTGTGTTCCACTTTCCTTATTGTTCTGGGGTTGCTAGGGTGAGTATAGAATGTGATGTGCGATGGAACGTATGGGTTTTAAGATTTGTGTGGCAGTTGAAGGAGAGCAGAGAAGTGTCAGGAGGTCCTTTTCTGGTGGTTCTCCAGGGCTGAATAAAGGTGTACTTACCTAAAACTTGTTTCTGAGTTTTGTGCACACCACATAGAGAGCTCATTATTATTTTGCCAGGCTTGGGTCACAACAATAAATGTATAGTAGTCACTGTGCATTCTGGAATATAATAACATATGTTATGTTATGTTATGTTATGTTAATTTTGTCTTTTATAGCGCACGGCTACTCAAGAAGAGTGTCTCGGCACTTTATTGACAACCTGTAGAAGACAAACACAACACAGAAACACGATGGGAGCTGTTAAAAGAAAAAGGGAGTATATGCGTAACAGGGTGGGTTCATCGCCCTCGGCACCTGGTTGTTACAGTTCCAGGCTTTATTTTGACAGAGCAGAGCAAATGTGATGATGAAAGACAGCTAATTATGACAGTGCCCAGCTAGTTTCATCCATGTATGCAGAGTAGTACTATTACCATAGACATGGGCCCTTAACTGTACAAGCCCCTGGCTAGAACCAATGACATAGGCACCTGACAGTGAAAGCGGCAAGCTGCACCTGAATGTGACCATTCAAGTGCAGTATAATATGCTTAAAGCCCAGAAGACTAAATACATGATCCTCAACCCTAAGCCACATAATCGTTCCTCCCCAAGGCTAGGAGAAGTCCAACTGGAGCGGGTGTATTCAATTGAATACCTTGGGATTACTCTTAATGAACATCTAACGTGGTCACCCCACCAGGCGAAGGCAAATATCAAACTGGCACAGTTGGCGGGAGGCACTATGAGACTGGCTAAAAAATCCCCCTTCCGCCCACTAAGCCCTATAATCCACATTTATAAAGCCCAAGCCCGGGGTGCTGTCACGTATGGGGGTGAGATGTGGGGGCACACTCTATCATCTAAATTACTGATAACAGAAAACAAATTTCTGAGACAGATTGTTGCCCTCCCACAGAGTACACCATTACTCCCGCTCAGACTGGACTTGGACATTCGACCTATAACGGAGGTACTGGGCTTAAAGCCTCTGACATTCTGGCGGCGAATATGGAGTAGTCCGGATCTTCAAATCTACAGAGCTGAGCTGCAGGAATTTCTGGAACTTCCCGGTGCCAAAACAATGCCATGGTTGATCTACATCAGGAAAACGCTGGAGGCAATTGGATTACACGAATTGTGGACTGACCCACTCAACATGTGCCCCAGGATCCCAAAAAAGGCACTGGTGAGAGCTTATTATGAGCAGATGCTCCTTGGAACGATGGATGGAACATGTGAGGGTTCGCTGTCTAATAAGTTCATACAAACTAAATACTTTTAACAACTTGAAAGCATCCTAGATGCCATGTCTTCGCAATTAACGAGGAAATTATTTCTACAATGGAGATATGGAATGCTTCCTCTAGCATCATTTACAGCATCTTGGTCCTCTTGCTCCTCTTTAGAAACTTGTCCAGCTTGTGGCCACTCAAAGGAGAATGACATTCATGTTGTCTTCTTTTGTAGGGGATATGAAAAGAGCAGAAAATATTGGCTAGTTCCATTGCTTAGGAACTTGGGATTTAGAACTTTCCTACCTGCATACAGAATCCTTAAGACAGACTTATCTCCCTCCCTGGTCTTTGCGCTATCTAAATTTCTAACTTCTATGTGGTATGCCCAATGTCGACGTATAAAAACGATGTGCTAAGAATCTGCAAGCTAGTCCCAAAAATTGAGTGACTTTTCTAAATTTTAGTCTTAATATGATCACTATGTTGTTTAATATGTTTTTAAAAATATTATATTGAATTGAATGCATATCTTTTAGGATCTGTGATCGAAATAAAGATTTAATAAGTAATATGCTAAGGCAACTGACTACAACCCTTGCCAACCAATTACAACGCCATATAAAATGGCTGCTTGCCTTTTAGAGATATCCCATAAACTCTTGATTGTGACAATTCCTGGTTAATATAGCAAAACCTCAAATTAACTAATAGTAGCTTAAACACTGCAATCCCTGGCATTTTCCACTATTGTGAACTTTCAATCATGTGTACATGTACACACACACATACATGTGGGAGCAAATCTTATCCCAAACTTTAAACACTTCAAAATTGGTCTCATTCAGCCCTCCCACAATTTACTGCATAGGAGACAGCATTAAACCTCAATTCCATGAGGAAATGTGTTCCCACTTAAAGGCACCCGCCAAAGCTTCAAAATCAATCAAAATACTATTAATTAAAAATAATTTAAAAAGTCCAATCAATAACTGAGTTCTAGATCAATGAAAAGTGGTACAGAGCCAATGGCATGCATGCTGTCAGATGCCGCTTTATACAGAGTATGTAAAATTCTGAAAATGTTTTAAGTCTCAGAGGGCAGTAAAATAATGAGGCAGCATCCCTAGTAGAATCTCTAGTAGAAAGCCTAGTAGGGTTTTTATACACCATTCTCGCTTAGTAAATCAGAACTTTTACAGACTCATAATGGTTTGAGCAAATGCCTCACTTCTTCAACAAATTATAACACAATAAAAATAATCATCATTACTTTAACACCCAAGCACTATCCCATTTTCTTTAATAATTATTTAACACCCTCTATGTTAATGTCATCCGGAGCTGTTCGAACAAGTATGAAATATTGACAATATGTATTTCTTCAAATAAATATGTTCAGTAAAGAAACTGAAAGTATAGTTATATGTAACAATATTACTTCCACACCCTGGAAGATTCACAGTCAGCAGATCAACAGTGAAAATAAACGATTACGACTTTCTCTTGACCGTGTGCTGTAAATCCTGTGGAGAGAGGATGTGCACAGGGGATGAGTAACTGGTGAGTGACAGATATGGCTTCCATCTTGGTAATGCTAACCAGAAACCATGAAGAAATACACTTCAATACATCACAGAAAACTTGTTTGAAATGCAATTGTATTGATTCAGCCTACATATGTACAATCATGTATGAAAATGCATATTATACATTGTTAATTGCGTACAAACAAATAACCCACAAAGTTCTACTACACACACGCAAACACATATGTGATCACCCCTCTAGGAACTTTAAACTATGCACTAACAAGGACCTGTGAGTAACTGGGTTGTTGGTTGACTGGGGTGTGAGCCCAGGTCAAGCAGCAACCACAATACTTGTCAAGGTGAGGCACAAGCCAACCCTAAATTAACCTGTGCTCAACCCTCTAGTAGCTTGGCACAGAGCAGTCAGGCTGAACTTAGAGGCAATGTGTAAAGAATTTGTGCAACACTTCAAACAGTAACAAAGTGCAAAACACCAAATAAAAAGGCTCTCATGCCAATTTAGAAAAGGAGAGTAAAACTTATAAAGCAAGACAAAAACTACAAAAATCCAATCCGTAGAACCGGAGATATTCAAATCTAAAGGTTTTAGTGAAAATAGCACCAAAAAGCCCAAAGTATCAACTGTGGACATCTGGTCGTACTGGACCAGGGCAAAGTCACAAGTTCAACCTGACTGCATTGGAGCACGGATCAGCTACAGGGACCCACTTAGGTCCTCTGAACAGAGTACATGAAATCCTGGTTTGCGGAGCATTGTGAGGATCCACGTTGAAGATGCATCACGCAGCCAAATTGAAAAACTGGTTCGGAGATGTGGCAAGGCTGCATTGTGGGGCCCTGTGTCACCATCGAGGATCCCGTTGACGGGGCTTGTGATGCGACGTCTGGCTTTGAGCATTCGGTCCAGAGTTGAGTGATGTGTCGGTTCCGAAGAGCTGCGATGATGCGTACGGGGTCTGTAGTTGTTGTCAATGCAGCCAACGATAAGGGATGCGAGGGCCTGCGCTGAGGATGCATCATGCAGTGGCGGTACCGATGAGGCTGCGCTGACGATGCCTGTCTTTGCGACTGGTTTAATCCATGCAGCAGCGGAGATGCGTCGGTTCTACAAGATCCACAGGTGGGCAGAACACCTTAAGGCATCTTACAAGGGTCCAGGACTAGGATTGCACCACTTGGCAGGATAGACTCACAGATATCAGAATACAGGTGCAGGTGCAGGTGAACGGTTGTTGGAAGCCTTTTAGCTCTCTGAGGCTTCAGATCAGGAAGCCGGCAACTAACCCTTGGATCACTCTGAGTTCTTGGTTCAAGAGATGCAGGTCCAGTCCTTCTCATCCATATAAGAGAGCAGCAGGCCGCAGGTTAGCACAGCAGGGCAGCAGTCCTCCAGAGCAGCAGTCCAGTAGAGTGGCAGTCCATTCAGCAGGACAGCAGTACTTTGTCCTGGCAAAGTATCCACAGGTCCAGAAGTGAACTGAGGAGTTTGTGTCTGAGGTGCAGGATTTTTTACCCAGTTGCGCATTTGAAGTGAGGAGAAACTTCTAGAGGCTTGCTTTTGATGTGGACAGGTGCCCTGCCTTGCCTTCCTGGCCCTAGCTCCAGACTAACAACACGGGGTATGCAACCCTTTGTGTGCAGACAGGCAACAGCCTATTCAAGTGTAAGTGAGACTGAGCCCAGCTTCTCCTTCCCATCCAGTCAGTGATGGCCCATCATGTCACACCTAATCTCCCAATTGACTGTGGCTGTCTAGGATGAATATACAAAGCCCAAATGTCTCCAGCACCCAGTCATGTGACCCAGAGACAGGTTGCAGGAATTAAATGGCTAAGGAAAGAAGATGGCAACATTCAAAACGTGGCATTTTCAGAACTGTACCTACAATCTGACTGTACCATAAGTTAGGATTTTAAATTAGGATTCCAGAGACATCAAACATGAACTAGTTGCCTATTCCCATTTGGAAATTCCACATATAAAATGTAATAAGGTTACACCAATGTTATCCTAGGGCAGAGGAAGACATTACAGTAATGAAAAATACATTTAAGAGTTTTTCACTACCAGGACATGTAAAGCTTAAAAGTACATGCCAAACATTTTAATTACAATGCACCCTGCCCTCTGGGCTGTCCAGGGCCTACCTTAGTGAGTGACTTCTATGTTTTAAAAAGGAAGGTTTGGGCCTGGAAAAAGGTTTATTTTGCGAGGACAACATGGCAGTTTACAACTGTACACACAGGCTGCACTGGCAGGACTGAGACATGTTTAAAGTGCTACTTAAGTGAGTGGCACAATCAGTGCTGCAGGCCCACTAGTGGCATTTAATTTACAGGCCCTGGGCACTGGTAGCGCCAACTTACCAGGGACTTCATTTAAATTAAATATGCCATTTGGGTTTTGGCCAATCTAGCATGTTTTAAGCAGAGAGGACAGGCACTTCAGCACTGTTTAGCAGTGGTAAAGTACACCGAGTCCTAAGACTAGCATAAACAGGAGGTCTAAAGGCAAAATGTTAGGGGAAAAACCATGCCAAGAATACCAGTTATAACAGGGCCTATATCAGCTGTGCAAGAGGACAACTTGCATTTGCTTTGCTCATCTGTGCCATCCTACCAGCTCTATGGGATACCTCCCTATGGCCTGTTGGGCAAAGGGGACAAGGTGGCTCATGGAGTCAGCTGGACAACTGTTGCATCTTTATGATGGGATGCATTCACCATGAAGTGCTGCACAAGCCTGTCACTCACTGACACAATGGCAGACTAGTAATCACTGGACTGTGAAGTACAAGCAATAAAAATAACCTCTTTGACTGCTCTTGGCATACCATACAGTAATAAGCAGGGTTCAATGGGTCCCTCAGGACTCTTGGCCCTGGTGCCACAGCACCTTCGTCTCCCACAGGAGCTATGCCCCTGCGTCTGTCAGTTTTTCTATTTGGTTTCCTGTGATTAAAAGACTACAGTTTAACGTTCTTTGCCTAGCCCATCACGTTATGTATAAAAAGGGCCCAAAGTTAATCCAGAGACTCCTTTATGTTATCTTATTGCATTTCCGGAGCATACGTTCCCCAAACGTTTTCATGGCACAAAGGTGACTGAAACATACCATGAGACTAACCATTACGCATATGTTTGCCTGAAAAGCCAGGTCTTTAAGAGCTTTTTAAACGCATAGTAGTGGGGAAGTAGACCTGATTTCAGGTGGGAAGACATTCCAGCTGCAGGGGGCAAGTACCTAGATCTGGAGCCACTGAGAGTCTTTTTCCTAAAAGCAAGAATGGTGAGAAGAATCAAGTACACAGACCTCAGGTTGCAAGAGGGGATGTATTTTTCTATGCAAGCAAAGGTAAAACGAGGACTACCTGTCTGAAGAGACTTAAAAATAAGGCAGCCAGCCTTAAAAATGGAGCGTTGTTCTACATGCATTCAGTACAATTTCCCCAGTAGGGTGGTGATGAGACAGTTCCAAGGTTGTTTGTATAGTAATCTGGCTGCCTGATTTTGCACCTGTTATGCCCTGCATAGTACTTTCATATCTTGTAGTTTACCAGTCCACCTGTTAACCCAACCCCGACACAGGGGTGCATTTGTGGTTATGGTTCTCATAAAGCGTTACACGTGCCCTCCTCATTGAGGCGGATTTGTGAGTGTGTTTCCTACTTACAGTGTTCAATATAGTAACCCTTTCTCTGGGTTGGTTATGTTCAAGGGTACGATTTCCCATTAATAGTTCTTTGATTGGTAACCCTTACTCGAGGTATGTTTGTGGCGTTTCCTCCATTTAACATAGCATGTAACCCTTTCACTGGGTTGGTTTTGGTTCATGGGTACGTTTCCCACTAATTGTTCTTTTATTGGTAACCCTTACCTGGGGTATGTTTATGGGGTTTCCTCCATTTAAAATAACATGTAACCCTCCTTCTGGGTTGGTTTTGGATTTATGGGTACGGTTCGCCTACACAGGGTGCATTAGTTGGGTCTCATCTATGCTATACAAGGTCATTCCTACACAGGATGTGCATACATGGGAGTTAGACCCAAATACAGTGGTGGGATGTTTACCTTTTGCCTTATGCAACATTTTCTCATTTTGTTTTTTGGGAGAGGATGGGTTACTGTACTCAATTTTTCAGTTGTATATTATCCGTTCTCTCTACTTTGAATGTTATGTTATATATTTATTTCTATAGCGCACGGCTACTCCAAAGGAGTGTCCCGGCGCTTTTCAAGGCAGCTCAGAATAAAAAACATAACACCATAAAACAGACAACGGACACGGGAAAAGAAAAAAACACATCCTAAAGGTTAAAAAGCCAGGTCTTAAGGCTCTTCCTAAACAGGAGCAGGTTGGAGGAGGACCGTAAGGCCAAAGGCAAGGTGTTCCACAACTGAGGGGCCCTCAAACTAAAGGAGCGCCCCCCAGTACGTGCCTTCCTCACTCGGGGAACCACAGCCAAAAACAAAGATTCTGATCGCAGAGATCTAGCCGGACGGTAGAAAGCAAGCCTGCGTTGTAGGTACTTTGCTCCCGCGCCAAAAAGCACTTTATGCGCCAAGGTCAGTACTTTGAACATGATCCGCTTCCGGATGGGCAGCCAATGAAGCGACTGCACCAAACCGGAGGCTCTCACTCGACTGTGGAGGCCAAAAATGGCGCGGGCCGCGGAATTCTGCACAACCTGCAGCCGCTGAACAAGATAGTCCGGAAGACCTATATACAGGACGTTCGCATAGTCCAGTCTGGAGCCAACTAAGGCTTGCACAGTGATCTTTCTATGCTCTTCTGTGAGCAGAGGCAAGAACTTCCGGAGCATCTTGAGTATACCAAAGCAGGTGCCCGTCAGGCCACGAATATGTGATATCAGCGTCAAGCTATTATCAATCTTCACTCCCAGATTTTTTGCCACCAACGATGCCTGGGCAGGGGGACACATATCTATGGGCCACCAAGCCCGCCAATCGGGGTCGAGGGAGGAACCGAAGAACAACACCTCCGATTTGTTGGAATTGGCTTTGAGGCTGTTCGACTGAAACCAGCTGAAGACCAACTCCAGGCAGCCCCGGATATTCTCACCATCAAAGGCCTGATCTTTCCCACACGTGAAGAGCAACTGAGTGTCATCCGCGTAGGACACGATCTGGGCCCCAGAAGACTCCACCAGTGCCGCCAAAGGTGTCATGAAGATGTTAAAGAGAGTCGGGCTCAACACAGAACCCTGCGGAACACCGACTCCCAATGGCGGCATCTCGGCGGAGTTCGGGGAGGCCCAGACCGTTTGTCGGCGGCCCTCAAGAAAAGATGTAAACCAGTTGAGCACCGTCCCCCTCAGACCGATGTCATAAAGTCTGGCGAGGAGCACCTCATGGGGGACGGTGTCAAAGGCCACCGACAGATCAAGCATGACAAGCATGGCCCTGCCTCCAGAATCCAGTGTCTCTCTGAATGGTTCTTTATCTCTCATGATGTTCTCTTAATTGCACATCTCTGGTTTTGAACCATACCTTACATTTGTAATTTTGCTATTTTTGCAAAATTAGTAATCTGTGCATTAATTAACAGAATGTTTTATAGTTTGGGTCTAGTGTCGCTGTTTTTTTTTCTCCTTTGCTATACTCTACTTATTGTCTCAATCTATTCTTTTCTTTTTATCGCTTCTGATTCTTTTGTGATGTTTAACACTTTTATGTATCCCTGAGTTTTGAATCATTTCTTACAAATGTACTTTTTCTTGTGTATAGTAACCCTGGGCGTAGTGGGCGTAGTGGGGCTCCGTGGAGCTACGCGGAGAGGGCGAGAAGCTACGCCCACTCCCGCACTCCGCGTAGCCCCACTACGCACCTCCCTCCCGCTCTCCCCTACATACATTATTTAAGCAATTACCCTGATTAAAACAATTTTAAAGCACTTACCTGGTCCGGGGCTCGTCCGGGGCTCCCTCTTTGAATAGCGTCCTTTCCTGGATACAAAGGCGCATGCGCGGGCGGCCGCGCATGCGCATTTGTTTCCAGGAAAAGGACGCTATTCAAAGAGGGAGCCCCGGACGAGCCCCGGACAAGGTAAGTGCTTTAAAATTGTTTTAATCAGGGTAATTGCTTAAATAATGTATCTAGGGGAGGGCGGGAGGGAGGCGGGTGGCGGCCGACTCGGCTACGCACACGGAGTGGGCGTAGTGTTGCCGGCTACGCTGTCTACGCAAAATGCGTAGAAGGCAACACTACGCCTACTCCGTGGGCGTAGCCGAATCGGACGCCCAGGGTTAGTGTATAGTTTCCTCTTTTTGCATTGTTGCTTTTCCCTGGTACCAATGTCACTTTCATTTTTCATTTTAAAAGGAGGGGGATGTGTGCCCTAGGAAATGGGAAAAGGTATGGGGGGCGTGGAGGAGGTTCAGAGGGGAAGTGTGGGATACCCAGACTGCCTCACTACAGTCCTAGGGCTTTTGTATGACTTTCGCACCGTTTCTGCAGAACTGTGATGTTCATATTGCTTGACATGTATCTGTCTGTTATACGCATGTACTCCTGCCACTACCTACTGTGTATACCGCCATTTTCACGAGAGCCTATTTTCTGAATAAAAAGAGTTTTTTTTAAAAAGGAGGGGGATGTGCTATGCCCTGCATAGTACTTTCATATCTTGCAGTTTACCAGTCCACCTGCTGCTCAGCCACTGTGTTAGTTTAGAGGAGAATGTTAGTAATGCTGTGATGTGTGGAATGTTGGGTGTCTGACTGAGTGAGGTATGACAGTTACAGATGGGCTGAGCAGCAGGCAGGCTGCTCCTGGTGGCATAGGACCAATGACTGACTACTGGGCTAACCTACTTTACCTTCACCTGTTACCTGGACTACTTGTCTGATGTACCAAACTACCATCTTGCTGTACAACTGGAATAAAGGTACATAGGAAGTTTTCATGGCTACCAGTGTCTTTGTCTATCAAGACCACAACATATTAGTTGAAGTCTTCAAGTCAGACATTTAGGAAGGCCCAAGTAGAGGGAATCAGCATAGTCTAACCTCGAGGTGACCAAAGCAATGATGGTCTAGGTAAGGGCCTTGAAGGAAAGGATTGTACTGATCTTTCTAATTTTTCAGAGCTGTAAAAAGCAGGAGGAAATCACAGCCCCTAGTTGAGGTTTCATTGATAGTTTGGTATTCATCAGTACTCTGAGGCTCTTAACTGAGTTCTTGGGCATAGGGTGGAACCCATGGTGGATGGCCAGAGTGTAGACCTCCACGAGTCATGTTTATTTCTAGCAATGACAATCTACGTCATGTCGGAATTCAATTTAAGTTGGTTGTCATTCATCCAATCCCAGATAAATAACATCGTATTTTGAAAAGACAGTCTCATTCCAGGGAGTTGTCTATAGTGAAGATCAATTGCAAATCATCTGCAAGGTTATACACTCTGTCTTTCATTTGGTTCAGAGAACGCACCAGGGGACGGATATATAGGTGGATACGGTAGGGAGACAGAGAAAATCCCTGAGTGTCGCCACAGGTCAGTCTAACCTTAGGGGAGCGGAAGGCAAAAAGCCTAACTGCCTGGGACCGATCTTTCAAAAAAGAGATGGTCTAGTGCCCTGCAGAGCCTGAAGACTTACGACCTCAACACGGTTCACCAAGATGTCGTGATCGAACGTGTCAAATGCTGCCAAGAGGTCAAGAAGCACCAGAGCCAGAGTGGTGTCCCTGCCGGCTGCCTCACGTAGATCGTCCACCACTGAGAGAATGACCATGTCAGTTGACTGGGCCTGCCGAAAGTCCGCTTGGTGAGGATCAAGAAGTTAGTTTCCTCCACAAAACAGCAGATGCAGTTGATCAGATGAGCTACAAGAATCTTTGCCAGGTAGGGGAGCAGAGAAACAGGACAGAAAGATTTGTAAATGGATGGGTTGCCATCGACTTTCTTAAGTAGAGGGACCACTATCGCTCCCTTGAAGGAGGTAGGGGCCTAGCCACCACTCAATTGCTTGTTGAGAAGGGATACATAAAGACAATTTTTAGGCCCTCAGGAGGACAGGGATCATTTGGAAAGCCCGATTTCACTTTGTTCAAAAGGTCCGTAAAACACACCTTGCTGATAGCGGGCAGGACAGACATTATGGCTGAGTTACAGTCTGATGTAGATGTAGCCGAGGGTGAAGAGCTCGAGAGCATACTCATTTTGATGTTAGTAATCTTATCAATGAAAAAAGAATTAAAAGGCCTCACACAGATTCTGGGAGGGAGTGATTGTAGAAGTCACTCTATCAGTGTTAGAGAGTTGAAGATTTCCTTGGACCTATTGGCTTGGTAATTTTATCTGAAAAGAAGGGTGATTTGGCTTGTATTATGAGCCTTTTGCTCTGTTTGAGAAGTGCCAAGTAAGTAGCTTTTTTGTCGGTAGAGTAGTTTTTCTGCCAGTTGCATTCAGCACGACGCAGTTCTAATTTAGCTGACTTTAAATCACCAGAGAACCATTTCCAGGCATTGTGGAGCATGAATATCATAGCATCTCTTAGCCATTTCTTGGTTCCTTCCTCAAGGCTGTCAGAACTGTCAATTGTTTTAGGCAAGGAGCAGTGGCGGCTCCTCCACTATGGCGGAGGAGCATCGCCCCACTGCTTTTAAGCAATGCTAAGTACGAAACATAAAATGATAATAACCTTAAGTTATTAACATTTTATGCTTCTTGCTGCTTTGCTGGTGGGTGGGCGGGGCTGCTCTGCTCTCAGAGCAGGACAGAGGAGGAGTGGTTTGCCCACTCCTAAGTGCACAATGACTGTTTGGTCGGTCCTCTCTGGCTGCCCAAACCAGTCATGCGCACTTTGCCTGTTCTCCGTGCAGGCTGCATTACAGCCTGCATGGAGAACAGGCCCCCGTTCCCTGGCTGAGCATTGAACCAGGACGCTCAGACCATTTACAACGCTGCATTGCAGCATTGTGATTGGTCAGTGGGGCTTGGCTATGCTTCCTGTTTCTCATGTAAAGACGAGGAGAGCAGGAGCAGAGATGCAGACCCGACGGCAAGGTACATTAATTTTTTTAGATTACACACCCCAACACCCCTGCGCGACTCCCCCCGCAACACCCTCTGCCAGGGCCGGACTGGGAACCACAACCAGCCCTGGCAAAGTGCTCGGCTGCCCCCCCCCTCTCCCCACTCGTGGGGTTTGGAGGTGCCGCCGAGCTCTTTGCCGGGCTGGTTTTCGGCCGATTTTGGTAAAGGGCCAATTTTGCAGCTATGCTGCAAAAACGGCCCAGTAACAAAAGCGGCCCCCACCCATGCGGCACACCGGGAAATTGCCCGGTGCCCGCTATGGCCGGTCCGGCCCTGCCCTCTGCTCCCACGCTCACCCCACCTGCCGCGAGCCATGCCGGCGGCCAGTGGCAAGGAATTTGTCAGGGATCTACAAATGGCGTTGACATTTCTAGATATTGCCAACGCCTGATTGGGACTTGGGTAGGGTCACATCAGCAAGTTGGAATGTAATTGGAGAAAGGTCACATCATGTGCATGGCAGTACGGATATCAGGGAAATAGAAAGGTTTGAGGTCCAGACCTGAGTCAAGACTTGGCTCTTATTATGGGTGGGTGAGGACACGTGTTGGGTAAGGTTTAAACTGCAAAACATATCAGTGAAATTAAGTGATAATAAACCACCTTGTTCAATAAACAATAATTAAAATCGCCTAAGATTAAGATCTTTGCAAACTCAATTACTAGGAAGAGATCTGTTCTGCAAGAGACTGAAGGAAATGTGGCCTGGGGGCCGATATACTAAAATGCAGATTAAGGGGGAGGTTGAGGAGTCAAGTTTTATGATAAAGCTGTCAGTCAAAGGGATGTCTAGCGGTGTGAGACTAGAAAACTTTAAATGCTTCTTTATAATGGCTGCTTCACCGCCTCCAATTTCACTAAGTGGCCGATGAGTAGGCAGAATATAGTAGCTGTCTTTACAATACCTCAAGAATACTGCACTCTACCAGCCAGCAGCTGTTTGCAGTACCCAGAATAAAAAGAACTAGAAGTGGAAGATGTTCTTTTCTGTTCATACCTTCATGCTCTGGAGCGCACTTCCCAAGCAAATTAGGAAAACAGAGTCCGAACTCAAATTTAGGAAACTTTTAAAACTATCTCGGTCAACAAATTCTGTTCTTTCAGTTGAAAGTACCTGCTGCTAACCTAGCGTTGCGAGGCCATTCTGAGTAGCTACGCACTATGGAAAACTTTATGAATAGATTACAACCGAATATTTCCCCCACTGGATGACATCAGCACTGTGGTAAGTGTGTGTTGTGATGTAGAGATAGGTGTGTTGTTAATTCTCGCCTACACAGTGCCGGTGCTGTGTTACACATTGCTTACAATTCAGTGGGCGTACACCCCACCAACAAAATACCATTACTTGTTTTCGTTTTCACTCTCACTTGCAGTCTTTCGATTGCTTACCTCCTGAAGGCTTCCCTTGCTTTCATGTGTTAGCTCCTCCCTGGAGCATGGACCAAGTACATATTTTCTTATTGTCTTGGTTCTTCGTCATCTTTTTGCAACTCACTATTCATTTATTTTAAGAGTGTTTTGGTATTATTCCCGGACATGCAATGTGCTCTTCTACTTTTAACACAAGCATACGCTTCTTATTTATGTTTCTTTCACTCCATTCTACTCTATGCCACTCTACTCTACACCACTCAGCTCTATGTCACACTACTCTACTTCACTCCACCCCACTCTATGCAACTCTAATTTATACCACTCTACTCTATGCCACTCTACGCCACTCCACTCTAGGCCACTCCACTCTATACCAATCTACTCTTCACCACTCTATGTCACTCAATACCACTCCACTCAAGTCTACACCACTCTACACCACTCCACTCTATGTCACTCTACTCTACACCACTTTATTCTACACCACTGTACTCTATGGCACTCCGTTTTATGCCACTCCTCTCTACACCATGCCATTGTACTCCACTCTACTCTACGCCACTCCATTCCACTATATTTCCCTTTACACCACTGTTCTCTAAGCCACTCTACTCTGCTCCACTCTGCTCTATACCGCTCCACTTTACACCACTGCTCTCTTTGTCACTCTACCCTTCTCTATGCCTCTCTACTCTATGGCACTCTACTGTACGCCACTACACTGTATGCCACTCCGGTGTACGCCACTGCACTCTATGACACTCCACTCTCCGCCTCTCCACTGTACTCTACACCTCTCCACTCCATTCCATTCCACTCTATTCCATTCCACTCCAATCGATGTTACTCTACTCCACACTAGTCTACGCCACTCCACTCCACTCTAAGCTACATGACTCCACTCTCCTCTACACCACTCTGCTGTATGCCACTCTGCTGTGTGCCACTCTACTCTTTGCCACACCACTAACTTTTAGCCATGCTGAGGAGCAGCCACACTGCTGTACAGCATGGCTAAAAGACATTGGCAATGCCAATAGCTCTCACAAGGCTTGTTTGTTTTTTACTGGACACCGGACTGACAGTGTGTGAATGCAGACAGACTTCATGCAACCGAGTGCCTGTAACTAGGACACCAATAGGTGGGAATATCGCAGGAAAGTAACGCGTAAGGACCGGCGTCTGGTTTAATATTGCTGGAAATGCAGCTCACAGGCTATGGAGAAAAAACTTTGCACCACCCTCTTTTGCACGCCTGCGGCTCAAAGATGCTGTGCTGGTGCAGCACTTGCAGTACTCAGTATATTGTTGCACTGCTCACTTTGCAAGCCGATATTCACACCTCAACCAGGAAGTCACGGTCCTGGGACATTTCACAATTTATTAGTGGCGAGATAACACAGCATGACTGCTCCTGCGCTGTGCTCACCTAACGGTGATATGGCCTTTCTTTCTCTTGTCCATACGATCATTATGGTTGGGGGGGGGGAGGTCGAATGGTTGTAGAAAGCTATTTATGGCGCCTTTTAACATGATACTGCTTGAGTTATGATACCTCCGCCTGAAGAGGAAGTCTTTGAGACCTTGAATGCTTACTCATTAAACACTTTAACATGATATATTTCTGCTAGACCAATAAAAGGTCTCAAAGTCTGGAGTGTTTGTAAACTATACCCATATAATGTCATACCAGAAGAGACTGTTCCTTTAGATGTCATAAAATACAGATCTATTAAATGTGTTTTAAATTATTAAACACGATTTCCATAGGTCACCTGGCATGTGGGCAGTGAGCAGGAAGTTAAGCCTGGGCAACTCCTGGCCTAGCCTCTGCTTCTTACTGCATCTCGTCCAGTTATCAAGCACCAGCACAGGATGAGGGTCACAGCCTTCCACTTCTCACTCACCTTTGACCTCAGTCACCTCCCCGTTCAATACAGTGAAAAAACACAGATCATCTCGGTTCAAACCTGCGACATGTGCATTTCTTGCATTAACATGAATACCCTGCATTTATAAACGGATTCAGGTGAATCTCCCAAATTGACTGATAAACCAAACAATTACCATGTTGTCAGAACTGGTGTCAATCAAAGTGGTTGGGTGGCAGGGAAAAGGTTGCACTGTGTGTCACCCTGAGAAATAAATTGAACATTGAAGGATTGCCAGGGGAGGCTCAGATGATATATTTATAAACATTAACCAATTTGTTAAAGTGTTACCAGATTACGAATTGTGCCAATTCATGAATACCTCGCTCAATCTGAAAGCTATAAAGTTTCATAGATAAACATATCCATTGAAATGTTGAGAGTCGCACAGCCAATCAGATTCCTCAGATTTAAGCCCTTTAACTACCCTCCAGGCCCTCAGGAGTAGAGGGTGACAGAACTGACAAACTAATGACTTTATCAGACTACAAGCCTTGCAGCTATTCAATAACCTTAATTATAGTCCCTCAAAATACTGAAGAGTGCCTGCCTGAAGCGGGAACTCATAAATCAGGGGAGGACCAATAATATTTAAATATTCACTTCATCTGCCTCTTCTCAGATTATAATGGACATAAAGTTCAATGTCAACCGCAGTTGTAGCTCCAGAGTAATATGCACTCCACACATCTATCTCACTTCTCAATGGCCATCATTGACTTGACAAAAGAGGATGGAAGACAGTGGCAACTGGCCCAGATAGGCGGTGTTGAGGCGGCGGGATTAAAAAAAATCTACTTACCTCTTCACGGCCACCGTCTCTCCTCTATCGTCCTTCTTCAGCTTCTCTTCCTGATGAATCCCGGAAGCAGGAAGCACACAGCCTCCCCTAAGCCAATCACAACACTGCTGTCACCAGCATGACAGAAGCATTGTGATTGGTCTGCGTACCGTGGTTCAGTTCTCAGCCAGGAGCCTGTGCGTGTGAGCCTGTGCATGTTCTCCACCTAGGCTGTGCAATACAGCCTGGTGGAGAACATGTTAAGTGAGCAGTGTGGCTCAATGGTTAGAGCGGCAGACCCTGATGCAGAAGGCTGGCCCGGGACCAGGGTTCAATTCCCGCCTCGGCGGGTCTTGGGCTCAATTTCCTCGGACCTGATCATTCTCACCTCGGGGCCTATTCTAATCATGAGTCCCACTCTGCAACTTTGGGCAATATCTTGCTTAATCTCCAAATCGGCCCCAACAACGCTAGGATGCCTGGCTTCACCTTGGGGGTGCCCAGGAGTGGACACTTCACAGGGAAAGGCCAGGAAGGGTTCCTCAGCGGTATACGTACAAGCGCCGAGATGCCTCCGGGTAGTCGTGTGCTATACAAGTACCTCTACATTTACATTTACTGTTTGGCTGGCCCAAGACGGCCGTCCAAACAGTCATGCACACTTAAGACAGTGCTCACCACTCCTCCCTTTGCTGGCTGCGACAACAGCCATGCCCCGCCCGTCCCACAACTGGCTTTAGCACGGAGAAATAGAATGATAATAACAATGTGTTAGTATAATTTTATTTTTCCTTTTTTGTACTTCTGAAAAGCAATGGGGCAAAGCTCCTCCACCCTAGCGGAGGAGCCGCCACAAATGGAATAACCACTCTAGTGTTTCCTAAGGTCCTGTAACAATTTTGTGATCTCATGACAAAACAACAAGCTGAGTTGTCCAACAATGGCAATGAATTGCCCATAGCCATAAGGCAGGCTTGACCTCTTAAGGGGCATTTCACTGCATCCTAAATCTTACATTTTCAGGGGTCCTTATGAGACCCAACCTGGTGTATCAGTTCCAGTGGGAAAAGAATGTGGGAAAAACAACATATGAAGATTAGTCTCTAAGCCACTGTGTGAGGATTTGCTGGAATCAAAATGTTAGGACCCAAAGGTCGTGTCTGAAGGAGAGTCCAAGCCATACCCAAACCTTGCAAGGTTCTGGGCTTTAAAAAGTGCTTAGACAAATCGCATGTGTTGCAATCATGTAAAGCATTCACAGATGGAAATCGGAAAAACCCCATCAGCATTAACACAAGCCTTTTCAGTCAGAGATATCCCCAGGGACTGGAAAAAGACATGCATAATTATTTAAAACATGTTTGAAAAGGGCCATGACGTTTTCAAACAGTCAGACCGAGTTCACCTGTGAGTAAATCATGTACAGGGGGTTCTGTGTAGTTCAACTGGCTGGGGTGCCTCTTGAGAAGAGCTGAGAGTATACATTTGTGTCTTTTGTTGTCTTGGTAAAAATGTATGGGGCCATCCTCAAAATCATTTATGAGTATCTGAAGCAGAACACAGTGTGCACTTACTTCTTTTTACCTTGCAGGTGCTTCTTTCGCTGAGGGTAACCCTCTCCCCAGGCCTGCAAGCACACTGATTGCTTGGCATCTATTCTATTTATGCAGCCCAAAAATGAGTAGGGATTTCCTATGTGTGTATTGTTGCAGTTTGGAAGGTGATGGGTTTAATAGTTTTTATTTTATTTTAGGGCATCCCTTTTTAGGTAAACGTTATTTTATAATTCATAGATGTTTTCAACCTTTTTTCACCAGTTTTACATATACATCTTTGGCAGTGGATGAAAGATGTATATGTTATTTGTCTATGTTTATTCAATATTTTTGAGGGCGATATATGTGGTCTGGGTTTTTTGTGTTGTTCCATTGACTTGTTTGGGAATCTTTAAATTTGCTTCCTACAGTTTTGTCGTCGATCTTATGATATTTTTTATTCTTTTAACAATTATATGTATATGTTGTTGACATTACTGTATTTTTCAAAGGCTGTTTAAAAAGTCGAGATATTTACAGTCGATGTTTAGACAACAATGGTTTTGTATCATGGTATTTTTGATGTTACAGCATACAACACCTGGTGTAGCATTACATGTCTTGCACTGGTGCCTTATGGTTGGATGTATTTCGATGCCTGTTTACGTTATAGTGTGCACTATTGGCTGTTTCCCCGAGCTGTTGTTCACTGTGCACAGGCGACACATCATTAGAGGACTTGAGTGAATGCTGTGCATTTGAACAATTACTGTTGGGTTCTTGTGCTAATTTTGGAAGCCCGTCAGCTTGTGTTATAGCTTATTTTGCTGATATTTCATGTGATTTGTTGCATTCCATTGTGCACAGTGGCTATTTTGTTGGTGTTGTGTTGTTGTTGAACCAGTAAGAAGTGTTCTGGTCTAATTGTGGACTGGTTGTATTTGTTGACTGATTTAAAGTGGTACCTCCTGTACTGATCTTGTGTCTTTAACTGTATCTATAAGAGAGCATTCTTACACATAGAGTATTTGGCAATATTATGATGCAAAGGGGCTAGGGAAAAGTATTCCCTGGTGTTAAGTCTCATATTAAACATTGATAGGAAAGTACCATTATTTAGAACGTTTTATTTGAAGAGAAGGTTACGTTCTTAGCATTGCAATTTCATATAAGCTAAACACATTTAATATATAAATACTATTTCCTACCTGTCATGGAAAAATATGATCTTCTATAAGGCTAGAGAGTGTGAACATGTTGAAAACGCTATTTAAGTTAAAATATTTTACGTTTACACCTAATCTATCAAATAAACTATTTTTAAATGTATAGAGAGGCATATTAAAGACGTGTAGACGGCGAATGGAAAATCAGGCAGAATTGGAGCAAACTGCTTAAGTCATTTTGCACATTATAACACCATATATATAATTCTATTTTTGGCCAGTGGTCTTTTTTGGTCCTCCCATTTGGTTAGGTGTGTCTTTTCCCAATCCAGAATGTTCCTCTTAAAATGCTTTAAACAACTCCTTACGAAAACTTAAGTTTTCATTGTCCTTTTTTCAATGCATTACCTCATCAGTCCTCACCACACGTGTTTTGTACATTAGTTTCTCCATTGGTTTTGAAGTCCAGAGAATTTCAGGCTAACCTATCATAAAACTGTTTGTGGCCTGTGCTAAATATGGTATGAAATTAAATTTAAATGAAATATAACCGCATACACATCAATACATGTGCTCCCTTGGTTTTTGACACTTAGCAGAATGTGTGAGTTGATTTGTGATCAAACAGCCCATGGCACAAGCATGCTGCTATGCACATCACTGTTACCAAGCGACACACTCCACTGCCATGACCATATATGGGCATTGATGCTAAGCTGCAATATTTTCCATCCAATAAGGTTACTGACATCCTGATCCCTATAATGAAAAAGAGAAAGAGCATTCTAGCTCTGAGACAGGAGCACGGCTATGCTGTGCAACACTTGATGATGCATATATTGTGTTGTAACTGTACTTATGCAGCTCTTCCTAGCCCTGAGCACCCTAAGTGCATTGTCAGATGAGCAGCACAATAGTCGTAGCTTGTGCGTGGTTGGAAGGATGTTGGAGGGTAGTGTTTGAGTGTTCTGTGTGGGGTCTAGGTTGCTGCTCCTATAGTGTCATCTGTCACTGGGCTTACCTGTCTTTTGGGGCAAAGATTAGAAAGGGTTTAGAACATTTGAGCTTTATATGTTATTGTTTCTGGTTAGCAGGATATGGGTTTTTAGTGTAGCCAACTTGGGAAGTGTTTTGGTGTTGCCGGATATGAGTAGTACATGGCTCTTCTTCAGCATTGGCCGGTGTTTGGGATGAGTGGCGGGGCAGGCAAGCGTAGGGCTGAAGGGAGGAATAGGGGTCATGAAGGGAGGCAAAATAAAAAATAATTTAAAAAACAACTTACCTTCGGCCGGCCGCATCCTGGGTCCCGCGTCGCGCTCCTCTTCTTCAGTCACAGGCTCTCAGCCTGCCCCGCGGCCAATCCTGAAGCTGCTCTCGCATGAGAGCTGCCTCAGGATTGGCCGGAGCGCTCTCGATTAGCGCTCCAGGACAGATTGGGAGTCTGTGCCTGCTTTCTCCATCCCCGGCAATGCAGCTGAGGTTCACTGCACTTGATGGTGTGTCCGGTTTGAGATGGCCGGCCATACCTTCACACACAGGGAACAGAGTGCACTACCACTCCCCTCAGTGTTGTCACCCCCCAGGCCCGCCCCCCAAGACTCGGCAGGAAAGGATAAATAAAGCGAGTGTTGCTTTATTTTTCCTTTCCTGACGTTTTTGGAGGGGTGACGCTCCTCCTCATAGCGGAGGAGCTGCCGCTGCTCTTCTTATGTTGCTGCGATTGTGTGGCTGAGCTGTTGCCTAGAGTGAATTTAAGTGGCGAGAGAGATAGCTTTGCATGTAATCATGCCTACCATCCACATGTGAATTGCTGGTTCTATTTCTTGGGTGGGTATGGTCCTGACTCTTCTGGCAGCCATCCTCACCCTGTGTGGAAAAGGTGGTCTGCTTATTGGTTGATTTGATTCTTGATCATCTGTTTGGGGAAAATCCTTTCAGAATTAAAAGTGATCCTGGATAGTCTTAACTTTCCCTAGAGGGAATACTATGAGACTGTAAGGAGAATTCGGGTTCACAGATGTATTTAATCTTGTAAATGGGGGGAAGGACAACCGTGGTCAATGAACCACTTGGATCACTGGTGTGATGTGTTCGAATGGGCAAAGATGTTTGAGCTACCTTAGGTCACGTTTTGAGTATTTTGCAGTCTTTGGAGCAGGAAGACTGGGGACCTTAGGCAAACACCATTTGATAGTCTATGCAAGACATGACAAGCTTGATGGTGGTCTATAGCATCACTGGGAACCTACATACTGAAAGACATGTTGAAGAGTTTGAATGTTGTAGAAATCTCTGGGAACCAAAGAAAGGCAGGTGTCCACAAGTACTCCCCGATGTCTTAGTCTAGCTGATGTCACTGACAGTGCATTGAGTTCCTGATCCATATGTTATGTTATGCTAAAATATTCGTAAAGCAGCCCGCGCTAGTTTTGGGAGAGGACATGGCGAAGGAACAAAAGGTTAGATAGAGAATAGCCAGGTCTTCGCAGCTCTTCTGAAAGCCCCGTGATTTTGACTAGTCCTAATGGACAGAAGCAAAGTATTTCAAAGCGCGGGAGCTTTCGCAGAGAAAGAGCGGACTCCTGCCTTCACTCTTCTCACCCGAGGGACATAAGCTAAATGTAGATTAGCAGAGCGCAAGGCTTGCGAGGGGACATAAGGATGGAGTAGATTGGCTAAAATGGGAGAGCCTTGATGAGTTACAATTTTATGGGTAATACATAAGGTCTTGAAGAGAATTCTCTGATCCACCGGGAGCCATTGCAACCTATGGATGAAGTCAGAGATTGAACAGGACTTAGGAAGGGCGAATAAAAGCAGAGCTGCAGCATTCTGGGCTATCTGAAGCCTTTTGATCACTGTCTAATTGGAACCCAAAAACAACACTTTGCAGTAATCCAGTCTAGAGAGTATAGTGGACTGGACAGTCATCTGGGGAGTGTGGGAGTCAAAGGATCCCAAAATTGGTTTTAAACATCGTAGGAGTTCAAAGCAGACGCCTACCACCGATTTCGCTTGGGCTTCAAAAGACAGAGCGTTATCGACCCAGACACCCAGATTCTTTACCGCTATTTTGAGTCGCAGAGGTGAGCCTAGTGCAGGGGGCCACCAGTGATCACCCCATAGAAGGGAGTCTCTCCCTAAAAGAAGGATTTCAGATTTGCTGGAGTTGAGCTGAAGGCAATTGGCCGCCATCCACTCCGCAATGGCCACCATGTCCTCTTGGAATTTGAATAAGTTCTGCGTGCAATTATTAGTGAAGGAGATCCCCAGTTGTGTATCATCAGCATAGGATATCAATGTGCTGTTGCATGATTTTGCCATCTGGTCTAAAGGGAGAATATAGATATTGAACAGAGTTGTACTCAGAGCGGGGCCCTGGGGGACCCCATAATGTAGCATTTGAATCTGGATGTAAGTTGGTAGTTCTTCCATTCTCTACAAGGTAAAGTTCTCAGTTTTGGAACAATTAAGTTTAAGGAGGATTACTCAGAATCCACCGGCCAATGACTCATACACAGTGGCAGGTCTAGATCAGTTGGGGGTCTCAATTGTAGGATGGTCTTGTGTCACCAATTTACAGAGTAGGTGCAGCAGGGTAGATTAAAAGACTTGATGGGGTAGTGTTAGGGGGTGAGGTAGAAGTTGAAAAGGATTAGTGAGATGATCAAATTCTGAGAGACGACTGTGCCGGTGTAGTAAGGTGGTAACATAAATGAAACAGTCAAATTATGCTACAGCTGCCATGCAGGCAGGAGGAATTCCAGCCTAGGATTCCTAACTCGGATGCTAAATTATTGTAGTCTGATTAGGAGGGTTCCATCATGCACTGTGTCAAAGCAGCGGACAAATCCATTATTAGTGGTGCGGACATTCCATTTCTGCCAACAGTAATTTTAGGTCTTCCAAGATAGATGGAAGAGCAGATTCGGTGCCTCTGCCTGGGCAGAAGTCAGTTTTATTGTATTATTGTTTACCTTGAAAGTCAAAGATCTCAGCTCTTCCAATCAATTGTCCCATGAATCGTACATTGGAGGTCGGTTGGTAAATGGCCAGATCGGCTTGGTCAAGGTTATTTTCCTGGTGAGTGGTCTGATGCAAGAGGTTTCAAGGACAGTGAGAATTATGCCTTCAGGCACCAACATGGTGTTGCGAGGTATGCAAAGGAAGCATCAGTGCCAGTCAAGGAGACTGCAGTTCAGCAGCGGTGCTTGAAGCCTAGCAGATTTACCAGCTTGGGTTCTTCCTCAGGCCAATATAAAAAACACCACCCAAAGCTAGGTGACCGGTTGTAACAATAAGACTCCTGATGCTCGCCTCTCTTCCAATATGGTTCTCCTCCAGCACTCTTGTTTATATTTCATGCATACCACAAACTGCAGGTTGGTTTTTCCAAGTGCCTTTTGACGTCTTGGCTCTCAGTTTTCACAAGGGAACTCGTACAGACTTGAGTTCAACAATACCCTCTATACATGGAGGTACAGAATCCCGCTTATGCTGCAGGCACTCTTGATCTTCACCCTAGTAGAGTGATACAGTTCTTTCCGAAGTGCTGCAGTGGGATTCTTCATCTGTTCCACTTTGGCTCATTCATAGACTCTTCTCCTTTCAAGCAGTGTTTCCCTCATGCAAGCAACCAGTCAGCTCTCTCCTTCAAAGCAGGGTCCAGGCAGGGCGTGGCAGTTTTGGTAGAAGTAGCTATGGTTGTGGCCTTGAGTCTGGCAAGGGGAGTTGGTGGTACATGCCCCAATCATAGAGCAACGATAGATGCTCTGTTTTTCACTGGTGGGGAGACTCCAAATGCTGGTTGAGTAATCTTAGTATACTGGCTGGCAGGTTCACCTCTATACCAAAGTTGCAGACAGTAGTTTTGTGGTCCAATAGTCATCTCTGAGACCTGTTCTGGGCAGTTCTGCCCCTTTTGCTCATTCCACTCAGAGTGGTCCAGCCAAGGTCTCTGTTGCAAGGTGCTAGGAGGAAGGTATGTTGGAGCTTGGAGTCTGCTGAAAGGTGAGAGCAAAAACAATTGTACAAAGGAAAAGGAGGTTACCCTACTTACCTACTTGTTAACCTCAGGTTGTAGCCCTTTCAACAAATAATGCATCATGGGAACTCTTCTTGAAAGCTTCCAGTCTGCTGCATTTCCACCACACATAAAGGTCTGACTCATTACAAAGGATCACTGGAATATTCTGAAAGAGTCCTGCAGTTCATATTTACTGGCTGCCTGGGCTGCTTCTAACCCTCAATATTAGGTATCACTTGAACACAGCAACCACAAACTGGATGCACCTTGTATATGGACAAGTGATCAATTTGGAGGGGACTGGCAGACCAGTCAAAAATATGGGAGAGGTCAGTAGGTGACTCCTCCTGACATGGAGAGGTTAAAAGGCCTGCCTTGCCACTATAACTGCGTTGCAGCCACCACGTACCAGCTTATATAGGCCAGTTAGCAGAGAGCAGGAGAGTGTATATGGTGTGCCCCTCCAAGGCACTGAACTCTGCTCTAAGTCTCAATTAGTGTCGCAAAAATGCCTCCAGCACACAAGCATGATCACTGTGTGTGCTGAGGTGATGGACAAAAATCAATAACTTCCTACAATGAACTTAAGGCAGGGGTGTGCAATCTCCATAGCCATGCACGGACATTCCATACACCCCACCAGAATGCTCTGTTGCTTGGCAGAGGTTTCTATATCAACATGAATTAACCGGAGGGAGAATGAAAGGGAAAGCAGTGGATGAGAAATGATAACATTTGGGTTGTAGCATATTCTTGAAAGCTTGTGGTTTGTAAGGTATCATTAAAAATAACTGTTCATCTGCCTCCAACCTTCTTGATGTGGTTTCTAGTGAGAATTCTTTATCCTGGTGGGATGGCATTGTCTGGAATCAGGGTTGCCATGAACATGTTGTCGGGATTTGCGTCATAAATCTATTTGTAGACATTTCTGCAATTTTTGTTATTGGATGATATGTCGAGGAGAAGGCAGTTCAGTTGGGGACAGGTAGAGTAACGGGAGAGTCAATCTATCAATTAATCAATCAGGGTTTTGTAAGGCACACTACTCACCCGTGAGGTACTCAAGGCACTGAGGGGAGGGGGTATGAGCAGCTCCATTGGGGTCATTCGAAGAGCTAGGTCTTGAGGTCCTTTCTGTTTAATGTCAGGCTTCGTCTGCGGTGGAGGGAGAGTTTGTTCCAGATCTTGGCTGCGAGGTAGGAGAAGGAACTTCCACCTGCTCTGGTCCTGTAGAAATGACGGACAGTGGCTAGGGCGAGGTTGACTGAGCGGAGGTTTCTCTTGAGGGCATGGAAGAGATTCGTTCGTTGGGGTATTGGGGTCCGGTGTTGTGGAAGGCTTTGTAGGCGTGTGTGAGCAGCTTGAAGGTTATTATTCTTTCGAGAGGGAACCAGGGGAGGTCACAGAGGTGTTGGGTGATGTGGTCATGTCGTGGGATGTCGAGGATGAGTCAGGCTGAGGCGTTCTGGATGGTCTGGAGTTTGCGGAAGAGTCTTTTGTTGAGTCCGGCATTGAGAGCCTTACCATTGTCAAGTCTTCTGGTGATAAATGCGTGAGTGACGGTTTTCCTGGAGTCAAAGGGGATCCCTTTGAATGTCTTGATGAAGTATGCGGAGGGTGTTGACCCATGTGGAGGATATGGCATTGATCTGGCGATTCATGGTGAGTGAAGAGTCGAATATAAGGGCGAAGTTTCATGCATGGTCCGTTGGGGTGGGTGGATTTCCAAAGGCAGGGGGGCCACCAGGTATTTTGTCCCATGCAGATGGTGTGGAGCCGAGGATGAGGACTTCTGTTTTCTCTGAGTTGTTCCTCAGGCAACTGTTGCTCATTCAGGTTGCGACAGCTTTCATCCCTTCTTGGAAGTTGTGCCTGGTGATGTTGGATTCCTTGGTGAGGAAGAGGATGAGCTGGGTGTCATCGGCATAGGAGAACATGTTGAGCCTGTGGTTTCTGACGATGGTAGCGAGGGAGTCCATGTGAATGTTGAAGACTTGGGCTGAGGGAGGATCCTTGGGGTACTCCACATCTGATCTCTGTTGGTTCTGAGAGGAAGGGTGGGAGTCTTATTCTCTGTGTTCTGCCTGAGAGGAAAGATTGTATCCAGTCTAAGGCTTTTCCTTGAATGACTGCGTCGTGGAGTCTGGTGGCTAGTGTGTGGTGGGAGACTGTTTTGAAGGCTGCCGATAGGTCCAGGAGGATGAGGACTGCTTTGTGGCCTCGGTTGTCATCGGTGACGGCAAGGAGGGTAGTCTCAGTGCTGTGGTTGCTGCAGAATCCGGACTGAGAGGTGTCTAGGGTGTTGTTTGTTTCTAGGAAGCGTGCTAGGTGGGTTGTGACTGCCTTTTCGATGACTTTGGCAGCAAAAGGAAGCAGTGAGATGGGCCTGAGTTTTTGAGGTCCATCGGGTCTGCGGAGGGCTTCTTTAGGAAGGGGTTGACTTCGGCGCGCTTCCAGTTGTCAGGGAGTGTGGCGGTCTTGAGGGAGCAGTTGATAGTTTGGCGTAGCTCGGGTGCGATGGCAGTGGCGGCCCTGTGGAAGATGTGCGGCGGACAGGGGTGAAGATGGTAAAAGACTGTATGGAATGAGCAGTAAGAGTAAGGTGAGAAATGGTAGTCTTTTGAACACAAATTGCACGCGATACATGGCACCAGGGACACTTCCCAAGATACTATTCCTGCAGTACACTCTTCTTAGCACGCAGCCATTTGCGGGCGCTTTGATGTTATTAACAGGAATTTTTAAACTCCCTTAAATTATCTACTCTGCATTTTTAGAAGCTTAGCGGTGTTGGAGCCGACGAAGGCAGTGGGTTACACCTGCTTGAAGAAACGTGTTGGCTGGCTAGAATATTGCATGTCCAATAAGTCTTGAACAAAAACAAAGACTCAATTGATGGACTAGGGACATTTTGGTTAGTTTGAGTGGTATGATTGCTTTAGTTTTGTGTACATATTGGAATTCCTTCCCTACTTGGAGAGTGACTGCTCTCCACCCTTGCTGAGCATCTAGGAGTGTTGTATAGATAGGAGATATTTCTTATTAGGATATGTACATTTGCTACCGGTATGCGTCAACATTTCTATGCCCTCCCCAATTAGTTACTCCGCAGTGAGAGTTGATGTAAAGTAGGAAGATTTGTCTTCATATGCATGTGTGTGCCTAACAACAAACACCTAAACTTTCATACTACTTGCATTCATACCAGGTCATTCAGTCATTTCATGAAGTACAAGAAGTCAAATTGATTTACTTAATGGGTAAAGTTGATGTCCTACATTTTCAGGCAAACAGGGAATCACACACTCAAGTGCAGACCAGAAATTGTCTGTGACAAGGATGCACAATTGTGTTGATCCCTTGCTTATGTCTTGGCAGATCATTCTGCTCATTGGAGCTATGAAGTGGGCCAGGATGGAGACACAGAGAACAGCCCATCTGATGAAGATTATAGTCATGGCCATGGACATATGATGATGACATATTGCTTTACCTAGTCCCATAACAGAACACATGTAGGGATTCACAATCTAACAAGGACTGAACACTATACTGGCTGCTATGATGTGGAAGGCGTATTCCCCATGCAAAAAAAGAACGTATTGGGAGGAGGAAAGAAGGGATTTAGGAACACTGAAGTGGCCGCCATATTAGAGTCAGGCTAGGAGTCAGCAAGGCTTAGACCATGCAACCAGGGGCACTTCACTCAATTGTTAAGGGTTGAATGCAGTCCAAAATCTGCACACCACAATGGGTACTATCAAGCAGCCACAAAGTTTAGAGGCTCCTTCAAAGATAGATGGGGAGAACATCAGAGCAGTGGGTGTGACAGCTATTCTGTCGGGATCAGTAATGAGTTCTGGACAATGGCACTCTGGCCAAGCCTTGGACAGGCGCAGGGCAAATAATTTACGCCTAACACAAACCAACAGCTTATTTAACGCTGTGTGTGCATTGTCTATACAAGTGCCTTGGCACGAGTCCCAAGTTACTGTAGAGTTCAAAGGGAGGAAACGTATATTTTCCTGCTCATAAGGGAGGTGAAAGGGAAGAAATTGATTGTCTGCAGGATAATTGTGCAAAAATCCAGGCGGGTTTAGGGAAAAAAAAATAAAAAGGGGAATTGATCCAAAATAGTAAACCGAGTCCGAAAGTGGAAATGGAGATACATAAACCGAGTGGAACACAACATTTTAAATAAAAACAAAGCTTTAAATTTGGGGTGATTGAGGGAGCGCAATTTATGGGTGTGAGAAAGAAAGAGAACGATGAAAACAGAGACTGGATGACTCCAAGAAACAGGTGAACTGAATCAGCTTAGTTAAGATAAATGCTTACGTTTTAAAAGTATTCAACCGTGCACAGTGGTAATTGCATTTTTCAATAAAAGAAGGGGAGGGCCAGGCGGTCAGTCGATAATGACAAGGCACAGATGTCAGAAAACACTGATTTCAGCAGAGTGAGGTTCAAAGGTGCAGTCTCCAACAGAGGAAGCGCCGTGGAGGGGAAGCATTCGAATACAATAGAAGGGAGGAGTCCTTCCCAGCCACAACATGAAAAAAGAGATAAAAATAGACAAAAGGCAACACCTGGCCTGTGTAGTTAAAAGTACAAAATTCTCATATAGCTAAGGAGCATTCTGATTTGAGAGAGATTAACTTTTATCTCATTTACAAAATCATCCAAAGCATGAGCCAGAAAAAAATATGATTTCAATAGGTTTCCTTGATGTGTGCCTCTGTGCTCTTTGGCCAGTGTGTGGAGTATCTGTAATGTGGGAAATCTACCAGTAAAAGGTTGGGGTTGCTGGACAATTCAAATTATTCTTCACATAGGAAACTGTGCAAGTGAAAACATCACTTCCCCTAAAGTGGTCAATATTTGCATGCACTTTCTCATCCTCACTTCATCTCTTGCACCTTGTCGTCTTAGATGAACACGTAAAAGGGCGGATAAGTGTGAAAAACGGATTGCAGATGTTTGTGAGTGCCCAAAAAGTTACAGTGTTTGAGCTTTCAGACATTTTTCATTGCCCACAACCTCAACATCCACTTTCCCGACCTTAAGTTTAACAATTATTGCAGAAATATACAAACATCTTCCACATGTTCTACAGTTTTAAGTGACATATTCACAAGCAAAAATGTGCAGACCATGTTTTTGTGAGTCTGGGCCCATATCTTACATCCACGTCAGCCACTTTGGGCCGGATTTACTAATATTTTGTGTTGGGGTTGCCTCTCTTTCTGGGCGCTGCCCCACCTAATTCATTTTGGAATGTAAAACGTCACACAAATCCTGATTTGCATGGCTTTGTAAAAACAAAAAAGTAAATGTATCCCTTCCTGTACAAAAACGAACCGGACTCCAATGCAGGTACTATTTCGCTATGGTGCCTGTATTTATTTTTTGTGCAGTTTTATATGGCACAAACTCGATCCGAAGGTATCAGATCGCATTACATGAGCACCAGTTGCATTACAAATGGACACATTTGTTTTTAGGCACAGGGAGCCTAAGTGATTTGCCTAGAATCACCGGATGTTTGAGCCTCCCCCAGACTCAAACCTGGTTCCCCAGCTTTAAAGTCGGCCGCTCTAGCTGGTAAGCCACATCCTCTCCCATGCTAGGTGCTAGGCAACTACCAGAATGCCAGGGCAGGGAGAGCGCAGATCTGCACCACATCTTTCAAAATATGGTGCTATTCTATACTCTCTCCCTTTCACACAATGCAACACAGCAACTTCACTTGCATCCACCCAATGTTTATATCCAAAACAATTAGGGATGTGTAACTGGCTCTCTGTCTGCCATTTATTGACTTTCTACACCATATATGTTCACTGTTCAGATCTTCAGATGGCTGATGTAACTTGCATTGATTCACAATTTCCATGCAGTACCTCATGCCGAGGCCTCCCCTGAAAGTGCAGCTCCACAGAGACAGAAAACAGGATGCAAGAGAAGTTGGGTAAGGGGATCATTGTTTTTAGAAAGCTTTAGCTGTTTCACCAGACTGTTGTTTTCCCCAAAATAATCATAGAAAATGTACATACATAGAGGGGCTTTTGGCCAGCAGGTTTCATCCATTGGTCTGTTAAATTGTCATTTACATTTTTGCTTCCACCCACAACAGTATAGAGCATGGAACAATGGCTCAGCACACTTTATCCATTGGCTGTCTTCACTTTTAAGTGACCGCACAATGCCTGTCACATTGATCAGATTCACCTAAAATAGTTCCTTTTTCTTCAGTGATAAACCTGTTCCCAAATAAGCTTCTTCATTGTCATTATTTGTTATATTAACTTCAAAAAGCAGTTATTCATTTAGCCTGCACTTCAGGTTCCCATAACATAGCGATTTATTTTCTTTTTCCTTTTTAGGTCTCGGCCTAGTGTACACTGCGGAGCAGTGTCGCACAGCCGAGATTTTATGTTTACAGTGTATGGGGCCTTGAACCCGCCCCTCTTCTCCATTGGCTGGCTTCCTAAACGGAGGCCAGCCATTGGAGGAGAGGGGCATCACTCCGTTCAAGCCCCGTCTTTTTCGGATTCGGGGGGGTGTTTTTTGCAGTTTTTAACTCCGTGACGTCACCCGTCACTCAACAGCAAAAACCACGCCCCCGAATGCGAAAATGGCGGCCCTTTTCTGACGCCATTTCTGCCCGACCACCGCCGGAAGAAGTCGAGAAGCTGCCGAGTCCTCCCTTGAGTGCTCGCTTTTCTTGCCTATCTTCCCTGATTGTGCCCATGTTCTTGCCCCCCCCTCATTGGTTGTGCTTGCTCTCCTGCCCCCCCTCGTTGGTTGTGCTTGCTCTCCTGCCCCCCCCTTCGCTGGTTGTGCTTGCTCTCCTGGCCCCCCCCCCGCTGGTTGTGCTTGTTATGTTATGTTTTGTTATGTTATGTTATGTTATGTCCACTTGTAGCGCGCACGGATACTCATGAGTGTCCCGGTGCAATGCCTGAGGGGTACAAGAGGAGATTAACAAACAAAGAAGTGAGTCTTGAGTTTCTTTTTGAATACGGCGAGGGAGCTGCCACCCATCCTCTGAAGCCTGAAGCGAGGCACCCGGGCAAAACATTGAGTCGCAGATCGAAGAGCACGTGCCGGGAAATAGAAGGAGAACCGCTTCTGAAGATAGAGGGCACCAAGGCCATGGAGGGCACGATCGGCCAGAACTAGAGATTTAAACCTAACCCTATCGGCAACAGGAAGCCTGTGAAGAGAGCGTAGTTGAGAGGTCACGCTATTCCTTGCCGAGAGGCCCAATTGCAATCTAGCTGCCGTATTCTGGACTACCTGAAGTTTTTTAAGCAGATATCCAGGGGACCCAGCAAAGAGTGCATTGGCGTAATCCAGGCGGGAAAGGATCAGATCACAGGTGACAGTTTCTCTAGCCGCTTGAGAGAGAAGCGGGAAGAAGGTCCGCAGAGTCTTAAGGAGACCAAAGCAGCAGCCTGCCAGTTTCTTAATATGGGCAGAAAAGGAAAGACTCTCGTCAAACCATACTCCCAGGTTTTTTACAGGCTGTCCCGACACAGGGGGGAGCGGGGAGTCAGGGGGCCACAGCTGCTTGCGAAAATCAGTGGGAAACCTGCCAAACAATAAGATCTCGGATTTTTGTTCATTGCATTTCAGCTGTGCATCAGCCAGCCATTTAAAGATGGAGACTGGGCACTGTTGGGCTGCTGAAACTGAGCTGGAAGTCTTATCCCAGGTGAACAGCAACTGCGTGTCATCAGCATAGGCCATCACCTTAGCCCCAAGCTCCTCTGCCAGGTATAAAAGAGGCGTAACATAAATGTTAAAGAGGAGCGGGCTGAGGGAAGAGCCCTGAGGGACTCCAGTGGTGACCAACTGAGGGGAAGTAGAGATAGGGGGAGCCAAATCTGCTCAACCCGCTCTTCCAGAAAGGACCTATGCCAACCCCAAGCCGCTCCACATACCCCAATCTCAGCCAGTCAGGCCAGAAGGAGGGCATGGGGGACTGTGTCGAACACGGCCGAGAGGTCAAGCAAGATTAATGCTGCCCTCCCGGCCTCGTCCAGACACTCCCGAATAGCCTCCACCACCTCCACTAAGACAGTCTCAGTGCTGTGAGAGGCACAAAACCCTGATTGTGCAGGATGCAGGAGTCTCTCTGTCTCCACATACTCTGTGAGTTGATTGTTAACAACCTTCTCACAGACCTTAGCAATGGCCGGAAGAAGGGAGATGGGACGATAGTTCCCTGAAGTAAGGGGATCTAGAGAGGCTTTCTTAAGAAGCTGCAGTATCTTCGCCTGCTTTCACCTCGGAGGGACCGCTGCAGTCTGAAGGGATACATTGCCAATACAGTTCACCTCAGTATTCAAGCTCTCTGCCACTGCCGCCAGGAGGCTAGCCGAGCAAGAATCGGAAGGATAGCCCGACTTAAGCCCCCTGAGGATTTTAAGAGATTCCAGGGGAACAACTGCTCTAAAAGCTGAAAGAGAGCAGGCAGGGGCGGCAGGATGAACAGCCAAAAGTCCCATGCAACCACCATTACCCGAGGAGAAGGAAGCCTGGATGGCCTGAGTTTTCTTTCTGAAAAAGCGGGAAAGTGTATCACACCAGGCGAGGGAAGATGGAATAACACTCGCCTGGGACCGGGGTGACGTAAAATTCTGCACTATGAAGAAAATTTCTTTAGCATTGTTCCTAGCTGAATCAATGCGGGCAGAAAAAGAATTGCCTTTTAGCCACGGCGATAGCCTCATAGTAGATTTTTTGCATAACTCTCAATTTCCTCTTAGCTATAGGGCAATATCCGCTCTGGTGCCAGGCACGCTCCAAAACCTTGCAGTCATGCTTGCTCTCCTGCCCCCCCCTTGCTTGTTGTGCTTGCTCTCCTGCCCCCCCTCGTTGGTTGTGCTTGTTCTCCTGCCCCCCCATTCGTTGGTTGTGTTTGCTCTCCTGCCCCCCCATCGTTGCTTGTGCTTGCTCTCCTGCCCCTGCCCCCTCGTTGCTTGTGCTTGCCCCCTCGTTGCTTGTGCTTGCTGTCCTGCCACCTCGTTGCTTGTGCTTGCTCTCCTGTCCCCCCCTCGTTGCTTGTGCTTGCTCTCCTGCCGCCCCCCTCGTTGGTTATGCTTGCTCTCCTGTCCCCCCTCGTTGGTTGTGCTTGCTCTCCTGCCCCCCCTCGATGGTTGTGCTTGCTCTCCTGCCCCCCCCCCCCCTCGTTGCTTGTGCTTGCTCTCCTGGTGATGTCTGTCCCAATTTATAGGTTTTATTTATTTAACAATGTCTTTATGTGGCATGTTTAAGTTGAAGACACTCAAGTAAGTATGTATGTAAGTAAGGCATATTTCTAGAGTGCTCATACGCCTTAGCTTCATGGTGCTGTAGTCACAGGATTAGTGATTGTTTTATGAGATCTTTGTAGTATTAGACTGTCCTAACCCTATGCTTCTACTTTTTTGCTTTTATTTCCTTAATCTCCGGTTTTGTTACGTCATGAGAAAAGACTGTTTGTGAACTCTTCTTCTTCATTGTGTTCTGTGCTACCCAAAGGGAGACTGCCACTTTCCAAAATCTTCTATGCATTGTTCTCCCAGTGTTAATAGGATCATCTTGTGGAGTTCCTATCTCATCATTTTTTTATTAGAATACATTTGTTTTTCTCTACGTGCCATGGGCAGAAATAGAGACTGTGGTTGTATTTTTCAGTTTAGTCCACATTGCTCTTAGTTACTGTTTTGAACTGCTGATCATTTTTCCTTTGGGCAACAGTATCCACAATAATTGTTTTTGCAAGATCTAAGGCTGTTCTTTGCCATGTCTTTTGATACAGGTTTGTGTGACTTGGCGGACGTCTGTAATTTAGTTTTTCTGTCCTATTTGTCCCTTCTTTTGCTTGGTCTATTTGCTTGTATTGTCTTCCAGTCTGTCTATTTTGATATTCTCCTTTATAAGGAGTTTTACCTGGCAAAGTGAGGGACTGTCCTAAGATGGTAAGTAAAGCTTGCTTCGCCCATTGAGACTATTTATCGAATCGAATCACTGACTTATGTTTTTCCGGGGCTATTAAGCACAAAATTTGCGAATTTCACCTTCCAAGTATTGATTAGTTCTTCTAAGGTGGCCTTTTTTTGCTGTGTAACACAGTTTATGACATTGTGTCTAGTCACGCATGACAAACTGTTGCCCTCCCCCTCGTTAGTTGTGCTTGCTCTTCTGCCCCCTAGTTGGTTGTGCTTGCTGTCCTGCCCCTCGTTCGTTGTGCTTGCTCTCCTGCCCTGCTATTGGCATTGTAAATGACAATGCCATTTATTTATGTTTTAAAAACAAAAACAAAAATAAAAATAATGTCATGAGCAATGCCAATAGCTCTAACTTTAAGAATGCCGAGACCATTGCATTGTAAATGCTTGTTAAATTATAAAGTGTCTAGGTGGAATTGTAACATTTAGCTGACAGTGATTTGAGTGCTTAGTTAGGTAGTGATTTATTCTTGTCTCCTTCTAAAATAATAATAATAAAAGGCAATGCACAACTGCAAGCCTTTAATATAAAAAATCACTAGTAAAATGACCAAGTTTAGGAATGTTTTTTAAATGTAAAAAATGAAATCATGGAAGCACATGGCAACAATGTTTAAGGACCACATCTCTTCATTTCTTCCTTTTATTTGCGGCACATTCTTGCAATTAAAGATAAAATATAAAATAACCTTTGAATTAGTCTGTCAATGCCAGATCTTTGGGCTTTGTCAATAATTGTTTTTATAGGGCATACCTGGGTCCAAAGTGTAGGAGAGTAGGGTCTGCTATCCTATGGTCACCCCAAATTTTTGCTTTTTGCTTCACTGGTTTATGACTTAATGTGGCTGTGGGCCTGCTAATCAGACCCACAGCCTGCTGTTCTCTCTCTAAATTAATGCCAATGCACATTAGGTGCATTACGAAATTGGAACTGGTTCACCTTATTGGCCCCTGTAACAGTGTACCCAGGTACCCAGGGCATAGGTGCTTCCAAGGCCTACCAGGGGCTGCAGCACGTATTGTGCCACCCCTGGCCTGGCCTCCATATTTGACACAACTGGCTGATCACTCAGCTGGGGTAAGTCGGTGTAATCACCCCTTCCTTAGGTGTAGTATGCCTATGCCTAACCTAAAATGGACACATATGTTCCTATCAGCCACTCCTATGGGAGGCCTCATCAATCCTGGAGGCAGAGTGCTTGGAAATATGTGAGATGGTGTTCTGGCATGAGCTGAGCCTGTCTGCAGCTTTCGGAACCATGTCCTTTAGCTGTTTCGTGATACTGCCATACCATATACTCTTAAGTGCATTATGAACCTCGTGGTTAAATGCTATCTTTGGTTTGGCTTTATCAAAACATGTCGAGTAAGGTGTCATACGAATTGGAATACTACCCCCTCGCCAGTTCTGGCAACGGGGGTAGCATTCAACCCTTTCAGAGGGATACAACATGTACCTAACCTGAACCCCGGTTAAAGTTAAACAGAGCCTCAGCATCACAAAATGGATGCTGCCACCACAGACACAAGTCTGACCTCCTGCTGCTGGGAGTCCTTCCAGCGAGGGCAGCTTGGACAAAGGGTTTCCTACCTTGGGAGTTGCCAGCACCACCCCAGACAGGATTTTGTGTATTGGGTAGGACAGGGCTGATTAGAATCAGACATGCCTGGGGCACACAAGGTGTCCCTGTGCATATGCCAGTTCAAACCGGTGCTGGGGCTCTCCAGCCCCAGTCTTGGCGCGGAGCTGGACAAAGGAAAGGGGGTGTAACCCCCCCCCTTCCTGGTCCCACCCAGAGGAGGGACCTAGCAGGTAATCCGGCCCCTAGAATCCGAATAAGAGTAGGAGCTGTGTCCCAAGACTTCAAATCATCCTGAACTCGACTTGAAACTAAGAAGAAGACTGGACTTCCGACATTCTGCTGCACAGAAGACTGAGGAGAATCTCCCTTGTGGCCAAGGAGTGACCACCCTGTGAATACAGGCACCAAACAGCAACTCGACATCTGCTTTGCCGCCACCTCCCGCCGGAGCCCGAGCCCAGAGCTCAACAAGACCCAGACTCTCAGACATCTCAGAGCCCGATCCACCGTCCCTGCAAAGAAGGGACCCGTGGAGGCACCGAGAGACGTGGGACCGGACATCTCGGAAGACCCTTGAAAAGCTGACTGCGCAGCACCTGAGGTACGCTTAATGCTGTGCTTTGGGGTTTGAGAAGCCTTAACCCCGAGCAGCATTTGCACCGAAGATCAACCCCCCAGCATCTCCACGATCTGCGTGGGGCCCTTTTGCACTTTGCCACTTGACGCGCCCTCCCGGTCACTTGCCACGCGGCTAGTGGCCGTCTTGGCGACGAAAACTACAATTTGCACCGCTGGTCTGGTTGCTCCAGACTGGCCCTTGCTCTCCTAAAAAGGAGTCCTCGCTCTGACCTTGCTGGTTTGAGTGTTAAGCTTTTTCCATTTCCTGCATGGCTTGCATTAGCCAAGGCCTGTTTGCTCCAATCAAGTTGCCGACACAGCCATCAGCTAGAGCCTTTGTGGGACAGCTCGTGATTGACTCCTGGACATCCTTGACCTCTTCGTGTCCACGTGGCTACGGAGACAAGCTGCACCTCTTCACCTGTTTGCACCCGACGTTGCCTGGTTCCATCCTGTTTCCACGGCAGTCACTGGCTAGTGACTTTGAACATTGTCCCCTCTGCTTTCAGGTCTTCACCTCTTCAGATCCACCCTTGGATCCACCCGAACTCTCCTCGACGACCCGCCTGCAGCATCTTCAGCTCCAAGCACCATCGACCTGCGTGACGAAACCCGACACAACTTCGCACCTGTGCACCCGCTTCCTGTGGGTGAGGTAACTCAGCAACGCCAGTGTTCCCACACTGGTATACACCTCTAGTGCCTGTGTCTAAAGTTTTATCCTTGTAGGTCCATCGGAAGGTTCCTAAAACACTAACTTTGTAACATTTACGCACCATTGACTTAACATTGGTGCATGCGTGCACTTTAAGCACTGCACCCGAGTCCCACGGGCCTTTCCCGACTTCATCACTGCTAGTCTTGAACAGCTCCAGCGATTCCCCAGGCCCTAGGCCTCTTTCCTTTCCCCATAGTGGTTCTTATACCACTATTTTAGTATATGGTTTAGGTGGCCCCTAGGGCTCATCCATATTGTGCAACTTTTGTATATTTAAACTGTGTTTTGTTTTAATGCATTTGCTTCTGTGCTCATAAAGAGTATAGGGGATATTTGTAGAAATAAATCTATATATATTTTCAATATATATCGGTGTGGTGTCCTTTCATTTGGTATTCAAGGGGATTGTGTATGGTAAAACAGCTTGCTTCACATGCCTTTACAGAGTTTAGCCTAAGACTGCTTTGTCCACTGTTGGAAAACGAGGCAGTATCTGTGAGGCCTGCACAAATAACATGACACATTTGTCCTTCACTGGGAACCAAACACCCTAGGGCAGCGCCTGACTCTCAGAGGGTAGCGTTGCAGAGCAGTCTGAGGCTTACTCAAGGGAGGTGGTGTGGGCTAGTAATCGCCATTTGCAGGTGCGCAAAAATAATACTCAATAATTGATTGTCCAGTCTGTACTTTGCTTTATAAAAGTAAGAGTACATTTATTAAACACACACACCACTCTATACTATGCACCAATTTACAAATATACATAAGCTGATGGAATTACTTTGTGACATTGCATAACATCTCCACCCCTCCCGCAGGGGGGGGGGTCTAGTACCACCACTCCCATGTATGCACATCATCTTGCCCCCAATGCAGTGAATTGGTCTTAACCTGGAGCGAGGGCCCTGCGCACTGGCACCATCCCAATGGTGACCCCCCCCATTACCTCCACAAGCAATAAACAGGCTACACCTGCCTTGGTGACACATGACCCTGACTGAACATCTCCTACCGACCATACAGTATTCACCTCTTCATCTTAAGGGCTAACAGTCTGGGGTTTTCACCTAAGCGCAGCAGCAAGAATACACGTTTACGCACACTTTAGAATGACAGTACTCAGCACATTTGGATATCATTAGAATGCATTGCAATTACAGCCCCTAAAGGCATCACAGATGAAATCACAGGTTTAAGTATCTACAGTCAGACACGCTAGCAGGAATGTCTAGCCACTTAAATCCATTTTCCTTATGACATCACCTTGCACCAGCACTTCAATTTAACCAGGTGAAATTCAGTCCCTCTTCAAGAAATAACCATTAATAATCGCAGTTCAGTACAATTACACCACTTCACCTCCAGGGGATGCCTTTCTAGACATCCTCCCTCGCACAACTTCACTCCTTGATGCGATTGTCAAAACACCCTCAGCTGAAGAACAAAAGTTCCAGCCCAAAAGGTGTTACTTGCCAGTTGAGCCCTGGAGGGGTTGATTCCTTAGAACCCCAAGACACTTGGGGTGGGTCTTCTCTTCTTTGGGCTGGGGGAGGCTGCGTTGCTCCTGCAGCTCCCCCTGCCCCTCCTTCAACAATTGAGAGTGACCCCCCCTCCTCTGGGGGCCACCAGCACCCGAAACAGCCGACTTCCTAATGCCTTGCAAGGCATTCTGGGGCGATTTCGCTCCTTTTCCTGCATATTGGATGAGCGGCTCTCCCGCTGTGCTGGTGACAGCCGCGCTGATCCGGCGGCGGCTTCGCCGCATCCTCAGGCCTCGTTGGGGGGCCCGGTCCCACCCGGACCCCCAGGTAAGGGTCCGCTGCGCTTTGGTTGGGGGCCCGGTCCCACCCGGGCCCCTGGCTCCTCCTTCTCTTCTCTGGGGGCCCGGTCCCACCCGGGACCCCCGCGGCCTTCCATGCTGGAGGGCAGCCCAGGGAGCCCACCCCTGGCTGCCCCCGCTGGCTCCCCGCTCGGCCCGCACCCTTGTGTGCGACCGCGGGAGCCGGCCCTTCAGTTCTCGTCTGTCAATTTTGACCCCCGGCGCGGGCAGACACAGAGTCCAGCACGGCTCCCGCTGGCCTCGGGGGAGTGCAGCGGCACTCCCCCCCTCCTTCCTCCTTACATCGGGGCCCGGGGATGGGGTCCCGGGCCCCCGGACTCGTTCCGGGGGGCGTGACGGCGCTCCCCCTCACTCAGGCACCTCGGGGCCCGGATATGGGGTCCCGGGCCCCTCCTCCTATCTTCTTTGTGGGGGGGCGCGACGGCGCCTCCCGCCCCCGCCTCCTCACACGGGGTCCGGAGTTGGGCTCCCGGGCCCCTCAACACCTGCACCGCTTCAGGGGGAGCGCGACAACGCTCCCCAGCGCAGGTTTCGGCGGGGCGCCAGAGTGGGCTCCTGGCACCCCGCGGGGGGCATATTTACGGGGTGCGCGACGGCGCACCCGGCTTTACTTCTTTTGGGGGGCAGCCCCCAGGACCTGACCCACCCCGGGGGCATCTCTGGGACCGGCGGCGGAGCCCCACGCGCTTCGTCGTCGGTCTTCTTAGGGGTCAAAGGTCGCTCACCTTCCGGGGGCCATATCTCAGCCCCTGGGGGTCCGATCTGCCCAATTTTCGCGTCTTCTCGCTCCTTTTGTCCTCCGGGTCTCCAAGAGGGTGCATTCTGCAGGGAGCGGTTTTCATGTCCTCCCTGCGCCTCTCTTCTCCCTGCGCAGAGGCATCCTCTTCTGCGCCACGATCCCAGGCTCTTCTTCTGGCGCTGTTAGGGGCCTGGGGGGCAGTCAGGGGTTTCCTCCTTCCAACTGCCCATTGCACCAGGCTCCAGCACCTTTCGCCTCCGTAGACCACACCCCAGAGAGAGCTTCTCTTCCTGTGCAAGTACTTTTTAAAAGTTGAGTAGGGGGCTGGCAGGAAGTCTCTGTGTGTCCTATCACACAGCGACACCTCACTTCCCTGCCCCCTCCCTCCTTCTTGTCCAGCCTCTGGGTAGTTCAAAATGGAGTCGTCCAGTGTCTCTGGCCACATGGCCTCTGAAACCCAACTCCTTCCCCCTTCACTGCCTTCTCTCTTGGGTGCAAACTGATGGCTGGCACCCAGCGACAGCAGTTGATGGATTGGCTTTAGCTCCACCTATCTTTTCTCCTTGGAGGGAAGATCTTGCTCTGGGAAGAAAGGTCATTAATCTAACCTGCCATGGCCAGACCCCAGCCAGGGACTCAGAGAAATATGACATTTCTGGACGACCCAAAAGCAGTACAAATATGACTTTGGACTTTGCAGAATACTCATTTTCACATCTGCTACACTGGACATTCGTGCGTGTCTGGAATCTGTAGGCTTTGTGGAAGTGGTTTTAGCCATGGGCCCCACATCCCCATAGGGAAATAATGAAGTAACAACACAGTAAAACACACTGACTTTCCCTGGCATGTTCCTTCCCAGGATATAAAGCCTATTCCATGTCACCACCCAATTCTGCATAAGCTGGTCACGCCATTCCCTCTGTAGCTGCTCCTGGACTGCGCACGCTAGGAATCTCCCTTGCACAGCCCCTACACGTGTGCACACGCATGTACACCTGTGTCTGCATGTAACCAGCACGGTGTCCCATACTCCAGCTGCTGCGCAGCGGCCTGGTCAAGCCAGGCGGACACCAGTAAAATCTCCATGCAGTCTTCTTCATTATGAGTTCACTCTGGGTGAGTCCCAGATTATGAGGCTCCCCCACAGTAAAAGCTCAACAATTAGGTGCTCAAAAAGCGAAAAATCCGGGTGGCCCATAGTGTCAGAACCACCTTCTAACACACGCCGCGCCCAGCTGATTCCTACAGGGAAGAAGTAGCCATTCTACATGGGTACACTTCCCGTAGTCAGCGATAACTAGTTATATGGGGTTCTGACCAGATCCCCCTTACTCACCAGTTATCCGCTCAGACCACCTGCTTCTCCCATCCATGAAATCTCCACCCATGACAAGGATCCCAGACTACCCTAAGAACCTTCCAGGCTCTAGGTTAGATACCCCCAGGTCACTCATGGTCTACATGGACTCAGCCTAACTAGGCCCACCTTTGCCCGTGGGCATGCAACACTATGCCTACCCGTTCTCTGGACAAGGGTACAGTGCCTCAGCACTGATGCGGTCTCCCGGGATAGGTCTACCCCCATCCCCGGGTCACTAGCTGGTCTCCCTTCCAGAGTTTGTTCCAACCAGTACCCTCTCTCCGTTTTGGTCCCTGCACCCTAAAGATGCCACCTCTCTGGACCCTCACCCTCAGCCTGCAGCTGAGGTCAATTTGCTGCCACCACCCTTTCGGGATGACTGTCTTCCCTAAAGAAAGCACAGCCACTCATGCTTTTCCCACACAGAAAAGCTCCTCTGACCACTAGACTGACTCCAAAAATAGGACCTCAGACCGGTCTCACTACCCCACTGGCAGTGCTAGGTCAGGAACACTGAGGGTGCCTTGTCAGACCCCCTACAGCTCATTCCCCCCGTCAGTAGCTCCACACGGAAACTACCCCGGGAACCTAGACCCCTTTCTTGTTCTCCGCTGCGAGAACAGGGCCTCTGCACCCTTCCCTCCGAGAGGCGCGCTCTCCTCCCGGAGTACCCTTAGAGAGCCTGTGGGCCCCGAGTTAGCTAGACCCAGACCCACTTCTCATGGCTCTCCCCGATCTCCCGGCAGCGCCTTGGAGACCGTCCATGGACCTACATGGTCCCTGGATGGCCTGCACCACCCCTTCTGAAGAGCAGGGTCCCTTCACTTAAGATAGGCCCCACCTGCCTTCAGGGTAGTACTACCACTCTCAGCCAGGGACACTAAAGATCCCGGCTAGGCCTGCACCACCCCTTCGCGAAACACAGGGTCCCTTCACTGAAGATAGGCCCCACCTGTGTTCAGGGTGGTACTACCTTGCAGAAGTCCACCTCCTGCCACGAGCTAGGGGAACATCCCCATGCCCCTGGTCCTTGGGTCCAAGTCCCACAGGACCTACCTGACTGGTGACCGGCTAGGCATCGCCCCAGCCACCACTTCAGGTCCCCTCACCAGCTCCAGGTCCTGGGGTTCAAGTCCCACAGGAACTACCGGACTGGTCACCGTCCACCACTAACCCTTCTACTGAAAACTAGGGAGCACATCCCCCCCACTCAGATCTTCACTGGGTCAGTTACCTAGCCCACCTAGGGGCTACCACTACACACCATCACTCACGAACTACCCTCCTTTGGGGCCACCCACTACCAGGGGCCACCCCTGGGTTGCTCACCTCCCCACCAATTAACCTGGGGGACCGGCCGGACACCGAACTCTACCACACCCTCCTCTGTGATGTAGGTATGAGTTTCTGCCCCTATCTCTTGAGGAGACACCCTCCTTATGCAGATGTAGTGCGTGTAGTGTTAGGGTTCAAATGTGTACAATATGGTTTAGAACATTTGTTTGTAATCATTTCCTGGAAAGCAGAATCCCGTTAGCACATGATAATCAACATAGCGCGGTCATATCAATACAGTTTACATTTAAACTATAATATCTTCACATGACACATATGGGCGCGGGGCTTTACTTTCACATACTTCTAGTTCACATAACCAAAACTTTGAATCCTTCTCAGAGCCTTGCGCTCTTCCATTTGCTCATTACTGCATAGGTAATGTGTGACTAAACTGGACTTATCAAATGCTATAAATGCACACCAGAATGGGATACTATATTTCCCGCCGCTAGACACCAATGTTGGAAAACGAGGCAGTATCTGTGAGGCCTGCACAAATAACATGACACATTTGTCCTTCACTGGGAACCAAACACCTAGGGCAGCGCCTGACTCTCAGAGGGTAGCGTTGCAGAGCAGTCTGAGGCTTACTCAAGGGAGGTGGTGTGGGCTAGTAATCGCCATTTGCAGGTGCGCAAAAATAATACTCAATAATTGATTGTCCAGTCTGTACTTTGCTTTATAAAAGTAAGAGTACATTTATTAAACACACACACCACTCAATACTATGCACCAATTTACAAATATACATAAGCTGATGGAATTACTTTGTGACATTGCATAACATCTCCACCCCTCCCGCAGGGGGGGTGGGGTCTAGTACCACCACTCCCATGTATGCACATCATCTTGCCCCCAATGCAGTGAATTGGTCTTAACCTGGAGCGAGGGCCCTGCGCACTGGCACCATCCCAATGGCGACCCCCCCCCCCATTACCTCCACAAGCAATAAACAGGCTACACCTGCCTTGGTGACACATGACCCTGACTGAGCATCTCCTACCGACCATACAGTATTCACCTCTTCATCTTAAGGGCTAACAGTCTGGGGTCTTCACCTAAGCGCAGCAGCAAGAATACACGTTTACGCACACTTTAGAATGACAGTACTCAGCACATTTGGATATCATTAGAATGCATTGCAATTACAGCCCCTAAAGGCATCACAGATGAAATCACAGGTTTAAGTATCTACAGTCAGACACCCTACCAGGAATGTCTAGCCACTTAAATCCATTTTCCTTATGACATCACCTTGCACCAGCACTTCAATTTAACCAGGTGAAATTCAGTCCCTCTTCAAGAAATAACAATTAATAATCGCAGTTCAGTACAATTACATCACTTCACCTCCAGGGGATGCCTTTCTAGACATCCTCCCTCGCACAACTTCACTCCTTGATGCGATTGTCAAAACACCCTCAGCTGAAGAATAAAAGTTCCAGCCCAAAAGGTGTTACTTGCCAGTTGAGCCCTGGAGGGGTTGATTCCTTAGAACCCCCAAGACACTTGGGGCGGGTCTTTTCTTCTTTGGGCTGGGGGAGGCTGCGTTGCTCCTGCAGCTCCCCCTGCCCCTCCTTCAACAATTGAGAGTGACCCCCCCTCCTCTGGGGGCCACCAGCACCCGAAACAGCCGACTTCCTAATGCCTTGCAAGGCATTCTGGGGCGATTTCGCTCCTTTTCCTGCATATTGGATGAGCGGCTCTCCCGCTGTGCTGGGGACAGCCGCGCTGATCCGCCGGCGACTTCGCCGCATCCTCAGGCCTCGTTGGGCGGCCTGGTCCCACCCGGACCCCCAGGTAAGGGTCCGCGGCGCTTTGGTTGGGGGCCCGGTCCCACCCGGGCCCCTGGCTCCTCCTTCTCTTCTCTGGGGGCCCCGGTCCCACCCGGGACCCCCGTGGCCTTCCATGCTGGAGGGCAGCCCAGGGAGCCCACCCCTGGCTGCCCCCGCCGGCTCCCTGCTCGGCCCGCACCCTTGTGTGCGACCGCGGGAGCCGGCCCTTCAGTTCTCGTCTGCCCGCGCCGGCGGGCAGACACAGAGACCAGCACGGCTCCCGCTGGCCTCGGGGAAGTGCAGCGGCAATCCCCCCCTCCTTCCTCCTGACATCGGGGCCCGGGGATGGGGTCCCGGGCCCCCGGACTCGTTCCGGGGGGCGCGACGGCGCTCCCCCTCACTCAGGCACCTCGGGGCCCGGGGATGGGGTCCCGGGCCCCTCCTCCTATCTTCTTTGCGGGGGGCGCGACGGCGCCTCCCGCCCCCGCCTCCTCACACGGGGGCCGGAGTTGGGCTCCCGGGCCCCTCAACACCCGCACTGCTTCAGGGGGAGCGCGACGACGCTCCCCAGCGCAGGTTTCGGCGGGGCGCCAGAGTGGGCTCCTGGCACCCCGCGGGGGCATATTCACGGGGTGCGCGACGGCGCACCCCGGCTTTACTTCTTTTGGGGGGCAGCCCCCGGGACCTGACCCACCCCGGGGGCATCTCTGGGACCGGCGGCGGAGCCCCACGCGCTTCGTCGTCGGTCTTCTTAGGGGTGAAAGTTCGCTCACCTTCCGGGGGCCATATCTTAGCCCCTGGGGGTCCGATCTGCCCCATTTTCGCGTCTTCTCGCTCCTGGTGGTGTCCCCCAGCCCTCTCTTTCGTCCTCCGGATCTCCAAGAGGGTGCATTCTGCAGGGAGCGGTTTTCATGTCCTCCCTGCGCCTCTCTTCTCCCTGCGCAGAGGCCTCCTCTTCTGCGCCACAATCCTAGGCTCTTCTTCTGGCGCTGTTAGGGGCCTGGGGGGCAGTCAGGGGTTTCCTCCTTCCAACTGCCCATTGCACCAGGCTCCAGCACCTTTCGCCTCCGTAGACCACACTCCAGAGAGAGCTTCTCTTCCTGTGCAAGTACTTTTTAAAAGTTGAGTAGGGGGCTGGCAGGAAGTCTCTGTGTGTCCTATCACACAGCGGCACCTCACTTCCCTGCCCCCTCCCTCCTTCTTGTCCAGCCTCTGGGTAGTTCAAAATGGAGTCGTCCAGTGTCTCTGGCCACATGGCCTCTGAAACCCAACTCCTTCCCCCTTCACTGCCTTCTCTCCTGGGTGCAAACTGGTGCCTGGCACCCAGCGACAGCAGTTGATGGATTGGCTTTAGCTCCACCTATCTTTTCTCCTTGGAGGGAAGATCTTGCTCTGGGAAGAAAGGTCATTAATCTAACCTGCCATGGCCAGACCCCAGCCAGGGACTCAGAGAAATATGACATTTCTGGACGACCCAAAAGCAGTACAAATATGACTTTGGACTTTGCAGAATACTCATTTTCACATCTGCTACACTGGACATTCGTGAATGTCTGGAATCTGTAGGCTTTGTGGAAGTCATTTTAGCCATGGGCCCCACATCCCCATAGGGAAATAATGAAGTAACAACACCGTAAAACACACTGGCTCTCCCTGGCATGTTCCTTCCCAGGATATAAAGCCTATTCCATGTCACCACCCAATTCTGCATAAGCTGGTCACGCCATTCCCTCTGTAGCTGCTCCTGGACTGCGCACGCTAGGAATCTCCCCTGCGCAGCCCCTACACGTGTGCACACGCATGTACACCTGTGTCTGCATGTAACCAGCACGGTGTCCCATACTCCAGCTGCTGCGCAGCGGCCTGGTCAAGCCAGGCGGACACCAGTAAAATCTCCATGCAGTCTCCTTCATCATGAGTTCACTGTGGGTGAGTCCCAGATTATGAGGCTCCCCCACAGTAAAAGCTCAACAATTAGGTGCTCAAAAAGCGAAAAATCCGGGCGGCCCATAGTGTCAGAACCACCTTCTAACATCCACGCTACTAGGATAGCTGGTCTATTAAGGTTGACTTACAACCAATCATCATAAGGGTTGCTTGGCATGGTACAAGGTGATCACTAGAACTAGTGAGCATCATATACCAGGCCAACTTCTCACATTGGTGAGCAGTGGTTGGGATTTGAGCTTGCTGTTGTTTTACCATTACAATCTTTGGAGAGTATCATTTGAAAGATCATACAGGTACCTGATAGGTACACTAAAACAAGACTAGTATACTTAAGTTCCACGGAACTTAGTTGTTGTAGAGGATAGGGAGTAGCACACCCTGACCACAACTACTAGATAGGTTTGGTAGGCAAACACCAGTGTAGGTAGATTGCAACATATCCACCCACACTAGAGCAATGTCTGGAGCAGAGGGATCCACTGGACCTATCACTGTTGAGAGTGACCCTCCAAGGGCACCATCCAAATTTGCTATCTTTACTTTTAAAGAACTGAGGCAGCTGTGTTCCTTAAGAGGAATCAAAACGGGTCCTACCCCTACAGCAGGTCACCTCAGAGAGCTGTTAGACCAGTCTGAAGCTCTAAATACCTCCAAACCAGGCCCCTCAGGGAATGGAGATGGAGGCTCTCCCACTGAAGATGACAACACTGACACCCCTGCCCCTGTCATCCAGATAGATGAGGAAGACCAGGTCACTGGAGATACTCAGCCAGAGGATGAGGAAGAAACGGAGGAGGAGGAGGAAAGTGGGTCTGATGATGAGAGACATAGTCAGGTGGTAGTCAGCAGGCTTAACCAGACTAACTTAAGCACATTTGGGACTGAAAGTGGGTCCAACCCATTCAGATCCCCAAATGGACTTAACCAGGAGCAAAGGAGGAGAAGGAATCACTCAGGTGAGTCCAATGCCTCCCAAGCTTCTAGATGTTCACATGGACACTCCAGAAGGGAGTTGTCTAGCCCTCAGAGAAGGGAACATGAGGCCAAAATGAGAGAGGCTGAACTTAGGATCCAGAAGCAAGAATTAGAAGTTGCCCTGACCAAAGAGAAACTTGCTAGAGCAAGGCAGCCTAGAGAGAGTGGATTAGTATCCACTGGTGGCAGCAATATCCAAAAGGATAAAGACAGGTCCTATGACAATAGAAACCTGAGTAAGATTGTGCCCCCTTACAAGAGTGGGGATGACATCCACAAATGGAGGACCGCACTTGAGAGAGCCTGCAGAGTACAGCAGATCCCTCAGGAGCAGTGGGCAGCAATCTTGTGGCTCTCCTTTGAAGGTAGAGGCCGAGACAGACTCCTCACAGTTAGTGATGGGGAGTCTAGAAACTACCTGGTCCTGAAGAGTGCTCTGATTGATGGGTTAGGCTTAACCACTGAACAGTACAGGTTAATGTTCAGAGACACCCAGAAGACACAGACTCAGGACTGGTCTGAATTTGTTGAATGTGCCACTAAGGCTCTGGAGGGCTGGTTGCTGGGAAGTAATGTTACAGACTATGAAGGATTGTACAATTTACTGATGAGAGAACAGATTTTAAATAACTGTCAGAACCAGCAGTTGCATCAACGTTTGGTTGACTCAGATCTAACCTCTCCCCAAGAATTGGGAAAGAGGGCTGACAAATGGGTTAGAACCAGAGTTAAGCAAAAGAACCAGAACCAGGGTGGTGACCAAAAGAAAACAGACCAGAAGGGTGGGGAGCAGAAAGCTAAAGACCAGAAGTCTTCAACAGGGCCCCAAACTAATACTAAGGGTGGGTCCCAAACTTCCAGGAAGAAGAAGAAAGAAGGTCAAAGAAAACCCTGGTGTAGTACATGTAAAAACACCTCTCACTGGACTAGTGAGTGTAAAAAGGGTGGAGCCCCCAACACTGCAGCCCCTAAGGCACCTTCACCCAATAGTACAGTTAGCAGTGTTGGTCCACAGACTAAGGGATAGTTGGTATCACCTTGGGAACTGAGGGGGATTCTGGCCTAGTCAGAACTCCTACACAGGCTGTTCTGATCTGTGATGTGGAGATTGATTTGTCCACTACTGTCAGTCCCAGTAATCTGGGCAAGTACAGGCAGACGCCTTTGATTAATGACAAAGTGGCTCAAGCATACAGGGACACATGTGCCAGTGTCACAATGGTGACACCTAGCTTTGTGGATCCTGGACAAACCTGCCAGGTGATAATTACCTGGTGACCAATGCCAGCAATGTCACTACTACACATAGTGTGGCACTTGTTAACTTTTCCTGGGGAGGGGTAACTGGCCTAAAAAGAGTTGTGGTTAGTGCTGATCTCCCAGTAGAATGTTTGTTGGGCAATGACCTGGAGAACTCTCTATGGTCAGACGTTGAGTACAGGACTCGTGCAGAGATGTTAGGGATATCATCACATGTCCTTGCTGTGACCAGGTCACAGGCCAAAAAGTGCCTCTCTGAACCTCAGGTCTTGGATCCTGGAACAATGGACCAAGTACCTTCCAAGAAGAAGAACAGGAGGGTAAAGGCTGTGCCTTCCCAACTGCCTACAAGTGAGGATCAGCCTTCACGGGAAGATGATCTTGAGACCCCTGAAGGAACTGTCCCTGAAGAGCTTGAACCTGATCAGGTTGAGTTTCTGGGGACAGGGGGACCTTCTAGGGCAGACTTTGGGCAGGCTCAGTTAACCTGTCCTTCCCTTGAACCCCTCAGACAGCAGGCTGCTGCTGAGGCTGCTGGGAATGCTCAAGGTACCCATAAAGTATATTGGGATGATGGGCTCCTTTATTCAGAGGGTAGAGACCCCAAGCCTGGTACAACCAGGGGGTTGGTCATACCTCTGCAATTTAGGGGCTTCCTTCTTACCTTGGCCCATGATATTCCCTTAGCAGGACACCTAGGCCAGAATAAAACTTGGGACAGACTTGTCTGTCATTTTCACTGGCCTCACATGTCTGAAGATACCAAGGAGTTTTGTCGCTCCTGTGTGACCTGCCAAGCCAGTGGCAAAGCAGGTGGTACTACAAAGGCCCCCCTGATACCACTACCTGTGGTGGGGGTGCCCTTTGAAAGAGTGGGGATTGACATTGTAAGACCAATGGACCCCCCTACAGCATCTGGGCACAGATTCATACTGGTGGTGGTGGACCATGCCACCAGGTACCCAGAGGCAATTCCACTTAGGACCACAACAGCTCCTGTTGTGGCCAGGCCCTTACTTGGAGTTCTCTCCAGAGTGGGGTTTCCTAAGGAGGTAGTATCTGATAGAGGTGCCAACTTCATGTCAGGATACTTAACAGCTATGTGGAAGGAATGTGGTGTCAACTACAAGTTCACCACTCCCTATCATCCACAATGCAATGGGCTTGTTGAAAGGTTCAACAAGACCCTAAAGGGCATGATCAAAGGATTACCTGAAAAGCTCAGGCGAAGATGGGATATCCTTCTGCCCTGCCTTCTGTTTGCTTACAGAGAGGTCCCACAAAAGGGGGTTGGCTTCAGCCCCTTTGAATTGTTGTTTGGGCACCCTGTAAGAGGACCCCTGTGTTTGGTGAGGGAAGGATGGGAGTTACCTCTCAAAAAGCCCAAGCAAGACATAGTGGACTATGTACTTGGTCTCCGCTCCAGGATGGCTGAGTATATGGAGAAGGCATCCAAAAACCTTGAGGCTAGCCAAGAATTACAAAAAGCTTGGCATGACCAAAAGGCTGTCCTGACTGAGTACCAGCCTGGACAGAAGGTATGGGTGTTGGAGCCAGTGGCCCCAACAGCACTCCAAGACAAATGGTCTGGACCCCATACAATCATTGAGAAAAAGGGAGAGGTTACCTACTTGGTGGACCTTGGAACTCCCAGGAGCCCCCATAGGGTGCTCCATGTTAACAGGCTGAAAGCATATGTTGACAGGGCAGACATGGGCTTGCTCATGGCTACAGATGAGGGGCAGGAGGAAGAGAGTGACCCTCTCCCAGACCTGCTGACTCAGAACTCTGAGGATGGTTCAGTTGATGGTGTGGCCTTAGATGGCAGCCTCACTGAACATCAGCAAAATGACTGTAGACACGTTTTGCAGGCATATCGACATATGTTCTCCCTGGCACCCAGTCAGACTAACTGGTGTACCCATGTGGTGGACACTGGTGATAGTCTCCCTGTAAAGAACAAAATTTACAGGCAACCTGACCATGTCAGAGATTGTATCAAGACTGAGGTGCAAAAGATGCTGGAATTAGGTGTCATTGAGCCTTCAGAGTGCCCCTGGGCTAGCCCAGTGGTTCTGGTCCCCAAACCTCACACCAAAGATGGGAAGAGAGAGATGAGGTTCTGTGTGGATTACAGAGGACTCAATGCTGTCCCCAGGACAGATGCACACCCTATTCCAAGGGCAGATGAGCTCATAGACAAATTGGCTTCTGCCAAGTATTTGAGCACATTTGACTTGACAGCTGGCTACTGGCAAATCAGGTTAGCTGAGGAGTCTAAAGCCAGGACAGCATTTTCTACCCCAGGTGGGCATTATCAATTTGTGGTAACACCCTTTGGTCTGAAAAATGCACCTGCCACCTTCCAAAGGTTGGTGAATCAAGTCCTTACTGGGTTGGATGACTTTTGCACAGCATATCTGGATGATATTGCTGTCTTCAGCTCCACCTGGGAGGATCACCTGGTCCACCTGAAGGAAGTGCTAGAGGCTCTGCAAAAGGCAGGCCTCACTATCAAGGCAACCAAGTGCCAGATAGGGCAGAGTAAGGTTGTATACTTGGGCCACCTTGTAGGTGGAGGCCAAGTTCAACCACTGGAGAGTAAGATCCAGACCATAAGGAACTGGTCCCCTCCAACTACCCAGACTCAGGTCAGAGCTTTCTTGGGCCTGACTGGGTACTACAGGAAGTTTGTTAAGAACTATGGGTCCATTGTGACTCCTCTTAATGATCTGACATCTAAGAAGATGCCCAAAAAGGTTCAGTGGACAGAATACTGTCAAAAGGCATTTGATGACCTGAAGAAGGCCATGTGCTCTGCACCTATCCTGAAGAGTCCTGACTACTCAAGATAGTTCATTGTCCAAACAGATGCTTCTGAGTTGGGAGTGGGAGCTGTGCTTTCACAACTTAATGTAGATGGTCACGACCAGCCCATTGCTTTTATTAGCAGAAGGCTGACCCCCAGAGAGAAACGTTGGTCAGCCATTGAGAGGGAGGCCTTTGCTGTGGTGTGGGCCCTGAAGAAGTTGAGACCATACTTGTTTGGCACTCACTTCAAGATTCAGACCGACCATAAGCCCCTCTTATGGCTTAATCAGATGAAGGGTGAAAACCCCAAACTGCTCAGGTGGTCCATTTCCCTACAGGGGATGGACTTTACAGTGGAGCACCGCCCAGGGACTGACCATGGTAATGCAGATGGTCTCTCCAGGTACTTCCACTTAGAACATGAAGACACAACTGGTCAAGGTTAGTCTAATGTCCCTGTGTTTGGGGGGGTTGTGTAGGAGAGTAGGGTCTGCTATCCTATGGTCACCCCAAATTTTTGCTTTTTGCTTCACTGGTTTATGACTTAATGTGGCTGTGGGCCTGCTAATCAGACCCACAGCCTGCTGTTCTCTCTCTAAATTAATGCCAATGCACATTAGGTGCATTACGAAATTGGAACTGGTTCACCTTATTGGCCCCTGTAACAGTGTACCCGGGTACCCAGGGCATGGGTGCTTCCAAGGCCTACCAGGGGCTGCAGCACGTATTGTGCCACCCCTGGCCTGGCCTCCATATTTGACACAACTGGCTGATCACTCAGCTGGGGTAAGTCGGTGTAATCACCCCTTACTTAGGTGTAGTATGCCTATGCCTAACCTAAAATGGACACATATGTTCCTATCAGCCACTCCTATGGAAGGCCTCATCAATCCTGGAGGCAGAGTGCTTGGAAATATGTGAGATGGTGTTCTGGCATGAGCTGAGCCTGTCTGCAGCTTTCGGAACCATGTCCTTTAGCTGTTTCGTGATACTGCCATACCATATACTCTTAAGTGCATTATGAACCTCGCGGTTAAATGCTATCTTTGGTTTGGCTTTATAAAAACATGTCGAGTAAGGTGTCATACGAATTGGAATACTACCCCCTCACCAGTTCTGGCGACGGGGGTAGCATTCCACCCTTCTAGAGGGATACGACATGTACCTAACCTGAACCCCGGTTAAAGTTAAACAGAGCCTCAGCATCACAAAATGGATGCTGCCACCACAGACACAAGTCTGACCTCCTGCTGCTGAGAGTCCTTCCAGCGAGGGCAGCTTGGACAAAGGGTTTCCTGCCTTGGGAGGTGCCAGCACCACCCCAGACAGGATTTTGTGTATTGGGTAGGACAGGGCTGAATAGAATCAGACATGCCTGGGGCACACAAGGTGTCCCTGTGCATATGCCAGTTCAAACCGGTGCTGGGGCTCTCCAGCCCCAGTCTTGGCGCGAAGCTGGACAAAGGAAAGGGGGTGTAACCACCCCCCTTCCTGGTCCCACCCAGAGGAGGGACCTAGCAGGTAATCCGGCCCCTAGAAGCCGAATAAGAGTAGGAGCTGTGTCCCAAGACTTCAGATCATCCTGAACTCGACTTGAAACTAAGAAGAAGACTGGACTTCGACATTCTGCTGCACAGAAGACTGAAGAGAATCTCCCTTGTGGCCAAGGAGTGACCACCCTGTGAATACAGGCACCAACCAGCAACTCGACATCTGCTTTGCCGCCGCCTCCCGCCGGAGCCCGAGCCCAGAGCCTGACGAGACCCAGACTCCCAGACATCTCAGAGCCCGATCCACAGTCCCTGCAAAGAAGGGACCCGTGGAGGCACCGAGAGACGTGGGACTGGACATCTTGGAAGACCCTTGAAAAGCTGACTGCGCAGCACCTGAGGCACCCTCGATGCTGTGCTTTGGGGTTTGAGAAGCCCCAACCCCGAGCTGCATTTGCACCGAAGATCAGCCCCCCAGCATCTCCACAATCTGCGTGGGTCCCTTTTTGCACTTTGCCACTCGACGCGCCCTCCCGGTCACTTGCCACGCGGCTAGTGGCCATCTTGGCGATGAAAACTACAATTTGCACCACTGGTCTGGTTGCTTCAGACTGGCCCTTGCTCCCCTAAAAAGGAGTCCGAGTGTTAAACTTTTTCCACTTCCTGCGTGGCTTGCATTAGCCAAGGCCTGTTTGCTCCAATCAAGTTGCTGACACCGCCATCAGCTAGAGCCTTTGTGGGACAGCTCGTGATCGACTCCTGGACGTCCTTGACCTCTTCGTGTCCACGTGGCTGCGGAGACAAGCTGCACCTCTTCACCTGTTTGCACCCGACTTTGCCTGGTTCCATCCTGGTTCCACGGTAGTCACTGGCTAGTGACTTTGAACATTGTCCCCTCTGCTTTCAGGTCTTCACCTCTTCAGATCCACCCTTGGATCCACCGGAACTCTCCTCGACGACCCGCCTGCAGCATCTTCAGCTCCAAACACCATCGACCTGCGTGACGAAACCCGACACAACTTCGCACCTGTGCACCTGCTTCCTGTGGGTGAGGTAACTCAGCAACGCCGGTGTTCCCACACTGGTATACACCTCTAGTGCCTGTGTCTAAAGTTTTATCCTTGTAGGTCCATCGGAAGGTTCCTAAAACACTAACTTTGTAACTTTTACGCACCATTGACTTAACAATGGTGCATGCGTGCACTTTAAGCACTGCACCCGAGTCCCGCGGGCCTTTCCCGACTTCATCACTGCTAGTCTCGAACAGCTCCAGAGATTCCCCAGGCCCTACGCCTCTTTCCTTTCCCCATAGTGGTTCTTATACCACTATTTTAGTATATGGTTTAGGTGGCCCCTAGGGCTCATCCATATTGTGCAACTTTAGTATATTTAAACTGTGTTTTGTTTTAACGCATTTGCTTCTGTACTCATAAAGAGTATAGGGGATATTTGTAGAAATAAATCTATATATATTTTCAATACATATCTGTGTGGTGTCCTTTCATTTGGTATTCAAGGGGATTGTGTATGGTAAAACAGCTTGCTTCACATGCCTTTACAGAGTTTAGCCTAAGACTGCTTTGTCCACGCTACTAGGATAGCTGGTCTATTAAGGTTGACTTACAACCAATCATCATAAGGGTTGCTTGGCATGGTACAAGGTGATCACTAGAACTAGTGAGCATCATATACCAGGCCAACTTCTCACACAAAGTCAATAAATAAGGTGATGAAGAGCTCTTCATGTCAATTAATCAATCAGTATTTGTAGAGTGCGCTAATCTGCCCGACTGGTATCCAGGCGCTGCGTGAGGAGGAGCTACTCGAACAGCCAGGTCTTGAGTCCACTCCTGAAATTGGCGAGGGAGGTAGAGGTTTGTAGGTGGATGGGGAGGTCGTTCCAGAGTTTGGTTGCAAGGTGGGGGAAGGAGCATCCTCCGGCTTGGGTACGATGGATGCAGGGGATGGTGGCGAGGGCGAAGGAGGCAGACTGCAGGTGTCCGGTGGGATGGTGAATGGTCAGGCGGTTGTTCAGGTATTCTAGTGCCATAGAGGGCTTGGTAGACGCGCATCGCAGTTTGAAGTGGCACCTTTTATTGACAGGGAGACAGTGCCGGCTACGGAGGTGGGGGGTGATGTGGGATCGTCTGGGAAGGTCCAGGATGGTTCTTGCTGGTGTGTTATGGATTGTTTGGAGGAGCTTGAGGAGGAGGATGGTGGTTCCAGCTTCGAGGGCGTAACCGTAGTCAATTCACGCCTGGCTGCTTTACTCCCAGATGTACCATATTTAGGTTTGTCTTTAAAGAATGCCACAAAGTGTCTTTGTTGCCAAATAATAATGACAGTTATATCCCGTATCAATTATGAATTGTGATGAAATAACTGATACTGGTGGCTTTGCAGTGGGTTGAGCTGCCAGTGTAATGCTTAAGAAGTGGATTTTAGCTGCTGCACAGCATTGTTCAAACAGCATGTTGTTTTTTATTGGGTGTGTACTGTTACATTTTTTGTCTAGACAGCATATCAGTACGTTTTATCTGATCATGGTACAAAAGCATTAATTTCAAAGTTCTCGTCACCCTCTTATGTCCCATTATCATTATTTAGTACATAGAGCTCATTCTGCTCTGTACAAAACAGGCTAATAGAAACGTTTACTAGACCAGCACAAAGAAAACATGTGTAAGTTTCATTTTCTTAGTTGCAAAAAACCAAATAGGCTCTGTAAGAGCTGGGTGATCAGCCCGTCTGGTCTGCAGCGTCAGCATAGTTTTCTCATCTCCACTCCTAGTGCAAGACTACAAACCCAATTTAGAGACACCCATTTTCTTAGCAGGGATCATTTTGCATTGTGTCGAAAGTGCTTCTGCCAGAGTACCAAAAGCTCTTTTGCAAAACTGATTGCCAGACCAGCCGCCTTATTGTAAACTACCATTTGTAGGTCAAACTCTACCAGACAGCACAGCTCTCTAGTTTGCTAACAACATCTTATGTACATTCGTAAAGCTTCCCTGGGAATACATTCCGCCCATTGCTTACCATTGGCTTTATGGTTTGTAACTCACGTTTTCTGGCTTTCAATTTGCTGGCTTTATTTATTATAGGCTACCCAGCTTGAGTTCAACCCATCCCTTTCCCAAGCATTATTTACTGTATTCTTCAACCAGTTCTGCATTTCTGTAAACAGGCCTTTAAAGCTTCTTCTTATCTTGTCCCATTTGCTGTGCAGTCAAAGACCCGGGTCAAAGGTCAGCCTGTGTTTTCCAGGGATCTTGGTGCTTACTTTTCTTTCTCTGATTTCAAAGTGAGAGGATTTATGTGGCAATCAGGCTGGCTATTGATGGTGTGCTGGACGGAAGGCTGTACAATGTTAATTCTTTTCTAGCATACAACAACATTTAAATGTCTGTGAATGAACTGTGCAGATATTTCATAATGTATATGACTTATGACAGCACAAATGAAGCACATTTTTGGTAATTCTGAAATATGGTGGAAACCAATATTTGAATATAATTAAAACAAAATAATACTTTAGGTGATGACATTTCCACGCACTATCATTTGTGCGCTGTCTACTTTCATTAGTAAAGTCTTTGTCTGTGCAAATGTAATGGTCATTTCAATTGAAGATGCATTGTCTGTGTAGGAAAGTAGGATCTGCTTTTTATGGTTACCTCCACTTTTTGCTTCATGTTATACTGTTTTTGACTTGTCTGACTGGGATCCTGCTAATCAGGACCCCAGTCTATCTGCTTTCTCCCTAACCTGTTATGTCATGTACTCAGGTGCACTCCAGATTGGATACTGGGGTACCCTTGTCAGTCCCTAGTATACGGTACCCATGTACCCAGGGCATAGGTACCCCAGAGGCCTCCCATGGGCTGAAGCATGTATTATGCCACCCATGAGAGGCCATGCAAAATGAAACTACGGGCCTGCCATTGCAGCCTGTGTAAGTTGGTACATGCACCACTTACTTTAGATATAGGTTTACTATATCTAAGGGTCACTACACTTAAAACCTATAAGTCACCCCTATAGCATGCCATGACAATTCTGAAGGCAGGGTGCTTGGTTCTAAGTGAGAGGGTGCCACTGCATGAGCAGGACACCCCTGCAGCCTACGGAGTCCATTCCCCAGGGTTTTTAGTGCTGCAGCCATTCACAACATATAGAGTGGCATTACGAGATCGCGTGATGACTAACTCTAAAATGGCTGAAAGTAACCCTATTGTGTTTGGTGTCAAACATTGTGGAATCATACCCCTACACTGGTAACCGTTGTGGGATGTATGATTCCACCCCTCAGAAACGAGATTTGTGAGGTCCCTGGTGTTCCTGGGACCAGCATTCTAGTTCTGGGCTGCCCAAAAGGGTTACTGCCGACCAGAGACACATTTCTGCCTTCCTGCTGCTGAGCCAAGCTCGAGCAGGAGAAGGCAGAATAATAAGCATCCTGTCACAGGGAGGTGTGACCACCTCCCAGACAGGATTTAGTGTATTAGGGCTGGGTGGGTGGGTGCACTTGCCAACGACCAAAAGTCTGCATGAGGGGCACATTTGGTGTCTCTGTGCACAGTCCAGTTCAAACCAGTCCTGGGAGCCATTGGCTCCTGCTCTGGCGCGAAACTGGACAAAGGAAATGGAAGTAACCTCCCCACTGTCCAGACCCTCCCCTGCGAGGGTCCCCTGAATCTGTCCAACCCTCTCCCGTGGGTACAAAAGGGCTTACCTGGCTGTGGGACCCTAGATTCGACGTGGACGTAGTTGGGGCCTGACTTCGTCTCCCTTTCTGTCCAAAGCATTGTCTGTGCCCATGCACCATACAGGCTCCATGAAGGACCTATGGAGTATCAAGGACAACTGAAGATATCTCCCTTGGAGTGAAGGAGTCACTCCCCTGCAACCGCAGGCACCACATCACGATTGACCTGTCTGCTGCTCATGAGCTCCTAAGGACTCCCAAGGCTCCAGCAACACAAGAGGTGGATTTCCTAGTCCCATGAGGTCCGAGCTAACCTCTTACCAAGTATGAGGACAGAATCCCTCATGGGGGCTGTAATACCAGTACTCCTGTGCACCGCATACTTTTACAAGTGCATATGCCTGTTGGCATTCCCAAAACAAGTGTACTGGGCTCCGAGTAGCCCCAACCACTGGCACCATTTCCTAGAAAGAATTCTGGCCTCCTCGCACCAAGTGCTCCATGGCTGCAGCTTTGTAAAACTGCTTGAGGTTCCATCGCGACTTCAGTGCCTCCGGCCTGTGGGTCCTCTTGAGCGTTAACACTGCTTTTCTTGGGATCCCCTGGTTGCTGCAGGCTTGCCCTGACTCCTCTGTGTTTGGTGAGTCTCCTGGACCTTGCTAGTCCAAACCTTAACCTTCCTTGACCTTCTTCATGGGTTGCTGCTGCCAAGGCTTGTTGGTGCTCCCGCCGGACACCGACCCCTCAGCACTCGAAATCCTTTGTGGGACAGCTCGCATTTGCCTCCTGGCCATCCTCAACAACTCGTGGTCCCTGTGGCTGCTGAGTCAAGAACCCCCTCAATGCACCTGAAGCACCCGCCATCAGTGGGCATTCGTCTACTGATCCCCTGGTCACTCCTGAATGACTCAGACTCTGTCCCCTCTGTTTTCAGGTACTCTTTACCAAGAATCCACCTTTGGATTCCGACCGACACTTTTCTTCTTCCCAGCCGTGGTGCTTCTTCGAAGTCCTCAATAGAGATCGACTGCGGCTTCCGACACCACTTCAGACTTATGCACCTGGCTACCCTGGGATAGGTAACTCTGGTACCATGGTATCCAAAGGTGGGGTGGCTCTCCAACCTCCGAAGTTCCACAGGGTTTCTTCAAAGTCTACTTAGAAGGGTCATTAAACTTTAAAACTCCAACCGCGACTCTCCCATAGAATTGTACGGCGTATGCGGTCATGTTCCCACACTGCACCCGTCGTCCGTGGGATCGCTACCTACGCACCTTGAATGGTTCCTTGTGCTCCCAGCGATTCTACAACCTCTAGACACTGTCTTGACTCGAGTCGTGGTTCTTATACCACTATTTTAGTATATTGTTTAGGTGCAGAGAAAGAATATTGATGCAAAAATATCGACTTGCACAAATATCGTGGTAACAATATCGTGGGTCAGAAATATCGATAGAAAATATCGTGGTCAAGAATATTGATTTTAGGTAAGTAATAGCGATGTTTAATATCGAAGTGTTTAATATCGTTTGCAAAAATATAGTTGGTAAATATATTGATTTGTTATTAATGTTATGTATTTTGGTATATATTTTATATGTATGTGATGTATGTTTTTTTGTATACAAATTGTTTGTATATTTATTATATGTGTTAACATTTTAGTAGTTATTATTTATTTTTTTATTTGAATTTTGCGTTTTTAGTTCCGTAGTGGGTGGTGGATTTGTAGGGGAATAGGGTGGGAAGTAATTTAATTATGTAAAATGTATAGATTATTTTTAGTTCTTATTAATATTTTTTATTTGAATTTTGCGTTTTTAGTTCCGTAGTGGGTTGTGGGTTTAAAGGGGAATAGGGTGGGAAGTAATTCAGTTATATTAAATGTATTGAATATTTTTTATTTATTCATATTTATTTAATTGAGATGTTAAAGTGTTAAATGTGTAAAGTAAACTATTATGAATTAATTAATAATTTGTTGTTAGTTCATTTTAAGTAATTAATTGGCAATTAATTATGGTAATTGTGTAATTAGTTTTAGGTGTGTGTTGTGGTGTTTATAGGTGTACATGGTGGGAAGGGTGGGAAGTAATTTATTTTTAATTGCTGAATTAAAAATAAGTTGTTAATTAATTTTAAATATTAATTAGTCATTAATGATGTCACTGTGTAATTAGTTTTAGGTGTGTTGTGTGGTGTTTATGAGTCTAAATGGTGTGAAGGGTGGGAAGTAATTTATTTTTAATTGATAAATGAATAATTAGTTGTTAATTAATTTAAATTACTTAATTAGAAATTAATTATGGTAATTTTGTAATTAATTTTAGGTGTGTGTTGTGGATATTATAGTGATAAAGCATGTGTATTTATTGAATGATTATTGTTTTTTATTAATAATATTTTTAATTGATTATTAATTATGGAAATAAATGTAAATACAACCTTTGATTTTTTTGGTGTTATAGGGTAGGAAATAGAATAAATACATTTATGTTTTAAATATTTGTTTGTTAATATTTGCTCCTTTAAAAAAAATATTGTCTATTAATGTATTAATTAATTTATTTCATATATTTGAAGATTTGTGTTATATGTATTTTATATTATATGTGTTCTTTTTTTGTTTAATATATTTATTCATATATTTTTTTAATATTGTTTATTTTTATGATTTAAAAACAAATTCTATTGTTTAAATGTTATTAGTAATTTTTGTTTCTCTGCTATCCAACACTTTCCCTACTGTTGCACTCACTGGAGTGTAAATAGTAATTTTTACCCCTCTGCTATCCAATAATTTCCCTACTGTTGCACTCACTGGAGTGGGAATAGTAATTTTTACCCCTCCGCTATCCAGCACTTTCCCTACTATTGCACTCGCTGGAGTGGAAACAGTAATTTTAACCTTTACGCTATACAACATTTTCCCTACTGTTGCACTCACTGCACTTGGAATAGTAAACTTAATTCCTCCACTTTCCATCACTTACCCTACATTTGCACTCACTGGAGTGGGAATAGTAATTTTTACCCCTCTGCTATCCAACACTGTCCCTACTGTTGCACTATTTGGAGTGGGAATAGTAATTTTTTCCCCTTCGCTATCCAACACTTCCCTACTGCTGCACTCTTTGGAGTGGGGATAGTATTTTTTTCCTCTCTGCTATCCAACACTTTCCCTACTGTTGCACTCTCTGAAGTTGGAATGGTAAATTTAATTGTTTTGCTATTCAACATTTTCCCTACTGTTGCATTTATTGTATTGTGAAATGTAAGTTTTAATTTTTTTTTAAATAATTGAATGTTTAACTTTATTATATAATGTTTTTTAAATTATTGATATATATATTTTATTTGTATATCTTTTTAAAGTTTAACAATAAAAAATAAAATAGTTATATATATGTATATGTGTAAACTATTGTGTTTGTGTGTTTATATTTTTATAAATTAAGTTTATTTGTTATATTTAGTTAAAATGTATATTAAATGTAATTTATTTTGTTAAAAATAATGATAATATTTAATATATCTAATATATTTTATGTTATATTTAGTTTTAAATCGATATTTTTTACTTCGATATTTTTGATTCAATATTTTTGTACTTACCTGTTTAAGTATAGGGAGTCAATATTTTTGCATTCTATATTTTTTCATTGATATTTTTGTCAGTGAACCTATGGTTTGCTCTCTCCGTGGAGCCCACTGTGTATTAGTGCTATTTACTATTGTTTCTGTGCTACAGTATTGTGTGCTTTGTGATTATCTGCGTGTAGCAGATACTTTATCATATTTAGAGTGTGTTATCTTAATAAATACATATCGTTATAACTACTGTGTGGTTCTCCTTTCATTTAACCAATACTATAAGGTTGCATTCTGGTAAAACAAGCTGCTTAACATTCCTTCAAGACTAAGCCTGAAGGCTGCTCTCCACAGCTACCACTTGGGTAGCTTTCGAAGGTTATCTTTGACCTCTTAATAACCACAAGGGTTGTTTGGACTGGTGCAAGGTGCCCACTTTAATTAGTGGACAGAATATACCAGGCCAACTTCTCACAGTCTGTAATAGCAATACGCTACCACACCATGCATACTTCTCTTTACCCTACTCCACTCTGCACAACTCCATGCAACTGCACTCTAATCTACACCTTTGTACACTACGTCACTCCACACTGTGTCACTGCATTTTATTCTGCACCACACTACTCTTGGCCAATGTACTCTTCCCCACACTACTCTACCATGCCCCACTGCACTTGTTGCCGTTGCATACTACACCACGTCACTCTGTTCCACTCCACTCTACGTCACTCTACTCTGCCACAATGCGCTCAATGCCACTGCACTCTACGCCAATGCATTGGACTCTGACTCCTCCACTCTACGCCTGTGCACTCTATGCCTAACCACTATAATCTACTCTGCACCACTGAACTCTACGCCAGTCTACATCACTGTACTCTACCTTGCACCACTACACTCTACTCTGACACAATCTACCCAACACAACTGCACTTGGTGCCACTGCGCTTGGCGCCACGACTCTCTACTTTATGCCACTGAACTCAAGTCTAACCAATTCACTCTTCACCGATGCACTCTGCACCATTTTACTAAAAACCAATGCACTCTACACCACTGCACTCAACACCAATCTACTCTGCACCACTGCACTCTCTCTGACAGTCTACTCTACAATACTGCAGTCTCTGCCACTGAACTCTATGCCATTGCACTCTAGCCACTGCACCTTGCTCTGCCTCACTTTATTCAACACCACTGTACACCAAAGCACTGTATGCCACTACACTCTACGCCGCTTTACTCTGCATCACTCCACTTTAAGCCACTGCACTCTACCCTGCACCACTCCCCTCTCCTCTACACCACTTTACTCTACACCACTTCAGTCTATGCCACTCTGCTCTGCAACACTGCACTCTCCACCACTGCACTCTTTGTCACTCTACTCTGCACCATTCAACTGTGCCACTCTACTGCACTCTACGCAACTACTCTCTATGTCGCTTATACTGATTAATTATATTTTGAACCTTACTTGATGGCACTTAATGTAATGTATTTTGAAATTGCTTTATGAGAATTTATATTGTTGATAAGATTATTTGTATCATATTTATTTTATAAAAGGACAGATATTTTTCAATAAGCAGGTCTCATAGTGTGGTTGGTAGAAGGAAAGAGAGCTGATTGAATGTTTCAGCGAGGAAAAAGAGTAATGATAAATACACAAATACATCGAGGATACACAAGAGGGACCTTTTTCTGTTGATAGGTATGTGTCCCTTTTGTCTGAAGGATTGCTCTCTCATTTTTGTGAGTTCCACTCTACTCTATGCCACTCTACTCTGCAACATTGCACTCTGTAACACTGAATTCTATGTCAATGCACTATACACCACTACTCTATGCCACTGCACTCTGCCCTGCAACACTCCACTGCTTGCCACTTCACTTTACTCTGAAACAAGCCACTCTATGCCACTGCACCCTATGCCACTCTGTGCCACTCCACTCTACCACACAGCATTCTAGCCCACTGCACTCTACACTACACCACTCTACTCTACACCACTGTGCTTTACATCAAAGCACTCTACACGACTTTACTCAAAAACAATGCACTCTACCCCAACTACTCTGCACTACTGCACTCTCAACCACTCTACTCTACAATATTCTATGCCCCTGCAAGCTACGCCACTGCATGCTCCACCACTCTACGACACTGCACTCTATTCCTCTCTATTCTGCACCACTGCTCAGTACACCAGTCTACTTTGCACCACTGTACTCTGCACCACTGTAATCTGCACTACTGTACTCCATGCCAATGCACTCTACGCACTCTACTCTGCAAGACTACTCTTTCTGCCACTGAACTCAACTCCACTCTACTCTGCACCACTGCACTATATGCCTCTGCACTGTATGCCATTGCACTCTAGGCCACTGCACTCTACTCTAATCTATTCTGCACCACTGCCCTTCGTGCCAGTGCACTCTACACCACTGTAGTCTACACCTCTGCACTCCACCCTGCCCCCTGCACCACTTCACTCTACGCCACTTCACTCTACTCTGAAACAATCTACTCTACGCCACTGTACTGTATACCACTGCACTCTACGCCATTCTACTCTCCTCTGCACCACTCCACTCTAGGCCATTGAACTCTGTGCCACTGCAATCTACTATGCACCACTTTACTGTACCCCACTGCACTCTACGCCACTCTTCTCTACATCACTGCAGTCTACACCACTTTACTCAAAACCAATGCACTCTACGCCATTGCACTATACACTAATCTATTCTGCACCACTGTACCCTCCACCACTTCACTCTAGGTCACTCTGGCTCTGCACTCTATGACACTACACTGCATGGTGCTCTATTCCATTAAGATCTACTCCACTCTATGCCACTCCGCTCTACAACACCCTACTCCACCATATGCCACTCTAGAACACTACTGAACTCTACGACGTTCCACTACTCACTCTATGGCACTCCATGCCCTTTACTCCACTCTATTCTACGACACACTACTCCACTCTATGCCACTCCACCCTATGACACCCTATGCCACTCCACTCTACCCCACTGCACTCTATGCCACTGCACTCCGTGCTGCACAACTCTACACCACTGTGCTCTACATCAAAGCACTCATCACCACTTTGCTAAAAAACAATGCACTCTACGCCACTGTACTCTATGCCAACTACTCTGCACTACTGAACTCTAAACCACTACACTCTATTCTGTACCACTGCTCTCTGCACCAGTCTACTCTGCATCACTGAAGTCTGCACCACTGTACTCTACACCAATGCACTCTACTAAAATGCACTCTACAACACTCTACTCTGCTAGACTGCTCTCTCTGCTCTCTCTGCCACTGCACTCAATGCCAATGCACTCTACACCACTTCACTCTGCATCACTCCACTCTAAGCCACTCTACTCTCCTCTGCACCACTCCAGTCTAGGTCATTGAACTTTGAGCCACTGCAATCTACTCTGCACCACTCTACTGTATGCCACTGCACTCTACGCCACTCTTCTCCACGTCACTGCAGTCTACATCACTTTATTCAAAACCAATGCACTCTACAGTAATCGATTCTGCACCACTGTACTCTACACCACTTCACTATAGGTCACTCTATGACACTCTATGATACTGCAGTCTACGACACTACACTCTATGATGCTCTGTTCGATTAAACTCTACTCCACTCTATGCCACTCCACTCTACAACACTCTACTCCACCATATGTCACTCTACAACTCTACTCCACTCTACGACGCTCCACAATTCACTCTATAGCACTCCATGCTCCTTTACTCCACTCTATTCGACGACACACTACTCCACTCTACGACGCTCCACAATTCACTCTATAGCACTCCATGCCCCTTTACTCCACTCTATTCTACGACACACTACTCCAGTCTATGCCACTCCACCCTATGACACTCTATGCCACTCCACTCTACACCACTAGACTCAACAACACTCTACTCCACTATATGCCATCCCACTCTCCTATACTATTCCACTCTATGGCACTCCACTCTAAGACACTCTACTCCGCTCTATGCTACTCCACTCTGTTGTACACCACTCCGCGAAACTCTATGCCACTCCACTCTAGCCCGCTCTGCAACATTTTACTCCATCCACAACACTCTACACTACTCCGCTGTATGCCTCTCCACTTCACACTTCTCCATGTCACTCAACTCTACATCAGTCAATGCCACTCCATGACTCTCTACACCACTCCATAACACTCCACTCTAATCCACTTTACGACACTCTTTGCCTCTCTCCCCATTAACTTTTAGCAATGCTCAACAGGCGCCATGCTAGTGTACAACATGGCTTTGCCAAAGCTTGCTTCTCTTTTTCCTATTTTTTGTTTTATAAACAAAAGAAATGGCCTTCATGAGCAGGTAATTTACTCACTAGGAATGGAGGTTCATTATTGATTTTCCCAGCCAAGGTCTGCATGAGGGTTAAATAGGGCAGGCAACCAGATCCAACAATGGCATGGGCCCTATGACTGATGGGCCACCATCATTGATTATCCAACAGCTGTCAGGCAGCTGTTTCCATACCCCTAAATGGGATGAGGGAGCAGATGATTGACTGCACAAACACCAAATGACCAACAAAAATGTATTCTTTTGAAAACAGTAACATGTCAAGGTCATTGATATTTTCCCTATAATAATAATAATAATAAACTTTATTCGGATTATTACAATCCATAAAAGCAGTACAATTTAAAAAATCTTCAAAGAGATCTAGTTATCAGTTACTTAAAATGATTGCAGAAAGGAATTTCATTAGTATGTACAGTACAAATATATTTTCTTAAAGGTTTTTCCTATGTCTGTATATACATTTCAAAAAATTAAGGACATGGTAACATGTGGCTTCGGTATCCAAAAGCTGCAGGCTCAACATGGCCACTCTGCATTGCCTGAGACCCCACGATTTTAAAAGGGTCAGTAGCCAGAGTTTGCGGTGTTCCTGATAAAATTTACAGAACAGAACTGTATGAAGCGTGGATTGACCTGATATCCCATCACATGGGCATGGAGGTGAATTTAGGTCCCACACGTTTGGTGTTGGGAAAACCACCAGTTTGTGAAATAAGTTCAGTCTGAATCTTATCAGGAGGAATCGTTCAAAGGTACCAATGTCAAGATTTAAATAAGGCTGCATTGAAAGAGTAGATTGAACCAACATGGCGTGGTGCGCCGACTGTTTCCCAGCCTCGACCTGAAGTCTTAGTTTGGTCAAATGGTCCAACGCTCGCTGTTTTAGATTCTCCTTTGCGATTTCTCCAATTTTTTCGGGATTAAGATAATATTTTTCTATTCCAAGATCTCGAAGAAAGGTCCGAATGTAGGCCAGCCATTTAATTCTCAGAACATAGTCCAGGGACATTGCGTCCGCCACTATCATTTTTGTGAGGGCATTTTTGTCCGATGTCCAGATACGTCGCCAAAGTAAAATTGGTTGTAACTTGGCAAGGTCTTCAATATATGGTGCCCCTAGTTCCAGGTGGCAGGCGTAAGTGGAGGAAGTTTTGGGGGCGGATAGGATAAATCTAAAGAATTTATTTTCTGCAGTTTGCAGAGAAGTGACGTCCATGTGTCCCCATAGTCCTGCACCATATAAGGCTGTGGATTGGCATTTGGCTTTATATATAGTTATCAGTTCTCTAGGTGGGCGTTTTCCTAGTTTTTGAGAGAACGATACCAAAGCGGCTAGTGCTCTTTTGAAGCAATGGCTTCTGGCTTCTATTGCTGGTTTCCAGGAGAGTTTATTGTCTATCATGACCCCCAGATAAGAGTATTCTTTGGTTAAGTCAATCTTTTGACTATCAAGGTAAATAGAGTTTTGCTGTTTTTTCCCAACCCCAGCATTCATTACAAAAGTTTTTTTCACATTTATGTGGAGGTCAAGAGTTCTCATAAACTGGGAATAACTATTAAGGGACCTTTGGAGTTCACGGGGAGTTTGTGCGAGAAGGACGGCGTCATCCGCATACAGCAGGGCGGGGATCGGGCGATGTTTTGCCAAGGGGAGATCACGGGCACCCTTTAGTAGCTCAACCTCCAAGTTGTTGGTATAGAGGGAGAAAAGGAAGGGTGCCAGGACACAGCCTTGTCTGACCCCACGCTCTACTGCGAAGGACTCCGTCAGTTCTCCCTTTATTCCATAACGAACTCTTGCAGATGGATTGGAATAGAGTTCCCTTAGAAAATTCAGGAGTGGAGGATCAACCCCCATCTGTGCCAAGAGGGACCACAATTTTGTGTGGGCGACGCAGTCGAACGCCGCCGACAAATCTACGTAGATCATATAAAGTTTTGCTTTCTTTGCATGCACATATTTTCCAAAAATTAATGATAAATTTAGGGCTTGTTCCACGGTACCTAATCCTTTTCTAAATCCGAATTGAAGGTCGGATAAGATACCTCTTTCTTCTGCCCAGTCCTGAAGTCTTTCTAAAATCACTCTTCCTGCTATTTTTCCCAATGAGTCCAACAAGGAGATTGGGCGATAGCAGGCGGGGTCCATGCGATTACCTTTTTTAAAAATCGGCACCATAATGGACCTAGTCCAGGACTCCAAGATTCCTATTTTTGCTGTAGCGGTGCAGACTCTTGTTAAAATTGGTGCCCAGAGATCTATTTGATGTTTGAAAAGATCTGCCGGGACACCGTCCGGCCCTGGAGCTTTCCCTTTTTTGGTGGAGTTCAGTGCCACAAGAATTTCGGGAATATCAAAGCTTATATCTATTGGGTATGGTGAGAGTATTTTTTCCTCTTCTTCCAGGTCTTGATCGTGGGTTGGTTTTCGGAAGATGCTGGTGAAATGTGACACCCAAGTTACAGCGTCTATGGCAGCTTCGATTTTTGGGCAAATGTCGTCTGCCAAAAAAGGAGTTCTTATAATTTTCCAGAAAGCTTTGGAGTTTTTTTCCTGGGCACTGGTGTGAAGTTCGTTCCACAGCTCTCGCTTCAGTTCCTCTTTCCTCCTTTTTCTTATTTTTAGATATTCACTTCTAAGAGTGGCTATTGTTCTGGGATCCCTTTCTTTTTTATTTAGGGCTAGCTTTAGATTTGTATGAGCCTTGGTGCACTCTTGATTGAACCAGCCATTAGGCTTGGATGAGCTAGGTTTTTGTTTTCTTGTTAGTAACACCTTAATTTTTCCCATGATTTGGGCGAAGTTGGTTAAAAGATCCGTATCATTTGTGGCTGTATCCAAACAAATTTCAATTTGGGGATGGACTAATCTTATTAGCTCTTTAGTGAGTTCCTCTGGATTTGTCCTCTCCCATTTTATAGAATACCCATTTACTTTATCCATGTTAATATCTTCCTGAGTCAGTGCGTTAGCTATTATTTCTGGAGAACATTTCTGGTGAATTAATGAGACTTCCAGAGTTAGAATTGCATGGTCGCTTTGGGAATTTGGTATTACTTGAAAGTTCTTTACTCTTAGTTGTAAGGATGCTGATATAATTATAAAGTCTACCGTAGTTTGGTAGCCTCTTCCAATGTAGGTAGGTGCAAGTGAGTTTTCCCCATAATCCGAAGTGTTTGCTATCTGGAGATCCAGATCGGATAGGAGATCGTTCATTTGCCTTCCCATTTTATTATGGGAAAAATGGGTGAGTAAGAGGCCTTCTTCCGTCACCATGCCGGGACATTTTCTTTTTGGTTTGGTACAGGCGTGTAGGTTGAAATCGCCTGCCCATAATATGTTTACCGGGCCTCCTTCTCCTTGTTTCATTCTTAAATTAATTAGTTTCTCGTGGAGGTGGGCCAAGACTTTCTCGAAGTCCAATTCATCCAGATTGTTATAAAAATTGATAATAATCATCGACTCTCTTTTCTGGAAGTAAAGACCAAGGATCTGCAAATTTTGTGCCAATTCGATAACCTTTATTTTAACGTTTTGGATAGTGTTGGCTATAAAAATACAGAGACCTCCCTTTGGTCTACCTGTATGTCCCGACTGCGCAAGGGACGAGTACGTTTTAAATCCTTGCAGGTGGTATTCTTGTAGGGACCATGTCTCCTGTAAGCATAGTACTTGGTGATTAAGCGTGTGATACAGGATTGTCCCATCCTCTATTTTTGTCTTTAATCCCGCAGTGTTCCACGAGATCAAGCTCAGGATTATTACGCTATCCCTTAAACTTTTTGTACTTTTTAATTCATTTCGGATCTCAGGAGCTGGTAGGGTCTCTGAGACTGGGGAGACTAGCGGGCTTTCTATTTGAGGTTGGGAGTCTTCCTGAGGTTGTGATTGTGGTAGTCAATCAACACATTCCAGGGGGCTGTATCTATTTACTAATTGGGGGCCATTCCAACTATCCCAACGTGTGGAATCGTTGCACTTTATCCGGTGGTCCTGGCCTCTCCATTCGTCCCTATTTCTGCCATGATGATTTGGGCCTAGTGGGTTGAATGGGGGAAGCCATCCTTGCCGCGGCTGTTGCCAAGGATGGGTACTAAAATGCATTGGTTGCTGAGGTTGGTGAGGTTGCCACCCTTGTTGGGTGGTGTAATGTGAATATTGTGGTAGGTTGGTGGGGTGTTGGGTTGCATGGTGTGCGAATTGGGAAAATAAGGCCGGTGATTGCCACTGAAAAACTGAATGTTGTAAGTTTTGTGGGAAATTAGGCCTATCTAAGTAGTGTTGGGGATGATATATGTTATTTTCGGGGGGATTGGCAGGGCCGGGGTTTGGTGGATATGCATAAAAGGGAAAATTCTGCCTTGAAGGTGAGGATAAAAAGTAAGACAAGGGGAGGGGATTTATTTTTGTAGCAGGACCTCTGTTGGGCGAATTACAGATATAATTTGACGCCCCGATCTCCCTGAATTTGATACTGATGACGTCCCCCGCTATTGCCTTCGGGGTTCTACCAACCCAGTCTCCTCTACGTACAGAGAAGATGTCACCCCTAATATGTGCGGGTAATGGTCTGTGGAGTTGGAGCCATTGGGCACATTTGTTCCTCAGCTCTGCAAAAGTTTCTCTCGTACCCTCCTTCAGTGGGGGCACCGCTGTTAGCACCACCACGAGGGGAGAGGCTTCCGGGGGTAAGTTAATAATTTTGGGCCGAGGTTGCTTTGTCTTCAGATCTGATGGTTTTTCCTGAGAGGGGGTCTCTGGTGGGATAGTGAGATTCCCTTTTGTTTGTCTATTATTTGTTTTTGATTGACCTGCTAAACCTGTTTGTGTGGCAGAATGAAGAGCTACCACCTCCGGAGTGTTTTGGGAGAGTTCCAAATTGCTCCCTTTTTTTGCTAAAGGAAGTGTTTCTGCCGCTTTTTTAATTTGTGAAATATTAGGATTAACTGTTTTGCCTGTTATTTGTTTGGAGCTGGGTGATTTTTGAGGTGTTTCCTTTGCTCCCTGTGTTGGGGCAGGACCATTTCTACTTAATTTACAACTGCATTTAGTGTTAATTAATGACGTAAGTCTGTCCAGCTTTGATATGAGTGGTTTGATCTGTGCTGTAATTTTGGCTTCAAGGTCAGATTTTAGATCCATGACCATATTTTCCACCCAACAGGGTATACCTGCCGAGGGATTTGGGGTAGGTGTAATCAAATTATGGTTCTTTATTTTTGATTTTCCCTTGATGATTGGCATTTCCTTTGAGAAAGTAGTGATGATTTCCTTTGTTTTTGTTGGTTCTACATACGTTTCTGGCTCAGGTGGTAAGGAATTACAAATGGGACTTTGAACTAATTTCTCATCCGGTGATTGGCAAGCTTCTAGATCAGGAGTTGCGTCGAGATCAACATATGATTGATCGGAGTCCGATTGGGTTACGGATAAGTCTACTGAGTTTGGAACAGTCACCATAGGAACGATGGTTAGTGGCAGGGGTAAGGAGCAATTATTATTGTTTGCCCCCTGATGGACAGGAGAATTTGCGGTAGCAATTGAGCCGAGCGAAGATCGTTTTGCCTGTATGAGGTCTAAAGAGACTCTTTTCTCCAGTAAGATGATGCTTTTGTCAATGGTGTCATTTACCCTGGATATAAACAGGTCTATAGGGCCGGTCACTTGCGTCACCAGTGTTGCTTTCTTGGACGTGCTTCTTGTTTTGGGACGCATCCTGATCCCCAATAATGTACGTTAAATAATTCAAGGGGGCCCAGGGGGGTTGTCGTGGGGTGCAGGGTGACAGGGCCTGGGCCGTCCTCTGCCGTCCTCGAACGGCCTCAAACGGCCCTGTCTTTGCCCTGTCTTCGCCCGAGCTGCGTCCCGCGCTGCGGGAGGGAAGTGTTGTTTTGTAGGAGGTGCAAAGGGCGGGGGGCGGGCCAGCAGGGAGAGCGGACCGGAAGCTCTTCCTTGGTCTTGCAGGGACATCTGGGAAATGAAGTCCCCGCACGCTCGCAGCCCCGCTGGTCCCTCGCGCCCCTTACCGCCTTGGAGTCTTGCTGCCGGTATCCTCGCCTCAGTCCTACAAGAAGGTGCCTCTACCAGCACCCACCGGCGAAGCGGCACCCGCGAAGCGGGTGCGGCGAGAGGTGGGCTCGGGAGGCTGGGAGACTGATGCGCTGCTTGGCTGGTGCGTGGAACTGATGCCTTCCGCTTGGCTACAAAGTAGGTAAATGTCCCACGAGGTGGAGGGAGAGGGACGCTTTTAGCTGGCTTAGGTGGGCGGGGGGCGGGCCAGCAGGGAGAGCGGACCGGAAGCTCTTCCTTGGTCTTGCAGGGACTTCTGGGAAATGAAGTCCCCGCACGCTCGCAGCCCCGCTGGTCCCTCGCGCCCCTTACCGCCTTGGAGTCTTGCTGCCAGTATCCTCGCCTCAGTCCTACAAGAAGGTGCCTCTACCAGCACCCACCGGCGAAGCGGCACCCGCGAAGCGGGTGCGGCGAGAGGTGGGCTCGGGAGGCTGGGAGACTGATGCGCTGCTTGGCTGGTGCGTGGAACTGATGCCTTCCGCTTGGCTACAAAGTAGGTAAATGTCCCACGAGGTGGAGGGAGAGGGACGCTTTTAGCTGGCTTAGGTGGGCGGGGGGCGGGCCAGCAGGGAGAGCGGACCGGAAGCTCTTCCTTGGTCTTGCAGGGACTTCTGGGAAATGAAGTCCCCGCACGCTCGCAGCCCCGCTGGTCCCTCGCGCCCCTTACCGCCTTGGAGTCTTGCTGCCGGTATCCTCGCCTCAGTCCTACAAGAAGGTGCCTCTACCAGCACCCACCGGCGAAGCGGCACCCGCGAAGCGGGTGCGGCGAGAGGTGGGCTCGGGAGGCTGGGAGACTGATGCGCTGCTTGGCTGGTGCGTGGAACTGATGCCTTCCGCTTGGCTACAAAGTAGGTAAATGTCCCACGAGGTGGAGGGAGAGGGACGCTTTTAGCTGGCTTAGGTGGGCGGGGGGCGGGCCAGCAGGGAGAGCGGACCGGAAGCTCTTCCTTGGTCTTGCAGGGACTTCTGGGAAATGAAGTCCCCGCACGCTCGCAGCCCCGCTGGTCCCTCGCGCCCCTTACCGCCTTGGAGTCTTGCTGCCGGTATCCTCGCCTCAGTCCTACAAGAAGGTGCCTCTACCAGCACCCACCGGCGAAGCGGCACCCGCGAAGCGGGTGCGGCGAGAGGTGGGCTCGGGAGGCTGGGAGACTGATGCGCTGCTTGGCTGGTGCGTGGAACTGATGCCTTCCGCTTGGCTACAAAGTAGGTAAATGTCCCACGAGGTGGAGGGAGAGGGACGCTTTTAGCTGGCTTAGGTGGGCGGGGGGCGGGCCAGCAGGGAGAGCGGACCGGAAGCTCTTCCTTGGTCTTGCAGGGACTTCTGGGAAATGAAGTCCCCGCACGCTCGCAGCCCCGCTGGTCCCTCGCGCCCCTTACCGCCTTGGAGTCTTGCTGCCGGTATCCTCGCCTCAGTCCTACAAGAAGGTGCCTCTACCAGCACCCACCGGCGAAGCGGCACCCGCGAAGCGGGTGCGGCGAGAGGTGGGCTCGGGAGGCTGGGAGACTGATGCGCTGCTTGGCTGGTGCGTGGAACTGATGCCTTCCGCTTGGCTACAAAGTAGGTAAATGTCCCACGAGGTGGAGGGAGAGGGACGCTTTTAGCTGGCTTAGGTGGGCGGGGGGCGGGCCAGCAGGGAGAGCGGACCGGAAGCTCTTCCTTGGTCTTGCAGGGACTTCTGGGAAATGAAGTCCCCGCACGCTCGCAGCCCCGCTGGTCCCTCGCGCCCCTTACCGCCTTGGAGTCTTGCTGCCGGTATCCTCGCCTCAGTCCTACAAGAAGGTGCCTCTACCAGCACCCACCGGCGAAGCGGCACCCGCGAAGCGGGTGCGGCGAGAGGTGGGCTCGGGAGGCTGGGAGACTGATGCGCTGCTTGGCTGGTGCGTGGAACTGATGCCTTCCGCTTGGCTACAAAGTAGGTAAATGTCCCCTATTTTTTTTTTTTTTTCCTATAGTTAATATACATTTATATGTAGATATATTCACTTTTTACGTGCAGTTATTAAGATTGAAAATACAAAACTTAAATTCACAAGTTAACATTAGCTCTGCAGTCCATAACTCTCACAGCAGCGATGCAAACCATAACTTGCACACCAAATGCAATGATCATGACCTTAGCCTGTATCTAACAATTGCAGTTGAAAATATTGTGAGTAATCTTTCAGATGAGATTACATATTACATCATACTTAACACTGAGACAGAAATTACTGTTAATGTAGTATAATTTAGTGGTGTAGGTATGTGTTATTGTACTACTTTGTGTCTAGGTGTTGTTACTTATAAGTTTTCTATTGTGAGTTCATAAGCATTGCAGTAGGTATGTGAGTGATGCTTTATGTGACTGCAGTGCAAGTTTTAGTTGACAACAAAAAAGTGTTGAGCAAGCTTTGAATGATTAATGCCAGATAGACTATTCTGTATCATGGACATGTATTCGCAAATCAAGACCCTTGAATCCTCCAGTGTTATTACATTTAAAAAATGAACAAATCCCATTGAAAGAGGAAGCCTTTTTTACCTTAATCGAGTGCAGAATTTGTGCATACTCAGAGGATTCAAGGATAAGAACAATTAAATTGGCTGGCAGCAATGCCAATTTTTGTTATGGTTTCCGTTACAGGATGGCAGCACTAATGTGTCCTGAAAAAGGTGACTGAGGAATATACAGCCTGATTCATGAAAAACGGGATTTGCGAGTCTCAAATAGCGATAAAATGCGAACCGCTATTGAGAACTCGCAAATCAGAATTCATGAAGATTACCGGAAAAAAAAAGCAACTCGCACGCGGGCGCAAAATCCGTTAGCGACTAACGATAATCGCAGAATAATCGCTATTTCCGGCTACCTGCGTCGGGAATGCGAATCGCAATCTCGCGCGATCGGGAATGCGAATCGCAATCTCGCGCGATCGGGAATGCGAATCGCAATCTCGCGCGATCGGGAAAACGGGAAGTCGTTTTCGAGCTCAGTGATGACATCACAACCAGGAAGCAGGCAGTTCCCACCCCCATTCACCACAGTGAGGCAGACCTCGAGGGAGCAAGTTGGAAAGCAGCAGCTATTCTGGTGATTGCGAAATTGCTACTACTCTGCTGCCATGTCAGAGGAACCTGTTCCTGGCCCCAGCAACAGCACAGGGCGGAAGAGGAAGCTAAAGTTTTCAGAGCAGGAGCTCGAAAATTTGATAGAAGGGGTGGTGGCCAACCACGACAAACTTTTTGGGAAAGACTCCAGGAAGGTCCCGGAGCAAGACAAAAGGAGGATCTGGCTGGGAATAGCCTCCAGTGTGAACTCCGTGGGTGTGGCCGATAGGTCACTGGAGGAGCTCAAGAAACGATGGTATGACCTCCGAGGTCGTGCCAAGGAGAGGGTGGCGGAGCGCCTTGGAGAGTCATCGGGCACTGGAGGTGGCGGACCTACAGTCCCTCCCAACACACCCTTGGAGGACCAGGTGGAGAACACCCTTGAGAGGGAGGCGTGCGTTGGCGTCACACTTCTGGACTCCTCCCGCCACACCCAAGACACCCAAGGTAAGTGGCATGCGACTGCGACCCTGTCCCCCACGACCGTCCCTGACCAAATAGGCTCACATAATGTCCCTTAGTCATGCCTTTGTTGCGCATCAGGAAATGCCCTGAAGCATAGTGGGAGATGTAGTTTGTCCACAATGTAGTAGTACCACAATGCAGCCAGACAGGTTCCAAAGTACGCAAATCCACAGCCATCCAGGGAATGTCACCCAGCATGCATGTAACATCAGCACGTCTGACAGTCACATGCAACTAATGAGTATCCACTTACCCTCACAGGTGGCGCAGAAAGCAGCGACAGTGAAAGGCTGCAAATAGATGAGGAGGCCCAGGAGGAGGATTTTCCACCGCAAACCCAGGCACCAGCCCCTGCCGCTGCAACAACACCAGCAGCCAGGCCCCCCACCGTTGTGGCCCTTGCATCTGGCGGACCACCCACAGCCAAAGCCAGGCCCCCCACCGTTGTGGCCCCTGCATCTGGCGGACCACCCACAGCCAAAGCCAGGCCCCCCACCGTTGTGGCCCCTGCATCTGGCGGACCACCCACAGCCAAAGCCAGGACCCCCACCGTTGTGCACCCTGCATCTGGCGGACCACCCACAGCCCAAGCCAGGACCCCCACCGTTGTGCCCCCTGCATCTGGCGGACCACCCACAGCCAAAGCCAGGCACGCCACTAATGTGCCTCCAGTCCCTGCCGCACCAGCAACGCCTGCTGTGACACCACCTGCAGCTGGTGCTACAACATCTGGGCCTGCGACAGCGCCAACACAGCGGCCAGCCACAGTGACAGGCCAGCAGAGCAGCCGTGGGAGGTCTCGCCATCACACCACTGCTGCAATCAGCAGGAGGGGCAATGGACAGAGACATGCCTGTTTGATTGTTGATTCTGTCTAATGAGATAGCACATCAGCCTATCTCTGGCCCGGCCCTTCTGGACTTCCCACCCCTCACAATTGCTTCATCTCTAGCCCTGATGAGAAATCTGAAATCTGGCTCACCGTGCGATCCTTGCCCGGCAAAATTTTTAGCCAGAATGGCAGATGTTGTCAACCCTCTGGCTAATCCTATTCTGAATCTCTCATTGAGTCAGGGATTTCTGCCACCTTCCTGGAAACAGGCTATGGTGATTCCCCTTCTTAAAAAGCCCAATCTTGCCACAGAGGTCCCATCCAACTATCGGCCTATTTCGCTCCTTCCAGCGCTGACTAAAATCCTGGAGAAGCACGTTCATAGCGTGCTCTCCAATTTCCTGGAGTCTAATGAGCTTCTTCATGCATCTCAATCGGGCTTTCGATCCAACCTAAGCACCGAGACGGCGCTTCTGGAAGTCTCAGAGATCATAAAGGAGGTGCTGGATGACGGAGGCAGGGTGATGTTAGTCATGTTAGACTTATCGGCGGCCTTCGACACCGTCCCCCATGAGGATCTCCTCATAAGACTTCATAACATCGGTCTTGGGGGGACGGTGCTGAACTGGTTCTGTTTATTCTTAGCCAACCGCCGGCAAACGGTCTGGGCCCCTCCTGGATCTGCCGAAATGCCGCCATTGGGAGTCGGAGTTCCTCAGGGCTCAGTGTTGAGCCCAACTCTATTTAACATCCTCATGACCCCTCTGGCGACCTTGGTGGAGTCCTTCGGGGCCCAGATCGTCTCATATGCTGACGACACCCAGCTTCTCTTCACCTGCCGTAAGAGCGAAGAATTCGAAGGGGAAAGTATCCGTGAGTGCCTTGGGGCTGTTTTTAATTGGTTCCATCTGAACAGCCTCAAGTGTAACTCGGACAAATCTGAGATACTTTTCTTTGGATGTCCCCTGGAACCGGACTGGCATGATTGGTGGCCTGTTGATATGTTCCCTCCGGCTCAGGCGTCCATGTGGGCTAAGAACCTGGGAATTAAAATTGATAATGGGCTTACGCTTAATTCCCAGGTGGCTACCCTTACTGGAACCTGTTTCGGCATCCTCCGGATGCTCCGAAAGTTTTTTCCTCTTTTGTCCCAGGAACACCGGAGAATAATTGTACAGGCCCTCATCGGATCCAGATTGGATTACGCCAATATTCTGTATTTGGGCCTCCCAGAATACCTTCTACAGCGCCTACAGGTGACCCAGAACGCGGCAGCACGAGCAATTTTCGGCTTGCATCGTCGAGCCAGTGCCTCAAACCTGCTGCAATCCCTCCATTGGCTTCCCATACGGAAGAGGATAAAGTTTAAGGCTCTGACTTTGGCTCACAAGGCACTGCATGCCACAGGTGCTAAATACCTACAGAAAAGGTTGACCTTTTACCGGCCGACGCGATCTTTAAGATCGGAGTCTTTGGCCTTGGCCGCGATCCCGCGTATAAAGAGGGCACGCCTGGGAGGGCGATCTTTTAGATACTTGGCCCCTCAGTTGTGGAACTCCCTTCCTCTGTCGTTGCGAGCCACATCTAATCTGTTGGCCTTTAGGAAGGGTCTTAAGACTTGGTTATTTTCGAACTAGAGTTCTACTGTCTTCTTCCTTTGTGTTTCTGGTCTGTTGTTATGTTTTTTTTGTTTTTCTTCCTTGGGTCTGGAGCATAAAAGCGCCGGGACACTCCTTTGGAGTAGCCGTTGCGCTATACAAGACCCAAAAAAAAAAAAAAAAAGAAAGACGCATGTTGAGGATTCATCAGCGCCAGTCACAGCAGCAAGGTGCCATTCAGCTCCAGCTACACAAGATTGGGCGCAATGTGGCCGGAGTGGGAGACCGCATGGACCGCATGACGGCGGCCATGGGCCGCATGACTGCAGCCATGGAGGCCAACACTGCTGCGATGATTAAGCAGCGCAGTGCAGCAAGCCGGCGCCACCACCAGCTCATGAGCCGGCTGGCCTCCTACAGCAGGTCCAATTATGTGGCTGCAAATGCCACTTCACAGTTGTCGCGGCGGTCACTAACACAGCAGCACCAACTTGTACAGTGCTGTGAGGACATCACCAGGGTCCTGGAGCACCTCACCACGGCGGTTACGGCACTACACCCTCCTGCTCTACCTGCCACTGTAGGGGGTGACGATGGCAGTGAGGGGGCATCCAGCATCAGCAGCCAATCTGCCACACTAGTCCCGCCACTTAGGCGCAGCACCAGGGCAACGCCAGGTACAGGTGCCCCGGAAGAGGAAGAGCCTCAGAGGCGCTTGGGCATAACGCGCAGGAGGCGCAATTGACTCTTTCAGACAATCACTGGCACAGGCTGACTATAAGCCTGCCCTGTCCTTTGACACTGCAGTATGAAGGAATACTGTTAGTAGTAAATAGTTGTACTGATTACATTTTTTGTGAATGAAACAAATATATTTATTTTGCAGCACACATTAGCGTTGTGTAATCATTACATTTTGCATGCAATTGTGATTTGTGGGGTGAGGGAAGGGGGTGGGCTAGAAATTGTTCTCTGTGATGTGGTTGCGACGTCTGTGGCCTTCAGCTGGGTTCTCCCCGCGTGCATGCTGCGTATGTGCTGGTGGCCGGTCGTCCCCTTCTGATTCACTGCCTGAGATGTCAACAGGTATCCGGCGCTTGGTTGCAATGTTATGAAGCATTGCACAGACAGCCACAATGCGGCAGCACACAGCAGGACTGTAATACATGGCCCCACCTGTCTTGTGCAGTATACGGAACCTGCTCTTGAGCAGGCCAAATGTCCTTTCTATACAGTTCCTTGTCCGGATGTGCGCAACATTGTAGCGCCGTTGCTGAGGTGTGGCAGGGTTGAGGTAAGGGGTCAGGAGGTATTCCCGTACGGCGTAGCCACTGTCACCTGAATGAGAGGAGCAGATGTTGATTGCCTGTGCAGCGCAGTTACTTCATAGCAATGTGACATTGTCGACAAAGTGTACTTACCAAGTAGGTGTCCTTCCCCAAACTCTCCCCTGAGCAGTCGTGTGTGGAGTCCGCTGTGCCTGAAGATAAAGGAGTCATGGGTACTCCCTGGGTACTGGGCGACAATGTCAGTGATGATGGTCTTGGCATTGCAGACCATCTGTATGTTGAGGGAGTGGTAGGACTTTCTGTTGCGGAACATATACTCCGTGGCAGCTGGTGGGCAGATGGCGACGTGGGTACAGTCTATGCAGCCGAGGACATGGGGAAAATGGGCTACATTGTAAAATTGTAGTTTTGTCAAGTCCAATTCCTGTTGGCTCGTGGGAAATGTGATGTGACGGTGGAGCTGGGTGAGCATGGCGTCAACGAAAGTGTGGAGGCAGCGTGACATGGTGGGCTGGGATATCCCCCCAGCAGCCGCTACTATGCCCTGGAAACTCCCGGAGGCCAGGAGGTGCAGGCTACACAATACCTGCACATGTGTAGGCACCAAATTGTTTCGCCTTGTTGGGTGCTGCATGAGGGGGTCAAGTTCATGTATCAGCCAGATGATCATTTCCCCATTCAGCCTGTATTTAGCAAATATCTGTTCTCTGGTTTGGCCCAGCAAGGTGACCCGCTGGCGGTAAATCCTTTCCTGCCTCATGCGTCTCCTCCGTGCTGCTCGCTGTAGCCTTCGCCGCCTCACCACCATGTACATTCCTGGCATTGTGGAACGCCTAATGCTGCTGCTGAATGTCCTTATGTGTGATTGGTCAGGCCTGAACCTGTTGGTGATTGGCCAACGGTTTTTCAAATTTTACTTATTCATGGCTTTTATGGTTACCACCTGCTTTGAGTTGTCCTTAATTTGCGCCGCGCAAACTGCGATTTTGGGGTTTTTCGCAATTGTAGATTTTTCATGAATGCCGATTGAGAATGTATTGCGTTTCGCTATTTATTTCGCAGATTCCGTGGTTGGTCGCTTTTTCCGTATCGCTAATGCTCGACTACCGGGAATCTGCGACTATTATAGCGTAATCGCTATTATGTGTTAGCGTATTCGCTATTATGTGTTAGCGAATTCGCTATTTTTTTCTTGAATGCCAATTACGTAAATTGCACCCGCAATTGCATTTTCGCTGCGATTGCGGGCGCTATTTCGCTTCATGAATCAGGCTGATAATGTTCCTGGAGTTGCATTCCCTGATCTAAGGGAGAATGTGGAGACTTCCAGGGGGGGTGGTGGGGGAGGGTGGGCGGGGGGGGGGGCAAAAATGTTGCCCCGAGATGAAAAAAATAGTTTTATTCATGGGATTTCCAGATCCAAATTCAGGTCCATGAATTCATGGTTAGTTACCCAAAACTGGCTTCTCATTTCTTAATTTCATAAAAGCAGAAAGAGAGACTTGGGCAGGTCATGGGTCCACAGGCTCCACAGGCCACACTCTGCGTACAGAGCATGCTGTGCACTGACTCAGCCTGTTTAGTGGCCGCAGGCTGGTGCAAGGATCTTACACGCGCCTGGACATCTGTTGCACACCACTGTTGGGCCTTGTGTGGAGGGAGGGAGGACATGCGCCAAAACCCCATTACATACAGCCAAAAGGTGTGCGCATCAATGTGGGCACCCAGGAGGTTGGGGCATTGCCTGGTACGGAAGCTGCCAATATTATGTTTCTTTGCCACCAAAGCACGGTCCTGCTAAAACAAGTTCAGGGTATTTTGTTATGTTTTCATCAAATTCCAACACACAATTAATTTCCTAGGGTCACCTTCCTTGTAATGTATCCTTATTATGGGGAGTGTTGGAAATGGCCCTTTTTGCAGGGTTATCCCCAAACTTTTTGCTTCTTCCTCCCTTATTTTTCCTGACCTGTGGTTGTTGGCAATAGGACTCTGGGCACTTTACCACTGCTGATCAGTGCTAAAGTGCATATGCTCTCTGTGTACATTGTTATTGTGATTGGTTATCCATGATTGGCATATTTCTGTCACCCAGAAGTCCGTAGTAAAGTGCACTGAGTGTGCCAGGGCTGGTGATAACAAATGCTACTAGTGGGCCTGCAGCACTGATTGTGCCACCCACATGAGTAGCCCTAAAATGGTGTCTCAGACCTGCCACCACAGTGCCTGTGTGCAGTCTGTGAACTGCCATCTCCTCCTGGTCAGTGTCCCCACTGTCCAGGCCTAACCCTTCCCTTTCTGTACACATTGGTCACCCCTATGGAAGGCCCAAGGTCCCCCTTGGGCAGGGTGCAGTGTATGTGAAAGGTAGAGCATGTACTTGTGCAGGTGAAATGCTCTGGTAGTGAATTACAGCCATTTTCGTTTTTCACTATTTTACGGCTATCTTGCCCCATAGGCTATCATTGGGGATGCTTGCTACAGTGGCTACCAGCATATCTTCCCATAGGAGCAAGATAGGACATAAAAGTCTGGTATCCCTGAACTCAGAATTTAATAACACAACTTTGAGGAAAGGTTGTTTTTAAATCCTGTGTTTGAGAACAGCATTTTTAGAAAGTTGCTGTTCTCTTGTTTGACCCTTCTGTGTGCCTTGGCCTGTTTGTGAATTGACTGTCTGGTTTGTGAGTGACAGGGGCTGGGTGGCTCCCAGAGTCTGAGTGGGCCATCCCTGGGCTGAATAGCTCCATCTGCATCTAGAGTAGTGGGTGGTGGTAGCACCTGGGCCTGAATAGGGCTGTGCCTGCCTTCCACAATGCTGGCTCCACCTCCTGCTGGGTGGCTGATGACCCTGCCCTTCTCTCTGAAAGGAAAGGAGAGGCCAGGAAACCAAAGTGCTCAAGGAACACCCAGAACTGGTTCAGACCGGGCTCAGAGCCCTCCTGCACTAAGGGATCAAAGACTTTTAGGGGTATAAGTACAGGACACCTGACTACAGAAAATTAGATCATCCTGGAATCAAGAAGGAACCTCTGCCAAGGAGAAAGCTGGAAGACTGAAGAAGGAAGACTGTCCTGCTGTTGCTTTGCTGGACTGACCTGTTGTTGCTTTGCTGCCAAGGAGAGGGGAAGGATTTTGCTTTGTGCTGTGACCCCTTGCTTGAAGGAATCTCCAAGGGCCTGCGAAGAGCTGGCTCCCTGTTAAGAAGTCCCATGAACAAAATGGCTTCACCCCCAGCTTCCCTAAACTCTGCTGAGAGAGTTCTGTCCTTCCTAGAGTGCTTGGGCCAGTTGTGGTGCCTCTGGAAGTTGTACCTGTGTTGGGAAGCTGGAGACCAAGCTTTTAAAGACATTCTGCAAGTTTTGTCGCATCGCTCGCTTCGAGGTCGAGATCGTCGCAGCACCTGTTGCCGCTGCCAGAGCCATCGTACCCTTCGTTTGCGGGACGCACCAGACCGGTGCGGGAAAATTACCATAGCTGCGAGTGTCGTCACAGAGCCTGCCGTCGCTGGGTGAGATCGTCGCACCGCTTGCTTGCGGAACGCATCACGTTGCTGGGAGTGTCGTCGCAGAAGCCATCGCATCGAGGAGCTGCGAGAGGAAGATCACCGCTGGTCTGCGCATCGTCGCCCCAGAGATCGTCGCAACTCCCAAGATCATCGCATCGTGTCTTTGCAACCTTTTTCACTACGGAACGTCCGCACCGGAATACATGCAAGGTATCGCATCCCTCCCCATGCAAACCGGAGTCACCGCATCATGCCCGCTACATCCAGCGGGGCTGTCGCACCGCCTCCCCAGGGTCTCAGGAGAGAAGCATCCCTTGTTTTCCACCGCACCTGCTTCTGTTTTGGAACTTTGTCGCATTCAAAGGTACTGTTGGCTAAACGTGACACAGCTGTGAACTTTTCACGCAACTGTGGATAATTTTATCGCAACCTTAAGAACTCTTTTGAAACCATATTCTTGAACTGTGTATGTTGGATTTTTGCCGTTTTGGTCTTCTGTAGTTTAGATTAAATACCTTTATTTTTCTAAACTGTTGTGGAGTCAGTTTGTGGTGTTTTCACTGTGTTACTGTGAGTGTTGGTACAAATACTTTACACATTGCTTTTGGATAAGACTGACTGCTTGAGCCAAGCTACCAAGGGGATGAGCAGAGGTTATCTAAAGAGTGTTTCCTCCTTACCCTGACTAGAAGCAAGGGTCCCTATTTGGACAGTGGTACCTACCTCTGCCAACTAGAGACCCCCAGTTCTAACAGGGAGCTTCTATTTTTATTTATTATTCTGATCCATGTTTTACATTACGTTTTTATATGCTGTACTTTTCCCTCTTGTCTGCTCAGCACGGTAAGTTATGTGTTTTCCTTTCCACGTTATAGTTCTCTTTTGGGGTTGAAAAATAGTTTGTACATTTCATGGTTTTTTTTTTTTGCAGATCTTTTAGATTGAATTGCGACTACAGACTTAGACCTTGTGTGTGTGTGTGTGTGTGTATGTGTGTGTGTACATATATATATATATATATATGTAGATTGTCTTGAACGATCCAGTGATAGGAGATGCACTACCTAAACGATCAACCATCATATTTAGAAAGGCAAAATCTATGAGAGACATGATAGATATCAGTAGTCCTGAAATTACAACCAAAACAAACTGGCTGACAAAGAGAAAGGGTTTTACAAAATGCATGACATGTCGTACATGTAAATTTGGGGTCAACAAAACAGCATATATCACTTCTTTTTAGTCAGGAGCCTATCCCTATACACATGTCTCTAACGTGTAGGACAGACTATGCCGTATATGTGTTGGAGTTCTCTTGTGGGCTCCGCTATGTAGGTAGCACAAAGATTCAGGTCCACAAGAGGATTCTCCAACACATCAGAGCCATCACAAACTCTGATCCCACGTACCCAGTGGTGCGCCACTTCAAAGAAGTCCATGGGAATAATCTAGAACATCTAAGAGAATATGTACTGGATTCCGTATTGAATTTGAGACGTGGAGGAAATAGGGATTCTAAACTGAGAAAACTGGAAACTCGCTATATCATAGACCTCGACACTAAAAGCCCAAATGGACTCAATGCGAGTGAAGATTTCTTCACATGCTTGTAATAATGATATGGGGTGCCACTTACACGATAAACCATATAGAGATGCATCCATACATATAAAAGGACCAATGCAACATGCTTAGTAGTACAATATGTATGGATGTTCAATCAGTAGAATCTGCACGCTGCTACTGTGCACATTCAATTTTAAAAGGTTTTATATTTAGTTTTTAATTGGTGGGTAACATTTAGAATTATTAGGTTTAGCACTATGCACTTTTTCTTGCACTTTATTTAGGCAGCAAATATGGCCCACTTGGGCAGTATTACGCCAGACATGCCAATAAGAGTCATGGCAAATAATCCAATCACGATTTGCACAGTGTACATTGTAATTTAAGTATTTTTAGACATGTCAATGTGTTAAATACTATTTCTTGCACTTTACTCAGTCAGTAGATATGGCCCACTTGGGCAGTATCATGCCAGACATGCTAACATAAATCATGGCAAATAGTCCAATCATGTTTTGCACAGTATAGATGGTAATTGTAAGTATTTTTTTTAGACATTTCGATGTTTTAAATACTATGGCAAGGCACTAAGAAATAAATATTCGCATCAGCAAAAGTGGAGTCTGTGTCCTGTTGTTTCCACGAGTAAGAATTGTAAGCAAGGAATTGAAGTTATATATATATGTATATATGTGTGTATATATATATATAAGTATTTTCTTTCTGTTTATGGAAGTTGACATGAATGTAGGACTATAATTTTGGGAAAATGCAAAATGGTGGTTACTTGAAAAAGGCTAACGCCGAAACGCGTCGTCCTTGATTTACGAGTGCACAATAAAGGATTTGTGCAAAGACCTCCTGGTGTGCCGTCTCTGTGTCCTCCTAACTAGTGGGATCCAGTACCTTTGACAGTTAAGAGTAGCGGCTGCTACTACCGACGGCATCAGCGTTGCTTTGGTTGAGGATCGTTCAAGCAGCATCTTTGAAGCCAAACGAATGGAAACGATTCCGACCGCCTCCCGATAAAGACCTTGGAAGAAGACGGGTAAGCCGTTCTGTGGATGGGGGTTGGTGAATGGGGAGGGAGTTTCGTAGGAGATTGCCGACCCAGCACCTCCTCTTATTCGCATTATTGTGCCTCTGCCCTAGCGCATATATCATACGCGCTGTGAACATCGAAGTACGGAGGCAAACGCGGCAGCCATATGTAACTACAGTGGCGCGAGGAGATCTGCAGTCATAAGATGAGTGAATGGGAGACAGCGAGGCAAGCTGAAGCCCTGTCCCTGTTTAACGAGGAGCAAGATATCGCGCTTACAAGCGCGACAACTAATACAGTACCAAGTAGCGGGGAGCCCACATTAAAGCAGAAACTAGCGCATTTTGAAAGACTAAGTAAGCGCGAAATCAACAAGTGGTGGGAAGTTGCTTCTCTCACCAACTATGTGGAGGTTGGCAGAGTCCCTAGAGGATTGAGAATAAGCATTGTACCAACCTACGACAATCCAAACAAAGACTTACTCACAGAGTGGGCACAGTACATGGCCAAGACATGTAAGGGCATGCTGGAAATGCTTGTAAAACATGCACAAATTGATTTGGATACAACGCGCAAAGAACTAGCGGGTCTCAGAAGTGAATTGGAGAAGTTCAAGACTGAGAAAGTGTTTGAAGAATTCATCAAAACACTCCCAAAAAAATTACAGGATTACGAGGAAAGTATCAAGCAAAAGAAACAACGAAAGTTCCTCAGGGACAAACGAGATTACGCGGAAGGACGTATATTAACGTACGCCAAGAAGTACGATAAAGCACAAAAGAGTATCAGAGCAAACTGGGCGAATAAGGAAACAACAACAGTCTCTACAGGATCTAGTTCGGATATAAGTACCGACGCAGAAGACCGTACTTCAGGGATCCCTTTAGGGTCTCGTCCTCTGACCTTCCACCACGAGTTCGAAATCTTGAAACAGAAGAACGACCCGGGCCAACAGAACAGGGTGCAGACAAGGGGCCAGACATCCAGAGGAAGGAACGTAAGAAAAGGAAAAGGAAGAGGACACGGAATAGCGGACGAAGAAGAAAACTAAAAAGGAGACATAACAGCAACAAAATGTGTAAATTCACAGTCAACTCCAGTGATGAAAGCAAAACCGTGGTGAATCTCTCTGATAGACCACTAAATCCCACGGAGATATCAGTACTACAATTGGGACTATCCTTCTGCCCCAGCACTACCTTGGATTATGTGGATACGAATGTGGATTTCTTTCTATATGTTAGGAAATTGAAATTGATGAAACTCTATGCAACTCGATCTAGCACCAAACAAAAAGTACCAGACACAAGGGGACCCTCTGATGTAAATCTGCAGGTACAGGACTTGGAACTTTTACGAGATATGTACCATTTGGAAATAGCAGATGATGACGAAAGAAGTGATCATATTATCTTACCAACGTGTGGCGTAACAAGTAGACAAGTCAAACACAGTGGCCTGAAATTGAAGACCAAATTTAATCCGAATGTCCCATTTGACAATATAGAGGCATATAACCAAGCAGTGATAAATGAATTGAAAAAAACCAGACGGAATTTTCAAAACTCCAGATGGGACAACTTAACAAAATATCAAAGGACTTCCCTGAAAATGCTAGAGGAGGACACAACAATTGTGATTAAGCCCTCCGATAAGGGGGGCAACGTTGTAGTGATGAATTATAGGAACTACAAGTTGGAAGCCATGCGGCAGTTAAATGACTCTTCCTGCTATGAACTGATTAATTGGGAACAGTATAGGAAAACCATAAAGGAGTATCATATACTGCTTGGTGGATGGTACCACACCGGACTACTTGATACTGATGAGTACAAATTTCTGAAAAGAGAAAATCCGCGTATCCCTTGTATATATTTCCTCCCTAAGATTCACAAGGACCCCACTACACCACCAGGGCGTCCAATTGTATCCTCAAATGGAGGGTTATTGGAAAACACCTCAATATTTTTGGATCTGTATCTGAACGAATATGTGCGAAATCTTAATTTCTATTGTAAGGACAGCACAGACTTCTTGAAAAGATTACATGATCTGAAATGGGAAGAGGGATACTATATGATCAGTATGGACGTATGCTCATTATATACGTGTATTAATCAAGTAAAAGGTATAGAGGCGTGTATGCACTATTTGAGAAGTCGTCATGTGGATTGTTGGCAGCACAATACTATGCTTCGGACTATGATGTTATATTGTCTACAAGAGAACATTTTTTTGTTTGAGAAAGCGGTATACCGTCAACGCTCCGGGACCGCGATGGGGACTTGTTTTGCCCCCAGCCTAGCAAATCTTTTCCTAGGCTGGTGGGAGGAACAGGTCGTCTGGGCAGAGGAGTCGGAGATGTATACTGACCACATCTTGATGTGGGTCAGATACATCGACGACCTCTTTTTAATCTGGAATGGCCCAGAAGCACTAGCAAGACAATACATCAGCCATCTAGTCGTTAATGATCTCAATCTCAAGTTCACGTATGCTATTAGCAATACATACTGTGAATTTCTGGATGTAGCAGTAGAGATTAGAGAGGGAAGTCTAACTACACGCCTATTTCGTAAGACCACTGCTGGCAATGCGGTGCTGCATGCGGCGAGCCATCATCCGATTCCCATAAAGAGAAGTATTCCCTATAGGGAGTTACTGAGGGCTCGCCGCAATTGCAGCACCGACATTGATTTTCAGAAGGAACAGAAAGCGATGATGGAACGCTTCAGCCAAAGAGGGTATAATGAGGATACATTAAAAGTTGCCCAGAATAAGGTTCAGGACCTAAAACATGAGGAAGTCCTATTCAGAACATCCATGAGTGATAACAAAAGGAAGGAAACTCAGAATAGGATTGAACCAGATGCACCCCGCATGATTACTAACTTCAGTAGGGGAGCATGGGCCCTTGAAAGAATAATGAGGGCCAATTGGAAACTATTGACATCTGACCCAATTGTTGGAGGACTAGTGGGTAATAAACCACAAGTAACCTACCGTAGGGCCCGATCCCTTAGAGATAGATTGGTGCACAGTTACCCCAAAGAACCATTAAAAACCAAATGGCCACCAATCCCTAATGGCTTTACAATCTGCGGTAACTGTAAATGCGACCGCAACGGAAAATCATGTAAAAATTACAAAACAGGAACAGGCCAGACAAAAACCATCAATCACCAGATAAACTGCAACACAGAATTTGCTGTCTACGTGCTGGAGTGCCCTTGTGGCCTCCAGTACGTGGGCAGCACAAAGCATCCACTCAAAGTTAGGATTCTGCAGCACCTCCGGGCCATTACAAACAAGGACCATAATTACCCGATGGCTCGCCACTACGAAGAGAGCCATGGTGGGAATAATGGAAGCCTGAGGTTTTATGGCATAGACAAGATACCCAAAACTATCAGGGGTGGAGACCGCGAAGCGCAACTGAGAGTTAGAGAGTCCAAGAATATTATAGATATGGAGAGTAAGACCCCGAATGGACTAAATTATGGTGAAGAATTGTCATCTCACATAGGCTTCTAGAGCGTTATCGGTACAGGGCAAAAGCTAACCCGCAGTATGATGAATGTTGTATATGTATCACTATCACAAATTTTATTGTCAGTACTCCCCATTTCTGATACTACCATTAGGGACTAGAAGTGGTAGAATTACCACAATTGTGGAGCATGAGATTAATGCTATCTGCCCTACTGCCTATGTAGATTAAAAGAGGGGGAGTTACTTAGTACTCACGTAAGAGGATTGTATGTTGGGTACTCATTGTATTTTATATTGTATTGTCAATTTGGATTTCTTTACATGTTTTCACATATTCACCAATATAAATATCTCACCTTACAATCATCCCCTATGAATAAGCACTCATACTCTGACCTGACCACCTCTCCCGATGAAATAAACCTAGCCATTAACTGGACATATCACGAGGGGAGCACCACTTAATTAGAAATTCCTTATCCACGGTCTCTGAATCTGGGGAGGAGGAGGAGCAGTAGCAGTCCATGGGATACTGTGGCCCCGAATAGAGAGTGCCACTTAATGTTGACATATGTGCCAATTACTCGAGGGAACAAGTGGACAATAACCTTGATTTCCGCTCTATATACATGTAATAAATTGTATTTCTCGAGTTCGTACAGGGAGCGCCCCTTTTTAATGGAATTGCGGGACAATGGTCCCGAACCCTGCTCAGGAGGCTCGCACTGAACTACATCTCCCAATAGGCATAGCGACTCTGGTAGTCCTCAGTCACGTAACGTCCCATATAATCTGGAACTCCAGCTCCCGGAATACCATGCGGTTGAGTAGTCCCCCTTGTACAAAGCTAGGCAATATGAACATTGTACCTACTTACATAATCGTCTATTCCAACCCTTTAAACAGATTATGCAGTTTGAAGAACACAGTATAATTGTAATGATGAAATGTATACATGTATATAGTAATGTTTTTTACTATTAGGTTATGTTTACTTACGGAAGTATTTTCTTTCTGTTTATGGAAGTTGACATGAATGTAGGACTATAATTTTGGGAAAATGCAAAATGGTGGTTACTTGAAAAAGGCTAACGCCGAAACGCGTCGTCCTTGATTTACGAGTGCACAATAAAGGATTTGTGCAAAGACCTCCTGGTGTGCCGTCTCTGTGTCCTCCCAACTAGTGGGATCCAGTACCTTTGACAATTAAGAGTAGCGGCTGCTACTACCGACGGCATCAGCGTTGCTTTGGTTGAGGATCGTTCAAGCAGCATCTTTGAAGCCATATATATATATATATATATATATATCAGTAGCGGTCGGCAGTAGGAATTACTGCAGGGCGGTGACGTGGGCAGAGGGAGGGGCAGGGTGGGGGGTAGTAATGTATGGATTACGTAGTTTTACAGGTAAGTAAAACTCTAAATAAATAAAACGAATTTTGTTGTGCGCACTGCATCACATTTGGTGATGCAGTGCGCGCAACGAAATTCGTTTTATTTATTTAAATGTTTACTTACCTGTAAAACTAAAGGCGGAGCGATCTACAAATGTGGCAGTGAATGAACTTTCAACTAATTAACAGGCACTCGACCATCCTCCTGAATACCACGCTGGGCGCTGACGAAGCTACACAGCGGAAATGCATACGCCCGGAGTGCCGTGAAATTTTGCAATAAAGAAGCCTTCACACTGTTCCCCGTTGTGGCCTCTGCCTTTCTTTTATGAGGGATTCTCTCGATATTGATAATTGCCAGCCAGCGGCAATCTACAGAGGCCCCTGCATGTAAGTTGGCTTGATCCTTACTGGCGTCCTTTTTTGCCTCGGCGAAAAAACTTTTTCTCTTCAGGCTATTGAAATGGATCAGGCCCACCCAAGACAACAGGGTTAAACACAGCGGTGTCGGAGTTATAAACTCTGCATTGGGAGAGACGCACTGTCAGACTTACCCCCGTGAAACTGATCCCTGATGACGAAGCTTGTGCAGATGGGGACCCAAGGAGGCTGTTCGTTGCAGGGGACACGGCAACAATGAGAGAAGTGATCAAGTGCTACTTTGCAGGTCGCGCTACCATTTGGCTGCCCTTTCCCAGTTGGGCGCTGCATGCTGGGAGATGAAGTGCTTCGCACTCTTGAGACACTGTGATTGGTGCTATCAGGCATCACTAAGGGCGGAGCGATCTACAAATGTGGCAGTGAATGAACTTTCAACTAATTAACAGGCACTCAACCATCCTCCTGCATACCACGCTGGGCGCTGACGAAGCTACACAGCGGAAATGCATACGCCCGGAGTGCCGTGAAATTTTGCAATAAAGAAGCCTTCACACTGTTCCCCGTTGTGGCCTCTGCCTTTCTTTTAGGAGGGATTCTCTCGATATTGATAATTACCAACCAGCGGCAATCTACAGAGGCCCCTGCATGTAAGTTGGCTTGATCCTTACTGGCGTCCTTTTTTGCCTCGGCGAAAAAACGTATTCTCTTCAGGCTATTGAAATGGATCAGGCCCACCCAAGACAACAGGGTTAAACACAGCGGTGTCGGAGTTATAAACTCCGCATTGGGAGAGACGCACTGTCGGACTTACCCCCGTGAAACTGATCCCTGATGACGAAGGTTGTGCAGTTGGGGACCCAAGGAGGCTGTTCGTTGCAGGCGACACGGCAACAATGAGAGAAGTGATCAAGTGCTACTTTGCAGGTCGCGCTACCATTTGGCTGCCCTTTCCCAGTTGGGCGCTGCATGCTGGGAGATGAAGTGCTTCGCACTCTTGAGACACTGTGATTGGTGCTATCAGGCATCACTAAGGGCAGAGCGATCTACAAATGTGGCAGTGAATGAACTTTCAACTAATTAACAGGCACTCGACCATCGTCCTGAATACCACGCTGGGCGCTGACGAAGCTACACAGCGGAAATGCATACGCCCAGAGTGCCATGAAATTTTGCAATAAAGAAGCCTTCACACTGTTCCCCGTTGTGGCCTCTGCCTTTCTTTTAGGAGGGATTCTCTCGATATATATATCAAGCCACTCCGGTGGTGAAACGCGTTATGGCCGACAAATAAACGCACTACTATTTTGCACGAATTCTGGGTTCGAGTCTGCTTGCGCGTTGCCCGCTTGCGTGGGTAGCGGTTTCTTTGAGCAGCTATTCGGATATATATATATATATATATATATATATATATATATATATATATATATATATATATATATATATAAATATGTATGTATGTATATGTATATATAAATGTATACACACACACAAATATCGTTTTCATCCCTCCTTAAATGTTTACTCGGTAAACGCAGGAGTATGGGGAACAGATCTCGTTCCGACAATTATTGAACAAAGAAGACAATGTAATGGGTAATGAACCGTGAAGCGGTGTTCACATTTATTTAGAGTGGTTCTATTCGATATACACACTTTATGAGGCACATCTAATTGATTTGGAAAAGGAGGCTTTGAAGAATACTGGCAACTAAAAATTGACCAAAAAAGGATTTACCTTTTTTTTTTTTATTATTTTACATTTTTTATGGTTGAAAGGTGGATTATGGCTCAGGGGAAAGACAATAAAAAGGCATCATAACTGGCCGCAGAGTTGAGAACTTTCAACAGCTTCAGTGCCAGAAACGGTAGGTTCATTGTTTTGTAAAATAATATCTTTGTGGATAATATGGTCAGCAATTACAATCAGATGTCTCTGGCGTGTTTGTTCACATTCATTTTGCTAATCAGGCGTTTAGAACACCAAATTAGTGACATATAAAATCTACAGACTACAGTATACAAGGAACCTTTCCTACATTTAGTGACATAAAATGCAAACTTTGCAGTGGTGTAGGAAACAGGTCTAGCCTACTTTGTGTCATTTTGGATACCTGCATGGTGGGGGGGGGGTCGAGATTGCTTACCATTACTGACCATTTCTTATCTCGGTCATTATTGATCAATGCGGTGTGACCACCCAGAGATAGTAACTCAACGGTGTACAATTCATGTAAATCCATCATGCAACGGGAGGGTACATGTATTCTCATCCAGGCAATACTGTGTATTATCAACGCGAGCAATCACTGGCTAGCCGAATTCACTAGACGAGTCGAGGGGAGCAAGTACCTACTAGGACTGAGACGAGGAAGAGATGATTTACTGTAATGAAGAATGCATATAGGTAATGCAGATATTACCAGAGTATCTCTCCCCCTCAAGTCAGCCTTTGACCATCGTGGATATAATAAACAGACATACAGACTTCGGCAAAGCCCATAATCACTGCTGACACGTCATTCATCAGTAAGGTAAATATCTACAAACATGAAGTGTGACACCACATTCAGCCTTGCCCAGCTAAATGCTATTCTCAGCTAGGATCACCCAGCAGGGTGCGTTAAAAAAAAAAAATAAAAAAAAAAATATATATATATATATATATATATATATATATATATATATATATATATATATATATATATATATGTGTGTGTGTGTGTGTGTGTATATATATGTGTTTGTGTGTATATATATATATATATATATATATATATACACACACGTACACATATATGCATATATATATATAAATATATATATATTTATATATATATTTGATCATGTGATTAAGGCCTGGCTTCGCCCAATGCGTCATGGCGGACTGTAAAAAAACAAGGTAATTTGGCATGAAGTAATGGTGCTTGTGTCCATACGCTACCAGAGGGGAATTGACGGAAAAGGAGAGAAAGTGATGTGTGTGTGTGTGTGTGTGCGTGCGTGCGTGTGTGTGTGTGTGTGTTGGGTCCACCAAGAAGTCCATTTTATCTAATTAATGGAATCCTACATCAAATACGCTGATTATGCTTCCATACCTGTAGATGAGTGGACTTGAATCACCTGACACAAAAAAGACAAAAAATGTTTCTCTGGTTGTACAGAAGCACAATGGCTTGTCCCAGCCAGCAGTTCAGGTTTTCTATTGCAGGTTTAGTGCATTGATGATTCATCCAAAAGTCACAAACAAATAATCTGAGTGACTGGAAGTGGTGATTCATTCAGATATACATTTACACCCCCACATATCCAGGATGTGCCAGGGTTTTTCCATCCACTGACTCAGCTGTCTGTCCTAGGGTCGGGGCCAGTACCTCATGTGTGCAGTGAAAGTCTGACTCGACTAAATGTCAAACTCAAGGGAGGGACAAGTGTTTTTATTTCTATAAGTAAATAAACATACATTTCTGAACCTAACATAAAACATATTTCTCTTATAAATCTTACCAAAATGATTGTCACCAGGAAGACTGTCTTAAAAGACAAGAATGTCAATTGAACTTATAATAAAGATTGTTAAATGCCATTCGGAAAATAAAGAAAAGACTGGAGGGCGGGGTAACAGAAAATCCTTAAGGAGACAGGAGATATACAACAGAACCCTCATATTCACCTGAGTGGCTCTCTGATGATGGCGATGTATAATCATGGAAAAGAATCTTACCTCTAAGAATCATCTAAGAATTCTTATCGTAGGGGGGAGTTCGGGATTTATGTTAAAATATGCAGACCCTAGGTATTTTAAAAAAGTGAGGTTGAAAACTCTTAGAGGAGTGGCAGAAACCTGGTATAGGATCAGAAGGAGAATGAAATGGAAGTATTACAGTAACTTGGCTCCGATATGGGACTCTCCCGGATCACCATAATGGACAAAATATAATTTGACTGGGGCACTGAGGCAGGCAGGAGTGGAAAGATAGGAGGACCTAATTGAAGGAAAAAGGATGATTTCTTGGGAGAGGTTTCAAAATAGAACAAAAAAATCATGTTTCCAGATTTAAATATCTCCAAATTCAGAGTTGGATCAAAGCATCAGAGAAAATAATAGGAGTAGCAAACGAATTGGTGGAAATGCTGATTCTGGATGAACCTAGGAAGAAGGAGACTTCACATTGGTATTGGCGAATGATGGAAGAGCTGGAGGGGGAGTTTACCCAACAACACAAAATATGGGAGACAGACTTGCCAGGAGCAACGCTGGAAAAATTATGGCAAGTATCTTTTACTACACTTCATAAAATGGTCAAACCTGCCTATTTAAAGAGAAATCACCTTTTGTCCATTTATAGAGTGTATTGGACCCCGAAAAAGCTGTTGAAGGTGGGGAATAGAGGAGAGATGGCGTGCACTAAATTTGGTCTTAAATCGGCAGATGACATGCATATGTTTACGGAGTGCCTAGAAATCCAGGTGTTCTGGGGCGAGGTATGTAGAGCGTTGACTGAAATTTTAAAGAAACAAATCCAGGTAAGCCCTCTCCTAATATTTTTTAGATTGGTTAATGAATCAGTTCGAGACTAACAGAAACTACTTTTTTCTGCTATGTTGTTGGCGAGAAGACAGTTATGTAAAAAGTGGACTAGTGCTCTCTCTCCAAAGTATATATCGAGGGGAAATCATCCTTCATATATAACCTAAATTTAGATGTAACCTCCTTAGATAAGAGAAGATATGCCTTTTGGCGCCCAGTAGTTGAATGGTTGGGGAGGTAGGAAGGGTGGTCCAATGAGTATGCCTAAACAGCAGGCCTTAGAAAATTCACAAGCCTCTCCTAAATCTCCTCTTTATCTATCCAGCAAGGGCGATATCAAAGAAACGATAGAAAGATGAGAGTGTCCCAAGACAGGGAGTTGTGCTACATGAAGTGCAATTTAATTGGTCTCTCGGTAAGACAGACAAAAAGTCGGTGAGCAGCCGTGACAACGCGGGCATTACCCCGTGTTGCCATTACAACGCTGCTTTTACAACGCAAGTCGTTACCACGACTTGCGCTTGAGGGCGCTGTGGGAAAAGGAATAGTTTAATTTTCAATTCCAACACCTTCCCTACTGTAACGTGGGCTGGAGTTGGAATAGAAAATTAAACTATTCCACTATCCAGCGCCTACAGCGCAAGTCGTTGTAACGACTTGCGTTGTAAAAGCAGCGTCGTAATTGCAGCGCGGGGTAAAAGCCTGCGTTGTCATTTCATACATCCCAAAAAGTCAGATCCTTGCTCTCACGGCACTGGGTGGTTAGGTTCGAAGGTGCGTAAAAGGCAACCTGAGGCTAATGAGGACTAAAAAATAATTCTCATCGTGTTACAGGATCAGGTGTGGAGACCTGTGACCAAAAACACATTTCATGGAACTTGTAGTGTCTTGTATAAGATTTTAGGGTTGAAAAATGCTTCACTTCCATACTGAAAATCCTACCCCAAGATCCTCTGCCTTTTAGCCTCTATGCCGTGTGACGAAGTGCCAAAGTGTGAAGATCTGGAATTCTCAAAGAAAACAGCAAAAGAAAATCTGCCCAGAACCTCCAATATTTAATATCGGAGCATCAAGCATGACCTCATGTGCCTGTATGGGAGCATCACTACCATTCCCACTTGAGATATTTCTCTAGGCTCCAGAAAATAAAGGGAAGCCAGTGAAAGGGGAACAGTAGACACCTTAGACACCAGAAAGGTAGTTCATATATTACCCTTGAGTGTTCATCCATCCTCCATGAGTAATAATGGAGGAGGAGGGCATTCCTGCTTTATGCAAACGATTTGAGCCATGGGTGAACGAATCCATGACTGATCTGGAGATACAGTTCTAGTTTGAGGGAGAATGACCAGTGTGACAGAAGACCACGTCAGAGAATTTTGCCATTATCATTCACACCCTTGGTATGCTTGATGCGTGTAAGGACAGGTGTTCTGACTCCTCGTTGATATGAAAAGCATTACACTTCTCGTACCTGAGGCATATGGTGTGGCCTTTTGTCACCAAATAGTCCTTATAGACTAGTACAATTCTTCTCCTGATCATGGATGAAAAACCGTCAGAACCTGAAGCTTTGCTGAAGCAATCTCTCATTTGGAGTTTTCACTTATCCTCTGGAGCCTAGAGGCTTCTTGGAAGCTCACGGTTGTCTCAATTGCACCTGATGAACTATGTAATAATACTTTGGGGCACTTGGGTTCCAGGTTAATCCCTTTTGGAACAGTTGTGCAAATCTAGCAATCTTTCTGTGTAGCGTCTCTGATGTGCGGTCATCAAGATTGGGGCAACCCATTCCAAAAAGTGTGGTGGTCAGCCATGGAAGATGTGATGAATCACACCAATCGTGAAGTGTCCCCCGGAGGAGGCATGATGAAAATTGCTCTCAGGTCTAATTCTACCAGAAGCTGTTGATGAACTATGGTGAGTCAATCACTTAATGGGGCTTCAGGTGAAACTGGAACTTTAGGGCTCTATAATAAAGAAGTAACCCTGTGAAGTCCAGCACCTGAGTTACTTTCAAGTATGGCTTCTTTGAAGTTCATAACCCATCTGAATCTCTGGAGATGATGGCAAATGGTTCTGGTGAGCTCAAATAACAGCTGATTTGATAGGATATGAATCTAGAGTCACACAAATAAAGATGTACTTTAATCTTCTTCACTTGTAGTAGCCACACCAGAACTGCAAGGCGGTTGATGGAAACATAGAAAGAGTTTAATTGAAACCTATATCTGAACATACATTGAGTTTAATTGATGCCATATCTACGGATTAGGAACTAGTAAAGATGATTCATAAATTAAAATGTGAGGAATATCTGGAGAGTTGACAAGACAGGGATATGGAAGTGAGCATGCTGGAGTATGACTGAGGACAGAAATTCTCCAGAGTTCAAGAGCTGAAGGATCGATGCTATGAATTCCACCTTGTAGCAAATTTCCCAAATATATTTGTTAGCCTTCTTCAAAGTTGACTTACATATTGAAAGTGGCCAGAAGTCTTTTGACAACTAGTCCTGTCCTGAGTCCCTGAGTCCCTGTCAGCAGACTATTCTTTACTGGAGTCGCTCAGGAACAGCGTCAACAAGATCCGTAATTTGAAAGGCGAATAGGTGACCCTAAATGCATAGCCACACTCTATAATCACTAAGACCCAACTATCTGAAATAAACTTTGTCCAGGTGCCACAGAATCCATGAACCAGACCTCCAATCTTGAATCCTACCAGCTAGTCAAACCCTTTGGAAGAGGAAGTCTAATCTTGTGGCTACAAAATGACTGCCAGATCCTCCTTGGGTTCCCCAGTCAGGTAATTACTGACCTTCATGTTCCAAAGTGAGACAATGTTCTGTGTGTAAGTGGAAAACGTCAGGTTCCTATCTTCTGGAACCTGCTTCATCATCTCAGTGAGAGAGGAGCCAGGTAGTTCCTGGCCCTGTAATGGTAGGCCGAGAAGGTATGACTTTTCATGCAAAACAAAAAACCTAAAAAGGCCACAATTTTTGTAAGCTTTCCGGAAAAGGATGTGGCAAATGTATAAATGTATTTGTGGACTCCATGAAGGATTCCAGTGTCCTAGCAATCGGATCCAAAGGATATGAATCCCAGGATGTAACCACAATGTTCAACAAGTGGCGGCTCTCCTCACCATGCCTCTCGTTGACCGCTTTCTTTCATATACCTACCGTGGAACAGCCAAAGATACAATAGATAGTAAGGTTAGGGTCACCTCCTGTGTGCCAGTGCAATACAAAAGGTCACACCAGCATTCTTCTCACAAGGCTACTTATTAATTTCATGCGGTCTGTTCAGCATTGTTACTTCACTCCATCCATGTACACCGTGTGGTAGGGAATCAAGTGTAAGTACAGCACTGGGATGAAAATTATCTGCTACTGCTCCTCAGTGGCACAATAGGGCAAGGGATCCCATAAGGCAGGCTGCATAGTGCTGCCCCTGTGCTCCTGGGAGCTGACCAGCTGTCTACACTTGTTGCTAAATGGCCATGGGCCTTCCAATATGTCATGCGCACATGCAGGCAGAAGTGCTGCATATGGTTGTAGACTTTGTGCAGAGCTGCATAACTCCAACAGGTTGTGTTAAAATGGGATTAAGATCTGTGTAGCACAGTATTTACCCAAAACAATGAGTTGTATTAAATTTAAATACCAAACCTGGTATCTAAGTGACGTGGGCAAGAAGTATAAATTATTTCAACTAAAATAAAATTGACTTACCGGAAAAGTAAAAATCTTGAACACCCCTGCTTAAATAGAGAAAAAGAGGATATTTTAGAAGGGGGGTATTACATCTGCAAAAATATGCAAAACATGTATCTATTGCTTGTGAATAATTGTATGAGCCTATCAGAATTGTTAACTAGGAAAGTATGGTCACTAATGAAGATTGTTTCTTTTATACGAACAATGGCACGTCTTATTCTGGGCCATTTTTTTTGCCTACATAATAGGTAATTGAGCTAAATGATTTTGGGTTATTTTTTTGCTTCCTACAGCATAAGAAACAGAAACACACACTGGCAAAGCTAAAAGGTCTGGCAATGGCAAACAAGTATTTGTTTTGTAAATTTTGCGAGCATATGCGATCAAAATGAAAACTTTAAATGTGAAAAACGTTAAAAAAAATATATTGCAGTGCAAAGGAGGTGGGCCTATATTTCCAATGAATAATAACTAAATACCAAGCAAAAAAAGTATAAAAATGAAAGGTGATTCACCACAAGTCCTGGCACTGAAGTGCACTGCTTTTTAAGCAAATATGCTTATTTGTACAGGTAAAAATGCTACCATTTACAGTGCGAGAGATGCAGTGGCTAAAGTGGGCTGGCCCATTGTCCCATGCTGTTGTGGGCAAAACCAAAATATGCAGTGGTTAATTTAAAAAAAACAAAATAAGTGTGGGGCTCCCCTCAGGAGGCAACTTTCACCAGCCCATTTCTCTTGTTAGTGCCGCCTAAAACAGAACCAACTACTAAGCCTGAAAGTGGGGAAAGTATGTGGATTGCTTTTTGCAGAAAATTTAAGAAAGAAAAATAACCATTGCACCAGCATGCTAAGTGCAGACCTCTTAGCTTTGCCAATGCATGTTTGAAGTGTCTGCTTTCTCAGAGCAACAGGTTAATCTATTGCTTGATGTATACAGTGCAACATCTAGTTGGGACCAAATAAGTTTCCCAAAGGAAGGTCCTTTGAGTTAAAGAATGCTGTACAATGGAGATTGCTCTTCTCCAAGATGGCTGCCGCAGCATGACAGATTCCACCTCAGCAAACACCTATTTGAAGGGCAGCATGTTAGAGCTACTGCTCTAGTATGAAGCTCTTGGGACCAGTCCCACAAAGGTGGGGTACATTTTCAGTACTCACATTACAAGTGATCCTATCACTGACATACAAGACGTATTGTTACACCATGGGAGGGACTATTATACGCAATTCTCTGCATGACAGCTATAGAGTACCTGGCCATCTTGACTGGAGAAGGGGCAGAAAAAATGGTGCTGGAGCATCAGCCAATCACCACTGTTAGGGAAATCCACAGTGCAAACGTGGTGTTCCCGATGATGTAGCTGGCATTGGCACCATCAGCGTGAAGGTGGGAGGTTGTCCTTGCTCGAATAATAAGATGAAGGTGAAGCAGGGCCTATGTCACTTGTTTTGTGGCATAAGTAATCACTCTGTTCATTTTCGTATTAATTGTGAGAGACATGCAGCACTGGCACGTGAAAGTAAACGTTTATAGGTTGCACTATGTCTATTGTTCAATATATCTGCCCACTCTATATAGAATGATGAACATTCACTACACTAAATAAAAGGTTCTGAGCTTTCATGTGTGAATTTGCTTTGTGATCACTAGTACGTTCATTGTCTACAACTGGGCAGCCCATTCTAGAGACATCAGCGTCATTTTATCCGGCGCAGAGCTTTACATTTCCTGTCATGATGTACCCACAATGTATGTTTCTCCAGAGCATCTTAATCTGACACCATGCATTCACCACAAAGAACCGAGCTAATGCAAAAAACAGTAAGCAAACCCGGAGAACTCTACTGGTTGAATCTGACATGACAATGTCGCTTGTTAGGTATTTACAGATAGTGTTTGTAGTTGCTGAAATCAAATGTGATTCCAGCACTGATGTCATCAATATCATCTACATCTAAGCAGCAAGAGAGTTAAGATGACAAGGGCCTCCATTTCAGTTTGGGTGGTTAAGACTCAAGGTGTACAGATGACCCCCAAAAGACAAAATCGGTCCCAGGATGCTTGTTTCCGGTCCAGGGAGGACCTGGCTTGGAAGTTCGGTCCAGACTGTTCCCATGGGGAGCAGGGTCAAAGCTGATTTGCTTATCGCTGGGTCCAAACTGGGGTGACGTGGCGAGCAAAATAGCGATCGATTAAACCCATCTGTGACTAGGGATGAGTGTTTGAAAAGTTTCAACAAACCGTCCATCATTTTATTGTGATGATGCTTGTCTTCCTACCTGCAGGGAACTTGATCTGACAGTTCGTGCTGGACGGGTACATTTTGGAGAGGGGCCAATTCCGATTTATATGTGGCTTCAACCCTCTTCAGCCAGGAAAGCTTGATTCCAGTGGCATGGAGAGCACGGGACTCACGTCTGAGCATACCCATCCCACTCGGGGTGACAAATGCAAAAAGAACTATTGATGGACAGAATGCAGAACAATGTCATATAGTCACCCCCAGTACAGGGATATGGGCCTAAATCCATCATTTTTTTGCTCACCATGCCATTCCAGTTTGGACCCAGTCATATGCAATTCAGTCTTGACCCTGCGCTCAATGGGAACAGTCCAGCCCGAACTGCCAGGCCAGGTCCTCCCTGGACTTGAAACAAGCATCCTAGGACCGGTTTCGGGGTTTCACCCCTCTTCAACCAGGATAGCTTGATTCCAGTGGCATGGAGAGCTCGAGACTCGCGTCTGAGCATACCCATCCCACTCGGGGTGGCAAATGCAAAAAGAACTATTGATGGACAAAATGCAGAACAATATCATGCATTCACCCCAGTACAGAGATCTGGGCCAAAACCCATCTTATTTTGCTTACCATGCCATTCCAGTTTGGACCCAGCCATATGCAAATCAGTCTTGAGCCTGCGCCCAATGGGAACAGTCCAGCCCGAACTGCCACGCCTGGGCTCACTGTGCCACTGGAATCAAGCTATCCTGGCTGAAGAAGGGTGAAAGCCCAAAACCGGTCTTAGGATGCTTGTTTCCGGTCCAGGGAGGGCCTGGCTTTGCAGTTCGGGCTGAACTGTTCCATTGAGGCACAGGTTCAAGACTGATTTGCATATGGCCAGGTCTAAACTGGGGTGGCATGGTGAGCAAAAGAATGATGGATTTAACCCAGATCTCTTGACTGGGAGTGACTGTTTTGATGTGTTCTGCATTCCATCCATCAATTGTGTGTCCTTTGCTTTCCTGCCCTTAGTGCGCCAGGTATGCCCAGACGTGGGTCCTGTGTGTCTTTTGCTTTCTTGCCCTAAGTGCGCCAGGTATGCCCAGACGTGGGTCCTGGGCTCACTGTGCCACTGTCAGTCAGTCAAAAACAACTTTATTTGGTTTTTTACAACCATAAAAGTACCATTTGCCTCTTATCTTACTAATCAGGAGAAAATAAAAACACAATAATACATAGCACAGCGGTATCAATGTCATCTTACAATTTGATATACATATACTTAACTAGCATTTTAAAATCGGAGTAGCATAACAATTAAATTAATTAAAAGTACTTAACTCGTACCTATACAACACCTCCTTAATCGTGCAGCACTATTTTAAACTCTCGTTGTTCCACGCTTGTTTAATGAGGACTTAAATTGTTAGAACTCACTCTGTGCAATTGAGGGACACCTTAACTTTTTCATGTATTTCCCCAAAGCACAGGCTATATCTAAGTTCTTCATTTCCAACAACAATTTAGCGGCTTGCATCCTATTTGTAATATTATAAGTTTTAAAAATCGGACATAAAAACTCCTTTCGTAGATCTAAAAACCACATGCAATCCAGTAAAATGTGTATAATATTACAGGTAGTGCCTAAAGTGCAGGTGCAAATCCCGTTACAACTTATCATTTGATTTCGCGCTCCATTATTAACATAACATGGGTTTATTCCAATTCTCATTTTTAGGACTTCCCGCCTTAAATCATGACTTGGTAGTCGGTCCACATACGGGAAATGTTGGTCAAGCTCCCATACACCTGTCATGTGGACTACCGAACTTTTTTGTGAAAGGTACTCCCGGTCATAAGAACGGGACATCTCGGTTCCTTGAAGCCTTAGTTCTTTCTTACCTATTAATGCATGATCTTGTAGCGGGCAGACCTTTAAATCGAGCACCCTGTACGCATTCCTTATTGATGCTCTTGTCTCTTTGGCCCAGGGTAAGTCGCTCTTTATAATTTCCACTTTAGTCCACTGGGAGATTTTAAGGAGCTCATCTACTCCCAATCGCTGCCAAAACCGTACAAGGGCCATACAGGCAGTTATTGCCCAAGAGGTGATTCCCAGCTCAAGTCTGGCCGCCTGTACCATGGAAGACTTGGGCAGTGCAAAAGGGCTTTTTAATATATTCCCCTCCTCTCTATCCCAGGCGGTCTTACCGCTTAAATAAATAACTTCGGCTCCATACAAGAATTGGGGGGGCACCATTGCTTGATAGGCTTTCAGGACCGGTCTATCTGACATTTCTCCATAGATATTGTTGAATCTTTTGCCACTGGAATCAAGCTATCCTGGCTGAAGAGGGGTGAAACCCCAAAACCGGTCCTAGGATGCTTGTTTCCAGTCCAGGGAGGATCTGGCTTGGCAGTTCGGGCTGGACTGTTCCCATGAGGCACAGGGTCAATACTGATTTGCATATGGCCAGGTCTAAACTGGGGTGGCATGTGAGCAAAAGAATGATAGATTTAACCCAGATCTATTGACTGGGGGTGAATGTTTTGATTTGTTCTGCATTCCGTCCATCAATTGTGTGTCTTTTTCTCATTCTCCACATACACACTGAACAACAACGGCATTGCGAAAGCGTGGTGTAACGGCCAGAAGAACCAACTTTGGAACTGGGAGACCAGGTTCGAGTCTCAGCATCGGCTCAACATCCTGTGATTCTGGGCAAATCACTTGATCTCCCTATACCTACAAAACATTAATGTTGCCTTGTGTAGTGTAACTGGTGCTCCTGTAAAGCGCTCTAATACTTAGGGGTCAAGTTTATGCTATATAGAAAAAAACAGAAACCTCACTTGCTACATGCAAAGAGGCATATTTATGAGCGGCTTCAAACTGCAGCAACCAATTTTCCAATAGAAGTATGTCACCCAGTGCAGAAATAATATTTAGTATCACCAACAGTGGCACAAAGTTTCCCCCAAACAATATTGTGGTTAGAGTACTGGACACTTTAGTCCTATTTTTTCCCAGCTTTTCCTTTGCTCTGAGAAAGCAGACTAAGGTCTTGGTGTTGGTATCGCGAATACCACCAGTAGACAAGAGTGATATAACTATATATTTCTCTGCTCACTAATAGCACCACAATGAACAAATGCTGTATGTGGGTACTCTAATGAGCCTGTAGCTTGGTCTTGCCACGATCATCTTTATTGTCAAGCCCAGTCCTAATGTAGTAAGTAGCAGACACCAGTCTATAGTGTGATGCTCCAGACTGTGGATGTTCTCAACAGAGGTGTTCTAAGTAACACATTCTGGCACTTGCTATAGAATTATGTGTGTTCCACAATGGTCCACAGGGTTGCTTCTGTAGTTTGCCAGCTGACTGCTGTTGTTCCTTTATGCAGTTGGCTAGGTTTCATACTTTATGTTCGTCTTTCAGTTTAGCTGTTTTATTATCAGTGTCTCCCCAGTTTTTGTTAATTGTCTGTCACTACACAGTCAGTAGATAATTCAGATGCACTGCATTATATTCCAGAAATGACATAGACCACATCCGTACACCGACATGTCCTTCATCCATCTCACCTACAACTTCGCTACGCAGTACCTCCTGTTCTCAACTTTCCCTCTCCCATTTCCAATTCCATTTCATTGGAACACAGAGTTTGAAAAAAAGTATGGATACTATATGGGACATAGATTCAATCAATCGGGGAATTGTAAGCGTGCTAATTACCCGTGAGAGTCTCAAGGCACTGGGATAGCCAGGGGGCTGTAGCTCTGAGTCAACCGAAAAGCCAGGTATTGAGGCTCTTCCTGAAGGTGTTACATAGATTACTCCCAGATGTGCTCGTTTGACACAACTATGTGCTTGGATTCCAACGATAGAACGTCGCCTCCTGTGTGAGGCTTGGCATAAGCATCAGCTGTGCAACAGCCCCTACCAGAGCTACACCACAGCTCTACCTCTGACAGTGAGCAGCAGCAATGCTACCTACATTTATCTGAGACGGAGTTGCTAAGCATCAAGGATCAGTCCCAACTCCCATCTGAACTTGCTCTGAAAAGCCATCAGTGGGTGCACTTGCCAAAACCAACCATGGGATCTGGCATTCAACCCTGTTAGTGCACAGTTTATAGACCACATGCGGTTGGACAACACTGTTCACAGCAAAGTAGGAGTCTACAAGTAGAACACAACAACAGCCAGTGAAGTTCATCAAATCATTGTCACATCCTGACTGGTGCAGTGCAATCTACGACAACAACTACCACCTACTTCCTGTCTGCACATTCCACATTCTTCCTTCCGCAGTCCACCATGCAGAGACACACACCCATAAAAACACACGGGCAACATGCCCTCCTTCCCTAAAGCCACCTTGTGCCACGTGCAAGAAAAAGGGACAACACAAATGAAAAGACAAGATGAGACAAAGATTTGCAAAAACGCAGATTAAGGGGTTGTCCCCGAAAAACTCCTTCCAGTGCATGGGAATGTAATGCACTGAAAAGGGTGCTTGTAGTCTCACCCTGTACCCGATAAAGCAAGCCGTTTTCTAAACACGTTGACAGTCTTGCCCCGAGAAATCTCCCTTTCTCTCCAAAGGGTCAGCTATCTGATAATTGTTTCCAGTCTGAATGGAATCTATTGCTTGGGAACTTTTAATCTCACAGACTCAACTCTGTAATGGGTTTCCATGGAAACGACAGCGCTGTCATAAATACAAGTATTCTGGGGTTAGTAGGTCTGCCGTGAAGCTGAGAGAGAGAGAGATATTTGAGGGGTGAAAGCCAGAATGTGTTAACTCTACAGTAGGGACTGGAGTCGTCGAGGTTTCATATCATTTTATGGTGTTATTATGAGAACAGCTGCCATTAATCGCTCATTGTAAATTGGGTCCAATTACCAAAACAAATCCCATTATCAAAGGTCTGACCAGTGTAGCTCCAACAGCTGGGAATCCAAGTTGGTAACTGATGAGGATGCTGGAAATATTTCTTCCGGTATACACCCGTTACGACGCAACTTTTACTCCGCACTACCATTACAACGCGGGCATTACAACGCATGGCATTACAACGCATTGCGCTGGGGGGCGCTCTAGGATAAGAGGTAAGTTTAATTTACTATCCAACACCTTCCCTAGGGTCCACGGGGACTGGAGTTAGAATAGTAAATTATACTTACCACTATCCAGCACCCCAAAGCGCTATGCGTTGTAACGGTATTCGTTGTAAATACCGCGTTGTAATGGTACGCGGAGTAAAAGTATGCGTTGTAACGTCATACATCCATTTCTTCCTTCAGGCATGTTATTTAGTTTTTTATTTTTGCATCAGACGCAAGCTGGAACCGTCTTTCTACGTTAGGGTAATTTACCACTCCCAACATTCAGCATAAAACTGCATCTTGAGTGTTCATTTACAATGGATTCTTGAAGTGTTTTCTTTTATTTGTATTAAACAATTTGTTACAGTTTGTTCTTTTTAGAGCGCGATTTTCAACTTCAGAGATTGACTTGCATCTGAACATATTAGATACAGATTGTTTTGTGACGGAAATTGTAATTGGACTGTTACTAATAATTGAGGGGCCATCTTGGGACTTCAGGAAAATCACTTTTGACCACTGAAAAGCATCTTGTTTTGTAGATTAGCCACACCCTGGTACATGAGCAGCGCCCACGGCAGGCAGCCATCACCACTGGCTCGGATCAGGGCCCTGGCACTGAGCTGCACACATGCCAATAACCATCACCCATAGACTGAACTTCATATTTTCCCCATATGGCACCCTGGCACCAAATAGCGTGTCTGCAATATTTACCACCTTGTCACTGAGCAAAACGCAGGTACTTGTCAATCATGTCGGCATCGCCTGTTGCTCTGAGCGGGACCCTTGCACTGAGCAGCACACATATCACCCAGCATCATTTCTGAGACTACACTACATAGTTGTCCCATGCAGTACACCTTCACAAAGCAGGACGTATGCAAACAACTACTGCCTTCGTAACAAGCAGCACCCAAGCACTTGAGCAGCAACAGTGGCACGTATGTAGCACCGGAGACTCTGACAAGGGTCCTGGCAGTAAGCAGCACACATATATCACCCAGGATAACATATGAGACTACACAACAAAGTTGTCCCAAGCAGTACACCGGCACGAAGCAGGACATAAGCAAACTATCACTGCCTTCGTACCAAGCAGCACTCAAGCACTTGAGCAGCAACAGCGGCATGTATGTAGCACCAGATACTCTGACAAGGGTCCTGGCACTAAGCAGCACACATACCAACCAGCATCACCCCTGAGACTACACTACACAGATATCCCATGCAGTACACCGGCACAAAGCAGGATGTATGCAAATAATTGCCACCTGCGTACCAAGCAGCACCCAAGCACTTGAGCAGCACCAGCGGCATGTGTGTAGCACCAGAGACTCTGACAGGGGTCCTGGCACTAAGCAGCACACACACCACCCAGCATCACCCCTGAGACTACACTACATACTTGTCCCATGCAGTACACTGGCACAAAGCAGGACGTATACAAATATTTACTGCTTTCGTACTGAGCAGCAGCCAAGCCCTTGAGCAGAACTAGCTGCATGTATGTAGCACCAGAGTCTCTGAGAAGGGCTCTGGCACTAAGCAGCACACGTACCACCCAGCATCACCTCCTAGACTACACCTCATAGTTGTCTTTTGCTGTACACCGGCACAAAGCAGGATGTAGGCAAATAATTACTGCCTTCCTACAGAGCAGAACCCAAGCACTTGAGCAGCACCAGCGGCATGTATGTAGCACCAGGGGCTCTGACAAGGGTCCTGGCAGTAGGAAGCACACATACCACCCAGCATCACCTCTGAGACTACACTACATAGTTGTTTCATGCAGTACACCGGCACGAAGCAGGACATATGCAAACAATTACTTCCTTCATACAGAGCAGCACCCAAGCACTTGAGCAGCAACAGTGGCATGTATGTAGCACCAGAGACTCTGACATGGGTCCTGGCAGTAAGCAGCACACATACCACCCAGCATCACCTCCTAGACTACACCTCATAGTTGTCTTTTGCTGTACACCGGCACAAAGCAGGATGTAGGCAAATAATTACTGCCTTCGTACAGAGCAGAACCCAAGCACTTGAGCAGCACCAGCGGCATGTATGTAGCACCAGAGACTCTGACAGGGGTCCTGGCACTAAGCAGCACACACACCACCCAGCATCACCTCTGAGACTACACTACATAGTTGTTTCATGCAGTACACCGGCACGAAGCAGGATATAGCAAACAATTACTGCCTTCATACAGAATAGCATCCAAGCACTTGAGCAGCAACAGTGGCATGTATGTAGCACCAGAGACTCTGACAAGGGTCCTAGCAGTAAGCAGCACACATATCACCCAGCATCACCCCATAGACTACACTACATAGTTGTCGCCTGTAGTACACCGGCACGAAGCAGGACGTGTGCAAATAATTACAGCCATGGTACCGAGCAGCACCCAAGCACTTGAGCAGCAACAGTGGCATGTATGTAGCACCAGAGACTCTGACAATGGTCCTGGCAGTAAGCAGCACACATACCACCCAGCATCACCCCTGCGACTACACTACATAGTTGTTCCATGTAAAACACCGGCACAAAGCAGGACGTATGCGAATAATGACCGCCTTCATACCAAGCTGCACCAAGCTCCATTGTCCCAGACAAGGGCCCTGGCAATGAGCAGCACACATGCTACTAAGTATCACTTCAGAGACTGAACTTCATTCTTGCCCCATGTAGCATACATCACCAAGTAGCAAACTGGCAAACAGCCACCTTGGCGGTCGTAGCACGCCTCTGACACAGAGAAGTATCACCCTGTTAATGGGGAGAACCCCAGCAAAGGATTTAAGTTGTATCACGCCTCTGACATTGTACACTACAGAATGAAAAATTCACCGGACTCACAAAGTTCATTGGGTGAGGTGTTTACAAAGAGGAGGAGAAGACCATTCGTGACCATCGGAAAGGAATACTTCCACCCAGTGGTGTTAAAATCAACAAAGAGCCTTTTGAATGTCTGGTTGATAACAAGTGGTTCAATCAATGTAGGTGATTACTGTGTCTGTGTTGCAGATAGGTTAGAGACCATACATTCTTAAAAAAATATAAATTTATATTGCTCACAGGTATCTTTAACTCAGGCACGGCACCAGATTATTTGTTATGAGCGAGTTGTGTGGTGTCCAAATCCCGAAACATTCTAGAATGGCATGCATCTGAAAATAATATATACACATTGTTTTGGACAGAACTTTTATTTGGACTGTTACTAATAATTGAGGGGACGGCTTGGTTCTTCAGGAAAATAACTTTTGACCACATGAAAACATCTTGGTTTGTAGATTTGCCGCACCCTGGCACTGAGCACCATTCTGGTACATGAGCAGCGTCCACATCAGGCACCCATCACCACTGGCTCAGATCAGTGCCCTGGCACTGAGCTGCACACATACCAATGACCATCACGCAGAGAGTGAACTTCATATTTTCCCCATATGGCACAGTAACACCAAGTAGTATGCCTGCAAATAATTACCACCTTGTCACTGAGCAGAACGTAGGCACTTGTCAAGCATGTGGGCATCACCTGCTGCTCTGAACAGGACGCTTGCACTAAGCAGCACACGTACCACCAAGCATCACCTCCTAGACTACACTACATAGTTGTCCCTTGCTGTACACTGCCCAAAGCAGGATGTAGGCAAATAATTTCTGCCTTCGTATAGAGCAGAACCCAAGCACTTGAGCAGCACCAGCGGCATGTATGTAGCACCAGAGGCTCCTGAGAAGGGCCCTGGCACTAAGCAGCACACATACCACCCAGCATCACCCCTGAGACTACACTACATAGTTGTCCTATGCAATACACCAGCACGAAGCAGGATGTATGCAAACAGTTATGTGAGTTGTGTGGTGTCCAAAGTCTGCAACGTTCTAGACTTTAGAATTTAGGACCTCAAGCAAAATTGGGAGATTCAGAGATTGCTTCTAATACTTAAATAGTCCTTTTTAAATCACCTAAAGGGCAGACTCGGATGTTGTACTTAATGCATGTCTTATGTTGGTACTGATTCATTATTGGCTTACACCAGTTATTTAACTTGTGGCAAATACTTTCTATAAGTCCATTGCTGAGAGTGCCTACTATCCCCAAGTGTTATTAACAAGAGTCTTGCATGCTAACTGTGGGCACATGTTCTGCCAACTGAAGTGAATGAGGAGATCCGTGAGATCTTTCAAAAGCATTGGCTCAGCAGCCACTTGTGGGGGTGAGGCGGTAGGAATAAGGGGAAAACCACAGTAACATAGCATTGATTCACTCTACTGCAAGGTTCATAGGGGACAACATTTCTATGCCTGCTAGGCTACGCTCTCATAAATGTCGGGTAGCTGCCCAAGATTGCACAGCTTGGGAGTAATACGGCTGCACAGGTGTTTGATCAATTTGCTCACCTAGTGGAAGGTGGTCAGCTCTTACACTCTGTTCATGTCGCCTAGTTAAGGAATGAATTCAGAATTTCCGACTTGCAAAACAAATTGAGAAGTTAAGGTTCGGAGAGATGTTTGGCAGGAAATCATCCTCAAAGAGAAATATTTAGTGGTCAATGCCCCTCAATGCCAGACCCTTGCCGTACTCATCATGTCAGTGGCTCGATACCAAGAGCGATAAAGGATGGGGTGAAAGGGCAGTTACAAATTAAGGCACACCCTTGTAAGTAGTATTAAATGAGTTTTTTAAAGACAAGATGGAGATAGGACCACTGGGTCTCGCAGAACAGAGCAGCAAATACCATGAAGAGAATTCGCACTTCAGAACCTCATATAGAATGTATTTACAAAATAAAGGGGGAATGGGGTGAACGGGAAAAAATAGACTTTAACTTGATATCCAGCTAGAGGAACCATGAGGGACAGTTATCAAAAAGCACCCCTGCCTATACCCCCAAGGGCGGGAAGTGCAAGGCTATGTGTCCATTCACACATAAGCAAGACATATGGCTACAATATCCAGCTGAAGCCATTCTGATAAGCATCCACACCAAGCCCAACGTTTGCATTACTTCAGTGAGAAAGTGACAATCAACTCAATCAAAAGTTTTATCCCTGTCTAAAGTGATCAGAATTGCCTGTATTGGTTTCCTTTGGACCTTTCAGATTACATGAACCATGCATCTCATATCATTGTGCCTTTCTTGGCCCATGATCTTATGTTATGTTAATATGCCTTCTAAAGCGGCCGAGTACCGTTAGGGTGTCTTAGTGCTGGCTTTAATACAAGCCAAGGTGGCCAGAAGGTTGAGTAAGGATCTGGCAAATGACAACGAGCCAAGTCTTCAGGAGCTTCCTAAAGGTCAAAATATTGGGTGAACTCTTGATGTGCAGTGGTAGAGCGTTCCAGGCCTTTCACATACCTAGAAAGAATCTCCTGCCACCGCAGGTGGGTAGTTTGAATCTGGGCACAACCATATTGATCTGGGTCAGTTGTGATAGATAAGATGGTATAGAAACTCATTGCAGGGTTTTGGAAATAGTTTTGTATCTGTGTTCATAAGGGCCATGGCTTTACAGGACGGGCAAAGTTTGAGGACTTTCCCCATTTAAAGTATGTAGGCTATACCTGCCTCCCCTATTAAAGGTATAAACCTACCCATCTCTGCTATATTAAGACGGTTGTGAGTTTAGGGGTGTATGTGTGAAGGCTTTATAAAAACTTCCAATAAACACAATGGGGAATGGATCTTCACATGCATTAGAAGTCCTAATGTCAGCTACTACCTGGTCAGTTGTTCTAGGGGCACCCAGTGCTCCACATTGGACAGGGGTTATATGGGGATACCAGTTTTATCTATTTAGTCAGCCTGTAGATCATCAGTAGAAAAATCTGCTGCATGAATGAACACACAGTAAGATCTGATCTCCTCCTGTGTATCTTTATTAGAGAGCAATGTTTGTCCCTCAGAAGGGTGCTTTTCTTGAACATGGTTGTTTTCAAGCTTTTTCCAGAGCAGCTCATCCAGCTGTGCACTGATATTAGTCTTTTTCAGCTGAATGAGCGTTACTTGCGACCTTTTGAAATATGATTATAGCCTTCAATAAAAAAAAGGTAAAACATATATTTATTGCAAACGTTTGTGTGGTGGCAAATGCATTCCTTAATCTAACAATTGTAACACAACCACACAGAATACCAGTGTTATGATGTTTGGAATGTGGTAGCTGCTTTTCATACAAACCTGGAAGTACTTCTTGAGTCTTGCCCTGTTTGTTGCCTTGAGGATATGCCGGAACCATTGAGCTTTGTAAGTGCCACGTAAGCAGTGACCATTTCACTTAGGAGGGATTGTGTATGACTATATCATTATATGCACTGAAAAAAAGATAGTTTGGGGGCGTAGCCAACCAAGATGCCTGTGTGGACGTGATCCATGAGAGCTAGGCAGCACTTAATAAGAATTAGGGGGAAATCGCAGCCTACGGTGGAGCGTGAGACAGTGGCAGATATGTCATAACTGGCAGAGAAGTGAGGGGTTTACCGGTGGAGCAAAGAGGACCCCTTCTCCCCCTGCTGAAGGCAGGTTACAGAAGACTCGAGGCTTGGCCGGGATAGTAAGCAGGCACTTGGCACACACTGGAGAACAGCTTGGGAGGCGTAGAGCGGAGGCTTAGGCTAGGAGTGTTAAGCTGTGCCTGGAGTGTCTCCCATAGCTGGTGTGTTGAGATCGAGACGTACTGTGGGTCCGCGATTCAGCAGAAGTAGGGATGGAGGGCTGGGGACCCCTGACAACATCCACCTCCTGAGACAGAGAAGCCTGCGTGTTCCCCTCCACGTGCAAGGATTGGGCGAGTCTGACTGCGGGGATCGGAAGACATGGACCACGACGAAGGCTGAGAGCAAGGCCAGTTAGGAGAACGGCAAGCAGCAGGCCGGGATGGGACCACAGCCCCCAGGTAACGACGAATCTTCGCTGGTGACACTTTAAACAGACATTAACAACCGTCTAGCGACACTCCTGCAAGATGTTGACTCAATGGGTACTAGAACCCTGGAACCTAAAGTACAGGAACTGGAGGGACGCACAGATCGGCTGGAGCACACAACAGACTGACTCAACGGACAACTCAAGGAGTCTATCCTGAAATGTGAAGACCTTGGAAACAGGTCTCAAAGGGACAATGTTTGACTACGTAATCTGGTCAAAGGAGCGAAGGGGCCGGATCTGTAGGACTTTGTCATGGGTCTATTCTCTGAGCTGCTGGGTGAGATGTATTTGAAAATTATGATCAAATGGGTACGTAGAGTGGGCACCCTGCTGGCTAGTGAAAAACGGGAAACAGCCACTACAACGCGGCCGTTTCCACGAATGCACTAACAACGCATGCTTTATAACGCATGCGTGGTTACCACTATAACCTTTACCACGCATTCCTTTACTACGAAATACGTAGTAAAGGAATGTGAGTTAAAGGTCCAAAAAAAAAGGGGGGCTTGGGGGGGATTGGGGGGTCCGGGGGGGTCTCCCCCCCCCAAAAACAAAAAAACTTGCGGGTTTTAAAAAAAAAGAAGAAAACTTACATAAAAAACGCTCTTCAGTGCCTCTGTCGTTCAAGGAAAGAGCCTCCCCAACGACGTGGCGTGTAGCGTACGTCATTATAGAAGTCCTTTTTTAATTTTGCTAGAAGTGTTTTAATGCATGTTTCCGTGGTTGGTGGAAGTAAGGGCTGCTGGTGAAAGGCGTGCAGGTGTCAGGTAAGAAAACAAATCATTAAAAATAAAAAAGTATTATTTAATCGCACTTTAAATTAAATGCATTTTTAAATGTAAGGTAATCTGTTGTTTTTGATTGTTTTATACGTCGATCTTTTGCTTTGTTCTGCAGTTTTGACTATTTGTTTTAGCCCATCACTATCATTATGTACATTTCAATGACATATGTGCCTAAGGGACGTTAGATGTTTCGTAACTTTTTTTGCGTTGTATAATCCTGCGTTCTAAAATGCTGGTGGTAAAGCCACTTGCGAAGTAAAATTCACGTGGTAATGCCATGCGTGGTACTTGTTAGCGTTGTACAATCATATAACCGTGAAAAACGACATCCGAGAGATGTGTTGGTCAACTCCTTTACGTTGAAGGATGCAATTCTCCAAGCTGCACAGAAAACTGAGGTTACCTTTCAGGGAGCCTCATGTTCCATATTTCAAGAAATTGCCCCAGCTACATTAACAAGATGTATGTATTTTCGTCCAGTGATTGATAGGCTAAGGCAGGAGTACATTTAGTATCGTTGGATGCATCCCTTTGGCTAGCCTTTGAGTATCACAGCAGGCCTCACCATGTCACTGAGTTCCAAGAAGCAGCACAACTTTTGGGCCTGCCAACGCCTTTGGAACAATCTACAGGGAAAGGAAATGGGGGGACATCAGGCTCCCCTCAGGAATCACCAGAGGAAAGACAATGGCAGACCCAAGCTTGCCAAAAAATCACACAGGAAACACTAAAGATCTCCAAATGTATGACCTCTTCTAGTGTCTCTGGGAGGCCAGGAGACTTTCTAGGCGGGGAAGGGTATGAGGGTGCTTCATAGGGCTGCTTTGTGGCTGGTGGTTTGTATTGCTCAGCTGTTGGGGTTCATAGGAAGACAGGTGTCTTCATCACTGGTATAACCTAATTGACTTTTTCATTTTATTTCTGTCTCTTCCTATTGCTATATTCCCCTTTGGCCTTATGCTTTATTAGGCATGCCATTGCGGGTTGTGACAGATACGCCAGAGAAGAGGTAATGCGCTGTTGAAAATTTTACATTTAACAGAGAATTTTGAGTTGTTTGTTCTTATGGGAGGGGATGCTTTGTTCTATATTTCGGTAAATGGGGCTCTTTGCTTGCAATCTAGAGCTATGTGTATAGAAGATGAAGGGGATGGCCTTATATGGTTCCAGAGGGAGGGTATAGATCAGGCAAGACAGATGGGGGCTGCCAGATCATATGTCATTGGAAAGAGACTTAACCTGCACTAGGATAAGGTGCTCACAACATTGACTTGGAACGTGAGGAGGCTTAACTCCCCAGCCAAGAGATATAAAGTGTGGAAATATGTTCTGGACCATAGACATGGTGTGGAAACCCACCTTAAACATAGACTGAGACACAGGAATTACCCTATGGTGGACAAATCCTCACAACTTCTAAGCATAATGGGGTGGTGCTCTTTTTTCACATCTCTGTGCAATTTAAATCAGAGGGATGTAAAACTGATAGAGAGGGGAGGTTTGTCATAGTGAAGGGTTACATCCAAGGACATATTTGTATGTTTGTCTCACTCTACTCCACTAACACCAATCAAGCCACATTCTTACACGCACTTATGCGAGACACCAAACAGAAAACCATAAACTTCAGGTGAAAGATCCACACAACACCTCCCCATCTAACAATTGGGACACCTTTAAGACAGTATTGCAGGGGCAATACATAGCGTCAAATTCCTCCTGGAACAAGGTAAGGGTTAAAGAAAGACAGACACCCAAAGCAGAACTACAATCTGAGGATCGGATACATAAATAGAATCCTTCTCTCACCCACCGAAAAAAGGTCACTACACTTAGGGGGAAACTAAATGGTATATACACCAATCAGGCGGAACTCACTCTCCTCCGCCTCCAATGCACGACATACGATCTGGGAAACAAGGTAGGCTCTCCCTTAGCGAAGCAGTTGAGGGTTAAGAGACAGAAGGAGTATATAGGAGATATCAATCACAAACAGGGAGGGGGTACGACTCAGGATACAGAAAAAGCATATATTTTTGGAAACTTCTATCAATCTTTATATTCCGCAAAGGAGGCGGAGCAGGGCCAGATAGCCTACTATATAACCCTGCCCCAGGTCACAGAAGCCCAGAATGTAGCCCTGAGGAGCACAATTACAGAAGAGTTCCGCAAGGCAATACTAGGTCTTAAACTCCATAAATCACCAGGGCCCAATAAGTTGACGGCCCAGTTCTAAAAGACATTCAGTACAGAACGTGTTCAGCACTTGGTGGCACTTTTCAATTACATAGCTACTGCAGGAGTGGAAACTGCCTCCATTAGCGAAGCAATTGTATCCATCTTAGCAAAGCAGGGCAAAGATCCTAAGGAATGTGACTCCTATCGCTCAATAGCACTCCTAAATCTTGAAGCCAAATTATATTCCAAAAATTTGGCAGCGAGATTGGATGACTTACTCCCAGACTTAATCCACCCGGATCAATATGATTTCATCAAAGGTAGACAAACTATTTCAATAAGTTGTACATTTGATTGAGAAGGTCTCCAAAAAGTCAAAACCTGCAGTTCTACTGGCATTGGACACCGAAAAGGCTTTCAACCGGGTGGACTGGGCCTTCCTGTTCCACACACTGTTGTAAACAGTTTCTCATTATGATTAAAGCCAATTATGCGATACCCAGAGCTAGAGTCCTCCTTAACGGGGTGAACTCTATCACATTTCTGCTGAAACGGAGGACGAGACAGGGGTTTCACCTGTCACACTTTTTATGTGCTTTAAGCATCAAACCACTGGCAGCCAAGATATGGTTAAATCCTCAAATTCAGGGTATCAATTTTGCCTCTACAAAGCATACAATTTCATTATTCACAGATGATATCCTAATGACTTTGACTTCCCCTCAGGCTTCCCTGGAGGCCACTCTGGAGTAGTTATGTCGCTTTGAGGAAGTAGCCGAGTTCCGCATCAATCTGACAAAATCCCACTTACTTAATTTAATGCTGCCTCCCTTGGACATGGAATGACTGGGGACATCCATACCCTTTAAATGTGCCAAGAAGGACATCACATATCTGGGTATCAATATTACAAGTAAGCTTTCTGATTTTTTCGAGCCAATTATCCACCACTTTTACAGAAACTGTAGTCAGCCTTTAAAAGATGGGCACCCATCTTGGCTGGGATGGATCCATGCCATTAAAATGATGGTTTTACCCAAATTACTTTATCTGTTTCAAGGTCTGCTGATTGAGGTAGACCTTGGATTTTTCTCTGCCCTGCGCTCTATGCTGATTCGATTTGTTTGGCAGAACTGTAGCGATCACCTTTCTTATAAATTGCTGCATCTACCTAAGTGCTTGGGGGAATAGCTTTACCGGACTTTAATCTTTATTATAAGGCAGCTCAGTTGAGGGTGATCCTGGAGTGGTGTGCCCATGAATCGGACAATCACTGGCTTACATGGACAGGGCAGTGGTGGACAAATATCTCTGGTATTTATTGTGGAAACCTAAGGCAGATCGACCTCCTAATGCATAGTTGAGCACTCCCAAACAGACCACCCTTAAAGTTTAGGATGAGGTGACCAAGCAAGAGACGTATACGACTTTTCCCTTTCACTTGACTCCTATTAATTTCAACCTGGCATTCCCCCCAACATTGCATGTGTGACCCTTCGAGGCCTGGAGGGTGGGAGGTTGTCCCACTATATCCAATTAAATTGGTATACATGGACCTTTGAAAAATGCCCATGGGACTTTCATCTCCCCCCACAGAATAGTACCGTTATAATCAATTAAAGCATTGGGTGCTTCAACCAGAGATACGAGAGGACCAGGGACCTCAACCCTATTGAGCAGTTCGCATGGAGGGGTTGCGGTACGAAGTGGTGCCCTTTTATTAGACACCTTGCTTGCCCGAGGCCTCGTCATGTGGAGCATTGGGAACATATTCTGGGTGGCCTATCTCAGAGCTAATTGGGATAAGCTCATTGTAAACTTCTATTTAACTGGTACATATATCCCACTAATGTCAAAAGAATATTCTTTCAGACATTGGATCTTTGTTGGAGGGTTTGTGGTCTACTAAAAGACTTTAAACACATCTGGTGGAACTGTCCCTCTATTCGACATTTTTGGTCTGAGATCCTGGTCCAACTCAAACAAATCCTAGGCTGTCCTGTCCTTGACGACCCTGGGTTTGTCCTCTTGGACTGAGGAGTGACTCCCTTAAATACCAGACAAGTGGAGATAAATATGTGATGTGGCTCTGTATGGGTGCAGCAAAGTTGGCAATAACAGCTGCATGTAAACGCACAGAAGTGCCCTCACTGACTCAATGGCATTCAACGCTGTGGCGGCGGTCATGGTGGAATGTATGGTGGAAATTCTTGCAGATTTACAAAATGTTTGAATATGTTTGTATCTTTTGAGCCTCAGAGACAACCTTGCTCTTGCACCTGGACTCTGCCATCTGTGAGTCTACAATACTAAGTGGTGCTACTCCAGTCCTGGACCCTTGGAAGTGGGTTTAAAGTGCCCTGCCAGCCTTTGTGAGTCCTGTGGAACCAACGCATCTCCTCTGCTGCGTGGCACAAACCCGAGCATAACCGACGCATTTCCGCTGCTGTGTGGATTGGACCCGTTGCAAAGACACGCATCGCCGTTGCAGCCCACAATGCCTTTAGAACCACCACTGCGCAATGCATCCTTAGTGCAGGCCCTCGAATACCTCATTGACAGCAGCCTCGACAAAGACACCAGACTCTGCATTGCAGCCTCGCAGCTCCTCTGAACCAACGCATCGCCCCTACTGCACGATACATCTTCGACACGGATCCACACAAAGTGCTGTAAACCAAGATTTAAGGTACTTTGTTCGGCAGGCCTAAGTAGGTCCCTGTAGCCAGTCCGCACTCCACTGCAGTCGGCACAAACTTGTGACTTTATCCCGGTTTGTACATACAGATATCCACTGATAGCACTTTATGGTTTTAAGAGCTATTTTCTCTAAAAACGTTAACATTCAATATCTCCGGTTCTGCTAATTGGATTTTTAATGTTTTAGTCTTGTTTTATTTATAAGAAACTACTCTATTGTTCTAACTCTATTGTGGCTCCTTTTGTGTTGCTGTGTTACTGTTTGAAGTGTTGCACATATACGTTACACATTGCCTCTGAGTTTACCCTGACTGCTCTGTGCCAACTAACCTAACGGTTGAATACAGGTTAATTTAGGGTTTGCTTGTGACTACAATCTGAGAAGAATTGTGGTTGCTGCTTGAGAAGGGTTTTACCGCTCAACTATTTTCCCAGTTTCTTACAATATACCTTCCATTTTAAGCCTCTTCCAGACTGGGCAGAAAAATTATGAACTACCTCAGATGAATCATAAATATGACCACAGCTGATAACATACATAATGTAATCTTTATACCATAATATGAGCCTGATTCACAAAGGTAATCTTACACTTTAGTGTAGGTTTACAAATGTTTGCTATTTACAATGGTATTTTACTAGTTCTATATTTACGTGTGCAGAGTCTACACACATAATAAGATAGGAGTGTCCTATCTGTTTATGTGCGGAGACTCAGCAGCCGTGAAGATACTACTAGTAAAATACCATTGTGAATAGCAAATAATTGTTATGTTACACACAAGTGTAAGATTTCCTTTGTGAATCTGGCCTATAAACACGAATCTGGATTATAAATTATATAACCCGAAGGGTATGGTACAATAGTGTAGCTAAAATACTGACAGATATTTTGTCACGTAAAAATATCATCCCATTAGGGTTAAAAATACAAAATCTACACCCATTGGAACGATATTTTCGTAAATGATATTTAAGAAAGCCTATTTTTGCCAGGTGATATTTCTGCTAACAATGTTCCGACCAACAGACTCCCAAAAGTCTTGCATGTTGTAGTTTAACAAAGAATTTTAATTACACAAAAAAAAGAAATATTTGACGTCCATTTTTTTAAATGAAGATGTACCACACGTTGACCTCCTTCCAGTAGAGTGCTTGATCTGGCATTTGTGGTCGTTAGCAAGGGCGACTTGCATTTGTACGTGACAGCGTCAGGTCAAAGTTCGCGAAGCCTATTTTTTCGTCAGGAAGGTATGTGCCTCGGGGACACCAATTGTGGGACCTGCCAGTCAGAAAATTAAAACTTTTCAGAAACGGTGTTTCCGAAGGACCTGCCGTGAGTAGACTCAACTATTATGTAAACACACAAAAAGCCACCCTTTGGAGAGTGAGGAGGAAACACTGCGGTGTATGTTTTGAACGGCTTATACAACGTTGTTAACATGTTGCCATGGAAACATGGGGTTTCGGCCGGCCTAGGTGACCCCTCGCGCTGAAAAGAGCTTATTGTCGGACACCCCCTAAAATAATGTCACTGCTGGGCTTTGGGGCGTCTTTCATCATCAAAGTCAGCTTTTCTTCTTAGAATGTCAAACCTTTTAGGGAAATGTTTTCGTATGCCTCTTTTGGAACCCACCCTAGGTGGGAATTTAAGAACTGCGGCCTATTGTACACTTTAACCCCTGGATATGGGGCGGTCATTGGTGCTGACAGGCCCGGGCTTAGCGCTGCAAGAAACACTTTAAGCCCAGCACTCTGCCAGTGAATTAGATGAAAGAACAAACTGACAAAAAGCTATTTTTGATGTTATAAAACATACAGGTCGGTTAGTGATGCTTAGAGAAAAAGGCTCCCTGCCTTTCTTTGCAGTTTTTTTTGCAGTTCAGAAATACCTCTTTATGGTGCTGCAAAGTGAATGCCAGCAAGTTACATTATTACTTACTTCTTAATTTTTTAATATCAATAGTTTACAGCAAGCCATACTTCAATATCTCAGGTGACAACCACATAAAACTAGTGCCCACATGCATCAATCTTCCCGTTTGAGATTTCTTAAATGCGAAAATTAAGGAATCGCAATTAGGAAATCGCAAACGGCTATACATTAAAAATTCGCAAATTGTTTTGCGATTCTTATTGTTCCTTAATTGCGATTCACAATTTGCGAATCGCAATTAAGGAATCCCTCCCCATTGATTCCTATGGGCCTAGAGGCCCGTAGGAATCAATGGGAAGCCATTCTCATTTTGCGATTCGCAATTAAGGAATCGCAAAATGAGAATGCAATTTCAAGGGTGAAGGGGGCGGTCCAAAGGACCCCCCCTGCATCCCTGAAATGTATCTGAAAGTGCTTTTTTCACACGTGTGTGTTTAAAAGGAAACTTTCAAAAATGCACTTTTGTGCATTTTTGAAAGTTTTCGCAAATTAGCATGAAGTTTAACTTCATGTTAATTTACCACTTCCTATTTGCGATTGTTTAACTTAAAACAAATCATGCATTGCATTTAAGAAATCGCAAAATTGCGATTTCTTAAATGCAATCGCAATTTAAGAAATCGCAAATGAATTGCGATTTCTTAAATTGCGAAAAAAGCAAAAAAGGTTAATGCATCCCAAATCTATGAATTGCATTCGCAAAAGGCCGAATTTTGCGATTCGCACCGTTTGCGAATGCAATTCAGTTTGATGCATGTGGGCATTAGTGTCTATTTAGACTCATGAACTTGTGCATTAGTGAAAATTTTAGCACTAACTTTTATTAGGAGTTACATTTATATTGCAATCCTCCATTGCATGCTAGGTTTTTAGCGCTAGGTTTTCCCTGGTGGTAATTGCCCGGGCTAACACATGTGCAAAAGGCAATGGAATACGCAAAACACCAGCAATTCCCTTTGCCCATGTTTGAATGTGCGCCTGCTCTCGTTCAGTAATATAGGCCATCCTCAATGTTTTCTAAGTGATTAACGGCCCGATTTAGACTTTGGCGGGGAAGGTAATCTGTTACAATGGCGGCAGAATACCCTCTCCATCAAAGTGAAGTTTTGTCTGTCTCCTTTAGACTTAGACAGATTTTGAGTATGTAGATAGCAGAGTTTACTCCACCGCCGCTGCTTACATACACCTCAGACAACCCGATGTAGTAGGGGCCGTTGAAGGTTTGGCCATGTGTGACCACGTCCTATTTAGAGTGGGCGAGCAGATAACCAGTTTTTACCGTCTGTCGCCATCAGGTAAAGCCGGTTGATAATGGCAGTGAAAACTGCAAAATGACCTCCATGCCATTGGAGAAATCTCCCATAGCATGAGTTCAATATTTTTTGTATTTTCAAAAAGAAAATTCCGCTTTGGGCTTTTCTTTTTGAAAATAAAAAAAAGTTGCAAGATTGACGGAACAAACTTTCAAACCATTCACAGGAACTGCAGTGACAAAGGTTTCGGTAAATTCAAGCGATATCAGTTGGGCTGGCTGACATCTCAAAATTTGGCATGCAGGTACTCCCTCATGGCGATGGGGCACTTTACTCCGTCGCCCTGACGGAGTAAATCCCCATCCACCAAACTCTAAATCAGGCCCTAAGTTTTTTTATGTGCTCTGTTGGTCATACAGGTTCAAAACTGAATAAAGTCATGAAAAGATCTCACAAAATAGACCTTCCCTTCTTCTTTAGGTTTTGGGTCAGTGGACTTTTTCCTTTACCTGATACTGGATGTGGACCTCACCTCTAGGGCACTCGTATTTAAAGGTAAATGTAAGTGTACAAAAATACTAAAAATTGTTAAGTGGCCTATTTCTCTCACCTTCCTACTACTTTTTGCTTTTCAATTAAATCATCCTGTGTCCACCTATTTATTTTGCTATATTTTTATCCTTGTGTCCTGGTCTTTTAATTTCTGTACACTGTTATGCCCCTCTTGTTTCCTTTCTTATTTTTAACTCCCACTCTATTTTCCTTGCCAACTCTCTCCTTGTCACACACACAAAAAGAAATTGGCCTTTCAATGAGTCAGCAAAACTCATCCTTTATAGGGAAAGAAACCACTAAAGCAGCTGACTTTGAGTAGGGCAATAAAAGCCACTTTGTAGGCATTAATTATACTTTTGCCCCAGTTGTCCTACGGGTTAAGTTCCTGGTCCTAGATTAATTCCCTCTCCAACATGGTCTATCCCTGGATTACTCCTCTCATGCACCCGGTTTGCCAAGATCCTCCGGTGGACCATAGCCGGTCCCCTAGCATCTCCAAGTGGAGTGCAGACACCAGTCTCTGTCATTCTCTAGGGATTCAGGTCCACCCCATCTCCTTCCTCCAACAATAGCTCATAGGACCTGCTTCTTCTTGACTCTTGTCCATGAGATGGTTGACCGTCATCTTGTTTCGGCCGCAGGGTATGGGTATAGACTCTACTTTTGCCATCCTCCTAACAGGCTTTAGGGGCAAAGTTAATTGCATTATTAGAGGACTATTTATAGTACTTCTGATTCACACTTTTTGAGTCTTTCTTCTCACGCCCACTCATTCTACCCCGTAGTCTTTCCTTCTTTGTTGTCTGTCTTTCCTTTTACCCTAATGTTTCCATTGTTTCTTCCTTTGCAAGTCTTTGTCGAGTCTCAGGTGGCTGATGATGTCGTTGGGACCCCTCCTCCCCTTCAGGTGATTAATTACATAGACAACATAGTATTCCCCATTTATGAAAAAAAGGTGTAAATAGGGTGTTAATAATAGCTATATGTATTTTCAGTGGAAAACACACCAGCCAAAACTTGGTATGAAGAATTCTTTTTATTGTACCCTTTTTGATACATTTACCTTGAATAACAGCTTTCACCAGATTAACGAAAACAACCTGGTGAAAGTCGTTCTTGAAGAATATTGCAGTTTTTCTGGTTTTGTTTTTCAGTTTTGTTTTGCTTTTTGAAGAGGGGTTCCCCCCTTAACATCTTAGGGCCAGATGTAGGAAGGCTATTACCGGTCAGTAACGGCCGAAATCGGCCATTACTGACCGGTAATAGCCTTTTCAGATGTAGGTGGTATATTTACTGATTCGGTAAATAACGAATCGGTATTTACCGATTCGGTATTTACCGAATCATCATTTACCGATTGGGTATTTACTGAATCGGTAAATGAGATGTAGGAAGCCCTTTAAAGAGTGCTTTTGTGCTTTAAGGATTCGTTATTTACCACCAACTATTAGTTGGTGGTAAATAAGGAATTCCTCTGTAAATGCAAATCTGTGCATTTACACCAGTGCCATGTGACAGACATACATGCCCTTAGGGCATGTATGTATGCCACATGTGCACACCAGCACTATTCAGGGGTGCAACAGGGTGTCAAAGTGACACCCTGCCACCCTTGACTCTTTCCCTATTTTACCCAATCGGTATTTACCGATTTGGTAATTTTACATTCATTCCTACGGGCCTCCAGGCCCATAGGAATGAATGGCAATTACCGAATCGGTAAATACCGATTCGGTAAATACCGAATCTTAACGATTATCTACATTGCATTTACCGATTCGAAAATACCGAATCGGTAAAATTCGGTATTTTAGAATCGGTAAATTACAATTACCTACATCTAGCCCCAAGTTCTTTGTATTTTTTCCTTTAAGGGGGTTCCTCTCTTATCAACAATAATTCTTTCTAGCCTGCTTCTTTTATTCCAGCACTTTATGCAGGCCCATCTTGAGGGAGGGTCTCTTTTTTCAAGCCTTCCAACTAATACAACATCCACACCATCCCAGCACCCTCAATTTCCACCCCATTTCCACTTTTAACTTAGTTTTCCTCTCCTGTTCTTTCTGCCCCCTTTTTCTCATTCTTCTTCCTCCTACCAGGTGAAGGTAGTCATAAAAGAAATTACCAAGAAATGTTTTTTTTACATTTACCTTTTCCATGAAAAAAATCTTTTTTATGGAAATAGTATTTTGTTGTAATAGCTGGGCTCTACAATCCTCAAAAAAACTGCCTTTAGATTGCTCGCCCAAAATCATTTAATAAATTGAAGGAGTTTGACATTTCAGACTTTCTACCCTATCTCCCATAATTAAAGGACTTATGTATTGCAATGCAGCAGAAAGGTAATAAAAAAGAAAATAAGGAACATTCCACCCACCTTGTTCATTACTTAATATCATTTTCTTTGATGCTTTCCTATGACGTTTATAGCCCCATAAAAAACGAAAAGTACTTCTTTCTAAATTTTTAAAGCAAAGCGGCTGAAACTCTAATGGTATTGTGCGGTAGATATACAGTACTTTTGGTAAGATCATCATTTTTAAAATGTTAAGTCTACCATATAATGATAAGTGTAGGTGATCCAAGCGCTGTAGTAAAGCATTAATTTGAGTTATTATGGGATTTATATTGCGTTCTGGTATCTTTTCTATGGGGAGGGAAATCTTTATTCCTAAATATGTAATCTCTAAAGTAGTAGATATGTTTGAAGATGGATTATCTCCAGAGCATAAAATTTGTGTTTTCTCAAGGTTAAGATACTTAAGACAGCTTTTGGAGTCTGGCAAAAAATTCGTAAACATATAAAATTATATAAATTAAATGCTTACACTCCCCTTATATCAAACAACCTTTTACCTGAAATTTTTTGTGACTTAACTATGTATAGATGGCAGCAGAAAGGAATACGGTATTTGGGAGACTTATATAGTGAAGATCAATTTGTGTCATTTCAGGATTTTTTTATTTTTTTTTCAAAAAACTTTATTAGCAAGATTATGGAAGTACAGATTCTTGCCTACAACCCTTCGGGCCGGCCAGGAAAACATCACAAGGTATAACATAATACACAGCTCATCAGCCGACAACCAGGGGTCTGGCAGCCAAGGTAAAAAGATCGTTAAGTTCCAAACGAGCGGTTTCATTATATAACATTCAAACAACAAAAGAAACAAGGCTGCACTCCGATCATTATGGTCGTTTCGTGTGTGGCAGGAGGAGGCGGTCAGAAAACAAAAAGGGAGACAGGAGATGGTTCAGGACAGGAAAAAGAAAGGGAGGGAGGGACAGAACGGGAGCCCAGAGCCGGAGAAAATATCAATAAATCTGTACATGTGAGAGCCGGAGTGTACAGTCAAGGGGAACAAGGAGTACCAGGGGGATCTACGAAGGGGGGTTCACAGATGTCCCCATGGAATGCATTCCACTGGTTCCATATCCTACCCCACTTTTGGGGCCTGCCACGGGAAATGTAGACAATTTTCTCTCTGAACATGCACCAGTCCATGTTGTCTTCCCATCCGGAGACCAAGGGAGCCCTCTGAGACCCCCATAACTGCGCAATGTCCCTCTTTGCGATCATGTTGCCTAGAGTCACCCATTGAGTCTGAGCAACATTACAGTCGGTCGGTTCCCACACATTCAAGAGACAGCGCCTAGGTTCAGGTATCAGTCGAACATTCGTGACTTCATTCATCACTTCATGCACTCCCCTCCAGAAGGACTCAACTACCGGGCACTCCCATACAATATGAAGGAAAGTAGCAAGCTTACCACAACCCCGCCGACACAGTCCATCATCAGAAAAACCCATACGCATCAGTCGAGGACCAGTGACATAGACACGGTGCAGGACTTTCAGCTGAACAAGTCGCAAGCGCGCCGGAATCGCGACCTCTTTAGGAGAAGACACCGCAGCCTGCCAATCTTCATCGTCTAGCTCCAGCCCATCGTCAGTCCAGGCGCCACGCAAATGGACTAGCAAGTCCGACCGAACATTAATGAGTTTTTTATAAATAAGAGAAATAGTGCTGTCTGGAACATGACCGTCCAGCACCCTATCCTCCAGAGGGGAACTCTCCGGAATATCAGAACCGGCCGGAAAAACCGACCCAACGGCGTGGCGAACCTGGAGATATCGAAAAAATTCCGAGTCGTGCAGACCATACTCCTGCTGTAGTTCCGCAAAGGTCTTCACTCTATCCTTAACCCAAAGATCGCTCAATTTACTAATCCCGATGAGATCCCATCTATCGAACCCCTTTGACGTCCATAGTTCACCCAGCCTCTCCGCAGCAAATAAAGGGGTCGCCCTGGTAAGCCTATCTGTCCACCCGGTAGCCGCGGTCGCGCTGCTCCAAACCCGCACCGCCACTGCCGTGGGACCCGTCAAGTTCCTCCTAGCACTCCTAGAATAAAATGCCCTATAGTAATCCCCCCCAGGTAAAAGCCAGCGGTCCATTTCAAAAGCCGGATTCGGGACAGGACCATACATAGCATGATTCATGGCACTCAACTGGGATGCCCAATAGTATCGACGTATGTCGGGTAACGCGATGCCCCCGTCATACCAGGGTAGCGTGAGTTTGGCCAATGCTATACGGGGCCGACCAGCCCACACCAGCTTCCTCTGGAGGCCCTCTATTTCACGAAAATAGTTAGCCGGCACCAAATCTAGCGTGTTTTGGACGGCATACAAGAACCGGGGGAGGGACATCATTTTGAACAATGCTGCCCGTCCCAAGGGGGTTAGGGGCAGATTACACCACGCCGCAACGTCCGATCGGAGCCGAGCGAGCGGAGGCAGCAAATTCCGATCATAACGCAGCACAGGGTCAAGTGAAATATAAATCCCCAAATATTTAAAACCATCAGTGCAGACCGGGATCGGACATATTCGGGGCAGAGAAAGAGGGTCACTAGTAAGCGGAAAGATACAGGATTTAGACCAATTGATAACCAACCCGGAGTTGTGGCCAAAAGAGCGCAATACATCAATAAGAACTCCCAGCGATTTGCGGGGGGACGTCAGATATAACAGGATGTCATCGGCATAGAGAGAGATTCGGTCCGCAAAATCCGGAGACCAACGAATACCTTTTAGAGAGGGTTCCCACCGAAACCAGGCGGCCAGCGGTTCAAGCGCAAGCGCAAACAACAACGGCGACAAAGGACAGCCCTGCCTCGTGCCACGCCCGAGGGCGAAGGGCGCCAAGGCTCTGCCATTAACCACCACCTGCGCAAGCGGCTGTTCATACAGGAGTTTAACCCAGGTGATGAATTTAGGGCCAAAACCGAACTTGGTGAGGGTGGCCCACAAATACGGCCACTCAACCGTGTCAAAGGCCATCGAAGCATCGAGAGAAACCAAGATGGCCGGCTCACGAAGAGATCCCGCCCTCGCGATGACGCCATGCAGACGGCGAAGATTGAGAGCAGTATTACGCTGGGGGATAAAACCGGACTGATCTGGGTGAACCAGCCCGCTGATCACCGTGACCAGTCGATTTGCCAGTATTTTCACCAATATCTTTGGTTCAGCGTTCAGAAGGGAGATTGGACGATACGAAGAGCAACTCTTGCGGGGCTTACCATCCTTATGAATGACCACGATGGAAGCCAGCCTCTGGTCCCTGGGAAGAGAGCCAAGATCTCGCGAGGCCGCAAACATGCGCAGCAAATACGGCGCCATTTTGTCTGGACACAACTTATACAACTCAACCGGTATACCATTAGGGCCCGAAGCCTTCCCCGAACGAAGGGAGCGAATGGCAAGGGCAACCTCATCAGCAGAAAAATCAGCCTCCATTAACACCCCGTCAGACTCCGAGAGACTGGGCAGCGCAAGGTCGCGAAGTAACAAGCACGAGTCCTCCTCCGGGAGGCCCGAAACCGGGGCATATACGACCCGAAAATGCTGAGCAAACACCTCAACTATCTCCACCGGGTCCACGACTCGCACACCATCATCTCTCTCAATCACTGGCACCACACGGTTCAATCTGTCTCTCTTGTCCAGCCACGCAATCAACTTCCCGGCCTTATCACCCACATCATAAAGTCGCCCTTGCTGCACGCGATGCATCGCCTCAGCAGCAGCAGTCACAAGTGCCCTGTATTCAGTTTGCTTAAGAGCCAAAACATGCAGAATCTCAGGCGTCACTCCAGCCTCCAATCGCCCCTCGAGCACCGCAATCTCAGATTCCAAACTTACCACCTCCTCTTGGTTGCGCCGTTTCTCACCGGCCACAAGGGACAAGGTCTGACCTCGGACCACCGTCTTATAGGCCTCCCACAATGAAACAGGGGAGGAGACAGATCCCTCATTTTCTGCAAAATAATAGTCCACACATTTGACCACCTCGGATCTGAGTCTAGGGTTCTGGAAATGCCACGGATTGATCGGGGCGATACGGCCCCCGTCCCCAAACAAATGTCCAAATGAAACCATATCGGGGAATGGTCCGAGATCCCCCTAGCCAAGTGTCTGATTTCACGCACCGAGGCCAACTGCACCATAGGCACGACAATATAATCAAGTCTCGAGAGACTTCCGTGAGCCCCCGAATGAAAGGTATACTGAAGTTGGCCAGGGTGCAGCTGCCTCCAACAATCGGCCAACCCAAAGGCATCAAGGAATTTCCCCAACCACAACTGCGATGCAGGGAGGAGACGGGGGGGGCTACGATCACTCTCACCATTTGCCACTGAATTGAAGTCTCCGCCCAGCACAAGCAAGCCCTCGGGCAAGCCCAGAATGACCTCGCCCAAGTCAGCGAACGTAGTAGACTGCAGCCCAGGCGGAACATAAATAGACAGTATGGAGATCAATTTCCCCTCCCATCTCCCGGTAATGCCAGCATAGCGGCCCCTATCATCTAACAGTGTGGTATCAACCTCCAAGGGAAGGGATTGCTTGACCAGGATACCAGCCCCTCTCGATCCCGAGGTGAAGCCGGAGTGCGCCACCAAACGATAGCCTCTCCTGTGCAAAGCGTGGCACGTGTTGCCCACCAAATGGGTCTCCTGAAGCAGGACCACATCCGGGGAGCACCTCTTCAAATATTGCAGCACAATCCCACGTTTTATCCTGTCCCCAAGACCATTAACATTCCAGCTCAAAACCCTGAGCCCCCTACCCCCCATCCCTGAAGCAAACGACTGCACTCCCCACCTCGAAACAGTCAAGTGAAAGCAAGTGATAAACAGAGCACAGCCTTGAAACAAACAAGAAGAAAAAGGCCCCCCCCCACCCCCAAGGAACCCAATAGTAACGAGCCCCCCACCCTGCACCCCTGCGGTAGACCCAAAAGCCACCCCAACTTGCAGTGTGCCTGTCGCCCCATTAAACTAACCTACAGAAAGAGAGAAAAAATCCCCAGAGGAGGAAGATCCCTCAGACCCCCCCCATACCCCCGGGCATTCACATAATACTCAAAACACAGTCCAACAGCCCCTGCGATGTATTCCGGCTTGCCAACGTAGACTCACTGCTCCTGGTCCTCTACGCCTCCCTCGGCTCCTCTCGAGTCTTCCGGGCCCTCGGTACGCTTCGGTAAAGCGTCCAACCAGTCACTCACCACCTCAGGGCGGTCGAAGAAAAAGGCACGCTCAGCATGTTCGATTCTCAGGCGAGCCGGGAAAAGCATGGCATATTTCAGTCCCAGGTCCCTGAGGCGCCTCTTAACGCCCGTAAAGCCCATCCTCTGTTTCTGGACAGCTTGCGTGAAGTCTGGATAGAAACTAATCGAAGCGTTCTCAAATTTAATGGGCCCAGTGGTTCGCGATGCTTGCAGGATAGCGTCTCTATCGCGAAAGTTAAACAGTCTAGCTATAATAGGCCGCGGAGCGGCACCCAGCTTCGGCTTGCCTCCCGGAACACGATGGGCCCTTTCGACCGCAAAAAATTTACTTAGGCCCTTCGCCGCAAGATGCTTCAACACAAGGTCCTCCACCAGGATATCAACAGGCATATCGGCGGAATTCTCCGGGACACCAACGATGCGGACGTTGTTGCGCCTGGCCCGGCCCTCAAAATCCTCCAACCGATTGGCAAACAGGTCACAGGTGGTCCGAAGAGTACGGACCGTGGTCTGGAGGTCCGAGACATCCGTGGTCAGGCTAGCGGTCTTAAGATCAAGAGACTTGACACGCTCGTTTGTTTTCCCAAGGTCCGCTCTGATGAGGGAAACATCAACCGCCACTGTGTCTATTTTAGCAGCCAGGGTTTCATACTGCTGGCCCATACTGGATTGAATACTCGCAATGGCGCCCATCACGTCTTTCAGAGTAGGCTCCTCGTCATCAGGAGCACCGTCCCTAGTTTCCTCCAGGGCACCACTCGATCCGCCCGGGGAGCCCTTAGGTCGAGTAAAGCGATCAATAGTCTGAGAGTGGGTGGCCCCCCCCTCGGGACGAACCTTTTGCGCCGTGTCTCTCGACAACTGTCCTGCCTGTCATGATCGGGGGAAACTCCAACTGGAAGTGCGAAACTCAGGCAAAACAACCTCCGTCGTGGCAGGCACCGAATTGCGAGTGAATAAGAGCACAGCACAAGCACTAGACTGGCAGTTGCAGAGTAAGAACTCCGATCGGGAAGTGGGCTGGCACAAGGAGCAGAAACGAAACCGAAAGCACACCAAGGGCAGAGGGCGTGGCCTACCAGCCGTTGTTGTTCGATTGCCACCTGGGTACCTCGGGGACTCGAGCCCCCGGTTGGCATACGTGGTAGGCCTCAAAGTTCAGGTCGCAGTAAGTCCAGCGTGCGACGGCCAAAACAAGTCACGAAAAGAGCGCTGGCATCAGCAGGGCGTCAACGAAAAACATCCGTCGGCAGAATCAGGATAGATGACAGGATAGTCGCCGGAGGTGGAAGGGGTCCCGGGAGCTCTTAGCTCACGCGTCCATCTTGGAATCGCGCGAAGCTTCTCCCCATTTCAGGATTTAATGAATACATTTTCTGTTGGTAGAAATGATTTTTTTAAGTTTCTCCAAATTCGAAGCTCCCTACAGAACCAATCCTTACTTTCCCCAGTTAAAATGACGAAAATTTCATTGTTAGAAATCTTGCAAAAAAAAACCCGTATAGGTGCTATCTATTCAAGCTTAATTCAGGAATTTGGGGATGATTTGGGACAATGTCAGCGGAAATGGGCTAATAGTTTAGGTGTATATGATGTGGATATTCTGTTATCGATTAAAATGGCTTCAGATTGCCTAATGACAGGGATGATGAAATCCCAACATTTTATGTGCATTCATAATCTATATTACACCCCAAACAAAGTTGCTAAGTGGAGTACAACGATAGGTACGAATTGCAGCCGCTGTGGGCTATATGCAGCTGATGAACTGCATATGTTTTTTTCTTGCCCCAAACTTTTTATTTTGTTTCAACATGTGGAAATTTTTTTAATTATTGTTCTTAAGAGTGAGATTAAGTTAACGGCGGAATTAGTGCTGTTGGGTATTGATCATACTGTTGTTAGGTCAACACCAATCTCTTATTTTCTATTTTTACGTATGGCTGCAGTTAGATCCTGTATTACTAAGGAATGGATTAGTTCGGATCCGCCGTCTTTTTTTATGTGGCGGGGAAAAATTACTGTTTATGTACAATATGGAATCTGCTATATATAAATTAAAAGGGATTAAAAAGAGAATATTGGGGGAGAAAATTTGGGCACCAATTGCCGAATGGATTTAAACTTTTTATGTTGATTGAATTAAATTTATGCTATAAATTGTTATGTACCTTAAGAGGATATTGACTTATTCTGGTAACTATGTACTGCTGTATTTCCTTGCAATAAAATAATAAAATACACAAAAAAAAAGGAAATAGTATTTTGTCATTTTTACATTTCTTTAAAATGAAGTTTCACCAGCCTGACTTCATCATGCTGACTCTCTTCATTTTGTAAATTCTGCATCATGACAGATACATGCTACTAACATATATAAAGGCTCAGCATAAGTATTACCTGTGCCCGGGTTATCAATACCATCTGTTTCTGCATATATGTTACTAGGGCCAGTACATGCCTAATTTAGAGCTGGATAGGAATGTAAAATCATTTAAATTGTAGAGGAATGGCTAAATGTGGAGGACAGGCCATAAACATAATTTCCTCCATAATGAAAGACATCCACCAATGGATTTTCCACTCCCTCTTTCACTTCCTCCACAAAATGTACAATATACCTATACCATCCAACGCTAAATCTGACCCCAACAGTTTATATAACTCGACTGAATATCAAGGGGTGGAAAAAGGAATAGGCAGAGGACCCTTCTCAAGCTATGCACCACAGATCTGGAATAAAAGCCCTCCAAAGATCACAGTTGCTCTTTCTCTCCAAAAATGCATAAAAGAGTTGAACACACATCTCCACATGAACATCACGCCCACCATAAAAAGGAAACGATGTGCTTGGCCCAAGAGCGGTTTACAAAGAAAAGCAGCATTTCCCCTACTTTGTCCGTGATCGCTACCCTTTCTCCCCTGCTAGATATATGTAGAGATAGATAGATAGACAGATAGATAGATAGATAGATAGATAGATAGATAGATAGATAGATAGATAGATAGATAGATAGATAGATAGATAGATATACACACACACACACATATACATTTATTTACTTACTTATTACAGAGTGCCCGTAGACAGGAATTCCTCATATGTTTGCTCCTTAATAACTTTGCACCCTTTTAACGAATCTCCACAAAAAGTCCCAGAACTATTTCCTATTGTACATTGGCAGATAATGGAGAGTTTGGTGGTGTTTGGTCAAGGAGCTTCGAAGAAGAAAATGGTCCCCCCAAAAATTTTACATAGACTTGTTGTATTGGACGTAGCACCAAAACGTCAGCATAGATTACAATGAAAATTCACAGGGATGCAGAGTAGACTATGTAGATGATCCTTTTTTTTTTCAGAACCAATTTTATTGACAATTCAAATATGATTGCAAGATATCCACAGTATATCCGAACACCGGAGGGGCTGTGAGCATAGAATCAAAAAATACATTAATTTTCTTTTTTTTAAAAGCAAAATATAGCAATCAATACAATAAGCAGGATCAGCTATGAACATTAAATTACCCGTACCCCCCCAACCCCAGAACGCCACCCCCTCCCGGGTCCCACCCTAGATGATCCTTTTTGATATGGTAACTAAAATGGTTTAGTGGTTGTTAAGTTATAAGGTAAAAAACTTATTGATATCTGTTGTCACAGTAGTACCGTGGTACATAGCAATGACCTCACAAAATATTTTTTGATTGGCTACCAGGAGCTAGTCCACAGTGGAAAGGCAGCTTGTATCTTTAATACAGGGTTTGCTGTGTGCTGTATAGTATTATGAAAGATAGAGAGTTTGAAATGTAGCATAGGTAGGCTTCTGAAAGCCTTTATAAGGTACTAGGTGGGGATATGGCATTGTGTATGTGTATTTTTTTAAAACCAAAATGTATAGACTACCACAGTAGGACTGCATGCTCCCCACCCCTTACATTACAAGGGAAGCGGCTCCACTATTACCCCCTCCCAAAAAATATATTAGTAAAGAACCCCGGGCCCTGGCTCAGCCAGGGAAACAAGCTTTATTTAAATAACCTGAAGTGTGTTTTCCTTTTAAAAAAAAGAAGAAATCCCACAGGAGTAATGTGGTAGTCCAGAGGGAGTGCAACTTAATTAAAAAAAACATATATATATATATATATATATATATATATATATATATTTTGGGGTCAGGAGGTCCCTGCCCATGCCCCCACAGGGCCTTGAGGGGGGGGCAGGACATCCTTACCCTGCCCCCTTATGTTTTTGTTGTTGTTGTTGTTAAACAGTGTAGGATGGTGGACTAGTTCCTGGAATCATGTAATGCCTGCCTGCAGCATTTTTCTTCATGTTGAAGACAGCCAATCAGAGCGTTTGCTTCTGCTGGAAAGTGTCTCCCATGGGAGTGAACTGGCCCTGGGCAAAATAGCCCCCTGGGCCAATCAGAAAACACTATTTTCCCTCAAATCCAACCATTCAGATGTACAAATATTTTTGAGACTTAATCCCTCAAAACCTTCTGAACAGATTTACAAAAAATTACAAAAAGCACACTTTCTGGACCAGAGATCTACCTTTCTGTGAAAATTGGTGTAATTGCATTAAGCAGTTTATGCAGTAGTGCTTCTTTAAACATTCTATGGAAAATTAATGGGGAAATGTGGTTTTAGGACACCCCTTTTTCCTCATTCCCCGCTTGACAGATCATCCTAAAACTTGACAGGAATGAGCCGGGATAGGCCAACATTGTTTTGGAAAGTTTTGTGAAGATTCCTTAAATGGCACCAAAGTTACAAGCAAAACAAAAAATGCTTTTCCTATGGAAACACAGCTCAAACTTTAACTACCCAGTGGCTACCGTAACTGGGTACTATATATCCTAAGTCCTTAAAAAAATGGAACAAAGACATATGGGGGCATAGTGGGGATATATATATATATATATGTACAAATTTCTTTTGCTGTTGTTTTGGTCACCCTCGGCGAACCAAGGAAATAGCGGGCACTCCAAAAAGTGTGACTCGTTACCAACTTCTTATTAGCAGCAACTCGTCAAACACTGATGCGTTTCGGGTTCTCTCAGCCGTTCACAAAACGTACAATCCCCATCACCACTCAAAACACATATACAACATTTTCCATAGCTGTGGAAAACATACCTTTATTGACCATACCTTCCCAGTAATGTTGGAAGACAGATCCAAAAAGTTCACCGCTTGTGAAAATTAATAAAACAATACATTTTAAAACCCCATTAAGGGGTCGATTCTGATTCGGGGAAAAAAACGTCCGTACGATTTGTATCCAGAGCCCTCTCTATACGAATCGTACCCGTCTGTCCGAGTCGCGAAGTACGATCCGTATTCCATGAATCCGTCCGAATCATCGTGATCCGTACGTATTGCAAGGCTGAAACCGTGAACCGTACGACTCGTACACATACCGTACGACTCGTACACATGCCGTACGACCCGACGAGTACGATCCGGACCGGGGTATGAGGACGCGATTCGTACGGTCCACATCAAGTAAGGGCGAGTCGTACGGAAAAGCACACAAACACATACACACCGTACGGTCCGTACACCCCATGGTCGCAGGGGTACGCACCGTACCCCTGCGATTATGGGGTGTACGAGCCGTACCCCATCAAACGATCGGTGTACGAGCCGTACCCCATGTACGATCGGTGTACGAGCCATACCCCCATTGTACGATCGGTGTACGAGCCGTACTCCCATTGTACGATCGGTGTACGAGCCGTACCCCATGTACGATCGGTGTACCAGCCGTACCCCCATTGTACGATCGGTGTACGAGCCGTACCCCCATTGTACGATCGGTGTACGAGCCGTACCCCCATTGTACGATTGGTGTACGAGCCGTACCCCCATTGTACGATCGGTGTACGAGCCGTACCCCCATTGTACGATCGGTGTACGAGCCGTACCCCCATCGTACATGGGGTACGGCTTGTACATCGATCGTACAATGGGGGTACGGCTCGTACACCCCATGATTGCAGGGGTACGGTGCATACACCGATCGTACAATGATCATGGGGGTACGCACCGTACCCGGGGGAGCCGTTCCGTACCTGTTTTGGCGCGAACTCTGCTTTTACGGCTGTTTTCAGCTCCCATAGAAAAAGGGTTGTACGGTGCGTACCCGACACGTATCGTACTTGCTGGGTCGTAAAAACCAGCCGCAAACCGTAAAGATGTCGCGTACAGCGGGTTCCGAGGGAGAATCGTACGGAGATTAGAGTCGTACGGTGTCTTGTACGACTCGTACAGACTACAGCTCCTGGTACGAATCGTACTTCATCGTACGTACGGGGGACGTTGCAGGGTACGATTCGTAGGGGAAAACGCTCCGAACAGCTATTCGGAACGGTTTTTCCCGAATCAGAATCAACCCCTATGTGTTCGTAATATGCAAGACAATCTTTTGATCTATCCTTACTGGCATTTCAAATATTCCAATATATAGACTATCAAATCTTTCTTTGATATATTTCAAATTGCTGCCATATCAGAAAGAAGTCTCTTAAACATGTAAGTGACATAAATAATTCAAGAAAGAACCAGTTGACTCTGGAAATTCTCCATTAGTGGTGACATTATTGGGAGATGGCGGCATTGCAAACTCATATCGGGCCAGTGCCCTTTTCACAATAATTCCTCTTTTTCACTTTCAATTTTATAATTTCAAAGTCTGGATAGCACCTCGTTTTTATTTATAAGGGTAACACCCTATGCCACATTCTTTACCTTTAAAACCTAAATAGTAAGAAATCAAATTTGTCCCAATAACATCAGATGTTATGACTCAGATATCAATTTTGAGCATTCAAGGAGTGTCCAGATTTTTCCAACCCTCTCTCCTCAATTGCCTATGCAATACTAAAGGTTTTATTCACAACTGCGATAAAAGAAATGTTGAAATAACACATCATAGCAGCAAATCCATATAAAGTGCCAAATATACATTTTCCATAGCAGCATGAATAATGTGCAAATTACTTAATAATAGCAGCCACAAATAATATGTGCAACTATGCTGGTGTTATCAATGGCTTAAACTGAAACTACTCCCTAAAGCTTATAGCAGCCACATAGATAAAACATACATACTTATTTAAGAAATCTCAATCATTACAGCTACATTTAAAAAACCTGCATTTAACCCCTTCGGGGCTGATGACGAGCTGAGCTCGTCATGAGAGTAACCTGCGCTACGCTGATGACGAGCTCAGCTCGTCACGTAACGCGGTATTTTGAAAATCGCAGCGTGCAGCGGGAAAACCGCTAGCGCGCATGCGGTTAAATAGGTTATTCACCCCACAAGTACTTCCATCTCCTTATCTCTAGTCAAGTCTGCAGGAAATTTTGTGTGTAGTTCTAGGATGTACCTTGACTCTGTACACCTCAATTACATGACTCTATAACCACCTCTCACATTGATGGGTGCTCTATCTACCACAAAGAATACAAGCTTCCCTGGATCACTGTTGTCTGTTTCATTAAAAAGGTCTGGCCATTGGATAGGTAAAATCTGTATTTCTTATCACCCTTTGATGTTCCAATATTCACTTCCTTAGAGGGAAGATAGTGCTTCCCACATACATGAGGGACCACGGACAGACCAGTACATATACACTGTGATCCGAATTATTGTTTTAGAAGCTGTTTATTATTCTCTTGTGTCCATCCATGGTGGTATACTCAGTTGTATTAGAGACAGTCTTACAGGCCTCGCAATAGCCACACCTAAAAAATCCCATAGCTTTGGATAGCCATGTCTCAGGTTTTTGAGCTTTAGTAAAATAGCTATGTGCTAACTCATCTCTCAGAGTTCTCCCTTTCCTGTGCGATTTAGGAGGGGTAATTGGTAATTCTTGTCCTATCACTGAATCACCATTTACTATTGCCCAATGTTTACCCATCACATGTCTTACTCTGTAGGACATGAAATTATACCATGCGATGAATCGTACCTTTGAATCTTCTTTATTAGGCTTACAGTTAGGGTATGACAATTGGTCCGTAGTCAAATGTTATGCTTTTTTTGGCTGCTATGTTTAGTGCTCTTAGTTTATAACCTCTTTTTAGAAATCTCCATCTCATCTGTGTTAGTTGTTTACTTTAAGATTCGTAGGATGTTGACTTTTAAAGTGCAAAGGGCTATTTCCTGCTGTGTCTTTGCGATGTGTAGAAGTCTAAATCTTGCCCTCCTTTACCTTCAATGTTATATCCAAGAATGTAATTTTTTATGAGCTATTTGAAACCATGAATCTTAGATTAAAAGGATTGCGGTTTAGCCTGTCAACATATCCACATGCTTTTTCTTGTGGGCCATTCCATAATAAAAACAAGGCATCTCTATAGTGGATCCATCTCAAAACATTCTGCACTGACTCTTGATTGTCATCTGCCCAAACCACCTTGTAATCCCACCAGCGCATCAGCAAATTGGCGAATCTGGGGGCAAAGCAAGTGCCCATCGCTGTACCAACCTTCTGTTGATACAAGGCCCCGTTATGCATGAAAATGTTCTCTTTCATACAAGTCTGAATCAAATAAATTAGCATCCTGTTATGTTCAAGGTAACAGGCTGGTCTTGTATTCAAAACATTTTCACAAGCAAGTGTTCTAAAAGCATGATCAATGCACGTATGAAGCGAAGCCACATCCAGTGTTGTCATTAAATAGGAATCTGCCCAGACTAAGTTAAGGATTTTTGTAAAACAAACACCCCTATCTTTACAATAAGCCGGGAGGGTCTTCACAAAAGGAGAAAAAAAAGGTATCAATATATATGGGAGTATTTTCTAAAAAGCTCTCATTTGAAGAGACAATTGGTCGGGTCTGGTGGCTCAGTGGACTAATGCGTCCACTGCAGGGGCCTGTGTTCGACCTCATGGTCACAGGTTCAAACACTGGTGGGTCCACTCAGCTTTTCATCTATCGGAGGTCGATAAAATGAGTACCATTGAGTTGGGTAACAATAAACATCTGTTATTCAGCACCAAGATACCTCCGGGGGAACATGTGCTTTACAAATACACATGTTATGTTATGTTATGTTATGTTATGTTATGAATTGCTAAATAGGGTTTGTACATGGCCCAATAGCATTTTGCAGGCGCAAATGGGTCGAAAACCTGTTTGCGCATGCAAAATAGGGTCATACATCTGGCCCATAATATAATATAACATACCTTCACATTTTTCGTCCGCCTACTGCAGCAAAGAGCATTAATTCTAGCCACTTCAGCTATTGGTAACTTAACTATGACTGATGGCATTCTGCTCTTTCACAACGAGTGCATCCGCAAACAAAGTAGTTCCCTTCATTGCCAGGGACTACTATGAGAATGTGCGCTTGTTGAGACCAAAGGAATATTTTTCCTTTTTTCTTTCTTTTTTATAAATATGGGTTAGTCCCCAGCTGCTTCCATAATAATAACATGTTACAAACACCATGGCAAAACAAGAATTGTTAAAAGCCAAAATTATGGCAACCAAAACCAGATATGTTGGCTATGCCAATGCTTCTTTAACAATGTAAAGGGAGTTTTTCATTCTCCATTCTTATCTATTTAATTCAGTTCTTACATAATAAATCAAACACATATATTAATGTTTAAAAATAGAAAGCCAGAAATGGTAATAATGTAATAATACATTGTATTTTACCAGCATGATTATTATTTCTCCTCTCATTTGGTTCATGTATATTTCGGAGTCAGGCTGCTTTAAACCAGTGGCTGCTCCTATTAAAGGGCAATAAACCTACTGACACATTTCAGTTGTTTGAGGTATTGACTCAAGACAGGTATCAGAAGGAGCATTTCATTCTTCAATATAAATGTGCCTCTGATTGAAAAGAGAGTTCAGGTGGGAAGTACGCAGTTGCTACGGAAACAGACACACTCCTGACCCTGCAAAGTCTACAGAGGAGACACACACAGTGGTCCAGCAAATTTGCACAGAAAAAAAGACACAAGAATTGAGAAAGCCAAACGATTTAGATTTTTGATAGTGTTTTCAGACTGAGACATGTTAAACAGAGGGGCACATGTACATATGCAGTTATTGATGTACATATACATGCGCGCAAGCAGGCTGAGCAACAATTCAACAGGGTTTCATGCACAGACTACACCCGTGGGCAAGAGCAACAGGGATATGGACACCCATAGACAAAGATGGCTAGAGATTCAAGAACATAAAATAAAGTGATGGATGGACTGCATGAATTAATTTCAGCCACTTGTTAATAATTTCGGGCCTCATCCCAATCCATCGTTTTTCGCCCACCATGCCACCTAAGATTGGAACCAGACGTATGCAAATCAGTCTTGATCCTCTTCCAATGGGAACATTCCAGCCCAAACTGTCAGGCCAGATCCTGCCTAGACAGAAACACAGGTAACCCAAGACCGGCTTCGCCCTGAATAGCGTTCATCCATCAATTTTTTGTATACTTTAGAGATACAAATAAACGTGCATACTAATAATAATACAGCAAACATCTAGGCACATATATATATACAAACATTGAAAACTTACACCTAAAATTTGTGTAGATTTATCGGTTTTTATTGAGTCACAAAACCCTAAAGGAGTATGTATAGAAATTTATGAAAATCATAGATTTCAGGCATTCTCCTCATATCTCGTACACTTCAGTGCATTTTTTACCCGGCAGACAATCACTGGAGTCCATATCACATACATATGCAAAAGCCCTTTTTTTGTCTTTGTCTGTTTTACCTATTCAGAAATGCCTTAATCCTCACCACTTTGAAATAGGGGTGTGTAGCTTTTATATTTACATAATGGAAAATAATACTCCATTTTACAGATGCAAATGTGCACGCATTTCCAGTTTGGGTAAATCTTTGTGACTATTCACAGACCTAGAAGATGGTGGGTGGTCACTGCATATTGAATGGCCAACCCTCACCACTTCCCTCCTTCTCTCACCGATCTGCCCTAGAAGATGTACATTCTCTCCCTTAACCCTGTGGGTCCGATTGAGGGAATTCCATTGTAGTGCCAGATTACTTGCATCTGTAAATTCAATCTGGGCGCATAAATGTCTACCAACAATGATTCTGTGAATCTTAACCAGGGAATTTCTGCCTACTGATCATTTTTGTTCAAGTTAGTTACACCTACAACCCCAAAAACGTTGTGAATTATTTCTATATTGTGTTTTAGGTTGAGCGTGAGCCAAGATGCATAAATACTAATTTCCAACTTTAATGTCCACCTAAAGAGGATCCCAATCCACCTACAAGTGATATTAGCAGAAGCAAACTGAGCCAGTGAAACCCAATAAGGTAACGCAAGCCTAGGATTGTTAGATTTAAATTGAGTTTCTTGAAAAAATATAAAATCTGGATTAAAGGTGCCTGCACAACTCAATGCAGCATGCAATTTGCGTCTATATTTTACCCCATTTATATTACAAGACACAACTCTGATTTTGCGTCTATTATTTACTTCAGTAATGTACCTTGTTTCATCTTTTTTTAAATCCATAATCAAATCCAGGTATACCATGAATTAAACATACATACTTCTGCAAATCCTACCTTGACCCTTCCCTACACAGATGCTTTTTTATTGTACCATTTATTGTACTTCTTACCGTATCACTTTTATATTCAATCAATTTTATTCATTGTATGACTAATGATTAATATGCATACTCGTAAATTTTTATTGTGCTTTTATGATTTTATTACCAAAATCAAATAAAGCTGTTTTTGACTTTGACTTTGACTACTTCAGTAATATTACAAGACACAATTCTGACTTGACTTATGGAGCGTCTCTTTGCCTACAAGGATTGATGCCGATGTGAAAGTTAAAAAAAATGGAAACCAATGAGATACTGACATTTTCCTATGTAAACCACCCAGTGCATCTAGCATCCCACCATCCACCACACTCCAACCTTCTTCCCCATCCCCAACCCCTACATCCTTCCCCAGAGCAATGCTTGCCGTCACCCAAGAAAGTGGGAAACTCACCCTCCCACAGGGGGTGCCTTGGAATCACAGAGGCCACATTAGAAGGGAGCACAAAAGATGCCAGAGTAGAAAAGAAAAGAAAAGAAAACAAAAACGAAAATAGTCAGAACATACAAAAAAAGAACAAAGAAAAATGAGAGCTAGCCCAAAATAAAAGTAAACTTGAAGTTAACACAAACCTCGAGAAAGAATACAGGAAATAAAAGGAATAACCAGTCTTATAATGCGGAAAAATTGTACATTAGGTCATACAGTAATACCAAAACCTGAACACCAGAAACTTTTTTAGACCAAAAGAAAATTAGAAATTTCTAAAGGACATCACCTAGCTAATCTGTTTAGCTTAACCTGTCTGATCACTGTAAAGTCTTTCGAAAATCTTGCGCTGCCTCAACTGATTTAAAGACCTGGAAACAGCCCTTATAAAGTCATCACAACATAAATAACAATACCACAGGGTACATTATTTAGCATGTGCCATAAGTAACACCTCCTACGAGTTCATGGGGTGCATTAATTACCAAAATCCGCATGATATGGTAAATATTGTAGGTTTTTCCTTGTTAAATCTCTGCAGGTTTGACATGCCTAAATTTAACAGGTTGAGTTCTTGTTAAAACAAAGTATGCCACACAGACAGGTCATGTAGAAATAGGTTATAGATGTATTCTTCAAGTTACAGCTTCAGTTTCAGGTTACAGGAAGATGATAAGTTCCATGTAATGCCCTACCAGGAGCAGCCACCTTGCTGCTCAGCCCATACACTCCAACTGACTCACCTACTACAAGCACAAACACTCCACCATTCTAATGACTTCACCACTAGCTGAGCAGCAAGCAGAGAATAACAATGGGGAGAATGCATTATCCTAGCAAGTAGATTACAACCGATCTCCCCCTTATAAAAATGAAAGAAAATCATTTGAACGCAAGATGACAAAATGCACAAACAACACGTCCAATATAATTAATCAGAAATAAATGTACTTCCAAACTAGGAAAAAACATAAAATAAAAGTTCCAACCCTTAAACAGTGGGTGCTCACCTCACACTCAAAGAACAACTACACACAGGGTGTCTCCCACTCCTCAAACAGTGGGTATTTATCCCCACCTCATCTCACACTCAAGGCACACCTACACACAGGGCATCTTCACAACCCCTAAACAGTGGATAATAACCTCACCTCACCTCACACTAAAGGCACAACAACACACACAGGTTATCTATCACCCCTCAAACAGTGGTTAACCTCCCCACCTCACCTCACACACACGGCACAGCTACACACACGGTATCTCCCACCCCTGGAACAGTGGGTATATCACACCACCTCACCTCACACTCATGGCACCACCACATACAGGACATCTCCACAAACCCTACACAGTGGGTAATAACCCCTCCTCACCTCTCACTAAAGGCACAACTACACATAGGGCATCTCCCACCCCTCAAACAATGGGTATATCACACCACCTTGCCTCATACTCAAGGCACAACTACACTCAGGGCATCTCCACAACCCATAAACAGTGGGTAATAACCCCTCATGACCTCACACACAAAGCACAATCTCCCAGGGTGGTATATCCCAACCCCTTAATAGTGCACTACACACAGGGTAACTCTTACCCCTCAAACAGTGGGTAAACTCCACATCAGGACACAACATACTAGCACCTTTCAACCCTTGAACAGTGCTATTGTCAACATAACCCACTTTGCCTCACATCAAAGCAACACACACACACAGGGTATATCTCACCCCTTGAACATGACTAGAGACCACAAACACTCATCGTACATTCCAAACCAGTGAGATATTTTACTCCCCTCTACTATACCAGGGATATATACTAAATAAGTACAATAAATAGCATAAGATTATTAAAAAACATAAAAATCTTCCCTCCGGTGAGCGACCTCTCACCCGACGTCATCATCATTCCACACACCAGTTCATGCACTAACATGCACATCGATGTGCTGTTAATTACACTTGCAGATGACAGTACAAGAGACTGCAGTGCTTGTTCTTTTCTTTTCCTCCTCACATATACTCCGATATTGATACACATTGCACCCTCAGGCAGGAATGCCCGTTAGCATTACATTACGCATTCCAGCCTGCAAACAATTATGTAAAACAGCTGCTTGCCATGAATCCGCGTACACGGAGAAGAGCCATGTACGTTCTATTTTTTTTCCTTCTCCTTTATTGCACCATAACATGCTCATTTCGTCATAACCCTTTGCGCATGCTCCCGCATGCGCACAAAGAACTCCGAACAACTCCTGCCGCTTGACGTTCCCTCGCTCGGGGCATCTTGCCATTCCGTTCGCAGTTCATAAGCAACTGGTAGAAATAAGGAGGCATTTTCAAGGGCTGACTACACCACCTCGAGAACACACCAGCTCTGGCCACGCAGCATCTCTGATGACAGTTGCCCTACCAGACGCGTGAGCAGAAGCACGCCATTGTGGCCCCCTTTTTCTTAACTTCTTTTTTTTTTAAATGTCGCTTTAAACACCAGGGCCAAAAGCAGCATACATTAAGGGGTAAGCACTCACTAACCAAACTTGTGGCCTCTCACCAGTCCATTAATACCTGGCAAATATCCTTATGCAGGTTACACAGAGTCGCTGAGTTGTCAGCTTGCTTAAACCATTAGCTTACCGTCAACGTTAATCATGCTCCATGACCCAGAGGACCAAAATTGAACAACTGCTAGGGCTAAGTGCAGTCCTCGGTGCACTTCACAATCTACAAGGAGATCTTAGAACATCCATTGAGGCAGTTTTCCATTTCACACAAAAGTTACTCATATACATAAATCAACAGTTTTCTACTTCTGTTCCAACCTGTGCAGATGTCCTGGATCGTAGGCTGTCTGCTCAAATTGACACTGGTGGGGCTACCAGGCGCCAATCCTCATCACAGGCTTCAACATCCTTTCCTCTGTAATCTTCTTTGTTTCTTTCTGTGATACAATTTTTTTCTGGTCCTGTATTTGACTCCCCTTCAAGCTTGGGTCTTCTCCGCTTGTTGCCATTGTTAAAACAAAGTATGACACGTAGACAGGTCATATAGAAATAGGTTATAGATTTATTCTTTAAGATACAGCTTCAGTTTAAGGATACAGGAAGATGGTAAGTTCCATGTAATGCCCTACCAGGAGCAGCCTCCTTGCTGCTCAGGTCATGCACTCCAACTGACTCACCAACTTCAAGCACAAACACTCCACCATTCTAATGACCTCACCACTGGCTATGCAACAAGGCAGAGAACAATAATGGGGAGAATGCATTATCCTAGCAAGTAGAGTACAACAGTTATTTAACGCATCCAATAGGTATCGGATGCGTTGAATACCTTCAAACCCGAAATTCTGACCCAAGCGTAAACAGGGTTTACACATGGTTCAGAATATTACGAGGAACTCATAATCCCGCCCAGAGTGGGCTGTGCCCCAGCTGCAGTAAACACATCAAACATATTCCGAAAACCGTTCCTCCTTCCAGCAGCGGTGAGAGTCATGTCTGAAAAGACCTGGAAAGAAAATTCATCTGAAGAACCAAATGATTTCTGTTTGACATCTTTGGCCAGAATTATTTCCTTTGTACAATAGTCTGAGAAATTTACCAATACTGTTCGTGGGTACTTTGAAGTTGGAATAGGCATTTAGCCAGGAACTCGGTGGGCCCTCATGTGGTAACGTCCACAGGATGATTATGCAGAATATATTTCAATGGAAAGAATCATACCACAGTCATTTTCAAAGTGCTCTGGGACACTTATAAACCTGAGATTTGAGAGCTGAGAATGTGTTTCCATCTCTTCCTGTTTGTCTTATAGCACTCTTAATTCCTTATCCATGTCCCATCAGCATTTCTGGACTGACACTCTTTGATCTTTTAAGACAAAGATAATTGGTTGAGTCTATCAACAATGCTGGATAAATATTGATCAATACCATTAAATTTCTCTCAAGATGTGACAGAGCCTGACTCTTGAAGCTTTTAGATCCCTAACTCCTGACAAAATAGTCTCCAACAATAATGAAAGTGAAGGTTCCAATGGGGGGATCATCCCTGCCGCCACAACCGGAGAGCGGGCAAGGAGTTGAACGGTCTGAGACACCGAGGGGGCCTGATCTTAGACAGCAATGTCAAGAATCGAGGCTGAGGTGGTATGGGCATTTTTAGACATTATCACAATCTTTGAACTCGAACCTGAGATAGCAACATGGGCAGATTGTGGTAGTTCTAGAACAGTGTTGGCTGGTTGATCTAAATGTTTAGAATGGATAAAAGTCGCAGCACTTATCTAGGGTGTTTTGGGTCTCTCCAGGAGAACCTTGAATCACAGGGAGATAAGGCCCATCATTATGCTGGTTCATGATCACTGCAGGAGATGCATTGTTCAAAGAAAGCCTTAAATTAGCTGCTTATGTGCCTTCTGTGCTTAACCGCCGTGAATTCTTATAAAGTCTGTTAATTAGTGTGGATTTAGAAGAGGTGGGTAAAGTGGATTGGGCCTGTCCTGAAGTGTCAGAGATATATTTAGGATTGATCGTGTCAGAGGAGGGCTTACCCTTCTGTGGAGAGTTCCGTACGCTATAATGCTTCATTTAAACAGATCTTTAACTCTTAAATCCACACTAACAGGAGGCCAGCACCACACAATAGCCGGAGAATGAGCAGCACTCTTTGTATCCTTTATACCCTTCTGAGCAACAAAGTAGCCCAGAGTTAATCCACTCCTTGGGCTGACTACACTGCTCCCCTCCCATATCCTTGAGAGCAGCGAAGTCATGCTCATCGTTCTAGTGGAGCTGCACTACAGATGCTCTGAATGGGACCAATAGATGTTGCAAAATACCCCCAACAGTGTGCCATCCAAGGCGAGTTTCATGCCAGGGGGAGTAGCTGCTGACTCCAACTCAGTAGAAATCATAGAGAAAGGGCTGTGAGGTAGGGATCACACCAACAAGACTATGCTACAGGCTTCATGCTTCACTGGCTCATCACTGCCATGCAACCCAAAACAGCTCTGTGATAAGCAATACACTGACCGCCACAACAGTTGCATCCAAGCTTCTAGCAGTCCAGAGAATAAGAAAGCCGATGGGGGCAGGCCCCTGATGATGTGCAGTGGGATTGCAGCAGATGCAGTATCAGGCTGGCATCCCTGAGTTGCTGTTACCCAGCTATCTCTTTATCTCCTCACAGCAGCTGCAGTAAACCAAGCTAAACCATCATTGCGATGCTCTCACCCCGAACCGAGAGGTGCTTTGATATCAGTCCCGCCCGTGTCTTCTGTTAGCAGCAAAGAATTATAGGTGCCATCACAAATGTCCTCTCTAATGCCTTCTTGTAAGGGGTTTGGCTTTGGTTACCACCTTGGTTCGGACTGGTGTTTGCAATTTTGTGAATTATTATTGTCCTATTAATGATCACATTGAGGCCCTAAAACAACTGTATTCCCTTCCTGTTCACTCTAGAGGCCCTATTACTATAGGGGGGGAGGGGGGGATTTTAATTTCCTCCAGAAACCATAATTAGATGCTTTAGGGAGAATACAAGTCAATCGAAACCTAAGACCTCAGGTTTCATTGCGACCTTTAAGTCTGATTTTGGTCTCATAGATCCGTGGTGATTCCAATTTCTGTTACTTAGAGTATACCTATATTAAGGCTGGGTACAGCACAGCATCTAGGCTAGACTTTTCTTTTGATTTGTCAGTCTTTATGAGGATTGGTTTCTCATATTATCACAAACAGATTCTCTGATCACGATGTGATTTCCGGAGATCTTTGATGGGATCGCAGTCTTTTCATAAGTAGAAGGATGCAGTTTTAATAAACTTTTGTAACCCATTCAGAGCTTGAATGAGTTGCATCGATGGGTCTGTTTTTGACGGTATTGTTTCATATCAATCTAGAGTCTGCCTCTCTCCCTATTGTTTGGATGCCTTTAAGGCAGCATTGAGAGGTGATAGCGCGTACCGCAACAATGGCAAAAAACAGAAAGAATTTGACTTCAGTACTCTAGGAGAATGTCAACTGTGCAATTTTCACTCTAGGCTCTGTCAACAATTCAAATCTTGATATCAACCTGCAGGAGATGTACATGACAAAGTAATAACCTAAGGATTTCTGTATGGGTGAGGAACTGCTTAGGAAGCAGAACATAAATCGGACCTGCTATGTGGAGAACAAACATGCTGCCAAATTGCTTTTAAACATAAACCGAGAGGTATAGGCAGCTGGTACAGCAGAAACAAGTTGGTTGTCACACGAATCGGCTCCCTAAGCACTTCCAGAGAATAAAAGATTACTTCTAATGAGTGGGAACACTGAGCCAATTTAGTTGCAAGCTATTTAGAGCCACAAATTGTAGGCTCATGGTGCTTTTTTCCCATTGGAATCTTTATTATACCCCTAAACAATTCAACACGTTTTGTCCCTGTTATTAATCATTGGTTTAGATGTCATTAAGAGGGAGACGAGGATTGGCTTCATGTCAACGCTACTTGTCCTGCTCTGCATGAATTTTGGATTTAATTAGCGTAATTTCTGAGCTCCCTAATGAATAAGCCTTTCTGTTGGAGACTTTTACTATGTTGTTTGGGATTATTAGTAATTCCAGACCTCATTGTTTGTCATTATCTAAATGGAGGTTTATATTCATAGCAATGTTTGTGGGTCGCTCTCTGATCTTGCAGCTATGGTATTCAACTGAGTCTCCGTTCCTGGTTCATCAAATTGGGTTACGTTTTTTAAACAGGTTTATGCAAGAAAAAGTAATCAAAATTAGAGGTATAATAGCATTAGGTGTAGTTTAGAATCATAATTAATGTCTTCTTAGAAATCACTTGGCTCAGTATGGATTTTGTATTATGTCTTGTGTTTGTATTACATCTCCATATAATTAGGCAATTGTCTTGTTCGAAATATGCTTATCAAGGCTATTTTTAGTTTGATTATAATGACTTGGTATAACAATGTTTAAATGTATCTTTCTTGCAGGAATGTTCAATCTATGATGCCACTGTATTTGTATTATATATATATATATATATTCACTGAAAAAACATAAGTTTTACAGACGTTATAGTTAGGAATTAGCATTTTAAAAACCTTTGAAATTCACTAAAAAACCCTCGGTTTCAGGGATGTTATAGTTAGATCGACATTTGACTCATATAAAACCATAGAAACTGGCCCGTTATAGTTAGTTGAGCTAACTATAACTCGCGCGCCGGCAATGCACTGCTGATAACATCACATATTACATCACTCATGACATTGACATTGTGATTACAGAACCAATAAGGCACTGCCTAGGGCCACCGAGGCTTCAGGGACTGGCGAGGCCCACCCTACATATTTAAGTAAAGCCCCGGAGGGTGGCGATCCACGGACTTGAGTTGGCCCGAAGCCCCCCGGACAATTAGTAAACAATACCCGGGGAGGTGGCAATCCCCTAGGCTGTGAAACGTCTCTGTGCTCTTCCGCGCCTAATTTACATGTGGGATTAAGGTCCCCAGTGCTGCAGGGACCCCGCAATATAATAATAGGATTGGCCCTAGAACATTACCCACCAGGGGGCTCATTTTTACCATCCGGATCTGCTTTATTGAAGCGATACAAGGTTTTCCTCCTCTCGCTTCAACGAGGCAAACAAGGATTTGCAATCACAGGGTGGAAGCCATGCTCCTGCCCTGTAATAGCAAACATAAATGTCACACAGATGCACACCCCGGGACATTGTATAAGCTGCGCCTGGGAGGTGACTTTCCATAGGGCCATGATGCATTGCTTACTGCATAACTACAGAATTAGTATAAACGCATACTAACACTACTTGCACACGTGTAGTACAGCGACCAGAGTGTAGTGAAGAGGTAGAGGAAGCCCAAAATCAAACAATATAAATCCATCCAGCAGTCGGATGAAATTATTCAATGAGCCGACGACCCTGGGATGAGTAGAAACAGCTTCACGAAGAAAACGGGTCTTCAGCAGAATGCAAGGAAGCTCGAAATATTGGTGAGTGCTGCCTTCTTTTAACCTTCTCCCGCTCGTCGCCAAATTTATGTAGTGAAGAGGCAGAAATCAGTGGATCTGATAAGTAGATTTATTGCAGGAAAAGAAGACAGCTTAAACAGCCACCAACAGGAGCAGACAGCAAGGCAACCGTGTTCTCCAGCACCGTGTACAAACTCCCCAAGACTCCCCTCATGACAGCCCTACATTCTAACATTACATACTTACATTCTACTACCATTACATACTAACATTCTACTATGACTTACATTCGAATACTACACAGAGCACATGACTTTACAGTAATGGTTTCATCCACGAGTCTTGAGACCAGTAGGGGTGAGTAATTAGCATTCCCACTCCCTGTATTGTATAAACGCAAACTAACACTACTTCCACAGGTATGCTACAGCGCCCAGAGCACATCACTTTACAGCAATGAGCTCACGGTTTAAGCTCACGGTTTAATCCCTGAGTCTTCAGACCAGTAGGGGTGAGTAGTTCGCTTTCCACTCCCTATATAGTATAAACGCATACTAACACTACTTACACAGTTATACTACAGCGGCCAGTATGCTACAGCGCCCAGAGCCCATCACTTTACAGCAATCAGCTTGGTTTGATCCCCGAGTCTTCAGACCGGTAGGACAGAGTAGTTTGCTTCCCACTCTTGCTATAGTCTAAACGCATACTAACACCACTTGCACAGCTATGCTACAGCAGCCAGTATGCTACAGCGCCCAGAGCACATCAGTTTACAGCAATCAGCTCACAGTTTAGGCGCACGGTTTCATCCCCGAGTGTACCGGCACCTCACCTCAGCACTATCTCACTCTGGGCAAAACAGTACTTTCACACTGGTAGGGGTGAATACTTCGCTTTACACTCTCTGTATAGCACACCCTAACCACCCCACAGAGCTCACAGCGCTCCTACCCTCCTCTTTCCATCTTTTTCCCCCTTTTTTCCCCTTACTCGCTTCAACAGAATCACAAAATGGCTGCCAACATTTCCTAGTTGCAACTGTTCGCAGCCAATAACCAACAAGCTTGTGCTCGTAAAGCCTCAGCCAATCAGATGGCAGAATTCCCACATATCGATATCTGTAACTTTCGATATTTCTCCAAAACTACTGAACGGATTTACACCAAATAAACGAAAGCGTGCTTTCTAGACCAAGACCCTACTCCCTGCCAAATTTGGGGTAATTCCATTTACCCGTTCGACCTGCAGCCATGTCTAAAGTTTCCTATGGAAATTGCATGGGACCCTCCTTTTTTCTTGGCCCCCTTGATGAATCACCCCTGAACTGTCAACATAGGAGCTGATATGAACAAAGAATTAGTTTGGAAAATTTCATGAAGGTTCATCAAACGACGCCAAAGTTATGAGCGAAACTAAAAATGCTATGGAAACTTGGTCCTAACTATAACTACCTACTAGCGCCCACCAGTAGGTTATATATATATATATATATATATATACATATATATATATATATATATATATATATATATATATATATATATATATATATATATATATATATATATATATATATATATATATATATATATATATATATATATATGTCACAACATCTCTCCCAATGAAAAGATCAGAGGCCAGAGGGGATTTCAGTAAGGAAAACCGCTTTATTCGAAACATTGCAGCAACGGCGAATACATTTCAGCAATAAGCCTTCCTCAGCGCCTTAACTGCATGGAGTTCTGCTTCAAATGTGCCCAATCCTGCTCAGTATATGTGAACACGTCCTGATTTCTCCTCCCCCAATTGAGAATTTACTTTCGCACACCTGTTGTTCGTTGCGCCAAATACACCAACTACAACTCCCAGAGTGCATCATGATTGTGCACCTGGGTTGGCGGCATGGGGAGCAGCAAAACACATTGGTGCGGGCGTGTGGCAAATCTGCAGGTAGGTGATGCTTGTCCCCACATATAGTCCAACATCCACGGCGCCTCACTGAGTCCCCTCGTGCTGCTGCTATCAATATGGATATGACCGCAGTAGAGTAGGGACCATCATGCCGACAATAATGCACCCCGTGTAGGTAAAATACCTCAGATCTCTTATGCAAGTCGCATTCAATTTTGGTGGTCTCCGAACATCTCGGTCCCCCGAGTCGTAATGTGCTGAAAAACAACGTGGTGCCAGTAACCAGTCTGGGTCGCTTGTGCAGCAGGGCCATCTGTTCTGCGCCCCTGACCGGCGCAGCAAATACGTCACAACATCTCTCCCAATGAAAAGAGCAGAGGCCAGAGGGGATTTCAGTAAGGAAAACCGCTTTATTCGGAACATTGCAGCAACGGCGAATGCATTTCAGCAATAAGCCTTCCTCAGCGCCTTAACTGCATGGAGTTCTGCTTCAAATGTGCCCAATCCTGCTCAGTATATGTGAACACGTCCTGATTTCTCCTTCCCTAATTGAGAATTTACTTTCGCACACCTGTTGTTCGTTGCGCCAAATACACCAACTGCAACTCCCAGAGTGCATCATGATTATGCACCTGGGTTGGCGGCATGGGGAGCAGTAAAACACATTGGTGCGGGCGTGTGGCAAATCTGCAGGTAGGTGATGCTTGTCCCCACATATAGTCCAACATCCACGGCGCCTCACTGAGTCCCCTCGTGCTGCTGCTACCAATGTGGATATGACCGCTGTAGAGTAGGGGCCGTCATGCCAACAATAATGCACCCCCGTGTAGGTAAAATACCTTCGATCTCTTATGCAAGCCGCATTCAAATTTGGTGGTCTCCGGACATTTCGGTCCCCCGAGTCGTAATGCGCTGAAAAACAACGTGGTGCCAGTAACCAGTCCGGGTCGCTAGTGCAGCAGGGCCATCTGTTCCGCGCCCCTGGCCGGCGCAGCAAATATGTCACAACATCTCTCCCAATGAAAAGATCAGAGGCCAGAGGGGATTTCAGTAAGGAGAACCGCTTTATTCGGAACATTGCAGCAACGGTCCTATATTCCGTTTTGCCAAAGCAGTTTCTCGCGCACTCCCGGCACTTTTTCAAATAACGACCATTACTTCAATACCTTACCATGGGCCTCTGGGAACAAAATTGGGCATGGAACAATGAAAATGAACGATTCTTAAGTAAGACCATAACCTGGCTGCGATACATTGACGGCCTGCTTTTAGTATGGGATGGCAGTAAGGATGAATTTACTGAATATTTTAACATACTAAACACCTCGGACTACAATCTAAAATTCACATATGAGATCAGTGAAACAAAAGTGGTGTTTCTGGACACAGAAATTTACATTGAAAATAACAAGGTACAAACGGCCTTACACCGCAAAGTAACAGCAACGAATGCGGTGCTACATGCACAGAGTTTTCACCAGGCCAGTTTGATAAAAAACATTCCATATGGGGAATTCCTCAGGATTAAGCGAATATGCTCAAATGATTAAGAATGGATGAAACACCAAAAACAAGCTGGAAAAAGATTTGAAAAAAGGATGTACCACGATGGTGCAATTAACACAGCCCTGAAGAGACTCAGAAATAGAACGGATCTGTTAAAGGAAAAAGCTCTTAAAGTTGAAGAAGAAAATAAAATAAGGCTGATAACCACGTATTCAACCAGCAACAAACAAGTGATGAACATTATGATAAAAAATTGGCATATTTTACAAATGGACACAACAGTAGCTATCATCATAGAGGACCATCCCAATATCACTTACAAGAGAGCCAAAAATCTGCGGGACAAACTGGTCCACAGCCATTTTCAACCCCTACAAAAACAGAAATCTGGCTCAAACCCAAGGGCTTTTTCAAGTGTACTGGATGTAAAGTGTGTACCATTGCTCTAAACAAAAAGGAGATTCTAATGGCTAACAAACGCATGAGGAAAATCCAACAATTAATAAATTGCAAGAGTCAATTTGCAGTGTACATCGTTGAATGCCCTTGTGCATTAAAATACGTAGGCAGCACAAAATGCAAACTTAAAAAACGCATTCTCGAACATGTAAGGCCCACAGTGAACTGTGATCGGAGTAATGCGGTGGCAAAGCACATGGAAAAGGTACACGGCGGAAATTGGAAGGAACTGAAATTCTACGCAGTAGAAATAGTAGGACCTCATCCGCGCAGTGGAGACCACGAAAAAGTCTTGAGTCAAAAGGAGTCAAAACTCATCCTGAATTTTCGAACACTGACCCCTCATGGGCTGAACCAGGATGATGAATTGCACTATCATCTCTGAATCACCCGATTGATACCATGAAAAGCCCTCTCACCGAACTTTAATGAATTCTCTTCCTTTCACAAAGACGATTTTAACAATAATTGTTTATTTTTTCTACACACAAACACATTCTTGCACTTGAAATATAAATAACACAGCAGATGACTCAATCTAAGATTAGATTTCAAAAATCAAATTGTTATCATAGATGAAATGTCTAGAATCTCACTAGAAGTATACCCACCAGAGGGTCATTACAAGCTAATTTATAAAATGCTTAACAGAATGACATATGTCAAGGCACCCACTGGAGGGGTCAAGCGTACATATTTACAAATTGTTAGATTAATTGTAAAGATTACTAATCAGAGATTCAGCAGTAATTGAAAATTATATGTAGACTACATATACCACAATGCTTAGCGGTGATGAGAGGAAATGATGTCACTGTGTGAACTGAACCACTTTCGCTCACCTTCCCTTTTTTTTTGTTATTGCACTTTTTATTTAAAACACACTTACAGCCAAACGAATGGTAACAGAAGTCTCGTGATCAAGGTCTCTGCGAGACCAAAACGCGTAGAGCAGTGTTGCTGGATGGTGCTGTTATGAGTATTAAATAACAGAAACTGTATTGAAGTATTTGTCGTTATTTGAAAAAGTGCTGGGAGTGCGCGAGAAACTGCTTTGGTAAAACGGAATCTATAACAGGCAGCAAGGCTCTTGAGGAAAATTGAATTTTGCCTTGTCATATGTGCCTACGTGTTCCCCATCCTATGTTATATGTGCATGATCGATATGCATATATCCCCCTATGATCGAATAAAGACGCAATTATAGTTGTGTCCAACGTTAGTATGCCAGTTTCCAGTTCTCGTGAAAGCAACGAGTATTAGGCCTATGTTGCCAACGTTTTACATTGTGCACGTTAATTCACCGCATTGTCCCCGTTTCTAGGCCTCAAAAGGGCCTGAACACCAGATTCAAGCTCCAGTCTCCTGAATTCACTCCGAGGAGCGATGCAGCCCCCACCTGCATCCCTGACCCTTCACTTACTTCCTGCCGCGCAGCGCGGTGCCCGGCCTGGCTCTGCCTGCCTGTCTGCCAAGAATATGTTATGCCTCTAGTTATCAGTTCAGCTCTTCGTCTTCACATTCCTAAGCTAACGAACCGCATAAACAGCTTCAGCTATAGTCTAGTCTTCCTGTCTCCATGCAAGAGAATTACTGAATTAATATCCATAGAAGATTCATAGCACACGCAATACATGTAGAATATATGCATGCACCAGCCTTAGTGTCAAGTAGCCTTTGCCCTGATAACTTTTAGATTCTATCAACATGTACTCCAAACACCAGATACCAGATATGCTATAGGTACATGTCGTCCTGACATCTCAGACTTTAGTCTCCTATTCTAGTGCAGAAGTCAGAGCCCCAGCTCTCCCAGTTACACGTCATGGTCCGTTTGCGTGCACCACTAGGTTAAAGGTTCCAGCTGCCCAGGTAGCCCCCTCCATGTATCCACCCATTTATGACACTTCTGTGACGTTCTCATCACATGTCTTTGTACACGCCTTCTTTTTACGCCCATGTATTCTTATCTTACGTTTGTCACTTGTTACGCCTACTGTATTCAATGCAATTGTAATGTTTTCCTATATATACTATGTACTGTTAATGAGACATTGCAGCTGCCACTCCGTGCCATCCAGGCCATTCTATTTCAGGCTGTCCCGATCCTGTCCCTTCCCTTATGCCTGATTAAAGCCTGTTAAACTCAGATATCCCGGATCCTGACTCTTATTTATTGAGCTATCTGTTTTATTGAATGCATAGAAAAATAGTACCGGTAATTAATTATTTATTTACCACATAATGGCGCCCGAATAGGGACGAGCCCCTTCCCCACGCGCCGGCGATGTAACGCAGGCCCCCTGACCCTTCTACAGCCGTGACGGAACTCTACCGTGCACGTGCAGATATTTCTGCTTCAAGTCTCCCTCAGGCCCACGGAGGAGACGGAGACTGCGGTCCGGCATCCAGACGAGGCGGTGAGGAATGCGGTTCGTCCCGACCAGAGCCCAAGCCGAGAGAGCAAGGTCCGAGGTATCCGGAGGCCCACCTGTTTCTGAAGCCCGAAGTTCGAAGCGCATGTGTAGTAACCAGACGTCGTAGCAGTCCAGTCCAGTCCGAGGCCTTCAGTTTCTGCTTCCCGGTGAGTACCGTTGCTGGGGGAGTATCTAGACGGGGTCATTAGTTTGTCTCCGGTCCGATGGGTTTGGGTACGCAGATCCAGTCCGACGTGTCCATCTAGGTGGATACGGTATGACGTGTCTCTTTACGAGACCGGTATGTTCTGTACTGTTTTAGCAGTGCATCCAGTAATTCTAGTAAGTCCGTTCTCGAGAAATTCAAGTGTTATGTTTTCAGTGTATCAGGTAGTATTCTGTTCGAACTGTTATTAATGTATTTCTATGTCGTGGTATGAGTGATTTGTTTGCCATTTCATTACTGTGATTATTGTGTATTGTGTTTCGTTCAAGTACGACTCCAAAATGCCTCTGTTTTCAAAGTTACGTCAGATGAAAACCAGAAAAGGGTTACTCGAAGAAGCAGTTCCTGTCCCTCCTAGGGATAGTCCTGGACATTTTATGTATCACAAGCATGGCTTAGATGCCATATTATATCTAGACTTATGGGTGGATTATACAAAGAATCTTGAAGAGAAATATAGATGGCCTGTATCAGGTACATGGGATGCCGAGTGCATCATGCGAGTAGAAGAAGCATTATGGAAAAATAAAGCCAGACAGTCCCAGAAAGATGCCATCGAGTTATGGCGCAAAGAATCTCATAGAAGAACCGAAAAAGAATTCAGAAAAGCAGAATTAAGTAGGGAATCCTCAGAAAAAGCCCAAGAAAGGGAACTTCTAGAAGAAGGTGAACGAGTTAGAGCAGAACAGTCAGACAGACAGAGAAATGCCCTTATTAAAGGTATGTATCCTCTTCTTGCCGAGGGCTTGCCGAAGGCAACCCCGGAAGCACCCTGTAATTTACCGCCACCATTGGTCCCGATTAAGCTACGTCATAAACCGACTGCAGCTGAAATTTTTCTTTCGTCCTATTTGGACGATACAGTCCCAGAATATGCAAATCCTATCCCGCCTGCTCACCCTCAGCACCCTGTTAATAATGTAATTCCTGTTCCTCCAGTCACTGGTCCCGGGGACTCCGTTAATGTGCCAGTACCCCCGGACCAGCCCACATTAAGTGTGCCCGTTTTACCAGTCACTTTACCAGCACGTTCAGTATTAACTGACGATTCCAGTTCAGGAGGAGCGGGGGGAGGTGCTCCCACCACCCCGCCTCAAGTAAAACGAACGACGCTGAGAGACGCAGCGTTACAGCACACGCCAAAAGTAACTACATACGCGGAACTCAAACGACACCTTACTGACTGCATATATGATTCAGTACCAGGCGAAGGTCACATGATATTATATTCAGTACGTTTAAGACGGGTTGCCAACTTTTTGGCCACCCTGCCTGACATGAAAGAACATCTAGACAAAATATATCATTTTATCCGTACAGGGGAAAATTCAGGAAGTATTCACGAAGCTATGGCACACAGAAAAGTCAAGATTCAAAATATGATTTTACAGTTCTTGATTAACTGTTTAATAAGAGAACGGGACTATCCTGATAAAGACAAAGACGAGATGAAAGCCCTGACTAGGTGGAGTGACAATATAGCCGAGGGAAAACACAAGACACAAGGTTGTATAGAAAGTATGTACAGGAAAATTCGTAAAGAAATTATAAGTATACATCAGAAGGAGGAAGCAAAAAGAGCAACCGAGAAAGAGAATGACTCTTCAAGTGAAGACATAGACAGCGAGAATCCCGCCAGAATAGCGTATGTAGGTAGAACGAGACTTTCCGACCGACATTCACGTCTAGATTACAAGAAAGTTTTTCCTCCTCCCGTACCAGAACAGTGTTCTCTTGAACAAGTATTCCAGGTTACTGATAAAGTTCTGAAACTACGAATAGGTTATAGTGAACTTAGTACCATGCATGAACAAGAACTAGCCCGATCAGCCGTTCGATGGACTAGTGATTCTGCCACGTTTCCAGATGAAATAGTGGCCCAAACGTTTCTGAAGCTGCCCCCAGCCGAGCAGCGTCTGGTGGGTATGTATATGATCCAGCACCTCATTACACTGTATGAGGATCAGCATTCTGATCCAGGTCCTTTGTATGATGTACTGAACGAGTTACTCCTAAACAGATGGAAAGGTCTAGGTACCGATTTAATTAGTGTCATTTTAGAACAGCGCCACAAATACAGAACGTTCCTGAATCCACATTTTGTTCCTGTTCCACCCCCAGAAAGAAAATCATTCTACATAGACAGACAGAATCCGTTGCGAGAAGTACATCCAGTTAAGGGAGAGGGGGGTGATCTAGAACGAGTATTTGTTTACACCCCTATCACGAAAATAGAACTTCTAGAAATGAAAAAGTTAATACCCTGTCACGATAAAGATCCAGCAGGGTTCCATCGTGAATTAAAAGACATGCTCCGTATGGGAGAATACACGTATCCTGATATCATTAAAATGTTAAAGGTCCTGTTGCCTGCGGGCATATATGAAAAACTCAAAGAAAAAGAATGGGAGGTGGGAGAGAAAAAGATAGATTGGACCGCATTAGAGACTGAAGATAACACACGAGTTCCAGGTACCGGTCTAGGGGATGAAGCTAAAGCATTGCCCGAGTTGTTAATACAAGTCTTGCCAAGATTACTAGCCACGAAAAAGGAAGACTGGGATGCCATCTCAGCCTGTAAACAGAAACAAGATGAAGACACTAGTGATTTTTATTCTAGATTTGAGAAATGTTTCATTATTAATAGTGGTCTGAAAACAAGTAGTGAATCGTATCCACATCTTTTTGTTACCAAACTAGTTGAGAATTCCCTACCACAAGTTAAAAATCGAGTACTGAAAGTCGAAAGTACCTGGCAAGCTAATACTCCGTCACAAATGCTCCAGATGCTACAATATCACCAGAACAGAATCAGGGAGGAGCAAGAACATGAAAGGAGACGTATGAAAGACACGAAAATGAAAGTACTAGTTGCACAGTCTGTTCCACAAGACAGTCAGAAGAGGGGTCCGAGTCAAGCTAGTCATCCTGCAGCTCCCGTTAAAGGGACATGCAATTACTGTAAACAGCCAGGTCATTATATAAACGAATGTACAGTTCTGAAACACAACATAGCTACTGGTAAAACGAAAGAGAGACCACGTCCTCCTAGTTAAGAACAAGTTTCACAGACTTCCCAGCCACCGCAGAACGCACAACAGATAGTTACAGTACCGCAGCCTATAGCTGCCACACAACACGTTACACAGCAGATGTACCAGTATGCACAGTCAGAGTATCCAGATTATCAGCCGTATTCATGAAACAGCCTAGAGAGGGAGGTTGGCTTGCCTCTCATCGAGATTCCTGTAGATCAAGAGGGTCCCTATGTACACAGTCAAGTATTAGGGAAAGACAGAAAGTTTCTGATTGATACAGGGGCAAGTAGGACTACCATCAGTCATGACGAGGTTCCAGGGGCTCCACTCTCAGGCTCTAGAAATGTTTCCCTTGGTTTTTCAGGAAAGCCTATTGTTAATGAAATATCGAAACCAGTTACCCTAGAAGTTGGTCCATTGTCCCGAACTACAGACTTGTTACTTACGAAATCATGTCCAGAAAATTTACTTGGTATAAAAACTCTGAAAGAATTAGGAGCAGTCATATGCTGCTCCCCAGAAGGAGTGAGATTGTTTTTACGAGATTTTAAAGGTCATTATGTATTACGTGATTTTGATCCAAGATTATTGAATGTACCTCAGTATTTATGGGTGCAAGGTCCAACTGATGTAGGTTGTATGCACATTACACCCTATCGTGTCACTCTGAAGCAAGGTATTGTATTACCACGAATCCGACAGTACAAATTGCCACCTGAGGCTGTAGCGGCCTTATCGAAAATTATTGACGAGCTCATTGCTCAAGGAGTAGTTGTAGAAACTGACTCCAATGTATGTAATTCTCCTATCATTCCGATTCTAAAACGTACTGATCCCAATGCACCTCCAGTTTATCGATTAGTGATTGACCTTCGAGAACTTAATAAATGTATCATACCCCAGTACCCAGTAGTTCCAGATATTTCTTCCCTATTGACTGCCATTGATTCCGAAGCTACGTTCTTTACTGTTATTGATCTCAAGAACGCATTCTTTAGTGTCCCCATTCATCCAGACAGCCAATTCCTTTTCGGATTCTGTTTAAATGGAAGAAGCTATAAATTCACACGAGCTCCTCAAGGTTTCACAGAAAGTCCTAGTATTTACAGTCAAGCACTTAAAAGACAACTGGACAATATTCACATGCCAACTGACACTGCCCTGCTCCAGTATGTCGATGATCTATTGATCACAGCCCGTTCTGAATGTGACTGCGAACGTGCGTCACTTACAGTCTTGTATTTCCTGGCCGAGATGGGGCACAAGGTGTCCCCTTCGAAACTGCAATTCTGTGTCCAGCAAGTGGTCTACCTTGGACACTTACTGTCCAAGTGGGGTAGGCAGTTGACACCAGACCGTATCCAGTTAATAGCACATCTTCCACAGCCCAAGACTCAGAAGGAGGTACGAGCTTTTATCGGCCTCACTTCTTACTGCAGACAATGGATTCCTCAGTATGCATATCTAGCCAAGCCACTGACACAGTTAACGACACAGGAGGCAGCGACACCGACTGTCCTCCCTTGGACCCAGGAACATACACTTGTTTTCAATGAGTTAAAGAAAGCTTTATGCCAAGCACCTGTTTTAGCGACACCAAACTACAGCAAGCCTTTTACACTTTTTGTCACTGAACGTGATGGTACTGCATTATCTGTTCTCACACAAGATCAAGCAGGACAATACAAGCCCTGTGCTTATTTCTCTAGCACATTAGATCCGGTGGCCCAGGCTCTGCCTGCGTGCCTCAAGTCCGTTGCAGCCACAGCTCTAGCTATCAGACAGAGTGATTCCATAGTGTTAGGACACTCCCTGACAGTACAAGTTCCACACTCCGTGGAAGTTCTTTTAAACCGAACACAGACACAGCACTTGACAATTGCACGTTTAACAGGTTATGAACTGACATTGTTTCAGCCACACATAGAAATCAGACGCTGCAACATTTTAAATCCCGCTACACTGTTACCCTCAGTTACTTCGAATCCTGCCACACATGACTGTGTGGAAGTTGTTAACACCATGACAAAGCCAAGACAAGACTTGACAGACATTGCATTACCTGATCCCGACCTGACACTTTATGTGGATGGTTCATGTATGAGGACAAGTACAGGAGAACTAGTAGCCGCGTATGCAGTGACTACTGAAACTGAAGTTATAGAAACACATCGTATTGACACCCTGTCTGCTCAAGCAGCAGAGCTCGTCGCTCTGACTCAAGCCTGCATACGAGCTAGGAACTTGAAAGTAAATATATACACAGATTCTCGTTATGCATTCGGAGTCGTACACGACTTTGGAGTACTCTGGCAAGAAAGAGGTTTTATGACTTCTCATGGAACCAAGATTCAGCATGGCCCCCTCATTCAAGCTCTGTTAGATGCAATACATTTACCGACAGCTATCGCTATCATGAAGTGCAAGGCACATACGAAAGTCACTGACATCATTTCCCAGGGTAACGACCTGGCAGATCGAACAGCCAAGCTTACAGCTCAGACTCCAGACATTCCAGTTAACAAGACACAGACAGACGTCCCAGTTCAGACGACTTGTATGACAGTTAAGGACCCTACACAAGACGTACTAGATATACAGTTACATGCTACCCCAGACGAAATCAAGAAATGGTCTGAACAAGGAGGGGTCCAGACAGATCAGGGATGGTTGACGAAGGGAAAGGCCACTTGGTTTCTCCCCGACTCTATGGTTCAAGTCATTATTAACACCGCACATAGTCCAGCACACTTAGGAGAAAAAGCCATGTTAGACAGTATTCAGAACCTTTGGTTTAACAAGCATTTCCGAGCAGCAGCCAAGCAGAAAGTGCGTACCTGCATGATCTGTTGTCAGTTCAATCCAGGTAAAGGTGTCCCGGTGGCACAAGGTGGATTCCATCCTCCTGACCACCCTTTTGAAGTCCTCCAGATGGATTATATTCAGATGGATCGATGTCGAGGTTTCAAGTATGTCCTCGTAGTTGTATGCGCTTTGTCCAGATGGACAGAAGCATATCCAGTCCCAGATTACACTGCCGCGACCACTGCCAGGCAGTTGGTTCGTGAGTTTTTCCCCCGCTATGGTTTACCTAGGGTCGTGTATTCAGATAACGGCCAGCCATTCTCATCCGAACTCATGAAACAAGTATCTCTTCTGTTAGGGTACCAGTGGAAGTTCCATTGTGTACGACATCCCGAGGCAGCTGGCCTCGTCGAGAGACATAATCAGACCCTGAAAATCCGCATTGCCAAAGTATGCGCAGAGAAAGGTGTAGATTGGATGGTAGCACTGCCAGTCGCCCTTTTTTACATGAGAATGGTCGCTCACTCCCGTTCAGGTCTGTCTCCTTACGAGGTAGTTTTCGGTCGTCCCCCAAACATGTGGGGTACACCTAGGCCACGTACAATTACAGATGTTGACAGTAATATGCTGACAGATTACCTGGCTTCCTTGATGTCTGCACTACTCTCTTGTCGTTCACAGGTCGCCGCTGCTTTTCCAGACAACACCCAAGTGAAACCGCACGAGGTCATACCAGGCGACCTCGTTCTGGTTAGAAATTTTGATCGTTCAAGTCCGCTGGTGCCCCGATGGAAAGAACCAAAACTCGTTCTGATGACAACAAGGACGGCAATCAAGGTCGAGGGTCGTAAAGGGTGGCTGCATTCCAGTCACGTAAAGCGATTTCATGGACTCCGTCCAAAGACTTTTTTCAAGGACTGCCCCGTTCTCAAGGACTGCCCAGATACTGACTCTAAACTTCCCCTGTTAGAGAAAACTCCGCAGCAGGAGTATAAAGAAAAGTTACGGTCTAGTAAGTCAGCCAGTTTAATTGTCTAAGTCCCTCTCGGGTGAAACGGTTAGACAGGTTCCTGACATGTATGAGATAGACCCGCATAGTGAGAGAGTTAGTCGAAACTCTAAGAGAATACGTTATCGAAAAAATCTTCGAAGTCGATGCATTGTTACTCTATTACTTTTGTTATTTCTGAGTCTTACGATTACAGGCATAAGTTATGTTTTATATATATATTTTCCTCCTATTGATTCACATGTACATATGTTTTCTAATGTTACAGTAGAGCACACTTTTAGTGAACTGCCTCCTCACGAGTTATCCTATCGTCTTGCCATGCGCAACAATACTTTTATCCATATGTTACACTATTCACACCAGACCAGCAATGCCACTAATTGTTGGGTGTGTGGTCGACTCCCCCCTTTCCAGACACCGAAGGGAGTTCTGCCACTCTTTCCCTATCCGTTTTCACATAATGGGTCATGTGGAGCATGGTCCACGTTAACGTCATCCTCAAACGATATGTCCCTTCTGAATAGAACATGTTTCCCAGACAAGGAAGGTCTTTCCCATAGAACAGGGTTAGATCTAGAAAATGAAGTATATGATCTAGGTAATTATTCCTCGAATTTCATGGTTTTGAATGTTCAGTCCGAGACTACTCCAGATTTGCCTGCTATTACAGTTCTACCAGTAAAAGGCGAATTATGTGTCCGAAAGAATGGTTCAGTACATGTAGGACATAGTGATTGTACTACTATGGTCGAGTATAGTGACAGTGGGAAATCTATTTTCAAAGCCTCACGTCATTCTTATTTTGTATGTGGTCAGACCGCATATGTTCGTCTGCCCCTAGATTGGGATGGAACATGTTACATTGCCTTCCTACTGCCACCAGTTTTCCTAGCCCCATCCGATTATCACAGAAATACACATCTAGTACACGTAAGACATAGAAGGGAGACTGAGTCCCCAATTGTCGATCAAACTGAAACTGCATTAGAACAATATCAAGACTTCAATAAAGGTTTCTTTTTCTTCATAGGTCCTGTCCAGAATAGTAAGTTAATACGTAGGCTAACCAGAACTCTTGAAGCAGTAGTGAATGAGACTACTTCCGCTCTAGGTAACTTAACTGAAGAACAATCTGCTATGAGATTTGTCGTGCTCCAAAATCGTCTCGTCCTTGACGTCATACTGGCCGATAGGGGAGGAGCTTGTAGAGTCATCGGATCTAGTTGCTGCATTTTCATTCCTAATAACGCACCGTCTGTTTATTCAGCTATAACCAGACTTCATAAAATTGCCCATCAGTTACACCAGAATCCAGGCACCTGGACATGGTCTGGTTGGCTCTGGAGTATAATATCTGCCTGGGGATGGAAAGTATTGTCATTCCTGGGTATAGTAGTAATGGTCATATTCAGTTGTTGCCTATGTTTACAATGTGGCCCTGCGATTTGCGGCTTGTGTGCTACCTCTTGTATTCCAAGTCCAAAGTCCCGTTCCAAGAAGATTTGAGACGAGCAAATGATGCTCTATGAACAGATAGATGGTATCATGAATATTGATGTTTCCTGATGGAAACGTAGGGCACAAGGAGGGAATGAGGAAAATTGAATTTTGCCTTGTCATATGTGCCTACGTGTTCCCCATCCTATGTTATATGTGCATGATCGATATGCATATATCCCCCTATGATCGAATAAAGATGCAATTATAGTTGTGTCCAACGTTAGTATGCCAGTTTCCAGTTCTCGTGAAAGCAACGAGTATTAGGCCTATGTTGCCAACGTTTTACATTGTGCACGTTAATTCACCGCATTGTCCCCGTTTCTAGGCCTCAAAAGGGCCTGAACACCAGATTCAAGCTCCAGTCTCCTGAATTCACTCCGAGGAGCGATGCAGCCCCCACCTGCATCCCTGACCCTTCACTTACTTCCTGCCGCGCAGCGCGGTGCCCGGCCTGGCTCTGCCTGCCTGTCTGCCAAGAATATGTTATGCCTCTAGTTATCAGTTCAGCTCTTCGTCTTCACATTCCTAAGCTAACGAACCGCATAAACAGCTTCAGCTATAGTCTAGTCTTCCTGTCTCCATGCAAGAGAATTACTGAATTAATATCCATAGAAGATTCATAGCACACGCAATACATGTAGAATATATGCATGCACCAGCCTTAGTGTCAAGTAGCCTTTGCCCTGATAACTTTTAGATTCTATCAACATGTACTCCAAACACCAGATACCAGATATGCTATAGGTACATGTCGTCCTGACATCTCAGACTTTAGTCTCCTCTTCTAGTGCAGAAGTCAGAGCCCCAGCTCTCCCAGTTACACGTCATGGTCCGTTTGCGCGCACCACTAGGTTAAAGGTTCCAGCTGCCCAGGTAGCCCCCTCCATGTATCCACCCATTTATGACACTTCTGTGACGTTCTCATCACATGTCTTTGTACACGCCTTCTTTTTACGCCCATGTATTCTTATCTTACGTTTGTCACTTGTTACGCCTACTGTATTCAATGCAATTGTAATGTTTTCCTATATATACTATGTACTGTTAATGAGACATTGCAGCTGCCACTCCGTGCCATCCAGGCCATTCTATTTCAGGCTGTCCCGATCCTGTCCCTTCCCTTATGCCTGATTAAAGCCTGTTAAACTCAGATATCCCGGATCCTGCCTCTTATTTATTGAGCTATCTGTTTTATTGAATGCATAGACAAATAGTACCGGTAATTAATTATTTATTTACCACACTCTGCTGCACTTGGTACGCACCGCCACAAGAGCGCTTGGAAGCCCGACCCTGGGCCAAACTTGGATTTTTATATATATATATATATATATATATATATATGAAAAAACAACACAGCTTCTTCCGGAGTGCTGGAACCCAAAGGAAGTTGGCGCAGATGCCGGCGAAGCAGTCCGGTTACATTAACATGTCCAAAATATCCACAAAATGAGTGTCTTGCGCTCTCAGGCAAAAAGGCAAAGGGGATCCCAAGTATCAAGAAAGCAGTTTATTACACAACGCGTTTCAGCCGAAACGCGTTGTGTAATAAACTGCTTTCTTGATACTTGGGATCCCCTTTGCCTTTTTGCCCGAGAGCGCAAGACACTCATTTTGTGGATATTTTGGACATATATATATATATATATATATATATATATATTCACTGAAAAAAACATAGGTTATAGACCATATATAGTTAGGAATTAGCATTTACAAAACCTTGAAAATTCACTGAAAAAACCATAGGTTATAGACCATATATAGTTAGGAATTAGCATTTAAAAAACCTTATTTTACTCACACAAAACCATTGAAATTCCATATATAGTTAGTTGCACTAACTATATATCGCGCACCCGCAATCCACTGCTGATCATGTCACATATTACATCATTCATGACATGGTCAGTGACATCACTGATGACATCACTGATGACATCTCAAATGACATCACTGATGACATCACTGATGACAACATCCAGTGACTATGTTTCTGTAAAGTTAAAATATGTCTTACATATTGAAGAATGAGTGGATGTATAAGTGTCTGGATGAAGGATTTAGTAGGTGCATGCCTGACTGTATGAGTGAGTGATTAAATGTGTCTCACTGAGTGCATGGGTTAGTGACTAAACTGTCTTAATTTGTGCATCATTATGTCTGTTGTTCTGTAAACTGCTGCATGTGTTGATCAGTAGCTATATGAGTAACTATATGGGTTATTGATTGGTTGCCCAAGTATTTGTATGGGAGACTGAGTGTGTGTGTGGGTGGCTGGGAGGTGTATGACTCTGTGCATAGATGTGTGAGCAGTTGATTCACTAGATGTATGGGTTCAAAAGTGCATGTGGAAACAGCTGTATGGGCGGTTGACTGTGTGCATGAGTGTATTGGTGAGTGAATGGATATCTCAGTGCTGCATGTCAAAGTAAGTACATATGTAAAACACAGTACATGTGAGAGTTGACATATATAAATAACTGTGCATAAGAGCCAGTGAATGTGTGAGTGGCTGTATGGATCACTGTGAACTTGTATCAGGGATTGTATAATAGAGTAAATATGTGTTAGTATATGTTTGAATAAGTAAGGTGTGTATAACTGTATAGTTGAGGAAATGGAGGTGTGATTGATTCTTTGCATGACTGACTAGGTGTGTGAGTAACTCCATGGATGAGTGACAGTCTGTGAGTGTCTGTTTACACTGAGTGTATCTAAGGTTATATTAGAGTCTGAAGAGGTTCATCGTATTATCACATGAATGATGTCATCAGTGATGTGATCAGTAATGTCAAATGAGATGTCATCAGTGATGTCATCAGTGATGTCATTTGAGATGTCATCAGTGATGTCATCAGTGATGTCATTTGAGATGTAATCAGTGATGTCATCAGTGATGTCATTTGAGATGTCATCAGTGATGTCATCAGTGATGTCACTGACCATGTCATGAATGATGTAATATGTGACATGATCAGCAGTGGATTGCGGGTGCGCGATATATAGTTAGTGCAACTAACTATATATGGAATTTCAATGGTTTTGTGTGAGTAAAATAAGGTTTTTTAAATGCTAATTCCTAACTATATATGGTCTATAACCTATGGTTTTTTCAGTGAATTTTCAAGGTTTTGTAAATGCTAATTCCTAACTATATATGGTCTATAACCTATGGTTTTTTCAGTGAATTTCAATGGTTTTTTAATAGCAAATATCATAAGCTGTCGAATGTCAAGTACGTGGTAAGTGAAAACATTTTCGTGTTTATGCACACTGATCTGCTTTGAATGGTGCCCCCCCCCCTCATTTCTATTAGGAGTACTCTCTCTTTGCAGATAGTGAAAGGTAGTTAACGCAGGCCTTTGCCCCCGTTGTAATCCGTCGTGCCTGCTTCTCTCTCCATTTGATTGATTGTTATCCAAGTATTTACTGTTTTAGAATTAGTTCTCTTTGGTTCATTCTCTATTTACAAACAAACACAGAGTCGCAATACTCTGTTTAGTCTTTGCAGATAACGAAAAATCGTGTAAAAAAAAGAAAAGGAATCGAGTAAAATCAGTAGGCCACTAATGGGATCTCTTTTTGACCTCGCTAAAATAGAAACATTAGGAACAACCCCTCATGACAAATACAAAACTAGTGAGATGAACTGAACTCCACAGTCATGTCCTCCTTGTGACAATGTTTCATTATTGGTGCTCTCAATTTCAATCAATGTAGTGGACAATTCAAAAGAAATTGCCACGGTCTCTTCATTGTGAGCCATTTTATTTTGAAATTGCTTGCTGTAAATTGCAGAAAAAAATAATCACTTTCATTTATCGTTTTTAGTAATACATAATATAAAACTAACTTTATCAAGTATTTAGTATAACAGAAGGACTGCAAATAAATAACAGAAAACATTTTTCAAATTATCTTCAAGTGTACAACATAGTTCCCCTTACAAATTAACAACTCACCTTTTCAAAAGTAGGAAAAGTGTTAGTACTGTGTAAATCAAACACCAGAAATTCACCACCAAAAATTCCTGACAAATGTACCTCAGACAGTAGTATCACAAAATGGCTGTGGTTTCCTCTCATTTGACATATATACATAACCAATTAACTTTCATCACACACAAATACAAAACCAAAGTAACATTTTAATTGGTTCTAAATTTCAACACTTTCAAATGTGTTTTCCCCATGCAATTTTCCATAGGACATTTACATACGTCTACAGCCTGAATGGCTGAACGGAATTACACCAAACTTGGCAAAATGGGACATCAAACCTAAGAGGTCAGGAAGGATCTACTATGCCCCCTTATGGTCATTTCCCCCTTCGCTTTGGCCTCCTCTTGTCTCTCAATCCTACCGAGAGACAAGATGGCGGCCGCTACGGACTGTTTGGAATGTTGACAGACGCCGGAGAACCAATCAGCTTCGCAAAGCTCCGTAACGCGAAAAGTACGCGAAGCGGAGCGCTGTTACAGATATATATCTTTTTTTGAACGTTAATTTCTCAAAATCCACTGGAGCACATATATTGAGACCTAGCAAAGGCACATCGGGCTACCAGTCCCTAATATTTTACCAAGTTTCGTGCAAATCCATTCAGCCGTTCGATTATTATTATTATTATTTTTTTTTGCCCCGCGGGGCCCTTTTAAAACCTCCACATCAAACCTAGGGGGTCAGCGAGGATCTACTATTCCCCCTTATGGTCATTTGCCCCTTCGCTTTCGCCTCCTCTTGTCTCTCGATCCTACCGAGAGACAAGATGGCGGCCGCTACGGACTATTTGGAATGTTGACAGACGCCGGAGAACCAATCAGCTTCGCTTCACAAAGCTCCGTTGCGCGAAAAGTCCGCGTCCTGGGCCGCTGCCCAGTCCGCTGTTACAGATATATATCTTTTTTTAAACGTTAATTTCTCAAAATCCACTGCAGCACATATATTGAGACCTACAAAAGGCACATCGGGCTACCAGTCCCTACAATTTTGCCAAGTTTTGTGCAAATCCATTCAGCCGTTCGGGCTAAAAGTGAGGCCAACCGCCCTATGGAAATTAACATGGGAAAAACGCGTTTTGGGACCCCCCTTTTTTCTCGGCCCCCCCTTGACGAACCCCCCCAAAATTTTCAGGGGCTGCTCAGAAACAAAATGTGCCATTTTCCTGAAAATTTCAGCCAATTCCGTCCACAAACGCCAAAGTTATTAGACATAGAATTTTCAAAAAACCCATAGAGAAAAAATCCTAACTATATATACCTACTGGCGACCGCCAGTAGGTAATATATATATATTGTTTTTTTTCACTGAAAAAAGGTTTCAGGCCTTATATAGTTAGGAATTAGTATTTTAAAAAAACTTTGAAATTCACTGAAAAAACCATAGGTTTCAGGAGTTATAGTTAGGAATTCGTTTTTAATAAACCTTTGAAATTCACTCAAAAAACTATAAGTTTTAGTGGTGTTATAGTTAGCTGGACATTTTACTCATACAAAACCAATGAAATTGCTCCTATATAGTTAGTTGTACTAACTATATTTCGCGCACCCGCAATCCACTGCTGATGATGTCACATATTAGATCATTCATGACATGGTCAGTGACATCACTGATGACATCTCAAATGACATCACTGATGACATCATCCAGTGAATGTGGTTTGCTTCGTTATTTAAATATGCATTATATATATAGCAATGTACATTGAAGAATGAGTGGATATATATAAATAAATATTTGGATGGAGGATTTAGTAGCAGTGTAATTGACTGTTTACTTGACCAATTTATAATGTCTCACTAAATATAGTGGATAGTGACTAAACTGTGTGAATATCTGTATCACTTTGTCAGTTGTTGTGTAAACTGATTCTACAGTTGGTTACCCATTATGTGAAAGTCTATATTAGTTATTGATTAGTTAACTGAGTATTTGTATGGGAGTGTGAAAGTGTGTGTGGTTCGGTGGGGGGTGTGTGACTGTCCAAAGATGTGTGAATAGTCGATTCAGTAGATATATGAAGTTAAAACTACATGTTCTAACAGTTTGGGTGAGGGAATCTCTTTATGGGTGTGGTGATGAGCAAATATATTTCTCAAAGGTACACGTCCAACAAACTAGAAAAATAAAAGGCAGTGTATGTGTCAGTTGTTGTATATAAATAAGTATACATAAGACACAATGATTGTGTGAGTGACTGTATGGATAACTGTATACTTGTAATAATGATTTTATAATTCACTAAGTATGACTTACTATCTAAATGAATAGAAGAAGTGGTGTTTGTATAAGTATTTTGCTAAGTAAATATGTAAGTTTGATCCATTGTTTGCATAAGTGAGTAGGATGACTTCATATGTGAATAGGATGCGTGCTGTTGTTTAATGTCGATATAGAAGTATAAATATGTTTGATAGTGTTCTATTGTTCATTGACAGCATGTATGAGTGAATCCATAGGTAAGTGATTAGATGTGTGTATACATCTATGAATCCCTGAGTGGATTTTTAGATACTTGTATTGCTGTGACAATGGATTTAAATATGACACTCTGTATTTTACAAACAGTGATGAAAAGTTGTAATAGTGTATGAAAAGGTGTATGTGATTGTCACGTGGATGATGTCATCAGGGATGTCATCAGTGATGTCATTTGAGATGTCATCAGTGATGTCACTGACCATGTCATGAATGATCTAATATGTGACATCATCAGCAGTGGATTGCGGGTGCGCGAAATATAGTTAGTACAACTAACTATATAGGAGCAATTTCATTGGTTTTGTATGAGTAAAATGTCCAGCTAACTATAACACCACTAAAACTTATAGTTTTTTGAGTGAATTACAAAGGTTTTTAAAAAACTAATTCCTAACTATATAACTCCTGAAACCTATGGTTTTTTCAGTAAATTTCAAAGGTTTTTTTAAATGCTAATTCCTAACTATATAAGGACTGAAACCTATGGTTTTTTCAGTGAATTTCAAAGGTTTTTTAAATGCTGATTCCTAACTATATAAGGCCTGAAACCTATGGTTTTTTCAGTGAATTTCAAAGGTTTTTTAAATTCTAATTCCTAACTATATAAGGCCTGAAACCTATGGTTTTTTCAGTGTTTTTAAAAAAAAAATTGATTGGTTAACTGGCTTATTAAGTGTATCTTAGTGAATACATATATTAACGAGTAATGTTTGAATATTTAAATATATGCATGAGTGATGTAATATGTGACGTCATCAGCAGTGCATTGCAGACGTGCATGTTATAGTGAGTCCAACTAACTATAACGTGGGAATTTCAATGGTTTTTATGCGAGTAAAATTTCCAGCTAACTATAACTGGTGTGAAACCTATGGTTTTTTCAGTGAATTTCAAAGGTTTTTTAAATGCTAATTCCTAACTATAACTGGTGTGTAACCTATGGTTTTGTCAGTGAATATATATATATATAAAATTTCTATGGCAAAATGAAACCCCTCATTTTGTTCCTTTTCAAATTAAATGTATTAAGTGTTACCACTTTATTCCAATCAAGATGACTTCAGGTGTGTCATACTTTTGTCATAAGTAAGACTGTTAGCGTTCTAGTTGTTCTTTAGAACACTCTGGGACATTCTGTCATTGGGCTATAGTTGGGCTACAGCTGGCTGATATTTGGGCTACATTTGGGCTCTTTTGTCTCTGGTGGCCATCTTGGGAGACTGCATATCAGAATTTTTTTAATGAAATATAAGAGGATTTGAGAAGTCACTCAAAATGTGCCCTAATTTTTCTTTCTTCAGCACTAATCATAATTTCTATGGCAAAATGAACCCCCTCATTTTGTTCCTTTGCAAATTAAATGTTTTAAGTGTTAACACTTTATTCCAATCAAGATGACTTCAGGTGTGCCATACTTTTGTCATAAGTAAGACTGTTAGCGCTCTAGTTGTTCTTTAGAACACTCTGGGACATTCTGTCATTGGGCTATAGATGGGCTACATCTGGCTGATATTTGGGCTACATTTGTTTTTTTTTTGTCTCTGGTGGCCATCTTTGGGCTACATTGGGCTACATTTGGGCTCTAACATATATATAGCCCAATGTAGCCCAATATATATTTTTTCAAAGTTAATTTTCGTAAAAACCACTGGAGCACATATCTTGAGACATAGCAAAGGCACATCGGGCTACCAGTCCCTACAATTTTGCCAAGTTTGGTGGAAAACCATTCAGCCGTTCGGGCTAAAAGTGAGTCCAACCGCCCTATGGAAATTAACATGGGGAAAACACGTTTTGGGACCCCCCTTTTATCTCGGCACCCGCTTGACGAATCCCCCCCAAACTTTCAGGGAAGGAGCTGAGCACCGCGAGGCAAAGTTAAGGAACATTTCAGGAAGATTCCTCAACCGGTGCCAAAGTTATTCCCAATAGAATGTTGCGATTTCCCTATGGAAAACAATCCTAACTATATATACCTACTGGCTATCGCCAGTAGCTAATATATATATATATATATATATATATATATATATATATATATATATATATATATATATATATATATATATATATATATATATATATATATATATATATATATTCTCCACTCCTCAGTTAATTTCACTTAATTCTAATAACGCTAGCAGGCCTAATTTACTTCTTGCACGATTTTAATAGGTTTCGGACCACATCTACTCTGGTCACTCCAAGGAACCATTGGTTTGTAGCTTAGTGGGGCCAGCATTATTGTCTCTAAACCTGCAGAACATGAGCAGCGGCGTAGTGCTTGTGGAGGGATTTCACAGAGGCTGTCTCAGTAAGTATTTGCACGAGAAGTTGCCTTGGTTTAGCCAGGAACGTGTTGTCATGCCTAAGTTACTTAAGTTCCTTCATTTGGGTGGGGACACGGAGGGGCGTATGGCCTGCCATTCTAAGTGACATGCAAGTGGGCACGGCAGGGAAAATTATTCTAACGGAGCCCGGCTTGCAGATTTTATATATATTGCATGGGTAAGCGCCCTGGCAGTATAGAGGGCAGCCGTTGGTCTCTGATTTCTCAGCACAGTACGGCTAAATACTCCTATCAGTGGCAAGAGTCGCTATTTTTGACTAGTAAACAGGGAGGCGGCAAAGTACTGCAGTGATAGGCTTCATCTCAGGGGCCTCATGCAGAACACATGATAGCAAAGCGTGAGCAAGGGCACTCGGTAGATGGGACACCTGGTGTGGCTCCCAACAGGCTTCAGTAAGGTACAATTGAGCTTAGTGGGCTCTAGGTGGGTGAGAAAGGGGGCTGACATGCCGGTGGTCATAGACTTTCCGGCCTCACCTAAGATGCTCGCTGGACGGGCTTTAGGTGCACCCTAGCTGATGCTGTGTGTTGCATATATTAAGGTCATAACACACATCATAACAAACATCAGGGGGTTTTAAATTGCCGTTAACAAGGGCAACACAATTTTCTTATGAGGAGGCGCTAGAAACTACTGGGTGGCAGGATAACGTTCTCCATAAAGGGGGTGGTGCTTTTCTTGCAAACAGTGAGGGCAGATGCTCTAACTTTAGTTGCTCAAAAGCCCTTTATTCAAACGTCCTTGCGGTATAGGTAATAACTTAGTACACGGTACTGCTTACTCTGGTGTCAGTTAAGCGCTACCCTCCCTTCCTAATAGCGGTGGAGAGTCTCCTGTGATCAGGTATACCGGTGGTGGTGCTTTCCTTGTAAACAGAGAGGGTAGGTGTACAAATGTTCCCTAATCTGAAGCCCATTATTCAGTGTCAACAGCACCCCATTAATAGGGTACTTGTGGTCGGCTAGTGTACAGCCAGGTCAAAGTTCCTGTGGATTCCCTTGCCTAATTTTCCTTACGGGCAAGCTATGCAATTAAAAGCTGTTCCCCATTTAGTCTGTAGAGCAGAACAATTTCATAATAGGCACACTGGCGGGGGCCACAACAGGTACAAGTTGGCAGGGGAGTACATCTCTCAGGAAATCCACATGCTAGTTAACAACATTATTCTGTTGGCTATTCAAGAGAACTGTCAACGCCGGGGGGGGGGGGGGGGGCGAGTGCGCCTGGTAGCTTCTCACCCTGTGGCGGAGCACTGACAGTTAACAACAAAGGGGGATGCACAACAAGGGAAGCCCAGCGTCTGGATGGACCCTAGGAGGGGGTAGGATCCAGGTGTGCTGAGGGTAGGCGGAAAAGGTGGACCGACCTGACGGTGGTCCGGGACTCCACTGCCCTAACCCGCAATGTATGGACTGAGTAGAACCTTGAGGAGGCTGCCTGTGTTCAGGCACCCCGGAGGGACGGTGATTATGCAGTGCCCTGGATTTCATGTAATGCAACTTTTTGCTGTGTGCATTGTGGCCTGACGCTACAATGTGCGCAGCTGAGTGGAGAGCTTGGCGGGATGAGTCGGACAAGTTCCATTGTAAGGCCAAGCTTAGGTGCAGGTGTAATGTTGTGCCTAATTTTCTTACTGCCTTTCACATGTGGTTGCCGCTAAAGTGTACGGCCAAAACTGAAGTTCAAGTAATGTCGGGCCTGATTTACTTAATGCCTTTGACAAGTTAATGCGGCTAAAGCGTGATGCTGTGAATAACTGTATATATCCAGACAGGGTGTTTTTCTCCTATTGGTCTGTGAAGAATTACCTGGTTTGATGTGAATAAAAGGCTACGCCCTAGACAACAAGATCTCTACTTTGGAGAGCAATGCAGAGGGAACACAGAAGCTTCTGTGGAAAAAATCACAAAACATGTTTGTGATTAAAAATAAAAGCATGTTCAGTCTGAGATCTAAATCTCCACCACTACTTTCACATTTTTCTTCATGAATAGAGTCTAGAATAGATTGTCCAAAGTTCAAAAACCCATATACGCAACTGGATCCACAAAAATAATTGGCGACGGTCATGTCACTTGAAATCTATCGACGCTTCTGAGGCTGAGGTTTAACATGCAAGAACCCTTCTACGGAGAGGTAGATAATGGGTAAGTCAAGTGAGTTGTCATGCAGGGGGATCACAAAAATTGATTACCTGAGCTATAAAGGTGTTCCAGCCTGTCTGTATGGAGCATTCACAATGACGGTGATAAAAAGGATAGCCCAGCTGACTCGAATAATACCTGCTTGAATGTAGGTATCTAGATCTCTCACTGTATCAAACACCAAAATCGAATCACATAAAAATCCATCTCATCTTAAAAGTATTCATTGGTGTATTATTAAACAATTGGGTGTGTAGTTCCGTGATGAAGGTCTGGGCTTCCAAATTCAGTACCTAGGTCGGTAAAGATTGTGCAAAGAATCTTCTTATTGAAGCACAGGCCCTCACCCATCAAAAGGTGGCAGGCTCCATCATTGGGCTTTGTTCCTTGTTGGGCCGGCGGTGCAATGACCAGCGGGCCCCAAAAGAGAGCTCTTTGCAGGAGAACTTTTAGTCTTGCTTCGTGGTCTGCAGTAGTTAGACCGTATGTCTGCCAAAGTGCACACAGAGTGTGTAAGGGGGGTTGTTGTGGTGATGTGCATCCCCTGTTCCTGCAGGGTGTGGCATGCATGCTACAGGTGCTCTCACAGCAGCGGTCTGCATATTAGGTCTCTATTGAGCCTAACATGCAGACCGCAATGAGATTGCTGGTGCAGTGCCTGCCAGCCCTTGATTCTACTCAGAATCCAGCGGGCGGGCTCACCACAGCTTTGGCGGTCCGCCAAAGTCATAATCAGGCCCTTAGTGTGCAAAGGAAGCTTAGTATCTGACCCAATTCCCAAGGTAATCAAACCCCTTAGAACTCATGGGTTCCAGCCTACCAGGTGATCACCTGGGTGGAAAAGTAATAAGAATTAAGTTGTACTTCCATAAAATTCATTCAGCCACAGGCCGTATGTGAAGTTACTTACTTGTCCCTTCCATAGCCACTATTTTAAGCCTACCTGTCTCCACGTCACAAAGATTTGTAAGTGTAGCCCTTGGACTGAAAATTTGGCTTTTAGACCTAATAAACCATTGGCCAAAAATCCTGTGATTCTGGGCAAATCACGTAATCTCCCCGTGCCTACCAAAATGAATGCTTCCGTTTGTATTGCAACTGATTCTCATGCAAAGCGCTCTGATACCTTCGGGTCAAGTTAACGCTATATAAAACTAAAACAAAAAAATGGCTGGGAGGGGGACCAGGGAAAAAGAACAGAGGTGAGGATAAAGGCTGCACATACCATTAAGTACAGCATAGCAATGCCCTAAGGAACATTTTCGCCACCCTCCTTAAGCAGTCTGGTGCTATTTAAGCAGTCTGGTGCACATCAGACACTCCTTTCAGGAATATGCATGGAAATCTAGGACTTGTTCGGATTTCCCGGTACACTCCAGGATACAGTTATGAATCCCTGCAAGTAACAATTCACAGATATCAATCCATCCAAATCAATTTACTTTTCTAAAATATTTTGGGGGCAATTCTCAAAGCTACCTGCATGTGTCTCACTTCAAAGCACCAGTGGCTGATTTTATGATTGAAAATTCATGTTTGTGGACCATAGACCCGGCACATGCACTTGAAAGAGGGCTACACATGCATAACATTACCCCAAGATAATATAATGTTGGTGAAAGTTCTACTTCTGGGGCAGGGAATGTACATTCCAGTCAAGTATGCCCTGGAAAGGTTGGGAACGCACACGCATGAGTTTTGGGATATTCACAAACGTTTTGTGACCCATTCCCATTTAGGAACAGTCAAATATTTACTCTTGTCAATGGTAGTAGTAAATCCTTTTCAATTGTGGGACTGAAAAGGGAACACCCCTAAAACTGGTGGTAATGCGGGAATCAATTCACCGGAAAAAACGTTTTTCCCTTATGGAAAAAAACCTCCCAAAAGTGGAATTGCATAAATGAGGAGCCATTTTTGCATGTGTCAAGTGCATACACTTGTGCATGTCAAAAGCACTTTGCATAAACATAGGTACGAATTAATAAAAGTACTCCTGGGAAACTGACTCTATGTGTTTCCAGAAGTACCCGTGAACTCTTAAGGCCTCATTATGGGTTCCCCGAGATTGGGACTGGCATCCCACTAGTATTATCAGGGGTACTGGCAGTTCCCAGGGGAGGGTTACCAGGGCACATTACATCGGGTATGGCAAACTCAGTGGCACGTCACTCTCGTAACCTACTTCATCAAGGCTACCATTTTGACTACCTAACATTTGGAAACCTGCCTACATGTGAGGCTTTAATCCTGTGGGTGCATATTTCTGTTTATTTTTTTATTTTTGGGGGGTGAACCAGGCAATTACAGATCACACTTTCAGAAAGTGCACCATTCTTTCCCCTTGCTGTTGCTATGCATTTAATAAACTTTTAACCTGACACCAACTCCCTTAATAAATCGAGTGGACTATTTTTCTCCGAAAAGAGAATTCAAGTGGTTATCACACAAAGGTCGGAAAAGGTTCACAATTGTAAAATGCTGCTGTGAATTATGAGTTTGCTGCTAAGTGTTCTTTGAAGCGTTGGGCTGGGAACAGATGGTGGCTTCGGCGTTTACGGCAGCAGAGCAAGTACCTGCAAGTCGGGCAGGTCTACAATGCGCTTCTCAGAAAAGCAGCTCTGTAGGAAGCGGTGGAAACTCCTCAGAGCCTTTGAAGAGGTATCACTGTAATTGGTGGCTGAGTGCAGTGTCAGACTATCCATCATTTCTTACAGTGGCGCATGCATTACAGAGTCTGATAGCAAATCAGTAGTTATGGTTAAGTATGCAACTCCTTAGAAAAGTGTTTTCAGAACACTAACAACTTTGTTCCTGTTTGATGAATCCCTGCAACTTTTAAACAAGCATTTGCAATGCAATGTCTCGCATTTAGGAGAGTTTGAGCTAGTGGCATTGTAAATGACAATGCCTTTTATTTATTTGTTGTTCTTAAAACAGATAAATAAAAGGCAATGTCATTTACAATGCCAATAGATTAAACTCTTGCAAATGCGAAACCTATTCCATTGAAAATGGGTGCTATAAAAATAAAATAAAGCATTAGGAGAGAGCTGTCCTGCACAGGAAGGCAGGACATAGCTATTTGAATAGTGCTCGGAGGCTGTAATTAAAGCCTACCGAGCAACAGCATACGTAACCGAGGGTGTCGCCATGGGAGGTTACAAAATGAGACAAGGGGGTACTAAGGAGGGACTACTAAGCCTTTGGACCAATGAACAGCCACAGTTTACAGTGGACAATGACACAAGCCAATAAAAAATATGGGGGGAGGGAGGGAGGGAGGAGCTTCAATTCCCTACCTCAATACAGCATGCCTCGCGGAACAGCCCATGCGCTGCCCAGGCTCGACCTAAAAAGGTATGTATGCAGGTTCAAATGATGTTTTGCAAACTGTTAAAGGGGAATTGTAGGGGTATCCCAAAATCTTCATTTCTTATTAATTGTAATTGCATTTATATAGCGTTTACTACCCCTGACCAGGCGTCTAAGTTTTTATCGGCGAGTAGCACGCTACTCCGGAACCCAAAAAGGATTAGTGGTGATTGGTATATGATTCATTTCAAAGCATGCCTATAACTTTCTTGGAGTGGAGGTGTGGGACAACGGGGCCATGGATAATCTAATGTAGACACTTTGACATCACTGGCAAATCTTCAGCAGCACAATGAGAGCCCCATCCCTTCTGCTATGCCGCAAGATATCCAATGCCTCTCATATACATCACACTTAAACCTATACTCTATCGAACATGTACATCTAGGTAGCATCGTACTCCACTCCCAAGACATCACAGCGGGAACACATCAATGGTATGATATATCATACAACAATGCCTCACAATAGTGTAATTTTTTTTTAACATCTATTTTCCAATGGATGCCAATGCTATAAACAGGTGAATACATAAATCAACAAGCATTGGCATAACCAATGGGTCTGGCATTTGGGACTTTATAAGTGTTTAGCCAGAGACATTGGCTTTGCCAATGTCTTTAAGCTATGTTTAGAGCATCAGTGAATGTTACCATCCAACTAAAGATTAATCAGGTGATCGACCAGGTAAGAACAAACAGCTGAGTTTACACAATCTGAATAGAATGTGTATTAAGTAAACCTAAATCTCTACAGAAAATTCATTAAAACACTTGGCTAAACGACCTGAGGACAAACCAGAAAGGCCAAATTCGCTTCACTGCCTGCATGTTATACATACTTCAAGAAGTAGGGACTCACCTACTTACTGTGTAGCCAATTACATGGTTGTCAACAGGCCCGGCTGGTGACATTTGAAAGTGGTGAGGCGTAAAAGTAAAAAGTGTCCTGTGGGGGAGTGAGCGCAGCAAGCAAACTCGACAGTCATAAGGGAATTTCAGGGGGGTTGGGGGGGGGGGAACGCCCCTGAGAACATTTTGAAAAAACAGTGGGCAAATGGTGCATTTGCAAGCAAATTTGAGAGAGCAAGAAAGTAAATAAAGCAATTGAGAACATGCAGCTCTGACATCAATAAAGACATTTCATGTGATGACGACGTAGGTAGCTTTAGGTACATGCAGTGTGCAGTCAAAGCTATTGAAAACTACCAAGCGTTGCATTGGGATCTGGTTTGCATCAACACCCAAACATATCAAATCAACATACAACATGCCACATAAACTGCCTTTACTCACAAGATATTCCCCATAATGAGCCTTTTTAATGAAACAGAACTTCCTTTTGTAAAGCAACTTATTGTACCTCAGTTACAAAGATGGGAGTAGTTCTTGGGTCACAGAAAGATGACTTTGATATAACATTCTACAGATTTAGGAAATTCAAGCTCTCAGCCTTTGCTGCCCGTTCTTTCTGAGCCGCAAGGACGCGCATTCCAGAGGCACATCCTGCAAGGCACCACTGTTCATGCTGTCAGGCCTCCGTCGAAAATACATTCACTCAGTCACCCTGACTCCGAATGAATGTCAAGGCCTGAGTCAGAAACGTCCGTGCCCCACATTAAAAATGTGCGTGAGACTCCGTATCCTGACAGAAATGGCAGCACCTCGCCTAGAGGTTCGTGCCACAACACACACGTGCGAATATATAATAACTAAGTCCACAAACAAGTGCACCAACTTCTGTCTGTGTTTGTACCAATGACACTATATAGACGTTCGGTCTCAGTTAGTCAGGTCCAACCTCTGCCATCTCCCTTCAGGCTTTTTTTAACGGTTCTGGAGGCCACCCCTTCGTCGGAGTTTTGTCATATGCAGGCTGCAGAAAGCTGGGCTTGGTCCAGGCAGGAAGGCACGAGGCTTGTCTGCCAGATGTTCTACAAAATATAATGTGCCAACATGGGCTTCCACAGCCTCCAAGCGCTTAGAGATTTTAATAAAAAATCAATGAGGCGGACAGATTGTGGGTCTGGTTCGCGGATCAGGGTGGAGGCGCCAAACTCCCTCGGGTGCGACCAGACTCTTCTCGCCTCACCAAACCACCAGGTGCCCAAGTTCGGCCTCCCGAAACTACCTGCCTCTTTCCCACAAGGAGCCAACACTTTGGTTTCCAATCTTTAGATCTCCCGCCCCCTTCATCTCTTCGTGGAGCCAGAGGTGAGAAGTGCCTCTTGACCAATGCTTGTTTCAGGGCTCTGTTCGCCTCGCGCGTGATCCACAGGACATCTCTCATGGAAGGAAGACGACCGTACAGACCAGAATGCAAAGCTGTCACCCTCTGTAACTTATCCCTCCGTCTTACATACTTGGTTTACTTTAAGCATGTTTCAAATTCGAATACATTTAGAAAACATCTCCGCCTAACGTTGGAGCCGGAAGCGCGCTGTGGTGAGGCTTTTTGGACAGGACACTTATGTGACACAAGACAAAGATAACTGTCATTTACACACCACGAGCGCAGTGCACGATTGTTCTGCACACACAGGGGCCCAGGTAAATGGTAGTAAATAAACCCCTTTGTTTCCTAGAGATAGGGTGCCACACTTCCCCATGCACACAATGGGCGAAAATATGACACCAGTGTTTCTAAAATTAAAACGCCCCCTCCCTTTTCCGATGTTTTCCTCCCCTGCCTCCACACATATTTCGAATGGCTTATCAGGCCTTACAAATTTAGCGACGCTTTTGTTTTCCAGAAAATGTCTCTTACCCCAGGTGGTGACAGCGTAGACAAACGACTCGAGTGAAGTACTGTGTCGGATGCCATTGCCAACGGACGTCTGCTGCTGCCTGCGCACACGTGGCGACGACTAGAGCCCCTACACACTAGAAATTACAAGTACAGTAGAAAACTAAACTACTGAAAAACGTCACGGCGCGCGTCCCAAATGGCCAATCACTGCATGGCTTCACCTACTGAAGTCACACAGTGATTGGCCATGAGTGCTGAGGCTGAGGCAGTGTGCCACCACCCACGCGCGGCAATAATGGATTGCCTGCCCTTCTGCGTGGTGGACCAGCCAATCCTGACGCTGCATGCAGCACCAGGATTGGCTAGGGGGGGCACACTGACTGACTGCTCGCCCTGGCGCCTTTGAAACCCCGGGGCCCGGCTAAAGCAGCACCCCCGGCCCCTTCGGTCCCTCTCTAATGTGAACTTCACACTGTAGCCACTAACGCGCATGCTCGGGCTAGATGCAGCCCAAAAATCCTCATGCGCAGACAGTACTGTACTCTGCTGCTGGCCTGCTGCACACAGCCAGCCCCACTACCTGCGCACTCCGCATTCCATCGGGTGTGTCCCGGAATTGAAGCGCTGCGCTGCGGCGCTTTATTATTTGTGAATTATAATTGCAGGCAGCAATTATGCTCTTGCACGGTGCGTCCAGGATTAGTGGGGCTACGCCCCTATGCCCCAATGGACGCACCGCGGCTGGTTGTCAAATGGCTAATGTCTTGTGAGACACCTACGGCCATTTCTTTCTTTTTAGCCAGTGGTAAAGTGCACTCTGAGATTTGGAGTTTCTCTTCTAACACTGGAAAAAGTGTTAAAAAAATGCAGGCTACAAAGGGCTATTTGGCTAATGGGTCAGGAGTTGCAAGATATTACCAACATGGCCTGGGTCATTAAGCAGCTATGTAAATATCATAGAGTTATTAACTCAAAGCACTTCTACAAAACACTGTACTTTCTAGCCATCTGCTTTTCGTTATAAATCTTTATTTTTCGAAAATGCTTTCACCCAAGCGACTCAATTAAAGCACACAAAAACTACAGTTCCTAGAAGGGAGGGGAGTTGGGGGGGAGGGAGAGGGGATAGAGTTGAATTAAAAAAAAATGTACCCAATCTTGCAGCTGATTCGCGCTTCGGTGCTTCTTCTCACCTGCTGCTCCCAACAGTCCCTAAGACAGGCTCCCCAACCAATCAAGAGAGCAGCAGCAGGATTGGTCTAAGCGGGCTGCTTAGACGCTCCGCTCAGGCACAGTGAGTCTGGCACGATTATCCACGTGGCTGTAGAATACAACTGGGCTAGAGAAGCCTAACTGTGCATGTCTGTTGGGCCAGCCTGAGACAGCCAGTCAAAAAGACATGCACAGTTAGAAGTGCACAAAAAATCAAATGTCCAAAATGTTAACAGTACGGGTGGCCGTGATATGCTTGCGTCCTGTTCAGTGTCCAGCGTGGTATGGCTCGAAGCTGTTAACATTTTGGACATTTGGATTTTTGTGATGTTTCTATGGCCTCAGACCTTGGAGGCAACTTGCCAGCTATGTTTTTTTAATTACTTGTCTAATGACCTTATTGGAACTGAACTGGACATAATTTTTTCGCTCACTTCTCAATGTCTGTAATTCACGTAGCTCCTACACGAGGTTGCGCATGCAAGTTTATACATATTTGGATTCAGCAAACAATTCATTTAAAACATCCTACGGTTCATTCCTCTTTGGAGATAACATTGTAGCCTTGAAAAAGTCCAAAGGATGAAACACGTGTCGGCTGCCGCTTTTTGTGATATGTTTAACAAGATGTGTGATGGACACAAGGATTAAAAACTACGTACACAATAGGAAGAATCAACTTTGGACTGTATCGTCTCTTACTCTATAGTTTTTACTTGCCATGTTAGGGCTTAACACAGGCCCCCGCATCCCACGCAGTGCGGGGGGGGGCCCTAGCTCCAAGGGGCCCCCTCGGCACTGCACTCTGGCCGGAGAGATCCTGATTGAGCCCGGAGGGGGGCCCCCTAAGTACCGTGCAGGGAGGCCCCCTCACTTTTCGTAACGCCAGTGCATCACTGTATGGACTACTAATGTGTGCTTTGGTACTTATTGTTACACCAGGGTTGACTTGCTTGTTATCCTACCAATGTTGCTAAAATGAGTACCAGCTACATCTGAGAAGTTAAAATAATAGCATTGTGAGCTTTTATTTACTGTGTGCTGCTGCACCTTCTGCTGTTTTGTCTTCCTTGATAGGTGTGACAAGGTCCTTGAGCTCAACTAATCTCCCTCGAGACAATGATAGGCTATATCTTCCCAAGTGGTATGGACCCTCTGTGTTGTTGGTTGTACTCACCTGAGATGTTAAATATTTGATATTTTTGCTTGTTAAGTTGCGTTATGCAAAGATCTGAGCTGCAAATTCTGAACAGAGCTGTACAGAAAAGTTGAAACAACAGACAGACTAATGGGGTTGGATGAATAAAGAGATTGAAAGACAAACATGTAGAGAGGGAATAGACTTGTTGGCTGGTCAGGGGATCTGAGTGGACACATGGATGAATAATTGTTAGTGGTACGGTGGATGGATGAGTAGGTGGATATGTGGATGTGTGGTATTGGTTAGGTGGGGAATGTAGTGATGAAAGTATGGATGACGTATGGCTGGATCGAGAGGGTCAAGAATGGGACAGAGAATAGGGAGGTGAGCAGTGAGCAAGAGACTGATAGGGATATAGGCATGGGGATGTGGGTCGAATATATGGAGTGAGGAAACATAAGAAAAAATAAGAAAAACAGGCTCTCAAGAGACAGCGCATATATATATATAGTTGAGTGAACAAGCGGCGGGAGCCGCGAAACGCGTTTTTGACTTTGGGCGAATAAACAACGTAAAGAAGGAATTTGGGTCCGTGTCCTGTTTTCTGGTTAATGCGCGATTAAGGCGTATACGCTAGTCCTTTCAGGATTCTAAAATATATATATATATATATACACACCACACACACAGTATGTAGTTATATAGTAACTTAAAAAAAGGTTAAAAACCCAACCATTACCACAAAGACAATACCCTTTATTTTTCAAAATGACAATAATTATGTGGGTGATCCAGTGCTCACATATGTGAAGCAAGTGCCAATGTGAGTTACAAGTGACAAAAGTGGATCACAAATAAGAAAATAAAGACGTATGACACTTGGCAATGCTATGAAGCAATGTTCAAATGTTGCAATTAGGTACAATGGGAGGTGAGGCAGGCACTCAGCGAAAGCCAATGTAGAACACTGCCATTCGATACCTGTGTGGTGCTGACTGCCTTATACATTGGGTTCAGTTTCATTACGTTTCTATTATTTGTCTGCTAGGAGCACAGCCTTTAATTACTAATAAGATCATTTAGATCCTGGCTAATGGTCCACTGCGGCTGTCAAGGGGTCAAGCTTCCCACCCCAGTGTGAGTTGACCGCTACAGTACTATACTATTTCGGACGAGACCACTTAAGCCAACACAGGAGGTCACCGTCCTTTGTTTTTTTGACCAGCTCTCATTTTTTTTTAACAATCATAAAGTGAAGGCACTGATGCTGGTGTGCAGGCGTTTTCTCCCTGTGTGTCAGGGTAATTGTTTTTCTTCTCTACCTGGGTCCATTATTGCCTACTTGAGGAATCCTGGCAGGGAAAATTTGCCTCTGGAGTTCTACCCTAAATACCGCTGCCCGCCATGTGGTGGATGGCTTGATGCATGATTTGATTGACCGCTAGCAGCACCAGTGGAGGCTACCCTGGTGGTCAGTCAGCGGCTCCGCCACCCCAAAATAAGGCAACAGAATTACGAGCTTGGCAGGGAGGAGAACTGCACATGTATGACAGTTTCTCGTTCTGGAAAGCTCCTAACAATTCCTTAAGTAATTTTGTTTCCATTCAAAATCATTTGATACATTAATTCTGTGGAAGTGGAATTCTGCTCAAGAGATCTTTTAAACATTTGTTATGCTAAATAGGCCTTGATACACAACGTTGTGTAATGGTGTGGAAAATGTATCAGCTTTGTATCTCACATTGTCATTCTCGACCCAAATTCTAACTCTCTTTTCGAGTTCCACTGGCCCAATGACTATAAGCAAACTGAGCTAACATAAAACTATAGACATATTCTAACACCTAAGAACTAAAATGTCACTTGCATTCAGTTCACAAAATAGCTTTGCTTTGTAAAATTCTGCTGGCCAATTCAGCAGACTAACCTGGAAGCCGTTTTGCTTAAGCGAGAAGGACAGATAAATCCGGAATCTTACCCAGAAGTTTGAAAACTTCACACTTCTCTCTGTGTCTTTGTGTGATCTATTACTCAGGACCAGGAAACAGTTTTGCCCATGTTTGCAGAGTATTGCACATCCATTCATGACTTCCAAAGACTTTAATATTTTTCATAAACAGTGGTTTTCCAGCCACTGACCAGTTTTCTGTTTTAGGAACTGCTCACAGACAGCCACTTGTCCAGACACCAAGCTGCTGAAAAGACGGCTAGCACAGACAGGGATATGTGTATGGTAAGCCTCCTAAAAATAGGATGCAATTTTCCAAATGCTGAGGAACCTTAAATTATATTTTTGTGCTGTCTTTTACATTTCCAAGCTGTAAAATAGATTTTTTCCAGACGTGCCTTCCACATAGAACCTGTCTCTTGAGATAGAGGATTAACTCGCAGAACACACACATATTACACATATTGTAAAATAACTAGTGGTTTATTTTAGCAGACACAAGCAGATTTCTTACCTCCTGCAGCAACTTTTTGAATTGTGCAAACTTTGCAGATAACTAGATTACCTGGGCCACCATTAATACGCACTCGATTTTCCTGGAGGTGACTTGTTTTTTTGTGTGAATTCTACTGGGGGAAATATGGTGAACGTCCATTTTTTTTTTAATTAAGGCTTCCAGTTTTCAGTTTTTACTGATTTTCACAGATGCATACAGACAGAAAACAATGCATTTCCTGTCTGTATTTATTTTAAAAAACGGAAAAATACAGAAAATTGTGCCTCTTGTGAGTGACTCTACTTGTTGTCTTTCATGAATTCCACACCAACTGCTATGCAAAGAGACACCATGGGGATTTAAAAACAGATGAGATTACCTTAAATGCAGGCATAAGCTAACATATATTTGTATATATGGTAATATTTACCTGCTTTAGTTTTGTTTTGTTATATTTACCTGCTTAATTTGTAAAATGCGACGAGTGCATGTTGATCAGTTAAATAAATGTCAAGTCAAGTCAAGTCAAATAGGCTTTATTTCGACATTAAAATATATTAAAAAGCATACATACATATAAAATTCTTTTTGAAGCATTGAAAATAAAAAGTGTAAAAACCCCTTGCCTGATAAAAATCAGCAATTTTTACTATAATTTTTAGGGGGAGAATTATATAAATTACCTAAAAGAGGTATGTTTAAGAAACAGACCAAATAATAAATAAATGTGGAAATATACAATTTTACATCTCAATGTATTCTCTAAACATAAAATAAATATAGATAAATACAGATGGAAATGTTTAAAAAATAAATACTATGAAACCAGGAGCCTTATTTTTAATTAAGTAGAGAACAACAGTGCACCTCAGTAATCAACGCTTCTCACATCAAACTCCACTAAAATTCCCTAAGATATAAAACCAATACAGTATTCACCCAAGAAAGTTCAAATTAAGCTCTTTAGTAACATTAATATTGATAGATTGAGGTACGACATATATACATCAAACTGGAGGATCTAAGTACATCTGAGAAAAACTTCCATGTACATTCCAGTGTTTATTTCTTCAGGTCAAACCTGTCCCTCCACCATATGAAGTGAACCATGGTGATGTGGAACACCAGTTGTATCTTGTTGGTTAACTTGTGTCTCAACAACAGCAATCTTGAGATGTTGCCAGAGCATCAAGTTAGACTATTTGCTGCAAGTGATGTATGCTCAGAACATATGGCGTGATCTGAAATTGGTATCTCAAAAAAGAGGCAGAGCAATATTTCCTAGTCATTTGTGTGTCTTCGGCAGGGTGGATTTAGTTGGTGGTAAATAAGTTCCTATGAACGGTAACAATGATTGATTAGAATAATATAGATAAAGGTGGGACCTGGGGGAGGGCATCAACCACACTCCCTATAGTAATTGTGTTATTCCATAGTATGAAGCAGTGTTTAATATTAATTTCAAAGTCGTAGTTCCATATTGCTTGGAAGAAGATTAGAGCCGTTAGTGCTGGAAACAGAGGAAGGCATAAAGCAGCTGGTGAAACTCTGGTATTGTAAAGCTATGTTGAGACATTATGTACCTTGAAAGCTACAAAGTACAGTTATTTTCATGTAAACTTTGTTTCCTGGCTGTAGACCCTAGATTAGGTACTGAGGCTCTCACATTTATTATCCTTGATAGCTTCTCATAGTGGCTCATAGTGGCTTGCTGCATTGCTTTGGCTGTCTTCTTAAAAATAAAAAGGCGATGAGGGGAATGCTTCAGTCGATCTCTGTCACTGGTAATTACTCTGAACCACATTCCAGTGCATCATTTGTTTCACTGTGCTTCTACAACTAAGGACATAGCCTAATGCAAATCAGCTAGGGTCATGCTCCAGTAGGAACAGTCGAGCCCAAACCACTAGGCCACATGAACTCATAATAGGAAGACAGGCAACCCCAGACCAGCCTCAGAGTTATTGGGCTCTTGGGTGAGTTGCATCGTGAGTCCGAGGCACAGTGAACCACAGGAACGCTATCTGGGCACACCTGTGGCACCCAGGGAGTCACACCAAGAGTTTTAACAAAAAGGTGGCTGGTGGAATGTTTTAATACATTTCACCCACTGGTCTGAGCAAAATGCCAGTCAATCATATTTATGCTGTTTATTTTGGGCTGTTGTAATTGCAGAAAGTTCTGGTTTAAGGCTTAATCTGTTAACTACTGTAGTACTTAGGTGTGCCCAATTGAGGAAGACCTCATTATCCATCCGAATGTCAAGTCAAATAACTTTATTCGATTCAAAAGAATCATAAAAGTTTACAAAAAAAATATACATTCATTTTAAAATACAAAAGATTTTAGCAAACAGTACACAAAAATTGATATTAAGTTACATAAAATCAATAAAATCTGTTCATGATTCATAACGTTTCCTAATTAAAAGAACAGTTCTGATAAAACTGAGCACAGAGCTACAAATGGTAATGGATGATAATGACCTCAGGTAATCAAAACCTTCTTGATAAGTACAGGGACGAATCTGAATGATAAGCGGAAGATGTTTCCAACAACAAAAAGTAAACTGGTCACTGCCTTCCTTCAACCTGCAGTAATACATAGCACCTCAAAATCCATTGAGGAAGTGATTACAGGGTGCAGCTCCGCAGCCCGTAACAGGAGGGAACACTGATGTTTAGACAGGGCAACATCAGGACACTGATCAAGCTCCCCCGTACAGGCTTCTGTCAGCATTGTGTTAGGCCTTGGCTACAATTACCAACAAGCATTTGCAATGCAATAGGTCTCGCAGCATTAAAGTTTGAGTTATTGGCATTGTATATGACAATGTGTTGCATTACATTTTTAGCAAAGTCTGTATTGGTGTATAAAGATGATTTGCAAGATGATAGCTGTTGCAAAATATTAAGCAATGTTGGCAATAATATTATAATAATATTGTAAGTTACTGTTATACTTATAAGCATTTTGGTAGCGCATAGTGATGTTGTGGTACTCCTGAATGATGCTGTGGTGGTGCCGAGTGATGCTGTGGTGATAGGATGGATAGTGAGGGCGAAAGATAGATAGTGGGAGGCCGAGACAGAGATAGAGGGAGGCCGAGACAGAGATAGAGGGAGGCCGAGAGAGATAGAGGGAGGGCGAGAGAGAGATAGAGAGAGGGCGAGAGAGAGATAGAGGGAGGGCGAGAGAGAAATAAAGGGAGGGCGAGAGAGAGATAGAGGTTGTGCGAGGGATGGAGTGTGGGGCAAGAGATGGAGTGTGGGGCAAGGGATGGAGTGTGGGGCGAGGGAAGGCGTGTGGGGCGAGGGATGGAGTGTGGGGCGAGGGATGGAGTGTTGGGCGAGGGATGGAGTGTGGGGCGAGGGATGGAGTGTGGGGCGAGGGATGGAGTGTGAGGCGAGGGATGGAGTGTGGGGCGAGACTGGTATCAGAGGCGAATGCGTGTACTTTGATACACGTTGAGCAAAATCCAGCAGTGACTCTACATTGGCAGGCAGAAAACATACATTACACAGGGGGGAGCTTAAAACGTTCAAAATACTGCATTTAGTAACCACATCCCAGCAAATGGGATATATAGAGCGTAATGTCCAGTTATACGATAGATGACCTGGCGTATGAACTGCAGACAGCTTCTAATTGTAAAGTTCACACTCTAGTACGCCCGATATGCACTGTATACCACACTTACACTAACAATAGTCCCAAAAAACAGTGGAAAATTTGAGTAGGGGAGCTTTAAAAAGACTCAGCGTGCACTGTGTGGAAGAAGGGATCGCGCCGCCCGTCACACGTCATTGACACTGTACCACATCAAATGTACGAGCTAATGCTTCTTTTGTTTCGATAATTACATTTTGTGTAGAAAAGCGTGAGCGTGCGTTGAAGACGCGAGATTTTCCCCCACCTTCTTTTTTCTTACAGGCTCTTATTTTTATAACAATCAAGGCTCTGACATTGTGAGAAAGGTGTGTGCCCCCATGGGCACGTAGGAGCCAGACCAGAAAGCGACGTCTTGTCCCTCCGAGGGCAATTGATTGATGTTCCAGGAGGGAGGCCCCCACCACTGTGACAGTACACGGATGGGCAAACAGTGCAGCAACCCGAATTGCATATAACTAAAAAAAAATCCAAAATGTTTTTTTAAGCGATTGTGGGCAGCAAAGCCATGTGGGGGGTGGCAGAAGCAACACAGGACGCAGGTGGGATAGAAGCAAAACAGAGCATAAGTAACCTGGAGGGCGCGGGTGGGGAGAGCAGTAACACGGGGTGCCTGGGTTGGGGCAGAAGCAACATGAGGGGCACGAGTGGGAGAACAGAAAATGTAAAAGAGAGGGGACTATGAAGCTGGCAGGGAGAAGCACATGGGTGAGACAAAGGATTATTTGTAGCCGGAAGGGAAGTTTGTGGATGTTCGCCATTTAGGAGTATATAATACACCCTGCATCATCGCATACGCAGCGTTTTGAAGACCTCTCCTGAAATCCGACGTCTGTGCGCCCTCTCCTTGAATCCTAATGCCACTGTGAACACTGCATGCTCGCAAGCCCGTGTGCCTCTGGCAGTGAGGAGGAGGGGGGTTGCTGCCGGGCTCACACACGCCGCAGGCTCAGACTCCCCCTGCATTCCAAAAGGCGCTTGTCGCGATCCGGACCTTTCTGCCATGCTGTCGGCAGAAGTTCACACACGCAACGTTATCCTATGGGACAACGCTGCGCGCGCGGCCAGGTCTTGTCTCCACATTCCAGCTCGTTGTCGGCTGAGACGACAGCTATAGATCTCTGGCGAGAACACGCTTCACGTGTTACTAGCCGAGACCTAAAAAGGAGACTTCAAAGGCTTTACAGGAGCTTTCACAAGCACGTGTCCATGTTCTTGTGCTCCTGACAAGAAATGGCCACTGGCTGAGAGATGCAGGCTACTCTCATTTTCATCAGAAGCTGCTGCTGAGGAGAAATGGAAGCCATCCTGCAAAACATCACATTGACTTAAGACGCCTAGCAAAAGTGTTCATTTGTTCTTTTTTCCATCCTTATCTAACATATCCGATAGTATAGCTCATCCAAATCCGCTGTGGTAGTCTCAAGACCATAGCAAAACCAAAGGGGATGATGGACGGAGTGTTGAACATTGCAAGCACTCACCCCCAGTCAACTGATCTGGGTTTAATCCATCATCATTCTTTAGCTCACTCCGCCACCCCAGTTCAGACATGGCCATATGCAAATCAGTCTGACCCTGTGCCTCATGGGAACAGTCCAGCCCAAACTACCAAACCATGTCTTCCCAGGACCGGAAACCAGCATCCTGGGGCTGGTTTCGGGTTCATAACCCTCATCAGTCAGGCTATCTTGAATCCAGTGGCAAAGTGAGCAAGGCACCCACGTTTGGGCATACCCTGCCAACTTAGGGCGAACAAAGCAAAACCAAAGGGGATGATGGACGGAGGGTTGAACATTGCAAGCACTCACCCCCAGTCAACTGATATGGGTTTATTCCATCATCATTCTTTAGCTCACTCCGCCACCCCAGTTCAGACATGGCCATATGCAAATCAGTCTGACCCTGTTCCTCATGGGAACAGTCCAACCCAAACTGCCAAACCATATCTTCCCTGGACTGGAAAGCAGCATCCTTGGACCGGTTCCGGGTTCATAACCCTCATCAGCCAGGCTGTCTTGAATCCAGTGGCAAAGTGAGCAAGGGACCCACGTCTGGGCATACACTGCCAACTTAGGGCGAACAAAGCAAAACCAAAGGGGATGATGTACGGAGTGTTGATCATTGCAAGCACTGATCTGGCTTTAATCCATCATCATTTTTTAGCTCACTCCGCCTCCCCAGTTCAGACATGGCCATATGCAAATCAGTCTTACCCTTTGCCTCATGGGAACAGTCCAGCCCAAACTGCCAAACCATGTCTTCCCTGGACTGGGAGCAAGTATCCTGCACCTTGCTAATTGATGGGGTCGAAATATCGACGGAATTTTAATGCCTGTACTGATCATGTCTTACAACTGGGATAACAGTAATTGTGTTACTGTATTAGTATAACTGGTTGTTTTTCCAGATGCCTGTTGGCCTCCTTGGCTATCAGACAGGTCTTCCCTTCAAAGACACTGTGAATATTGTATATACACTCCCTTTTCTCATGCTTCTGAAACCCTCAAATCAAGAACTTTCCTTGAGCACTTCCCTATCCGGAGCACCTATGCATATGTTTGTTTAACATGCATGACTAAATAATGCAAATGATAAAAAGTGAAGTGAACTTTCAAAATAGTTTTTCTTTTCTTCAAATGAATGATATGGGTGTTGTTATATTTATTGATTATGCTTTCCAGTGTGACCGCCTGTTTTTCTGTACTGATAATGACCCTGTCTCAGCATGAGTATTTGTCTACTCTCAGTACCCAGTGTCCCCATGTCCATCTTAGTGCACGTGCCAGTGTCCTACTGTTCTCCTCTGTTTCCCTGTGTTTCCTTTTTCAGCTTTCAGTACAAATGCCAGTGTCCCTATTTGCACATCTACCCATGTCCCAGTGCCAGTGCACATGTCAGTTTCCTTTGTCATGTCCAAGTGCTGAGTTCACCATCCCAATGTTAATGTCCTTGTATTCGTTTGAGGGTCTCTGTGTTAGTGTCCAGTTGCCAGTGTCTGTTTACCCAGAGAGTTGCGTAATAGCAGTAACCTTTTGCAGTGCTGGATGGCCCAATGGTCCATGTTGGTGCCCACGTCTCAGCATCAAAGCCTGTTTTCCTATGTCAGTGTCTCAATGTCTGTGTTCATGCAGTGCTATTCCAATGTCAGCACCTACATCAACAACCACAATTCAGTACCCCAATCCTGTGCCCTCCAGATCAGTGCTCTTGTGCAAGTGTCCCGTGTTCATGCCAGAACCTTATGCTGTATCCAAGCATATGTATCTTAGTGTCAGTGTCCTAGTGTCCCTGGGTCAATCGCCCAGTGCAACTGCCCCATGCCATTGTCCCTGCATCAATCTTTGAGCCCTGTGTCAGCTTCCAGTGGCATTGCCCCCCAGTCAATTTCCCAGAATTAGTGTTGATGCTTTTGTGTAAGTATTTATTATACCTGCTGCTCAGCCAGTGTGACTGTGGAGTGGAATGTTGGTGTGGTGATGCTGTGGAAAAGCACTGCTCCTGGTGGGGCTCTACTTGATAACATATATCCTGAATAAATCTACCTGTTTAATATAAATGGACTACGAGACTATCTTTATTACAACAGTATCACAGCATAAATCCCACTGACTGCGTCCGAGTGTCAGTGCCCTTGTGCCACTGTCCCTGTGTGATTGCTGGTGCTGCTGTGTCAGTGACCTTGTGCAAGTGTTGGGGCCTGCTTTCAGTGTCCTAGGCTCAATGCCTGTTGTAGTATCCTTCTCCTAGTCCCTTGTCATGAACAATTCTATTAACTTGACTGATTATTTGCCATGGAACAGCGACTGAGGTCCGGTCGGCGCAGGCTGGGGGAGCATCTGTTGCCCCACCTGGATATAGGTGTCCGACTAGGCTGTGGCAAGTCGGATGTTACATTTTCCAGCCCAAGCCCCGTTTGCTGCTCCTGCTGCCTGGCAGCTTCAACACTGCTCAAATGGGTGTAATTGCTAATATTTACATGTTTCCCTCATCTTCACTGCTTGATTTTGCTCGCAAGAAAGTGTTACTCTTAGTCGTTGAAATGTCACTTATCATTACACTAACATTATGGAAATGTCACACATAGCAATCTGAAACCTTGGCAGCTATGCTCGTGCAGTTCTTCTTATGATTTAGACACATGCCCATACGCCTCTGCAGCGTGCAGTGCAGAAGGCTACAGCTTTAAGCCACCCTCACTTTTCAGCCTGGTGCATATGAATGTCTATGTCTCGAGTGCTGGCAACCCACGCTACCCCGCTGTATACAGGCTCATATATAGGTGTTTTTTTAACAATATATTTTATTGATTTTACATGGTATATACCGGGCTGTGACCCGAAGCATACATTTTGAAGGAAATATGCGACACTGTATACATCTAATCGTAACTTCTGGAAAACGTGCGTACATAACAATAACAACATTGCGCAGTTCCTTTCAAATCCCACCAAGGTATAATTGAACAATTGGAAATGCGATCTGAAAGCTTTAAATGATATTTCTGGTTGTACAATGACCAACCCCATTAGGGGAACAGAGCCAATCAGGGGTCTGAAGTGAAAAGGGGGTGTAGTTCTATGCCCCGGTAATCCGCTCACCGCAGCCATATTTTCTTATGCTTTTGGGATATATAGGTGTTTTGATCCCTCCACCTGCTTCTGGTAGCTACCAGAATATTGGGCAGCTGCAGTGGTTATAGCTCATAGAGCCTTTTCCAGGGTAAACTTGATTTGCACATATCTTTCTGAGCAACAAGACTGAGCATAATACTACTGAAGTAGAAATGTATGTCATTGCTTAGTTGATTGCTTGCTTGCTTGCTAAAGGCTACTTATCTTTTTACACAGGTGACAGTGCATATGCAATTTGCCCATGGGTTAGGAACCCCTGTCTTAATCCATGAAATTCAGGGAAGAGCAGGTACAACAATTCACATTAGCACAGCAGATCTGTCATAGAGCCAACATTTGGAATATTTAAGGGCAGGCTTTGCTGCCTGAATTAAAATGGATGGCATTGAATTACACCACAGGAACCTGAAGCAAAAAAATAAACTGAGCAAAGATGCACCACATAGCAATGAAAAAACACCTTCAACTTCAAACTGAGGTTGAGGAATATGATGATAAGCTTATGGGTACGGTGTGTTATATGCCTATAAATTTGTGGGTGGTAGTTCGGTACTTAAGCCACCTTTTGAGCTTGCAACCTCTTGCCTTCTTTCTGGAGGTTTGTATTTATTGTGTGGAGGTCCTACCATCATTTGGAAATGTCTACCACACTCCTGTGAGGAACATCAACAACATTGATCCTCTGTTATATACTGGACCATATCTGCCCGCTTAGCCTGCCTGCTCAGTGAGACCTCTCCAGATAATTTAACTAATTTGTCATTTTTAGCTAAGCCCTACTCAGTTAACATTTCGAACTCCTGATCGCTACATTTTCTCTTGTGCTCCCTACAGCCTTCTTGGGGTTCTGGCTAGCTATGGTACAGGATGGGGGTGGATGACAGTGGATTCTATTTGGGAACTTGTCCAGTGCTTCTCGTCTGCAGCCTGCTGCACTCCTAAAGATCCATTTCCTTTTGCTGATGGCATTGTTATAAGACAAAGCAATATTCATGTTTGTAAGTGAGACCGATTCCTTAATTGCAAATTTCTATTTCGAAATCACACATTTTAAGGAATGGCAAATCAAGGCTGTTCGACAGGTCAGCCTTAGGGTGGTCTTTTCCCAAACATGTTGCGTTCTCCCCGCCGCCTTTACTGAATTTGTTTTTGTTGGCCTTAGGACTCTGTGCACTTTACCACTGCTAAACAGTACTAAAGTACTTGTGCTCACTCCCTAAAACATGGCAACATTGGCTTGTACCTGATTAGCATATTTAATTTACATATATGTTCTCATAAATCAATTTACCATATATCCAGGGCTGGTTACTTTAATGCTACTAGTGGGCCTGCAGCATTTATTATACTACCCACTTAAGTAGCTCCTTAAAAAATGTCTCAGGCCTGCCATTGTAGCCTGCATGCAGTGTTAAACTGCCAATTTGACTTGCCAAATAAACACTGGACCAGGCCCTAAACTCCCTTTTTATTTCATATAGGTCACTCCTAAGGTAGGCCCTAAACAGCACATAAGGCAGGGTGCAATGTTTTAAAAAAAAGTGGGACATATACTTTTACGTTTTGCATGCATTGGTAGTGAAAAACTTCCAAATTCGTTTTTCTACACTGTGAGGCCTACCTCTTCCATAGGATAACATTTGATTGCCTTCTTACATTTAATAATAGCTTTTGTGCGGGAGCAGGTAAAATATAATGTTTGGCGCCTAAGAAATTGTAATTCAAAATCTTCCTTAATGCCAAAGTTGAATTGTAAGTCACAATTCTGAAAAGGGCACTTTTATAAATGTTCAATTTTTTTGTCCTCACTGATTGATGCCTTCAGTCTGTTTCCTGGGTCACATGACTAATTGTAACCATTACATGAATGGGGTGGCCCATAAGGTATGGACCTGGACACTTATGATTATAAACAAACAGTGGTCCTAAACCTATTGATTATATCATTAGATCAAATCTAACACAGTATCGATATTCAAAGCAGGAGACCATAATCAATATGTTATCTATAACTCAAAGACTCTATCTTCGAACAGAACATTGCACCACGGATAAAGAAAATATATTTCAGTTTAATATTTCTCTATATTCATTCTTTACATTATTTTTTTGTCAATAAAAAACGTTGGTTGCCCCAAGACAGGAGCGTGCAAAAAGAAAAGATGTGATCCGGAAAATGAAAACAAATGAAAAAAGGAAAAAGGAATTACACAGTAGTGATTAAGAAATAGTTTACACAATTTTACAGTCAATACTGGGTACAAAGTTCACCGTATTGAACACCTGGCCAACAACTGAGTTCATATAATTGCAATCAGCACCATTTGTAGTACATACACATAGATGTTCTAAATTATGCACTGTCTACAATGTTGGCAAATAAGTGGTCCTAGGTGTATATATTGAAAATGTCGACGTTTCGACTCGACTTATTCCCAAACGGTGATTTGGACCTGGGGATGGCGAGTCTTCATCAGGACAAGGGATAAACGAGGCAAACCAGGGGATATTGGATAACCCTACAAGAGAGGAATTGTGAAATTACTAGCCGCGGTGCAAACCTTTAAAACCTATCCCCACCAGGGGTATGGCAGTTTCTCTTACCCTTTGTGATAGAGAAAACGATGTAGGCTGATCAGAATTTACCACATCTCAAAAGGAGTCCTATAGAGACAAAAATGGAGTCCAGAATGTATCTAAATAAATTAATGTACGGAATTGCCAATAGTAACAATTGTACACATTAAGGCTTTTACCTTCTATTCATATATTGATCCATGTCCGATTGACACTGATTCATGTTCGACATGGTGGGCAGTACCTAAAATTAATTAGAGTAGCGTAAGTATACTGCATATACTGACACACAGTTACTACCGTATTCCCATTCAGGGCGGTGTCAATTACCTTAGTGTTGCGAAAAAACACAAGACCCCCAAGTCGGTCAATTTTTGAAATTCTGCTCCGGAATATACTGGACACTATAAAAATAGTAATGATTCGCCATTATTACTAGTAGCACTCTATCGGATTATTTACAAGATTCAGTCAAAAGAACTTCAAACAAGTTCTTATGCAGAGGCTTACCTGGAATAAACTTCTATGTTGTTCCTCAAATGATTAAAAGGCAGTGGTACTCCAATTTGGAACCAGCTGTATTTAAGGGAGACACAAGATCGAGGATTCAGGTCTCACTCGTGATATCCCATGGTAGTGTGTAAAGTTAAAGTTGACACTTTTAAAAAAGCGTCCACACCTACCCGTTATATTGAAGATAACAGCGTGTCCATCCGAGCCTCACAGTGCTTCTGGATGGCGATACAAGTTAATGTGTTTCTATTAATCGACTTCACAGAGCTGTATAAAAAATATACAGGAACTTGTTTAGAATAAGATTAGGGCCGTGGGCCACATGGAGTAAGGGTCGAGCAATGCTATGCATCTGATCTCCACCTACCCGAACTGCCTCACGGAGGGAAAGTGTCTGCATCCGAGCCTCACAGTGCTGCAGGATGCCGTCGGTATTGTTTACTGACTTTGTATCAACTTTTGATCCCCTCCTTCTATGACTCTTGAATTTGTAATTTTGAATTTTAGTTTATCCACCATTGAATTATTTCCACCCCTCGAGCTGCGTTGAGGACGGGTTAATTGTTGCTCTTGTCAGCCCTGACCTTATCCACCTTAGAATGATCCATGGTGTTTGTGAATACCACCGCATGGTTTAAAAATTTTAAGACTAATTGATTTTTCGCTAAACATAATGCTACAAAAATAACATTAACATAATCAGACCGCTTTACTTATACGGGTAGAGTAAATATCTTTTGAAACGATAGATTTATTTTTAGAAATGAGGCACAAAACGTAAGTCCTCTTTCTATACCGACTGCGTGGTGCAATCTGGGTATTCACCAACACGGAAGGGTTCTTCGCGTTTCACCGACGGCATCCTGCAGCACTGTGAGGCTCGGATGCAGACACTTTCCCTCCGTGAGGCAGTTCGGGTAGGTGGAGATCAGATGCATAGCATTGCTCGACCCTTACTCCATGTGGCCCACGGCCCTAATCTTATTCTAAACAAGTTCCTGTATATTTTTTATACAGCTCTGTGAAGTCGATTAATAGAAACACATTAACTTGTATCGCCATCCAGAAGCACTGTGAGGCTCGGATGGACACGCTGTTATCTTCAATATAACGGGTAGGTGTGGACGCTTTTTTAAAAGTGTCAACTTTAACTTTACACACTACCATGGGAATATCACGAGTGAGACCTGAATCCTCGATCTTGTGTCTCCCTTAAATACAGCTGGTTCCAAATTGGAGTACCACTGCCTTTTAATCATTTGAGGAACAACATAGAAGTTTATTCCAGGTAAGCCTCTGCATAAGAACTTGTTTGAAGTTCTTTTGACTGAATCTTGTAAATAATCCGATAGAGTGCTACTAGTAATAATGGCGAATCATTACTATTTTTATAGTGTCCAGTATATTCCGGAGCAGAATTTCAAAAATTGACCGACTTGGGGGTCTTGTGTTTTTTCGCAACACTAAGGTAATTGACACCGCCCTGAATGGGAATACGGTAGTAACTGTGTGTCAGTATATGCAGTATACTTACGCTACTCTAATTAATTTTAGGTACTGCCCACAATGTCGAACATGAATCAGTGTCAATCGGACATGGATCAATATATGAATAGAAGGTAAAAGCCTTAATGTGTACAATTGTTACTATTGGCAATTCCGTACATTAATTTATTTAGATACATTCTGGACTCCATTTTTGTCTCTATAGGACTCCTTTTGAGATGTGGTAAATTCTGATCAGCCTACATCGTTTTCTCTATCACAAAGGGTAAGAGAAACTGCCATACCCCTGGTGGGGATAGGTTTTAAAGGTTTGCACCGCGGCTATTAATTTCACAATTCCTCTCTTGTAGGGTTATCCAATATCCCCTGGTTTGCCTCGTTTATCCCTTGTCCTGATGAAGACTCGCCATCCCCAGGTCCAAATCACCGTTTGGGAATAAGTCGAGTCGAAACGTCGACATTTTCAATATATACACCTAGGACCACTTATTTGCCAACATTGTAGACAGTGCATAATTTAGAACATCTATGTGTATGTACTACAAATGGTGCTGATTGCAATTATATGAACTCAGTTGTTGGCCAGGTGTTCAATACGGTGAACTTTGTACCCAGTATTGACTGTAAAATTGTGTAAACTATTTCTTAATCACTACTGTGTAATTCCTTTTTCCTTTTTTCATTTGTTTTCATTTTCCGGATCACATCTTTTCTTTTTGCACGCTCCTGTCTTGGGGCAACCTACGTTTTTTATTGACAAAAAAATAATGTAAAGAATGAATATAGAGAAATATTAAACTGAAATATATTTTCTTTATCCGTGGTGCAATGTTCTGTTCGAAGATAGAGTCTTTGAGTTATAGATAACATATTGATTATGGTCTCCTGCTTTGAATATCGATACTGTGTTAGATTTGATCTAATGATATAATCAATAGGTTTAGGACCACATGACTAATTGTAGCTGGCAGTTGGCCTTTGTGTATTCCTCCCAGACAGCCATACAATAGAGGGCCTAGATGTTGGCTGGATAGGCCAACCTAGCAGGATGAGGAGCATAGCTGTTTATAGCCACACTTGCACTTCAATGACCCTGCCTCAGCTCACACACAAAAAACTTCACACTAGCTTATTGTGACTGCAGAACGATTGGGACCAGGGCAGTGAGGTAGGAAATTCCAGACACTTCTGTGGGGGGAAAACTCCAGAAGTTTCTTCCACTTCAAAGCTGGCACCATGTATAAAATTAGGACTCGTAGACCCACTCTTCCGTTCAATTTGTGGCCTGCCAGGCTGTCTTTAGCTTGCTGTGTACATCAGAGGACTTCCCAGATACACCAATGGGCTTGCCCTGCTGCCTGCCATGTGGCCTCAAAGTACTGCCCTGCTGCTTGAGACCTGCTTTCCTCCTTGAACCTATGACTTCCGGACAGTGCTTAATTTGTAAAATATTAAGTGCAGCTGCTCAAATTTCTTTTTAGGAAGCCACACACACTTTCCTTGGATCCACCCACTTTCTCAATTGGCACCATCCACTTACTCTATTGGCTCCACCCACATCTTCAACTGCCACTGTTAACTCTCAAGTATAAAAAAAACTAGCAAAAATGGTGGCAAAGGTTTATTTAGTGAACCCTGGGCAGACGCAATATGGGTGCCTCAATGCAAGATGGTGGCTGAAGTGAAGCAGCATGACAGTAGCAAGTAGTGGGTGTTCTACAGTCCCTCTCCCAAAGGACTCACTTGACTTCGAGCTGTGAGAAGGTGCATACATGCCAGCACATTAACAGGTTGTGCTGCCAAGAATGGGCCAGAATATACCACTGGTGAACATGACCTCTCTTTGGAAATGGTGAACATCAGCCAAATAACTAATCCCTGAAGAAGTCTTTTGGAAGGGACAAACCGCGTTGGCTACATGGGCATGAACATTTTATTTTAATAAAGAATTTTCCAGCTGACAACGTGCCTCTATACATTTAATTGGAACTGGTGTGATGTGTATATGAACTTCTTTTAACAAACAGCGTAGTACCTAAATTGGTATCTGTGAATACTGTCTTAATTGGGATATATAACCAGAGAAAAACAATGATTATGAGTGATGATCTCTCCGGTGTATACGTTTGTGGATAATTTCCATTTATGGGAGATTAGGAGGCTGTTCCCCTGATCGAAGTCCTACTTCTTGTTACTATTTCCACATTGTGATAGGTGCGGTATTGAAGGTCTAGGCCTCCTTTTTGTAAATTGCTATATATATATATATATATATATATTACCTACTGGCGGTCGCCAGTAGGTAGTTATAGTTAGGACCTAGTTTCCATAGGAAATCCTCAACATTCTATTTGGATTAACTTTGGCCCTGGTGGATGAATCTTTGCGAATTTCTCAAAGAAGATGGCTCGGTCCGCTGCGCTCCTTCCCTGAAAGTTTGGGGGGGATTGGTGAAGTGGGGGCTGAGATAAAAGGGGGGTCCCAAAACAGTTTTTGTCTGCATAGCTTCAGCAGCAACACTTGAGTCAGCTTTGTGTGAAGCCGCTATCTTGATGCAATCAATACCGTCCCCCTGCACACATTCAGGGACCAGGCCGCATTGCGAGGGCACTGCAGGACGTGTCTTCAGGTCAAACGGATTGTGGGACAAGGTCCAGAAGACAAGAGTCACCAAAAGGCTAAAAGTCCCGCCGGACCCCGGGAGCCGGCCGCCTATGTCGGGGGCGATCTCAGATGGTGTCTTCCATTCAGAAAATATTGTTGGCAGCATTTTGAAAGGAAAGATAAACGGCCGTTCTCCTAGTGAGTCTCACATTGTTACATTTATGAAGAAAAAGCCTGAAGAATGTACAAACTGAAAACCAGTTTTTGTCTGCATAGCATCAGCAGCAACACTTGAGTCAGCTTTGTGTGAAGCCGCCATCTTGATCCAATCAATACCGTCCCCCTGCACACATTCAGGGACCAGGCCGCATTGCGAGGGTACCGCAGGACGTGTCTTCAGGTCAAACGGATTGTGGGACAAGGTCCAGAAGACAAGAGTCACCAAAAGGCTAAAAGTCCCGCCGGACCCCGGGGGCCGGCCGCCTATGTCGGGGGCGATCTCAGATGGTGTCTTCCATTCAGAAAATATTGTTGGCAGCATTTTGAAAGGAAAGATAAACGGCCGTTCTCCTAGTGAGTCTCACATTGTTACATTTATGAAGAAAAAGCCTGAAGAATGTACAAACTGAAAACCAGTTTTTGTCTGCATAGCATCAGCAGCAACACTTGAGTCAGCTTTGTGTGAAGTCGCCATCTTGATCCAATCAATACCGTCCCCCTGCACACATTCAGGGACCAGGCCGCATTGCGAGGGTACCGCAGGACGTGTCTTCAGGTCAAACGGATTGTGGGACAAGGTCCAGAAGACAAGAGTCACCAAAAGGCTAAAAGTCCCGCCGGACCCCGGGGGCCGGCCGCCTATGTCGGGGGCGATCTCAGATGGTGTCTTCCATTCAGAAAATATTGTTGGCAGCATTTTGAAAGGAAAGATAAACAGCCGTTCTCCTAGTGAGTCTCACATTGTTACATTTATGAAGAAAAAGCCTGAAGAATGTACAAACTGAAAACCAGTTTTTGTCTGCATAGCATCAGCAGCAACACTTGAGTCAGCTTTGTGTGAAGCCGCCATCTTGATCCAATCAATACCGTCCCCCTGCACACATTCAGGGACCAGGCCGCATTGCGAGGGCACCGCAGGACGTGTCTTCAGGTCAAACGGATTGTGGGACAAGGTCCAGAAGACAAGAGTCACCAAAAGGCTAAAAGTCCCGCCGGACCCCGGGGGCCGGCCGCCTATGTCGGGGGCGATCTCAGATGGTGTCTTCCATTCAGAAAATATTGTTGGCAGCATTTTGAAAGGAAAGATAAACGGCCGTTCTCCTAGTGAGTCTCATACTGTTACATTTATGAAGAAAAAGCCTGAAGAATGTACAAACTGAAAACCAGTTTTTGTCTGCATAGCATCAGCAGCAACACTTGAGTCAGCTTTGTGTGAAGCCGCCATCTTGATCCAATCAATACCGTCCCCCTGCACACATTCAGGGACCAGGCCGCATTGCGAGGGCACCGCAGGATGTGTCTTCAGGTCAAACGGATTGTGGGACAAGGTCAAGAAGACAAGAGTCACCAAAAGGCTAAAAGTTCCGCCGGACCCCGGGAGCCGGCCGCTCATGTCGGGGGCGATCTCAGGCCACACCAGGGCAACAAGACTGAGATCAATTTGCTCATACTGATCCATAACGCACCGGCCTCTCCATGTCGTAGGCCGCAAGAGTGGGCAAAACTCAGCTGGCCGAGCGAGACTTGGGGAGGGCGCAGGAGCCAAGCGCCCCATCCCAGTCCGCGCTACCACACCGTCCCTCGGGGGCCTCCGTTAAGCTGTTTAGGGAGGCATCGCAGGCAGCGGTTCTTTAGATCAGTGGCTCTCACCGGCAAGGCTCCCCTCCATCAGCAGCGATCGTTGGCGCTGTGGTTGCGGCCGGAGGTCCCGCCTAGTCAACGCCTCGGCCTCTCCATGTCGTAGGCCGCAAGAGTGATCGGAACTCAGCTGGCCAAGCGAGACTTGGGGACGGGGTAGGAGATAAGCGGCCCCTCCCAGTCCGCGCCACCACACCGCCCCTCGGGGGCCTTCATTAAGCGGTTCTGTGAGGCACCGCAGGCAGCGGTTCTTCAGATCACAACAGAGTCTCATGCTCGATCGATTGAGCTGGCCGAATCAGGCAACATGAAGGTGGGGAGGGGGGGCACCTCTTGCTCAACCACCACCTGAAGAGGTGTGGTTTAGTTCTAAACCAATGAAAAGTGTTACTTTTAGGTCACATGACCTAGCCTTACATCATTAGGAAACCAAAAGTGAAATGAATCAATGAAAAGTTTTATTAACAAGTCACATGACCTGTTATGCTTACGTTACGCGCTTCGCGCCGCGCCCCGGATCGCTTCCGGGAAGCTGCGCTTTGCGCACCGGATGCGCTAACGCGGCGCGTCATATGACGCATTACGCGACAACGCGATACTACAGTGTTTCTGGATGTTTCAGACTGAAGCTGGAGTCAGCATGAGAGCACCTCGTGGCTACGTCGTGGCCATTCTGCGAGCAATCATGGCAGAAGCTGCCCACCGGAAGTCTGCGGGAGTCGGGGGCCCCGGTGACTCTTGTAGTATCTTCAAGGCTGAGGGGACGCTTTTGGGAATGGGGCCCATGCCGTAGCAGTCAAGCGTCCGAGTTCCAGGGTTGTCCAGAGCCATCCTTGCAGGCCAGGCCCAAGTCTGTGGAGCCGACCGCCATTTCCTGAGCTCCGTGGCAGCCGCCTGTCGCTGTACCGGAAGAGTGGGTGCAATTCAGCAAGATGGCGGGTGAGACGCTGTAATAGCAAGAGCAGGCGTAATTCAGCTGGCCGAGCGAGGCACTGTGCCGCAGGAGCGGGCGCAACTCATCTTGTCGAGTGAAGCGCTGGGGTGCAGCTGAGAAACCTCCACCTGGGGAGTTGGCGGAGGCTCGTTCGCGCCGCCTCTCCCTTCCAGTGCACCCCACGCCGTCTCCTGGCGCAGGTATATGTGATGGTTGGACCAGGGCACCGCAGGACGTGTCTTCAGGTCAAACGGATTGTGGGACAAGGTCCAGAATGGAAGAGTCACCAAAAGGCTAAAAGTTCCGCCGGACCCTGGGAGCCGGCCGCCTATGTCGAGTGAAGTGCTGGGGTGCAGCTGAGAAACCTCCACCTGGGGAGGTGGGGGAGGCTCGTTCGCGCCGCCTCTCCCTTCCAGTGCACCCCACGCCGTCTCCTGGCGCAGGTATATGTGATGGTTGGACCAGGGCACCGCAGGACGTGTCTTTAGGGGTGTAGCTGAGAAACCTCCACCTGGGGAGGTGGGGGAGGCTCGTTCGCGCCGCCTCTCCCTTCCAGTGCACCCCACGCCGTCTCCTGGCGCAGGTATATGTGATGGTTGGACCAGTGATGTCATGAGTGATGTAATATGTGACGTCATCAGCAGTGCATTACACGCGCAAGTTATAGTGAGTCCAACTCACTATAACGTGGAATTTCATTGGTTTTATATCAGTAAAATTTCCAGCTAACTATAACTGGTGTCAAACCTATGGTTTTTTCAGTGAATTTCATAGGTTTTGTAAATGCTACTTCCTAACTATAACGTGTGTAAAACCTATGGTTTTTTCAGTGAATAGAGATATATATATAGTATCCAATCATTTATGCTGCCACTTATTGACAGGCTCAGCTGCTTCGAGCTAAACAAACAGACATCCCTACAGAGTAAACAGTATCTGAACATTTCCAGGCAGGAACGTGAAAGCACCTCTACAGGTCATTAGGTACACTGTCTAGTCCTGGACTAATGCATTCTGGGTGTTGTAGTCTTGTTTTTGCTCTCGTTGAACTATGTAGGCGTGTGCTCCTGAAATCAACGATTTGTAGATGAACCGTTCTGGAGACAGTGTCCATAATAACCTGGAGAGGTGGCCATACTAAGTGCTGAGTCTGGCATGACTATCAAAGTGTTGAAGCATACTCTACAAATCCGAGTGGACTCAAAGGCTCATGTGTGCCTCTGGAATGTATACACATCGTGTCATGTTCCGAAAGCCAATGTACAGGAAAGATATATGTCATGTGACAGTTTGCCAATGTGCTGGGGGAAAAGAGGGGCACGAGAGAAGAGAAATAAAGTGAGATTAAATGAGAAGGATGAATGAAAGAAGGAACAGGAGGATGAAGGTACGAGAAAAAACGCATAGTGTAGGCAATAAGGGACATAAAACATGAAAGAAGAGATATAAAGAAGGAAGAAAAAAAGCGAAACAAAGAGTAAATGGAATAAACAAGGAACAAGAAAAGGGGAACTTCGGCCATGCAATACAAGTAGTCAGAGTATTTAAGAGAGAAAAATGAAAGAGATGGACGAACCAAATAAATGAATAAATACAGATTTTGAAAGTGTTCTATTACCAAAAAAGTGTGCGTCCAGGTGCTAGAGATGGAGAGGAGAGGAGGAGGAAGGTAGTGGAAAGTGATTGAACAAGAACATTGGAAAAAGGAATGAGAGCAGCGCAAATCTGAAATCAAATGAGAGTATTTAAATACAAACGTATGCCACTTAGTTAGACTATTAGTGTTATCAGCCTATAGTTTTAAAAAAGAGACACTGCACTTAGTAACATCGTGCTTGGTTGCACTGAGTTCCCTTACCTCCCTTCTTCTGTGAGGCATTCCCTTTTTACAGTGTCCTTCGGTCATCATTTTGAAAAACATACAGGCAAACTTTGTGACGATGGATTTGAAACAGTGCAAACCACCTTCCGAATCATGTCTTGGGGAGGCAGACTTCTGGGTGCTGCTTAGCTGTGCGCTCTCGGGCATTGCCAACCCCCACCACCTCCTCCCCACAGAGGTGGAGTGTGACTCATAATAAGGCCTGAGGCCGCGGAATCCAATTAGAAATATTTTACGCACAGTCACATGCGATATCAACTTTTCACCAAGGAGATCCGTGTGAACTTAAGTGACCCAATATTGCATGTATAACCGGCCATGAGAAATAAATGCCACAGCTAAGCACCGGAAACCACCAGCACAAATTAAGCACTGCTTCCTGAGTGACTCCAAGGGCTAGTTGGCTGGCCTTCTGTTTAGAGCCTCAGAGACACAAAAGAAGCCAACCATCTTGAACTGCACCATGACCCAGTCTGAGTGAGTCCTCACTCTTAAAGTGGCGACCCTCAAGTCCTGAATCCTTGCAAGCGGTGCTGAAGATGCCTTGATAGTCCAAATCCAAAACTTAGGTCTCAGAAAGTGTTCTGCCAATAATTGCCTTGTGAACCGGGAGGAGATCTGGACCTACCTGGTCGCTGATCTGCCCAAGGTCTATCACCTGTTGGCCTGATTTTGCTGCAGCTCCCACTACGTTCTTCTACACAGCAGCAAATCCTGTTCAGCGGCTCCTCACACAAAAGGTATCCAGCCTCATGGAGCCCTTATCAGCTGCATCCTGCAGCTACATCCCACTGGAGACCTTCCATAAAAGGGACTACGGCCAAACATAAAAATCTTCACTGTGTATTCATCCGGCGACTCCCCGATGATGATGCCTCCTCATCGGACAACACTGGCTGCCTTACCCCGCGGAACTTCACTTTCTCAGATATTTTGCTTAAAAAATTGTTTTACGTCCGTAGGATACTGGGGCAAATCCACTTTGTGTAACAAAATCGCACTCCATTGTTCGGCTACACCATTCGACTTTGCCCCAGTCTCAAGCGACTAGATGTCCATGGTTGGCGCTTTGATCTTTTAGGTGTTATTTTTGACCTTCAATTTTAAAAATGTTTTGTTGTTTTGGTGTTAAATAATTTAATAAAATGTACTCCATTCTTTTAAATTAGTGTGGAATGTTTCTTGTGTTGTGTTTTCACTTTATTACTTTCAAGTGCTGCATACATTCTTTACACATTGCCTCCACGTTAAGCCTTACTGCATTTGTGCCAAGCTACCAGAGGGTTAAGCACAGGCTAATTTAGTGACTTTGTGTGGTTCACCGGGGCAAGGATTGTGGCTGCAGAATGAGAAGGGCTCACACCCCCCTCAACCAACAAACCAATTTCTCACAAAGACCTACAAGAATTTGTACATAACATGTTATGATGTCTTATTAGCTATGTTTGCCTAAAAAGGAATCGTAAAATAGCAATATTATGTTTTGTACATCAGGCCCAAGGTATTTTGAATGTATGCATCTTGTTCATCTAATGGATAATTCAATTTCAATTCTTTATTTCGGTCATCAGACCATAGAAGTACAAAAATGCGTAAATACATTGTTGACATTATTACATAAAAGAGTTTTTTAAATGATAACTTGATTGGTAGAGACCTTATACAAAGTTGGATTAAAAATAATCGGTTAAAATCTATACAGATCAAAATGTTCCTAATATATGTTGGAAGTAGTGGCAGCAGAAGCCAATAACCCGATATCCATGGGAGCGAGCCCACTATATATCAACTAGTATTCCCATAAGCATAGACAGGGTCCCGACCTCTAACACTTGAGAGACCTAATAGGGAGCCTACTTTTGAAGTTATCTATGGAGGTTGGAAATAGGGCCTTTGTGACTTCCTCCTGATTCCCCACATTTGACCTAGAAATGTTGCAAGTGCGCAGGCAAACAATGGTCTTGTATCGGATTTAAGGATACGTAGGGCCCCCACTTTGCTCTCTGGTTCCCAGCTGTTCGCAAATGGGTGTTAACCACCTGCCTCTTGGGCGGGAGTACACTTGGTAGGCAAAGAGAACATGTGCAGTTAATTTTATAGGGGCAGGGCAGCTTGGGCAACACTTGGATTGTACTGTGTTGCAAGACAATGCACATGTGCAGGAATTCAGGGGAAGTGTTCCAAGTTAAAACTGAATATATAACTTCCAGTCAGTTGGAGGCTGGATAAGATTGAGTTAGCCTTCCAGGGATCTGGTCGTTTTAAAATCAACAAGATCTGCTGTTAACCTGCCCATCCCGATGCTGCTAGTTTCCTTCTGGGCTACCCAGTCCCAGTACATAGCTTTCATTTGTTTCTTAGAAGGCAACTCTAAAGGGTTAGTGCTCTCCCAGTGACCCTTTACCCCAATGTTGTTGAGTAGGATTTCAATGTTTTTGATCCAGCCTATCTTGTTGAATGCATTTAGGGAACTGACTTCATCAAGTGCTGTAGCATAGGAGGACAGTTCAGTGGTCGTTTTTAGTCTCTGCCAAAAGAGTAATTTAGCTAGATCAGCAATAGATTTACAGCCCATGTCCAACTTGAGGGGATAAGGTGGAGTACTCGGGTGGGAGTGACACTAAGTTCCTTAGGAACTTGTTCTCTGACACAGATAGGTCAACCAATATTTCAAAGCCCCATAGCTCTTCCCCATATAGGGCACAACTCACTGCCTTTGATTTCATATCTCGTAAGCGGGTGCAACAGGTTTGGTATATGAGTAGACATGCTCCTTCTTTAAGGCACCAACTATTTGATTACATTTTAGGTTTGCTTTTGTTAGGTGCGGCTTCCAGGACATATTTTCGAATAGTTTAATACCCAGCTAATCAAAACTGCCTACCCCCTCGAGCAAAACATTTTCTTGGGTTGGTCACCTTTTGTATGATTTATGAGGGTTGAGCGTCATTTACTTTGTTTTAGTAGTGTTAATTTCCATACCTCTCGTGTCACGAAAAACCTTAAGTTGGTTTAGCAACGTCTGAAGGCCCCCGGGTGTTTTAAAGACTAAAAGGGTGTCATCCGCAAATAATAGTGTCACAATTTTCTCCCACCCTAGCATTGTTGCATCTGCTGGGATCATGGATAAGTAGTCAACTACTTTGTTTATGTAGAGTGAAAATAAGGTGGGGACCAGGACACACCCTTAATGAGTGCCCCTATTTATTTTAATACCATCAGTAACTTGGCCTTGATCATCCCATCGCGCTCTGGCATAATTGTCCTCGTGTACACAGACGACAATTGACAGAATTTCCATTGGACTACCCATGTCTTTTAATACCTGCCAAATAGTGTTACAAGGGACAAGGTCAAACGCTGACTTCAGGTCAATGAATGTGACGTAGAGACTCCCCTAGCCAATGTTCACCACATTCCAGTATAGAAGGATGAACTGGAAATCCTGGTCAATAGTTCCTGTTTTCTGGCAGAACCCCGCTTGGTAAGGGGACAGTATGTTGTTGTCAATAATCCAATCCTGGATCCTTGTAAAGAGAGTGCAACAGAATACCTTCTGTATATAGTTGATAAGGCTTATGGACCTACAGTAAGAAAACCTCTAAATGTTAAGTATGTTTCTTTGTAGCAAAACAACTACCAGAAAATGCTAGCTGACGGGCTCTCAAAAATGTTTTTAAAAATGTAACTGCCCACCACTGGTGGGGGAGCAATGGAGGAGCTTGTTGGGGGGCACAATAAGAAGATGATAAAAAATAAAATTGGGTAGGGAGCAGAGGAAGGCAGCACTTGAGGGGGAGACCAACATGGACTGCAGGGGGCAAAACACAGAGCGTGATACAGCAAATACTCTGTGCACTGCAGAAGCAGATGAGAGAGAAAGAGAAAGCAGCACATGAGTGCATGACTCTGGACATAGGAGATATGGCGGCCCTCTTCCTCCTCGACCTCTTCAGGTGGAGTGGTGTGGCTCACTGGTTAGAGGCGGCAGACCCGGAAGCAGAGAACGGCCCGGGACCAGGATTCAATTCCCGAAGCGGCAGGGTCGTGGACCAAGGTCAGCGGACTCGATAATTCTCGCCTCGGTGCCTACTCTAACCAGGGATCATACTCGGGAACTCTGGGCATTAGCTTGCCTCATCTCTACAACGGCCCCCCACATTCGCCGGGGATGCCTGGTTTCACCTTGGAGATACCCAGTAGGGACCATCTCACAGGGATAGCCAGGACGGGTTCCCCAGCGGTCTACAGCGCCACGACGCCTCAGGGCAGCAGTGCGCTTTACAAGACACATACATTTACATTTCATAGCTTTTGACAGTCTCCACTCCATCCTCATCCAACACATGACATCGGAATCCAATTCAGTCAGCCCGACAATGTATACATTGAATACTCTCACCCTCATTTGCGGAGTTCCTCGAGGATCCTCCCTGTGTCTGATCATCTTCAATGCATACACGATGCCTCTAGCCAACATTAATTGCTCTCATTATATAAACGTCCTCTCCCTGGCTGATGACACGCAAATCTCCCTCACGGATAAGACACTTTGCCATGGGACTTCACTTGGTGGCCAACAGAGCTAGGACCGATACCCAGCCCCAATCCCCACACCAAGAACCTCTGGGTCATCATCAACAGCAAACTACATGAATGCCCAAGTCAATGCCATCACTGCCACTTGTCCATACACTGAAGAGGCTGAGGAACATTTTCAAATGCTTCCCAAACCACACTTGCAAAACCATCACTCAAGACCTGGTCACAAGCAAGATGAACTATGGGAAAACCTTCTATGCTGGGATGAACAAAAACTCAACAGAAGGATGCAGACCATTCAGAACTCATCGACCAGAATCACTCTCAACCAACCACTTCGCATTCACATCACACCACCAAACACCACACCACACCTGATTGCTCTACTAGCTCCCCTTCACAAACAATTCAAATTCAACACTCTCACCCACACTTTCAAGGAACTACATAACGTTAGCCCAGCATACCTCAAAAATCGCAACCTGCGTTCACAAACCTTCTGGACACCTCCGCTCGTTTGGACCACTACTTGCACAAATCCCACTCATAAGAACAACCAGGCCTGGCAGTTGAGCCTTCTACTACATCTCTCCTAAAGCACGGAATGGCCTGCCGCTTCACATAAGAGCCTTCTCCTCACTTCTTGATGTCTGCAAGATGGTAAAGACCCAACATTTCAAGTATTCCAACTGGGTGTGCCTAGAGTCACACCTGCTCAGTGCCAGGATACTGTCCCAGGTGAGTGACAGAGAACAACATGAAGCCTGCATGGGGTCGGATGTTGGGGAAGGGAATAAACACACAAATTTGAGAATTAGAAAACAAAGGCTGTTTCATGGAGTGCTGAAAGAAAAAGAGAAAAGTGGTTCCCTAAAAGTGAGCAGTGGAAGAATACAAATTAGACAACCAAAAGGTGGTAAACAGCCTATGCTCCAGAGGAGGGGCAACCAAATGATGGACAAGGAAGCAAGCACATTAGAGTGATAATAAATGGTAAGCATTGAAAGGGCTTAACGCCCAGTTTAGGTTTCGGTAGGCCCACAATAGGTCTTGCACAACCAGACAGCTTGAACTGTATGGTAACAGATACTTAAAAATCACCCTCTGGGCAAGGGTAGACCTGGCATTTTGTAGAACCAAAACAGCACCTAATCAGAATGTTTGTGTAGAAATCAATCAGCTTTACTATCTTCATTCTTGTAATTTTCTTAGCATGGGTCTAAAAATCCAAGAAAAATAGATTCCAAGCCAAAAAAACATAGTAAATTTGGAACTTTTGTAGAAGAAGTATCAGAGATGACTGCAGTTACTCTCTTCTTGGAGTCATCAGGATGAGATGTGCCTGCAATGACAATGATGCTGCTGCCGCCATTCCGGATGCCAATGCCATGCTAGCTAGGATCCCTGACATTGATGAATGTAACTAAAGAACCAACAGAGGAGGTTGGGGAGCCTAATAGGAAGAAAATGTACATGTCAACCTTTCACTCAAGTCTACCTGTACAACTTTTTCACACTGGTGACAAGGATGGGACCATTGCTGAACAATAAGTGCCACAACGCCACGGAGGTAAGTTGGCTTTTTGGTACATCACAATTGACCTTTGTAAAGATTACCTCAACCTTGAGTTAATCATCTACAAATTAACAGCTGAAGCAACTGAGGCACTGGTCCACACATAATTGAAGGCAGTACCACGTTAATTTTGGTGAGACCGACTGAATGTGTATGTGTCTTCAGTGATTGTAATGGTCATCAATGTAACCTGCTTGGAAAGTTCTCACTAAGCCTGAAGAGAATTTTGGTGTCACCTGTTTGGGAGGACCTATGACTGACCTATGGTGGAAGTTGGGCATTCAAGGCCAGCCCCAGTGGCATTGGTATTTCCTCTCATGCCTGTAGTTGTGCTCGAGGCTAAATGCAAATCACTGGTCTGTAGCAAGAGTGCAAGTCTGTCTCACAGAGGTCATTGGTGTGTGGGACCTGTCACTCTTGGCAAACTGTTACTTACCATTGTATAATTTTTGCTGAGCAGCAACAGACCGCACAGTGTGGTGCAATTGCTGACCGTCAGCTCGGCTACACTGCAACCAGATATGTGATGCAAAACCCCAGCATAAACACATTTGATACATCAGTGGATTCATAAATGGAATTCATATGCCTTTTGAGAGCTCGGAAGCATTTCAAGGAAATAAGTGGGGCAAGGACAGTGTGTGCAGGCTTTGTCTCCTGGCACAAGTTGGAGAGTAGGAAACTGAGGCAATTTAGCTGTGATTGAGTGACCATGAAGGTGTTAAGTGTTGCCCAAGAGAACTGCACTAGAATTGCAAAGCCCGCTGAACAGACTTGCTAAGGGTAAAACGGGTGCTTAGCTTTGTACCATTTAACTTCAGAGGGTTTGTAATGTTTATAAAATGCAGCTCTGTATTCTATACCTGCAAATACTGTAAAGCAAACGCTAAACTAAAGAAAAGTCAGAGCAACAAGTAGACAAAAGCATGTGGAGAGAGCCATGTGAAAGTAGAATGAGAAGGTAGGGATTGAGTGTAATATTGGATACCAGGATCCGGTTTATTGATGTGGTCTGTGAGTACCAGGTACTTCTGTGGCAGGCAGTGTTGAGTGTACAGCATATGATTCCATCTTAGGTAACATACAGTACCTCATATTTACCTCTTACGATGCAAATCATCACTCCACCCTCATTCTTTTTGATCCATCTAGAAAAACCAGTCATAAAATGCGGAAAAATATATTTTCACACTACACTAAACTATGTCGAACAAACTTAAATACAAAAAGAACAGCTCCTTACTAATATATATGCGCCCAATTGGCAGGAGATTTTGGAACACATACCTGAGACCACATCTGAATGATGAAATGGGTTGAATGAATTTGAAATTCAGTAAAGATCTGACAGATGTTTTACTTAAGTTTTGTACTGCGTTGAATAGATTGCGCTTTTGGAAGAGAACGCAAAAGAGCAGAGAGTCTCTGGAAAAGTATGAGATAACTGAGACAGTATGTCACCAAATTATTGTAAACTTGATCAAATTTGGAAGAGAGCTTTAGGAACCAATATAAGTAGGATTGTAGAATAGGGAAAGTCAGAGAGGAATTTTGGCTAAAGGATGATTTCAAATTAGGTGAAGTATTTCAGACTGTAAAGAAGTTTTCCCTTGTACGACTGGTTGGTAAAGGCACCATCGCAGGAGGCAGCTCACACTTCGGCTTGCATGGAGTTGTTTGCAGATCTGGGCCTCACCTTAAAGATGGAAAAATCATCTCTGCAGCCATCCAGAACGATCAGGTTTCTAGGTGCAATCCTAGATACGTCACAAAACAAGGCATTCCCATCCATAGAGAGGCAATTGGGACTCGTCTCTCTAGCCAAAGAATTCAGGAGAAGAAAGTCTCTTTCAGTCCGAAAATACAAATTGCTTCTGGGGACGATGTCTTCATGCATACCTCTCATTCCCCTATGTCGTTTGAGAATGCGGCCGTTACAAGAAGAGCTAGACCTTCAGTGGTGCCAAGCAAAGGGATCCTTCGAGGACTAAATGTGTATGTGTCTTCAGTGATTGTAATGGTCATGAATGTAACCTGCTTGGAAGGTTCTCACTAAGCCTGAAGAGAATTTTCCTAACACTGATCTCCCTTCTATTCTTGGAAGGAAGGCCAACAATGCCAATCCTATTGTCCTTAATTCCAATAGGTTTATGTGAAGGTGCTGTTCTTGTTTGTTCCATCGGCCGCTGACTTGTAACTCCTGTAGGACTGCTCCCCATCCTTCGAGAGAGGCATCAGTGGTAACTACTAACGGAGCTGGTTCGGTCAGGAAGGACAGACCCACCAAGATATTGTTCCTGCGAGTCCACTACCTTACTGCCTGCAACATTGGTTGCGTGACTTTGATCTTGTCCTCGAAGGATCCCTTTGCTTGGCACCAATGAAGGTCTAGCTCTTCTTGTAACGGCCTCTCTATGGATGGGAATGCCTTGTTTTGTGACATATCTAGGATTGCAACTAGAAACCTGATCGTTCTGGATGGCTGCAGAGATGATTTTTCCATGTTTACGGTGAGGCCCAGATCTGCAAACAACTCCATGGAAGTCGAAGCGTGAGCTGCCTCCTGCGATGGTGCCTTTACCAACCAGTCGTCCAGGTATGGGAATATTTGGTGTTTTTGTCTTCGGACACAGGCTGCCACAGCACTTTGAATGGGTAATGGTCTTTGGACACTGTATAACAAAGGAACTTTCTGTGGGACGGATGGATGGGGATATGAAAATATGCATCCTGTAAATCTAGGGAGGTCATCTGATCTCCTGGGTTTAAGAGCAGTAGAATATCCTGGAGGGTCACCATTCTGAATGACTGTTTTTTGAGATGGGCATTCAGGGACTGTAGGTCCACGATCGGATGCCACCTGAGAGCATCCTTTCTGATCAAGAAGAAACGGGAATAAAATCCTTGTCTTCTTTGGGAGTTCGGCACCGGTTCTATTGCTCCCTTTCGGAGCATTGCTCGAGCCTCCCGACGCATCTGAGACAGGTGTTTTACTTCTTGATATGTAGGTGGCATGGGAGGAGGGAAGTGTAGGAATTCCAGAGTATGTCCGAATTTTATTATGTGGAGGACGCATTTGTCCGATATTATTTTCTGCCACTGTTGTAAATAATGAGCCACTCTTCCACCTAGGGGAACATTTGACAGGGTAGGAGGATAAGAACCCGGTACTTGTAAGTTGTCATTGCCTTTTATTGTTATCTTTCCCTGAACGACCTCCTCGTCCTCTGGGAGTGTACTTCGAGTAACCTCCAGAGTGCTTCTGGCCATACTGATGCCGGTAGGGCTGCGAAGAGGAAGAATAGGATGTGTATCTTCCTTGCTGGTAGCTACCTCTATACGAAGGTTGTCCTCTTCCATGGGCGCTTCGAAAGGGCACCTTCCGGTACTGTAACGACCCAAGGCTTTCGCCGTATCAGTGTCCTTCTTAATACTCTGAAGAGTCTCATCCACAAGACGTCCAAACAGATCATCCACATCAAAAGGTAGATCCAGAATCTTATTTAGGATATCCGGTCTAAAGGCTGTGACCCTCAGCCAACCCTGGCGCCACAAAACTGCTGCTCCTCCTAGGGAACAAAAGGCTTTGGTAGCTATGTCCATAGCACAATCGATAATTTCAGCTGAAGTTCTCTCCCCTTCCTGCAGAACTTTCTTCGCCTCCTGCTTACTGTCTTCCGGAAGGAGGTCGACATATAGTGCATATTGTACCACATCTGTCTGTCATATATGCCCAGGATGGCAAGGGCATTAGCTGCTCTGACCAGGAGAGCTGACATCGAGGAGAAACGTTTACCTGTGTTGTCTAAACGCCGTCCCTCCCTGTCCGGAGGTGCAGAAACAGGCGCTGATGGGTTTTCTGATTTTTGTTGCGCTGCCTGCGAAATGATAGAGTCCGGTTTAGGATGGCCCAGCAAACACGCCGGAGCGTCCACGGGCGCCTTATATTTTTTGTCCAACCTCGCTAGTACCGGTGTAACCGTCGCTGGAGTTGCCAACACTTGTAACCCTTCCTTCCATACGTGGTCAATGATTGGTATGGACCTGAATGATTTTTTATAGGGCTCCTTAAAATCATAAAGAAAACATTCTGCCTGAGTTGTTTTCATCGGCAGCTGAAATCTCTTTTCGGCTCTCTCCATTAAGTTGTGGAATCCACCAATATCCACTGGTGGAGAATCCGCTGGCACTTGGGTGGGTGATGGTGGAGAGGGAATTAGGTAGTCATCCCATTCTCTGTGGGGTTCCGTTAGCTCCCCTTCTTCGCGGTCCTCATCATGTGTGGTCACAGGATCCTGCTGCTGTTGGACCTGAGATGTCTGTGGAGCAGTGTCTAGTAGGCTTTCCCTACTGAGGACTGGCGTGGCCGGAATAGAACGAGAACCTGAAGATGGAACGTCCTGAGGTACCCCTGATGGAGGAAACCTCTTCTTATAATCCGCCAACATGAATTGCAAATCCATCATCATTGAAGATGGCGTTGCGACCATCTGTTCCTGAGGTTCTTGTTGGTAGCGATGGTGTGAGAGGCCGTGGTATTCCTCATAACCCTCTTCATCATCATCTTCTTGACATTTTACGTGGAGTTCCGATGGACGTGTGGCATACCCGAAGGGTCCGTCATCCTCCTCCTCATCCGACTCTTCCTCCTCCAAAAGGTGCGATGGGACCAGAGGAGTAATCTTGCTCGGGGAAGTCACTGCTGGCGTGATCTTCTTCTTCTGCTTTTCTGGAGTTTGTCTCGTCGACGAGCCCGTCGACGAGATCGTCGTTGACACTACCGTCGACGAAGTTGTTGTCGTTGTTGTCAGTGCAGTGGAACCATTCCTCGCCAACAACATCGTAATCGTCGTCGACGTTCCGGTCGACGACCCTGTTGTCATCACCGTCGACGATCCCTTCGTCGACATGGCCCTCGTCATCACCACCGTCATCGACGATGTCGTCGTCGATGTTACCGGCGTCGACGCTGCTGTCGTTGATGCTCCTTTCGACGCTCCTGTCGATGCACCCGTCGACGCTGACTCTAATACAATCAATGGTAGCTTCTGTACCTCTGTCGTCGCCGTAAGCGATTACTTTTTTGTCAACGGCCTCATCGACGATCCCGTCGGCGATGTCGATTTTTTCACTTTCTCCTCAGGAATACTAGAGGATGGCTTCTTGAATGATGCTGAAGCCAAAGGTGGTGTCTTTGAAGGCTCAGAAGAGGCTCTCTTGGATCCTTTTTCTCTCAAAGTGTGTCCTTTGCTCTCCTTTACTTTTGGCTGAGGAGATTTAGAAGGACTACGCCCCGAAGACCCTTGAGTGGTCTTTTTTAGGGCCTTCTCAGGACGGTCCCCTGAGGAATGAGCCTGAGGAGATCTTGATCTTTTATGAGATCTCCTGGACAAAGAGGATGATTCCTGGTCACTATCACTAGAAACCACCTCCTTTCTGGCCTTGACCTTCTGAAGCCAAATTAAAAGTCGTTCCTCACGATCTCTAAGGGTCTTGCTAGAGAAAGTGCGACATACCTTGCAATCCTTTGATTGGTGGTCCGGATAAAGACAGTAAATGCAGTCTTCATGTGGGTCATCAGTGTAGAGTCTCTTTTTAGAGCAGGTGGCACAGGCTCTAAAAAGACCCTTTTTCTCATTTCCAGACATTCTCAAGGATGTAGATGAGAAATAGATTACCAAAATTCTCAAATCCACAAGAAATAGAATAAAATCAAGCTTCTACAAAGTTGGAAATCCAGAGTTTGAGCAGAGCTCGAAGGAGACTCCCTAGCACAACATGCCGGTAGAAAATCTGAGGGGCAGAAGGTTCTCTCAGGAGGGTTCTAGAGGGTGAGGAGCTTTGATTGGCTAAGGGAAAAGTTTGGTCCTTTTTTACATAACAAAGGTTATGGGTTGCAAAAGGGAAATGGGCCTTGGCCCTCTTTTTCAGTTAGATATACTGCTAAGCTGCTAGGCATTGCTTTTTTATATACTGGAGACTCCTGTCTAGACGACGGGGAAATGATTCAGGTATGTGAATCTATGAAAGCTGTATGTATAACACACGAAACACAGGGGGTCTAACAGCCAAATTGAGAGGCTACACTGTCGATACTGAGTCAACAAGATCTCAAAATATCTTTATCGCACACACATAACGTATTAATAAGGATAAAGAAGGAAAAAAGGCTAACACTAGATGCATAGAGGAGACCGGTACATCATCGATTATTCGTAAAATGGCTGATTAATCCACAACAGATTGTAAAGGGTTTCCATCAAATTAGACTCAATGATCAGTCCTATCATTTGGCCAAACCCATGTGCAAATGAGGCTGGTCCCCTGATCAGTGGGACACTCAGCTCCGCACCTTATTGTTGTATCAGGATTTGGTCCACCAAATACACAAACCGTCCATGATGACTGATCTTTTGATGGTAAAGTAAGAAGAAATAGTGCAACGAACAAGAAAGTGATTTAAAATAGGATGGAATGTCCTCCTTCTAAATACTTTATTCTGCGGACTGGACACGCCTCCTAATTAAAAAATAGAACAGTGCAAGAGAAGACAGTGACAATTATCTGTCTACATAAGGGCCAACATGTTTCTGCCTAACGGGTATTTAATCCCTTGGCATTCGTCAGGGCCTCTGCTCGTATAATAGTTGCACTCCTAATAGTGAAATATAGAATTCACCACCATCACCAAAACAAATTGTAGCAAAACTGGTTAGAAACGGTACAACCTGTAACAACCATGGACATTAACCCTCCGATTCACAATGGTTACTGTGAATTCTGTGAAGGAAAACGTTATATCATTAGTACTGTATTCGATGCATCAGTCTCATGTGCATAGTGTGTCACCAAGCCAACCAATAATGTGTGTCAGAAAATTAATTTTTATGCTTACCCTTTGTGGTAGGGCAATAGACCTCACCTCACCTGGACACTGCTCAGGTACTAAGAGGCCCCGCACTACAAAGATATAGGGAAAACAAAAGAATGTGGCAAAGTACTGTAAAGAAATGTTTCCGCTTTACACCCTGCCTATAATCATTCCTATAACCAAATGCCCTATATCTAGAGGCAAAACATGTGAGGTAGATAAACACCCCAAACTCAGTGTACTAAGCCTCAAAATGACCCAGAAACTCGACTAAGACACTAAACTTTAAGGAAGATTAAAACTCCTTTGTATGCTTATTCAGGAATTTTACAACATTCTGATCTTCAAAACCTGTGATTTGCTAAAGTTTACAACATAGTATAGCTAAAAGTATTCTGTGGTAGCTGCTCACCTTTCCGTCGGTACCTCAAGCTCCCATCTGAGACTTGGGGGAGGCACCGATCTGTAGGAGATGCTAGTATAAGTAGTCTAGTGAGGGTTTGTTAGTGAAGTATCCCTCCACCTTTAAGATGTATACTAGATAGTGGCAATCTTATCATGTGTCCCTTCAATTGGTATATATTAGTGGCAAGGTCACTATTATCAGACATTTATTGTGAAGTAAGCCTTATTGGTCTTTCTTTTCATAAGAAAACTAAGCGCACTACTTTACGCTCGAAATCTCGCGAGATCTCGCGAGAGGACGTGCTCAGAACTACCATATGATGTCATATCGGCCATCTTTGTAGTTCCTAACACTATAATCTGGTAATCATTAGACCATGATTATTCCTCACGTGCATATGATGTTAGAATGCCCCCAGTGTTGTGAGTCACTGCCTATTTTTCTACAAAGTAAGCCTAGTTGAGCTTGTTTTCTTAGGAACAAGAGCGCACTACTTAGCGCTCGAAATCACGCGGGAAGATGCGCTCACAACTACCCGATGACAGCATATCGGCCATCTTTGTAGTTCTGAAGGCTCCAACCTGTATATCATAGAATCACGATTGACCATGTGTTGTTTTTGAAAAAAGTACCAGTCATTGGGCAATCACAGCTGCCCAATGATGTCATTTCGGACATCTTTGTAGTGCGATGACTGCAACCTATTGGTCCGTGATATTCCAATGTTGTTTTTGGGAACGCAAGTGCTCTGAGTAGTGTGCCATGAGTGGCCTCAGAGTATATTCAATGGGCATAACTATGCAGATGCTCCAAAATCTTACAATGTGGGAACCATCCTAATGATTGTGCATACCTATATATCACCCTCCAGTGTATGTCAGAAAACTCCCATAATCAAACCTATTTGTGATATTATGAGAAGAGTGTGAGCAAAGTAATTCAGGCATGAATCAATATGTACAACATGTTTATATAGACACACCTTATTACAGTCAGTATATCCCAGTTATTGCTCACTAGTGCCAAGACTACAGGGAGGTCCAAGGAATATCATCATTTAATCCTCCTGTATCAGTCCGAAGTTTATAAATCCATTTTTGTTCTTTTCTAAAAAGGTAACCCGACACATCACTTATGTGACTGGGTATATATGGCTTCTCCAGGACAGTCCATTGGAAGTCCGTTTCTAGATGTGCACGCTCCAGGAAATGTCTCGTAAGTTTAGTGTTGTTTTTCTTACAACGAAAAGAACTCTTGTGTTCCAACATCCTGGTGCGGACTTTGCGGGTCGTCATCCCCACATATCGTGTGGAGCAAGGACATGTCAGCATATAAATCAGATTGGTACTATTGCAATTACTATAGTTACTCTGCAACCAAGGTCTCGTGGTGCCTATATCTATCTCCTTCGTGTGTTTGGTCTGAGGGCAGACTGAGCAAGTGCCACAAGGGTGATGCCCGACAGCTGGTGGAAGGTTCCACAGTGTTTCACCAAGTTTCCTAGGGAGCTCTTTTGGGCGTGTGTGAACAAGTCGATCCCGAATGCTGCTTGCCCTTTTGAATGCAAACAAGGGTTGCGCGATTTTCTCTCTCCCATGGTTCAGAAGGCGCCAGTGTCTTTTGACAATCTTCTGGATGGCATTGCTTCTAGTATTGAAGGTGCTCACGAAAGTGAGTCTAGTCAGAGGTGGTTTAGGGATTGGAGCTTCCAGGAGGGCCTCCCTATTGTTGTTAACCGCTCTCTTTTTTGATCTTTTTATGAGTGAATTTGGATAGTGTCTGTCCCGTAATTGTCCACAGAGATTCCTAGAATGCACCTCAAAGTCCTCTCTATTGGAGCAGTTCCTGCGAACCCGTAGGAACTGGCCATATGGTAGATTCTGGCGCAGGGACTTCGGGTGGTAACTCTCGTAAAGGAGGAGTGAGTTCCGTGCCATAGGTTTCTTATACAGTTCACTCTGCAATCCTGCAGTAGTGACATAGATCGACAGATCTAGGAATGCAATTCTTTCCTTATTTGTTTCCATGGTGAATTTAAGAAACTGGTTTCTACTGTTTAGTCATTGGTGGAATTCATTGACGGAATCCACCGTGCCTCTCCACACCACCAACACGTCGTCAATATAACGCTTCCACCACCTAATAGAGGTGTGGAAGGGGTTGGTGGGTGTCAGTACGTGTTGTTGTTCGAACTGGTGCACGTATAAATTTGCCAGGCTCGGCGCGAAAACGCTGCCCATACTCGTGCCCGAGATCTGGAGAAACAGCTTGTCCTCATACTTGAAGAAATTCATTTTCATGGCTATAGTTGCCAAAGCCATTATAAATGGTACAGGGGTGATAGTTTCACATATACTATCCCTCAGGATGGATGTTACGACTTCCAAAGTCTCATCCTGAGGGATAGAAGTATACAGTGATTCTACATCGAAAGAGACCAGGAGGTCTCTTTCAATATCATAATCAATTTCTGGAAGGACACGCAAGACATCTTTAGTGTCCTGCAAATATGTAGGCATTTTCTGTTCAATTGGCCGCAGAAAATAATCGACAAAAGTTGACAACGGCTCCAGGAGAGACCCTATTCCTGAAATAATAGGCCTACCAGGCGGTGGCCTCTGAGGTTTGTGTACCTTTGGTAAAAGGTAGAAATAAGGAGTGGTTGGGTGTTTAGCAACCATATAGGTCGCCTCACTTTGAGTGATCCAACCCGCAGATAAAGCTTCTTCAACCATATCCTGTATCTGTTTAGTCACCTCTTCTGTAGGATCTGTAGACAAGGGAGAGTATGCCTGTCTATTGTTTAGTTGTCTATAGCACTCAGTCTGGTAATCCGTGGTGTTTAAAATAACTATAGAGCCGCCCTTATCTGCAGGCTTTATAGTTATTAAATGATCCTCTGAAAGTGATTTCAGTGTCATTTGTTCTGATTCGGTAAGGTTGTTAAATGACCTGACTGTTGTGCTCCACAGTGAAGCAATATCACCCGCAACAGCTTGCTCAAAGGCTAAGACCTGTGGAGGAACCGTGTGATTAGGTGGCTGGAATTTAGATTTTGGTCTAAGACCGGTGTTTGTGTCGCAATCAGCATTGATCTGATCCTTGAAGAGATAGTGTAATCTAAGTTTCCTGAAAAACTGACTCAATTCACATTGGAAAGTGAATGGGTCCCCATGATTCGTCATGACGAAACCCAAGCCTTTATTCAGTACTTGTTCTTCAAGTGGAGTTAGTATCTTGTTAGATAAGTTGACTCCGTGTACCTGCATGTGGGCCTGTCTGGTCTTCCCATTGTACAACTGTGTTTTGTGCTGCTCGCCTTTTGCCTCTTGGTCGGCGTGGGCCAAACCCTAAAAAATGTTGAGAATTGTAGGCATTTGGAAACCCTTGGAAATTCAGCGGAGGTGGAGGTACAGGGTAAGGCTGTTGGTTCGGTGGAAAACCCCAAGGGGTGGGTGGCCACCATTGCTGGTATGGATCAATATGTTGATTGCCATATGAGTAGGGTCTGTTCCCCCTACCTCTCCCACGTTGTGGAAAGCTAGGAGCGCCCGTGTTGGTGTTGTCTGGATCACTACTGTCAGACCCTGAACTAGAGTAGTTAGACCCATAACGTTTTCCATTGTTTCTGTATACAGGTGGTGTGTACGTATCGCTCGTAAAGGGGTACACCCGTTCATGCTTCCATTTACTCAAATCTTTTTTGAATTTATCTAATTTTGTTTGCGGAATAGTCTCCTTGAATTCACCTGAGTTTTTGTTCGATTCGTCCTGCTGTTTTTTTAAACAGAATCGGTGTTACTGTTGTTCTTATTGCTGCTTCTAAAACCTGTATTTCAACCAAGATGGTATCGGCTATTCTTTTTGCTGTGCTAATGATCAATATTAGCCAGTCTCTAGTACATCTCCATGCTATAAGCGACCAATCCTTCAGGAAGATCTTATCTTGTAAGAATAGTCGAGGAGCATTGGAGACCACTAGACCAGGCAGGGCGCAACTAGCCCTCAGATATTCTGCCATGGTTATTCCATGGACCAAGGTTCGGGCATGCGTCTTTTTTAAAACCATAACTTTGGCCCAATCATCTCCTGTACTAGGAATGGCTGTTGAAGGTATGTTCAAGACACTGGGCATACTATCCAATATAGAATGATATATGGCATCATCATACGCAATACCACTAATTTCTGCCATTTTAGTGTTGTTAAAACTAGTTTGTGAAAAAGGTGTCAAAAGCGAACAACTGAGAAATCGAGTCTCAATCACCACTAAGGTCGGGGGTCGACCGACTCTCAATGCTATGTAACAGTTCTACAACTGGTAACTGTCAAAGAACCATCTAATCGTATGGTTATATAGTCGGACCCGCAGCCAGACAGCTGCTCCAAAACAGATTAAACAAAACCATTTACAATAGGGTCCAATGGATATATATTTTAAAGACCCACACCTGATTTTATCCCCAGCACCAACTGAATGTATAACACACGAAACACATGGGGTCTAACAGCCAAATTGAGAGGCTGCACTGTCGATACTGAGTCAACAAGATCTCAAAACATCTTTATCGCACACACATAACGTATTAATAAGGATAAAGAAGGAAAAAAGGCTAACACTACATGCATAGAGGAGACCGGTACATCATCGATTATTCGTAAAATGGCTGATTAATCCACAACAGATTGTAAAGGGTTTCCATCAAATTAGACTCAATGATCAGTCCTATCATTTGGCCAAACCCATGTGCAAATGAGGCTGGTCCCCTGATCAGTGGGACACTCAGCTCCGCACCTTATTGTTGTATCAGGATTTGGTCCACCAAATACACAAACCGTCCATGATGACTGATCTTTTGATGGTAAAGTAAGAAGAAATAGTGCAACGAACAAGAAAGTGATTTAAAATAGGATGGAATGTCCTCCTTCTAAATACTTTATTCTGCGGACTGGACACGCCTCCTAATTAAAAAATAGAACAGTGCAAGAGAAGACAGTGACAATTATCTGTCTACATAAGGGCCAACATGTTTCTGCTTAACGGGTATTTAATCCCTTGGCATTCGTCAGGGCCTCTGCTCGTATAATAGTTGCACTCCTAATAGTGAAATATAGAATTCACCACCATCACCAAAACAAATTGTAGTAAAACTGGTTAGAAACGGTACAACCTGTAACAACCATGGACATTAACCCTCCGATTCACAATGGTTACTGTGAATTCTGTGAAGGAAAACGTTATATCATTAGTACTGTATTCGATGCATCAGTCTCATGTGCATAGTGTGTCACCAAGCCAACCAATAATGTGTGTCAGAAAATTAATTTTTATGCTTACCCTTTGTGGTAGGGCAATAGACCTCACCTCACCTGGACACTGCTCAGGTACTAAGAGGCCCCGCACTACAAAGATATAGGGAAAACAAAAGAATGTGGCAAAGTACTGTAAAGAAATTTTTCCGCTTTACACCCTGCCTATAATCATTCCTATAACCAAATGCCCTATATCTAGAGGCAAAACATGTGAGGTAGATAAACACCCCAAACTCAGTGTACTAAGCCTCAAAATGACCCAGAAACTCGACTAAGACACCAAATTTTAAGGAAGATTAAAACTCCTTTGTATGCTTATTCAGGAATTTTACAACATTCTGATCTTCAAAACCTGTGATTTGCTAAAGTTTACAACATAGTATAGCTAAAAGTATTCTGTGGTAGCCGCTCACCTTTCCGTCGGTACCTCAAGCTCCCATCTGAGACTTGGGGGAGGCACCGATCTGTAGGAGATGCTAGTATAAGTAGTCTAGTGAGGGTTTGTTAGTGAAGTATCCCTCCACCTTTAAGATGTATACTAGATAGTGGCAATCTTCTCATGTGTCCCTTCAATTGGTATATATTAGTGGCAAGGACACTATTATCAGACATTTATTGTGAAGTAAGCCTTATTGGTCTTTCTTTTCATAAGAAAACTAAGCGCACTACTTTACGCTCGAAATCTCGCGAGATCTCGCGAGAGGACGTGCTCAGAACTACCATATGATGTCATATCGGCCATCTTTGTAGTTCCTAACACTATAATCTGGTAATCATTAGACCATGATTATTCCTCACGTGCATATGTTAGAATGCCCCCAGTGTTGTGAGTCACTGCCTATTTTTCTACAAAGCAAGCCTAGTTGAGCTTGTTTTCTTAGGAACAAGAGCGCACTACTTAGCGCTCGAAATCACGCGGGAAGATGCGCTCAGAACTACCCGATGACAGCATATCGGCCATCTTTGTAGTTCTGAAGGCTCCAACCTGTATATCATAGAATCACGATTGACCATGTGTTGTTTTTGAAAAAAGTACCAGTCATTGGGCAATCACAGCTGCCCAATGATGTCATTTCGGACATCTTTGTAGTGCGATGACTGCAACCTATGAAAGCTCCAATACTGGAGTAAGGAGAAATTACATTTAAGTCAAGTGAAAGGTGTTTTAGATGTGGCACACAATGCTAAATAGCCAATGAAAGAAAATTCCCCAGGTAGAAAGCAGTGAATAAACTATGTGGAAAATAAGGACATTTAGTAAAAAACTGTAACTCATGAAGCCTTTAAAAAAAAATCACTAAAGAGATTAAGTTGAGCAAATAGTAATGCAACTAATAAGTGAGAGAGGAAAGAGACTAAATGACACTATAAGAGTAGAAGAACATGAAGTTAATATGGTAATGGACTAGTTTCAAAATAATTATTTGAAAAAACAGATCATATGAAAGGTACAACTTTTCATACCAGACATCAGAATCAATGGGCTATAGTGGGAGCCAATAACATATCTTGGATAACTTATGTTCTGCAAGGATAAATACATAACAAGGAAAGAATATGCATCCCTAAAAACAGACTGCATACTTAGTTGGTTTCACGAGGGTGATTTAAGGTTGATGCCAGTGTTTCCTTTAATTAGAAATATATGGTAAAAAATACTAATTATTTTAAAGTAAAACAAAAGAGCTAGGAGTGTTTTACGGGCTAGCTTTAACTAGGCTTCTACTAGAACTCAACTCCATTTTGTTAACCAGGTCTATTGACTTTATAATATTAATCGTGTTTATATTTCTCATTGACACCAAATGCAGCATAATGTGCACTGTTTGTTTTGTAATAATATGTTGTTTTCAAAGAACTCTCTGGAGGAAGCCTTTACATGCTTCCCAAGGCTCTTCCTGCTAGCAGACGGTACTGCATCAATTCACAAATGTTTTTATTGTTCATGTAGCTAGTTTGTTCTGAGACCTCTGCATGCCATTAGGGGCGATTGTATGATGGCATATCGCATATCTGAACCACGGGGTCTCAACCATGACCGCATCTTTACCACGCATGCTTTTACCATGTAATTGTGTGGTAAGCACGATTGGTAAAGGGACATGTGTGCTAACGATGATACCCCTGACTCCAGTCCTCAAAACAGGCCCTTTTCCCCAGCCCTGAGCCCTAAATATTAACCACATACCATCAAAACTACCCGGACCCCAGCCCCCACCGCCCTAAAAACTGTCCCTACATCCCGAGAAGTGCCCCCCGCTCTGAGGCCTAAAACTGACCCAGCCCTTAAAACTGTTCCTTTTTCCCCACCCACTACAAACTGACCCCAACGCCCTAAAAACTACCCCAACCCAGCCCCCCCCGCCCTGAGCCCTAAAACTGCTCCCTGCCCTATAAACATCTCTGACCACTACCCTCGATCCCTAAAATACCCCACCCCAAAAAACTACCTTACTTCCGTTCCGTCCTCGTCCTGTATCCCGCCCATTCCCTCTGCATCTTTGCCACGCATCTGCATGGTTTGGCTTGCAGGAAAACAGCAGGCATGGCTGAACCCATGTTGTTATGGCAGTTTTCCCATTACGAGTAAATCAGTATTCACTTAATGTTACTTTTCCTCGTACCATCCTGTTATTGCAGTTTCTATCACTTCTTATGGTGAAATGGGTTATATAAAACCTCAATTTTGGGGATGATCCTTATGTTTTTGTGTCTCTACTTTCTGTCAATTGAATGCATTTTATTCTTGAGGTGGTTTCTTTTTGAAGCTAGATCCAGCTATAGAATTGTATGCTTAGGTCACAAATGTATCCACTCTGACCATTTGCCTTATCTGCCCAAAAAACTGAAAATCTGTGGTTGTACCCATCAACTTCGTAGCTCTGATTTGTTACTATTTCAAATTCAGGCTCCTTCTTGCCATTTACACAAAGATTCTTCTTCCTACCCACTTTCAAAAAGGAATTAAAACATTTTCTTCTCAAACTGTATTTCTTCACTTTCATATTCTAGATACTGGAAATGGCGACCATAATGTATCATTTACTGTTTTCCTAAAGGTCACATTTTATTGGGCATTCACTACATTGATTATAATCTTGCAATAATTGTATTTCTATGTATGCTAAATCTTGACACTAATTGGCTTCAAGTCTGTTTCACTCACGTTTTCACCTCTTTATACTTTGGCCTTGATATCACCTTCATTTTGTTTTTTTAAACTTGTTCATAGGAAGACTCTGAGGATGCTTGAATACGCTATACAAAAGTTATGAGTCAATCAATACACACAAATAAATAGAAACTCCAGGAAAGATACTTAAACTAACGGACTAATCAGCTGTACCTACTGATAAGTGCTTTGGCTGAAGTAGCACTTAGAGATGAAGAAGGATCAGATCCAGGATGGCTTTCTACTAGAGACATTCCTCAAATATCTGCTGCTGAGCCAATGAAAGTTCCAAGCATTTTGTGCCCTGTCAAATTTAAGAGCTATTTTAATGCCTATATGAAGGTGAATCCTTTGGACCTAAATACGTGCGCAGGGAAACTGTCTAAATAAATGTTCTAATTAAAGCAGAAGTCTAGAAATTAGAGCACATGTGAAATACTTCAACGGTAAACTCGCTTTCTCTGCCAGATAGAAACAGTCAGTTTTCCTTAAGTTCAAGTTCAAGTTCGGGCATTTGTATAGCGCGCTACTCACCCAGAGGGTCTCAAGGCGCTTGGGGAAGGGGTTCATTATTTGTCGAATAGCCAGGTTTTCAGTTCTTTTCTGAAGGAGATGTGGTTTTGAGTAAGGCCGAGGTGTGTTGGGAGTGACTTCCAGGTCTTGGCAGCCAGGAAGGAGAAGGACCTGCCACCCATGGTGGATTTCCGGATGCGTGGGACTGTGGCGAGGGCTTGATTGGACGATCTTAGTTGGCGGTTGGGTTTGTAGAAGGATAGTCGAGTGTTGAGGCATTCGGGTCCTATATTGTGGAGGGCTTTGTGTGCGTGGGTGAGAAGGCGGAAAGTAATTCTTTTGTTGACGGGGAGCCAATGAAGGTCTTTTAGATGTCCGGAGATATGATCTTGGCGCGGGATGTCTAATATGAGTCTCGCTGACGCATTTTGAATACGCTGGAGTTTTTTCTGTAATTTTGTTGTGATTCCGGCATAAAGTGTGTTACCATAGTCCAGTCGGCTCGTGACCAGAGCATGGGTGACAGTCTTTCTTGTCTCGAGTGGGATCCAGCGGAAGATCTTTCTGAGATTGCGAAGGACGTTGAAGCAGGAGGACGAGACGGCGTTGACTTGTCTGGACATCGAGAGAGAGGAGTCCAAGATGAAGCCCAAGTTGCGTGCGTGGTCTGTGGGTGCTGTGCCCAGAGCGGAAGGCCACCAAGAGTCGTCCCAAGCTGAGGGGGAGGATCCTAGGATGAGCACCTCGGTTTTGTCTGAGTTGAGTTTTAGGCGGCTCTGTTTCATCCATTCGGCTACTTCTTTCATGCCTTCGTGAAGGTTGGATTTGGCTGTGTTGGGGTCATTGGTGAGGGAAAGGATTAGCTGGGTGTCGTCGGCGTAAGAGATGATGTTGAGGTTGTGTTGACGCGCGATGAAGGCGAGAGGACTCATGTAGACGTTGAAGAGGGTGGGACTGAGTGAGGAACCTTGTGGTACGCCGCAGATGACTTCGGTGGCCTCTGAGTAGAATGGGGGAAGTCGGACTCTTTGAGTTCTCCCAGCGAGGAATGAGGTGATCCAGTCCAAGGCTTTTCCTTGAATGCCGATGTTGCTGAGTCGTTGTATAAGGGTGCTGTGGCAGACTGTGTCGAAAGCGGCGGAAAGGTCGAGTAGGATGAGGGCCACTGTTTCACCGTTGTCCAGGAGTGATCGGATGTCGTCGGTCGCTGCAATGAGGGCTGTTTCGGTGCTGTGTTTGGCTCGAAACCCGGATTGAGATGGATCAAGGGAGTTGTTGGATTCAAGGAAGGCAGCGAGTTGGCTGTTGACGGCTTTCTCGATGACTTTGGCCGGGAATGGGAGGAGGGATATGGGTCGGTAGTTTTTCAGTTCTGAGGGGTCTGCTGTGGGTTTTTTCAGAAGGGCGCTGAGTTCGGCGTGTTTCCAGCTTTCTGGAAAGGTGGCAGAGTTGAAAGAGCAGTTGATGACATCGCGGAGTTGGGGTGCGATGATGGAGTCAGCTTTGTTGAAGATGTGGTGGGGACAGGGGTCAGAAGGCGAGCCAGAGTGTATTGAGTTCATGAGGCGGATGGTGTCTTCAGTGGTGATTGTGTTCCAGACACTGAGGTTGTTAGTAGGGGGAGTCGGGTCTGGAGGGGGTGGGGCGTGTTGATCGCTGGGAGAGTTCTTGAAGCTGTTGTGGATGTCGGCAATTTTGTTGTAGAAGAAGGAGGATAGCGCGTCGCAGAGGTCTTGGGAGGGAGTGATGTCGTTGGATGCTGCGGTGGGGTTGGTGAATTCTTTGACGATATTGAAGAGTTCCTTGCTGTTATGGGTGTTGTTGTTGAGACGATCCTTGAATGCTGATTTCTTGGCGGAACGAATCAGTTGGTGGTGTTTGCGGGTGGCTGCCTTGAGGGTGGACATGTTGTCGGTGGTTTGGTTATTTCTCCAAGTTTTCTCCAGGGTGCGGCATAGCTTCTTGGAATTTTTAAGGTGATCATTGAACCAGGGAGCCTTTTTGCTGGTTGATTTGATCTGGTGCTTTTTCAAGGGCGCTAATTCGTCAGCGCTGTGGGTGATCCATTGCTTGAGATTGGTTGCCGCTTGGTTTGGGTCCGATGAGAGGGTGGGGGGGTTTTGGTTGAGTGATGTTAGGAGTTGTTCGGAGGTGATTTTGTTCCAGTTTCTTCGGGGAATTGGTTGTGGGCTGATGTGGGTCAGGGTGGTTTTGTAGCTGAAATGAACACAGCTGTGGTCCGTCCAGTGGAGAGCTGTGGTGCGATCGAAGGAGATGTGTTTGCTGGAGGTGAAGATAGGGTCGAGCGTGTGTCCGGCTACATGGGTGGGGGTGTCAACAAGTTGTTTGAGTCCGAGGTTGGCCAGGTTGTCCAGAAGGGTGGTGGTGTTGTTGTCGAGTATGTTTTCAAGGTGATAGTTGAGGTCTCCTAGAAGAATGTAGTTTTCGGAGGCGAGGGCGTGCGGGCATACGAAGTCCGAGATGTCATCGCTGAATTGGGTGCGGGATCCTGGAGGCCTGTAAATGAGGGTGCCTCTAAGGGTGGTTCTGGGGTCGGTGTGGATCTGAAAGTGGAGATGTTCGGCGGTTGTGAGATTGTCGTCGGGACTGGTTGTGATTTTGATGGTGTTTTTGTGGACGATGGCGAGGCCTCCTCCTGTTTGATCGGTGCGGTCTTTTCGAATAATCTTGTAGGCGTCCGGTATGGCTATGGCGATGTCGGGAGCAGAAGATGTGTTCATCCATGTTTCAGTAAGGAAGGCGATGTCAGGTGACGCAGAGTCCAATAGGTCCCAGAGTTCTGTTGCATGTCTGTGGATCGAGCGGGTGTTCAGTAGGATGCACTTCAGGCCGTTGGGTTCGGAGCTGTGTGTGGAGGACGTGGGTTTGGTGAGGGTCCTGGAACAGTTGAGCTTGCAGGAGAGGCAGGCGAATGGGCCGTGGGTGCGTCCTGGGGTGGCTTCGCAGCAGTGTGGTGCGCGTCCGGGGTTGAGGGCGAGGAGAGTAGCGGCATCATATGTGATTCTAGGGGGTTGGGTGCGGCGAGGACCAGGGGGTCTGGCGCTGGGCGTGGTCCAGGCGCAGACGGGCGTAGATGGGCTTACCTTTGGCGCACCTTCGGCGCAACTAGGGCGCGACCGCTGCGCGTGAACGCTGCGCGTAGGGATATTGGTCATATATGGATAGTGGAGGGGGAGGGGCGAGGGCGGAGCAGCTGGGAGGCGGGAGGCGGGGTGGATATCCGGGGAGGGAAGGCTAAACAACAACAACAAGAGACTAAACAAGATGGCAGTCGGCCAAATCCAATGCAGAGATGGGGGCACAAAGTATTAATGACACGCTCAAACTAACAAACAAATTCGGGCACAGACAATCAAAACAAATTATTGAGAGGCAAGGCAATGCAGACAAAGCTCAGCGTTTCAGCACGTTATGGAGGCTAGCGCTGTGTAATTATGCTAATTGGTGCAAGTGGGACAAGCGCTACGTTGCGAAACAAACTGCGCAGCTACTGAGGTGTTGGAGCGCTATGGGGTGATTAATTAAAGATGAAATCGGGCGCTATGGGAGTAAGTGATTAAGATCCGGTGCAGCTCAGAACAAATCAGGGCGGGGAATAATAATTAATTAATATCGGCCGCTATGCAGGTCAATGGTTGAGATTGGGCGCTGTGGGAGAAATAAAAGCAATCGGGTGCAGCTCAGAGCAGCTCAGGGCAGGTTACAATACCGCACTTAGGTCGGGGAGGCAGCTTGAGGTGGAGCGACCGCGTCTGACGAGTCAGGACGGTCACAGAGGTCTCGTGGAGAGACCGAGCCTGATGAACTGTGGGAGGGCGGAGCAGCTGGGAGGCGGGAGGCGGGGTGGATATCCGGGGAGGGAAGGCTAAACAACAACAACAAGAGACTAAACAAGATGGCAGTCGGCCAAATCCAATGCAGAGATGGGGGCACAAAGTATTAATGACACGCTCAAACTAACAAACAAATTCGGGCACAGACAATCAAAACAAATTATTGAGAGGCAAGGCAATGCAGACAAAGCTCAGCGTTTCAGCACGTTATGGAGGCTAGCGCTGTGTAATTATGCTAATTGGTGCAAGTGGGACAAGCGCTACGTTGCGAAACAAACTGCGCAGCTACTGAGGTGTTGGAGCGCTATGGGGGTGATTAATTAAAGATGAAATCGGGCGCTATGGGAGTAAGTGATTAAGATCCGGTGCAGCTCAGAACAAATCAGGGCGGGGAATAATAATTAATTAATATCGGCCGCTATGCAGGTCAATGGTTAAGATTGGGCGCTGTGGGAGAAATAAAAGCAATCGGGTGCAGCTCAGAGCAGCTCAGTGCAGGTTACAATACCGCACTTAGGTCGGGGAGGCAGCTTGAGGTGGAGAGACCGCGTCTGACGCTGCCTGCCAGTAGATGCCATGGTGGTCTTTGGAGAACGTGGTTGATTCAATATTTAAAATCCACTGAGTAAAGTATTTTTCGCCACAGGCAATCACATTGACACGTCTCCAAGGCACTGCACATCTTTCTACAAGAGTACTTCTGCATGTCCAAGTCAACACTAAGTAGATTCTACATGAACCATACAATGGAACACTAATTGCTAACCAAGCTGGGAAGGGAAAACACTATTAACTGTGCAAAAGAGTTGGCAAAGCTCCCTCTCCAGGACCACCAATAACACTGTTCTTTTATTGATAGTTAGTGAAAAAGAAACCTTTCTAGCTTCACACAAGGTTGCTAGATTATCAGAAAACAGGTTACGTAATAACGTGATAGACTCACTGTTTGTAGCAGCATGCTTTTAGCCAAGATCCCAGACCCAAGAAGAGTTACTTGTTTGACCTGCAAGAAGCTTTAGATAGTTTTGCATGAAGAGCAGTGTTTCTATCAGTAAAAACACTGCCACTGTCTTTGAGGGGAGGAAATACAACCATGAAGTTGCTCCCAGTCCAGAAGGAAGTGATAACTCTAGGGATTTAAGACCTCTGCCCATGCACTAACTACTAGTGACATTTCATTGGTCTTATCTAAGTCTACTTAGTCCCCGGACAACCTGTGCAATTGAATCTATGCTTTGTTAAAATATTATATACATATATTGATATGTTGTGTTCTACCTCAACGTTTCAGATAATGATCCTAATGCCTTCCTATATTTCGCTTACGAGCGCTGCAGCCCAAACAATCTCATCAACTGTCTCTACCTCTGAAATGCTAGACGTTTCGCTTAAATACTACCAGGATGTGTTTATGCCTATCCAATAAGTACCACTTCTAAAACAAATTATATGGCCATAAACTGTCTACCCCAGAAATGTATTGCTACTGATTCTTATACTCTCTAAAATATCGCCTATGTACTGCAATTGTGCCTGTATATCAACCCTAATTTTTTATGTAAACTACATATTTGCTACCATGTATACACTGTGAAGCACTCTGATGCCCTCGGGTCGGGCTGACGCTACATAAAAAACTACAAATAAAAATAATTCTACTAACCAACTACATCAACTTATGCAAGTCCTCGTTTGTCTAAGTTCAAAACCGGCGTTCTGGAAGTCAGTTTCTCTATGGGATATGCCTTGCTTGGCCTGGATGCTTTCACATGTTTGAGTCTTGCCAGGTATACAATGATTAGGAAGCTACTGTGGTTTACTGGTAGGCTCCGAAGGCTCAGCTTCATAAAGCACAGACTGAATAGGTCCCCTCTGCTATTGTGATGTCGTTTTAGTCTGGTCTATGCATGCATTCCCCTACAGAAACAGGCACAACATAAAATATAGACTTTCAAAAACTATTTGAAGGGCAAGTAGCTGTCAAGAAGTTAAATGATATGAAATAAGTGAGTCAAAAACGGTTTCTTTCATCTGTTAACTATCTAAAGATATTAGTTCAGTGTTCAAAGACATGAATTTCGACTCACTGTCACAATGCCTCTGGTTTTACTCTTGCTACCTTAAACTCACTACTTTATCTGGAAATTGCTACCAGCTTATTTCTTTCTACTGTGTTTACGTTCCTTTTTAAAAGTGCTGGATTAAAAAAGATACATTGACAGAATTGTGCTTTTAATTTGAAGACGAAGGATTTCATTTGGATTAAAAATATATATTTTACTGTGTTAAAAACACCACACGTAGGGGTAGATAAGAATATGAATATTAATGTATACACTATGATTGAGAATATGCCTTTGTAGATCACGTGAAGCAGTGGATTCTTAATCGCTCAACTGAAGATGAATCCAACTTTGTTAAAGAAAAGCCTGTTTGACAGGTTCCCTCATAAGCAGGATTCAGCTGCAGAAAGATGTGCAAATTGAAATGATATGTTGAAATATGATGCATGCAACAGACAGTGAAAGCAAACCTACAAACTGTCGTACTCCGAGATCATAACATTGCAACAACGTACAATATGTGAAACTAGCCACTGTGATTAAAACTTGGTTTGAAAAGATAAAGGATGAATGTGGCGAGCAGGTAACAAGCCCAGTAACCATTCAAATGGGAACATGGCAAAGCTCTAACAATAACGGTTTGTTGTACAACATTGAACTGAAGTGCGACTCGTAGGGGAAGAGCGAGCATTGATGTCCACCGCATGATACTAGCACTTTTACACTCTCCATTACTCTCAAATAGGCTGCTGTTTCGCACACTTTGTAAATGAAAATGCAGACATAAGATGTCATGAAAAATCTATACTTAAGAGCAAAACTGTTTGGCCATTCGTTTATTGGAAATTACCAAGTGTAAGACGGGAACAGGCACATCTATTACATTTCTCTGATGAACAAGAGGGGATACTTTGGCTGCAACTAGACCACTCTTGAGTTCACTTGGGGAAAAGGCCTGCATGCTCCATAAGAATATGGAAACAGCATAAATAAATTAGAAGCTCTTGATTAGGATCTCTCAGTGTGGATTGTTGGCGGAGCATTGCTAAAACTGTGGATAAATACCATCCATAAAGTGTTTTAATTTAAAACAAGAACAAGCCGAAATAAAAGAACTGGTCGTTGACTAGTTACAGACTGTTTACATAAGCTACAAGGAATTAAAAAAGAAACTACGAGTGATTCCCCTTCGTTCTTTGCTAGTCATAAACCTGCAGTACACATTCCTGCCATTATGAAAACAGTTATTTTCAGCCTTCAAAGCATGGTTACAGGACGGCTATCTATTGGCAGGTCACTGTACCCTGGAAGGGTGGATTAAAAGCAGCATAGTTATGTACCTTTAGTATGACTTTTATCATTTCAGTGCAATAAACTGAGTAGTTTCAATATCCATAAGCTTCACACACAGACTTGTGAGATTGTCAACACTTACGGCACGTTACTTTCATCTACATGATTTTAATGGATATATGAATTCTTTTTCATTAGATATCTTTTAGGCAATAAAGGACTGAGCAACATTGGCATCCCACGGAAACATAAATATATAAATTACACTTTTATACACGTTCTTTTGAACATAGACACAGACATTCATGTGCATAACATTATGAATGGTACACTTAGTTGCAAACAAGCATACACATGTATTCCAGTTCTGATGTAATGAAATTGTCTGGGAAGATCATCAAAGAAAAAATAAAAGTGGCTGACTGACTACCTCCCATTAGCATCTGAAGACACCAGTACATAATAGTTAAATTGTTGTTTGAGGTGTTTTTTGACAAGGCTGCAGACGGTGGGAATATTGCAGATATATCAAAAAAGTTTTGAAATGCTTCTAAATCCTAATCAACACTGATTTGCGGCACTAAAGCATAAATGCAAAAATATATTTTTACTGTTTGGTCTCGGTTAAGCTCACAAATATGAAGAACATTCTGAATGGTGGGGGGTGGGGGGGTAGTTATCTGAGCATTCTGGTTTCAGTATCCCTTATACCACATTATTTAGAACATAAAAGTAGGAAGATTTACCGAAACCTTTTGAAAGCTTTGGACCAAATGAATTACCTAGAATCCATGTTACAGGCATTATGAAATGATGTCAATGGAATAAGTCCTGACAATATCTACATTCGAAAAAAAAAGAACAGTTAGACCAGTAATGGCAACAATGAACAGGTGGCCTGTGCAAAGCTTAAAATAAAAATTACATGGCCACTTGTTTCGTCACTTTGTTGCAACTAAGTTCCAGAGACTATTCAGCAACCAACATTCGGTCAGGTAGCCAAGAGTGACATACCAACAGAATTGTATACCAGCGTAGATCTGGTTGGGAGTGTGCTGTAGCTGATAAACCCTTCATTGGAGGTAATCATGAAGGCTTTGATAAGCTCGTCATTAGGTGCTTTTTCTATTTTTTGAGATGAGATTAGACTTAAGGTTGGTAGAATGGCGTATTTCGTCTGACTTAATAATCAACCATCTATTTGCCTCAATGAGATCTGGTTCATGCCACCAACCATCAATACATAGGCATCGTTATGCATGCCCTCTAAAATGAAACAATATAACTCTGCCTAAATTTAGAAACATCTGTTGCATGCCTTAGAGAAGAAGAGTTAATAGGACAGCCTGCCTCTGTGGTGCCAGCATTGCAGCCATAGGTTATCTGATATTTTGTGCCTCAGCAATTCTTTGCACTGGTATCAGTAAAAATATGTCATTGTTTGGGACATGGTATTACAAAAATATGACCACAAATTCATTTTCTTTTTTGGTTCAAGAAAACATAAAAAGCTTTTTCAGTTATATAAAAACTGTTAATTTTAGATAAAAATACAAACTTCAACTTTACAAAAACACATCTCTGTTGAATACACATAAGCATAACATTTTTTTACCAAAAATAAAGAATTTAGGTTTATACGCAGCATGTTTTCCACATGCTACAGTGACACGCTACAATGCAATTACAACAAGAAGCCATCCATTCCACCAAACGAAACATATTAAATAAAGTTAGTTTTATCTTGAAAATAAGGATTTGGCCAATACATAATAACAATAACTATTGGGAAGCTGGCACAACTCTCAAATTTCTTTGGATATCCTATCATTTATTTCGGCACATTTTGACATTATGGATGTACGAGTGTGGTAAACATTTGTTTAATTTGATGACTAGACGTTACTTGGGCATTCAAATACATCTCCTTTGTTCAGCATGCTCCTCGGAGCCATACCAAGACAGACCATTGTGTTGCACTGGCTTACACATAAAGCAGCCTTGTATACGTGTTATTCATAAATGGAGTCCATCAAATAATAAAAAGCTTAGGCAAAGAGTAAAAAGAAAGCTTAATAATCACTTTATGGTGTACAAAAAAGTTTACTTAAGGCTCCCCAGAAGGTTTTCGTAAAGACTTAAAACACCACTGAGCAAGGATGCGTTGTTTCTTTAGCTTCTGTGTAGTACTTGATCATTTGATACATTCCTGCTTCTTTTACAAGTCGTTAGTCTATCAGTGTTCATCCATCTTCTTCAAGAAAGTAGGCACAGCTCTTGACATAAAGCACCATTGACCGCTCTGACATGAGTCCGCTATTCACTTCTAGCTTTGTTGTGTTTGTGGTCCTTTTGGTATCCTCCATTTGTCCAACTGCCCTTTTCTGTGGCAGGGAAAGCTTCTCATTGTTTTACAGAGTGCTAACACACTTGCTTTGATGTCACATTACACAAATGTACATTGTTTCTTTGTTCTCATGGAGTGTTCTTTTGAGTCAATCTTCACACACGAGAACAAATACGGGAACACAGTCAATAAAGCACCATACATAGTAGGTTCAGGAATGTAACAAACCATGTACATCCATGTCCCAGATGGAAGTTTCTGTAGCTTATTTTCACCTCACATCTGCAGGAGGGGAAGCAGAAAATAAAAAGTATATAAATAGGCTTAAGTGAAAACATATATACTTTAAAGGACAAACTGCACTAAGTTCGAAAAAGAGGATTTCAAAAGGCATCACAAAAGTGTCTAAGAGTAGATAATTGATCATTTCAAAAATCAGATCAGGTGCTACACCCAGTACATATTCTTCTTAAAACAGCCCCTCTATGCGTGTGATCAGTTTCTAACTTGCCTTATCAAGTGGTATACTTAGTTTGCTATGTCCATCTAAAACTCACACAATAAACAAGTCTTTATTGCCTACTTTTATGGTCTGAAGGACCTATTTACAACAAAGCCCTTGTACAATACAGATTGAGAACTAATTTTAGAGTTTGCTGCAGAAAAACCCGAGACATAACCAAATATATGTCAGTCTTTGAAAACTGGAATGGTCTGGCAAAATCCTGTAAAATTAAGTTATACTGATGGCTCTCAAATTACAAATAAACTCCATGGTGCTTACGGACCTATGTATCTTTCAAAATGCCAGAAGAACAGCTAAATGCCCTGATTTTTCTTAACTACAGATACTAGGAGACTGACCTCTATTGGCTGCAATGAAGAGTTTTCGCTGAGTAATAGACATTTTGTGATTTGATGCAAACTCTAGAATGCATACAATAAGCACATCATTAACCTGATGCCAGCGGATCCTTAAAACCGTGTTTTTTATGCAATATGTCAGCCGAAATAAAAAATACAGATCATTCAAAGACCGATGTTATTTAAGGTTTATTCTAGCACCAGGTCTTAAGATGGTGAATTTGTTCAAAAATAAAAGTTATAAGTTGTGATCCTTATAACCTTTACCTGCAGTATACACCTATTTACTAAAAGGGTGGTTTTATGTAGTCCACATTACCGTCATTGGCATAGGAAATGTTGTGTTATGGAAAAATATGTGGCAGGTGGCAACTTCCTAAAGCCTATTCCGTGGGCCATGCATAATGTATAATATACTATACGTACCGCACACTCTCGGCTTGCTCTCTGAAACACAAATCATTTTCAACTATCAAATGCGCTCATGCATTATTAGGTGATGCTTTGACCTCAGGAATCAATGGTGAAGACACAAAAGCAAAAGGGATGACACTTCAGATCGCAGAAGCTTAAGCAGAGGCACCTTAAAAAGGGCAAAGAGGGAAAAAGAGCCCAAGAATGCAAAGTTGTTTTTTTTTGGTGATATGTAGCTCAAAGGGAAAATACCAGCAGGAAGAATTATCAAAGCCAATCATAGCTAATCTCTTTGCAGCCTTAAGGTAGCAAGTGTCAAGATTCGAAAAAGTGATTGTGTCAGTGTGATAAAGTATTTGATTACGTTTTCATTGCTTGTGGTATTATTTTGTAGCAACTTTTTAGGTCCTACCTGATTACCAAATACCTCCAGAAGTTTTAAGCTGGTTTTAACTTTTTTCGCTTCCGTTTTTTACCTGTTTCCCTAGGCTTTCCTGTTAACATAAGGGCAGGGCTGGTAAAGAGCCCTATGGAAATGCACGTGGATGAATATTGACACAACAAATACCTGAGCTGGCTGTTCCTAAAAGAAAACCGATACCCCTTGAATTTTACCATTTTTTTAAGAATATTAACTTAAAAATGTTTCTTGCACCTTTAGTAACAACAACCTCCCAACATTTTAAATGGAACTAGTTACCACAAGGAAATATTGCAGTGATTAATTAATATAGCACATGCTCACTTTAAGCAATTAACATGTAATGTGATTTATATGCATACAGCCAGCTCATCAATACAAGTACCAAAACATGCACTTGAATGAAGTCATTTCAATCTATGAGATCTAAGGTACGCTAAATGCCAAGATGCTGTTTTGCTTAAGTTAGTGCATAGTCACAATTATTTATTGCAAAAAATGGTGCATACGATACAGAACAAAACTAATATACATAATAAACAAGCACAGTCTTTATCTATTTTGTATATACCACTAAATAGTCACATTTCTATTGAGCGCAAAAGGCTGCCCTATTGCAAGAAAAAAGTTCATAAATAAAATCTAAAGTAAAATGTTAAATAATTACCTGTTTCTTCTTCCCGATAATCTGAATTAGAATTTGATGCTGTACAGATGCATTCCAAATGTTCTTCTAACCTGACTAGGACTTCTTTTAATTTGGGTTTTTTCCTTATGTACTCTACTTTTGCCACCTGTGTAAGACAAAGGTTGATTTGTTAAACACCTATAGTGTACAAATAAAGTATTCACAAAGGTATTATAAACAACACATACAAGAGAGCACACAATAAAAAAATTGTTACACATGATGCATGCTCATTTTCTTTTTTTTAACACAGAGTTTTATATAGCGCGAACTTGACTCGGTATTGGGTATCAGAGCGCTTAACATAGCACCAGTTGCGTTACACGAAGCCACATTCATTTTTGATAGGCAAAGGGAGATTAAGTGATTTGCCCAGAATCACAGGATGATCAGAGTCATTGCGGAGACTCGAACCCGGTTCCCCAGATTCGAGGTCGACCGCCCTAGCCGTTAGGCCAACTCCTCTCCCCTAATCCTCATCTTTCCAGTTAAACAAAAAAGTAGCTGGCGCTTGTTTTCCATGTTCTCAAATTAATAAACTCATGTCCTCTGTTGACAGCTATAGCATAAAAGTACATTAAGATGCTTGAGACAAGCTGGTGGGCGTCAATCAGCTTGCAACTAAACTATATTTACATGTTTTCACACAAGCATATTGCAGTAAAAACGCCTGTAGATATTACCCTGGGTAGAAAATCAAAGCTTAGTTTAAACTTTAAGCTCATGATTATTGATTTAAATTTTTTTTATAAATAAGGCTCAGTTTTATTTGCGACCCCCATATCTCATGTAGAGGGACATATACTATCAGGATATGCACCATTGTTAAAACGTCGCTATATCCTACCCTGGATTGACAGCTCTGTACTACGACTCAAATCACTAAATAGAAAAAATTATTGCAGTGACAGCATCAAATAAATAACATTACCATAATCAGATAGCAAAACAAAAAATCCGAGTTCAATGTCCAAATGTTAGATAAAAAATGAGGTTGCAAGATGTAAGATGAGACGATAGGGCTCACAAAACTGTACATAATTCAGGATTTAGACTATTACACAACTTCAGGAAACTGCACAAATGGTAACTGTCGTTTTGTTTTAAACGTCGGCAAAATACTTGAGTAATGTTAAAAAACATTCATAAAGATAATGTACCACTGTGCAGAATATACACAAAGTTATTTTACACAGTGTGTAGGAACAGAGTTGTTACGTCATATGGTATTCTATTGCACTGTATTGTAATTGTAGTAACGTAGGGTGCCCTACCCCTGACAAGGCACTGCATCGCTTTACGGCAAGAAGCATGCTACTCCAGAACCAAAGATCAGAAACTAATCAATTGGTGGTGGTGACTGGGATTAGTCTTGTGCTTTTAAAGAATTAATTCCATGCATTTAGTCCAGTTTCTTTATGAGCTTAAGCAAATGATTGACCTATTGACTTCTTCACTTATGATCCTGTTTGAGCACACAACACTGTTTTTAGTTGACAAGTGTTTTCCTTTAATAACATTTGGTTTTTCAAATGGAATGGAGGCATAATGTATCCATACTACGTTGAATTACCACTGCATTCATTTTTTTCAAGTGTTAAGTCTCTTACAAAAACTTAGCAAAGTGAACTATTATTAAGGGTTCACTAGATCATCAGGATTCCTGGCTGGCTAGCAGGGCACATACTGTTTTGAAAGGCACATCATTTTTAATGCACCAAGAACAGAAGAGTGATTTAACAGATCTTTCATTATAGGATCATCCATACTGAATAATCTAGAACAGATAGGTCTTAAGCAGTGTTTTAAATGTTGTGTAATGTTTGTCTTTCTGATACTTACTGGCTCATAGCGAGACAATTTTAAAGACTCTTACATGAACGAAAGACAAGTAACAATGGAGACCCATAGAAGGTGTTTACTCCTTGACCTGAGATATCTAGCTTCCACATTACGTTTCTGAGGTAAAAGTGATCATTAACAAAGAGTTATGAACAAGTGAAGTATCAAGAATATCATTCTGTCTGTCACTGGAAACCAAACACAGCCTTTTAAGTACCAGTGAAATAGTCTCACTCGTGGTAGTCTCTCGTGTGGTAGTTTCACGTCTGCAAATGTTTTGCAACTGCTTTAGGACGTGGAAAATGTTTGACCCATCAAAGTAAATTGCATTACAGGTCATTGCTAGCGCCAAATTTAACTCTAGTTTTATTGCCTGTTATTTTCTCTGGAAAATTGGCAAAAATAGCACAGCAGCTTAAGACAATTACTTGTAAAGCTAATCTGTTCCTTCATAGAAAGACATTGGGTATTTGAACTGGAGGGTATTTCAACTGGATATCTGCTACTTATGCAGAAAAGGTACAAAGGGGAATTTAAGACTGAAGTGGCCACATGTTATTCAGCTAAATTCAAATTTTTACCTGAGACACCCTTGGGTATTTGTGCGCTCTGTAAATTGCTCAAATAAATAAATAAAGTCTTAAAAATCATTCTGATAACTTTCAAAAGATCTAATTAATTTAAAACGTGTGTGGTATAATCATCATAAGTGTGACCATTTATGCCCATCAATGAAAGACATTCATGCAGGGGCAGAATATATATGCCAAATAGCACTGATTACATACATGATGGCACATGTCACTAGTGAGGAAGAACATTCTGTTCCATCCTAGATGACCTGTTAAACACCTGCTTTATTAATAAAAGGCTTGGATCATTCTTCAGTTGGCTCAGAGCTCAGGCCGCCTCCATCAGTATATTCAACACAATTACGTGAGGTAAAGTGTGGCAAGGCCTAAAAAAAGATAATTATCCTACATAATAATAACAGTAACAAAGGCTCATAGAAATGGATGTTGTGCTCGCAGGGCTAAATTGTATCTGTCTTTCTTGTTCTGAGCAGAATATCTTCTATTGATTGACAAGCTAAAAATATACACAAGAACCTCATTTTCAGGATAACCTCACACAGACAACACATTTTAATTTAGCCTACGATGCAGACTGGTGCAGTACATGCAATGCTGCCACATCCTTTTGCCACATCCTTTTGCTGGAATTAAAAAGATGAAGGGTGTGGGTAGGCAGTAGACTTCCAGTGGTGTCTTAAAGAAGAAAAAATTATTCTGGTTGAAAAACAGAAGCCTAATATGAGGGATATATTGATGGTCAAGGCCACTAGGCATCTCCTCCCATGACTAGATAAAAAGTAAGGAATATAGGGAAGTGGCTTAAAAATTAATTCCTCTAAATATTGCGTTAAATCACCTAACAAACACTTCTTCAGGGACTACAGTGAGGAAGAAAAACATATAACAAATCTTTGAAGCAAAGACTCCCCAAAAACATTTGTCACTGCCTAATAGCCTACAAAGTAGTTACCATCCTTCAATCTTATTGACCAGGATTTACAGTTATAGGAATATCACTTGTTTTTTATTTGAAAAGAAAAACATGATAACATCAAATTTCCCCTCACAAGACTCTCCCACAACCATTACCTTTTTTACTCAATAGAGCATCTTCATTAAATTGAAAGGTTTTAATAACAAGTGACAGGGCGAGTTAATCCATACCATCACTAATTTAAAACCAACGTATTACTTTATTGGCCCTATCTCAGACATACTTGTAGAAGACATAAGACACCACTTTCCCCCCTAATGGACAAACAGTGGCAACATTTTGTTAACTCCTTCTAGACTGGCCATGAGAAACACACTTTTGCTAAAAGCCTGCTCACAGGTAAATATAATTTGCCCTGTTTCAGGAATCCTTCACCTATCTCAAACCTGATGGGTGACATACAATAGGGTTTCAGAATTCTGTACTGAAACTGCTACACTACCAGTAGCAGTCAGTTCCACATGAGTGCCAAACTCTGGTGACTCCTGGCTTATCTTTGTGGATTCGTGGGCTGCCTTTGACAAGTTCAATCACCAAGTCTTAACGGCAACACCGAAGGAATGCACTGAAAAGGATGTACTGTTCTTAACTGTTTCTGCTTCTAAAGAGTTGTTCCCAGGAGATAAAAACTGGATATGTACTCTTTGACATAGTGCCACAAATGCAGGGTGCTCCTTTAAGGCTCATTCACGTCCTCTCTTTGCTTCAATCATTACCTTGAAACTCTTGGGGACAGCATTCTGGCACAACACACCGCTATTATGTGGATACATATTGTGCTTGAAAGTCTCCTCTCCGGATGACATCACACAGCTTCCCCTGACCTAAGGTAAAATTCATTCTTGAATGACTCATGATCTTCTAAACAGCATTCCCCATGTCCCACCCTCTCACACCTGCAGGCGAATCGACATGTCCTAACATGGCAGATCTCCTGACTCTCTTGCACTGCACAACTGACATTATTGATTCTGCTAAATACCGAGGCTAAATTTCCAACTTGATAATTAACCTCCACACATACAGAAATCACATGGCCAAAAATGCTCAGTCCCAACCACGGCTATGGTAGACTGTTAAAATCTTTCATAGTAGGGCAAGATCTCATATCAATTGTGCAGTCCTCTGTGCCCACAAGGTTAAACCCCAAAAAATCGTACTACTTACTAGGATTTATAAAGTGCATTTTGTCGTCTTAAGACCTCTCTACATGGTGTGGCTCAGCTACTATCTGGGGGTGAATGTATTGCCCAAGTCACCAGAGTTCTCGCAATGCTTCAATGATTAGCAGTTGACAAAAGGTGAATGTAGAAAATAGCCTGCTTGGTGCAACTACTACATCTAGGAGCAGAAACTGAATATCTCTTGATGGGGAGGGGCTTCTTCCTTTACATAATCTTTATGACTCTCCTTTTAGGATTGCTAGAGTGTAAGAAATGACACAGCACAGGCTCTCTCAGGAGGAGTCCTAAAATCCCCTCCTGCCTGAAATGACAGATTGTTTTGGTGCAATGACAGAAACAAATACAACTTGTAGAGCATGAATAAAATCGTATCTCTAAATAGACCATTTAGTATCCAACAGCATGGGAACTTTCTTGGTGTTAATAAGTGAGGTACTATAAATGAGACAGTGGCAGCATAGACTAGGAGATTCAGAGTGTGTTTCTGGATTATGAGGGCGGTTACCATGCTTAAAACCTCATTGAACACCATGATCATTTAGAGACTGTGAAAATTATAATATGGAGACTGTCCGCTAACAGACCTGTCCACTAAAGGTGTGTATTACTTGAACTAAACTCAGGTGGGAATAACTTCTGTGAAATGATTTAGTAAATCTTTAAGCTAAATTCAATTATCAAGTGCTCCACACAGTGGAAAAAATACAGCCCAAAGTTGTATTTTCCTTTATAAAGAAGGAATGGCGGGGTGTGTCTAACATTTAATGGTGGGACTACAAAGTCAATGAGAATTCCAACACTTTATAGTCTGACCAATTCACTGTTGGGAACTGTGTAATTGTGATACATTTAGAAAATGAAATACAGCATTGGCCCTTGGACATATAGGTTAAGGAACAAATATAAAAATTTAAATTTATATAGTTATTTACTCTATAAGTGAATAATTCGTAATAGAAGCCAAACATTTGTATAACTGTCAAAAGTCTAGGACAAAAATCCAATTTAAAATAGAGATTTTACTCAATGTGTATGTGCCATTCGACATAGCAAAAAATGAATGAATGAAGGCCCCACAAATATCTGAACTTGTGGATATTCTCTAAACTGAACAGGAAAAGACACAGGAGAAACCTGCCTCCAATGCTAGACTTGTTAACATATAAATTCCACAAAAATGAAAACATTTCCACGTAAGCAAAAGTTACTAGCATGGAAAAAATGAAATTCCACCATTTTCAAGTCTGTGAATCTGGAATTAGATTTTACACCTATAAAAGACATTTATGAATACCCACACAGAGGCTAGGAATTTTAGACCTCCTGGAGGATTTAGAAAATCGACGATTGAGTACTCATTAGGTGCAAGGTCAAAAATAATTCTATTACATTTCTCAGTAAGCCACGTTTTAGTTCTGAGGAATAAAATGTAGTTTTCATCTGTAAAAAGATTATGTATATTTCGCACAATATTGTGATTGAAGTTTAAAAATGGGACTGCTTACATTTTAGTGACCTAAGAGAAGTATCATCATATTCATTTTTAGCTTATTAACAGTATATTGAAGTAAACAGACAACAGTAGTAGATAATAGATGGTACACTATTTGCGATTCTGGATTAATGTTTCATTGGAATACACAGGACCACCAAATTCAAAAACGTGTGTGTACATGAAACTGCAATTTAAAATCCCAAATCATAATTCAAAGAACCGTAAATTCCACTTAAGACTCGATGGAAAAAACAAGTAGGCAACATTTTCTGCAGTCATGTAGGAGTGGAATCATGGAGCTCTCAGCGAAGGGGCAGAGAGTGGCGTGGGAAGGGGATGTAATCCCAGAGATGCAACATTTTGGGAATTGAGCACTATTAGCAATGTTTTCCACCCTCTTGGTAAATGTAACTCGGTATGTTTTATAAAAATGTGAATTGTTGGTGAAATCAAATGAGAGTGGGTTAAAGCATGAAAGGAAAGGTGGGCAACAACTTGTGAAAGAAGGAACATTAAAAAGGAATTAAGAATGTAATCAATCTATCAATCAAAATAATAGGCTGTTTTATTCAAGTATACGATTAGTGATAACAAGTCAAACCAAAGGGAAGATTTTGTCAGGATGATTGGCAAATATGAAATAGAACGTGTAATCATTGTGTAAGAAACGGTATGTAGATTATGAAGTATGATCAAAAGAAACTCCACGTTACTAATTTTAACAATAACAACCAATAATGGTGTGAATGCAAACATAAGCCCAAATTCATTACAATGTGTTGATAAATTAGGCTAATAGAAGTTGAACTTCTTGTTTCCATATAGCGTGTTTCGATGAAGAGATGGATTGTGTCAAAACAGGTTAAAAATCACTGGGCCCCTGATGTCTTCGACAGGAATGGCTTTCCCTGAAGCTCGTTGAATTATTTTAAATGGTGTGGGTCATTTGCTACTTTTGGGGAAGGATTAGGATGAAAAATATTTTCGTCATTTGGAGAATGCAGGGGCCCAATGACGAGTAAAACACCTTTGAGAAATGTGTCAATGTACAATTACACACCAGAGATTGGGAATCCTGGGGTTCATAGCATATGATCTGTTCTAACCAGTAATTAATTTGTTAAAGAATAAGGCACAGATTTACAATAACTGGCGCATCCCCAGGGATGCGCCAGTTATTGAGCGCCGCAGCTCCGCCACCCATGGTGCGCCGCATTTACAATGCGGCGCACCATGGGGCAAAAACGGCACAGATGCGTGACGCATCTGTACCATAAGGCGGCGCATGGCTGGAGTTGCGTCGCAAGCGCGACGCAGCTCCAGCAATACTCTGGGGGGCCCTATCTGTCCAATGCTGCGTCAAGCCTTATGCCTGCTTCAAGCAGGCGCAGGGTTTTGACGCAGCATTGGCCTAAAAGTGCCTGCGTGAAATCTTGTAGATTTCACGAAGGCACTTTTGCGAGGCGCACCTGCCCCGGAACGCCCCCTCTGCGCAAGAACGCCTACATGTGGCGCAGGGCTTTACAACACGACGCATCTGCCTAGATGCATCACGTTGTAAATGGGTCGCAGGGATGCGCCACGTTTACGCCGCCGTTGCATGACGCAACGGCTGCGTAAACGTGGCGCAAGTCCGACAAAAATCTGCCCCTTAGTGTAGGCCCAAAAGTTTTTCTCGGCGGTCCCTAGCTAGCCAGCACTATCGAAGGTCAGTGTGCCGAATGTCAAGACTGTGTAGCCTTAATTCCACCTCTGGCCTCTTAAAGCCATCACTAAACCCTCCATGTCTTTTTATTTCACTTTTACAGGTTCTTTTTCACCCATGTTCTCTCCCGTTGTCACTGTTTTTCCATCCTTCTTTCCACCATTTGTGTTTTTCACCCTCCTGCTCAGGGTCAAAGTAAGTTAGAAACAAGCATTTACAATGCAATGGTTTTGCCTTTGTTAAAGTTAGAGCTATTGGCATTGCTCTTGACATTTTTTTTATTTATGTTTTTTTTTAACATAAATAAATGGCATTGTCATTTACAATAGCAGGGCAGGGCACAGGGAAGGGGGGCGAGGAGAGAGGAAGGAGAGCTGCGGGCTCAGGGAAGGGGGGGGCGAGGAGAGACGAAGGAGAGCTGCGGGCTCTTGTTGTAATGCTTGCATGGATGAGTTGGTGGATGCATGCATGGGTGCATGCATGGATGGGTGTATGGATGGGTGTATGGATAGATGCATGGATGGGTGGATGGATAGATGCATATATACAGCCAATCCCTCAACAATTTATGCAATCCACCAACCCATCCAACCAACAACCCATCCATGCATCCACCCATACATCATGCATACATCCATCCATCATGCATCCATCCACCCACTGTGTCCCACTCCGACCCCTCTAAATATAACTCATTTTTTTCTGTATATAGAGATGACTGTATTCACTAGTATATGCAGTAGACCTTTCTACTCTAACATTCTTATGTGACTCTTGCAGTACATCTATTCATATCCCTTCCATATGTATATAGAAATATAACGAGAATCAACAGTCTCTTCTTTGTGTGACTACATCTAGTACATTTCAATTGTTTTCCTGTTTGTATCTTTTACTTAACGCATGTAAATCAAAGTCCTTAGGTTTGGCAACTGGTTCTTATGTAAAGCGCTCTGACACCTTCGGGTAAAGTTCGCGCTACATAAAATCACATTAAATAAAACTTTACCCCACAAATCCAACCATCCATTTGTGCCTAGGCTTACATTTTACGGCCTCGAAGCACACAGAGAAGGGACAGTTTACTAAGTCGAGGCTTTGTAGGGTGCATGGCAGGGGACAGTTTTAGGCGCCAAGGGAGGGTAGGGAGCAGAGTCAGAGTACTTCACGGAGGTAGGGGGCAGTTTTTTATTGTTCAGGGCAGGGGGCTGCGGTACTTTTTGGAGCATGGTCTTATTTTAAAGGGCTCAGTTCAGGTGGAGGAATGGCACAAAACACCAGGCAGACAGAGGGAAGAAGGACACAACAAGCCCCACACACTGCAAGCTCCACACACCTCATTCGTAGCATCTAGCACCGACCCATCCCAGCTGATGAGGTACGACCCTTCAACAAAAAAAACACACACACACACACTAAAAGTCCGACTGCCTGCACATTTAGTAGCTGTTAAATTAACTAGATCGTCCAAAAAAAAATCAATGAAAAGAGACAAGCTGGACCCTGTTGAGGGCGATCTGGCCTAAGTGGCAGACATTCAATAAATATACACAGAGGTAGTCAATGCATCAGGCTCCTCAAACTACCCAGAAAGTTTCTGGAAAATCACTTTTTGCAGCAGGGCTATTCGAGGGAGTAGCACCACAGGAGCGGCAATGATCATGTAAACAGAGGCTGACAAAATATGAGCAGTTACAATCAAAACAATATTATATAACACAAAACGCATGCTTTCTACATATAACATTGCACTTCCCCGTTTATATCCAAACACAGCTTTCTGAAAGGCGAAGACTGAGCATGCCCCTCGTTTGAACCCAAACACGCCCCCCTCACGTTGTGCAGCTGTGCTGTCACTTAAACAACTTGTAGTGCCTGGACCTAACAAGAGCCGTGTCAAAACGAGGCGCTCGGGCAAAACAACAGCACGCCTTTCTCTCTCGGTACATTTGCAAGTCAAGTAGATTAACGTCAATAGGTCCCGGGAATTGACATGTCATAAAACTCTGCCCAGGCGGCTCGATAGCCTCATGCTTGGCCCCATCAACCTTCCTCCTCCTGAAGTCCCCAACCCCAACAAACCCGGTCGGAAGACAAACCAGCTGCAGTACATGCAAAATGTGGTTGTGAAGACTCTGTGGAAACACCAGTTTGCATGGCCCTTCTATCAACCTGTAGATTCTGTGAAATTAAATTTACCCGATTATCATAAAATAATTAAAAATCCAATGGACATGGGAACGCTCAAGAAGAGACTTCAGAATAATTATTACTGGGGTGCAAGTGAATGTATGCAAGATTTCAACACATTGTCGAAGTATCCCTCCTTCTCAGGGTCTGCCCCAGCCGCTGCAAATCGCGCACACATGCTGCAATCAGATACACACGAAGCATGCACAACACCAGAAGGCAAACTTGTTTCAACTGAATCCTGATTGCCGTCATCTATCTGGAAGGAGTGCACTTGTGCATTTTTTGCGTTTCGTGTGTGTGTGTGTTCGTTCCACAATCCTGAACTCGATCAAACTCACGATCTTGAAAGCAGGTACGGACCACAAAAGTAGAGAATTACTTTTATTCGATGCAGATTACAAAGTGCAAGTGCAGTGTCATTAGAAAGCTAGTGCCCATCCTATATATATTTATTTTCAGAGACCCCCGAAAATGACAAACATATTTTTTCCCAATTATACTACAAAATGTCCAGCTCTAAGCATTGCAGTTATGTTCAGCTGTCCCTTCTGAAAGTGCAATCAAATACAGGATTACTCAATATACTGTGTGCAGCCTGGTTTTCCTAAAGTTTAAAAGTATCCACACTGTGATCCTTTATCAGAAATTGCATAACTCCCCCCTTTATATCTCCTCCCAGTCAGCACATTAGTGACAAAAGATGGCGCTGATGGCCCATTACAGAGTGACTTCACTAAAAACAATCCTCTGTTCTCAGACTGAAGCTCCTCTTGCACACTGCTTGGCACCTCCACATCAATGTAAGACCCCACTAAGGGTCCCTGTCCCGCATTTTAAAGGCTCTTCCTTTTAGAACATTTCAACCCATAGTGCCTTCTAAAGGGATAGTCCCTTATCCAGACAAACCTGCAGAAGGTTCACAATGCCCATCACCTCTAACTTTTCAAATTGTATAGGTATTGAGGTAAATCATCTGTCTTATGGCCATCTAAGTCAGATTTGGTTGGTCCGGTCCATTCTGTACTCCAGACACAGTGTGAGGCCAGAACCTGTGCTGCGCCAGTGGCCTTCATCCTTTGAGACTTGCTGTTCATCTTCGATAAGCTGGCCCATAACTCTACCTTTGCGCTTTATGTGCTGCACCTCCAGCTGGGTTTTATTGGCATTGATTTTCATATGAATAGATGAAATGAATGGATTTTCATGGGCATTCGAATCAAACTAGCGCGCTCTGATGACTCCATCACCAGTATCATTTGACAGTGGCTTAGGAATGGTGGCATGGCACTAATACAGGTGAGAAGATGTTCTAATGTCCCTTAGTTAGCTAAAGGCAACCATCATTCAAGTGCAATGGGCTCCTCACATCTGTGGGCCCTGGTGCCACTGCACCTGCTGCTCTGAAAGCTGTGCTCCCAGGGTATGCCAGTTAAAGAGCAGCAAGCTGGGTATTGAGTCCTCTGGGATATTGCAGCATGAAGGGAGGATCCAGACACTGAAAATGATTCCCATCTTCAGGATGTGCTGCCACATGTAGAAGACATAGATGTTACAGGCCTGAAATGCAGAGTTAATGGAGCGGTTAGCAAAGGGACCGGGATAGAGACTCAGAGGGCCTCCTAAAATATTCATCATACGTCTAGTGACAACACCATGAAATGAAGCCTACGATTATGTAGGATTGCAGTTATTTAGGCTTAGATACTGTAATGAAAGGCTCCTTAGGCGATGACCCAAACTGGACAGTACCTTTGAACATATTCACTTCAAATGACATATGGCCTTCCTTATCAATGTACAAGCATTGCAAAATCCTGCTTCATAGTTTGCCATGACCCAGGATGTCTGTGCCACAAATCCAAAATGCAAACAGTCAAACACGCCTCCAGCCAGAGGAGTGGTAAGGAGCACACCATGTGTGCACCAGAAGTATGGCCATGTAAACATTAAAACAAACCTTAAGCAAAGAAGCTATGTTTAAAGCACCAGAGGCATCTTAGCTGTAGCCCTGGAGTGAGGTTGAAGAGTAAACCTGGAAATAAGCTGCTCTAAGTGCATTGCAAGTCTCAAGCACAAGGAGCGCGAGCTCGCGCTACTGCGGGGGAGGGGCGGACACCGACAATGTGTCCCGGCGCCCCTCCCTTTCGTGTGCTCACTCACCGGTCGGCGGCTCTCTTCAGCCGGTGTCAATACCGGTTGCTGGGTGGCCGGCGATCTCACTCGGAGACTCACCCCCGCAGGCACGGCCTCCGTCGCGGCTTCTCTGCTCCCGAGCGGCGGTCCAATCCGGTCGCAGCTTCCACTGGCCTCCGATGACGTCGAGGGGTTCCCCGGAGTCAGCCACTCACAGCGCGGCTCCCGGGGCAGATCCTGATGACGCGGCGATACTTCAACCAATGGTGGCGCAGCTCACGGGGACAGGCCCACTGCAGCGGCCAATCAGAGCGCGCCTCTGCCGACGAGCCTCCAGGAAGCAACCAATGCGGTCGCGGCCCCTTCGTGCATCGGCCAAGATGCCGAACAGCGGAGAGTGAAACCACGCCCATGGAAAAAATCTCGGGAACGCCCCCGAATCTGGTCCAAAATTGACGGACAGAGCCTTCTCCCAATGGCTAGCCTCCATTTATGGAGCTAGCCAATGGGAGGAGGGGGCGGATACCCGACCCCACAGAGAAAAACATAAGATTTTGCTAGCGCATGCGTACTTCGTACGCATTGGCTAGGCAAAACCTAAAAATTAGAACAAGTCACAAAAACATGAATGCCAGTGGGCTCCATCAGCCCAAATTAGGTACTTCCTAACATGTACATTAAAGTAACCAAAGTGAGGCCCAAGAAAGGTTTTGGTATGTGGCAGACAAAACTAGCGTGCTGCATAACACTTTGGGGATAGTGCACTATAGTTTAGCTACCTGTCACGAAAAGCCTTTTTACAAACTACACCATGCTATTGCAATAGGATCTGTTCTTTTATGCCTTATAGTGAACTGCACCCAGTGTCTCATATTCTCATGCTCACACACATTTATTTCAATTTCAAATTACACCAAAATGCCGCCAATAGGCACTGTGGAAGGTAAATGCATGGGAGAAAAGTTGAGGACGACAGTCACTTAATGTACTGGACAGCAGGGCTACTTTAGAGCTGGCAGAAAATCAAACAGTCGTGGCGGTAATCTGTGTAGAACGTAGTTAGCAGTAAGGGTGCAGGAGTTGGTTCTTGTCACGTTCTGTGTTATATGTCCATCGTTGGGGTTTTTATCTTCATCATAACCTCAAGGAAACAGTTCTGTTTTCAGAGGACCAAACAGTTTGGATGTGGCGTCACAATTTATTTGAAGTGTGCCAAAGTTTGGGTTGTGCATTCACAGGGATCTATGTCAATTCTTTTTTTTGTGAAATTTTGTAGGCAGATGGTTAGATTCACAGCCGTTAAGAGGGTCCTGTTGGGAACTTGGTCCGCGCCCATTTCTGCTTGATTTCAAAGCACTGGCTCCACAACACTTTGCACATTGTTGACATATGTTGAGTAATGTTAGTTGACTCTTGAATAGCACAATATCTACTACTTCATAGCCTCTTGGCACAGAAAAAGGTTCTTGGTGCATTAACTGCAATATTGTTTTTTTTTGTACAGCTGTGAAACATAGCAATTCATTTTATATTAGGATATTCGTGTTCCTATGGCTTAAAGAATATTCACTTTTTTCATTCCACTATTACAAGTTTCCCTGAAATCTACAACGGCTTAGGTTTCAGATTTCCAAGAAATGTAACTAGGCTGTACAGTACTTCTCGTTCAATCATCTAGATCCTTTATCAAGGAGGAGCTCCCCTAATGTGCCCTTTGTGAGGGAAAGTAAAAGATTACTACACTAGTGCTTAATTAGAGCCAGTTGGGGGCACCTGTACTCATGTTTGGAGACCTGCACTTATTTTAGCTCATCAGATGCTGATTGCGAGCCAGAACACACAAAAGGGAAAAAAGAGAAATTCTGAAAAACTGGCACAAAGGGAGAAAGCAGGGACCAGCAAGAGTGAAATAAAGCGATGAACATAGAGGGTGCCCCACGAAATGGACTCGGATATGGTGAAAGTGGAATGCTTATCAGGGCAACATATGTGAGCCCCACGGGAGGAGCCGACGTTGGATGTCAGTGACTAACCGATCAGGGACCACAAGCTACAATGATGACTGTGATAACACGTGGTAGCCATGTTGTCAATGCATAGGAGACTTGTAAATGATAAAGAGTCAAAAAAGTCTAGACCAATGTTTTATGATTCCTCAATGCACCATGTAGGTACCATTAAAGTTGAATACTATGTAATGCTTGGAACCAGATATAAAATGTTAATGAAAATGTTTCCAAAAAAAGAGTGAGAGAAAGAGGCACCACTGTCTGGTAGTAGATTAAAGAGGCCTGGCGTGAATTTAAGACTATGAAGGTTTGGTATCTGGCATACTGACTTTTAATAGCACCCTGGAGCAGAGCTTTGGGCACAGGCACTCATTATTTTACGAATAAAGCACTGGGTTTAACATACTACATTGCCTTTTATAGATGCAGATTTGGGGTGCATTTGTAAAGACTGACAGCACATCTGAAGCTTGCTGTCACTGTCTGATTATATGCACCTTGTACCCCAGCCTCTAAAGAGGGCTCTGTTAGTCGCTTCGAGGATTGAAAAAATCTATTGTATTGTTTTATAATTGTGACTGTGCCAACTACCTGAGGGCATTCAGACCCACCCCGAAGTGTTGGGGAGGCTACAGTGGAAGCACAGGGTGGTGAGTTGTATTACCACTCTGTGTTTTCATTTTACACTTTCCTGTAAATGCTCTAGCTTCACTAGTTTTGTGGCCACATTAGAGAGCACATTTCTTTTCCGGATCAGGCATAAAAATCTGGTCTGTGCTGCTATCACATAAGAGGAGTATGCACCAGCATAATCCAGCGTCATCTTCCAAAGCAGTAATCTAATCCCAGATGTATTGTGTACAGTAAATTCCCATGCCTTCAACTGCTAGTTCACATGGGTCCTCTTATGGGTTTTTCTGTATTGCCACGGACTTTAACTGGCCAACCAGATGTATGACTCAGTATCACCACTTGCTCTCCACTGTCCTCAGCTACTTCAATAACACTTGCTTTAGAAAAGTTAGATCAATTGCCAGACAAACCTGATCTGAGGGGTGGATTCGCTGAGTTCGGCTAAGTCATCGGTTTCCTGTATGCAATCAAACTGTACACCAAAAGAGCACCATCAGTTTTCCCAGATGGAATTAGTTACTTACCTGTACACTATAGTTCTCCAGTATTATCTTTCATAGATTCACATGCTTGTATCTTCCCCGTCGTCATGGTGGGAGTCTCACGGTAACAGAATGACCAAGCAGTATCATAGAGAAGAAAAACTGCATAGAAAATCCCCATAGGGGCTGTATTATTTGGTAACCAGACCATATCTTTGTTTGGACCAAAAGCCAGCCAATCAGCATTGCTGCCCTGCCCTCACACTCCCCAGCAGAAGCTTCCTGCCTCAGATTTCCGTCCCCGAGTGAGAGACATGGATAAATACCGAGAAACAGGATCTGCCTGAGAAACGGGGAGGCGGGCGGGCGCATGTGAATCTATGAAAGATAATACTGGAGAACTATAGTGTACAGGTAAGTAACTAATTCCTTCTCCAGTATTACATCTTTCATAGATTCACATGCTTGTATCAGAGTAGTAAGCAGTGCTCACCAAATATGTAGCGTTTCCAGGACAGAACTAAGAAGGAAGCTCTGCCGTAAGACATAGGTATAACAAAACACATCAGCATAAGAAATACGATAAATGCATGTTGACACATAAATCAAAGTACTGCATATACAACAAATTATGCCATTATGTCATACCTTACTGAAATAGACGCTTCAGAACAGCTTGTCCCACTGCCGTGTCCTCTTTCCACGCAGTGTCCAGACAGTAGTGTCTCGTAAATGAGTGCACGCTCTTCCACGTTGCTGCTCTGCAGATGTCAGGCAGCGCTACTCCTGCAAACAAGGCCATCGAAGTTGCCATCTTCCTTGTGGAATGTGCATGCACCTTAGAATCTAGCGGCTTCCCCGCTTTTTCATGACATTTCAGGATAGCTGAGGAGATCCATCTGGCAATACTCAGTCTTGACAAAGGAAGACCCTTCCTTTGCCCTTCAAAAGCAATGAACAATTGCTTGGACCTGCGGAACGTTTTTGTCCTTTCAATGTAGAACTTTAGGCATCTGGAAATGTCTAAAGAGTGTAAGGCTCTTTCTGCTTCCGATGAAGGATTGCTGAAAAAAGTAGGCAAAATAATGGGTTCATTGAGGTGAAAAGATGTTGCCACCTTGGGAATAAAGGTAGGATTTGTCCTTAGTATAACCCTGTCTTGACGAAATTGTAAGAAGGGTTCCTCCACTGAGAAGGCCTGGATTTCACTAACCCTCCTTGCTGATGTTAAGGCGAGAAGGAGGGCCGTTTTCCATGACAGGAACTGTAAATCTGACTTGTGAATAGGCTCGAAAGGAGGCCTCATAAGCTGCGATAGTACTGTGTTGAGGTGCCACGGCACAGGAGGGCGTTGGATGGGCGGGTAAACCCTAAAAAGTCCCTTGATAAATTCCTTTATTATTCTGGAGGACCAGAGAGATGGTTCATTTGGCTTCCGCCGGAAGCGCGATATTGCTGCCAAGTGTACCTTGACCGAGGCATGCGACAGACCTGCCTTAGATAGAGACAGCAGGTAAGGAAGGATACCTTCAGGTTGTACTTCAAACGGATGCAAGTTTTGTCTGCTGCACCAATGGCAGAAACGGGTCCATTTCGCTGCATATGTTTTGTTTGTTGATACAGCTCTAGCTTGTGAGAGAACATGTCTGCATTCTTGCGAAATATCTAGATTTTGAAACTCCCGCTCGTGAGGTTCCATGCTGACAATTTTAGAGATTGCAGATTCGGATGCAGAATTTGCCCTTCTTTCATGGAGATGAGGTCTTGAAATGTCGGGAGCTGGATTTTTTCGCCCCTCGACAAAAGAAGTAGGTCTGAAAACCACGCCTGTCTCGGCCAGGCTGGTGCTATCAATATGATCCGGCACGGTTCCAATCTCATCTTGCGCAGTATTCGCGGTATCAACGGGAAGGGAGGGAACGCGTATGCAAACCTTCCTGTCCAATCCATGAGGAATGCATTTCCCTTGGAGCCCTGTTGATGGTATCTGGACGCAAATTGAACGCACTTTGAGTTGTTTTGCGTTGCGAACAAATCTAATGTGGGAGTGCCCCACCTTTGAAACAAGAAGCGAATCTGAGTGTGGTGTAGTTCCCACTCGTGTGTCGCCTTGGTAGTACGGCTCAGGGCGTCCGCCCGTGTGTTGAGGACTCCCTGAATATGCTGAACCTGAAGTGAAATTCCGTTGGTTATGAGCCATTTCCAGATTCTTTGCGCCAATGCCGACAGCTGTTTGGATCTCGTTCCGCCCTGCTTTAGTAGGTAAAACATGGTAGTGGTGCTGTCCGTTTGGATCAGTACTGACGAATGGCGTATTCTGGGAAGAAATGCTTGAAGGCCTAGGAACACCGCTTTGAGCTCCAACATGTTTATGTGAAGCTGAGCTTCCCAGTCTGACCAAAGGCCCTGAATTTCCAGCTCCTGAAGATGCGCACCCCATCCTTTCAGCGAAGCGTCCGTTGTCATCACGAAGTCGTGATCTAGAGGAATGAAGCTCAAGCCTTGATCCAGGTTCTTTTGAATCTTCCACCATGACATTGCCACCTTCATATGGCTCGTGATGGTAATGCGATCCTCGAAGGTACCTTTGGCCTGGACCCACTGCTCGTCCAGTTGTTCCTGCAAAGGCCTCATCCGAAGCCGACAGTTTGGTACCAGTGGGATGCAGGATGACATCATCCCCAACATGGATTTGTATATCCTCACGGAAGTGGACCTTTTTGCTTGAAGCGATGCCGTTAGCCTCATGATCTTTCCCATTCGTTCTTCGGAAGGGTAGGCTTTCCCTGCACTGGTGCATATCCATGCCCCCAGGAACTGGATGCGCTTGGCCGGAGTCAGCGAGGATTTCTCTAAGTTGGTCTTCAGGCCCAATCGCTGAAACAGCCGGATGCAGCTCTGAAGAGATGTTGCTGCGTCCCTGAAAGATGGACCTGTCACCAACCAGTCGTCCAGATATGGGTAAATGTAATGCCCTTGCAGTCTTAAATGGGCTGCCACCGGGGCCATGCATTTGGTGAATAACCTCGGGGCTGACTTGAGTCCGAATGGCAGGACCTTGAACTGGAAGTGGCGACTCTCCACGACAAATCTGAGATACTTCCTGTGCTTCCGAAGAATTGGAATATGGAAGTACGCATCCATGAGATCTAAGGACGCCATGTAGTCGTTTTCTTTTATCAGTAGTAGAATTTCTTGTAACGATAACATTCTGAAGGGTATCTTTTTTATGTACCGATTTAGATCCCTTAAGTCCAATACCTGTCTCCATTTCCGGGTTTGTTTCTTTTTGATGAGGAAGAAATGCGAGTAAAAGCCTCTCCCTCTGAGATGTTGCGGCACTTCCTCTATGGCTCCCTTTTTCAGAAGCGAGATAACTTCCTTCTGCATTTCCTGGCGATGTTTGTTGAGCCTGAGTACTGGGGGTTGATCCGGAGGTATTTCCACAAATTCCAGAATGTGGCCCCTGCTTATGACATCTAAAACCCATTTGTCCGATGTAATGGACATCCAGTTGGTGTAAAATTGAGACAGACAGTGGTCTTTGTCGTGGATCTGTTGTGTGGGGAGCGCCGGCCTGAAATCATTGACGTCTATTAGACTGCTGAGGTTTCCCCCTGGCGTTAGATTTGCCTCTGGACTGTTGTTGGTAAGAGGAGTTGGAGGACCTGAATTGGTTGTTAGTGTTATACTGTCGATATCCTTGCTGATTATACGGCTGATATCGGTTGGATTGAAAAGAGGCTCTTTGATTAAATTGACCTCTTGAACCTCTCTTCCGAAAGGACTGAAACCTTCCTTGCTGAAGCGATCGAGCTGTATCCGTGTCCGACTTTATGCCTTGCAACGCCTCATCGATATGCTTCCCAAATAAGTTTTCACCGTCAAAAGGCATATCAACGATTTTCGCCTGCACCTCTGGACGAAAAGACGTCGCCTTGAGCCAGCCCTGCCTGCGAAGCGAAACCGCTCCAGCCATCTGCCTGAAGGCCATGGACGAAACGTCCATGGCGATGTCAATAGATTCGGCAGCAGATTTAGCTCCTTCCTTAAGTATGGCTGCCGCTTCCTCCTTTCTATCCTCTGGAAGAGCAGAAAGTATGGGTGCAATATCAGACCACATTTGCCTGTTGTATCGTCCAAGCAGTGCCATAGCATTTGCCGCTTTAATGGTAGAGGCAGCCATGACCGCAAACCTCTTACCTGCCCCATCCATTCTTCTACCCTCTTTGTCAGGTGGCACTAGGGAAGTAGCCACCGGGTTCTTAGAATTTCTTTGCGCCGCCTGCGTCACAACCGATACAGGCCTGGGGTGCCCAATGAGGCAGGCTTTTGTGGACTCTGGGGCTCTGTATTTTTTGTCAATGCGGGGAACTGAAACCGCTATCGACGCAGGTGTTTTCAGAATCTTCAGTCCCTCCTCCCAGATGTGAGGGATAATCGGAATTGAGCGAAGCGACCTCTTGTTATCATCTTTGAAATCATACAAGAAACAATCCGTCTCTTGTACCTCCACATCCAGATTGAATCTTTTGGCCGCCCTTTCCATGAGATCATGAAAACCTCCGATATCTTGAGGAGGGGAGGTAGATTTGAGTGGTTCAGGCAATGCAGCCGATGGTAAAACGTATTCGTCCCATTCCTGTCCCGAAGCATCCTGAACGAGTTCTCCTTCTTCGGGCTGCTCATCCTCGTCGGATTCCGTTAGGTCGTCCCTTATAGTAACAACCTGCGGCAATCTCACCCCCTGTTCTTGGGGAGCAGGTGCTTCAGGTGTCTGAAAGGAAGGCGTCTGCCTAGCTGGTTGCGAGGAATTCGCCTCTGGGAAGCGACGGTAGTAGTCGTTTAACATCAACCTAAGATCAGAGACAAGGTTGAGGGGTATAGACATCGTCTCTTGACGTTCCTCCTCCCTCGAGTCCTCATGCTGCTCCTCCTCCTCTTCATCGTAATCACCAGATTCCTGAAATGAGTCATATCTGGAAGATTGTGGTCTGTCCTTGAAGGAATAAACCTCCTCTTCATCCGTGTCTTGGCTCTTTATCTGCAGCTGAGAAGGACTGTAGGCGGCACCTGAGGACTCCTCGCCATCTGAGTCCTGCTCTAGCAATGAGGACGGCGGCAAAGGCGAAATCTTTGTCCATGAGGTGAACTCTGCAGCTTCACTGATGGTAGATGAACCTCTTGTCGACTGAAAAGACCGGATCGAGATCATGGTCTTCGACTGCGGTGATTTGAATGCTTTTGCGGACGATAGCACGATTTTCGTCGACGGAACCGTCGTCGACGGGACTTTCGTCGACGGAACCATCGTCGACGGAACCATCGTCGACGGAACCATCGTCGACGTAACCTTCGTCGACGGGACCTTCGTCGACGGGACCTCCGTCGACGGGACCTTCGTCGACGGGACCTTCGTCGACGGGACCTTCGTCGACGGGACGTTCGTCGACGGGACCTTCGTCGACGGGGCCCCCGTCGACATCTTCGACGTCGAACCTGTCGACGGAGTCGTCGTGGTCGTCGTCGACGGCCTGTTCGTCGACATTGAGATTTTACTTGTCGATGTTGTAAGCGTAGACGTCGCAGTCGTCGACGTAGCTTTAGACCTTATCGTCGACGAAGCCATAGTCGTCGACGAAGTCGTCGTCGACGGAGCTGAAGTCTTCACCACAGGCCTTGGAGCAGAAGCCAGCAAGCTGGTAGAAGGTGCAGACCCAGGTTCCTTAAGACTAGACTGTTTCTCCACAGGAGTAATAGGAAGAGATGAGGTTAATTTCTCCTTAGGCTTACTCCTTTTAGACTCCACTCTCTCCACAGAAACAGAAGCCTTTCTTTTCTTGGGAGTTGAATGAGAAGATTCCCCCTCAGAATCTGAGCCTGATGTGGCCTTCTTCTTCTGAAGCCATAACAGTAGTCTAGCCTCTCTGTCTCTTTTAGTTTTGTCAGAAAATTTTCTACAAAGCTTACAGTCTTTCACCAGGTGTTTAGGGTAGAGACAGTAAAGGCAGTCCTCATGTGGGTCCTCAGAGAAAAGTCTGGCCTTCCCACAGGACCTGCATGGCCTGAACAGCCTCTTTTTAGAGCCGTCAGCCATTATAAGAGAAATAAGTACACACAATACCTCAATCTAGTAGACAGGAAACAAGATTCCAAAGGGTCAAAAGTTCACTCAGGAACAGAAAGAAAACTGAGCAGAGCTCAGGGAGACTCCTTATCACACGAAGGCGGTTGGAAATCTGAGGCAGGAAGCTTCTGCTGGGGAGTGTGAGGGCAGGGCAGCAATGCTGATTGGCTGGCTTTTGGTCCAAACAAAGATATGGTCTGGTTACCAAATAATACAGCCCCTATGGGGATTTTTTCTATGCAGTTTTTCTTCTCTATGATACTGCTTGGTCATTCTGTTACCGTGAGACTCCCACCATGACGACGGGGAAGATACAAGCATGTGAATCTATGAAAGATGTAATACTGGAGAATTTAGTAAAAACAATTAAATTTTTTTTCTTGATTATGAGACTTTCTTTATTCCATCCATGTGATGCTCTCATATCATCGATGTAAAAGGTTTTTGCTTTTTAAGCTACCTGTAGAGACCTATGAACAGATAAACCAACTGGAACTCAATTATATAAGTCAATGGCTCTGGCCATACTGCGAAATACTATGATTAATAAAGTTTTAAGGAGTCTTATTGATTTTATTATTTTTATATTTTTATGTGAACTTTATCCATGTGTGTACTTTTATGGCAGAATCTGCCGATTAAACATTATGATGATGGTGATTAACCAACAGAGAAAATAGTACACAGAGGTCTTAGCCAGACTGGGCTTATACAATAACAAAAGGCAAATACAACAAAATTACAGACAGATGTTAATCCTTAATTATTTACTAGAATGTTTCAAACACATAGAAATAGAAATAAACTTCTTTTTACAAGAAGGGATCATTATTCAACAGGAAGTATGTAGCATGATGAGCTCGAGTAATCAGATTTCCAAGGTTTAATCTCTCAATGGGCTTCCAGTGGCATGAAAATACATTTTAGATCAATATTCATCACCTATAAAGCACGTACGTTATCATAATTCTCTGTCATACGTGGCACAGGATATGAAAGGTCTATGGAAAAAATGAGTTCAAAGAACAAACACTCATTTACAAATCATTAAATTAAAGAATCGATAAAAGTCAACCAAAACCATTCAGGGGCTGCATAAAGAATTTGAAATGCTGATCTCTCAGTACTCCAAACAACCCCTTCTTACGGTGCCTTAAAAAATGGGATGAAAGTTCTTACTAGATAGTACACTCAACAATAAGGAAAATACTCTCTCAACTTGAGCACAACCTTACCTACCCAAAAGACGAGATTTTATTTAAGTTACCTGTATTGCAAAATAACACCATGAAAAACCTGAGATTCCACTTTCCTCCTTTGGTTGGGGAGAAGTTGTTGCTAAATAACTTAATTTGTTGTTCATTGACTTCTACTCTGCTTATTGTGTTTATATGTTGACTCATTATGTACAAAGAAGGGAAGGAGGGGTGGAGGACAGAACAGACTAAACAGTGTCTCCCCAACATTTCGCCCACTAAGGTACCTAACCTGCTGTAAGGACCAAATTTCACAGAGGATGTAACTCCCACTGCTTTGCTATAGTCGTATCTCTTGATTCTAATAAGTGTTATAAAATAATTGTGTCTTCTTCGATGTGAAGTGCTTTGTCGAAAATTATGTGGTCCGTGCTATATAAAAGTTCAAAAAAAATATTTAAAATAAAAGGTTTTGTTGCAAAATTCTTCCTAGTCCTACAATCCTTTCAGCGCCTTCAAGCCTTCACCTAAGCTAACAGTCCCCACATTCCAGGCTGTGCGTTCACGGTGTGAATAGTGCTATTAGTTAACTGTGTACCAACATGTACGTTTCTTTCCAGCTCTCCTATCAACTGTTGGTTTTAGGACAATATTGACCCACTCCTCAGCCGGGAAAGGCAGGTCAGTCAGATAGGAAGTAGGCTTGATAGTTAAGGAAATATGCACTTGGCTGTTTAAAAATGTCACTCAGTTTAACTTCTAAATAGTTACTACAGCACAAAAAAAGGTTGCTACAGACAAATGAATGAACGCAGAGGAGACCTACATCTTTGTCACTGCCTCTTTTGTCAACATGGCAAGGAGCCAGCTTTCATTTACTCTGCAAACGATGGTGCTAGTCAAACCCAGAGCAAAAAATACACAAGGTAAAAGACCTCATCCAAAGCCAAAGCACTTCCACAAAACATGGTGTGTGGAATGCTTAGCTAAGTCATCGGCAGGGCACGTAAACGTATTTCCAATTCTTTTATCGGCCAGTCGCTCTCCAAAAGAAGTGGTTATTTAGAGTGTATTTCGTTGATCAGTCAACTAAGGGTGACAACAACTACTTTACTGTATGGCCCAATTAACGCACCGGGTTAACATAAGCCAAAATACACTGAAAATAAACATTATCTATCATATGTGTGCATACTGGACTTCAAAAATCTGTCGTCCGATAGAATCAAAGCCCCAAAGGCGCCTAGATAGAATCAAAGCCCCATAGGCGCTAAGTGAGCAATTCTTTGGCTAAAACACAGCCAGCAGCCTTCAGGCACTTGTAATATAATCACAGCACTCTCAGCACTAGCAGCTACAGTGTTTCTTTTGCGTCTGAATTACATAATGTGCTTACAAATAAGCCACAAACCAAGATAAATAAAGCACATTGGAAACATCATTTTGTTTCCAAAGACTGTCGGAAGTGCAAGAAACACGTTGAGAATCATATGGTTAGTAAAAAAATATATAACATCAATAAAAACAGATACAGAAAAAGACAGGAAACAAGGTCCCCCGTTGACCTCTTCAAACAGAGAATGACCCCATGATACTCAATTAAACACTTTCATATTTTATCTAGATTATAAAACTGAGCAATAAACATTTCTTTTTATTCTGTGTTTAAAAAAAAGCATTAAAATGTCTAAACTGCGTTCTGCGAAGCAGTATCTATGTCAAAACATGCTACACTAACCACATGGCTTTGTAGAAAAGAATTGACATGTCACTTCAGTAAGTGTCTCTCAGCCAATACCTTCTAATCCCGCCTGGCCAATCTCCTAGTAAACATAGTTGCAGATAAATAAAGGGAGGTGAAAGGAGAACTGCTGTACTGGAACCAAGGATTCGGAATCCTCTGCCAGCAGCCTGAACCACAGACACTGAATAGCATCCAATTTTCAATCAGGAGCAGACTACTCGCTCTGCTGTTCCAACATTACCTTCCATTAAGAAAAAGCAAATGCCTTCCTTTATAGTAGCCCCTCTTTCTGATCTTCTCCTTGTTCTCATGCTGGCCCCCACTAAGACCTTCGACCACTAGTCAGCATTCTGCACACTCTGGAAGAACAGGATTTCAGCCTAATGCATCTTGCCAAATAGAAGACAGCAGAGGCGTTCAAGTTAACCCCTCAGGGTAACCCAGACAAAAATCAATTCATTTTGTTTAAGATTACATTCACAAAGCTATTTGCACACCTAAGTTCAAATTAGGGTCACGCATACCTGCATTTAGATGGGTAACATCCACTTCCTGAAATTCAGTAACAGGAACGATGCATCTATATTTTTTGTGTGAACAAATGAGTTCTCACGGTTTACTACGGTTTTTAGGATAATTAGCAAAGGCTTGCAGAACCCCTTCACTCACTAACTTGTGAGTAGTCCCCAAACTTTTGCAAATAGTGTTGCACCCTGAAAAATGTCAAAAATGTACTCTTGGCAGACGTAGATGGCTTTTTAGGACAGGAATGGGAATGTACAATGTCAAAATTGACAAGGCTATAAGGGAAAACATGTTTACATTTAGAAAGGTATTTTCCCCAAGGAGAATGGGACATTTTACAGGATAAATGCACTTTAGCATTATATGTGCACATGCAGAAATGTATATGTGAATGTGGCACTCTTTACACATGCAAGTACGTCTGAGACTTCTGCATGAATAATACTCCAAACGCAGACATAAGTCTACAGGAGAACATTTTAGGTTTTTCCCTTCAGGTTTTCTAACTCACCTTCTTGGACAACAGTGCAAGCAGCAGCAGTGATTACAGCAGCATTGACCTTTCTTATGCCACTTCTTGGGGCACAGAGGGCTTTCCTGTCATGAAAGTCCTTCCCAAAAATCTGTGCAGCCAAACACATCAGATACGTGCATAAAATGTTGATGATGTGCTGCATATTAAGCAGCTAACAAAATACTTCAATCTGATGAGTGAAAAGCATGAGGACAAATTTACACCGAAAGAACTCGTTCAAGAGGGAAGATTTTATGTTGGGCGTATATTCAGATATAGAGTAAGTTTGTCAACTTTTAATAAAGTATTATTTACAACAGCTGTAACAGGATCCTAAAAATGAAGGTAAGCCATACGTATACCAATGGGGTGATTATAGAGAAAATTAGATCATGGTTCGAAACAGCAGAAGTTCTCAGAAGTAAACCTATGCTCACCATCTGGAACAAGTGAAGCATAGCAAAGGGATACCATTAAATATATTCGAAGTGGAAGGTGTATCACACTAGTCGAGAACGTCTGCTCATTCCCTCAGTGCATTAAAGATCATGTTTGATCATGGGGGATGACTTAATAAATAATACTTAGCGCAAATAAAAGTCCTCAGAGAACACAGGCAAAAAAGTGACCTGCATAAGGAATGTGGCATGCTGAAGGTACGGTGAGGTCTTGTGTAGCCTCTCATACCATAACCAGTGACGTGAACTTCTGCAGTGCCCTCTACTCATCCTGCTCATTCCCCAATCCTGGCAAGGCGGAGCTTCTTTGTATCACTCACTGAAAACAACTAGAAGCTTTGCAATGATAGTCGAGCTAAATACTGCAAAACATGATGGGACTGCCAGGTGCTATGGACTATTGTAACGCCCTGCTACTAGGAGCTCCGAACTTCCTAATCAAGAGATTACAGATAGTTTAGGAAATAATAATGGTGTAAATGATGAAATATAATAATGGGGAAAACGAATTTAATTAATTAAATTCATTCATAATAGGCTGTGCAGCCTGATGGGGGCCAGAAAAAGGTTCCCTTGTTGTTCTTACTAATTGGCAAGCGCAATTGGGCGGAGCGCGGAGAGCTTGCACGTCGACATTGGTTAAAGTTTGGATCTGAACAAAGTGAGAAGTAAATAAAGGAGTACAGAGGTGTGCGTCTCTTCACTACTGTTGTACTGAACATGATATTTGCACATTTTCGTTGCCATTACTATACGGCACCCCTCTTTTTTTTCAGTTCACTTTTCAACTTAAGAAAAAGTCTACATGAACGAACATTGAATACCTATACACCACCCACGTCTATCTGAGGGAGGAAGGGAGAACAGGGGAGAGGAAGTTTCTTAATGAGAAATATGAATTCCAACTGCAGGCATCCTTGCACATATACACTCCGAATGACCGAATGACACTTGCTTTCACACCGATTAGATTTTTAGCGTTGCTTTAGTCGATTAGGCTTCAATGTATTTATCAACAACTGATCCAGATTTAGCACTCACAGGGGCAGCCAGCAATACAAGTGTGAAGGCTAGCAGCTCCCAATCCAGTAAATGAGCATGTGTTTTCATTAGAAAAATCCACTGATGGGATGTTTTAAAGCACAACTCCGAAAACCTGAATCAAACAAGTACATGCGATACATTTTTCACTATGATTGGAAAGCTAAAGTTAATCTGTGCTAGCGCTGTAGTTTGTCAGATAAGAGCACATAGGTTCCGGGAAAAAGGGAGATTTGAACAGGTTGACAAGATGCGGTCTAGTACCAGCTGGGAAAATCAGATTAGAAGACTAGAGTTCTGTTTCTAGAGTTGCCGACTTAGCCTTTTAGACAATAACTCCCTCCTTTGTAAAGGAGTAAAGGCCAAATAGTAAAGCACTTGGATAGACCGGTCTCAGTGGGAATTGAGAACTTGCCAGTAACCATGTTCCATCCAAGGGATACACCTTGGTATTGAGACTTCATGTGCATGGATATTTATTTTTATTAAATGTAAATAGCAGTTTTTGAGGAAGAAATGTGCCAGACTGCTGCGGCAGAATTTTCCTCAACACCCTGAACGCTTTCAGCGTTATAGAGGTCACTTCTCAAGGATTACTGGCAGCCATGAATGTTGTCTGTGGGACTTCTAATTCTTATTAAAACTAGTCCTGATGTCCTAGGTTGGCCCTTACTTCTAAGGGGCTGATACGGGTGCTCCTGTCTTTTCACTCTTCTTACCATCCCGGGGTCTTTCAGGAACCAGAATCAGTGACAGAGGTAGATGGATAGCTGCTGCATTGTGATGGACTTCCATCTCCAAACTGTATCAAGGATCTATGCAGTGCATTGCTCAGCCTGACAAGGTGACTGCGAATGAGCGCTGGGTGTCAAACAGCACCAGTGGAGGACACACCATGATGGCCTATGTATGTCCAAGGAGTAAAACGCCTATGGTAGCCACATTATCAACTGTTTTGAATGACCCAAGAGCACAGACACAGTGGCATGATGCCAATCACAGTACACAGGGACAGCAAACACTGTAGGGGTATTTGGGGAAGAAGCGCTTGATGGAAAGGATACATTGGGGAATTATAATTTTTCCCAGGAGGTGGATTGGCCTCCACAGTATCTGGGTTGTGATATGGCCAATGATTGGTCATCAACCTACCAACCCACAGCAAGCCCAAAGGAACATGTCTGAACATGTTTGAACTGGCATTTAATAGCCTTGCACTATAAAACCGTGGGGGCCTTGGAGATTTTGCCCGCGAGGGCCATATGGGGTAGAAAGAAAAGCAGAGACGCATACCCTTTGAAGACTTTAAACATGGCAACAAGGATTAAAGTGAAGGTGTTTTTTTTTCCAATCTGCCTAGCTCCGAAGCCAAAATGGGAACAGCAGAGGCAGGGCTCTCCAAACGTGAAGAAAAGCTTTCAAACGGTGAACACCTACTGGTGGATTCCCTCTTCAATATGAAAACAGAAAAAGGCACCCGGGAAACTGCAGTCAAGTGCAGAGAAAAAACAACACCTCATTGAGCAACAGCTGAAGGTGAAGCAGAAAGCTGTGGGAGCAGAGGCCAAGATATGGACTAGGGAATCCATGCCCGCTGCTACGGAGGGAAAATAAGTGTCTTCTTTTAGGTTCTGCTCAGTTGAAGCACTGTGAAGTATGAATCAAAGATAGAGCTGGTGAAAATTATGTGGACAGCAGTTAATATATATTAGAGTGTTAGAGGTTCCTAAGGTGACATCAACTGAAGCCCTCCACGACTAATGATGGGTGTTCTGCACGACCTGATTAGCACATTGGAGAGTGAAGACACACTGATGATCAGTTAAATATCCAGGCTGCCAGCAAGGAATAAAAGGTGGTGTTTCTAAAGCCGGGTCAGTAATGGTGGTAGTTCAGTCCAAAGACTTGAGACCCGAGCCTACTTGATGCCATGCAGAAAAGGTTAATGGTGGGAGGAAATAAGACAGTTTCTAGAACAGAGTGACAGCCCCACATCACAGAATGGGGACTGGTCTGTAATGTCAAAAGACGTTTCTCAAAGAAGGCTCACAGCCAAGAGGGCTAAGGCTATACCATACTTCCTAAAGTGAATGGGATGGGAAAAGATGTGCCTGCAACCGGACCTAGACAGACTTTTTTCTGGAGAGTATGTACTTTAAAACATTTTTTTTAGAGTTTTATATAGTGCGTACTCGACCCGAGACATCGGGTATTAGAGCGTTTTACAGGAGCACCAGTTTCGTTACAGGACACATTCATTTTTGTTAGGCGCGGAGAGATGAAGTGATTTGCCCAGAATCACAGGATGTTGAGCGTCGATGCCGAGACTCTAACCCGGTTCCCCAGGTTTGAGGTTGACCGCTCTAGCCGTAAGGCTACATCCTCTCCCCAACTACTTGATGCTGGTTGATTTGACTAAAGTAATTAAAATGATACATTTGAGTAGGAGAGTTCCTGAGAGCTGGGGAGGAAGCTAGGTTAGGGGTTGCAGGATGGGTGGGTACTCTCTGGAAGGGAGAAAGGGTTGAGTTTGTGAGGGCTGGTCCTTAGTATGTCGGTAGTTATCTTAATGTGTCCCTTGGCTTCCCCCTTTGCACCTCAGGAGTTAGGGGCTCATTTTTTTACTTGGTGAGCTATTTTTATACAATATTAGGTAGAGGTGATATGTGCTTGCTAATTGATCAATGTTTTAAGGCACCTTGCAGTGGAGCTTGAGCGTTTAATTGTTTTTACCTCTTTAAGAGGACACTAATAAAAATATTTCATTCTAAAAGTAATGGCCCGATCAATGCAATGTTCCACTTCACCTGTTGTTCTGAGAACATTTGGGCCACCTGTGAATTACAAAAATGCCTAAGCAGTGATGTAACTGTGCTGCACAACAGGAAAAAAAAGCAACGGCATCTGTTTTAGCTAGCAGGGTATACGACGAAACAGTCACCATGCAACAACAAGCCCTTTAAGCAATGTCCTTTTGCAGTAGGTATGTGCAAGAAACAGTAAATTAAATAGCATGTAACTGAAAAATATAGTGCGATGAAAACGCTGTTCTGCTACCTAGACAGTAAAACCAAGATGAGGCTTATATGACATTTGGTTTGTTGCACTGCCCACTGCATGCTGCTTGAACTGAAATGTGAATTAGGTTTAAACCCTACCGCAAATCACTGCTGCAGCAAAAACAGATGCATTAAAAGCCTACGTTTTTTTTCTTGAAATAAGAGGCACTGACTTCCTCAATTTCAGACAAAAATGTTTATGTTCTATTAAAGTTTTGAGCAAGTTTACAAAAACGTTTTATAGTTACCTTGAGAGCCCAGCGATTCAGCTTGGAAGCATCATGTAACTGTTAGAAAATGCAATCTTATGTGGTAGATCCTTTAAGCCTTTAACAATCCTCAAGTGACTGCTGGAGATACTGGATTGTTTTCAAAAACCAGTAGTCTTAAATCTGAAATTAGATTTGCTTTCCTTCTACCAGGCTCCGAGTGATCTAGGTTGAAAAGGCCACCATAGATCCGTCTTTTGTTTTCGTTACATGTTACGAACACAAACAATCATTCAATTCTGCAGTATCCTCTAAAATAAAACGAGTGACAATATTGCTCCTTTCATTGCAACCTTCTGCTCTCTAAATTCTGTAGACACACGCATGTTCTGTTTTCTAGAAGACAAACAGAAGCTTCAAGGGGTTCATTCATTTGCAGCACCTGAGATTTTGAGAATATGTCACTCTTTGTATAATTTGTAGAGTGTCTAATTAACAATCTAAAATGTGATGCAATTGAGGATCTCATTTTACTGAGTTCAATCTCTTTAGAGAGGTGTTGGTATTTTCCTGAACATATATTATCTTTCCTTCCTTTCAGAGAAACTGATTTCTTTACTTGTTTCGATTAATGGCACAGCTAATTACATGGAAACATGGTTTCCTCTTTTTACCTCTTTTTAGGTGCTCCATTGAACATTTGCACAATTCGACTAATAGCAAAAGCAGTATTGAGTCTTAACTATCAGCACAATAGCCCATTTGTTTCTAATTTTGGTTAAATTGTTACAGGGGGATTATCTCCAAATATATTTCATTGGCAGCCCGCACTTTTGAACGTTTAATTTACTGAAAGTAGGCCCTTTATTACCAATTACACAGAAGTGTCGAGGCAACAGGTGTGCACAAAGCAACAATCATGAGCTTTTTGAAAGACAGTCAGGCTGACTCCCATCCGACATGGAGTCAGCCGGTAAACAGTAATAGGCAGATTCTGTGGCTTGGGGAGATGGAGTCAAGCAAATAGAAGAGTGGAAGATTTAATCTCAGGGAATGATTAGCTGGCAGGATCCTTAGATCTGGGGTCCCTGAACGTGCCAGTGTTCTTACAGAGAATGCCAAAAAAGAAGCCTAACACATTACTTTCTACAGCAATCTAGGGTACTAGTGTTGGGTTTTGAGTACTCATGCTGGGTTTTGTTCTGGCAAATCTATCTCCAATAACAGGAACTAACCTAATTCCTAAGCTAAGGTATGCTACGGAGAGTGCGCTGCACAATACACTGATGGACATTAGAACCTTTTACTACTCTAATGGACACTACATAGTTTGGCACTATACAGCTTAGTTTATTTGGATGTTACTTTCCGGCTTTCGCCATGGTACCATTACCATTGAGAATGGACTCAGAGATGGGATGTTATTGGAGTGAAAGCTTGCATGGTTGTCACTACCTCAACTAACTGAAACAACACCAGAAGCAGAGTGGGTAGCGAGCACCTTCTTGGACTGGGAGTGGTGTGTCAGTGTTTGCCTTGCTGAAAATTGAGATACATCTTGTATAACAAGTCCCACAAAATGAAAGCACTCTGCTCAGACTTGAAAGCAGAGGCTTTATTCTTCTCTGAATCTTTGGATTACTACTATTGCACAGTCCGTCTATGCTAAACTTAACCTTTACTCCCTCCCACCCGCACCAAACACCTGATTCAGAACTGAAGTCCTTTTCTGCTCATGCGTAGACACAGTTAATTGAGTAATAAGTCATCTAAGGGAAAGCAAGTGTGGTTAATCTAATTTTCCTTCCATACAGACACAAAGAACTGGAAATGTTCCACCTTTTGCTGTGGCCTAGGTCAGGTGAGAAAATGATGTTCATCTTTCTTGTCAGGACATTTTTGGAAAATATGGTTTCTTAAAACACAAAAGAAAGAACGGACATCTTTCAAAAGTAATACATTATGTAATCAACATTCCCAAAACGTATTCAGGAACAATAAACAAATTATTAAAATACTCTTAATTACATTAATTTAAAAAGCAATAGGTTTTTGGAAAGATCTGAAGTTGATCTGCTGGTCTGCGACAGCACACACAATAGTTCCTCCTACAGGCATGGGACAATCAGAAAAACTACTGCGCTATAGATATATAACGCTTGCACTGGATGCACAGAATAAAAACAGTTGTGCTACAGGAGAAGCAGTGAGCCTTATGCTCCAATATGAAAATGCCCATCATAAATCTTGTGCCAGGAGAACTAAGAGTATATGAAGTGCCCGTAGAATCAAGGTCTCTACAGTCCCTTTTACAGGGGGCATCACACAGGAATTCACTAAAATATAAACAGACTTGCTGGCGTTGTGCGGCAGTTGCTGCGATTACTGTACTGTGATGCTAACATATCATGGTGCTGTTCAAATATTCCACGGTGCTGTTAATAAACTTATGGAGGTGCTAAGCGTGCAGCTAGTAATGTCTGCACTGCTCAAGACGCCAACATATGGTTATTACCGCTATACATCCCTTAACCCCTGCGTGCGCATGACGGAACCACGCCGCCATGGGCGGCGTGTGCTCATGACGGTGTGGTTCTGTCATACGGCTGCCACTCCGCCCATGCACCATTAATTCCCCACCTGTGCGGGCGAATTAATGAGCGGGCGGGCCCGTGACAGAACCACGCCGTCATGAGCACACGCCGCCTATGGCTCATGACGGCATGGTTCCGTCACGAGCACGGAAGCACTGCGCTCACCCCCCACGCCGCTGCAAAATTCGTGCCGCGACGAAGGGGTTTAAGTGGCATTAAGTAGCCTTGAAGAACATCTTCTCGATGGTCCAGAAGACCTGCTATTGCTCACTAAAACCTTACACAAAACTGAGTAACGACCAGGGCTTGCCCTCAGTTCTAGGAGTTCGGAATGGTACTACGAAAGTAAAAAAAGGTCATTCTACAGGTTCAGTTGGGGAAGCTGAGCGGAATACGTCATCAGGGTTGAGGACGTTGTGAATGTACATCTTTTACTCACCAAACGCTCACGAGAAATCTTGTAGCTAGAAAAAGGAGAGAGAGTACAAAGTGAAGCATTGGTGTCCTGCACTGATCTTTGACTTAGCATCCTCAGACAGCGAATTGGTAAGTGCAGCACTAGTCTGCAACCTAGCAATAACGAATATATACAGAAGGAAAATCCAGAAGCGATATTTTGATTTTAAAAAAACTACTTTGTTTCTTAAAATAGGCATGACCATTCAATACGGATATTCTCGAGGGTGACTAGTGTGGCTGGTTTAAGTACTTTGATTTCATCGACTCCCCATTTAAAAACGCTTTTCAATTTAAATCAAAAGAAGACTTTTACAGAATTGACATCACTCAGACCCAAACGACGCTTAACAACATTCCAAGCATCCTACACATAGCTGCCAGCCCAGCAATTTCCTGTACCTTCTCAGTGACCCTCACTGCCGCATATGCTAGATAATGCCACACTGTGTGCGACATTCCGTTTTAAATACAGATTTTGAGGCTCTGTCCACTGACATCAGACAAAACAATGACACTTGCAAAAGGGACTGCGCTGAGGAAAAAGTGTAGGATGTGCATGTTGATTCTGTGTGTGATGCAAGGGTCAGCGTGCAACCTCTATAATAAGTGGCCTGTTCTAGACATTCCTTACTGACCTTTTTCCCCTTACTTAACTCCAACAACTTCATGTTTTAAATGGAACTTAACTCAACAATCAAACGTATCACAAGGTCTTCCAGTACCACATTAACATGTAGACAACACTAACTATTAATGCCCAAGGGACTCTGGGTTCACATGAAATATTGTGGTTGATAAATTGTGATTCACACTGCAACCACACATTGCTCATTAAGTAATACTACCAATACTTTCTGAACTAGCAAAGCACACCAAGGCAGCACTTTGGAGTGCTTTGTTGTTGGTCCGTTATTGATCACACCCAATAAACAATTGTGACCTGAGGAATCACTGTTAGTCAAAGACAATTAACACTGCCACCTACGAATTTCCCTGGGTACATGGTGCATAAGATGCATATTTTAGTGCTTACCGCCTGCACATCCACATGTCTCGAATATGAGGGCAGAAAGCACCGAAATGTAAATTTTAGCAGAAGAAAGGTCTGATTGATGGACTTCAAAACTCAAAACACGTTCCATCAGGGGTTTGCACCTGGGTTTGAATTTAGCAAAGCACCCACATTCAAGGCTACAAGGTGATTCCTTTTTTTTTTTATTAACCTCAGATGGATCAGAAAACTGACTGGAACTGGTTGGATACAAACAAATCTATGGTTTACAGTTTAGAAAATTCTGCAGTAGATAGATTATTCCACAAAGCTAGGTTACTAGGTTGTTTTTCGCAATTTAAACTTCTCTGCTGCCATCACATGAATAGACAGACCTATACAGTGGTTATTGGCGACTGATTAATAATTACAATACGAAATGAGACTGTCAAGCGTGGCTAATTATACGATAAATTGGGATTTGAATTCTGTATTTTGAATGGTAATCAGAAAAATATCGAATTGTTCCCTGGAAATAAATAGAAATTATTTTTGTCTCGTCAGAAGCTGTGTAAAAATAGTATTAATCAACAAGGAGGGAGGAGGGATAGCTGTCCATTCTATTCCCCTGTGCTAATTCAAATAATCAATATGAGAATGGACACTTGTAACTGCGTTACAGTGGTTCTTTAGGCAACCCTCATAAACGCTATGTTGATCTCGGTTGCGGTTTATATCGGTTCTCCGCCCCACATATGCTTTATGGCATTATCATCGGGTTGTCTAAATTTATGCTGTATGCCAGCCTCAAGCCTAAGGCAACCTCTGGTATAGTGCAGCAGTGTCCAGAGATATATCTAAAAAACAAACCTACATCATAAAAATGTTTTATTCGCTGATAGATGAGGTTTATTATTAAAAAAAGAGTCGGGTATATATGTAGACCGGGTTACTTGGTCTGATTATATCACTTAAAGAAAAACGTCAACATGGACAATATCATCTTTCGGAATCTGGGAAGTGTGGTCAAGTCAACCCTTATCAATGGATACTTGAGACCACTCATAGTTAGCTGTCACAAGTATAGTAGAACCTGATATGGCCAGGTGTGATTGGATTTGCACTACGTGCATAAAGATTTCCACGTAGCATTGTAAGTCTTTATTGTGGATAATGCACAAGCCACGGCTAAAATGCCACTGCAGCCTGAAGGAATAACAGATGGCCATAATTGAAGTGATCAAGAACCATGCAGTCAGGCTCAACGACTTGAGGTCGGGATTGGGAATCTCTCTGTTGCGTATGGAGAGAAATCTGGGATGACTTTTTGACCAGAATGGTGGTGATAGGGAAAGATTCCATATGTTCAAAACGGGTGAGCCATGACAAGGAAATCAGAATCAGGGAAGAGTGATCTGCTCTTGTATTTCTTAATAATCTGAGAATTATGGGAAATGGATGAAAATATCAAGCAAAGCCATTTAACTAGGTCTTGGAAATGGCATTTTTGCGACTGAGAGCACCTCCCTGATTGTTTTTGCATTCTGGAAAAATATTCCACTGCTATGTCTACCAGTTGATGATGAACCAGTACTGCAGCATTTGTGCCACTTCCAATAAAGAACAGGCCTCTTTCTTCCTTTCTTCACAATTTAGTGCATCGAGGCCATGTTGTCCATCTAGATCAATCCAGCTTGCTATTCTAACCGCAAAAGAAAAGATTGGAGGACTAGTCTGAAGGCCTATAACTCCAGGATGTTTATGTTGAGTTGCCTCACCACCTTTGATAAGAGGCCTCACATGGATAACTCAAGCAAGTGTGCACCCCATCCTTCCAGTGACACATCAGGTTGTCATGATTATCCTGTTTGTTGAAGGATGGATCGGAAATCAGCTTTGAGGTTTGATGGGATTCTCCATCACAGCAAGGTTCGGTTGAGCAGTCTGGTGAGTTTCACTGTGTCGCACCCTGAGCCCGTCATTTGTTTTCACTGGTGCTCTAGCTGCTCTTAACAGGCCTCATCCGAAGTCTTTAGAACGGAATCAGGCCGAAGCAAGATGACATGTGACTTAAGACAGATGTGTATATCCTGATGGGCCCAGGTGGCGCTTCGAGCAAAAATGCTTTTGCCCTGGCCTAGAGTTTTAGTACTCTTTCTTCTAAGGGCAAAGAGAAAACCTTCCCTTCCAGGATTGCCTATAGGAAATGCAATTTTCGCACTGTATAGGTGGAATATTCCTCAGTGTTCAAGGTTAGTCCAAGCTCTTTGATTGGGCAGATGCAGGCAGTTGTGGAGGCACAAGTCTTTTACTTTGCAGAATCCTTGACGAGCCAGTGGTACGAGTACAGGTATACTGGGGTGCCTTGTCTCTGAACGAAGCCAGCTACCAGTCGCCCAACAGTTTGTAATTATATGGGGTGCAGACTTCAGTTCACAAGGAAGCACTTTCTATTGAAAATGCTTCCGAACTACTGAAAAAAATCATAGGTACAACCCGTGATTTGAATGTATTGGGACGTGAAAACACACATCATGAAGATAATGAAGCCTGATGCTTTTTAACCCTCCTTGACAATGATCCTAGCTTCTTCAGTCCGGTCATCTGAAATAAAGTCGATAAGAGGTGAAATGTCGGGTCAAATCTGGCAATCATATTGTCCCTAGATAGCCAAACCAATAGCAGCTTTTATTGATATTGCAGTCATACATCGGACTCTGTGCCTAGATTATCTGTTCATATGTCATTCCTGTCTATAGGTGCAGAAGTTGAAGTGAAAGGGAAATGATTCAAGCATGTGAATTCCTGAAACATCCAATGCTGGAGAAGGACTAATTTAATTGAACTGAAGCTACAAGGCAGGAAGAAACATTACTACAAGCACTAAATCAGTGAAGGTATTGGTCCTAATCTATGAACCTAGAAATTATGTTTCCTCTCCATCATCTCTGGTTCTTGAGTGCTCCAGCAAGGTTAAATCTTCAATTCTCTCGTCAAAATACAAATAAATGCCTTCAGGTTGCCTAAACTCACATAACCCAAGCCCTTTGGGATACACATAATCTTAAATGTTACTATAAAGAAGACAATGCATCTATTTTGTGAACACCGCATAATAAAACTACTTTTGCGGAAGATCCTTAGGACCAACAATACTCACTCTTTCTATGCTACAAATACAAAAACTTCCAATTAAAGCCACAAAGCAAATATGTCATCAGCGGCATGCAACCAGGTGACACATACATCCAAAGTTCAAGTAAATAAGAAATATGAATCTACTTGCTTCATTCATGTTAATTTGATCTTGTGATATTTTCTGTGCTGTGCCTGAGAATCATATTTAAGATGAAATAGAGTCCACAAATATCGTTGCAATATATATATTGTGAAAATCTTCTTAATTTATGCTAGTTAGGTGGATGGACATGAAAGCCCTTTAGAAACATCTGGAAGGATATGCAGTAAGAATGGTAAAATTCTTTATTCAAATACCAACAAAGAGTATCTATCAGCTGTTTCGGTCGCTGTTCAAGGTTGCAGAGTTGACTGTATCAAGGTGATTTATTTAGTGATATGTGAAAGATGCTTTGCCGAAACATAAAATACCAGTGAGGTCTATGCTCAAGATTCACTGAAACGTTTGCTAACCTGAAGGAAACATATGACATGAAAATGATACATTTATTTGATGGTAGAAACACTAGAAAGCAAAGCTGTTCTCTTTAGATATTAGTGTACCACAAGAACATATTGGTCTCCAGACTATCCTGCCTTATCAAGAAATGCAGTGGAGGCACTCGAACAAATATCCCACAAGTACAGTGAATTCAACAATCCCAAGGAAGGATCCATCAATGAAACTATGCTATCCAAAAGTAAATGGTTCTCTTGCAGTGCGTTTACTATACATTTGTATACGACTACTGGGATGAACTTGGTGTCGAGTTCAAATGGACGGAGCTGAAATTTAGAGATATACTAGAGTATTAAAAACAAACAAAGCAAGCCTAAAGTGACTGCATGGGTTATTTACTGTGTCTTCCAGGCCGCCACAGAGAAAGGATATTCATTCAACTAAATAATTCTCTAGTTTGCCAAAGTTATGTTTAACGCATTCTAGCAAGGAGCTAATAAACACACAAACTGGTAGCCTATTTCTCTAGTTGTCTACTCCAATAACCAGAAATCCAGGAGGCCAAACATTTAGCTAAATCCAGATTGAATTTCTTGTTTTCAACTTTTCCAATAGTAAATCCCATGCCTATGCAACCTGAAGATGTATACAGTATTTTACATTCAGATATGAAATGCTGTCATTTAGAATACTGTTAGACTATGAATTCCAACCACCAACGTACGTAAAGCAAGCTTGTGTGGACATGCATGTGTATGACAAGCAACCTTGAATTTGTATTAAACTATTTTTAAACTTAAAAAAAAAACTTTGGCAGCAATTGCACTCAAGTTAACTTGAGCACCCAACTTCTTATAGATACGACGCACACTGTTACAACAGGGCAGCAACTGCGCTCAAGTATACAGAGTCCATGTAACTTCTAAAGAATCTGAAGTATTATGATCATTAAACATAATGCTTAATAGGTTCCCTTTTGCTGAGAACAGTTTATGGAGCAAAGATCCTTCATAATATTTGTGGGGATAGAAGAAATGAAAAAAAAACGACAACAAACTGCATAACAGCCATGACAAACCTTTGAGCAGTCACTGTACAGCTCATATCTAGACTATAAAAACATCTTCCAGAAGAATATAAAGTCCACAATACCCAAAGTCGAGTGTAATATAAACATTGAAGAGGAGCAGAGGTAATGACAATTCTAAGACCGAATATCCCTCACTGTGAGCCTTTTGCTGCGAGTATCAGGTGGGCTTTGGAAGCCAACATCTAAACTGGACCTCAGTATCAGTACTTAGGACCTAATTATGAACTTGGCGGACAAGGTTACTCCTCCACAAACGTGATGGATATCCCGTCCACCAAATTACAATTCCATTATATCCTATGAAACTTGTAATACGGCTGATGGGATATCCATCATGTTTGTGACGGAGAATCCCATCCGCCAGTATCGTAATCAGGCCCTTAATTCGAGAAAAGTGAAGTAATGGTAAGTTTAATTCAAGGGACTTTTCTAAAGACGACACTTTGTGGCGTATGAAGGTCAAAAAACACACATTTCACATATGAAGACACAGAACTACACTGAAGAAATCTTTTCTCATTTTCTTACCTTCACACTTCTGTGATGTATCCGTGAAGGCTGGCACTTCATGCTGCTTGTGTTGCAACAGCCAGTGCAACGTTTCACTTCCACACAAGGTGGCCATATTAAGAAGTTGGCAGAGGTGGGATCGATCTGACTGCGAGGAATCTCATAAATTACAGTCCTTGTTTTACAAAGTGCGGGGACAGCTTCCTCTGCAAACCAAAGAGTAAAGATTCTTGATGAATATATGTTCCTTCCTCAAAAGGAACACAACAATATGAAAACATGAATGTGTTAAGAGTTAATATTTAGCTAGCGTTCCACTCTACACATCTCTAATCACACAGTGATAAACCAATGTAAAGTGTGCAAAATCCTTTCTTGCACTATCTGATTATGGTCGTACTTTCTTAATTCAACCTATTTTTTCTATAGCAATCCACTAACAAACTTTGCAACTATGATTGAAAGAATACATTAACTGCAGTATTCACATAGTGGCACTGGTACTAATTATTACAACAATGTAATCCTTGTTCATAATATTCAACAGCAATCAATGCGGAATTATCAATTTATATTTACTTTCTCTGGACTTCCTAAAACATGACCACTTTCATCTCGATGAGATGCATGATCGCCGATGGTATTTGTTTTATGGTTATTCTATTTTTAAGTGGGTGCTGCAATGTTTATTTTTGATTGCATGCATATGTCATGAAAATAAAAACAAGAAAACATTCTGCAACCTCAAACATGGAGGTCATTTGCTCAAAGGAATTATTATTATTTTAATTAACCATCACATATAATCTTTAGTAGAACAGTGCAAGTACTTATAGACATACTCTTTTTAGTTGTAATGCACATCACAGAAAATATGGGTCGTCCAGGAAAATTTACTATTGTCTTTAAATTACTGTAACCTGAATGCATATTTAAATACGCATACATGACTAAAAAATAAAAAGGGGTACAAAATGGTAGAAAAAATTGTACTTAAGTTCACTTTTTTTAGGTGGATTTGCAGCTGATCTGGCAAAATGATGTCAGTGGCAGAAGTGGGCTGACACACTGTCCCGTGCTGTATGCTGTACTTGGTGTAAGCAACATGTGAATGAATGGATCAATGGATGAAGCGTGCTGGCCCAAAGCCACTTTCTGTATTTGTCTATGAATGCAAATGTTAAAGATTTTGGTCATCACATGAGGCTGGCAAAACAACTATAGACATCTTCGGGCCAGACCTCACAACAGTACAATACTTTAATAAAACCCCATAAAATGATTACAGCATACATTTAATTGCTCAACAAATAAGCAGCTGACTCAATATCCATAGTACTTACCAGTACTAGTGGAACAAAGATTTGCAAAAGCATTTACAAATGCACTTGTGTTTGCATTTCTCACTCACCCTTTAAACTCTAGTAACTGGCAAAGTAGTATATGTCCTTGGTTTTGGAGACAGGGTTGGCTAAGCTGATTCCTCTTCAATGAACCTCCTTCAACTATAATGTATTCTAAATTATTTGCGTTTGGTACCATTCTAAAAATGGCTTCCCACAAAATGAAAGAAATTGCCACCAGTAAGCCAAGGTGAGTATTATGCCAAAGGGCGTTACCATCATGTCATGCATACCAACATTATGAAAGGAATTATGCCATTGACAGCGTTAAGCCCAGTGACAGGCAACATCAAACCATGGAGATCTACAATATGGCAGGAAGATCCCCTTTCTTTTTAGACCATTATTCGAGAGATGCAATGTACCTTCATACCAAGGATGTTCATAGTACGTCAGGAATTACCACTGTTATTCCAGGACAAGCAATACATTGTAAGTAACACCATCATACTAAGGATCAACATTGTCCAAAGAAATACCACTGCTATGCAATGATTTGAATTCTACCAAGGGCAGGCATCATCTCATGGATACCAACAATTAAACAAGAATTACCACCATTGTGCCTAGGACAGCATTTTACATGGGGTGGGCATCATGCCATAGATGCTCACAAGTCGCAAAGCAATACCACCAATATGCAAGCCATTGTTTCACCAAAGGGACGAGCAGGAAGCTAAAGTCGCCCAGAATTACCATCATTGAGACAGAGGCAGTATTTTACAATGTTAAGCAGTGAACACAACAGTCACACACTCACGCAAACGAAAAACACACACGGTCACTAAAACGCAAGGAGACACACACACAACAGTTTTGTATGCTTCTCTTCCTCAGCCATCCAGGCTTCTGCTACTCTCCTGACTACTCTTCCTTCTAGGCCACCCGCCAGCTCTGCTTCCTTCCTGATATCACACACACGCATTAGGAGTATGCACAATAACCAGTCTCCGATTTAATTAATGGTTAGGCTTTTGCTGTCAGTCTACTGTCTGTGTGGATGGTAAACGCTTTTCCAGAAAGCAAGCCTCCCCACTTTTAAACTCTAGAAGAATCAGCGAAATAAAGTGTGTGAATACATGGTGGCGTGCAGGACGAAACTAGGTCTACCAGATTGGTTTCACGATTTGAAAGCGTGTTTCCCAACTGACTAAGAATAGTCATTTTTGTCATGAATGCAATTCCACAAACAAAATGCAGTCACCTGTACTTTAAATGTGGATATTGGAGTTTAGTACAATGTACTCTGTTTCTGAAAAAAACATGTTCACTTTTTAGCTCTGGCCCAACAAACCAGCTGTCCCCAGATGCGTTGTGATCAACCTCAAAAGGCTTTTAGGAGTACTACAGAAAGAGAGAAATGTTGGCTCCGCCCACGTTGGTAGCTATGAGTACGTTTTGATTGGACAGAATTTGTGTGCTTCCACAGAACAAAATGCTTCCCTTCCACACAGCTATCATTAGTTTCTTTATTTATCCAGCTGCCAGTGCCAGAAGCAGTACGGCCTGGACTTTCAGAGCCACACACATGACATTACACTGCTGTTAAAGTGTCTTGGAGTACTAGTTTACAGTGCTCGTTTTCCTCTGGCAGAAACACTGATGGGAGGAAGCCAGTCATGAAGAACGTATTGCAGTCCAAGCTCCCTCACATTCCATAATCAACATTAGACTCCAGCGAACAGGTTTGTGTTTGAGAGCAGTATTAAATGCTACGGGCTACAATAAACTACATGAATTTTAGGTGAAAAGACAGCTGTTCGAGTACTACTAAGAGTGGGTTATAGGTCTACCTATGTGTTAATCCACCAGAGTACAGGGTTTGATTGGGCCGTATTTAAGTGACTGCACTAAAAAGACTGCTTGTATTGCACGTTTTAACTAGTGGCAAAGCTTTAAAAAGTTTAGACTGAGTTATCTATGTTGGTAAGCCATGATCATGGTTATAGGCCTAATCTGTTTATTATGAAATGTATTGATTAAAGGAAATAGGCCTTTTGTTTCTTTATGGACTATATAGTCTCCCCTTATTTAATTTTTCTGTGCTTTCGGTGGCCACTCCAAAGGACTAATGCCACAAAAGGCAATTTTTTTCTACATTCAATTCCGTTCGGTTATGCCAACATGCTACATTTACAATGAACAATACACTAATACGTTTGTTTCAGAACATCTTTCAAATGAACATTTGTTTCTGAACTAATATTTCAAATTTCAAATTATTTGAAAGACGTTTTTGTGCATGTACCCATTCCTAATGGAGGTTCATACTGTCTCCAAGTTTACTCACAATAGGATAGAAATGATGTGAGGCAGGTGAAGTATATGCCAAGTGACCCTATCTCTCCAACATTTCTCTGCTTCATCGCATGCTTGAGAGCAGCTACTACTTTGGGCAGCATGGTTGCAGCACACCTCTGTACATAACGTATAGCACCAAACATAGTATTCTTAGGCTCTATTAGAAGCAACTATCTTACAACCATGAATTAACAAACTGAGTAGCCTATTTACTCCCCTCAGAAACGACCCTGGGAGCTGCTGACGGGTGTCACAGTATTATACTAATGTCGAAATACAGTGGTTCACAAATAGCAGCATTAACAAGTTCAAATTTACCTCTGTGATACACGAAACATAAATTTGCACCAATAAATGGACTTATTTACATGAAGAATTACATTAAAAAAATTATAATAATCGTATAGCGCTAACTAGATTCGAAGATATCCGGTATCAGAGCGCTTTTTATGAGCCTTCTACACTGTATTTCAGCATTCTTTCATCAGAGCATAAAATGATGGCACGGGAAGTACTACTTGAAATGTAACTTATCTTCTTGGATTACTGCCAGAGCACCAGCACAGCAGTTTGAGTGAATTTTTGCTAAACTCAAAATATTCTCGCATAGAAGGCCAGTGGGTACTGAGGTCCCTCTCACCAAGTGCTTCTATATAGGAAATAGGAATTATCTGCTCATTTCACACTTCTGGTTCATAAATAATAATTTAGCTGTACCCTCTTCAGTTCTTCTACTGCTCTGAATAGAAAAATATGACATCTCACTATTTCACATTTCTCAGTCCCTTCCCTCTATAGGACTTAGTACCAACTCAGGAACACTTTTAGGCCAATTTATTCCGTTCTCAGTTTATAAAATTCTTGTTTGTTAATAACGATAGAATATGATCTGCGGTAAGACAATGGTACTGCCACGTTGCCCACTGAGTTTAGAATTTCTTCCAAAATAATTAAATCTAATGTACCCGGTATTCTTAGCTCTTAAGCCTAAGATATTTTAAATGTTAGTTCTACATAAGCATTTGAAGCCTCGTCTGTGAGAGACTTTGTTGACCATAGCCCAACAATCCTCTTTCAGGGTTAACCATACACTTATTATTCAATTGTGATCTTGGTGTTTCAGCATACGCAATTAATCATGCCTGGGGTGATTGTAACTCATTTTTGTATTTAAAAAACTGCAGCATGTACCCACAGACATCGACTAGAATGAGTCCAAGCATCTTTTGCCAACTCATTTTTAGTTAAATAACCTGACCCCAAATTAGGTTTCAAATTGTGAAACCTGCTAGACCATTGAATTCTGTACTGCTGGAAGTTCTTCAAAACAAATCTTGATGGACCTTTCACCACTCTCACTCTTTGCACCCCAATCAAAGTGGTAACTCACTACCAAACATCCACTTGGTGGCTTGCCACTGTTCTGGATGCTGAACAGAGCTAAGAAAAGTGCACTCACAACATTTGATAGACAGACAGAGAGAAAAATAAGTAGCAGGAACATTGCTTTTGACTATTGATCTGCCTCTCCCGCACATGGCTGAGCTGCTGCTGATGTTGATCAGTTTCCAGATCAAAGCTCCAAGAAGGAGGATGGGTCGTACAGGAGTTCCTCGGGCAGCCTGAGGAGGGGCATATGGCAGTGCCAGCGGTAAGGGTAAATAGGAGTGCAGTTGGGGGCCTGCAGGAGAAGGCTCAACGTGTGGCCAGCAAGCCACAGAAGAACAAGTTACTTACCTTCGGTAACGCTTTTTCTGGTAGATACAATATCTGCCTGTGGATTCCTCACCTTGTGAATATCCCCTTGCGTCAGCAACATTCGGAAATTCTTTTTGTAGCCTCGCGCCGACGTGGACATGGACGTCATAGAGACACGACATCGCTCGCGACTCCGCTGACGTCACCGACGCCTACAATAGGCCCACGCCGGCGTGATGACATCAGTTCCGCCCTTTTTTCCGTGCCTTCGACGCACACGGACGGACCAATGACAGTAGACATATACACAGTATACGCAGTACAAATATCATAAAAATATCAAGGTAACACACACAGTGTGAAGCAAATGCAATAAAACATTTGAAATAAACAACCCCTTGACAATAAAATAAATACATTACAGAAACTCTGGTAAAGAAGTGTGGACAACGGGGAGGTGGGTGGGTCAGTGAGGAATCCACAGGCAGATATTGTATCTACCAGAAAAAGCATTACCAAAGGTAAGTAACTTGTTCTTCTGATAGATACATCTGCCGTGTGGATTCCTCACCTTGTGAATAGAGTCCCACAGCAGTCCCCACTCCCGGAGGAGGGTGTCCACTCTTCTAGACCAGGAAATCCTGGAGAACAGAGCGTGCAAAGTGACCGTCCCTCCTCACCTCGGAATCCAAGCAGTAATGCTTCGCGAAAGTGTGGAGGGAAGACCAAGTTGCCGCTCTACAAATATCCTCTACAGGAACACCTCTAGCCAATGCAGAGGTTGACGACTTAGCTCTTGTAGAATGAGCCCTTATACCCTCTGGAGGTTCCTTACCGGCCAAAGAGTAGCGGATCTTTATGCAGAAGACAATCCATCTCGACAAGGTTCTTTTATGGACCGCTCTTCCTTTCTTGCAGCCAGCAAAACCAATAAAAAGCTGGTCATCCAAACAAAAGTCTTTAGATCTGTCCAAGTAAAAGGACACCGCCCTTTTGGGGTCCAGACGGTGCAACCTCTCCTCATCCTTAGAAGGGTGTGGGGGAGGATAAAAGGTAGGAAGGGTAATGGATTGACCAAGGTGGAAAGGAGTCACCACCTTAGGCAGAAAAGCAGCCCTGGTCCTAAGAACCATTCGATCAGCATGAATGGTCAAGAAAGGGGGCTTGTAACTAAGAGCTTGAAGCTCACTTATCCTCCTTGCCGAGGTTATTGCAACGAGGAAGACTGTTTTAAAAGTCAGAAGCCTCATAGGACATTTGTGAAGAGGCTCAAAGGGAGCACCCATTAAAAAGGTCAATACAAGATTTAAGTCCCACTGAGGCACAATAAAAGGAGTTGGAGGGAACGTATTTGTGAGGCCCTTCAAAAACCTTAAAACTACAGGAGATTTAAAAAGAGATGGCTGGTCAGGCAAACAAAGAAATGCCGACAGCGCTGAAAGATAGCCCTTCACTGTGGCAACAGCAAGCCCCAGTTGCGCCAGAGAAAGAGCAAACTGAAGAACATCAGACAAATGGGCTCTCAAAGGGTCAATAGATTTTTCCCCACACCACGTGACAAATTTCGACCATCTATAAGAATAGATAGACTTAGTGGAGTCACGCCTGGCTGACAAGATGACATCCACAACGTCAGGCAGGAGGGAAAAGGAATTCAGGTTGCCCCGTTCAATCTCCAGGCATGAAGGTGTAATGTCTGGAGGTGGGGGTGTAGAACCTGCCCCTCCATCTGAGAGAGGAGGTCTGCCCTGAGAGGGAGACGGAGCGGCGGGTGAGAGGAGAGGTGGAGAAGATCTGTATACCACGCCCTTCTTGGCCAGTCCGGGGCGACCAATATGACTTGGGCCCGGTCTTGGCGAATCTTCCTCAGAACCCGAGGAATCAAAGGTATGGGAGGAAACGCGTAAAGGAGTTGATTTCCCCAACTCAACTGGAACGCGTCCCCCAAGGCTCCTTGCATGGGATACTGGAGACTGCAGAACGACAGGCAGTGAGCATTCTCGCGAGTGGCGAACAGGTCCACCCGAGGAGTCCCCCACGTCCGAAAGACGTGACGAACCACCTCCGGGTGAAGCCTCCACTCGTGGTCGGTAGAGAACTGCCGACTGAGACTGTCTGCACGAACGTTCAGAACTCCGGCCAGATGATTTGCCATCAGACAAATCTGATGGTCCTGAACCCAGGACCAGAGATGCAGAGCCTCTCTGCAGAGACTCTGCGACCCCACTCCTCCTTGGTTGTTGATGTACCACATCGCGGTCGTGTTGTCCGTCAGGACCTGGACTGAACGACCGCGAAGGGAGGGGAGGGAGGCCTTGAGCGCCAAACGTATCGACAATTCTAGAAGGTTGATGTGAAGCAACCTTTCCTCTGGAGACCAAAGACCCTTGTCCTCCAGATCCCCCAGATGAGCACCCCACCCTAGAGTGGATGCATCCGTTATCACTGTGGTCACCGGAGGAGGCAACTGAAAAGGCTTCCCCTGAGACAGGTTGCCTTCCACACCCCACCAAGACAGATCCGCCGCAGCTTCTCTGGAGATCCTCACTGACTCCCTGAGATCCCCATTGTGCTGATACCACTGCCTGCGGAGGCACCACTGGAGCGCCCTCATGTGCCAGCGTGCATGGTTGACCAACAGAATGCATGAAGCCATCAGACCGAGCAGGCGAAGGACCTTCAGGACTGGAACGACCGCTCCATTGTAAAATAAAGGAACCATTTCCTGTATGTCGCGAATCCTTTGAGGAGGAGGGAATGCACGACATACAGTTGTGTCCAGTACAGCACCTATGAACAGGTTGCGCTGGGAGTGCACCAGGTGAGACTTGGGTACATTTATCGAAAAACCCAACCTGTACAACAACTGGGTTGTCCCTCGCAGATGATGGAGCACTCTCTCTGACGACTCTGCTTTGATCAGCCAGTCGTCCAAATAAGGGAATACAGGAATCCCTGACCTTCTGAGATACGCCGCCACAACTGCCATCACCTTGGTGAAGACTCGAGGCGCAGTAGTAAGTCCAAACGGCAGGACCGCAAACTGATAGTGCTGCGATCCCACCGTAAAACGGAGATACTTCCTGTGCGACTTCAGGATTGGGATGTGAAAATACGCATCCTGCAAGTCGAGTGACACCATCCAGTCTTCTTCCAGCAGAGCCTGAAGAACCTGAGCAAGGGTGAGCATCTTGAATTTCTCTTGCTTCAGATAAAAATTCAAGATCCAGAGATCCAGGATTGGACGAAGCCTGCCATCCTTTTTGGGAATCAGGAAATACCGGGAGTAGCATCCCTGACCCCTTTCCTGCTCTGGGACCACCTCTATCGTACCCTTTCTTAACAGAGTTTGAACTTCCTCCTGTAGGAGTAACAGATGTTCCTCTGAGCAAAATCCCTGACAAGGAGGGTAATTGGGAGGGAATTCCCGAAAGGGAAGGGCATACCCATTTTCTACGAGATTGAGAACCCAAAGATCTGATGTAACCGATTCCCAATCTCGTAGAAAGTGGGTAAGCCGACCCCCCACCGGACCCACATGATCCTGAATGGCGGACCTAGGGCTGCTTTTCTGTGGCTGGGGGTTTGGAAGAGGTGGAGGAGGAAGAGGCTTGACGCCCTCGAGGACGTGCCCTTTGCTTTCCCCTGTACGACCTATACAAGGTATTTTGCTGCTGCTGCTGTTGTTGCTGCTGTTGACCTTGTCTATAGGTACGAAAAGAAGAGCGTCCAAAACCTCTGAACTTCCTGGTTGTTGAACCTCTCACTTGAAGACCAAGAGATCTAGCAGTTGCCCTGCTATCCTTAAATCTCTCCAAGGCTGTATCTGCCTTCTTGCCAAAGAGTCCTTCACCATCAAAAGGCAGATCTAATAATGCAGACTGCACATCAGCAGAAAAATCAGAGGATTTAAGCCTAGCTGAACGTTTTGTGGCAACGGCCGTGCCCATGATTCTTGCCACAGAATCTGCAGTATCAAGGCCGCTCTGGATGACTTGACGAGCTGCCGCTTGAGTGTCAGATAAAACTTCCTCAAAGTCACTTCTGCAGTCTTCTGGAACCTTAGGGATCAATGTACGCATAGAGTCCATAAGTGCGTGTACATATCTTCCCATAAGGTAAGTGGCATTTGTTGATTTTAACGCCATACTCGCGGAAGAGAAAGTTTTCTTGGCCACTTGATCCTGCTTTTTAGCTTCCTTGTCACCAGGTACTTGTGGAAAAGCACCAACTGATTTCTTTGAACATGCAGCTTGAATCACTAAACTTTCAGGAGAAGGGTGAGATGACAAAAAAGCAGGGTCCTCAGGAGCCACTCTATATCTCCTAGCCACACCTTTCGAGACAGCAGGAGCAGAAAAAGGCTTCTTCCACACCTCCATAATGGGTTCAGTCAAAGCATCATTAAATGGGAGCAATGGTTCCACAGCAGAGCTCAGAGAATGAAGAACCTCAGTAAGCAGATTTGATTTAAATTCAACGGTAGGCAATGTTAAACCTAAAAGTCCCGCTGCTTTTTTCATTACCACATGATATGGCTGAACATCCTTAGACGGTGCATCAGGGCCTGATGGTAATACCCACTCTGGGGAAAATTCAAGACCACTAGCCTCTGCTAGCTCCTCGAAATAATTTTCATCCAGCTCACCCTCTTCCAAGTCAGAACGAGACTCACAAAACCTCTGCTCTTCCAGGAGACGTTGAGCCTCTCTCCTAGATCTCTGCTTAACACGAAGTGAAGCCGGATCCACTGTCGACTCCGACGGCGCCGGAGCGGACGTCGGTATCGAATCCGAAGGCTTAGAAGGATGCTCCATAGATTTGCTTGGAGCTGGTGACGCCGGTGCAGGAGTCGTCGACTTCGGTCGAGCCGGGTCGACATTGGCGTCGACCTCGGTGGAGCCTGGTACTGCCACAGCAGGGTCGGGGCTGGCATATACGGCATGAAAGGTGCCGGGGCATAAGAGTGAGGCACACCCAAATTAAATGCCATTGGACCCATGGGACCCGAAGGTGCTCCAGAGGGGTACCATGACCTCGAGAAAACGCCATACATAGCGTTGAGAAACGCCGAAGGATCCTGACCTGGAGCTGGAAAAGGTGGATGCTCAGGTTGACCTCGAGGCAGATTCGAATCGGTTTCAACAACAGGAGTCGATACCTCTTCCTCAACAGGAACTTCACCGACCTCTTCTTGAGTTGGAGACGGTGCCGGAGTCGGATCGGGAGCCGGAGTCGGAGAATGAACTTGCGACTCCGAAGGCGAGGCCTCGCCTTCATCTGAAATCTCTTGTGGAGGAATCACTTTCGATTTAATCTTCTTGGGTGATCTCGACCTCGAGTCAGACTTATCACCCGAATGACGTCGAGATTCATGTCTCCTTTTCTTATGCTTCTTACGTGACCTCGAAGTATTATCCGACGAAGACTTCGAAGCCGACGCCTCTCGAGACCTCGATCCCGATCTCGACTTCTTCGAGAGGGATTTAGAAGATTTCCTAACCTTATCGGCTTTCAATTTTGCCACAAGAAGCTTAGACTCCCTTTCTCGCAGGGCCTTTGGATTCATCTTTTGGCACGACGAACACCCATCCACGTCGTGGTCGGAGCTCAAACACCAAATACAGTCCTGTTGTGGGTCCGTAACAGACATCATCTTTCCACATTCTCTGCAGGGTTTAAAACCCGTCTTCTTTGTCGACATAATGAAAGAACAAAGAGGCCAGAGAACAGAGAAACGAAGAAAAACAGTAACAGAGTTACTAGAAGCTACAGAGTATCCCGAAACCGTTAGCGTCGACGACGCGGAAAAAAGGGAACTGATGTCATCACGCCGGCGTGGGCCTATTGTAGGCGTCGGTGACGTCAGCAGAGTCGCGAGCGATGTCGTGTCTCTATGACGTCCATGTCCACGTTGACGCGAGGCTACAAAAAGAATTTCCGAATGTTGCTGACGCAAGGGGATATTCACAAGGTGAGGAATCCACACGGCAGATGTATCTATCAGAAGATATCAGCAGTTAATGGCTACTCTTGTGGTTAACAATGCTGCTGTTCTCCTATTGGGTGATTTCAATTTTTGGCTGGGTGATCCACGCGAAGATACCATGTCCAAAGATTTCTCCAACACCCTCCATTGCCTGAACTTTACCCCTCACATCTTCTCCCCCACCCACACTCACGGTCACATTCTTGACCAAGTCTGGTCTACCAATCTCTCAATCTCGCTGCCTTCGCTATCCCCTTGTGTCTGGTCCGACCACTCCCTGATTACCTTTTCCATTCCCCTGGGGAAGATCAATACCCCTCCTCTCCCCAAAAATACCTTTGCTCGCAACTGGAATAGGGTGGATCTTACAGCCTTAGGCCATTCCCTAGCCTCTTCCGCCCCCACCCTGGCAGAAATGCCCCTTAACAGGCAGGTAACTACCATTGACAACTGGCTCTTAGAGGCTTGCAATCTAGTTGCACCTCTCAGACGGGTTAGAACGCGCCGTCCCATGATGCCAACCGTTGGTTTTCCGATATCCTGAAAACCCAAAAACTGGCACTCCGGCAGGCCGAGCGCCATTGGCGCCGCAGTTACTGCCCGGATCTCAAGACCCATTACCTGACTCTCCTTCGGGCCTACAAAAAGGCCATACTCACAGCCAAGTTAGAACACTTCTCTCAGAAAATCCATAAGGCAGCCAATAAACCCAAGGAGATCTTCACGATTGTGAATGAGCTTGCTGCTTCCGACAGAGTTGTGCCCAGACCCATCCCCCTCCCAATCCCTCTGCAACACTCTTAATAACTTCTTTATTGAGAAGATCACCACCATAAAGCAGAACATCCCCCTGGCACCTCCCTCTTCTTTTGCCCTCCCTTACCCCCACCTGCTTCCTCCTTTGACCAGTTTCCCGCAATCTCAGAAGAGGCCTTCTGCTCCCTATTGGGAAAGGTCAAAACAGGCTACCCTGCTGATGCCTGCCCGGCTCACATCCTAAGGGAAATCTTTTCCCACTGTCCAGCCCCCCTCTGACCCTACTCAATGCCTCCATCTCCCTAGGCACCGTACCTGATGCGTTCAAATCAGCTACGGTTATTCCTATCATAAAGAAACCCGGCGCCGACCCCACCATCCCCTCTAACTTTAGACCAATTTCACTCCTTCCACTCCTAGGTAAGATCTTGGAGAGTCACATCACCTCCTCACTTTCCAACTACATTGAGACACATCACCTTCTAGCAGACCACCAGGCCGGCTTTAGGCCGGCTCACTCCACGGAATCTGTTTTTCTTTCGGTAGTCGATGAGCTCAGACGGAGCGCCGACACCAATTCCCCCCAGGCCCTAGTCCTCCTCGATCTCTCCGCTGCCTTTGACACGGTCGACCACTCCATCCTTCTTGACCGTGTCAGGGGCGCCGGCATTCGGGGATCGGCTCTGGCCTGGCTCACCTCCTTCTTGGCAGACAGCTCTCAGGCTGTTCGTCTGGAGGGCTTTATGGCCCCTACTCGCTTGGTCTCCTGTGGAGTCCCCCTCCTCACTCTCCCCCCTCCTGTTTAACCTCTACATACACCCACTCATTGTTGCTTTACAGGACATGTAGGTCACGGCGTTCAATTACGCCGATGACCTCCAACTTATTTTCAATCTCACCCCCTCTTCTGATTCTATTTCCACGGTCCACTCCATTCTTACCTTCATCTACAACTGGATGAACCTCAACCAACTAAAGCTGAACCCCGATAAAACGGAGCTTGTTCTTAACGGTGGCCCCTCTAATCCTTGGTCCTCTGCTTTCTGGCCCCCTTTCTTTGGTTCTCCCCCGTCTCCCTCTGCCTCTGTGAAAACCCTGGGTATTAAAGTCAGCCAAGATCTCTCTCTGCGACCTCAAATCAGCTCGGTGGTCTCCTCTTGTTTTCTGTCCCTGAGAACCATCCGCAAAGTCTCACGCTACTTCTCAGCCGAAGCCCTCAAAATCATCACTCTGGCAATGATTCTATCTCGCCTAGATTACGGCAATGCCCTCTATGTGGGCATCCCTGCCTATGAGTGCCGGCGCCTACAGCTCATCCAGAATCAAGCGGCGCGCCTCATCTACAGGCTCCCCAAATCCAGCCACACCACCCCCCTGCTCAAGACCCTCCATTGGCTCCCCATCAGGGAACGCTCACTTTTCAAGATGGGCTGCCTGACCTTCATGTCCCTAGCCGGCACTGCCCCTGCATTTATCAGATCTAAAATCACTGCCTATACTCCAACCAGAAACCTCCGTTCCTCCACCCAGTCCCTTCTCCAGGTCCCCCACTTCCACAAAAAGAAATCGGGTGGCTCCAGGTTCTCGACACTCGCTCCACTCTTCTGGAATGCCCTAACTTTAGCTATCAGATCTACTCCTTCTTACCTTGACTTTCGGGCAGCTCTGAAGACCCATCTCTTTTCCTCCGCCTACTCCTCTTAACACTTACTCCTCTTACACTCCTCCTCCCTTTCCTTCAGTTTCAGGTTCCTTCTATAGGGCCAAGAAACCGCCTGGTAGTAGAGCGCTTTACAAAACCCTTCAACTTCAACTTCTAGTGTTTCACTAGCTGAGCCATCTTGTAGCATAATCCAGATACCCAGGTATTCTGAAAGTATCAAGCTGCACTTTGTTTCTAAAATCATCCTCAGCTACCTTTGAAACACCCAGCCACACATGGATGGGAAAATACAAGGTTAGGGTGGCCATCTGGCTAATTCATACCCACACATTTTTGTTCTGCATAACATGCAGAAACTCATTTGGTGCTACAGTGCAACTTCTACAGCTGAAAAAAGTGACAACTTCAAGTGGGAGCAAAAATTGAATTTGGACACAAAAATCACTTGATGTACCAATGTGAATAAATGGCATAAAAACCTCTAAATAACTACTCATGTATGTGGTCTAGATGCCGTTACTGAACCAGAAAATTGTGTCAAGAGTCAAAACCAGCAGCAGTTAAGCAAAGTGCAAACATCATCTTTGCAGTAACAAATTATAAAACCTTAAGAACTGCAACAGCTACCACAAAGACACAGCAGTTCATGCTGTGACGAGCGTAAGTAGGTATGATACTATGTTTTGTTTGAAAAGGGCTTTTCAAAGCATTGGAGGGTGTAGCCACTGTAGTTGGTATCTTGAGCCCTAAGAGAAAGCCTTGGGGATACAAGTCTAAAGCACACAACATCCTAAAAATGTGACCGAGGAGAATTACATAAATTGTATACCCCCAAGCATGACATCCATAAATTCGCTTGCAAATCCATGACTAATCGGTAGGCCAGTTCATGGGAAATGTCTTTTATTCTCACGTGATGGGCTGGCTATTATTCTCCAGAGGCAAAGCCCCAATTGAAAAAGGAATTCCTCCGCTTGCAAGAAAGCGTCTAGCTGTAATTCACCATTTCTAACTGTTTACATCGGCAGTAAATGATCTACATCGTGACGCTTTCCATTTTCTCCTACCCCTCATTCTGCATTAATCACTCTATTTCGTAATTCTCAAGCGCCTCATTCTAAAAGTAGTTACCAAATGCTTTCCCATAACCTTCTGAGATCTACACAGAATGATAAAACACAATCCATCCTCTAACCTCATAAATAAGCTCAATTTTGTGATACTGTTGGCATTTCTTGGCAACATAAAATTCAGTGTCCCCGTTTCTTTGTGCTGATCGCCCTTTACCCAAACATTTCTAAGCAATGAAGATTGGCTGTGTTGCCTCATGGTACCTGATTCAGCTAGTGTCATAAAAGGGCATGACCTCTCTAACGAGTCAACAAACAGCATCTGCTAACTGTAGCAGCAACTCAGTGCCAGGAAGTAATGAAGGAAATGAATACTAGACGGCTTGGGGAATGAAGCATATGTTGAATTATATTTAACTGCAGATGTAATTACATAATCTTGCAAAGGTCACAACCATCTGAAAAAAACTAGATATTTTCCATCACACTATGAGTGACCCCATATTATGATATTCATTATAACATGACATCTTTCAAGAGCCACAGGAAGTGCTTCATCCGACAGTTACTGAAGGGTGCAAGTGCATGCACTGTTATTTAAAAATGTCCTAGTGTAAATCGCTTTGCAGAGGATATTTACTTATCCAGACTCACCAAATGCATGTAAATAAATAGTCAAATACCTACTTCAGGAAAATAATATTTATATCTACAGACAACGAACCCTTATCCCTTAATGCACAAAGAAAGACATACATGGCAAAAGTCAGAAATGAGGCAGGGGTTTGGGGGCATTAAAGTTATTGTGGTACTCGTATAGATAGATGCCTGAACTGCTTAGCTCAGATGAACTTTGAATGCATACTATTCCTGCTCTCCATGTGCCCCAAGATAGAAGCATCATTAATGCATCTTAGGGAACCCCTATAATACCTCCCTGAAAACATGTAGCACTTCTTCCCAAGCACACACCTTTCTTGGAATCCCAATTCTTCATGCTAATGGAGCGAACCATCACAGCTATTGCCTCCTGCTCTAACAATGCTCATATTTTCTTTCCCTTGAGGATAATTTAGGTGTGTTATAGCAAGGGATTTGTGGAAACTACCCAACACACTAGTAGAGGTCTTACTGGGAGCAGAGCTCTCCTATGAAAGGCAATTGATACGTTACTACAGTCAGTTTACCGTTCCAGTGTACTTTTTTGTAGTCTTGTTGCAATATGCATTGTCTTATTTTAGTTATCGCCAAATTACTCTTCACTGCTTACACCACACTGCTAGGCACCATTTTAGTGTTATAGCCATCGTGACCAGGAAATGCAGTCAAAGAGAAATGCTTTAATGGCCAGACTAATTGTGCGGAATCTCTCAACAAGCAATCTGCAAACACCACTCCAATAACTAACTACTTTTTTTGCAGTTTTAAAAACCCTTCTCCAGGACAAGAGCTGATCTGATATTATTGATGTTATCATACTAATACATCAAGTTACATTATCGCCCATTCAGATAACATCTACCAACAAACACCACCCAACTGTACAAGAGGGTGTGTATGGTGATGTGTAGAAAAACCATCATTATTAAACAAACTAATCTGCTTCTCTACTTAGTTGAAACCGCATTAAAGATCTTACAAATGAATTCCAACGAAAGAAGTTTGTGCCACTACGTTGTGCAGTTCAGTGAGTTCAATAAATGTTGCTTCATAAACAGGTCATCTTTTTCTGCTCCTCAAATATCTGAGTTTGGATGAACGCAGAAACTAGAGGAGCCGAAAAGGTTACCGCATGGATAGTGTATAAAAATGGAAGAGTCATCACTAGATCACAGGTAGTCTTGGCTAAGCGCTATGTAAAAGGAAACACTATTCACTGGTCGCAATGGACAAACTCTTGCCATTCAAATATATATGCTTGCAACACTGTTACATTACCTTAAAATATGCATACACAGATGGAGCTCTACTGTTGGCAATTAATGTTCCGAAAACAGTATTTGGGCTGCACTATGGACAGAGGCAAAATGTGTCTACGCATGCATTCACATATTTAAAATCAGCCCTAACAGTTAAAATCTGGAAAACCTACCAAAGTACCTCATGCTGACAAGCGTTTCACATCCTAGACACAAAGCATGTCCTTTTTTACATTTTAAGGAAATACTGTTCAAGTGCAGTGCTTTAAGGACAAAAAAGCCTTTTGTTCTAGAAGCTTGACATTGCATTTTACTTACTTACCGGCACTCCTTTTTCTGCGACTAGGTGCAGAATGCTTCTCTTGCACGTGTCTGGGAGGGTGTGAACTGTGCAATCTCACGCTAGCGCCTGACGCTTCTTCATTGGCTGCAACCAAAAAGTTACATTTACAAAATCATAAATACACGTCAAACTGCAATAGTACAAAATATTGTTGTATTTTGAAGAGCTGGCTCTTCGAGTAAGTACCCCCAAGGCTAGCCTCACAGCCAAAGCGTCAGTATAGCACTAAGTGTATGCGTGAGCATATAAATACGATAATATAACATAACATTATGTCTGGGATACATTCCTCAATAATGATAAAGCTATAAAAAACACTAATTCTCCATTCTTTAGGTCGAGCCTTGGCAGCGCATGCCGTATTCGAGAATGGACTTGAAGCCCTGCCCACTCTCCACCCATATTTTTAATAGTCTTGTGTCATTGACATTTGTAAATGCTGGCTTCTGATTCATTAATAGGTTTGTTAGTCCCTCCTTAGTCCCGCCATGTCTTCATTTGTAACCTCCCATGAGGACTGGCCCTTTTACTTCTGTTGTTTACATGGTATGTCTTATTTATTCAGTAAGCACTTTTTTCTTTAATGAGTTTCTCCTATTGCAGGCACAACATGCTTTCCTGCAACATTCAGCTCGCCATGCATGCTTTCACTTTTCAAGCAGCCCGGGACAATGGCGCCTGCTACTTTGAAGTAAAATAGGTCTTGCATTTACAAGAGTTTGAGCTATTGGCATTGTAATTGATAATGTCTTTTATTTATGTGCTCATTATCAAAACAGATAAATAAAAGGCAATGTCATTTATAATGCCAATAGCTTAAACTCTCGCCAATGCGAGACCTATTGCATTGCAAATGCTTGTTTTTTACAATCCGCATGTGGGCTGTGTGAGGACTGGCTGCCTCTGGACATTCATCAGAGGAAGGAATGACATACTGTGATTCGTTTTCACGCTGGAAAAGAGAAGCTTGGATTTCGAGTTCTGTCTGCATGGACAATGCTTCCCAGAAACTGAAGAGAAGCGATCCTCAACAGTGTCATGGCAACAGGAATCCAATGACCGAAAAGGACAAGAGCATCACTCAGGGGGACAGCTACATACGCTCTCACCGCATATGAGCAAACTGCTGCTTTACCTTGACAGATTCATTCGCCTGCCTCTCTCTAAACAAGTCAGGCCGCGGCGAGGAGGTTGCCTTCCTCAGCCTGTTGGTGCCTCTCGAAGCATGCTGTATTAACACATCCTATCCGCACAGCCTGGTCCGGAAGCAATTTGAGACAGTGAGCACAGATCTGTCAAATCAAGAAACATGTGCTTCACTGGCAACGCTTCCATAGCACTCGGTCCTAATTTTGAAGCGGATATCCAAGTGTTAGTTTACAAAGATGTTTGCAGAGCATAAGATTGGATCTGTGAGCATAGATGGATGTTAAAGAAAAAAACAGTACTCCAAATACCAATGTGCAAATCAATCGTACATTTAAACCAAGGGTAAGGTTCAACTCTGATTCTACGATGGGGTCATTTAGGGCTACGCCTCTTATATGTGGCTGTGACTCTGCATGCTTGACCTCTGGCCAATCAATCACTTCCCAGTTGCCATAGTGAGGGGCGTACAGGTGTAACCACTCTCCCCTGTCGGGATGTGTGTCAGAAGAACACCTTAGGGCCCGCTCTGGTAACTTTCTATTGGACTAAAGCACGTTGTACTTCTTTTTGAAAAATAATAAATGAAATAAAAATTGAGGCTATGTGCAAATCAAGAAATGCTAAACACAGTGAATAAAGCTACAAAATAACCTGCACCTTTAGCCAGTGTGAAATGCAGAGCTGTTGACTGACAGAATGGAGGTTCAAATGGCTCAGATGTCTTTACACATACAGGTACAAATGTATCTTTCTAAATTAAGCAGAACGATCACCTGAAAACATCTCGGTTTCCACCCAACATATATTTGCAGTCTTGACACAGAACCATATTCAACCCAACAGGCCATTCCACATACCGGTTATGTTGTATAAGGATTGTTAGTTTGACAAGGATTGTTAGTTTGCACTATCTTCGATTCGTACTGTGCACAGGCCAATATATCAAGGAAGTAGGGATGTTTTAAAACAGAAGAATTATGTAGATAAAGAAACTTTCTGGAGAAAGCAGCATCTACCAAAGTTCTAACTTCTATGGATGTTCAATATCACCATGCAGCTCCAACGTCGACAGAACACTTGCTTAGAGAGTCCTTTAAAGAATTTCAAAAATGTTTTGCAATCTTAACCAACCGAAAAATAACAATTGTGATATCAAGAGCATAACCATCCAAATTCTGATCTTAAAGCAGCACCTATAAGGCAACTGAGACCCTCGACAGCACCTTCATATATGTTTTAAGAACGACCTTTTAACATTTCCTAGCCAAAACGGCTAATCATGAGGCTATTTGCACCACCTGGGCTGCATTCACCCTACCAATATAAACCATCTACAACACTCACCCCCAAAGGGCAGTAGCTTTCTATCAGTGAAAACTTCTCATTTGCTGGCAGTAAGTCTTCACTTTTTTATAACAAGGACTTACATTTTTACATAATACAACCTATCGATCTGAACGTTCCTCAAAAATGTGTGAGCAATTTGTACTCCTCCACTGTTATCCATCAACAAATGCCTACCTATGCCTTGTTTATTCGTACATCCACGACTATACACAGTTCTTTCTCTTCTGCATCTCGAAGCGAGGTTTGTGCTTAACACATACCTTAAAACAAAATAACAAATGATATAACATTCATGTATAGCAGGGGTCTCCAAACGTTTCTGTAATAAGAGCTACTTATGCTCAATGAAAATCATCCCAAGCTACTACTATTATTCTTGTTGTATAGTGACGACATAAGACAAGATATTAGCGGCCAGCTTGTGTAAGCAGTGTTCACTTCAGTGCATAAGGCAGGGTTGACGGCAGTAAGGCAAAAGAAGTATATCAACTAGGAATTATCTACATGGGTAATACCAGCTGCAATGACCATGGCACGAAGGCTATATTACGAGAAATAATGCTGCCTCTGCGCTACATGATTTATCACTCAAATCTCATCTTTAAATATACTTTGGAAGTTCAACCCTGTTTTTTCAAACATCAACTATTTCATCTTCAATCCACCCTTTTCAATTTTGGTATACATATGTTAATTCATCCACTGACTTCACATTGGAGAGCTACCAGCAGCTCACGAGATACTCGTTGGAGAAGCCTTTCTAAAGATGTCTAGTTGTCATGAAACAATGCCAAATAATTTTAATTTTAAGAACGGTACATGTCTAGGCGAGTTGAGAAGTCACACAAAGTAAACTTCCTCTCATAGCGCCAAAAGCAAATCTGCTGGACTCCATCGGCATCAAGTTTAGTGTCCAACTCAAAATACAGAGTGAAAGCAGCAGGTAGGTCTTTTGTTTCGGGTAAGCACTAATTCAAGAACAAGCAGCAGCTCGTCTGAATTTGCTTAGTGTCTCTGCTACAGATTAAATCCACTAGACCCACCCTAACCTTTCAAGGCGCACTGGGTGCTGCTGTTCCTCGCTGCAGACTCTGGCAGTGCAGCCAGGCCCGCCTCGCCCCCTAAACAAGCCGGCAGCATGGGTTAAAGGGCCATGAGAAAAGGCAAAACGGAAAATTCCACATTTCATTCTCAATGAAAAACAACAAGTGAGGCGCTGGTGTGTGCTGAAAGTCGAGTAACCGTGCTGCAGAAAGGCGGTTGACAGTTTAGGTCACTTAAAGGAGAGGGGACCATACAACACTTGTATCCAGATTTCTATATTTAAGCTCCCCTGCATACAGTTTGCAGATAGGAATGCCTCATGTGACATAGTGGAAAGTTTGATATCTCCACAGGCTCCCATGGGGAAGATATATGTATAAATATTGTACGCGCAAGAGAACAAAGTAGATAATTACCACAGAAGCGCAGTAGCAATGCTATCATAGCTATCTCAGCTTTAAAAATTAATGTATACTTTATAGCGCTGGAACTCTTTGGAAGGAAGGAAGATGAAATATATGTTAAGCCTGACTAAGTAGGTCTTTTTAGCGTGATGTTGGCAGGTACCCTGCATGTTCGGTGTAACATTTTAAATCGCATAATTTATTAAAAGGAAATCTTAATTTGAGTGGGGAAAAAACGAATCAAAAAGCATGGCAAGCTGCGCACATGACACGAGTCTAAAACAAGCAATCTAAAATGATTTGTTACTTCAACAGGATAGCACAAGGAATGAGGGAAATCTTGCCTGATTATTAAAGTCTTTTAATGGCACATTGCTTGCTTTTTATAGTATCTCTTCTCTGAAGAAACATGATTTTGTAATTTGTGAGAAACTGCCAGTATTTCATTAAAGCACATTTTTATGGTGGCGACTGAGACACTCTTTTGAAGCTGGTATGCCTCAAAGTGCTGATAATCCTCCGATGAAGCATATAGAATCCCGAGCAAATGGTTCATGTGAGATCACTAAAGCATTTATTTAATTTATTAATAGACTTGTTTTGCTTATGCATGGACTACAATTTGGACCAAAGTGATGTAGTACAGAAGCACGGGTCCTAGGGAGCACCCTTACATATACACAAAGGGTACAGAAACTATAAACGGTGCATAACAGGGTACAAAGATTCTGGATAAAGGGTCCGGTGGAGATGCCGAGCGGTGCTGGGCTGGTTGATGCATCTTGTAGGGAGTGAAACAGTATATGCGAAAGCTAGCTCATCGCAGCGGCGTAGGAAGGGGGTGCGGTGGGCGCGGGCCGCCACGGGTGTCTTCACTGAGGGGGGTGACAAAATGGCAAAAATATATGTTTTAAACATATATTTTTGCCATTTTGTCAAGCCGGGTGTGACAAGAAATGTTCCGCACCGGGTACCACCTGACCTTGCTAAGCCAATGGCTCATCGCCAAGGGCAACTGTGTGCTGCTAGGGTGGGGGTGGCGCTGGAGGGCCAGAATGCTAAAGCTTGGAATCTACTTAAGCTGATATGGGAGCTAAGGGAGTTATCTGCGTTCTAGAACTACCTGCAGGCCACAGCTACATCTGCCTGTTAACCCCTTCCATGCTGGTGACGGAACCGCTCCGTCACCAGCCTCGGTCGCGCTGTGCTGGTGACGGAGCGGTTCCGTCACGGCCTGGCCGCCGTGCATGCGCGGCGCGTTCTATTGAGCGGCCAGGGCCGTGACAGAAACGCTCCGTCACAAGCACAACAAGCCCGAGGCTCGTGAAGGAGCGGTTCCGTCATGAGCATGGGAGCGTCGCGCGGCCCCTCCCCTAGCGCTGCGGCGGAATTGCCGCCCCAGCAAATGGGTTAAAAGGAAGACCAGCACCTGAAGTGTTGCCAGGGTGAATAGAAGACTGTAAATTGTAGAAACATCTGATTGTTAAAGAAAAAGAGGGTTGTGTAACTATCTGGGTGACAGAAAGATAAGGAAGGGGAACGGATCAGCATTTCTTTTGGAAGGTCCCCTGGTCTGCAGTATTTCAAATATTTGCTGCAAAGACATCCCATTCATTAGCTGCTGGCTGAGAAGGTTTGAATTCTAGTCTCTAACTTTTAAGTTGATGGATTTCCAACTAAGGAGCTGGTGTAGTTGAAACACTAGAAAACAGCACATTTTATGTTGCTGACAGTGAAAGGAAGGATATGTGCATACAGCGTAATAGTTTGAAGCGCGGCCTTTGCTTCAACCTTGAGCCAGTGAACTACCTTAAGGACTGGAGTGAAGTTTAAATAAAGATTTATTTGAAACTAGCAAAACAGGCAAGCAACATTCTTAAAGAACATTCTTCTGTGTGGAGTTATATAGTACACATTGTTTTTCATAATGAATAGGGTCACAAGCGATGGACCAATGGCCACCCAATTCAAAAGTAATAAAGTCCTTTGGCATAAGTATGCATTTGTCACTACAAAGATCATTCAAGATCAAATAATTTCACCGTTACCCTAACCTACTCAAGCCACTTTTAAACTAAACACTAAACATACCCTCTACTAACCTCACACAAACAAACATCAACAGGAGAATAAATCAATTTACAGCAAGCCCAGCGCCACTTGCTATGGTGCCATAATAACGGTTATAAGTTCTATACAATTGTCAAGAACATAACTTTTGTGATTTTAGTTTGTGTTGAAATTTACAATTTAAGCCCTATTCTCATTAAGATCATTAATGTGCTGCAATAAAAGTAGGTACATTTAGTGAATCTCTGTTTATGTTTATCATAGCAGTTTAACATTTATCAGGATTACCCATATTATAAGCCATGATTTATCAGGGACTCCTAAAATGTGCTAAGTCACTTGGCAAGTAAATCCCTGTTATTAAGCAGTGCATACATTCTTCATATCCCAGGATCTAGGGTCGTCTGTGATCTGTTTTCAATATCATTATTCATGCCCTCACTGAAGAGGTAGTTAATGAATTAATGCAACATGGCTCTTAATATTTGCAGTGGTTTCATCGTGGCCTCATCAGAAGGCACGTTTTCTTTATTTAGACAGTAGGAATCATTTGCCAATCCTTTGCCAATTAAATAAATCAGTGCCACGGTGGATCAATTTAACACTTGTAAAGTGTATGCAAGTTTGCCAGTACTAAGCCCTCAATTAACGTTAATGCTTTCTTTATTAGCATTTCTGTATTACACTTTCTGCTTGGAAAAGCAAGTGGTGCAGGGTGACATCTTAAGTATCACCGCAGGGATGCAACATGGTTACCAAATAAATGTAGGGTCACTGACAGACCGCAACCTAAATGAATTAGCATTAGATTGAAAATAACAGGGTAGTTAAGCAACGCTAAATACCATAAAAAATACTCCAATGGACCAACTAGTGGTCGTTGGGACTCAGAAACCAGACTGCGAGAAACGGTAATTATCTATGTGAGGATATACCTGGACTCACCAGCCGGTGAGGAGGGAAGCAATTCCCTTTTGTTTAGTTACCCTCACACACACTTAGTGGTGTCATGCTTAATCATCTGGTCACCCAGACGCCTACAAGTCAGGGTGGGCTCAACCACAGTGTTGGGAGCTCTTGTGAAAATGAAGAACTGGGGGATAAAAGATAAAAACCTCAGACAGGCCCCGGTTTCCCTTTATTCATAGGTCTGTCAGGGGTATTAAAATATTTAAAATTCGGGTCAGTAGGAGTGTTATGGTCCTAAGACCCTATTGCCAACCTGTTTCAGTCCTTGGTCGGCCGTAAAGGTCCTGGACTTTCTTCAGGGCAAAGATAATCCACCTTGGGAAGAGGAGGGGAAGGGGAGTCCCTATCCTGTGAAATTAATAAGGGCAGAGTAGCTGCTCCTTATGTGGATACTACAGATATATTGATCTGTCATATTTGGTTCTACATCCAAGTTGAGGAGAGAAACTGTTTCTCTGGGGACCGCTAGGCACGATGGGGTAGCCCTGTAGTCAAACCTCCATCAAGGGTCCTGCCCCGCCTTTGCACCTACTTGGTCCGAGTCCCGGCTTTCGACCTGGTCTTCATTTTTACATGAGATCCCAGCAATGTGGTTAAGCCCACCCCGACTTGTAGGCGTCGGGGTGACCCGATGATGAAGCATGACACCACTAGGGTGTGTGAGGGTAACTAAACAAAAGGGAATTGCTTCCCTCCTCACCGGTGGTGAGTCCAGGTATATCCTCACATAGATAATTCCCGTTTCTTGCAGTCTGGTTTCTCAGTCCCACAACTACTAGTTGGTCCATTGGAGTAATTTTTGTGGTATTTTGTATTGATATGGGAGGTTATACTCCAACATATGACACTCTCAACCCTCCAGGCACTGGGGATCCCACCCCCCGCAGCCTATTTTTTACATAAAGTGAAGCAACGCTGCAATGTTAGTAAAATATGATAGGCCCAGCACCAATCACAAGAATTTTTGTGTTAGGCATAATGGTAATTAATTCACATGCTACACAAACATTTAAATTGAATCAATGAATACAAACATACATCTGTCTCACCCCTAAATTCTGTCAATCCTTGCTTATTAACACATTCCAGATGTTGCTATAATAGTATGTGACAGTGGTGACACAGAAACGTGCCCTTTTATAAAAAACAGTCAGTGTTTTTATTAATGACAAAACTCGAAATCCTTGATTACACGAAAACCCAACAAATTTCAAAAGCGTGATCAACATCATGAGCCCGATTCACCAAAAATGAATGAATCCATGTATTTCCAATTTAGAATTAGGATTTGTGTAGACCAGGGTTTTCCAATGTCAGTCCTGGAGGGCCGGATCCACGCGAGATTTTTAAAATAACTATATTCGTCCAAAAGTGTATATGCTAAACATCTGGCATAGATCCGGCCCTCCAGGCCTGGCATTGCAGAACCCTGGTGTAGACTTACACATTCTTGGGATTCAGAGAATTCTGCGAGATTAAACGTGGAAATTCACAGAAATCACTGCTCACTAATCATATTTCAGGTGATTGACTTAGTGGAAGATGATTCACCGAAGAGCACTTGGCGTAAATGTGCATAAGCACAATTTTGTTCTTTCCACAAGAAACATGTTTTGATATATTGAAGCCCCATACCATCATGAAATATAGCTTACACCCATTCCTTTCTAGTACTAGAAAGGCATTTACTCCTGCTTTTTGCAGAAGTAACTTTCCTAGGAGTGATACAGCCTGCAAAAAGTTTATGAATTCTAGTTAACTTATCAGTTTTGGCTGGTCACCAATTTTTGCACTGCTACTGTCTTTACCAAGCCACCACCCTTCCGAAAAAGAACCCCGCCCTCCCTAAGTTTCCGAATTGACACAGCCAACAGTCTGTCATAGTAGCAGATCGTCCAGTACAGTAAGCTGGATCAGGGACAGGAAATTTTTACTGATCATGACTGGGTGAGCTACAATAAAAAAAAAATTTGTTCAGATGCGTTATACTAACAGCACAGAAACGTATACGAACTAGGCCCATAATGACGAAAGCATTGAGATGGCATATAGGACACTGACTTTTAAAGTGTCAATTCCTTATTTAATTAAACGTAACATTTATACATTAGGGTAAAAATGCCTACGAGTAGAACACCAAAATAATAGAACGACTAATCGGTTATTGAATTCTGGATGAACCTATTTGCATTATCTTAATTACACGTCAGCTTTAAATTAAATTAGAGGCAGTGCTGGATTGCTGGCCACTACAGCAAAGACTTGGATGCACTCAGCAATAAAACTTCCCTAACATTTGACATTTGTATAATTTTTTTGCAAAACCAAAAGCAAAAATATTTTAGCAGAAAAAAAATCGTATTCCTTTGTTGTCATGTTTAAAACACTAGCTGACTTTGGAAACAGTGACCCGTCGGAATTTATTTCAGAGTAACTAAAGGAGAGGTGGGATGAATCACTGTCTTAGCTTAAAAATGGTGCTCATCTTACTCAGAGGTAGGGGCAGCTCTTGAATCCCTTCTGTGCAACAGGACCAATCAACAAACTTTATCAGAGTCGTTGAAGACCCCCACCACGGAGCTTTTAAGAAGATTTGGAGCATTCCGGTTTTGCTGAACTTGAAAGATTGACTGATAAGAACAAGCATTTACAATGCAATAGGTCTCGCAGCATTAAAGTTTGAGCTATTGGCATTGTATATTACAATGTGTTGCATTAATTTGTTATCAAACTCTGAATTGTTTTATAAAGATTGAGTGCAAACTGTCAAATGTTGCTGAATAGTAAGCAACGTTGCGAATAATATTGTTTGCTAGTCATCCTTGGGTACCAGAGTACTTCACTTGAGGCAGAGGTATTATCTTTAGACTACAGGTGCCGGTGCCGCTTGAGCTAGAAACAGGGCCAGCCACTCACTACTCTGCACTCACTACTCTGCACTCACTACTCACTACTCTGCACTCACTACTCTGCACTCACTACTCTGCACTCACTACTCACTACTCCACTCACTACTCTACTCACTACTCTACTCACTACTCTACTCACATAGTGATGTTGTGGTGCCCCTGAGTGATGCTGTGAAGGTGCTGAGTGATGCTGTGGTGATGCGATAGAGTGTAATTATGTGGCGTGTAACTATGTGGCACTGAGTGGTATTTGGAGTGTATGTTGCATTGAGTGCAGTGTAATTATGTGGTGTGTAATTATGTGGCACTGAGTGGTCTTTGGAGTGTATGTTGCATAGAGTGCAGTGTAATTATGTGGCGTGTAGTGGCACTGAGTGGTATTTGGAGTGTATGTTGCATTGAGTGCAGTGTAATTATGCGGCGTTTAATTATGTGGCACTGAGTGGTATTTGGAGAGTATGTCGCATTGAGTGCAGTGTAATTGTATGGCGTGTAATTATGTGGCACTGAGTGGTATTGTGTGGAGTGTGTGTTGCATTCAGTAGAGTGTAATTATGTGCTGTGTAATTATGTGGCACTGAGTGGTATTTGGAGTGTATGTTGCATTGAGTGTGAGAAGCAGGCAGAGGGGGAGCTTGGAGGGTGGAGTGAGGGTGGGGGAGGGACAGTGAGGGCTGACGCGAGTGTGCCAGCGCAGTGGGGAGTGCTGGAGGGCGAGTGTGTTGCACTGAGGGTTGTAGTGAGTTCAGGAGTGGGAGTGTGTTCCAGTGAGGGATTTAGTGAGTGCTGGAGGGTGTGTGTGCTGCAGTGAGAGTTGTAGTGAGTTCTGGAGTGGGTAAGTGAGTGCTGGAGTGAGAGGGCGATGCAGTGAGGATGGTAGTGAGTATTGGAGGGTAAGTGAGTCGCGGTATGGGTGTGACTGGGGCCTGACGTTACTACGATCGGTTTCACTGGCGCTGTGTTACACTGAGCAAAGTGCAGCAGAGCACAAGTGAATGCTGCTGATTTTGGGGTTCATTTATTTATTTCATGTGATTTTCTATAGCGTGAAGATTACCCGAAGGTATCAGAGTGCTTTATAAAAGAACCAGTTGCGATACATAAGGATTTAGGATTACATGAGTTACATAAAAGATAGAAACAGGAAAAAAATTGCAAATGTTCAGGTCTGGCGCTCAGGCCCGTAAAGACGCCTGTAACGCACAGAACATGTGTGTACAGTGCATGTTTTGCATTCCGCACACACGTGGCGTTGTTGGCTATTTGTACATTCTGGCGTGCAGAGTATTGGGTACACGAGGGGTAGTCACTGCTATAAAGCAACGGAGCTTCGCAGGCGTGGAGGACAGGTGGATGACACGCCATGCACACACTGCCGCAAAGACTGTATACAAGTGACAGAAACTGTACTGCTGTGTTCGCCTATGTGTGACGGCGTCAGACCATTTCTGTGCACACAGTACTCAGCGCCAGAGGCTCGCTGGGCCGCGCCTTGAGCACACGCGATGCGGCGTGAGCTCGAATAGCCCAGGATGCCACCAGTATCCCTCGGGTACCATATACTTTGTGGCACAGTACTGGGCCTTGCATGGCGTACGTACTCACCACCACAGTTTACCATAGGCTCGCTGGGCAGGGCGTTGTGCACACTCTGGGTGAGGTGAGATAAAATACGATAAGATGTATGCTGTATCTCTCGTGGTCCACTATAGACGGAACCAGCGCTTATTTTGTAAAAATAATATGTGCCAAGACTCTCAGTTCTGCCAAAAATAGTAACAACACAACTACTAACCAATTACGAATTACTAGTAACTAATTCGGACTATTTCAGGCCCCCACAGCTATAAGAATGGCTTGGGCGGCAGGTCATAGTCATTTCTAATGTATATTGAATTGATAATGAACTAAATTAGACTGATTGTGCCACAAGCGCCGGTGTTGACAATTAGTGGCTCCTGTTCAAATTAAGCACAGGACGGAACCCAGCAGTGCACACGTACTCACCGCGAGAGACTCGCCGCGCTGTGTTGTGCACACGCGATGCCAGGTGAGCCAGGATGCGCACAAGATGTTGACGATACTCAACATTGCACTCACTGCCAGAGTTTGAGTCCCATGCGCCTAAGGTTTGGGGTGAGGGATGTCACGCGGGTCCTCAAGGGAGGGAGGTGCACTGGGTCTTTTGGTGCACACCATGGCACTGCACGATTCCATGCGCACAGATACCCGGTGCCAGACACTTCCCAGGTCGTGCTGACCTGTGTCACAAACGTGTGGCCTTCGGTGCTGGAAGAGGCAAACAGTGTCCAAGTGCAGGGTATATGTTGTGGCACAGGGTGCCTTGGTACCCACCAGCGCAGCGTGCCTAGGGCTTTGTAGAGCTTAGCGCTGCACTTGCGTAGCAGGAGTGCAGGTTACATATGTGCAGTCCAGGAATATCGGCCTGCACAGGGTGGTACATTGAAGGTACACAAAGGAAACATCGGGTTCAACTTCAGTACAATACTCACAGTGCTAGGTGCTAATGGTGTTGTGCATACATGGTGCATGCAGTACAGACTGGGGTACAGCACAGTACTCCCCGCCAGAGGTTACCATGGGTTCGAAGAACTTGGCGCTGTGCACCTGAAGTGAGTGCTAGGCGTGCACATGGTGGTGCATACCAGGTGCACACGTGGTGCTGGGTGTGCACTGGGCACTACATACAGTAAACACTGGGGGTCAGTACTCGCCGCCAGGGCTTGCACAGTACTCACGCAGAGCTGGGCACTGTGCATGTGACATGAGTGCTATATGTTCACGAGTGGCGTATACAAGGTGCATAGAGTGCACATTAGGGTGCAGTACGCACCGCCAGAGCTTGCCCAGGGGCTTGCTGAGGTCGGCGTTGTGAACATGTGGTGGTAGGAGCTCACAGGTGACCTATACAAGGAACGTAAAGTAAACACTGGGGGTCGGTACAGCACAGTACGCACCGTCAGAGCGTGTAAAGGGCTTGCTGAGCTCTGCGCTGTGCACACGTGGTGCAGATGCTCAAGGGGTCCTTCATATACGCTACGTACAGTAAATACTGAAGTGCAGTACTATGACAGAGTTTGCTCGGCACTGTGCACGCGTGGCGCTGGAGGCTCACACTGACCACGGGGGTGCACACAAAGTAAATACAGCAAACACGGGGTACAGTACCCACCGCCAGAGCTTACGCACGGTGGTGCAGAGCTCGGCGCTGTGCACAAGTGGTGCTGCACACAAGGTACACACGTAGACATGGGGTACAGCACTCATTACCGGAACTCGTTCGGGCTCGCTGTACTCGGCGCTGTGCACAAGTGGTGCTGCATGCACGGTACATACATTACAGTAGACATGGGGTACAGTACTCGCTGTGAAGACACGGGGCTGCATACAATGACTAATCGCCGTAATACAAGCACTCCTCCCCTCCTTACAGAAGCGCCGTTTAATGAGCCGCGCTTCCCAAGCAATTCACTCGGCTGTAACTACCGACCCAGGGCAGCCGGAGAGGCTGTGTGGGCGGAGAGCGGCAGAGCAGTGCACAATACACTCCTGAAAGAACATTAGTACATCGAGCGCCTCGTGCCAAATTGTGCATTTCTTAACTAGGGGAGGCGGAAAAGCAAAAAGACTGCGAGTTGTTCGGTGATTGATTGATTCGAGCCCTGTTCACAGTAACAGCGTGTTCCTGTTATCTTTATTTAAGCGCTAAGCGTGCCTTCTGTTCTACAATGCTGTGCTCAACTGCCAACGATTTGTTTATTTCTAATGCTGAGGTCGTCACTGTAGTTTGAATATATGTACATCCAAAGCAGCATACGCAGCAGCATTACAGAAGCCTAAGGCGAGGTAAGAAGAACCGCAAGCAACAACAGCACCTACTTCCGGTTTGGCCGGCAATGCTTCCGGGTCGCCGCAGGCAGCGCGGCGGCCCGCCCTGCACGGGGAAGGGAGGCAGCTTTCGAGGAGGACAGCACCTGGCCGCGAGCGCGTTCTCGTGCGCGTGACCTTAACAAATCGCCGCGCGCGGCCAGTGCTGTCCTCCTGGAACGCTGACACGCTCACTATAGGTCTTTGGCGAGAGCGAGCTTCGCTCGCTTCTAGCCGAGACCTAAAAATGACTACATAGCACTCACTGCAAACTAAATTGTTTTAAGGCGCTTGACCTTAAGAGTTGTCACTCATCTAAATGGTTCTCATTCCCTTTGTAAATAAAATGACAGAGTCCAAAGCAGCGAGTTCTATTTTCCCATCCACCTGAATCCTACCATTGACCAGTTTGTAACCTCTATGTTAGAAAACATCTTTCAGAACGGGATGTTCCCTCAGCACTCCTCAAAACCTACTTATCTGCATCTGATTAGTATCTTGAAAGGACCAGTTACCTCCATCTTCATCAACATTACTGTGCTTCGTTTTAATATTATTGACAAGAAGGGAAATTTGTTTAAAATGGGTATCCATCTCACCACCGTATTATTTGGATTGGGTTAGTGGGGTAAATAGAGTAAACTCCCTAGACCGTAGCTGTCGATCTAAAAAAAAAAAGAGCAGGAATATGGACAGCTTGGGAAGATTGGGTTAAAAATAATCATTAGATAACTTAATAAAGTTCAATGATTATGAAATAAGTAAAACCATGGCAGGAAGGAGGAGTAACCCCTAGGTCATCTGAAATCCTCAGTTTGCCAGGTTTCAGATGAGGCTGGCTTTCAGGAAATCAAGAGATTGTTGGAACTCTGGAGGCAATAAAAATCTCTTCGCCTTCAAAACGTACCGAGCATATACCTCTTAAAAAAGTACTTATTTGTGAAAGAGGACAAAATAAAAACCAAAAACAACATTACTGTGAGTGTACAAATGGTACTATGAAATCTATGATTGTGTTCAAACAAACATATTGAAGCAAACAAGCAGTTTGCATTTGGTGCTAAACAACGGACACGGAAAGCGATCCGTGGCAATTCCTGATCAGTGAAGAGAGTGACAGACAGAAAAGGTTTCACGGCAACGGACTTTGGAGTGTCCTGCCAAGATCACCATATTCTCCCCTCTGTGGGTATTGGAAAGATTCCTGGCCAGAGTCCACATGGTTCTCATTGTGGATAGCAACACTACATCAGGACGTATCCAATAGTCTTCATGTCGTATGTTATCCAATGTTCCTGGATAGCAGTGCTTTTCACTCAAGGTTCTGTAGATGACCCTATCTCGAGTTACACCCAGCCAGTCCCTCTGTTTGTTTAATGGCCGAATAAACTGGTTCATGAGCCCATGCACGGAAAGAAAACGAGTGAGGTTCCAAACAACAGGAAAAAAGTTAATGATGGCTGAAAAGGTTTCAGTAAATAAACATCTGTGATCGCTCTTATTTTCAAGCACTGTAGCATTCTGAGTGATGGTGTAGAAACAGAGACGTTTTAAGGAATTGACAAAGTGGGCAACTGCCCACCATTCTTGGGGCCCCTGGGCATGGGTTTTTCCTGTCTGTCTGTGTCACTACTATCTATTTCTTTATCTCAACTTCTCTCCCTTTCTTTGCCTATCTCTACTTTTGACTCTTTCCCTCTCTCTACACGGTGTCAATGTAAGGATTTTTGGGGCACGGGCAAATCATATTCAGCTATTTTTTTGTGAGATGATGTCATAATACGTTTAGCATAACATTCATTGTGTGTGACATCAGCAGGAATAAACAGATTATGGGTAATCAAATTCAAAGTTTTTCCTAACAGAGGGCCCCAAAATATGGCATGGGGCCACAAAAATCCTTAAGATGACACTGTGTGACACTACTTAAAGATCCGTGTTTAGAAGTTGTTTTTTAGTTATTAGCTAAGCTTAACGTAGAATAGGGTTCCCGGCTTCTAAGCCAGATTTGCGTTACATAAATTTCCAGAACTACATACGTCAATAGTGGCGTTTATCACAATCTTTTCGCAACACAGGAATTGTCCAGCCGGAGGAGCGTCGCCCCACTGCTCTGAGACCAGTGCAAATGAAAAAAAATGATAATAACCGAACGTTATTATAATTTTATTTTTAGTCTGGCTGCAAGCTCCATGTTAGGGCAGGCGGGGCTGGGCTTCGATAACCCAGAGGGAGGAGGAGTGGCTGCTGCACCTTATGTGCGCATGGTGGTTTGGCCAGCCATCTTGGGCCGGCGAAACCATCATGCGCACTTTGTATGTTCTCCACCAGCTGCATTGTACAGCCTGGGTGGAGAACATGCACAACCTCCCAGTCTCCATCTGAGCGCTGAACCACAGCGTTCAGACCAATCACAACGCTGCTGTAAGGCAGCGTCGTGATTGACTAAGGGAGTCTGGGAGCTTCCGAGAGGTAGGATAGAGCGATGATGGAGGAGAGGCAGCGACTGCGAACCACAGTCAAGTACTTCTTATTTTATAGCCCCTCCGCCACTGTCCCCCACCAGCTGCCACTGAAACTGGGTTTTCGATCAAATAAGTTACATTATGTAGTAAAAGTTTACGGACAGCAGCATTATTCTAAATGTCATAATCTGACCAATTACACAGCAGCAGTGACGGCTCCTCTGCAATGACGGAGGAGCGTCCCCCCACTGCCTGGCTCGGAGCCACTAAATGTAAATGTAAATCCAGTACATGTATAGCACACAAATCACCCCCGGAGGGGTATCTCGGCACTGGGGGCCGTCGGGAAGATTAAGCGAGCTATTGCCTAGTCGCATGGTGCTGGGCAGACCCTGCCGCTGGAGCCGGGGATCGAACTGTGATCCCCCGCGTCCAGCGTCAGTCGCCCTGGCCGTGGCGCCACTTCGTTTTATTTTTCATTTTCCGGCTTTGAGCCAGCTTGCACAGAGAGGGGTGGGGCATGGGGAGTGCTATGTGCACTTTTTAAGTGCGCATATATGTTTGGCCGGCCGTTTCAAGCCAACCAAAACACACATGCGTACTTCGGTTTCTCCAGCCCGGCTGCATTGAGCAGCCAGCCTGGAGAAACCCCCACAGACTCCCTGGTCTGGGCGAAGAGTCTTTCCAGCACGCTCAGACCAATCCCCATTCTGCTTTCACATGAGGGCAGCGTGGGGATTGCAGGGAGTACGTGACGTGGCCCCAGTGCTTGCTGGGACCAGAAAGGATGAGGCTGAGCGCTATGCGGGAGGGCCGGGCGGCAGCTCCTGGTAAGGGTTTCTTTTTGATTTTTTTTTTGTTATAAACACCCTCCCGCGCATGCACTCCCCTTCCCACGCTCTACCACACGCGCCCGACCACCTCTTGATTGTGGCAGTCTCCACTGCTCAGCAGAGGGTGAGGTTAGCAAGAAAAACAAACATTCACGTATGGAACAATTATTCTCCACAGTTTCTGGTTGATATATTTTTGAAAGACTCCCAAAACAGTCCATGTTAGAGTTTTGAGTGAAAACAACATTTCAATTAATAAAACGCATCTCAAAAGCCTTATCCAACCTTGCTTTACTAACTGCCTGCTGGTGAATGTGATGCATATATCAGGGTCCTTTTCAGAAGTAGAAATGTTGCCACTTCAAAAATGACTTTCAAACGTTCTTTCTTCCAGCCTTAATTGTCGTCCTGCGTTCTCTTTATTCTTCTGCCTGCACTCAATTCCGATGCAACAGTTTCCAGAAGTATTTGTTTTTGTACCAAAATAAAACAAGTCATACTACACTCTATATTCTAGTCTCGCTCTTCAGCGCATGCTCGAGTTCTTCACTGTGACCCTCCCCCAACACAAATCAACCCCATCACCATCACTAGGCTGGCGGCGCTGGCCTGAGGTTGACCTCGAATCTGGGGAACCGGGTTCGAGTCTCGGCAACGACGCTAAACATCCTGTGATTCTGGGCAAATCACTTAATCTCCCCGTGCCTAACAAAAATGAATGTGTTCTCATGTAACACAACTGGTGCTACGTAAAGCGCTCTGATGCCCCATTTGGGTCAAGTTCGAGCTATATAAAATTTAAAAAAAAATGTATACATGTGTGGTGTTAAAGCCCACAGCCCTGTCCTCACACGTATGGTTTCAGCGGCAGTATGTACAGCGCTATATAAAACTCCGTAAAATAATGCCCTTAGGCAATGCATCAAATGCCTTGGTGATGACTTAGGCAATCACCTTACCAGGTCTCTCACTTTGCATCCTTCCTTTGATGCTTTTCCACGGTAGCCAGGCTCCAGATGTGCCCTTGGTGATGACCTGGATGCTGCACTAATCAGTGTTTCCCTTTCCATGGTGGTAGCTTGCTATTGGTTTTGACAGTGCTGGAGGCTGTCAACTCCACTGGCGTTGGCAACATGCACTGTGTCAGGTCAAGTCAGGACAACGCAAAGCACCTTGCGTCACACAATGTGGCAGCCATCTTGAAAGTATAGAAAGCAATGTTTTGTTCTTTTCTATACGGTTATCATGGCTGGTCGGGTATTGGCTTGCTCAAAACTTGCATAGAACAACTGATTGATGTAGCAACATCTTGTTTCATATAATATTCCCAAAACAGAAGAACATACTCAAATGGTGGCACAGATAGGGGCACTTACCAGAGATTATTTATCACTGCCATTTTAATGCACTATAATGTAGTAGCCCACTCATTGAGGAACACTTAGTATTGTATTGCTATGTTTAGCATATATTTATGCACATATGGTATTTCTACAGTGTATACTGCTCTGTGAAGCAGTAAGTGCTGTACAAGAGAAAATGGGAATGGGATACAAGTGATAGCAAGTTAGACCAGTTTAAAGCTGAGAAATGTGTCTTTGCTAGCATTCTTGTGTGGAAAGGGACCAAAGTCATTTTCTGCATGGTTTTCGTTCAAGAGCATGGTCTTCAGCTTCTTCTTAAAGCAGAGAAAGGTTTTGTCAGATCCGTTTTGGGGTGGAGTTCTTAGTAAATAGCAAGAGAAGACCTATTTTTTTTCCTTTTCATGCACTGTTTTATTTCAAGCCTGAGGAGGTCCTGGCACCTTGTTTTACATTCTCCAATGGAGATCCAGGTCTTGATTGCTATAAAGGGCAGCATGTAGAAGGAGGCAACCTTCAGTATGGCACAGCAAATCTTCAAGATGGTTCTAGCTTACAACTGAAATCGGTATAGTTGTTTGAGTGTGAATCTGATCCAGTTGTACATTTTTAATCCCTTCACGAATATTGCAGTTGAATGGAGGATGCTTTCCTTGGTGTGAGGTGGATGTTCGTGATGGTAGGAAGTAGGGTGGATGGCAGTTCTGAAATCAGTTTTTAGTCGGATGGCTTAGTTTTGTAAAACAGCGAGAGCTAATGCCAGGCTACCCAATGCTTCTTAGAAATGTACATCTTGAAGCTGCTGATAAGGAATTCAGGGATTTGGTGTTGCTGAAATGTTGGGACAACGAATTTGTCCAGGATCACTTGAGTAATTTATACTTGAGCTTGTTTGTTGTCACTTGTGATCAGGGCAATCTCAGTTTTATGCTTCATGTTCAAACATAACGACATTTAGGATTGTGTGCAAGTGAGGCAGCACTTTAAAAGACATATATTGCTACTCAATAATATCTTAAATTAGTGCTGTTTCATTATTGTTCTGGTGGATCGTGATATCTTGCCCTCAACGAGGGCCCAAATGTTTCATACATAATTTGTAGATAAAAAGTGGTGGAATTGAGCCTTGGGATACACACAGGTCAACAGGATATATTCTAATCTTGAGGAGTTATTTTAAATGGACTGATATCTGTTGAACACACAAAAGAAAATCATTTGAGTATGGTGATACTGAAGTTCACGCATGATGTAATGATGTAGAGCAGGGACATGCCGTTTACCATACTGAAACTGTAGAGAGGCCCAGCAGGATGAGGAGATTGGGTAACCACTGCCAATGACGAGGTGCGTGTTGTCCACCATGTATATTAATTTTGCCTCTCTGCTGCACTGTGGGTCTGAATTCTCATTGGTAATCCTGAAGGAGGGTGTTGGCCTTGACTTGCTTGCGCAGTGGGATTGCGATTGTCGGCTCCATGATCTTGTTGAGGAAGGGTAGGTAAGTCATTGGATGGCACCTGGAAAGGTCGTTAGAAGTCTATGTTGGCTTTCTTCAGTAGAGGGATAGCTGTCCTGTTAGGAGAGTGTCTAGGTAATGTCTTTAGTCAGACGCTTATGGTTTTCAGCCTCAAAACTTCACCCACAGAAGCCTTCACTATACAATAAGGAATGATGTCATCTTTATAAAATGAGTGCGGTAAGAATGGTAGGCCATGAACGGTCGGCACCACCAAGGTGTCCTTCCAGTGATTTTTTTGACCTGCTTATTATCGGCTACTAAACATATTTGTTTCCATGTAGCCACAATACATCTCATGAACAACAGAATTTTATTTTGTACACTTATTGGGCATCAATTAAATGCAGAAGCCCAGGTTGTACAATCAATGTATTTTTCTAAACTGTAATGAAAGCTTCCAACAAGCGAAAGACAGGGACTCAGATAAGAAACTTAAGAGGCAGAAACATTCCACATACAGTAAAAATATTAAATTGATAAAAGACATGTGCACTAAACTTGCCTGATAGACTACCAATAAAGAAATTAAACTGCATTAGAAAGGGATGCACTGTGGTAGGGGTTTTATCCATGGATCAATTTACTTATGCTGCTAGGGGCTGTCATAAAAATGACATTTCTGCTGCACAACATTTGAGTAGATCTTTTTAGGCCTAGCAGCACTTCATACTAATGGCAATGCCTATTTTGCTTTTTTTTTTATCCCAAAGGAACAAATAATACAGATGTGTATAATTTTAGTTCCACTGATACTCAATTGTACTGGACTCCCTCTGGAGCAGGAGCTAAGTCTTTATTGCATAATTGTGAATGACATACTATTATAAGAGTTATTGAACTAAAACAATTGAATATTCAGGCATAATCCTGCACTCTGTTGCCAGACTTAATGTTCTAAAGAAGTACGACCACATCACCCCACTGTGACAGAACTAGAATACCCCTCACAAGAGGCTTGAAAAATCTTAGAGGCCTGCTTTGCTACCTTGAAGGAAATAACAACTAGTGCACGCCTTTATGCCTGGGGAAAAAAAAGCCTCCATGCTTTGAGGCTAATGCAAGATATTAAGCCATGATATCGCTAGACTAGAAAGCAAGTGGTGCAAAAGGTGACTAACCAGAAGACATGCCTCCTAAACGATCTGAACCACGATGCCAAACAGCATCCTACCACAGATTAGACTTCTGTCTTCTCTCCTCCACTTCTGAAAAGGCTTTATTAGCCGATTCAACGGCCAGCAAAAACGACTATGTTCAACAACTAAAACTCTCACTTTCCAGAATTTGCCTCAAAACTGACTGATCGGCATAAACAGTTATTTTATTAACGTTGTACTACGCAAAATATACCAACATGCATTTCAATATTATATGCCTGTTTAACTGCTAGTTACAAATTGATTCACATAAACTAAGAGAATGTAGTGTACTAATTCAGGCAAACCATGATTGGTCGCAGGATAAAAGTTGTTTTGATAAAATTATGTGAAATGAACTTTGAGCTTCCCATAGTGACAGGTTACATTTCCACTTTAAAACATTTTGTGAAAATTAAAGAATGCTGAAGAACTACCGAAGAAGGGGTATGTTTCACACCAAGCTTTAAGCTGCACATTTGCCTGGCGAAGTGGTAGGTAAGGATTACAGGACACGAGGAAAAGACTGTTGGGAAGAAATGCTGCACCTGCTTCATTACTAACTAGCAGAACAGGATGAAATAACATCTATTGAATACCTGAAACCCATTCTTAAAATACAAAATGTAACGATATCATTCTATTCCTATTGTGCAGATAATTTCTGCTCTAACCTTTCGTTTTCATCGCCATTCGAAGGGCCCATTGAACAAAGTGCCTATTTAATAAACAATGTATTTAATAAGGTTCTACATTTTATAGTAAAATATTGAACGATTAATCTATGCAGTTATGCAGTTAAATCTAAATGTATATCCAAGAATTTCAATAATAATAAAAAAGAGACATCGATTTTCCTAACACAATTTCCTTATATCTATGGTTTTTTGGAGGGGGGTTGTTAATAACCTGCCATTTTCACCCATCAGTATATGCTTCTAGTCCGAAGACTCTCTCCTGTAATGCATTTTAGGTACCTTGAACAACTGCTTCACCTTCTCCCTGAATATAAAAGCAATCACCTCCAAGGGCCAACATAGGAAGCCAAACACTGGACCCACGACACCTGCAACATTAACTCCCTCTCTACATCTACTGCGAGCTGTGAAACCCTGCTCCCACCATGACAGAAGCCCTCACTGATCACTACTTCAACTACGTCAATCATCATGGATACCTTAGCCCTTAAAAAAACAAAAAAGAATCCCGCCCAAACGATCCAAATCCCTGGTTTAATAGTGATCTTAACTAAGAATGGCGTCTTCTTCGGCTTGCTGAAAGAGCATGGAGACACCCCCTTTAGAGCTAACATCATATTCCTGAGTCAAAGACGCTACGCTACAATAGGCACATTAGGAACTTCAAAGCAGCGTTCTTTCAAACTAAACTGGACACTGCTATGAACAGACCTAAGAAACTGTTTGAAACCATCAGAAATCAAGCCACCTGCAAAAGCGATCCTGCGTCCTCAAACAAAGCAACCCTTACATGTGAAACGTTTGTCTCTTTTTTCGCAGAGAATACATCATTAATCACCACCGACATCCAGGTCGCACTCAGTCTTCTACTGCCCAAACTCCTCCGCATACTCCCACAATAGACCGGGAAGATCGCCCATATAATCACCTCCTCTTGCCCAAACATTATGCCTTGTGGTTGGGCTTCATAGCCATGGTGAGATTGGCACTCAATCTTCGGACCTACTTGAAATATTCTAACCACTTCATTGATCCCCTCCCCTCAAAACTCCTGAATCCATTCACCTCCTACTCCCACTGTGGACCATGATAATCAATGCCTCTCTCTTCCAGGGATACCTACCCCACTGCCTGAAAATTGGACAAGGTACCCCTATCCGAAAATAACTAACTCCGACCAGTCCAATCCGAATAACTACTGCCCCATCTCCAATATCCCTACTCTGGCCAAACTCCTAGAAAAATGAGTGCACTTACAGCTCCTTAATCACATTAAACAATTCCAACTCCTCGACTAGTGTCAATCGGGCGCCCCATCGGGTCACAGGACTGTAACAGCCGGGGTCCATATTGCCGAAGATGCCCTACGCTCGCACTGAATAAATCTTGCCTCTTGATCCTATTCCATGCATTAGCAGTCTTTGACACCAACAACCTTGCTACCCTGATCGAAATTCTAGAACAGAAGATGGGTCTCTCTGGCACCGTGCTAAACTGGTTCTCCTCCTTTCTACACAGCAGGTTGCACAGCTTCCTATTTTATCACACCTTATCCGAGCAGCCCCACTATTGATGGGCGTCCCCCAGGGGTCTATCCTCTCCCCGACACTGTTTAATCTCTACATGGAGCCCCTGACCGATATCCTCAAGTGCTCCCGCATCTCCTACCATATATGTGCTGACGACACCCAACTCTACATGAGAATAGCCTCCGTTGAGGACATCCACACCCTCAACAACACCCTAACAATAACAACAATGGTTGACTCGCACTCGCCTCAAACTCAATGCCCTCAAAACGGAACTCCTACTGATCGCTCCACCCACTCCCACCTCTAACGTCAAGGAATGGTTGCCTCTTATCTCTGCCTTAAACTGCACCTCACACATTGTCGACTCCTACAAATCCCTAGGCATCACCTTGGACAAAGACCTGTCCATGCATAAACACATCAGCGCCAGCACCAGAGGAGCCAACCATCAGTTGCGTATCCTTAGGAACTAAAACCTTTCCTCCCTGCAGCTTACCTCATAACTAGGACTCAGGCACATTTGCTAACGATACTGGACTATGGTAGCGCTACCCTTGTGGACCTCCCAAAACCTTACTTGCTCCTCTTAAGGCCACTTTTCATTCAGCAGCCAGGCTCATCACACAATCTAACAAAAATGATCTATCACCTCTGATTTAGGTGTGCTAAATTGCTTGCAACTTGAGGCCTGGATGCATCTCAAAATCGCTTCCCTGACTCATAAAACATTGCACCACAACACCTCTTCCTACCTGGCCCAGAAACTGACCCTTTCGGGTGAGAACAGCTCCTCCAGGAGTACGAGCTTCTTACTGCTCAAGCCTCAAAAATTCAAGAAAAAGAAAACCTACTACTGTTCCTTTTCTGGAATGGCCCCTACTATCTGGAACTCTCTCCCCACAGAGGTTAGATATAACTCATCTCTGACTGAAGACTTGACCATGCCCCCGCTCCCTGTTTGAGCCAGCCATCCTTTTGTCGACTGCCTTCTGTCACTCCGTATCCTGCCCAAGTCCTGGACCTATGTTTCAATACACCCCCCTCGGAATTCTTCGCATCACTACCTCGGAGATAACTGCCTCTAGTCCCCTCACCTTGCATCCTCCTGCCTCAACTACCTCAGTACTTTTATATATACTGCTGAGCCTACTCCTCTCTGTTTTACTGTTGATTTGTAACAGCTATTTACCCTTTTCATGTATCTCGAGTAAGGCTGCTATGATGCTTATATACACCACTATCCATGGTGTATAATATACTTGTATTTTCTCTCTATGTACCCTGTGTTAGTGATATCATGCACACTTTGAATACACCAACTTGACAGGTGCTAAGATGCCATGTGCCTTCTCTACCTTGGGCTAATCCTTGCATTTACTATGCATATCCTGGCAACCCCCTTTCATTCTACCTCAGGACTTTATACTCTTGTACCCGACTGTCTTTCGGACTCTCCCTTCATACAATTGTTGCTGTGTATTTTTATTGGCGTTGTAGGACACCCCCCCCCCCACATGTTGCTACTTTGTTCCATTTCCCGCTGTAGAATGTCTATATTCTTACCATTACCTATTTATTTTCAAGTACCCTTTTTTTGTACCTCATGCTATTATTGTTGTGCTTATTTTTACCATTACTTTATCTCTAAGCACCTGCTACGCACCTTATGTTATTATTGTCGTGCCTACTCTGTAAAGTGTTCTGATACCTTCTGGTCAAGTTTGCGTTATACAAAACTCAAAAGTAGATGAATAATAAAGAGCATCGTTTAGCATGGAAAGCACATATTTGCACTTCTCCTGACAAGAGTTTACAAATTTTTGGCCAGGAAAACAATGAGTATGGGAAACAGTCTATCGATTTTTCTGGCGATCGAGGTTTTCTACTATGCATTTTGTAGCATTACTGTACAGTACAAGTATGTTTCAGGTGCCAACATCTAACAATTCCAGAGATTCATGGAGCACCTTCTGATCTATAGTTAGTAACAATCCTCAACCTAGCAGCCCCAGTGACATTCCGTCCTAACCATGTCTGTTCAGAGATTGGAGTGCTAAGGGGAGAGCCTTGATAAAAGCCAATTTCAGTGAACTAACTTAGTGTCCGTGGTAAAAACGGACTCGCAGGCATACAGCTGCAACAGAGCACAGCCTAAATCACTATAACTATCCGAAAACTTATCGGCGTTATTTAATACAGTTTTAATCGATGAACAAGAATCAAAATGCACTTTGCTGCTTTTGCGGCCTATTGCTTTAAAGTACCAAATAAACTTAAAGATAGCATTTTTCTTACACGTACTCACATTCTTTTTTAATTGCATGCTTTATCACTAAGAACTATCCTTAGATGATATGGCAATTTAGAATCTCACTTCAAGAAGATTTTTTCTAATGATGAGGCAGTTGAAAAGAGTTGCAGGCTTTTCCTAAAGCCATTTCTCCTTTTCTTTGCGAAGGTGGTTTACGCTCCCTCGCCATTTGAACATTCAAGTGAGTGATCAGCTGTGTTGAACTCGTTCACCCTGAAAATTTCTGCGTAATAAAAACCCCAAAATCAATGACTGTTGAATGCGTAGCCCCATCATAACATGATTTATGTGATTCAATTTTGTCAAGTAGGACTGGCACCCCTCCATGAGAGCACTTTAAAACCATGAAAACAAGCCGAAAAGTGTTACAAGTATGATGCACAAGGACAAACAATGGTTCAGCCCCTCTACCATCTCAACATTACGTAGTTAACATGAAAAAGCATAATTCCTTTTTGATGAAGGACCCCCTTTATGAACCCTCCTTAGAAAGACATTACCACTATTCCTTCCCAGACAGGGATACGGCCCCCACCTAGGAAAGGGGAACAACCGAGATCAATGTTGGACTAGTTTTAATTTGGTAATTTCCCATATCACAATTTCGGTATGTATATCCCTGGAAAAAAATCAATTTTTTGTTCCCCTACCCATGCCCACAAAAAGACAGTTTATGAATTACTCTTTTTTTCAGCGCTGTCACACAGGCAAATGGTTATATGTCAAAAATACTATGTGAAAGTACTCCTTTAGAAAATACAGGTATGTACATAGACGCTTAAGACAGGCTGCATAGCGCTTTCTTTATTGAAACAGGATCTGGGTATTTTGCACCTCTTCATAAACTCCTTACAACTGTGTATGAGAGAGGCTAGGTAATAAAATTATTGAGATTAACTTGTGGATGCTTCTTAAGAACCAGTTCCATTACCTAAGATGTGGATACTGAGAACATGAAAATAAACAGAAGCCTTGGTATAGAGGGCAAACAAGCATAAACTCAACTTAGGCATATTGAAATCCACTATTGACTGCACAGCAGCATACTGCGATATGTCTAATTTGGATGATTTATGCTTTGAAAAGCATTAGTAGCGAGCATACCTAATAAAAACAAATGGCGTGTAAAAAAATTATGCTGCCTGCAAATACAGTCAAAAACAATCCAGAAAAGAAACCAGATCAGAAAAGGAGATTAAGCCTGTGGATTCATCCATAACGGTTTCCGCTCTTCAGGCTGCAGATTACCAACTGCACCTCCTGATGCATTCAGATGGGAACAGTCTCTTTACTTCACTCCCCAAAAGAAAATTGCAGGTTGTAAGGCGTATCTCAATTTTGTAACGTTAATAATGGTTGACGTAGCTCTCACTTTGTGTTATGTCTACTTTAGAGTACTCAATCTCCCTCTATGAAGCCAGAATCAATCAAATACAACCATAGAGAACTAAAAGGTTTAGGTGAAGAGATCTAAGAGGTTTAAGCGAACAACCAGTTATTGACACAGTTCCCACACAAAGTGCAGGTTGTCAGAGGTCGAAGCCTCACAAGAAAGAGATCCAGGAACTCTGAAGAAGGAAAGAGGAATGTCATAGAGTCAGCTATCAAGCAGCCAGGGTTCTTTTATCTTAAAATCAAGGAACTGTCTGCACAGTCTGGCAATACCCTGAAGTCTAACGTTGTGATCTGTTTGTGTGGTATGGTGCTCATCAGTGGTATTAATGCATTAGATTTTTTTTAAATCATCGTTTCCACCTACAGACTTGAAATTGCAGTTACACGGAGCTGTTGAATAAGTCCAAAATACAATGCGTTTGTTTTCTCTTTGAACTTGAAACAAATGCTGCTCCTGCAGTTTTTAACCAAATGATATGCAAACTTTGTTGTGACCCTAGCAAAGAACCAATTTAAGACAATTTCATTCAATCTAATAAAAATGGGCTCTTGATATTCTGCTCAGAAAATATAGATCCCCTCAGTTCCTAGCTGAAATCCTACCACTGTGATCTGTGTCGAACCCTTAGTTTGCAACTGCAATGATGTTCCATACTTGAATGGAACGTGCATCCTGGCTTATAAATGTTCAATCACAAATCTTTCTCTCGATTCCCTCCACCTTAGCTACTAATTGTCTATAAATCTCTTAAAATAGAAAGCCGTCAAAACGTGGGCCAGCCTGGATCCATATACACATCTAGATGGTTTTCTAGACCTTTAGCCTTAATCCATTTTTGGGGAAAGTCATTATAATGATGCATTTAGATAAACAGATTGCATAAAAGTCCCCTCTTGACACCTAAGAGTCTGAGGTTTAAAACAACATTTTGTATTGAAACCGCTAACATACATATTCATTGAGGATCTCCTTGGTGGACAGGTCGACTACTTGAAACAGAACCTCCATCCACCAGCTGAGGCCCAAACATTTTGGGAATGGATGTCTACATGTGCAATGACCCCCATATGGAGTTCCTTTTCTCCATTGCTTCAGGGGGGAAATAACTTTGGGAAACTTTGCAAAGCCTTGAAAATCCACCTGTTCCAACAGGTTTAATGGTAGTCTGCCAAATTAACTACCACACAAGAACCAAGGAGTTCACCTAACCAAATGCTGCTGCTGATACTGTTCCTCTTTGGACAACATCGGCTTTCCTTCCAGTGCTTTGAAGACAACCTCCAGTCTGATAGAAACCTAAGAAATAATAACAATGAATCTGCATTTGCAGTCACTGGACTGGAAGCTCTGGTGTGAAGTGCTGCAGCGAGCCATTAAGCCACCATAATTGTGAAGGCTCTTAAGTTTACCACCTCAATGGTGTTGGGGTACTAGCACAACGCACGTATGGAACTTTAATGCATCACTGCGATAGCTGCATTACCAGCAGTGAGGGGGGTGGGAGAACTACCCAAAAAGCTAAATAAGCCTAGAAAGTTGAATATTTCTGCGTTTCATTAAATTCTAGCCTAACCCTGAAACTCACCATTCAAACAGATGCAAAGACATGTGCCATTTATCTGCACCTGCAAATGAAAAATGAAACATCTTACTATTGAAATATTTTCAAGAAATTGTTTAAGCTCAAGACTCATTCAGCAATGACTATACCAACGTCCTACTAGTGATTGTTTTTAGAAAGAAAGCTCTTCTCGCTTTTCGGCAGGTCAACAGACAACAGAATAGCTTAAAATGTATTCAACTGGGCCAACATCTTCGGAACCACTTGTCTCACACTGAAACTAGGCATCAAGTATACAAACGACTGCATCTTGGGCTCCCACTTCATTTGGCATGAAAATGAAACCTTTAGCACCAAAAGTGCATCAAGTCAGCTAATGCTCTTTTCAAGCACATGCTTAAAAAGTATAAGCCTAACAAGCCCAACTAAGACTCTTCAAGCAGAAGACACAACTAGTATGACCACCTCGTTCCAAGCCTTGAAGTAAACTGTCAAGCCCTGAACGTTTCTACCACAAATGATTTTTAGGTGTATTCATATGACGTGTTCAACTGTCACAAAACAAGACTACAACACTATGCATTTCGTTCTCACACAAATGCCCGGATAAGAAAACAGCGTCCGTATTGACCTGAAGAGTGGTTGTCGTCCTAGGCACAACTCATTTCTATCAATGCTACAAATTTAGTCCATTGTAAATTCTAGATATAAGAATCAAGACAAATATAAATGTATTAAGTTCTTTTAACTTTATACGTTTTCGTTGCTGCTCTGTGCATATGCAACTACAGCAAACAAGCTAGTCATGATAAACTAATCTGGGTTACAGGAGTTCTTTGCCATTCCACAATAACTCAGAATATGTTGAACAATGAAGAAAACTATACAAATGTGTATTTTGCATGTACTGAGAATATACTGAGCAGAGCCATGTAGTGCTGTCTAAAAGTAGGATGCACTTGGTTTGTGAGCAATCCTTGTGAACAACTGGGGAACACAACTATATACTGATCATGTTCTAACACCTTGTCAGATATCTTGCCCTTCCTAGCTCTAGACAATATAGAAAGCCCTACTTATGCTGCCTAATCACTTCTTTTCCAACTGAACCATATTCATCTATGATCTCAATGTCTCAAGTTCCCCTTCCTCATTTCTCTTTCATAAGGTCTTGGTTTAGAAGCCTCTTGCAGTTGAGCGCCTCACACACCAGTACATCTCTCAAACCTCTCTATAAACTCCATACATCTCTCTGGATTACATACTCATTTATCACTCTGGCATGCAAAGCCCTTGGGCATCATCAAATCCTCTTTAATTTTCTATTAACTCCACGCCCATGCTTTCCGCTCTGTGGCAGCCTCCGGCTTATATTAATTCCGCTTACTTTATTTCCACGGTCAACTCCACCCCTTTGGTTGTTGCACCAACCATTGATGCCTTGTAATACGCAGTCTCCAACACGTATCTAGTCTAACTTCCTATGAAAGCCTTTACTTTCAAAGCAATGTTTAACCCCCTCAGGCATTCGTATTGACAATTCCACTATGCACATTCACAGGAACTTCAACGAGCCAACTCTTTTCTGGCACCTGACCACCCATTACATCATGTCTTACGTGAGAACCCTTCCAAACCAGGGAAGGTCCACAGAGCTAGAGACTGGCAATCCTCCTCTACCCATGTCAACAATATCATTCCTTTTGGAAAGTATGCTGGGATCTCTCTCTATGGCGTATTGCAATGTGGCTGTTTTATACACCAAGAAACACAATCAGCCCTTAGTCACTTACATCATTAATTTATTTTTCAGGTTTTGTATAGCGCAAACTTGACCCAAAGGTATCAGAGCGTGTTATAGAGTGTGCACTGCAGCATTTACAAGAGCTACATACGTAGTATGAAATAGACAATAACCATAAAGATATAAAATAGACAGTGGTGTATATATATGAATTATATCGTTTGGAGGCAGTTATGGTAGGGTGTTTCAGAAGTAGGCGGTATAGAGGAATACTTTACAGAGTTTGCCCGGCAGCATTTACAAGAGCTACATATGCAATATCAAGTAAACAATAACAATATACAACAGTAATATCCAATAGACCGTGGGATAATGTGGACGATATAGGTCGAAGGGAGATATGGTAGGGAGTTTCGGAAGTAGGAGGAATAGAGGTCCTGTTAAAATCACCTAGTACATATGTAGAACATAGCATACGAAGGCTCCTATCACATGCACACACAAAGCACTTTGCAGATTACACAGAATATTTAGTGTTTATTGATAGTCTTATCTGAATATCTTTCACAAGATTATAGGGGAAAAAACAATAGTTAAGTCAAATTGATTTATAAAGAGCACTATTTTGGGGTTTACTTTTAACTTTTGTATTCATCTCTGCCTTACCTTTTTATGAGTTAGCATACTGAACTGGAGGTTGTCTCTTTTTAAAGCCTTCAATTCAAAACTACAATGTGTATTCGAATGTACAACCACATTTAATTAGAAAGATGTGATCGGTTTCTCTTACGTGACCTAAACATAACCCTCCCTTGGATAAAGCCAACTCTAGGAGTTAGCTTAAAAGACATTAAAAAAAACTCCTGTACAGCCAAGCATATTAAGACTGGCTGAAAGTATATTTTACTCAAAATGTTAACAACGAAAGGAAATATTTGTCAGATAATGTATGGGCAAACATCAAAACTCATCACGACATGATAACAATCTAATCTTTACCTAATACTACTACAAGAAAGGCTGTGAAGTTTTCCTTTTGCATAAAATGGCCTTGTTCCACGCCAAAACACAGTGCAGCTTAAATATGACTGGATGATATCAAATCTCACTGGCATTAAGGTATCCTATTAGTTATGATTAAGACTTCTGAAAGCTGCAGCATCTCATTTCCCTCTTGATACAAGACATAATCTGGCATTTATACAAATCTGACCCAATAAAGCGTCAATGACCACATGGTGCTAAAGTACACTAAATTAACATTCTTAGATCTAAAGAATGACTGGTGGGCCTGCGTATCCCAACTGTTTACCTGGGATGTTGAGGCTTAAAGGACTCTTGCCTCCTAACAAGAAACACCTTTTGTGACTGATTACTATTGGTAGACACATCTAGCACTGCCTCACCTAATTGACCCACCGACTTTACAAAGCTTCTACTATTAGTTAAACTTTATTTCATACTTTTGCTCGACTGTGTCTTTCTTCTTCCAGTCAGAAGGAAGTGTAATCCAGTCCCTATGGATTAGTGAAATGTACCGTTTGTATACAAGCAATAGACAGCAACATTTCTAAAAGGTGTGCACTTCACCGAAGACAAATAGACAGCTGCTCTTTTTAGGGTGGTGGACCCTTCAATAATCTTAAAACTACGTATGGGAGATGTTCAAAGCCTCAAGGAATCGTGGCCTTTTTCTCTCCTACAGAGCACTAAACTCTGCCACCATCTGAACACGAAGTGCATTGCACACCTACCTAGAAAGCGTCAATTGCCTCCTTTTACAGAGAGGTGGATTCTAAGGCACAGACTGACCAGGTTCAGCTAAAAATGCTGCAAAGGAAGAGAAGGATCCTGGTCTGCCTCGCGTGGTGCTAGTAAGTACCTCCATGTCATTGGTATCCATTTCAGAAATACTTAGGGTTGTTAAAGGGATTTGGCGACTGATGTTACACGAGAGACCCCCTTGGAGTTCAAGAAGACCTAGGCAGCTCCATGTGCACGATATGATATGGCATACCTAAGCAAGCCAATGGCCGGTAGGGCGTACAGTGTGTAAACTAGGTGTGTGCAAGACATGCAATGCAGACACAGGGGCTGCCTCGGCTCTGCTGCGGTTTCACAACGCTTAGAACTCAGACACCCAACCATTCATAAACAGGCGGCGCTGGAGGCTCCCTGCGCCGGGGGAGGCCCCTCCATGGTGCCACCCAGGGCCAGGGGCGGACAGGGTGGGGGGAGGGAGGGAGGGAGGGAGGAAGGAAAGAAGCCGAATTTACCTACGGAATCAATCTCCAGGAGGCGCTGCAGGTCACTGATGCTGTTGATTTCGCTGTGAGCCAGCCTCTCGATCAGCTCCTGTGGGATCTCGGCTTCCTTTATACAAACACAGATAGATAATAAAAGAAAGTGCTCAGTCACAGCCCAGACATGCCCTTCCTGCCCACGCGAGGCTAATCCCTTCGCTGAGGCACTGGCTGCAGATCTCCCAGCGTGGACAATATTATCAGTTTAGGGGCGCAAGCAAACCTGGCCGGCCTAATCTGTGCGGGCATCTAGGTGCGTAAATCAAAGCCTGCTGGGCCTCTCATGAGGGGCATTACTGGGCAGATCGTGAGGCTGAAAGCGCTGCACACGCACACACACACGGGTAACTGTAGCTCCCAGCCATGTCCACGCGCTAATCTCCAGGCTGGCTTCAATTTCCCTTCATGTGACCGCAGGAGAAGTTTGGCCTTCCAAGGCACTTCATAGCCCATTAAAAATGCACACATATATTACACAGCCATCGAATATAAAAGGGCTCAGGCCTCTTTAGTTAAAGGCACCCTGGGCGCCTAAACCTGCCCCTCCTCCCCCCACGGGCAGTCTGGGCCTGGGGGAGATTACAGAGCCCGTCTAGAACTAACGTGCCCATAAAATTCCTCAGATGTGGTTTCAGGAATGAAATCATCGCCTGCTTCTAAAGCCTCAGAAATGCGCGATTAATGCATCCCAGGTTACTGACTATACCAACCTGCAACGAGCGTCCGTCCCCCCTGTACCCCTTAACCCCCCCCCCCCCCCCCCCACACACACACACACACATACAAAGTACCGCTGGTGTTACTATGCCAGCGAGGCCCATTCAAATCTCATGAGAACGCTTTTTCTTTGGACACTGTTCTGTCTGCAGTAATCAAAGTGAAAACAGCATAACGCCCTTCTCCTTCTGGGCTTCACGTGTGCATTTCCTTGTCAAACACGGATGTAAAAAAAACACTCTTCCACAATTCACTGTATCCCAGAAGCGTCATTATACCAAATAAATTAATCTGATGAAGGAAACAGACGCTACATTGCACTATAATAGGCTTCCTGTGTAATATATATATATATATATATATAGCTCCCAGTTTAACAGAAAACCTGCAAATGCACTTTGCTATTTTCAACAATCAAGTTTCGGAAAAATTACAATACGTAACTTTTTAGGGGGCGTAAAAACAGAGCACGCAGCCAGACTGCAATTCCAGATCTGAAATCCCACGAGCAACAAACGCGGTAAACGCAATTGGAAAGTGCAGGCTTTGTGGGGGCAGCAGGCAGTTTCCATTGCAGCAAAGCTTCCAGGGCTGCTGCAGCATGACCGTGCGGGAATCCGGCCTGACACCTACCTGGGGGAAAGCAAAGGGCAGGTGGCACACGCAGATCAGCAAAATCCAAGCCCAGGTCCTCATCGCGTTGGGCTGCACTTTTTGCTGCAGGGGAAGGCAGGCTCTGGGCGGGGGAGCTGGCGGCAGGCTCCGGGGGCTGGGGAATGCAGTACCATCCCTCGGGGAGAGGCGCTGGGGTCGGGTTGCGGCGAGTGGCCCGCTCGGAGGAGTATGCTGGCCGGCTTCCCTCCTTGCAGGCTCGCCCGCTCCTGCTCCCCTGGCTGCTCTCGGCTTCAGGAGCGCACCCGTCGGGGCTTCAGCATATTTTGTTTAGATCAGACCAGGCTGAAACCCAAGGAGCCGAGCTAGAAGGCGGCCGGAACGCCCATCACCTGTCTAGGGGGCTGGGCGCCCCTCCAAAAGCATGCGGTAAAAACTCGAGGCAGAAGGGCTGCAGCGAGAAGTTTTCCCCACAAAAAATGCAGGTTGAATCCCCTTTCCTTGAATTGCTGGCGACGGCAAGAATGGCAAAAAGGCGCCGGTGGAGGCAGCTCCGCTCCTGGAGTGCCACTGGGCGTGAAATCCTTGGCCGGGCGCCGGGTCCCCCCCCACCTCTGGAGGCTGCAGGTAAACTCCTGGGCTGGGAGCAGGTCCTCGCTCGCGGAGCCCAATGGCCTGTTGTATGCAGAGTGAAATAATAATCCCGAGCAGAAGATTATAGCCTTGCCACCCTCCCCTCGCGCCTCCCTCCCTTCCGATCCTGGGCTGAGCAACAAACCACAAGCAGCGAAGTCCTGGAGTGGGCTGAGATTTCCTGCTGCAGTCAAGCAGTCCGCGACCCTGCCCAGCGCTGCTCAGGAGCCTGGCATGGCAAGGTAGGCACGGGTGGAGTGGGAGCCGCTGCCGGGCAGCGAGGCAGGCAGGGGGTCCAAGCTAGGCAGTGCGCGGCAGCACAAGGTATACCCGGGGTACAGCGGCGGGTCAGGACAGTCTGTGCCCCTGCACAGCGAGGCAGTCACGGGGTAAACATACTGGTTGCCACTGCAAGCCAGGGGGTTGAGAAGGAGCTCGAGGCACAGTGCGCTACCTAAAGAGGAAGATGGGACAGGCTGTGCCCCTGCACGAGGGGTTGGAGTCAGAGTGCCCCCTACAGAACACGGCGGGCACGGAGTGGAGGCAGATAGTCCGACAGTGCCCGTGCAAAGCTATGTAGGCACAGGAAGGAGGGGGGCAGGTCCGCACAGTGGTTGTGGCAGAACAAGCAAGGCACAGGGCAAAGAAGTGGGTACTGCGGGGTGGACCCCCAACAGATCCACGTAGCCACGGGGTAAATAAAGTTTAGAGAGAGGGCACCTGGCAGAAAATGGGAGGTACGGGGTAAAGGCAGGTGAGAGAGTTACCTGTAGCAGAACAAGGTAGGAATGGGGTAAAGTGAAGGTAGACAAAGGACCTTCTAGCAGCAGGTAAAGGGAAGGTCCTCTACAGAACAAGGTAGGTCGGGGTAAGGTGAAGGTTACAGAGAGGACCGTCTAGCAGAATTAGGCAGGAATTTGTACGGTGAAGGTTAGAGAGAGGACTCTCTAGCAGAATAAGGTACGCAGAGGGTAAAGTGAATGAATGAATGCATTCTTTATTTGTGTGGTTACTTAAAACCATTACAAAATAAGGGTAAAGTGAAGATTTGTGTTCCTACTAGCAGAAAAAAAGATGGGAATTGGGTTAAGTGAAGGATAAAGAGAGGGCTTTCTAGCAGAACAAGGTACATTTGGGGTGAAGGGAAGGTTAGGGAGAGAAGCTCTAGCAGAACAAGTTAGGAAGATTGTAAAGTGAAGGTGAGAAGGGGGTCCGTCTAGCAGAATAAGGCACATACAATGTGAAGTTAAGGTTAGTGTTCACTCTAGCAGAACAAAATAGTAATCAGGTAAAGTGAAGGATAGTGAGAGTCCTCTCTAGCAAAACAAGGTAGGAATAGGGTAAAGTGAAAGTTAGAGAGAAGACACTCTAGTAGACCAAGGAACGCACTGGGTTAGAGAGTTCCCTCTAGCAGAACAAGAAACGCACTGGGTAAAGTGAAGGTTGGAGAGAGGGTTCTAGCAGAATAAGGCAAGCCTAGGTAAAGGGATGGTTAGGGAGAGGCTCTCTAACAGAACAAGGTAGGTATGGGGTAAAGTGAATGTTAGAGCGAGGGCCTTCTAGCAGAACAAGGTACACCAGAGGTAAAGGGAGGGTAAGAGAGAGGCACCCTAACAGAACAAGTAGCCAGAGGGTGAAGGAAAGATTAGCGAAAGGCTCTATAGCAAAACAAGGTAGTTACGGGTAAAGGGAAGATTAGAGAGGCTCTCTTGCCGAACAAGGTAGGTACAAGGTAAAGTGAAGGTTAAAGAGACGCGCCCAAAAGAACAAAGTAGGTTTGGAGTAAAGGAAAGGATAAGAGAGGGTGTCCTCTACGATAACAAAGTTGGTAAGGGGATATGGTGAAGGTTAGAGAGAAGACCCTCTTGCAGAACAGCATATGCCCAAGGTTAAAGGGAAGGTTAGAGAGAGGACCAATAGGAGAACGAGTAAATAGGGGCTAAAGGGAAGGTTAGAGAGAGGGCCTTCTAGCAGAACGAGGTGGCTATGGAGTAACGGGAAGGATAGAGAGTGGTTCCTCTAGCAGTACAAGACAGCTACAGTGTAAAGGGAATGTTAGAGAGAGGGCCTTCTAGCAGAACGAGGTGGCTATGGAGTAAAGAGAAGGATAGAGAGTGGTTCCTCTAGCAGTACAAGATAGCTACAGGGTAAAGGGAAGGTTAGAGAGAGGACCCATAGCAGAACAAGTAGATAGGGGGTAAAGGGAAGGTTAGAGAGGGCCTTCTAGCAGAACAAGGTACTCATGAGGTAAGGGGAAGATCAGAGACAGGTCAGATCAAGGTAGGTACGGTGTAAAGGAAAGGTTAGAGAGAGGGCCCTCTAACATAAGGTACGCAGAGCGTAAAAAGGTTAGAAAGAGGGCCCTCTAGCATAACATGGTACCCACAGGGTAAAGGGAAGGTCAGAGAGGGCCTTCTAGCATAACAAGGTACGCACAGGGTAAAGGGAAGGTCAGAGAGACCACAGCAGAACAAGTAAGGTACAGGGTAAAGGGAAGTTTAGAGAAGGCCCTCAAGCATAACAAGATAGGTAGGGGGGTGGAGGTTAGCGAGAGGGCCTTCTATCAGAACAAGATAGGTACGGGGTAAGGGGACGGTTAGAGAGAGGGTCTTCTAGCACAACAAGGTAGCTAAGGTTGTGAAGGTCAAAGAGAGGACCTCTAGCAATAAAAGAAAGCTATGGGTAAAGGAAAGGTTAGACAGTAGGCGATCTAGCAGAATAAGGTAAACATGGGGTGAAGAAGAGTTAGATCCAGAGAGTGGCTCTAGCAGAGCAAGGTAAGAAAGACCGGGAGGATAGGTGGAGCAAGTTGGTTCACCTGCAAACCTGGAAACGTGGTAAAGAGGCAGTGTGACCCATAGAGTCCTTGGCACAGCAATGTAGCTTAGAGGCAGAGCTAAGTGAGGGTTAGAGCTGATGGGCTTTCTTGGCAAAGTAAAAAGTTGGTGAAGTGAGGGTTGGTGGTCGGAGCCGGAAATACCCCACTGAACAAGCGATGTACAGATGGGAAAGAAAGAACAAGAGCGCGTTAGGTGGCGTGATCCCCGAAAAAGACGGACAGGAAGGTCAGATGATGTGCCCACCACAGAGCGATGGGATGAAGACGGTGGTTGTCTTCACGTTATTCCTCGGGCGATGAGCTGGGCAAAGAACAACAAGGGTTGGTTACTAGATGCGGTACCTCCTTGGCACCGGCAGGAGATCAGCCACATTGAGGGAGGGAACTCGTTCCAGTGGTCCTGACAAAAGTGGGCACAGAATAACATGAGAGCAAATGACAATTGGCTATGTACGCAGTGTCTATGGGCAGATGGGCTATGTAAAGGGATGTTAGCTCTCGTGGTGGCAAAGTGAAGTAACAGACTAAATAGGCGGTAAATCACCTGACTGTTGCAGAGATAGCCACACGTCTACAAGACAGCAGGCTGACTAATATTTCACAGACACGGCAGGAGGGCATGGAGGTCGTATCAACCTCTAGGGATGCTTTAAAATACTGCACTGTGTGTCAATACAAGCAAGACAGGGAAAGTTTGGTGCTGCAGCAGTACTTTGGTAACCTGCAGCCATGTGCCCCTGTAGACAAGTTAAGGAAGGCTTACATTGTAATAAAAACAGCGGGAGCTCTGAAAACCTCTGCGTCTGGCAGACACTATATAACGAGTACAAAGTACACAAAACAGCCCTGGGGCAGCGGGGAGGGGGGGCAATGACGTAGCAAGGGAGCCATGGCCCCCGTGGAAACAATGGAAATGCCTTCCCTTTTCTTCTGTTTGGATAATGAAATACAACGTAATCATTGTTCTGTGGGCCCGGTGCCACGGCACCTGCTGGACAACTGATAGCCGCATCCTTGAGGAGAAAAAAACTAAAAGTGTGCCGTGGCAGGGGCTTTCGACTCACATTCGCTTGTGTGACCAATAAATGGGCTTCCCCTGCCCGTGCCTTCCCACTGAGCAAGGAGTAAGCCGGAGTTTATACGCTCCCGTTCCCCTCCTCTTGATTTACAAGTCTAAGCATCGGATCGTCTCCCCACGCTTCGGTGGCGCCATTTATTCCACTAGCAGACAATCCGATCTGGGCGGGAAGGGGTTAGCCCCAAACTAGGGAGTCACACCAGGGAGTCATGCAATAACGTGCACGGGGCACATCTGCCCATGCAATGATCGTTGGTTCTGAAGCACGGTCAGGAGACAGATACTAAATGTACAATTAGCACGTGCTGCGTGCAATCAAGCAAGCCGCCTAGTTATTTGGGAAGGTTATCTAATATATATAATACCTTGCCTAACAAGTTTGGCAAAGGACAAGCTAGGCTTCTAAGTATAGTCAGCTTCCAGAGCTCCAGGGACAGAACATGCATTTCAGGGTAATTACGTCCCCATTACACAATGGGGGGGGGGGCTAGAGGGGGGGGGAGGAGGCCTAGTTTGGGGGGGGGGAGGCCTAGTAGGGTGGGCGAAAAGCATTTAACTCTATATCCTGATCTGAATACATTTCCTCCTGCAAAAGGTGGGCGAGAAGCATTTAACTCTATATCCTGATCTGAATAGATTTCCTCCTGCAAAAGGTAGGGTAAAGCGTCATCTGAGGTATGCTAACTCCAAATGACAGGCGAGCTAATTCTTTGCCGCCCCGCAGCCACCGATTCTTCACCATGTTATCAGGGTCGGATTGGGATCACAATTTGGCCCGGGCACTGACGAAAAAAGTGGCCCACATTTGTGGGGAATGGCCTCATTCGTGGGGCGTGGCCCACATTTGTGGGGCGTGGCCCACATTCAAGGGGCGTGCCCCACATTCAAGGGGCGTGCCCTTCATTCAAGGGGCGTGCCCTTTCATGAAATATCATTTGGTTACTCTTTGAGGTCTAATTTGTAGAGAAATATTTAGTAAATTAAGCATTTTAAAGCTTAAAGAGCCAGTAACATTGGTAAAGCACTGCAGTTCTGAAAACCGAATACTTACTTGCAGTCTTAACACCCTGCACAATTTTGTTAGATACTCTTTCCCAACCAGCTATGTCCTTGACTCTAATCACATAAATCAGAAATCCACAACATTAGAAAACCAGACCTGAGTTCTATTCATGAGCACCAATTACAGTACTCAAGATCCGATATTTTATTTAAGGGCCTGGGTGATGAAGTGATCTGCTCAGAATCACAGGGTGTTGAGCAGACGCTGGGACTCAAACATGATACCCCATCTCTGCAACTCTGGCATCAGGCCATATATGCCTATGCACACACAAGGAATGTAAGTGGGAGGATACTGTTCTTGTGAAGGACACAGGGCCAAGGTGACAATGGCCTAAAAGCTGAGCAACTAATAAAACAGCAAGGCCCCTTTCAAAATTATTCTAGCCCTTCAGCGCAGGAGCACCTGAAAAGCAGCGAGGACCCTGCTATTGCTAACCTACTCAGCCCTCCAGCGCAGGAGCACCTGAACAGCAGCGAGGACCCTGCTATTAGTAAATTATTCAGCCCTCCCCAGCCCTCCAGGGCCTCAGGGCAATGTCCTAGCAGGGTAACACAAAAAAGCTGCTATCACCAGGGTCATGCTACTACAAGACAGTCCACAGATGGTGGTCACAAATGCTTAACTTCTCGGCCTGTGCTGCACAATCTCATTTAAAGCCTGTAGGAAAGTGGTTAATCATGCAGTAAGGCTAGTAAAGCAGTAAAGCTGCTGGGTCATCCATGGTAGCCAGGGGGAGGCTGAGGAAGATGTGCTCCTTCCAAACATCACCTGGCCCCCACAGCGAGACCCATTCTTCCTCTCCTCTATGCCCTGCATGTGAAGGGCTGTGGGCGAGGTGTTAAAACAAACACGGTTTCTGGGCTGCGTGGGCCCCAAGGGGGCCGGTGTGAAAATGGCTCAAAGGACTGAGCAACACCTGGCCCCCAGGGAGGCCGATTCTGGCCACACAATCACCCCTCCCCAGCCCACCCTCTGCGCTATTGCTATGCATGGCAGGGGGTGAAGGAGGCCACAGCTGAAAATCGCTGTACGGCCGACCAGCGAAGCTGCTTTCCTTTCTGTCTTTGTCCCAGTGCCTCGGTGGGCCGTTTTTTTTTTCTCCCCTTTCCCAGTCCACAGAGAGCACTGGGAAATGGGAGGAAAAAAACGGCCCATAGAGGGCACTGGGACACCGGCCCTTCGGCCCATGCCCGAGTGCCCGCAGTGCCAATCCGCCCCTGCATGTTATGCTCACTGGCATTTTCCCTAGAAAGCTGGCAGGAGGCAGGAATATTTAAGCTGGAGCTCCTGCACAGAGGATAGCCCAGTGTCACAGGACCAATCTCGCCTTCTGCAAGAGGAGCAGACTGTTACACTTAATTTAAAAAACACACAGTATTTATTCATTTGTGTGCATTGTCAGCGTCCGTTTGTTGACAGTCACAACAGGCCACTGAGGAAGGGTGTCCTAAAAGGGCGGGGAGAGCGACGCATTAGCTGTCGCCCCAGGCCAGGTCTGTTAACACCTCTATAACACCGCTGTAAAATGGTGTCACGTCGCAAGATACGAGTCATCATGTGTTCAATATAGATACATCCAATATTCAGGATGGGGGCGGCCCTCGATATTGTGTAGTACCACAAGCAAATCAGAAACGGGTTTATGGCCAGGTCTGCATCTTTGGTTTTAACTGTTTTTTTCCTCTTTGTAGTGATATGCTAGTTGTTACCTGCTCTTGATGTGCGCGCGACTGTCCCCAATGTTGTGAAAAATATATATTTAGTGCCTGAATTAAAAAAAAACATACGCCAACATGCACTTCATTTTACACGTGGAATGGGCTATGTGTCTGACGTTGTCCTAATCTGACCCTAAATGACCCTCAGGAGTGACAGACACCATCACCTCCCCCAATTCGTTACTAATGCAGCATAGCGCCTAGATATATCTAGAATGCCCAGAGCGCTCAGTGCAGGTGTTCTTTAAGTCTCGGTTATGGCCTACATGGAGGCGGCCCACCCACACCAAGGGAGGCGGACGGCCTGGCGCCGGCCACCCGCCGACGTTTTCCCAAGGAAGGCTGGCTGCACGGTGCACTCCGCCCCGGAAGAGACCGTCCGGGCCAGACGGCACTGGCACCCGACGCCTCTCCGTCGCCCTCGGGTTAATACGCAGGTGGCCCGGCAATCCTGCCCTCAGAGGTCCGGCCTGCGAGAACAGGTGGCCACTCCTCGTGTGGGCCGGGCTTGTTGTGGGAACAGCCCGCTGCCAAGGGGCGGAGCAGCGGGCCGCACACTGGCTGCGCGATGTCCACGCCGGTGAGTGCGCAAGCCACGGCTACAGGGTCCGTAGACTCGAGCGTCCCTGTGCGTACGTACACCGAGGACGTACGTGCTCTCTCCCGGCGAGCAGTGCGCGTCGACCACAGAACACCCCCGACGCACCAGTGACCGGGTCTCTCTGCTCATAGCGTTTAGACAGCGGATGATACCATTAACGATGCTAGGGAGGGGTATTAAGTTTGCGGTAAAGGGCGCACGAGCCGGTATTCGCACTAATAACTGTAGACCCAGGCTCCGCAGTTCGATTTTTAACCTGCAGGTGGCGCAGCAGTATCAGTAGCGTAAGCCAGAACAGGAGCACGCGGGTTCACCCGTTGGTGCGTCTCCTCTTGCCTTCTTAGGCTTGCGCGCGAGCGTCCTCTTCAGACGCCAACTCGGAAACGGCTACAAACCAGCTGTTGTAAAGAGGGGAAAATAATGTCTCAATTGTTGCTTCTGGAACTGCTTGCAACGTAATTTATCTGATGGAACTTGGTCATAGATATATATATATATATATATATATATATATATATATATATATATCTGGAACTGCTTGCAACGTAATTTATCTGATGGAACTTGGTCATAGATATATATATATATATATATATATATATGACAGCTTCCCTCGCACCAGCCTGTCGCACTCCAAGGCGGGTGCCTGCCAGTCGGGGGTGCACCCGACAACAATGTCAGCTCCAACAATCCCTCCCCAAAATCCAGGGAATAGGAGGCAGCACTCCAAAGATAGATGCAAAGATTTTAATCTCGTTCACACAAGCGCTTTCGGCACTCGGCCTTCGTCAGGTATGAGACGCTGAAAATCAACAGTCGTTTGTATTTAAACTCCCGCGTTAAACGGGTAATCAACATAAAGGTCTATGTAAATAACTGGATTCCATAAGGGTTGTGTACGTTATGGATATCGTAATGGATTTATGCCCATTATGGGCTATATCACATAAAGATTAGAGAGAAACCTCTTATATGGAGTATGCCCATACAGGGCGTCAAGAGTGGCGTAAATGGTTGAATTTTGTGTAAATATATTGCGATATTGCTCCTTGAATTTATATGGGCAATACACATTGTTAACCTTTACAATATGGCGACCGCCAATTTATGTTTGAATCATCTTTTAAGGTTAGTCCTACCTTTATGTTGATTACCCGTTTAACGCGGGAGTTTAAATACAAACGACTGTTGATTTTCAGCGTCTCATACCTGACGAAGGCCGAGTGCCGAAAGCGCTTGTGTGAACGAGATTAAAATCTTTGCATCTATCTTTGGAGTGCTGCCTCCTATTCCCTGGATTTTGGGGAGGGATTGTTGGAGCTGACATATATATATATATATAGTGTTTTTTGGTGGTTGGACTGTCACTTTTGACTCAAATAATTTATTGTTTGATTAATCAAAATAATAATCAATACAAAAATCCATATCATCATGAAACCAAGTAAAGCATGTTTTAAGGAGCTAGATAGAGGCTCAGAGAATAACCTGTATACGCCCCAGAACATAAATATAAACAAGTTGTAATAATCACTTTAAAAGGTCCACAACATTTACTCAACTCCTTCTTTACACATCCAGATTTTTACCAAATTGCCTGCTGAAATCCTACCTCTGGCATTGGTCCCACTACGAGGATATCTCTCATTGTTAATTATTGATTAATAATTATTATTAATAATAATTAATTATCTCATTGTTAATTATTGTTAATTATCGCTCTTTGTTAATAAACTATTGCCCTCAATCAAATCTCTCATCCGAGAGAGATTGAGCTTGGTGATAGGTTCCCTTCCTCTGTAACAAAACGGAACACTACCTGTGAATGAATTCTCCATATTATGATATGCCCAAACCAAATCAGAAATCACATACTCTAAATTTTAAGTCCCTTTTATCATGCGGTTCGCTCTCGTCACAATTCTGTTGGTGATTATACAGTGCAGTGCGCAAATGCTTTATCCCACATGCAAGCAAACATTCTTTCGCATCCCCTGACTTTAATTGGGTACTATTGTCAGTGATAACAACAACTGGGAAACCCTCATCTTGAAAAACTATTTGCAAGGCTTGTATAGTTCTCGTCAAAAAATCAGAATGGAATTTCACTACCAACCACCTTGAATGTAATTCTACCATGACTGTGGCAAATCTCCTTCTTTGATTTAAGTTTGACATAGGACTAATAAAGTCCATGGAAGCACTGTGCCAGACCTCTGCAGGATCATGAATGCTGCCTAAACCAACTCAATCTTTTCTCACACTCTCTACTCACATCTTTCCACCCAAGATACAATATCGCTGTCTATTCCCAGTCACTAGAATTCCATTCTCTGTCTTTTCTTGGCGACCATTTGTCACAAATGCCCTTCATATGCTCTTTCAAACAATCTCTACCTCACATCACTGGGCGGCACACTTCTGTCACCACGCATAATTACTTTACCATTCACTCCAGACAACTCAACTGTGACTTTACCATTTGGTCGCAATGCAATGGGCAATGTACTTTCTCTGCTGCCACCTCTTGTGAGTGCTTTTAACACCTCATCATTATTCATCGCATAGATCCATTACAATTCACCTACAGCACCTTGGCTCCAATGAATGACATCTCCCACACTCGCAACTACCCCTTCCTTTTTACTATGAGTCACTCCTCAGCCACACACTTAGAATCTAAAGACATGCATGATAAGCAATCTGTCTGAACATTCTTCCACCCTGGTATGTATTCAGTATTGCAATTATACTCTTGCAAACATGAGACCAGCCTGGCAAGTCTTGCCAAACCTTTCCCGTCTCCTCCTGGAGATATTTTTATGAGAGGTTTATGATCTGTATGTAGGACAATTTCACATCCCTACGCATACGTCCTGAAACATTCCACCCCCCATGCTGCAACAAGTGCCTCCTTTCAATAATGGAGTAATGACACTGTCACTGTTAGAGAACGTGAAGCAAACGCTACAATTTTCTGTGCGGAGCCTTGCATTTGTGATAATACTGCTCCAATACCAGTGGCGCTTGCATCATCTGCCCTTTTAGAGTCATAAGGATAAAAAAATCCTGTCTTGCACATTTCTCCTTTATTGTGATTAAAATATTTTTCCTGCTCCTGACCCCATGTGAAATTTTGGCATTTTCTCATCAACATTTTCAAGCACTCCATTTTGTTAGCAAAATTCCTGACAAATTTGGAGTAGTACTCTACTAACCCTAGAAAGGAGCTTAATCGGTCCTCGTTTTTCGGGCATTGGTGCTAACCTTATGGCAGATAGTAATCCTTCTTTGGTTTTACCCCTTCAGCAGACAACTTGTGTCCTAAGTATTCAACCTCATCATCCAAAACCCACATTTCTCTTTCATTAACTTTAAGCTTGAGTCTGATAATTTGTCCGAAGACAGTTTTAATGTAATGTTGTGACTCTCCACTCTATCTCCAAACACCAGAATGTCATCCTGAAAGTAGATGACATTGTCCAAGACCCTGAACACTTCAGTTATCATCCTCTGGATGACACTGGCCGCAGATGATAATCCGAATGACATCATGGTAAATTGGTAAGTGCCTTTCATAGTTATCAACGCTGTAAAGTACTTGGAACATTTATGGAGACGTATCTGGTGGGACACATGTTTGTGGTCTTACTTTAATAAAAAATATTTCCCCCCTTTGAGCAACAAAATGAGCTCATTCATATTAGGTATGGGAAAATTATCAGTAACAATGTTTTGATTGAAACTCCTCAAGTCCACACATAACCCTAACTTTCCATTTCTTTTCTCAGTTATTACTACTGGAGAAATCCAATTTGACATCTCAGTGGGCTCAATTGCTCCACTCTTAAGCATGTCACCCAACAATTGTCTAACCACCTGTCTTACTAAAATACATACTTTCCTGACTTTGTGTTGTATGAGAACAGCTCCTTGCTTCAATTTTATCTCATGTACATACTCTTTCAATTCTCTCTTCTCATCTTTGCACACATTCTTGGCTCCCTGCAGTATGTAATCTAGTGTGGTAGCCTTGAACGTCATTACTTGAGTGGGCGCCTCTGGGTCGATAATAATGTGAAAGTCATATTGATGAAACCATCCCAAATGGGAGGTCCTGATTCAGCTTTGTATAACTTGCCTTTTGATTGCCTGTCCGTCAATCTAATGTCAGTGCTCATATATCCTATGATATCTATTTGTTCTGCTTGATACCCACCAGGATTGATATCTTTAGGCAGTAATCGTACTTAGAGCCACTCATTCATGCACATACTTTTGGGTAAAATAGTATAGAATGAGCCAAAGTCAACTGTCAATTCTACTGTCTTGTTTCTGTTGGTGAACTCTGCTTTGGGTCTTTTCACCCTATCTCCCATCTCTTGGCACTCACCTACACACAAAACCCTATCTGAACTTGCATCCCCAGTCACAAATGTTGCCTCCTCCATTAATACTGCCTCTTATCCTTTCTCATTGTCCCTGCACATCCAGACAAAATGTCCCTTACGCCCACACTTCTGCATGCTTGTCCTATGGCATAGCAATTTTTAGCGTCTGACAAGTGATAACATCCCACACCTACTGCGAACTTTGGTAGAGAATTTAATGTTATTGGCCCCCTTTCCTGTTTTCACTACCCACTTAGAAGTTGACGCGACCTCTCCTTCATACTTATCTATGGATGACACATCACTCCTCCCTTTGACATCCCTCCGTTCCGTTCCAGCTCTCTCGCACACAATTTTTTGACTCTTCTACTATTTGTGCTATTTCTGTAGCTTCTTTCAAAGAGGATATTTTGCAGCCCACAACCTCTCTTGCATCTTTCTACTCTTGCATTAGACAATCAATTGGTCTCTTATCATTTCGTCTGCCATGGCACCAAATTTGCACTTGACAGACAATTCCCTTCACCCTGTAGTAAACTCATCCACAGATTCACCTGTTCACTGTGGTTATGTATAACATTTGTATCTCCTTATAAGCAAATTTGAACATTTGCAAATCTCAGTTCTAGATTCTCCTTGCTTCATTGTACACATCTTCTGTAAGATGTCCTTCGAGGTCAACAGCTGTAGGTAAATATGTGAAAACGTGCAGCCCTTCCTTCCCCAATGCACGCGAAATAGTTGATTTTTTCTGACTTGAGCGACGCTCTTGTCCATCCATTGCATCCCAATATTTATCAAATATTTCCACCCACTCTTCCTACTCTATGGGTTGCACACCTGGTTATGCTAATAAGCGAGGGGGTGGTGTTATGGAAGACACTTCATTCTTAAATGTCAAAGCACCTAAAATATGAAACAAGAAAGGAAAAGTAACCAAAATAGGTGTGTGTCTTTTTGTGTGTATATATATATATATATCTACATATATATATATGTGTGTGTGTATATATATATATATATATATATATATATATATATATATATATATATATCCAGCTCCTAGCGGGGAGTGTCCAACAATGAGCTGCACTCGAGCGCCTGGTTGCCTTCCCCAAAGCATTTATTCGGTATGGGCAGTCACATTTTCAAAATTAAAAGCACTTGACCTTGGCCTTCGGAGAAGTGTGGCTCACTAGTTAGAGGAGGCAGACCCTGAAGCAGAGGTCAGACCCGGGACCAGGGTTCAATTCCCGACGCGGCAGGGTCTTGAGCCCAAATATCCACGGACTTGATAATTCTCGTTTCGGTACCTACTCGAGTCACGGGTTCACACTCTGCAGCTCTGGGCATTAGCTTGCTTAAACTCCACCACGGCCCCCCCGCGGCGGGATGCCTGGCTTTCACCTTGGGGATGCCCAGTTCGGGTATCTCACAGGGAAAAGCCAGGACGGGTTCCCAAGGCCAAAGCTGAGATGCCTACGGGTAATCGAGCGCTATATAAGAACGCATAATAATAATAATAATTTGGGGAAGGCAACCAGACGCTCGAGTGCAGCTCGTTGTTGGACACTCCCCGCTAGGAGCTGGATATATACATACTGGCGGTCGCCAGTAGGTACTTATAGTTAGGACCTTGTTTCTATTCAAAAAGCGTTTTTCTTTTCCCAATATCTTTGGCGCCGTTAGATGAATCTTCACGAAATTTTCCAAACTAATGGCCCACCCCAGTCATCTCCTGTTTTGAAAGTTTCAGGGCGATTCGTCCAGCGGGGGCCGAGAATAAAGGGGGTCCCAAAACACTTTTTCCCATGATAATTTCCATAGGAAACTTTAGACAAGGCTACATCCCGAACTGCTGACCAGAATTACACCAAATTTGGTTCAGAAAGCGCCTTTTTTTAAATGGTGTAAATCCGTTCAGTAGTTACAGAGAAATTCAAGAAATAAAAAATATATATATCTGAGAACCGAGGAGGAATTGTGACTCCTCCTGAGCACGAGCTGACTTCTGATTGGCTGCCAACACTCCAAACCAGGAAGTGTTGGCAACCATCGGCCCCCCGCAGCCCAGGGAAACTCCACCTCCCCAGGGCTTCATTTGAAAAATGCGTGTGGGGGCTACTGTCCCCCATACTGCACCAGGGACTGTCACCACCGGGGCTTTATTGTAATAAGGTGGGGGGACTCGCAGACCCCCAAGCCCCGGGGACTCCCACCTCCACGGGGCACTGTTTATTAAATGCAGGGGTCCATTGCGGGCCCCGGGGACCACTACCTCCCCAGGGCTATCTTAACATTGAGAGGGGGGTCGTGCAGCCCCCCCTTCCGGAGCCCTTGATGTCCTTGGGGACCGCCACCCCCCAGGGCCGGCTCCTGCAATGTCCCGGGGTGCCCACTCCCGGGACATTGGCATTTGATATGGCAGGAGCACCGCTGCCGCCCTACAATGGCAAACTCTGCTTTGCTTCGTTGAAGCGAGAGCAGGAGAATCTGCTCTCGCTTCAACGAAGCAAAGCAGGTTTGGTTTTGAGCAAGGGGAGCTGCATGTCAGCAGCTCCTCTTGCTCAAAAGCAATGCTAACTCCTGCAGGAGGCGAGGAGCCAGCAGGGACCGTGGAGGCATTGGGGCTCCCCCCACAGTCCCCAACGCTAAGGGCCGGCCCTGGGGGTTGGGGTCCCCAGGGCCAGAAGTAGCCCGGGAGGGGGCCACATGGCCCCCTCCCTTTACTCAAAAAAAAGAATGTCCGGGCCCAGGGATGGGGTCAGAGGACAAAATCGGCCTGGGGAGGGGGATTGCGCGACCCCCCCTCCTCAAATTCAAATCTGTAAATAATGACCATGCCCTGGGTGATTGGGTCTCCGGGCCAATAGTGGCCCAGGGAAGGGGGGCCAAGCAGCCCCCTTCCCTGTAAATATTTAAAAAAGAAGAGGCCATGCCTCGGGGAAGGCGTCCCCGGGGCGAAAAGTGGCCGTGGGAAGGGGGCCACACAGCCACTTTCCCTATAAATAAGGGGACGGGGTCCCTGGGCCGAAAGCGGCCTCGGGCGGGGGACACGCAGCCCCCTTCCCGTTTTTAAGGACACAAGAGGACCTCATCCCCTGAGCAGCAGTGTGCCAGGGGCCGCGCTTGCAGAATGGTGTAAAAAGGGGGCGTGGCCTCGGAGCACTCTCAGCAATCCAGCTGTGTGGGGCTTACTGGAGGTACCTGGTAGGCTAGTTGGCCCCGAGAGACCCTCATGAGGAAAGTGGACTTCATTACCCAACCAATAGCGCACCAGGAGGCACATTTGCAGAGTGGTGGAGAAAGGGAGTATGGCCTGTGTCCACCTCTCAGCAATCCCACTGTGTGGGGCTTAATGGAGGTAAGAAGTAGGCTAGTTGGCCCCTAAGTACCCCCAGCAGTGAAGGGGACTTCAATCCTCATCGAAGAGTGTGCCAGGGAGCGCGTTTGTGGAGTGGTGGGTAAAGGGGGTGTGGCCAGATATGAGAACTTAGCAATCCTGCTGTGTGGTACTTACTGGAGGTAATAGGAGGGGTAGTTGGCCCCCAAAGATGTCCTTGGGGGCCAAGTACATCTCTTGTTACCACTAGTAAGTCCCACACAGTAGGATTGCTAAGACATCTTCGGAGGCCATTCCCTCTTTATCCACCTCTCTGCAAACTCGCCTCCTGGCAGACTGCAGAATGGGGGATGAAGTCCACTTTACTCCTGAGGGACTTTGGGGGCCAAACAGCCCTCCTGGTACCTCCTGTAAGTCCTATGCACCCTTTCTCTACCACTCTGCAAATGCAACTACTAGTTAAAATAGTATCTTTCTACACCTCTGACTTAGTATTATATACTAGGGCCTTACAGAGGAGGTCATGCCAATCACAGAGGTACCCCTAACCCAGAGTGTACCCTAGTGTATGTAGGTGTTTTCACTATATTCTAAGTGTCTTCTAGCATAGCACTGGCTCTAGGCCTGGTTAGTCAGAGTCAGTTACCACCAGTACCCATCAGCAAAAGTTGGGGAAACAGAATGACTTTGCAACAAGGCCTCTTTCTGCACCTCTGTTGGTTCTTTCTGCATATCTTTTGCTTCTTTCTGCACCTTTCTTTGTCTTTCTTGACTTCTGTTGCTTCTTTCTGCATTTCTCTTGCTTGTTTCTGCGCCTTTCTTCCTCTTTCTGCACATCTCCTACCTCTGTAGGCATAGTTAGAAATTAGCATTTAAAAAACATTAGAAATTCACTGAAAAAACATAGGTTTCAGGGACGTTATAGTTAGTAATTAGCATTTAAAAAACCTGAGAAATTCACTGGAAAAACCACATGTTTCAGCCCAGGCGCGCAACACCCATTGGGCTCACCGGGCTTCAGCCCCCCCGTCGCCTCCTCTGCCCGGGCTAAGATGACACGCACTGAAATCATTAACTAACGCTGCGCATCGGAGCTGAGAATGTGATTTTTATTATGCATTCTGAGAGGCCCAGCAGCCCGAGCAGACAGACAGCCTCTGAACAGTTTCCTCGAGTGAACCCCCCTGCCCTGACCTCTTGTTTTCCTTTAGAGTGGCGCAGAGGTGAAGGCAGGGATTCACCTAAGCACTTGATGGGTTATAAGCATGGGGTGTGAAGTGCACAGCAGGGAGGAAGGCATGGCCAGTGCAGGTGACGCTTTTCTTTTGTATGGGAATTTCTGCTGGCTTCATAGCCCAGGGTGTGCTGTCTGTGCACTTGTAAGGATGTGTATTCCATACAAGTGCACAGACAGCAAACCCTGGGCTAAGACACCAGCAGAAATTAATTTTCAAAGGAAAAGCATCACCTGCACTGCCATCCCTTTCACCCTGCTGTCTGTGCACTTGGATGGAATTCACATCCACCGCACTGCTCACCAGATAAATGGTGAACAGGGCCATGGATCTTTCTATTTTCGCATCCAAGGGCAGCAGCAAAGAAGCAGAGGGGACCCAGGCAAGGAGAATCCAGGAGACCTATCTACTCTGAGACCTTCGAGGGGCTGGATGCCAGGACGCAGTGCTGCTGATCAGCCCGACTCCACAGCATAGTATCAGAGGAGCAGTCAGAAGTTTTTTTATGTAAGTTCCAGTAACTTTAATGCATTTTTCAGCACATCATTACCTTTTGGGGGTGCTAGTGGGTAACTTTAGAGTTCAGAGTGGGTGTGGGTTTTAGGGAGCCAGTGAGTAATTTTATGGTTCATGGTGGGTTACAAATTGGGGTGCCAGGGTTTAATTTTAGGGTTCTGAGCGGGTATGTGTTTTGGGGTTCCAGGGGGCAATTTTAGGGTTTAGGGTGGGTATGGGTTTTGGGGTGCCAGGGGTCATTTTAGGGTTCAGCGTGGGTATGTGTTTTGGTGTGCCAGGGGTAATTTTAGGGTTCAGGGAAGGTGTGGGTTTTGGGGTGTCAGCGGGCAATTTTAGGGTTCAGGGTGGGTATGGGTTATGGGGTGCCGGGGGAATTTATGGTTCAGCATGGGTATGGGTTTTTGGGTGCCAGAGGGTAATTTTAGGGTGTGGGGTGGGTATGGGTTTTGGGGTGCCAGGGGTGGGGGGGATACTTTTAGGGTTCAGGGTGGGTGTGGGTTTTGGGGTGCCATGGGATTAATTTTAGGGTTCAGCGCGGGTATGTGTTTTATAGTGCCAGGGGTAATTTTAGGGTTTAGGGCAGGTGTGGGTTTTGGGATGTTAGGGGGCTATTTTAGGGTTCAGGGTGGTTATGGGGTGCCAGAGGGGAATTTATGGTTCTGCATGGGTATGGGTTTTGGGGTGCCTGGGGTAATTTTAAGGTTCAGGGTGGGTATGGGTTTTGGAGGGCAATGAGGGAATTTATGGTTCAGCATGGGTATGGTTTCTGGGGTGCCAGGGGTAATTTAAGGTTCAGGGTGGTAATGGGTTTTGGGGTGCCAGGGGGTAATTTTAGGGTGTAGGGTGGGTATGGGTTTTGGGGTGCCAGGGGGGGATAATTTTAGGGATCAGGATGGGTATGGGTTTTGGGGTGCCAGGGGGCGGATACTTTTAGGGTTCAGGGTGGGTATGGGTTTTGGGGTGCCAGGGGTAAATTTAGGGTTCAGGGCGGGTATGGGTTTTGGGGCTCCAGGGGGGTGATTTTAGGGTTCAGAGTGGTAATGGGTTTTGGGGTGTCAGGGGGCAATTTTATGGTTCAGGGTGGGTATGGATTATGGGGTGCCGGGGGTATTTATGGTTCAGCATGGGTATGGGTTTGGGGTGCCAGGGGGTAATTTTAGGGTGTGGGGTGGGTATGGGTTTTGGGGTGCCAGGGGGGGATACTTTTAGGGTTCAGGGTGGGTGTGGGTTTTGGGGTGCCAGGGGGGGTAATTTTAGGGATCAGGATGGGTATGGGTTTTGGGGTGCCGGGGGTAATTTTAGAGTTCAGGGCGGGTATGGGTTTTAAGGTGTGAGGGGGCATTAACCGATCCTGATTATCTGCCATTTTAGCTCCGCCCCATTGATTAACATTAGCCACGCCCCTTCTTTTGCCATGTTAGCCCCCCCGAAATGAAGACCTAGTTGCGCCCCAGTTTCAGCCTCGTTATAGTTAGAAATTAGCCTTTAAAATCCACTGAAAAAACCATACGTTTCAGGGACATAGTCGGACATTTCACTCGTACAAAACCAGAGAAGTTTGGCTGTTATAGTTAGTTCACCTAACTATAACTCGCACCCCCGCAATGCACTGCTGATGACGTCACATATTACATCATTCATGGCATGGTCAGTGACATCACTGATGACATCTCAAATGACATCACCGATGACATCATCCAGTGACTGTGTGTTTCTGTAAAGTTTAAATATGTTTTATAGATATATATGCCAAGATGTATTGAAGAATGAGTGGGTGTATGAGTGTCTGAATGGATGATTTAGTCAGTGCGTGACTGACTGACATACCCACTCACTGATTCCTAGGTCTACACACACATCCACTCATTCACCCATACAGGCACTCATACATGCAGTCACTCATCAATACAGCACTATCATCTGCACTCATACACCTATACAGACACTTACACACCACTACTCATCCATAGTTACTCACACACCTAGTCAGTCATGCAAAGAATCAATCACACTCCGATTTACTCACCTACACAGTTATATACACACACAACCTCACTTGTTCATAAATATACTAATACATACTTATTCTCTTATACAATCACTGATACAAGCACACACTTATCCATATTGTCACTCTCACAATCACTCACTGTCACATATAGTCATTTCTATGCTCCACCACTCACATATACTTCCTTTCACATATGTAGAAACCCACACATGTACCACTGAGGCATCCATTCACTCACCAACACACCCATACACACACACACACAGAAACAGGCAGGAAATGTGCAGAAAGAGGGAACAGGGGTGCAGAAAGAGGCAATAAAGGTACAGAAAGAGGAAAGAGAGGTGCAGAAACAGGCAGGAAAGGTGCAGAAAGAGGGAACAGGGGTGCAGAAAGAAGCAGGTGAGGTGCAGAAAGAGGCAACAGAGGTGCAGAAACAAGCAAGAGAAGTGCAGAAAGAGGCAAGAGAATTGCTAAAAGAAGCAACAGAGGTGTAAAAAGAAGCAAGAGAAGTGCAGAAAGAGGCAAGTGAGGTGCAGAAAATGACAAGAGAACTGCAGAAAGAGGCAAGAGGGATGCAAAAAAAGAAAGAATGGCACTGCTGCTTGAGGGGATGAAGTCCAGTTGTGTCCTCAGGACACAAGAGGACCTCATCGCCCCACCAGCAGGGTGCCAAGAGGCGCGTTTGAAGAGTGGTGTAAAAAGGGGCGTGGCCTCGGACCACCTCTCGGCTTTCCCCAGGGAAGGGGCCCCCCTTCCCTGGGCCACTATTTGCACCGGGGACCCCATCCCTGGAGCATGGCCTCGTTTTTATGTATTTTTTTTTTATTGCCGGGAGGGGGGGAGCTGCATGACCCCCTTCCCCTGGGCCATTTCTGGCCCCGGGGACCCGATCCCCAGGGCCAGGCCTAGTTTTTTTTTTATTTCTTGGGAGGGGGGCACAAGGCCCCCACTCCAGTGGACCAATTACCCCTCAGGGCCTGGACCTATAAAAATAGCATCAAAAGGGAGGGGGCCAAGTGGCCCCCCCTCCCGGGTCTCTTCTGGCCTCGGAGACGCCATCACCACGGGCTGGCCCCCAAGTTGGGGACCGTGGGGGGAGCCCCAATGCCCCCACGGTCCCTACGGAAGCCAGCATTGCTTTTGGCCAATGGGAGCTTCTAACATGCAGCTCCCCTTGCCCAAAAGCAATTCTGCTCTTGCTTCCAAGAAGCAAAGCAATGTATGCTGTGGCAGGGCGGGAGCCATGCTCCCACCCTGCCATAGCAAATGGCAATGTCCCGGGGGTGGGCACCCCAGGACATTGCAGGAGCCGGCCTTGGGCGGTCCCCTAGGCCATAGAGGGCTCCAGGAGGGGGCACAACAAAAGTTCAGAATCAGTCTGTGGCAAGCCACTACCAATAAAGTAACTGCTGTCTCCACCCAGCCATGGATGGTGGCGGATTGCTAAAATAAATTCTGCTACCTCAAAACAAGAGTTCGGCGTTTCATTGTAAAACATCACAAGGAAAGCCTGGCTGAATCATCCATTAGTGCTAAAATTAGAGCCATGGAAGTAGAAAGTCCATGTCGTCAAAAATACTACTAGCATAGAGGCACTGGAGGAGGCACGGAGGTTGGCGGAAACGAAGAGCCAGGTAAGGATTTTTTTTTTATAAATGTATATGAGTAAGTGTATTCTAGGATATGTAAGTGTACCATTTACTATATAACAAAAAGGAGGAGTACCACCATACACAAAGCTCAAAAGAGCGATTGCTTGTGGGATGGAGTTCTAATGAGAAAAAAGAAGAAGTCCTTCTTTGTTTTTAATAAACCCCTCACTCACCGACCTGGTCGGTGACATGCTTCATCATCGGGGCCACCTTGACAGCCGAGTGCCGTCAAGGTGTGCTGCGACACCTGAAATACAGTGGAGCGGGTATGTGAGTGATGAATGCAAAAAAAGAAGAAGTAGGTGAGTTAAAAATTGTCCTGGTATGACTTATATGTGAAAACTTTATTCTTAAGACTACTGGACAATAATAAAAACAGTGTATGTGTCGATACAGTAAAGGTTTTAATTATGACCAAATGTATCTATAGTATGTGTGCAAGGTCTACATGTTTCAAACCCAGTGGAAATTACCGGTTTTTCTTCAGGACCAAAAAAGGACTTGGGTGGTCAGGGTACACTAACGCCCTGCCATACCTGCAATCCTTTGTCCCTAGTAACAAAAATCGTTACAGGGCAAGAAAGGTAACCCAACAGTGGTTACGTTAATAGCAAAAAACCTGTGAAGAAAGAGAAAGTATAAGTCACCAAAAAACTAGTTACGTGCCTGTAACGTAGTGAAGTGGTTGAATCTGCTCTTTCCGTGAATCATCCCACAATCAGTAAATGCGGTCTAATCCGGTGCAATTTGCGGTAAGTGATGTGCATTACTACTTGGTGGAAGAAATTATTTCTTGGCACACCTATCAATATAAGTGTGAATAGTGAACGAGCGTAACTTATTTACAGCTTACTTTCATTCAACTACAAGTGCGTGGTTCAGCAGCACTCATCCTTAGAGGTGAGAAAGGATTACCGATGTGCTATTTATTACAACTTGAAACAAACCTGACAATACAGTACAGACACTACACATAACACGTAATGTAAATAAGCCGTGCTTACTCCTAAATAGGGGTTGATTTGCTGCACGGGTTGAGGGAGAAGGGAGGCCACAGTAGGAAAAAACATATTCTGAAAATGAGAAAGATGTTGGATCAGCTGAATACCTGATCGTGTTTTCGTCGGTACCAAACAGCTGCACGAGTGAAAAGGTAGAAACGGTCGCGTTTCGTTATTTTAAAAAAAGGCCAGGCTCTACTTACAGTTTTTCGTGGACAAATCAGGCCGTGTACCTGTATCACCCCTCCTTGCGCCCGTCCTGAGCCGAATGCGGAGCCGTAGGTAAAGGCAGCCGCCATCGGGAACGCGGTGGGCGTGGTTAACGTGGCGTGATGACGTCACGCGTTCATCACTGAGACTACGGGGGATCAATAGGTTCAAGCGTGGGTTACCAAGGAAACGTAGTAGCGTTTCGAGTGGTTTTTGGGAGACATTACCAGCAGGCTGTACAGGAGCTATTGGGCTAGTAGGAAGGAAGACATAATACACACAATGGTGAGCGTGGAGATGATATAAAAACATTATATAAACATGATGGGGAATCCTCCCTCTTTAGCAGTTGACAAAAAAAGGGGGGGGTTTGTTGTAGTTTATACAGGTGATTATATAGTTTGGGACCATTCAGTCAGGGATATAAGATCCCAGTAGGACTTGGTACAGGATTAGAGTCTCATAAAAGCACATTAGCCCAAGGTATACCAGATCCGGGTACAGAATAATAGAGCAGAAGGGTTTGTGTCTCAAAAAGGAACCTAAAGTACACTTGCCCAAGGTATATTATCATTCAGACCATTGAGGTGTGTGGATAGTCTGTACACCCATCTTTGCTCCTTCTCATACAGGCGTTTCTGTAAGTTAGGTCCAGATGATATTTGCTCGATGACAGACCAAAACATATCATTGGGTGTGTGACCTTTCTCAATAAAGTGATCTGTTAATCGGGTTGCATTTTTCTTACAGCGTATTGTGCTGCGGTGTTCGCAAATCCTTAGTTTAACTTTTCGAGTGGTCATTCCTATGTACCGCATCTTACATGTACATTCGATTAAATATACCACATTATTGCTGTTGCAGTTGGTGTGAGAAATTTGTCTCCATGTTTTGCCATTTTCCAGATCCAGAGTTTTTGTGTTCCTTGTCAGATGACAAACGCTGCAGTTACCGCAGCGGTAATGTCCAGCGACATCCGGTAGACCCCAAATGTTAGTAATGGATGGAGCAGTGGGTACTGTCTTTGCTTTTGGTCTGGTGTTGACCAGAGTGTCCTTGATAGTACCCACTGCTCCATCCATTACTAACATTTGGGGTCTACCGGATGTCGCTGGACATTACCGCTGCGGTAACTGCAGCTTTTGTCATCTGACAAGGAACACAAAAACTCTGGATCTGGAAAATGGCAAAACATGGAGACAAATTTCTCACACCAACTGCAACAGCAATAATGTGGTATATTTAATCGAATGTACATGTAAGATGCGGTACATAGGAATGACCACTCGAAAAGTTAAACTAAGGATTTGCGAACACCGCAGCACTATACGCTGTAAGAAAAATGCAACCCGATTAACAGATCACTTTATTGAGAAAGGGCACACACCCAATGACATGTTTTGGTCTGTCATCGAGCAAATATCATCTGGACCTAACTTACAGAAACGCCTGTATGAGAAGGAGCAAAGATGGGTGTACAGACTATCCACACACCTGAATGGTCTGAATGATAATATACCTTGGGCAAGTGTACTTTAGGTTCCTTTTTGAGACACAAACCCTTCTGCTCTATTATTCTGTACCCGGATCTGGTATACCTTGGGCTAATGTGCTTTTATGAGACTCTAATCCTGTACCAAGTCCTACTGGGAACTTATATCCCTGACTGAATGGTCCCAAACTATATAATCACCTGTATAAACTACAACAAACCCCCCCTTTATTGTCAACTGCTAAAGAGGGAGGATTCCCCATAATGTTTATATAATGTTTTTATATCATCTCCACGCTCACCATTGCGTGTATTATGTCTTCCTTCCTACTAGCCCAATAGCTCCTGTACAGCCTGCTGGTAATGTCTCCCAAAAACCACTCGAAACGCTACTACGTTTCCTTGGTAACCCCCGCTTGAACCTATTGATCCCCCGTAGTCTCAGTGATGAACGCGTGACGTCATCACGCCACGTTAACCACGCCCACCGCGTTCCCGATGGCGGCTGCCTTTACCTACGGCCCCGCATTCGGCTCAGGACGGGCGCAAGGAGGGGTGATACAGGTACACGGCCTGATTTGTCCACGAAAAACTGTAAGTAGAGCCTGGCCTTTTTTAAAAATAACGAAACGCGACCGTTTCTACCTTTTCACTCGTGCAGCTGTTTGGTACCGACGAAAACACGATCAGGTACTCAGCTGATCCAACATCTTTCTCATTTTCAGAATATGTTTTTTCCTACTGTGGCCTCCCTTCTCCCTCAACCCGTGCAGCAAATCAACCCCTATTTAGGAGTAAGCACGGCTTATTTACATTACGTGTTATGTGTAGTGTCTGTACTGTATTGTCAGGTTTGTTTCAAGTTGTAATAAATAGCACATCGGTAATCCTTTCTCACCTCTAAGGATGAGTGCTGCTGAACCACGCACTTGTAGTTGAATGAAAGTAAGCGGTAAATAAGTTACGCTCGTTCACTATTCACACTTATATTGATACGTGTGCCAAGAAATAATTTCTTCCACCAAGTAGTAATGCACATCACTTACCGCAAATTGCACCGGATTAGACCGCATTTACTGATTGTGGGATGATTCACGGAAAGAGCAGATTCAACCACTTCACTACGTTACAGGCACGTAACTAGTTTTTTGGTGACTTATACTTTCTCTTTCTTCACAGGTTTTTTGCTATTAACGTAACCACTGTTGGGTTACCTTTCTTGCCCTGTAACGATTTTTGTTACTAGGGACAAAGGATTGCAGGTATGGCAGGGCGTTAGTGTACCCTGACCACCCAAGTCCTTTTTTGGTCCTGAAGAAAAACCGGTAATTTCCACTGGGTTTGAAACATGTAGACCTTGCACACATACTATAGATACATTTGGTCATAATTAAAACCTTTATTGTATCGACACATACACTGTTTTTATTATTGTCCAGTAGTCTTAAGAATAAAGTTTTCACATATAAGTCATACCAGGACAATTTTTAACTCACCTACTTCTTCTTTTTTTGCATTCATCACTCACATACCCGCTCCACTGTATTTCAGGTGTCGCAGCACACCTTGACGGCACTCGGCTGTCAAGGTGGCCCCGATGATGAAGCATGTCACCGACCAGGTCGGTGAGTGAGGGGTTTATTAAAAACAAAGAAGGACTTCTTCTTTTTTCTCATTAGAACTCCATCCCACAAGCAATCGCTCTTTTGAGCTTTGTGTATGGTGGTACTCCTCCTTTTTGTTATATATTTACCTTTCCCAGGGGATTAGGAGTACTCTTCCGTCCGCCGAGGTGGATAAAATCCCTTTACTCTCCCTACTTGTTTACAATATAGTGTACCATTTACACCTATACATGATATAATGCTCTGGTCATGTGGATGAACTGTATATGGTATTCAATACATATGTTATGTGATGTTACTTGTAGGTATAACAAGATTTCGACTTATAAGTTAACCATTCAAAATATCACCACTCTTGTGATTGAAGGCTTTTATATAAAGGTTTATACTGTCCAACAAAAATGTATGTGGTCTGAGCAACTAATTGTTTAGGGGATATGGTGTGTCCTGTGCCATTAATAATATGGTATATATTTCATAAACTTTCATGTCAGTGAACCTATTTTTCACAAGTGTTTCATACATAGGTAGCTCTTGACCCCCTCCCAATGAGTGCTAGTGCCAGTCTGCAGTTTCTGGAGACCGCACCGTGAGGGCAACGGCTTAATCACTCCAGTTTACTTACCGACCGCCGTGAGGGAAACGGCCGAAACACCGCAGCTTTCCCCGCATCGCCGTGAGGACAACGGCCAAAGACTCCATTTCCCAGGTGCCCCGGGGTTCACCGGTGCACCGGTGACATCACAGCCTGCGCCCGGAGGCGCTATTAAACAGCGGAACGCCTCCCGCCCCGCGGGACGCGCGCTGGCAGCGCCGGGAGAAGCCCGGGACAAAGGCGGGACAGTCTGTGGCAGTCTGGGGCAGGACGAGGCTGGGCTGGGCCACGGATCATGGTCGGTGTATCTGAGGTTACCTACACCTGCTAAAGTGAGACTCTTGAGTTCCCCGTACGTGTACTGTGATTATTATTCTGTAAAGCTATAGGAACTGAGCTGACATTAATTTCACTACTACCGTGTCCTGCTATCCATGATAGCCTTGTTCTCCCATTTTGAGTACTTTAGGATTAGCCGCTAAGTGTTAACAATGTCTAAACATAAAGCTGTAAAAACCCCACCAGTATCAGCCACGCTGGACAATTATTTAGTGAAAGTGGTTAATAAAATTAACAAAGAACGACGATTATCGTTAGGCCGGGGGAGCCCTCCTGCTATATCCCCTACATCGCCCACCCTTTTGGCCGTATCCCCACCGGATGATAGCTGTGATTTTGGTAACCCTGATGCTTTAATAACGGAAGTGCCTGTCCAATCAGCGCCTAATCAGGATATACTGGATGTATCTTATGATCCTCCAGTACAGCACTCCCCGGCCCCTAGAGCACTGAGGGCATGCAGGAATGCACAAACTAAACGTGGGGGAAATCGTAACAAAAAAAGAGCAGAAACACCACCCAAAAGTTCTGCATGTGACGTAGAGCTAGTGGATAATAAAGGCACAGTTAAAATGAATACTGAGCAACTTGATCTCCTAGTCAGTATCATAGATGCAAAGATAGAAACGATTATTAAACCCCTAATGGTTAAACTTGATTTGATCTCTGTGGAAGTACTAAGATTAGGAGGCCTTTTTGGCACCCACATTGATATGGCTGAAAGATCTAGGGCTGTTGATGAGGGTTCTAGTGTTAACAATGACGTACCCAAGCTATCCAACGGGGGGTTATGCACCATTGAAGCAGCTACAACCAATCCCCTGCCAATAGTATGTCAGAAAAAAACGGCAACAACAGTACCAGAAATAAAGACGGGGTCAATGGAACTGAAGAAAAGACATTTTATTAATCTTCCCTCAGACTGTGCACCATATGTGGTCGTTCTAACTAATGTACCAACTTCTGAAATTAACTCGACCCAGTATCAGCAGGAATCACATGAATCTCTTAAGAACAAAACAGTTTCATGGCTGCATAAACAATGTGGGTTCCCAATTACCTATGCTGATCAAGTATTAACCACTAGAAGGGTAAATTGGATTGGCAACTCCAGTAAGACCTGTAGGGGCGACTGTGTTATTGTTAATTTCAAACATCCCCAACACGTCGCAACTGTCCTGTTAAGAGCAGCCTCCCTAATTTGTGATGAGAACAGTGTATGTGTGCGCCCACTTGGCTACTTCTACAGACACCTTATTAAAGCGCCCCCCGATAACAATAGAAGTAGACCTTATACACTTATCCATCGCCCAGTTTTTGAGGTCCCAACGCAAAACAGATATCAAGCCTTAAGCTCCCTGGACTCAAACGACTGACTTATCCAGGTCTGCGGGCCTCCCATGTGTGTGACCCCAAATAGTCAGGTGAATGAACTAAGTGAAAAGTACATAGACTCGGAGTTAACCCTGACGCCTGATTCAGATTTGATTAATGATAGTGGGTCCAAAACAGTTTTTACAAAAGGGAGGATGGTAAATGACCAAGGTTTGGTGGATGTAGTTATTCTAATTGCTGGCATAGATGTGGAAGAGTATAGTGGGGACGGTATCAATTGTTATACTGCCCTAGACCAGCCCGACCGTGGCAACATGAAGGGAATATCAATTGCTAGTTGGAATATAGCTGGCTGGGCCTCCAAAGAAAGAATGCTGGGGTGGCCCGATTTTATGAGATCTCATGACATCTTGTGTCTCCAAGAAACTTGGTGTTCCACAAAACCCAGCTATGAGGGGTTTGTTTGTTATCGCCTAGAAGCATTAAGGTAGCGGCACGGCAGAGCAAAGGGTGGATTGCTTATTTTACTGTCTTTAAATTTAATGTTGACTGTAGTTAGACACCTAACTGTTGGAACACATTCCCAAATCCTATGGATCCATGAAAAGGAAGGCCACGAGGTGCTTTTAGTCAATTTTTATAATAATATATTCGATAATACACGGCACAAAGCAATAATTGAATTAGAAAGTGCCATAGCGAAGCTGATAGTAGAGGCGAAAACTACCTTTGATTTTATCTGGGTCGGTGACTTTAACTCTCCAATCTGCCCAATGTCATCCACACGGGCATGTGGGGTACAAAATAATAGGGGTCATAATACCCCCCATTTCCCACATAATGTATATGGTGAGGCAATAAATAATTTAATGTCAACCTATGATTTAGAGCTTTTACAGCCTGCCAAAGATGCCCTTGGCCAAACTATTCCTACCTTTACAGGCAGGAATACTAATTCCCACATTGACCATGTTATGGTCTCATCAAATATTGTGTCATACTGTTTGACCCTGGTAATTGAGGAATCCACCCTAAGTGATCACAATTGTATTCTAATGAGAACCGAGACCTGGAAACGTAGTATATTGCGGACGTCCAGAATCATAGCTAACGTTGAACCATACCGGAAAAACGGGACAAGGTTAAGGTGGAAAGGGGAAAAATCAGAGAAGGTAATAAGCATAATTATATCTAAACCTATGGCTGATATTAATGGTATCCTGACACCGGGGAATACCTCGGTTCTTATTTTAGAGAACTTTATTAACATTAACAAGACTATAGATACCATATTTACTGGGACCAGGAAAGGGAAAACCACCCATATAAAGGGATGGTTTGATCATGCATGCACAACCCTCCTTTCTAAATTAAAACAGGCATTAGCTCTTAGGCCTAGGGACAAGAACAAAGTAATGCTCTTAAGATGTGACTACAAATTGGCTCTTTCCAGAAGGAAGAGGGAGTTGCAGCAAGAAGCTTGGGACAACCTAGTGCAGGCAGCGGATACCTCCGACTGCTGCCTGTTTTGGGCAACAGTAAACTCCCCCTTTCTTATGGATGATAAATCCCCACATCTTGCGTCCCATGTCAGCAGTGAGGCCTGGGTCACCCACTTTTCAGCCATATTTGAAATTGCTCGCCATGATGGTGTGAATCAAAGATTATGGCCTATAGTCCCATTAGATATTACTTTAGCTGAGGTGGAGAACAGTATTGAGGCTAGTAAGGGGGGTAAGGCCCAGGGACCGGACGGGGTCCCTATAGACGTTTATAAGGCCCTCCCACAGTTATGGAGCCCTATACTTACCTTAGTTCTTAATGCAGCAGCGACTACCATGATTCCACCAACATGAGGGGACTCTATTATTGTAAAACCAAAGGTGGTGATGGACGGAGCGTTGACAATACAAACACTCGCCCCCAGTCAACTGATCTGGGTTTAATCCATCACCGTTCTTTAGCTCACTCCGCCACCCCAGTTCAGACATGGCCATATGCAAATCAGTTTGACCCTGTGCCTCATGGGAACAGGCCAGCCCGAACTGCCAAGCCATGTCTTCCCTGGACCGGAATCAAGCTTCCCAGGACCGGTTTCTGGCATTACAGCCGTCTTCAGCCAGGCTTGCTTGACTCCAGTGGCAAAGTGAGCAAGGGACTCACGTCTGAGCATACCCTGCCAACTTAGGGCGAACAAAGAAAAACCAAAGGTGGTGATGGACGGAGCGTTGACAATACAAACACTCGCCCCCAGTCAACTGATCTGGGTTTAATCCATCACCGTTCTTTAGCTCACTCCGCCACCCCAGTTCAGACATGGCCATATGCAAATCAGTTTGACCCTGTGCCTCATGGGAACAGTCCAGCCCGAACTGCCAAGCCATGTCTTCCCTGGACCGGAATCAAGCTTCCCAGGACCGGTTTCTGGCATTACAGCCGTCTTCAGCCAGGCTTGCTTGACTCCAGTGGCAAAGTGAGCAAGGGACTCACGTCTGAGCATACCCTGCCAACTTAGGGCGAACAAAGAAAAACCAAAGGTGGTGATGGACGGAGCGTTGACAATACAAACACTCGCCCCCAGTCAACTGATCTGGGTTTAATCCATCACCGTTCTTTAGCTCACTCCGCCACCCCAGTTCAGACATGGCCATATGCAAATCAGTTTGACCCTGTGCCTCATGGGAACAGTCCAGCCCGAACTGCCAAGCCAAGCCATGTCGTCCATCACCACCTTTGGTTTTTCTTTGTTCGCCCTAAGTTGGCAGGGTATGCTCAGACGTGAGTCCCTTGCTCACTTTGCCACTGGAGTCAAGCAAGCCCGGCTGAAGACGGCTGTAATGCCAGAAACCGGTCCTGGGAAGCTTGATTCCGGTCCAGGGAAGACATGGCTTGGCAGTTCGGGCTGGACTGTTCCCATGAGGCACAGGGTCAGACTGATTTGCATATGGCCATGTCTGAACTGGGGTGGCGGAGTGAGCTAAAGAACGGTGATGGATTAAACCCAGATCAGTTGACTGGGGGTGAGTGTTTGTATTGTCAATGCTCCGTCCATCACCACCTTTGGTTTTTCTTTGTTCGCCCTAAGTTGGCAGGGTATGCTCAGACGTGAGTCCCTTGCTCACTTTGCCACTGGAGTCAAGCAAGCCCGGCTGAAGACGGCTGTAATGCCAGAAACCGGTCCTGGGAAGCTTGATTCCGGTCCAGGGAAGACATGGCTTGGCAGTTCGGGCTGGACTGTTCCCATGAGGCACAGGGTCAGACTGATTTGCATATGGCCATGTCTGAACTGGGGTGGCGGAGTGAGCTAAAGAACGGTGATGGATTAAACCCAGATCAGTTGACTGGGGGTGAGTGTTTGTATTGTCAATGCTCCGTCCATCACCACCTTTGGTTTTTCTTTGTTCGCCCTAAGTTGGCAGGGTATGCTCAGACGTGAGTCCCTTGCTCACTTTGGCACTGGAGTCAAGCAAGCCCGGCTGAAGACGGCTGTAATGCCAGAAACCGGTCCTGGGAAGCTTGATTCCGGTCCAGGGAAGACATGGCTTGGCAGTTCGGGCTGGACTGTTCCCATGAGGCACAGGGTCAGACTGATTTGCATATGGCCATGTCTGAACTGGGGTGGCGGAGTGAGCTAAAGAACGGTGATGGATTAAACCCAGATCAGTTGACTGGGGGTGAGTGTTTGTATTGTCAATGCTCTGTCCATCACCACCTTTGGTTTTTCTTTGTTCGCCCTAAGTTGGCAGGGTATGCTCAGACGTGAGTCCCTTGCTCACTTTGCCACTGGAGTCAAGCAAGCCCGGCTGAAGACGGCTGTAATGCCAGAAACCGGTCCTGGGAAGCTTGATTCCGGTCCAGGGAAGACATGGCTTGGCAGTTCGGGCTGGACTGTTCCCATGAGGCACAGGGTCAGACTGATTTGCATATGGCCATGTCTGAACTGGGGTGGCGGAGTGAGCTAAAGAACGGTGATGGATTAAACCCAGATCAGTTGACTGGGGGTGAGTGTTTGTATTGTCAATGCTCCGTCCATCACCACCTTTGGTTTTTCTTTGTTCGCCCTAAGTTGGCAGGGTATGCTCAGACGTGAGTCCCTTGCTCACTTTGCCACTGGAGTCAAGCAAGCCCGGCTGAAGACGGCTGTAATGCCAGAAACCGGTCCTGGGAAGCTTGATTCCGGTCCAGGGAAGACATGGCTTGGCAGTTCGGGCTGGACTGTTCCCATGAGGCACAGGGTCAGACTGATTTGCATATGGCCATGTCTGAACTGGGGTGGCGGAGTGAGCTAAAGAACGGTGATGGATTAAACCCAGATCAGTTGACTGGGGGTGAGTGTTTGTATTGTCAATGCTCCGTCCATCACCACCTTTGGTTTTTCTTTGTTCACCCTAAGTTGGCAGGGTATGCTCAGACGTGAGTCCCTTGCTCACTTTGCCACTGGAGTCAAGCAAGCCCGGCTGAAGACGGCTGTAATGCCAGAAACCGGTCCTGGGAAGCTTGATTCCGGTCCGGGGAAGACATGGCTTGGCAGTTCGGGCTGGACTGTTCCCATGAGGCACAGGGTCAGACTGATTTGCATATGGCCATGTCTGAACTGGGGTGGCGGAGTGAGCTAAAGAACGGTGATGGATTAAACCCAGATCAGTTGACTGGGGGTGAGTGTTTGTATTGTCAATGCTCCGTCCATCACCACCTTTGGTTTTTCTTTGTTCGCCCTAAGTTGGCAGGGTATGCTCAGACGTGAGTCCCTTGCTCACTTTGCCACTGGAGTCAAGCAAGCCCGGCTGAAGACGGCTGTAATGCCAGAAACCGGTCCTGGGAAGCTTGATTCCGGTCCAGGGAAGACATGGCTTGGCAGTTCGGGCTGGACTGTTCCCATGAGGCACAGGGTCAGACTGATTTGCATATGGCCATGTCTGAACTGGGGTGGCGGAGTGAGCTAAAGAACGGTGATGGATTAAACCCAGATCAGTTGACTGGGGGTGAGTGTTTGTATTGTCAATGCTCCGTCCATCACCACCTTTGGTTTTTCTTTGTTCACCCTAAGTTGGCAGGGTATGCTCAGACGTGAGTCCCTTGCTCACTTTGCCACTGGAGTCAAGCAAGCCCGGCTGAAGACGGCTGTAATGCCAGAAACCGGTCCTGGGAAGCTTGATTCCGGTCCAGGGAAGACATGGCTTGGCAGTTCGGGCTGGACTGTTCCCATGAGGCACAGGGTCAGACTGATTTGCATATGGCCATGTCTGAACTGGGGTGGCGGAGTGAGCTAAAGAACGGTGATGGATTAAACCCAGATCAGTTGACTGGGGGTGAGTGTTTGTATTGTCAATGCTCCGTCCATCACCACCTTTGGTTTTTCTTTGTTCGCCCTAAGTTGGCAGGGTATGCTCAGACGTGAGTCCCTTGCTCACTTTGCCACTGGAGTCAAGCAAGCCCGGCTGAAGACGGCTGTAATGCCAGATACCAGTCCTGGGAAGCTTGATTCCGGTCCAGGGAAGACATGGCTTGGCAGTTCGGGCTGGACTGTTCCCATGAGGCACAGGGTCAGACTGATTTGCATATGGCCATGTCTGAACTGGGGTGGCGGAGTGAGCTAAAGAACGGTGATGGATTAAACCCAGATCAGTTGACGGGGGGTGAGTGTTTGTATTGTCAATGCTCCGTCCATCACCACCTTTGGTTTTTCTTTGTTGACTCTATTATTGTCCCTATCCATAAAAAGGGGGACAAGTCAGCAGCATGTAATTACCGCCCGATCAGCTTACTTGACTCATTGGTGAAAATCATGAGTAGAGTGCTGCTGTTCAGGTTGGAAGAGTGGGCTGATGAGAGGGAGATCCTGGCCAGTTCACAGTATGGTTTCAGGAAGGGGCGTGGTACTTTAGACCAATGCTTAAATCTAGATCTATTAATTGGCAAATACACCAAGGCCAAGCATGGCACTTTATATCTTTGCTTTGCTGATTTAAGCAGTGCGTTTGGTCTGGTCGATCATTCACTTTTATGGCCAACCCTGTTAGAACTTGGTGCACCTGAGGAAATTATTTTCTTTTTAGCTCAACTCTACGAAAAGATGCAAGCCTGTGTGCGTTATGGGGTAAGCGGGGAGTGCACCCCTAATTTTAATGTAAAGCGTGGAATAAGACAGGGTTGCGTCCTCGCCCCCCTGCTTTTCACTCTTTTTATAAATGCCGTGGACTCAATTTTAAAAACAGACACAGCTGATGCGCCTCAGGTAAAAGGGTCAGAAGTGCCAGTACTGCTTTACGCAGACGACGCTGTGCTATTATCAAGGACACCCATAGGCCTGCAGCGTCTGCTGGACCGGTTCTCGGTTTTTATAAAAGATAGAAAACTACTAATTAATAAGAGCAAAACACATACGATGATCTGTGGGGCTAGGGCTAATAAAAATCATGTATTCTTTATAGAAGGGGTGAAAGTGCAGCAAGTTGAACATTTTTGCTATTTGGGTGTTACCTTTTCAGGGGATGGTAGTTGGTCCCAGGATCTTGTAAATGTAAGGTCAAAGATGGCAAAAAGCGCTTATGGTATTTTTAAATTCGCCTCTAAAATCGGCAACAGACGAATCGGTGATATGATGCAGATATATCAGGCAAGGAGTGTCTCGATTGCATTATATGGGGCCGGGTTGTGGGGGTATTCTAATGTAGGGCGTTTGCAAACGGAAGAAAATACTTTCCTTAAAATACTCCTTTGCCTACCCACCTCTGCTCCAACCGATTTAATCCATAGGGAAGTGGGGGCCGCTTACTTATGTGATCTTATATCATTAAGGCCTTTAATGATTTGGCGCTCCGTTTGGCTCAAGGAAGAGACGGCTTTTTTTTTTTTTTTTTTTTTTTTGGGTTAAAAACTTTTATTGAGCAATCAGAGAAGAGTTACAAAGATGGGCCTACAACCACACGGGCTGGCCGCTAACAGCAAAGCACAACGTAAGAAGCATACGATCTCTCCCGTGGTCAGACATAAGTCAAACTCCAACTGTCACTCAAATTATCGGATAGGACACAACAATTTCCCCTTTTATACATATAAAAACAACGAACTACAAAAAGGCGAATGCATACTAATCAAAGTCAGCCCAGAAGGCGGAGGGGAAGCTAACAATCAGGAACACAAAAGCACAATCAATGTGACTTGGCAAGGTGGGGGGGGGGGGACCGCGGGGAGGATAGGAAAATCACAGAACAGCACAAGAGATTTCGGGAACATCAGCCTAGGGAGACAGGGTAACATCGGGTGCGTCAACAAAGGGAGGAGTACAAATATTCCCACGATAGTCGTTCCACTGACCCCAAATCTTCGTCCACGCCCTGGGCCTGCCCCTAGCTACATAGACGGTCTTCTCGCGGAACATGGACCAATCCATGTTATCCTCCCACACCGAAGCATCGGGAGGTTTAGAGGCGCCCCAGAGTTGCGCAATGTCCCGCTTTGCGACCATGTATCCCAAGGTCGCCCATCTAGTTTGGGCCACAGAATAGTCGGTGGGTTCCCACACGTTCAACAGACACCGTCGGGCCTCAGGCCGCAGGGCAATTCCAGTCACAGCAGTCATCACCGCAAGCACATCAGTCCAGTAGGCCGCCACCGCAGGGCACTCCCAAATAATATGCAGAAATGTAGCACTCATCCCACAACCACGTTTGCATAAACCATCCAGGGAAAAACCCATCACTACCAGACGCGGACCAGTTACATACACCCGGTGGAGGATCTTAAGCTGAACCAAGCGGAGACGGGCGGGGATGGCGACCTCTTTCGGAGAAGAGAGTGCCGATTGCCAATCTTCGTCATCCAAGTCCAGCCCGTCACCGACCCAAACCTCCCTAAGTCGGACCAGTAAGTCAGCGCGATTATTAATCATTTCTTGTAAATCAGGGAGATAGTGCTATCGGGAAGGTGGCCATCCAGTATGCGATCCTCGAGGGGGGAGGACTCGGGCAGGGTCACACCAGGAGTCAGAACAGAGGCCAGAGCATGTCGGACCTGCAGATATCGAAAGAATTCTCTATCACTCAAGTCATATTCGGCCTGAAGGGCCTCGAAGGACTTCACTTCACCTTCTACACAGACATCACCCACTTTACATATTCCAATCATATCCCAGCGGTCAAAGCCCTTAGTAGACCAGAGACATCCCAAACGTTCGGAAGCATAAAGCGGAGTAGCCATTGTCAGTCGATTCTCCCATCCCAGACTCACATTCGCGGTGCGCCACACACTGACTGCGATCCTGGACGGGCCCGTAAGATGGCGCCCGGCCGATCTGGAATAAAGCACTCTATTAAAATCCCCTCCCGGCAGCTGGAGTCTATCCATCTCGAAGGCCGGATCCCGACCCGGGGAATACATTGCATGATTAATGGCAGACAGCTGGGTAGCCCAATAATATCTTTTGATATCAGGGAGCGCCATGCCCCCGTCATACCAAGGGATGGTAAGTTTCGCAAGGGCAATACGCGGGCGCCCGTCCCAAATCAGTTGCCTTTGGAGACTCTCAATCTCTCGAAAATAGGTTGCGGGAATGTCGTCATAGGAATTCTGAAGGGCGTATAAGAATCGTGGCAAAGACATCATTTTAAAAAGGGCCGCCCTGCCCAGAGGAGACAGGGGTAGCTTACGCCAGCGGGCCACATCCAGTCGCAGTCTATGAAGCGGGGGGAGGAGATTACGCTCGAACCGGAGTGAAGAATCCAGTGTAATAAAAATCCCCAAATATTTGAAGCCAGACTGGACAACCTGAATAGGAAATCTATCCGGCAATGGGGGCAGAACACCCGAGAGAACATACACACAGGACTTAGCCCAATTAATAACTAGACCAGAGTTAGCGCCAAACGAAGTGAGAACGTCAAATAAGACGTTTAAAGATTTGCGTGGGGAAGTAAGGTAGAGAAGAATGTCATCCGCGTAAAGCGAGACGCGGTCCTCAAAATCTGGTGACCAACGGATCCCTTTGAGGGAAGGTTCCCATCGAAGCCACGCAGCTAACGGCTCCAAGGCAAGCGCAAAAAGCAACGGAGACAAGGGGCACCCCTGTCGGGTCCCCCTACCAAGACAAAAGGGGACAGAAACTCGACCATTAACCACAACCTGTGCCAAGGGCTCGGCATATAACAATTTCACCCAACCAATAAACCCAGGGCCGAAACCAAATTTCTCAAGAGCCGCCCAAAGATAGGGCCATTCTACTGTATCAAAGGCCATCGAGGCATCCAGCGAAGCCAAAATGGCTGGCTCTGTCAGAAGCCCCGCCCTCGCAATGGCTCCGTGGAGACGACGTAGGTTAAGAGCCGTGTTGCGATGCGGGATAAATTCGGATTGATCCGGATGAATCAAGCTGCTGATAACCGTCAGGAGGCGGGTAGCCAGGAGCTTAGCCAGAACCTTGGGTTCGACATTCAACAGGGAAATGGGCCTATAAGACGAACAGAGGTCCCGGGGCTTACCTTCTTTGGGAATAACAACGATCGTAGCCAGACGCTGATCATATGGGAGAATACCCCGATCCCGGGACTCTAAAAACATGGTACGAAGATAGGTCGCCATCTTATCAGGACGTAGCTTGTACAACTCAATTGGCAATCCATTCGGGTCCAAAGCCTTGCCCGAACGGAGTGAGCGAATGGCAGTCGCTATCTCGTCCGTAGAGAAAGGGGACTCCAAAGAGACTCGGTCTAAATCGGAGACACAGGGCAGAGCTATATCGCGCATCAAGAGGCGAGAGTCATCAACATCACGTTCAGACATAGGGGAATAAACCACACAAAAATAGTCCGCAAAACATTCCACAATCTCAACCGGGTCAGTCACTCTCACACCATTCAAAGTCTGAATCACTGGTACCACACGATTCGCCCTCTCCTTGTCCAACCACGCCAGCAATTTACCCGCTTTGTCCCCCACATCATACAAACGACCCTGTTGTTCCCGAAACATCATTTTAGCCGCGTCCGTAACCAGAGACCTATAAGCAAATTGTTTCAGACCCAGGGCGTGGAGTTTACCAGGAGTAACATTCGACTCCAGGTCAGCCTCTATCTCAACAATTTCCCTCTCAAGGTCCACCACCTCCCGATTCCTCGCCTTCTTGGATTCAGCAATAAGGGAAAGGGCCTGCCCACGGATCACTGTCTTAAATGCCTCCCATAGGGACACCGCAGAGGAGACAGACCCCTCGTTGTCTAGAAAGTAATTGTCCAACGACTTGATCAAGAGACCACGGGTCTCGGGGGAGGTGAGGTACCATGGATTGATAGGAGCCACCCGGCCCGCCGCCTCCACCCCCATCTCAAAACAAAGCCAGAGCGGAGAATGGTCCGAGATGCCCCGGGGGAGGTGTCTAATCTCCCGAACAGCCGGCGACTGCGCCGCAGGCATCAGGAAATAATCCAGTCTAGACAGACTCCCATGGGCCCCGGAATGGAAAGTGTATTGAAGCTGAGTAGGGTGCATGAGTCTCCAACAATCCACCAAACCAAAAGTATCCAGAAACCCACCCAGCCATCGTTGGGCCGAAGGAGTGTCCCTAGGGGGGTGACGATCATGTAGACCGGAGAACACAGAATTAAAGTCCCCTGCTATGAAGAGAGTACTATCAGGGAGGCTCAACAACACTCGACCCAAATCGGAAAAGGTAGAGGTCTGTAGACCGGGGGGCACATAAACGGCAAACAGGGAAAGGGTCCGACCCTCATAGCGTCCCACGAGGACGACGTAACGCCCTCGATCATCAAGGATCACATCATCAATTGCGAGGGGGAGGGAAGCCCGAACAAGGATACCCACCCCCCTGGAACCGGTAGTTCAGCTCTCTATACCACCCTCGGCACCACCCGGGTGTTCAACAGGCTCAGTCCCAGGAGGTCGGTCCGGCAGAGAGTCTAGCCAGTCATTCACTGACTCAGGCCGATCAACGAAAAAGAAAAAGGTCCGGTCATTGTACTCAACTCGCAGCCTGGTCGGAAAAAGCATTGCGTAACGCAGTCCCATGTCCCGGAGACGCTTCTTGACTCCACGGAAGCCCATACGCTGTTTCTGCACCAATTGAGAAAAGTCCGGGTAGAAGTTCACCGTGGCATTCTCAAAGGCCACCGGGCCCCTCACACGCGATGCCTGCAGGATAGCGTCCCGGTCCCTATAGTGAAAGAGTTTCGCAACAATAGGCCTCGGCGGGGCGCCCGGCTTGCCCTGGCCTCCCGGAACACGATGGGCACGTTCCACTGCGAAGAATTTACTCAACCCAGACGGGGAGAGGTAGTTCTGTATCAGGTCCTCGACCAGGAGATCAACAGAATGCGGGTCCGGATTTTCCGGAACGCCAACCACACGCACGTTACAACGACGTGCCCTGTTTTCAAAGTCCTCCAAGCGCCGGGTCATGAAATCGTTCACCCTTCGGAGATTGCCAATCTCCGTCTGTATCTCCGAGACGTCGTCCGTGAGGCTGGATGACTTGATATCCAATGACTTCACCTTCTCATTGGTTTTAGATAGGTCGGCCCGAATCAAGTTCACATTAATGGCCACGGTGTCGATTTTGTGGGCCAAAGCTTCATACTGTTGGCCTATTGTTTCCTTCATGCCAGAAATGGCGCCCATGATGTCCTGCAAGGACGGCTCCGTCGACGAGTCCACAGGGTGGTCAACTGCACTCGGGCCAGGCAAGGCGGCTCCAGGGGACCCCTTCGAATGGGTGTACCGGTCCATAACGTTAGACTGGACCGGGCCCCCACGCAGGGGCGTTTTGGTCTTTCGTGTCTCTCGGTCCCCTCTGCCCGCCATGTTGGAGACAGCGTCACCAGGGACACACTCGACCCGATGGGAATGGCCGCAGGAGAGTAGGGCGCCGAGACCAAAAGGGCAGCGACGAGGGTACCACTAGGTGTGAACCAGCCCGGAAGGACAATAAGCTAGCCAAAGGCACAACAGCAGTCTCGTGCGCTGGACCCAGCAAGGGCCAGACTCCTCTGCCAGATGTCGCAGTCTGAGGCCGAAACGAAACCGAAACTTAAGAGGGCGACCCACGAGTCGGATCCCCCTGCCGCTGTTGTTCAACTCAGAGTCGGCCACAGTGCCTCACCCAGACCCGGGCGCACCTCGAGGGCGGACCCCGAAAGTTTGAGTCGTCGTATCTTCGGCGCCCCTGGTCCAAATCAAATTCCCAAAAACCACAGGAAGATCAGCCCGGTGTCCTCTATACAAATCCTCGTGAAGAATCAGGATATGTTCAGGATATCATGCGGGCGGGGGTCCGGAGAGCGCTGTGCTCACGTGGCCATCACGGATGCCCGCCAAGCTCCTCCCCCGAAGAGACGGCTTTTAATCAACATGTTATCAAGGATTGCCTTGACCTGGTTAATTATTCTAAGATCCCCTGGCTAAAGTACATCAAAGACAGTTTTCAGGCAATTTATGGTCTGGATATAACAGTGGACCCCTATGCTGCAGGAGATTTCTCTAAGCAGGAGATGAAAAATAAATTTATGCTGTATAAAGCCCAAAACCGTTTAGTTGCCAATGGATGCTTGACTAAACTCGACCTCTATAATAAATACATTGATTGTGAAGGTTTTCAACCTTACTTGAGCCAGGTAACCAGACCAGCCCACAGGTTTGTTCTTACGAGACTTAGACTTGGACTGGCCCACCACTTGGTGGCTTTTCCCTATCTTAAGAAGCACCCTCTTGATCATTGTCCATTATCACAGGAAAAGTATGATATTTTAAATTTTGTTTCTTGTTTTTTTTTTTAACCCGTATATCGTCACCTTATTACATGTTTTCCGCCTGTATGCTTTTATGGTCATTTGTATTATATGAACCGAATAAAGCTTGATGAAATTAAATGAAATGAGTGCTAATTCATGTTTTTCCCTACATGGCTAAGGCATAATCTGGGGAATGCGTCTGTGGTCTGGTAATATAGAGATCTTGGTGTGTATCCTCTTCACAAAAACGCATTAAGTAAGCATAACTATAGCACAGAATATTTACATTTAATATAATATAGATTTACTTTTACATTGCAGGGCCCATGCCAGCGGAAGACGAGGATGAGGTGCAGCATGATCAATATGGCAGTAGTTGCGTTGCAGCAACTACATGTAAAAGGAACAGAAGAAAGGAATCAAACGTAATCACCATAATGACCAGTTTGAAGACATGTGTTCCAACTACCTCTGCTACCTCTGCAACCACACGCATTGGTGCTGCAGAATCCACCCCATCTCCGTCTACAATTGTTCCCTCACCTGCACAACTACAATGTGTCAGCTGAGGCAATAGCCACAGCGCCTGAGCTGAATCACAAGTGTACCCATGCACGGAGACAAGCCAAGTCAGTGGATAAAGATCAATCTTTGTTTTTCTCAAGACTCATCAGGGCATGAAGCTTAGGGCACTGTTGTGGCCACTTGCAAATGGCATTGTCACGGGCAGGTGGCACCCATTGGAAAACCACAGTACAGCTGGGTTCTCATGGGAGCAGGGTTGATGGCTTTTTAGGGAAGAAGACCCAAAAGGTACTTGCAGTTCTTATCCCACGGTGGGTCCTTGATTGTAGCTCCCTCTGATTGTTTCTTGTATGTTTTATAATGGAGCACATCTCTGTTTGGTTTTGGTGAAGTGCGGTCCGAGACATGCCAGCAACCTCATGGCCTTTCTGGAGGAGGGCTATCACTTGTCTAAAGGCCAGTAGAAGCATTTTAAGGAATTAATTCAAGTCCAGGTTTTTTTATTATCCATTTGGTAATGCTAATATGGAAATGCACTCTTTTTTGTATTCTCATTTCCTTATCTATCGACTTGGTAATTCCAATATGGATGTGGGTTGCAACTTAGCCATAGTATGTTTCAGCGAGATTACAGATCCCAGCTGGCAGTTTTTATTTCATTGGGGAGGGGGGCATGCAACCCCGTCCATGAAGCTTCTTTAGGCCCCAGGGACCCCATCTCCTAGGGCTGATAATTTATTTTTAGGGGAAGAGGGTGCGGGCTCCACCCACTGCAGTCTTCTTGAGAACCCATCTTTTGGAACATTGAACTTCATGCAGGGTATGCCCACACTCTCCCTGGGCAGGGAATACAACTTTGCTCCCTCCCCCGGGTGGAAGCACAGGAAAATGCTGCTCTCGATTGGGAAAAAGCAAAGTGGAAGAGGATGTGGTCTAACGGCTAGGGCGGTCGATCTCAAATCTGGGAAACCGGGTTCGAGTCTCAGCAATGACACTCAACATCCTGTGATTCTTTGCAAATCACTTAATCTCCCTGTGCCTAACAAAAATTAATGTGTCCTTGTGTTACGCAACTGATGCTCATGTAAAGCACTCTGATACCTTTGGGTCAAGTTTGTACTATATAAAATTTTGCGAAAAAAAGTGACTGAGCAGGCTCCCGCCAGGCCCACAATCGGTACTGGCTGGGGAGCCGGAGGGGCCGCAATGGCACTTGGGCTCGCCCTACTGCCCCCCACCCCCAATGATTGGTACGTTGTGGGTGCTCTGAGTGGGCACTAAAGCACCACTTTAAAATAAATTATAAACAAGCATTTACAATACAACGGTTTCGCCTTTGCCAAAGTTAGAGCTGTTGGCATTGTAAATGACAAATCCTCCCTCTGCCCGTGCTCTGTGTGTACACCAGTAAGAGGAGCTGTGAGGGGACGGTCCGGGCCGCCCTGCGAGCTCACACAGCGAGAGCCCAGGAGAGCTGCCCTGGGCAGAGCAAGGAAGAAGCACCGGGCAGGGGAGACAAAGGGGCCACCCAGACAAGGGACTGAAGGTCGCCCTCCTGCGGAGAAGTCTGCGCGCACTCTGCCACCTTGGACTGGGGCTGGACGCTCCCACATGACTGGACTAGGGGGCTGCGGACACCCCCTACAGAGCATTAGTAGTTGCTCACACCCACCCAGAAGAGGAGTGGGGGGTGGGCTGCTGACACGTGGGCCTCAGTGGTTTCGAACATCTCAGGGCAAAGCACTGACTCTGCAGACACAGGGGGCTGGGGCTGTTGACGCGGCAGAAGACTGAAAGGTGCTGCTACCTGGACCTGAGGGCTCCTTTCGCCACTGGCTCCTGGGCACCTGGGGCTGAGAGTTCCTGTAGCCCCGGGAGGTCAGCAGAGGACTGAGGAAACCCTGAGGTACCTGCGCCCGAGGGCAACAGCCATGCACCTGCGTCTCCGGGCTGCCGGCTGTCCTCGCCATACCCCGAGGAGCTGGCACAGTACTGCTGAGCTCAGAAGACACTGTATCAGCTGCCACGTCGGAATCAGAGCCAGGGTTGGTTCTGCCTGCTCCCATGTCTTTATGGTTTGCTACACATTACATGGACAACACTGAAAGGCTAAGCCCCCTGTGTAGGCTTTCTGGAGTTATAAATGGTCTTTGAAATAAATAATAGACGAAAACACAAGGGGAAGCTGAGAAGAGCATCACATTATTTGGCACATATGTGGTACTTACAAACAGTGACTTAAAGGATAGCACACTGTCTCATAGCTGTGTTTGTGTCTGCAAGGCAAGGCAGCTACCGCCAACCGGGATGTGCAGCAGAGATGCCTCCTCATTGGTGTTTAACTTACAAGTGAATGACATCTTTAATGTCATTTTGACGGCCATACCAGGCACACGTGTGTGGAAAGTATCAAACTGACCCTACGTTTTAATGGACGGGTTGGTTAGTGTTGCTTGCAAAAACAGGCTCTGTGGACCACTGGAAGCTGTGAGCTAGTAAGGCCAAGAAAATAGATCCAGCTCAACCAAGGGAACATCTTCATCTGCTGGCGATGTGAATAGGTGACCTTAAACACATGCTGAACGTTCAACTCATAGAGAAGTTACTACATTTAAATATCTTTTCATCACTACCTCACAGAACTTGAAATAAGATGCACTTGTCACTTGCAGTGTGTTGAGATCAGATTCTGCAGTGAAGACCTCTCGCTTACTATGTGAACACTATGTAAGGAGACCTTCTGAAGAGTAATGTCTGCGGTGATGCTGAAATCTAGGCAGATTGAGTGCGAAACAGAAGCTCGGCTTTAGATTGACTGCAAAACAGAAGCTCGGCTTTAGCAGCTGCGTTTTTAGAAACATGCGCGTGGACTTCTGACAGTGTTCACAGGGGCGTAGAAGTGACTTTCAATCAGCATTCTTGCAGGCTCGAAGAGAGTAAATAGCCGCTTAGAAACGCCACAGACATATTTTGCCTTGGTCCATGTTTAGGAAAGCCTCATGTTCTGTTTTATGCTACAAGAACTTACTAAATAAATGTGAACCCTCATAATATTAATATTGCTTGCTAAGCCGCATTTTCATGGCACCGGTCCCGGATTCTTTCCTTGTATTCCCGGTGCTGCTTTGCCGCCCCTGTGAGTGACGGGCTCGCTTCTCAGTGGAGCGAATTCTGAATAAACAAGCTCAAATGAAAGAACTTTTGCCATCCCCTGCGGATCCTGTTTTTGCACCGCGGTACTTATATTGTGGAGTTTGTTGAAGAAAGGAGCATTTGAAGACAGGAGATGGCTGGGGGGGCAGCGGACGAGCGAGAAGGCATCGGACTGGGAGGGGGGTGGAAGGGACGGTGAGAAATTGCCTCAGAGCATTTGAAGACGGGAGGGGGCTGGGGGGGCAGCGGACGAGCGAGAAGGCATCGGACTGGGAGGGGGGTGGAAGGGACGGGGAGAAATTGCCTCAGAGCATTTGAAGACGGGAGGGGGCTGGGGGGGCTGCGGACGAGCGATAAAGCATCGGACTGTGAGGGGGTGGAAGGGACGGGGAGAAATTGCCTCAGAGCATTTGAAGACGGGAGGGGGCTGGGGGGGCAGCGGACGAGCGAGAAGGCACCCTCCCGCCCCAGCTCCATGAAAAAAATGGCGGCGCAAACAAAGTGACAAAAACAAACAAGAAGTTCTTGAAAATTCTGCAGAGCACTAGAAATGGAAGGGCACTAACCCTAGTACGCCTCCTTGCCAGCTTCTGCCTGAATGTGGAGAGTATGATGAGAGGACTCGGGAGCAACGAGACACGCGTAAAACAAACAGGGAGACGACATGAGACGGGGTACACGTACAAACAGGGAGACGACATGAGACGGGGTACAGGTACAAAGGGAAAAATATACCGTGGAACAGCAACGAGACACGCGTAAAACAAACAGGGAGACGACATGAGACGGGGTACACGTACAAACAGGGAGACGACATGAGATGGGGTACACGTACAAAGGGCAAAGAAAATTATAAACAAAATGCTGCTGACCTGATCGCAAATAGAAACAACTTCCTGGCAACTTAAATCTCGCAGACCACTCCGGCTAAAGGCACTTCGAAAAAGACCAAAACATCACGGGGGAAAAAAAAACATCCGCCCACTGCCGCATGACGTTTTAAAAGGGGCGGAGAGGGAAAAAATCGCCGGAACGCCCACGAATCGCCTCGGACAATGACGGACAGATCTCTCTTCCAATGGCTAGCCTCCATTTATGGAGCTAGCCAATGGAAGAGAGAGGCGGGATTAAGCCACATACTGTTCTAACATAAGATTTCGCCTGCGTGAACGCTGCTGCGCAGCGGACGCCAGGCGAAACCTAAAAAGGGCACCAGGGCTCCCATACAAATGTTCATCAAAAGGTAAAAAAAATAATAATAAATGAATGACAGGATTGGCTTATTTATTGTTTAGTGCTTCAGCAAGGAGGGCCCCATAATAATCTATGGCTTTTTAAATTTTCTTTTTTTTTACCCTGGTGGTGCCCTCAGAAGACACAGCAGCGCCATCAACCATTATTTGTAATGTTGCGGGTGCTGCAGGGAGTGCAGCATCCCCCCAACTACATTGGAAAAAAACACAGTAAATCTCCTGGGTCACTGACTGCATGACCATAGCAGAGCTTATTATCATTTTTTTAAGTAGTCCGAGATGGAGCAGTATGCTTAGCAGCTGGAGTGCAGGCACCCCATGTAGTGGGTTCTAGATTTGTATTTTGTGGAATGAAAAATGTTTTTAAAAGTCTCAAAGGCCAGTTGAAGTTTTTTTGTTTGTTAGGCTTTATTGAAATTGTTTTATGACAATCACTTGTAAACATTGAAATGTGTGACTTTATAAAATATTAATTTGATTATAATTATTGGTGATTTTTGACAAAGACAATATGTCTTCTCTATATATGTTTATGTGCTCCCCCTTGACAAAGCAAATAGACCCACTTTTTATATTTAAGTGTTATGACTCTTTGACATAGTCAGTTGGTCTGCCTTAGAGAAAATGATATCCTTTATATTGTTACATCACATAGTCAGCCGGACTTGCCCAACCACTTGTTGTGGTGTAGGGGGGTTAGGATGCCAGCACAGGTTTGGACACGATGACTAGCTGTATGCCCGGCCCTGTGTTCAATGCCACGTCAGCCACCGCGATGGACTTCTTACTTAATGGTAAAAAAAATAGATATTTACTGAAAAAAAATAAAGGTAAAGTGACATTATAGAAAGGAATTATAATAATATTTAACTTTATATTTTTAAAAAACCTTAAAAATTCACTAAAAAAAGGTTGGGGGACGTTATACTTATGTGAAAATGTGAATAAAAACATACTGTTTTAAATAATGAAAACCACTGCACCAGTTTTAGTTATCGGAAGTAACTATAACCTTATGCCTTAAAGTAACTATAACTCGCGCCCTTGCCATGTCCTGCCACTTTCTTCACATACTAGATAACTCAGGACATGTTCTATGACATCATTAATAACATCAAAGCAACATCTGAAATTACATCATCGATGACAACAATGTGCATCAAGAATCGGTACACAATGCCATATTGCAGCGTTAAGCAACATGCGATTATGATTTGACAAACTTTCTCTGCTGTGTAAACCAATTCCCTAATGGAGACATCAAAAGTGCCTTTTTAGCAGTCCACATGCACTCTCAATTACATTTCATGTTCTAGAATGTGCATCAATGTATGCTGTTTGCATGAAGTTTTAGGATAATGTACGGGTGTCACCAGCCACTCTCAAAATGTATAACCTGAGTCACCTGCATGGATAAGCTAATTTTGAGTGGTATTATGTTTGCAGTACACATAAAGAGCAAATACCTATAGTATAACCTTGGGTCACATACAGACAATATAATTGACATTCTGATGTGTTCTATTATGTATAATAATATCGTTATCTTCCAGTAATGTGTTTGGTTTGTTCAGAATAGTTCATCGCATTTATATATGGAAGGCCATATGTTCACCATAGTTACATGGTCTCTGTGAATGCAGCATTACTGCATTGACATTTTCTGAGATGGTATATAGTGTCTGACTATAGAATCATTAAATAATGTTTAGATCCTTGGAAACATGTGGGACAGTGAGTATTACTGGGTCTGTATTGCACACCAATTGAACTTTAATGGTATGGTGCATCTTCTGCTCACAGTACCTTTGGTACTCTGCTCTTGGTATTACAAGTGCTACATGTTTACAGTCAAGGACACCTATTACACTTTGAAATGCATCAATGGCATCAAACTTTGCCTCAACACTATTCACTGATTGTGTTTTACTTGGAAAATGATGTGCTGTGGTGCTAACTGCAGCAGGACACTTGTTACCTTCTTTAATACCTCTGAAAACATAGGTTGTGCAGTTGCATGAAGATTTCCCACTGCGCAATGAAACCCTCCTGCAGGCAAAAAATGTAGCATTGCTAGCATATTTAAACATGGTAAAATGGCGGTCTGTACTCCAATGTTTAATTCAAAGGCATTTCTTGGTGCATCCAATAAGCCATAGTTTGGTGTTGCATCCAATAAGCCATAGTTTGTGGTCTTGGGAAGCCAGTAGTTTGTTTGAATTTAGCTGAACTCATTCAATAGGATCAGACCTCTCTTTTTCAAACTGAACCTTCCTTTTTCCCTGTTGAGCTCTTTACTTTCAGTCCTGGAGCTAGAGTTGCACCTGCATAACTAGTAGATTTACCTCCTGCAGTCGGAACTGACATACGTTTAGATTTCAATCTTGGCACTGTATGGCAGAGCATGAGAGAGAAGGAATGATCTGCAGTTATATATAGGTGGAATTATTACATTCTTTTGGGCTGTAATGTTTTCTTTGTAGGTCTGTGCTTGCATGGGGCATGTGTTTGGGTGTTATGGACATAATGTATATTTTTTATAGTTGTGTATCTAGTTATGTAATTGAAAATTGTACTAGTGTCATTGATAATGTTCTAAAGTACTCAGTCACTTTGCATTTAGTCTTAAGTTTGTAAAATGTAACACCTGCTCTAAGCACGAGGCATATGTTGTTGATAATTCTCTACCCCCGCAAGGTTCAGCTGCTACTTGTAACAGCATTGTCTTTTCCACATCTGGTAAATCCTAGTGTGTGTCTTTTTTCCAGGTGCCTTACTATTGCATACTTGAAACAGTTGGAGCAGATGTCGCATAAATTTGGTAAATCCACTCTGCACAACTTGCAATGAGAGCCTTAGAGTACACCAAAGTCTCACCCAGGCACAAGAGGAGTAATTGATTCAGAATATTGGTGCATATTAAGTCCATAAAGTGTTGGACTATAGTAGGGGCATTCCTCTGTCCAGATAGCGTTCTATAATATGAAAAATCTCTGAAAGGGTTGCAGAAATTAGTCTTCCACTCATCACCTTTCTTCATGCACCACAGAAGGCACACTCCTCACAAATCTAGTTAATTAAAAATGCTAGCACCATGAACTAATTAATAAATGCCTTTGATATGGGTACAAGGATAGATACCCTTGACTATGATATTATTTAGTCGTCTATAGTAAATTCACAGTCTTAATGAGGATCTTTCTTCGGTACAAAAAATATAAAATTGACTAAGATGGAACATTTAACCAGTGGTGCACATTCTACTGTAAAAAAACATCAGACGTCTTTCTACTCAGAGAGTAAATATACCCCAAAAGTAATACTATCCCTGGGTTAAATTGGAGTAGATAGATCTATATGGGGTAGAAGTACACAGCCTTCAGCTTTAGAGGAGCCTTAGGCAAACTGTCCTTTTAGTTCTCAGATAGGGTTCCCCTCATTCACAACTTGCATAGGAACTACATGAGACAACGACTGAGTGGAGTTTAGCCATAGCTTAATTTTCTTAAACGTTTTATCTAGCATCTACATGTGAAGAAGTCTTCTAAGGTACCCCCAGAATTTCTTGGTCCACTTCATAAAGAACAGATTGTGAATCCAGTTACTGATTAGCGGCAATTCCCCAGTAAATAAAATTATCCTGGATTCCATGTTTCCTGTTAAAACGCTTTTCGGCACACAAATGTCTTACTCTATGTCCCCTGTCAGTTCAGGTGAATGCTAAAAAAGAATACAAGGTACTATATATTCATGCTGAAGAATTGTTGTGCAACAGTTGCAGTATCTAGTAAATTGGAAAGGATTTGACCATAAGAAGCAGCCACTGGAACTGGCTTCTACTATTTAGACTCCATGTTTTTAGTTAAATTGTATGCCAAAATTTCAGACAGTTTGTCAAAATAAGAGGGAGATACCCTGATTCTTAGAAAAGGGACTGGTCTGTGTAACATAAAGCAAAAAAAAAACCTTTCCAAGAGACTAGACTGTGGGTAAGTAACCAAATTCTATAGAGCAACTATAATATGGTTCATGTGCTATAGGTACTTTGAACAAGAAAAACAAGTTGCCACAAATTCTTATGACGAAAACTTTCATATAAAAGATTGCTATGATATGTTTTTGCAGGTACTTTTCATATATGCAATTGCTGTAAAGTGTTATAAGAAAATCAAGTAATTAAGACATATAGTAGACTATAAGTTGTTTATTTAAAAATTCAATATATAAAAAAAAGACACCAATTGGTATTAAGTTTTTGCAATACAGGATACAAAACAAAATCTGCTCATCACAAAACATTCAATTCATTAATGATTTAAAATCATCTTTTTTGTATCTACTCCAGAAAAGACAAAAAAGAAATACAAGTTTAAAAATTACACATTTTGTTGTTTTTTTTATCGAAAAACTGTTGACGCGGCATTTCGGTGAATGTTTATTATTTCTTCACCTTCTTCAGGACAAAAGTTTTCAGTTTATCTAAATGTATTATTCAGAGACCCTGGAAAAGTCGTCTTCAGCTTACAATGGCATGGTACCCAAAAGGGAGAGAACGGTATTGTCCGCCAGTGATGTTTGAGTAGTGGGCTTCTATTATGATTCCTTATTGATTTAGAGCAACGTTGTAGATTCATATTCTGTCTGCCCTAAAAGGGGGTGGGAGGGGCTGTCATTGACGCTATCGACCCTTGGGCGTGCTCAGTCAGATACGCTTCTGTTGATCAGTCTCTTGCGATATTACGGCGGTTGGGACCTGTCACCCTCCTTGCCAAGACAGATATTGAGTCTGCTTTTGACCCCTGCCTGTTCCCCTAAATGATTATCACTTCCTGGGTTTTCAGTTAAAGGGTGAGTTTTATTATGACATGTGCATGCCAATAGGGTGTTCGACATCCTTCATCAATTTTGGGCAGTTTAGTTGCCTACTAGAGTGGATTTTCACTGAGCAAACTGGGTGTCAGGATGTTATTAACTATCTGGATGATTTCCTATTGATCATCCCACCAGGAGTGTGAGGGACCATAGGGGGCATTTATAGTACTTCTCGGGGAATTTAGGGGTTCCACTCGCTGCTGATAGAAAAGTGGAGCCTTCGATCCTGCATTACCTTCCTAGATATCGCAATCGACTCTGTGGCAGGTGAATCTTGCCACCAACCGGAGAAAGTCAGGGCATTCAGTGTGACAATCAACACAGTACTGTCCCACAAGAAGGTGATGCTACAGTAGCGTAAGGTACTGGTGCGCCAGCCTAATGTTGCCCTCAGGATTATTTCCATGGCATGCCTCTTCTCTCGATCCATACTTGGATAAATATAAATGGCAGGTTTGATGAAAAAGCACTATCACGCGAGGCTATCCCTTGAGGTCAAGGAGGATCTAAACATGTGGTCCTGTTTCCTAGACCAATTCAATGGCTCAGTTGTCAGGCCTGCATCACCCATTTTTAATCAGGCACTGGGCCTGTACCCGAATGCTGCAGGCAGTGTGGGGGTTTGGGCGAATCTGGGTACCAGATGGTGTTCAGGCGACTGAACTGCTTGCAATGAACAAAGTATAACAACAAATATTGCTCTCTGGGAGGTATTCCCCATTGAAGTGGCAGTTACCATTTGTTCATGTGAGTTCAGGAACAGGACGGTTACTTTTTGGTCAGATAACATGTCAGTGGTTGATGCCATTAACAGGCAAAGGGCCTCTTGCAGGCCACTCTTGAGACTTCTGAAAAACTTGACTCTCCTCTGTCTGAAACTCAGTGTGTTATTTAAAGACAGACGTCCCCAGACATGTCCCCAGAGTTCATAACAATGCAGCTGATCCTCTGTTTCGAAGTTTTCACCTGCATGCAGCAGAGAAGAGGACGGAGTTCCCGAAGGATCTGTGGAGGATTGGTGTCCTACCTTGTCTAGTTTAATTGCAGCTTCATTAGAGAGGCGCACAAGGATGATTTAAAAGCAAGCTATACAAACCTTTAGGGTTTTCTTGCAGAAAAATCACCTGGGACCCATGTTCTCAGTTAACTCCCTATGCTTTTTTGTTGAGGAATTGTCTGAACAGGGCAAGCCAGTATCGTATGCAAGGGCTAATGTATCAGCAATAGGGTTCTTTTCCAAGCTGCAAAGAACGCAAGATGTGGGCAATGGTTTTCTGGTTAGGAAGACCTTGGCCGGTTGAGCTGGGCAGGGTTCAGCATTCAAGGATGTTAGGAGACCATTTGATGTTCATAAACTTGCGGTTTTTATAAGCACCTTGAAGAAGGTGCACATCTCCCCATTTTTATGGTGCCTTTGTGATAGCGAGCAGCTCCAAGCAGGATCAATACAGCATCCTACGATGGGTGGATGCCCGCATTGTACAGGACAAACTAATCATCAGGCTTAGAAATTCCAAAACAGGCCAAGTTGCTAAGGGGGCCTACAAGTAACTTTGGGTAGCTACTGGTTCTTCCATCTGACTGGTGTCTTTTAGTAGCCATGCCTTCAAAAATCGTGTGGTTTGTTGATCAATCCTTTGTGCAGTATTTGGCATACCAGTTGCAGCAGCTCCGCAGACCAAAGCCACATGCATTAAGGAATATCTTCTTCAGATGGTGTGGAGTGGGAGGTCCTCAGAACCCTCAGGTGCGGCAGATAGTAGTGGAAATAAAAGGCTGTGAGGGACTTCAATTCCTGGACCTAATTGTCATGCATTTGGGTGGTAATGACCAAGTAAAGGTAGGCCAGAAATAATTGATGGAATGCCTGCTGAAGGAGTTTGCTGTTGGGCTGGGCATTCTCTGATGATTTCATTGCATGGTGCCACATGATACCTCGTTGCACTAGGGGTTAGGGAATTAGGCCAAGAGCTCTCGGTGTGTTGGTTTTGAGACTCAGCATGAAAATGGCCACACTACGGCCATCTGAGGAATATCCCAGGTGCATCTTTCTGATATGGTAACGGACCTCTTAATTGAGAACATTTGAGCATTCACTGAGTCTCTGTTCTTTGGTAGGGAGGGCTAATGACCTCATTGCCATTATTGTCCTTGTGGCGGAGGGTTTTTTCCACCAAAATTGTCTGTAACGTCAGCACTGGACAGCAATTCTTAGTTCTGTGAGGGAAATCTACACAAGCTTGTGGGCATAGTCTAACACTACTAACGCAGGGCAAGGAGCACTAGTCCCTGTTTTTACAGCCTTCTCCTTTGGCAGCTTGGTTTGTGGGGGGCGGACCATGTCAGGCAGTCAAGGGCACAAGGGGTTGGGATTGCCCACTAGGGATATAGGTTGTTTCACCTATGTGGTATGGGCAGATGTTCAGAAGAAAAGTATATGTAAATGTAAATGTTATGTAAATGTTTTTGAGCTTGTAAAGCGCACTGCTACCCGTCCATACGTTTCCTGGCGCTGTATAACTCTGGGGAACCCGTCCTGGCTTTCCCTGTGGGATGGTCCCTTGCTGGGAGTCCCCAAGGTGGAGCCAGGCATCCCCGGAATTGGTGGGGCCGTTGTGGAGATTAGGCAAGCTAATGCCCAGATTTGCTGAGTGGAACCCCTGATTTAGAGTAAGCACCGAAGCGAGAATTATCGAGTCCGCTGACCAAGGTCCACGACCCTGCCGCGACGGGAATTGAACCCTGGTCCCGGACCGACGTCTGCACTCAGGCCTGCCGCCTCTAACCAGTGAGCCACACTACTCCATATGCAGGTCTTAGTGCTGAGACATCTCAGGGAATGGCTCAATTGTAAATATATGCATGCTACAATCATCGCTATTGGCTATAGAATTTCATAGAAGTGTTGTTTGAATATTTTCACCTCGTATGGTTATTAGCTTGGGTGAAAAGCGATCTGTGGGTCAAGGACATTACAACACTTGTATCTGCCACCTGAATGCATGTAACCTTGTACTGTTGATATATGACTATACTTTAAAATCAATAAAAAGAATTATAAAAAAATACACATGCCATTTTACCCATGGTGGAGCAGTAGTGTTTGGTCATTGATTCTGTTGAGTTGGAGGTGGGCGTAGACCACACTGGGGATCTCAGGTCACTAAAGGTTTTAGCATACAGCTGGCTCACTCCTGTACCTTGCTCAAACATTGAGGGGTCGATTCCGATTCCGGAAAAACCGCTCCGAATAGCTGTTCGGAGCGTTTTTCCCGTACGAATCGTACCCTGCAACGTCCCGCGTACGTACGTACGTCGAAGTACGGTTCGTACCAGGAGCCAGACTCCGTACGAATCGTACAGAGACCGTACGACTCAAATCCCCGTACGAGTCTCCGTCGGAACCCGCTGTACGTGGATCTGTACGTCTCGCGGCTGGCTTATACGACCCAGCAAGTACGATACGTGTCGGGTACGCACCGTACGACCCTTTTTGTACGGGAGCTGAAAACAGCCGTAAAAGCAGAGTTTGCGCTGAAACAGGTACGGAACGCCCCCCCCGGGTACGGTGCGTACCCCCCATGATTGCAGGGGTACGCCCCGTATACCCAGCGTACATGGGGTACAGTGCGTACCCATGATCGCAGGGGTACGCACCGTACCCCATGTACGCTGGGTATACGGGGCATACCCCTTCGATCATGGGGGGTACGCACCGTACCCAATGTACGCTGGGTGTACGGGGCGTACCCCTGCGATCATAGGGGGTACACACCGTACGGTGTGTATGTGATTGTGCGCTTTTCCGTACGAATCGCCCTTACCTGACGTGGACCGTACGGATCGCGTCCTGATACCCCGGTCCGGATCGTACTCGTCGGGTCGTACGGCGTGTGTACGAGTCGTACGGAGAGGTCTCCGGATACGATTCGTACAGATGGTTTTTTTACCGGGTCGCAATCGACCCCTCAGGGTTGCAGCATGCAGAAGGCCATGTGCCCCGTGGTGTCCTGGACAGGTTCTGAGAGACAAATGTGTCTCCTTGTCAGAGTATTGCATGGCTTGTTTCCAGGGCTCACGAGTTTGCAATTTTGATTACACACAGACAAATATTACAAAGTGACAAATTTGCATATAATATTGACAGTGTTATTACCATAAAATACTGAACTTGAGACCTTAGTGTACTTTTGTTGTTCTTTCACATGTTAGTGAGCACTGTTGTGTAAGTCCTTCTGTGATCTAGAGTCTTGACCAAATTTTAGTCCTACTTTTATGTCTCATGCATGTCCCATTTCATTGGTCTGGCTTGACAGTGCAGCTGTTGCCTGACAATTATGTGATCATCACTAGAGAGGGGCTTTCGCTCCACCTATATGTTGGGAGCCAGAAGTACATGTTTTGATTGGGCAAAAAGTGTGTGCTTCCACAAAGAAGTGCTTGCCCTCTAGCCGCTGTGATCATTTTGCTTATTTATCTAACCACCTAAGGTTGAACTTTCAGGGGCACGTGCATGATATTAGAGTGCTATTAAAGTGCCTTATATATATAGGCAATTTATGTTGTTTTTCTCTGGCAGCAGCGCAGATGGGAGGAGGGCAGTCATTAACCTAAAAAGAGTTGTAGGTCTGACTTGACAATGCAACTGTCATCTGACCTTTCAATATATACCAATACTATTCTACAGTTCTTTACATCCACACAGATGTATATCTATGCCCATGCTATGTACTTGTAATGCTTCACATTAACAGACAGCTATACCTTTACAGCCAGACCTATTGGCATTGGCAATGTTTGTTTATTTATAAATTATAGTCACTATAATAGTATTGAAGTTTAGCATGTGCACTAAAATCACTTCACAATATTCCTTTGTGCTGCTGGCACAAAGTCCATAAGGCCAAAGTATGCATTAAACCATCATCTACATATATTCCATTGTGTGTTATCACTTGAATAATGCTACAGCAGTAAAATTGGAGCTTGCAATATGAATTTCTACACTTTCCCGAATTAGGATGTCATTTTTGCAGTTCGTTATGCAGACAATGATTCAACATGCTCAGTACCCCACTGAAAACTTAGTTGCAATTTGGAATAAAGATTTGGTTGTCTAATGGCTTCTCACCCATAGTCTGCAATTTGTATTTTTCCAGTGGACTTATTGAGCTATGAATAAATAGTCTTTGTACAGATGAAAATTGAAATAAAGCTCTTCACACCATTTTGCAATTTCTGCAAGAACAGGACGGAGAAAATAAAGTTTTCTGCATCGCATATGGCATTACGATTTTCGCAGACGACCAAATCCTGGACACCATTAAAAAAAATATTTATTATAGCCTTATAGCCCGCCGTAGTGGGCTATACCGGCCATTAAAGAACCGCTTCAGCATTAAAGTCCAGAGACGAAGGTGACGGCCTTTAACAAGGGAGCGGGACTTTAATGCCTGTATAGCCCAGCTACGGAGGGCTATAAGGCTATTAGAACATTCGCATCGTGTATCAAGAGGGAGAGAGAGGACCAGAAAGCTAGTCCGTATCCCCAGGTTTTCATGAAGTTAATCAAAAGGAGACTAGCTCGAGTAAAAAGGGTTAACAAAAATTATTAATTTTTAATTCAAGGACTCAAGTATGTTTCGTCAGGGGGTAGTGGCACCTGGTGGGTGTGCTCATGAAGCCCTCACCCACCAACCAAGTTGGTGGCATGCTTCATCATCGGGCCCACCCAGTGACACCTAACGTGTCCCGGGTGTGCTTCGACGCCTGATTACAGCGGAGCAGGTATATCGCTGAGTGTGCGGTGAAGAGTGTTATGGGATGTGGATTAAAACGGCTTGGCGGGGGTCCCAGTACCCGAAGGTAAATTAGACTTTAATACCTGGGCCACCGTCAGCGGTTACAAATAAGGCTGTTGGATGTTAGAGGCGAGTTACGACCTCCCACATCCTGAGACGGGTCAACATGTTTCAGCCAGTGCCTTATGAATATGCTGGCTTTCTTCAGGACGAATTAAAATATGTGTGTGTAATTAAAACTAGTGGGTGTGTAATTCAGACTATGTGTATACACGCCCTAAACTGTTTTTCTATGTGTGAGAGGGGGATTCCCTTCTCAAAACACCTGTACATATAACATGTAAGGACAAAGACAAAACATGCAAGGGGAAAAGAGAGTCACTTGAATGTATTGCATTATATACATCTGGCTGCCGACTTTATAGCGATGTGGGTGCAGGCTATAAGCGGCTACAGTGTAATGGTATTGGTGGTACCATTATGGTGAGGTTCGCACTGGAAGTTCGGGGGTGGAGTGGCTAAAACACGGTATTCACAACATTAGTGTATGAGTGGTAAAAGAAAAGAAAAGAAAACGCAAGAATTCTTTCTTACGCTAGTTTGAGTAGTATGCTACTTGAAGGCTGTGAAGTGGCAAGGGTTGGCCCTGTGGGGGAGAAAAAAGGTTTTGGCCACTTAGATTGAGGAGACCTGTGGGAGAGAAAAGCGCTTACCCGTGATGAAGGTGGTGGTTCGTCATACTCACAGAATTACTGGGCAGAGCCTGCTTTGGACCTGTAGTGCCTCCTTCGCAGTACCGGTAAGTAATGGCCATTGCTACTGGGGTTTTATACTGTGGTTGATTGAATAATTGTTCGCATCTGCATTGTAGGGGAAAGGGTAGAGAGACTCGATCTGCCGAGTCATTGTGCTTGCGAGGGCGCCCAGGTGCGTAAGGAGAAGTGGCGAGCGTTCGCGCATGCGTGGTACTAGACGCTCGTAAAGCGCATGTGTGGACTGTAGTGTTATGTCCGCACATGCGCATTGGGGGAGTGCGCGCGTGTTGTATAGTCGCGCATGTGCTGGCGGATGATTAGTGCCCTCATTGTGTTAGGGGCTTACAAGTACACTGGATTGGAATAAGTATAACACTGGCGCATTAGGGGTATAATCAGAGGACCCTCGTGGTACAATGCCACAACGATACTTTGGCCATATTCATGGGTGGAGTTCCAAGGCCTCAGTGTTTAGAATTGTAGGGCTCTATCCTCAAGGGGATATTTACAAGGGGTTCCTAGTAGGGTTGGCTCAGCAGGTGGATCAGGATGGTATTGGAGATATAGCCCTTGGGTCACGAGTATGTCAGGGAGTTCCAGGGGATGGCGTCGTTAAGACCCTCAGTGGCTGTAGAAAGGCGATATATCCATCGCTGTTCTTTACCCAGAAGTTTCTTGTCATTATCAATTGTGCTTTCAGGGATTTGGTCAATGATTGTCCAGTTTAAGTCATTGGGTGTATGGCAGTGGGTGATGAAGTGGTTAGTTAGTCTGCTCACATTTTTCTTGCTACTTATGGTGCTTCGATGCTCAGTTATTCTGGTTTTAATTTTTCGTGTTGTCATCCCCACATAGCGGAGGCCACACGTGCAAGTGAGAAGGTATATCACATTTCGTGAGTTACAGTTGGTGTGGTTGCGTTGGGTCCAGATTTTGTTGGGCTCAAGGTTCAAGGTTTTGGTGTGTGTAGTGAGGTGACACACACTACAGTCATTGCAGGGGTAGTGTCCAGTGATCTTGGGCAGTCCCCATGCATTCAGAACGGTGTTCATTGGTTGTTTTGGTTGTGGTCTGGGTCGGGTGCTCACCAGTTGATCTTTTAGATTGTTGCATCTCTTGTACGCAAATCTCGGTGTGTCCCATTTTCTCTGTCCAGAGTTGATTATCCTCCGATGTTTTTTAATGATTTTTGCTACTTCGTTGGACGCTGTGTTGTAGGTAGTAACACAGGTGATGGGTTGTTCCTGATCCTCCTTTGTGATGGTCTCAAGAAGAGCGTCGCGATTCTGATTTCTCGCCCTTTTCTGGGTTTTACGGATGATGGCTTTGGGGTAGCCACGACTTTCGAGTTTAGTGGCCAGGTCCGCTGATTGTGATTTGTAATCACTCATGTTGGTGCAGTTTCACCGTATGCGTAAAAACTGGCCAAATGGTAGATTCTCTTTGAGAGGGCGGGGGTGAAAGCTCGTGAAGTGGAGCAATGCATTCCTCGCGGTTGGTTTGTAGTATGTTGTTGTGATCAGGGTCCCGTCTTTGGCTGTGATGTCCAAATCTAGAAAGGGAAGTTGGTGGTTACTTGCTGTGCTGGTGAAGTTCAAATATTGATCCCTGGTGTTAAGCCAGGTCATGAATCTGTCAAGGTCGGTCTGGGATCCCTGCCAGATTACCAGAATGTCATCAATATACCTGTGCCATTTCAGGATGTGATGATTGAACGGGTTAGTTTCCACAGCGATGTTGGTGCGTTCAAAGTGGTGTACATACAATCCTGCCACGCTTGGGGCAAAAACGCTGCCCATGGATGTTCCATTCGTTTGTAAATAGAAGCTGCCTTCATGTTCAAAATAATTTTGTTTGAGAGCCAGAGTTGCACATGCTAGTATAAAATCCCTCGGAGTGTGGTAGGGCCAAGGGGATTCCATTAGGATGTCGTGGAGGACTTTCAAGGTGGCATCCTGGGGGAGACTGGTGTACAGGCTCTCCACATCTAACCCTACCAGAAGTTGTGTGTCAGGGTTGAAATCCATATTGTCTATGACCTGTAGAAGGTGTTTGGTATCTTTTATGTACGTGGGTGTTTTTTGCACCAAAGGGTTTAGGAAAAAGTCACAATATCGTGATAGTGGTTCCAACAAGGAGTTTATGCCTGACACGATAGGTCTGCTAGGAGGGGGAGTTTTACCCTTATGTACCTTGGGTACTGTGTAAAAGTACGGGGTCCTGGGGTGTGCCGGGCATAAATATTCTGCTTCCTGTTTGGAAATATGCTCCGCATCTGCTGCCCTCTTGACAAGTGCATGGATTGTTGTTCGTAGTCCTTCGGTTGGGTCCTGTTCCAATCTACGGTAGTTCCTGTTGTCGCTTAAGAGTCTGCGACACTCAGTGTCGTAGTCTGTCTTGTCCTGCAGGACGATGCCTCCCCCCTTGTCAGCTGGTTTTATGACAAGTGTGGGGTTGTTTTGTAGGCGTTGTATGGTTTGCCTGTCTTCCCAGGACAGATTGTTGAAGTGATTGGTTGGGTTGAGGTTCTCAATGTCATTGTATACAGCTTGTTTAAACGTTGTGATTTCGGGAGGGATGGTGGAGGGAGGAGGGACAAACGTGGATTTGGTTCTGAGGCCCGTGATGTTGGGGTTCTCGTGGGGTTGCTCAATTTCTGGAGTTGGTTTTTCAAAGAAAGATTTCAATTTAAGTTTTCTGAAAAATTGCGCCAATTCAACGTGTAGTTGAAATTTGTCGAGTCTGGTGGTTGGCACAAAAGACAGTCCTTTTTCCAGGACTGACTGTTCTCTGTGGGACAGTGAGGTGCTGGATAGATTAAATACCAGTGATGGTCGGTCAGTGGGGCTCAGTCTTTGCTCGGTGCTGGCGTTGCTTCTTTCGCCTTCTGGCGTGTGTTCGAGCTCACTGGGTTCTCCTCCTCGGCCCAGTGGACCTGCGTGTGTTGTTGATTTGGTCTTCGTCTGCCCCGAGCTCTTCGGCCCTGTCCTAAAAAAGGAATGTGTGGGCCCTGGTTGCCTGCGAATAATGGCATTGGTCCCGGGGGATACATGGGAGGAAAACCATAATAGGGATTCTGCATGTGACCAAAGTTTGGTGGGAAGCCGTAGAAGGGGCCTTGTTGCCCTCCTTGCCAGTTGTTAGGCCAACGTTGTCCTCTTCTTCCTCTTCCTCCTCCTCCTCGTTTTTGTGAGCCGCTGCTGGAGTCGCTGGAAATAGAACTATCATCACCTGAAGAGTTGGACATATTGGTGTCCTTGATTTGCGGTGTGTAGTCCTCTTCTGAGTATGGATACACTTTTGCATAACTGAATTTTTTGAGATCTTTGTCAAATGTTTTGATTTTGGCTTGAGTCAGGTATTCCTTGTACTCATTAATTTCTCTATTTTGGTCATGTAGCTTCTTCTTGAATGCAGTGATGGTAGCTTTGAAGTGGCTCTCTGTGGCTTGGATTTCAATCAAGATAGCATCCGATTGTCGCTTTGCTGTTTTGATGATGAGTATCATCCAGTCCCTGGTGCAATGCCAGGCGATCTGGGCCCAGTCCTTCCTGAAGGTAGGGTCATCAAGGAAGATTCTGGGTGCGTTGGTTACTAGAAGGCCCCTTGGAGCCGTATTGGTTCTAAGATACTGGGCTAGGATAGTCCCATGAAGGATGGTTCGTATTCTGTTGCGCTTTTTCTCAGTTAAGGTCTCCCAATCGGTAGTTTGTGCGATGGTATTAGCGATGTTGAAGTCCGCTTGGAAGGAAGGGTCAGATAGTATATCTGCCACGTCACTCTCAGTAAAGGTCAGGCCATGGTTTTCCGCCATGGTTTAGGTTATACTCTCGCAGCTGTGCGCTGCCAATATTATCGTGTATCAAGAGGGAGAGAGAGGACCAGAAAGCTAGTCCGTATTCCCCAGGTTTATATGAAGTTAATCAAAAGGAGACTAGCTCGAGTAAAAAGGGTTAACAAAAATTATAAATTTTTAATTCAAGGACTCAAGTATGTTTCGTCAGGGGGTAGTGGCACCTGGTGGGTGTGCTCATGAAGCCCTCACCCACCAACCTAGTTGGGGGCATGCTTCATCATCGGGCCCACCCAGTGACACCTAACGTGTCCCAGGTGTGCTTCGACGCCTGATTACAGCGGAGCAGGTATATCGCTGAGTGTGCGGTGAAGAGTGTTATGGGATGTGGATTAAAACGGCTTGGCAGGGGTCCCAGTACCCGAAGGTAAATTAGACTTTAATACCTGGGCCACCGTCAGCGGTTAAAAATAAGGCTGTTGGATGTTAGAGGCGAGTTACGACCTCCCACATCCTGAGACGGGTCAACATGTTTCAGCCAGTGCCTTATGAATATGCTGGCTTTCTTCAGGACGAATTAAAATATGTGTGTGTAATTAAAACTAGTGGGTGTGTAATTCAGACTATGTGTATACACGCCCTAAAGTGTTTTTCTATGTGTGAGAGGGGGATTCCCTTCTCAAAACACCTGTACATATAACATGTAAGGACAAAGACAAAACATGCAAGGGGAAAAGAGAGTCACTTGAATGTATTGCATTATATACATCTGGCTGCCGACTTTATAGCGATGTGGGTGCAGGCTATAAGCGGCTACAGTGTAATGGTATTGGTGGTACCATTATGGTGAGGTTCGCACTGGAAGTTCGGGGGTGGAGTGGCTAAAACACGGTATTCACAACATTAGTGTATGAGTGGTAAAAGAAAAGAAAAGAAAAGAAAACGCAAGAATTCTTTCTTACGCTAGTTTGAGTAGTATGCTACTTCAAGGCTGTGAAGTGGCAAGGGTTGGCCCTGTGGGGGAGAAAAAAGGTTTTGGCCACTTAGATTGAGGAGATCTGTGGGAGAGAAAAGCGCTTACCCGTGATGAAGGTGGTGGTTCGTCATACTCACAGAATTACTGGGCAGAGCCTGCTTTGGACCTGTAGTGCCTCCTTCGCAGTACCGGTAAGTAATGGCCATTGCTGCTGGGGTTTTATACTGTGGTTGATTGAATAATTGTTCGCATCTGCATTGTAGGGGAAAGGGTAGAGAGACTCGATCTGCCGAGTCATTGTGCTTGCGAGGGCGCCCAGGTGCATAAGGAGAAGTGGCGAGCGTTCGCGCTTGCGTGGTACTAGACGCTCGTAAAGCGCATGTGTGGACTGTAGTGTTATGTTCGCACATGCGCATTGGGGGAGTGCGCGCGTGTTGTATAGTCGCGCATGTGCTGGCGGATGATTAGTGCCCTCATTGTGTTAGGGGCTTACAAGTACACTGGATTGGAATAAGTTTAACACTGGCGCATTAGGGGTATAATCAGAGGACCCTCGTGGTACAATGCCACAACGATACTGTGGCCATATTCATGGGTGGAGTTCCAAGGCCTCAGTGTTTAGAATTGTAGGGCTCTATCCTCAAGGGGATATTTACAAGGGGTTCCTAGTAGGGTTGGCTCAGCAGGTGGATCAGGATGGTATTGGAGATATAGCCCTTGGGTCACGAGTATGTCAGGGAGTTCCAGGGGATGGCGTCGTTAAGACCCTCAGTGGCTGTAGAAAGGCGATATATCCATCGCTGTTCTCTACCCAGAAGTTTCTTGTCATTATCAATTGTGCTTTCAGGGATTTGATCAATGATTGTCCAGTTTAAGTCATTGGGTGTATGGCAGTGGGTGATGAAGTGGTTAGTTAGTCTGCTCACATTTTTCTTGCATCTTATGGTGCTTCGATGCTCAGTTATTCTGGTTTTAATTTTTCGTGTTGTCATCCCCACATAGCGGAGGCCACACGTGTAAGTGAGAAGGTATATCACATTTCGTGAGTTACAGTTGGTGTGGTTGCGTTGGGTCCAGATTTTGTTGGGCTCAAGGTTCAAGGTGTTTGGTGTGTGTAGTGAGGTGACACACACTACAGTCATTGCAGGGGTAGTGTCCGGTGATCTTGGGCAGTCCCCATGCATTCAGAACGGTGTTCATTGGTTGTTTTGGTTGTGGTCTGGGTCGGGTGCTCACCAGTTGATCTTTTAGATTGTTGCATCTCTTGTACGCAAATCTCGGTGTGTCCCATTTTCTCTGTCCAGAGTTGATTATCCTCCGATGTTTTTTAATGATTTTTGCTACTTCGTTGGACGCTGTGTTGTAGGTAGTAACACAGGTGATGGGTTGTTCCTGATCCTCCTTTGTGATGGTCTCAAGAAGAGCGTCGCGATTCTGATTTCTCGCCCTTTTCTGGGTTTTACGGATGATGGCTTTGGGGTAGCCACGACTTTCGAGTTTAGTGGCCAGGTCCGCTGATTGTGATTTGTAATCACTCATGTTGGTGCAGTTTCTCCGTATGCGTAAAAACTGGCCAAATGGTAGATTCTCTTTGAGAGGGCGGGGTTGAAAGCTTGTGAAGTGGAGCAATGCATTCCTCGCGGTTGGTTTGTAGTATGTTGTTGTGATCAGGGTCCCGTCTTTGGCTGTGATGTCCAAATCTAGAAAGGGAAGTTGGTGGTTACTTGCTGTGCTGGTGAAGTTCAAATATTGATCCCTGGTGTTAAGCCAGGTCATGAATCTGTCAAGGTCGGTCTGGGATCCCTGCCAGATTACCAGAATGTCATCAATATACCTGTGCCATTTCAGGATGTGATGATTGAACGGGTTAGTTTCCACAGCGATGTTGGTGCGTTCAAAGTGGTGTACATACAATCCTGCCACGCTTGGGGCGAAAACGCTGCCCATGGATGTTCCATTCGTTTGTAAATAGAAGCTGCCTTCATGTTCAAAATATTTTTGTTTGAGAGCCAGAGTTGCACATGCTAGTATAAAATCCCTCGGAGTGTGGTAGGGCCAAGGGGATTCCATTAGGATGTCGTGGAGGACTTTCAAGGTGGCATCCTGGGGGAGACTGGTGTACAGGCTCTCCACATCTAACCCTACCAGAAGTTGTGTGTCAGGGTTGAAATCCATATTGTCTATGACCTGTAGAAGGTGTTTGGTATCTTTTATGTACGTGGGTGTTTTTTGCACCAAAGGGTTTAGGAAAAAGTCACAATATCGTGATAGTGGTTCCAACAAGGAGTTTATGCCTGACACGATAGGTCTGCCAGGAGGGGGAGTTTTACCCTTATGTACCTTGGGTACTGTGTAAAAGTACGGGGTCCTGGGGTGTGCCGGGCATAAATATTCTGCTTCCTGTTTGGAAATATGCTCCGCATCTGCTGCCCTCTTGACAAGTGCATGGATTGTTGTTCGTAGTCCTTCGGTTGGGTCCTGTTCCAATCTACGGTAGTTCCTGTTGTCGCTTAAGAGTCTGCGACACTCAGTGTCGTAGTCTGTCTTGTCCTGCAGGACGATGCCTCCCCCCTTGTCAGCTGGTTTTATGACAAGTGTGGGGTTGTTTTGTAGGCGTTGTATGGTTTGCCTGTCTTCCCAGGACAGATTGTTGAAGTGATTGGTTGGGTTGAGGTTCTCAATGTCATTGTATACAGCTTGTTTAAACGTTGTGATTTCGGGAGGGATGGTGGAGGGAGGAGGGACAAACGTGGATTTGGTTCTGAGGCCCGTGATGTTGGGGTTCTCGTGGGGTTGCTCAATTTCTGGAGTTGGTTTTTCAAAGAAAGATTTCAATTTAAGTTTTCTGAAAAATTGCGCCAATTCAACGTGTAGTTGAAATTTGTCGAGTCTGGTGGTTGGCACAAAAGACAGTCCTTTTTCCAGGACTGACTGTTCTCTGTGGGACAGTGAGGTGCTGGATAGATTAAATACCAGTGATGGTCGGTCAGTGGGGCTCAGTCTTTGCTCGGTGCTGGCGTTGCTTCTTTCGCCTTCTGGCGTGTGTTTGAGCTCACTGGGTTCTCCTCCTCGGCCCAGTGGACCTGCGTGTGTTGTTGATTTGGTCTTCGTCTGCCCCGAGCTCTTCGGCCCTGTCCTAAAAAAGGAATGTGTGGGCCCTGGTTGCCTGCGAATAATGGCATTGGTCCCGGGGGATACATGGGAGGAAAACCATAATAGGGATTCTGCATGTGACCAAAGTTTGGTGGGAAGCCGTAGAAGGGGCCTTGTTGCCCTCCTTGCCAGTTGTTAGGCCAGCGTTGTCCTCTTCTTCCTCTTTCTCCTCCTCCTCGTTTTTGTGAGCCGCTGCTGGAGTCGCTGGAAATAGAACTATCATCACCTGAAGAGTTGGACATATTGGTGTCCTTGATTTGCGGTGTGTAGTCCTCTTCTGAGTATGGATACACTTTTGCATAACTGAATTTTTTTAGATCTTTGTCAAATTTTTTGATTTTGGCTTGAGTCAGGTATTCCTTGTACTCATTAATTTCTCTATTTTGGTCATGTAGCTTCTTCTTGAATGCAGTGATGGTAGCTTTGAAGTGGCTCTCTGTGGCTTGGATTTCAATCAAGATAGCATCCGATTGTCGCTTTGCTGTTTTGATGATGAGTATCATCCAGTCCCTGGTGCAATGCCAGGCGATCTGGGCCCAGTCCTTCCTGAAGGTAGGGTCATCAAGGAAGATTCTGGGTGCGTTGGTTACTAGAAGGCCCCTTGGAGCCGTATTGGTTCTAAGATACTGGGCTAGGATAGTCCCATGAAGGATGGTTCGTATTCTGTTGCGCTTTTTCTCAGTTAAGGTCTTCCAATCGGTAGTTTGTGCGATGGTATTAGCGATGTTGAAGTCCGCTTGGAAGGAAGGGTCAGATAGTATATCTGCCACGTCACTCTCAGTAAAGGTCAGGCCATGGTTTTCCGCCATGGTTTAGGTTATACTCTCGCAGCTGTGCGCTGCCAATATTATCGTGTATCAAGAGGGAGAGAGAGGACCAGAAAGCTAGTCCGTATTCCCCAGGTTTATATGAAGTTAATCAAAAGGAGACTAGCTCGAGTAAAAAGGGTTAACAAAAATTATAAATTTTTAATTCAAGGACTCAAGTATGTTTCGTCAGGGGGTAGTGGCACCTGGTGGGTGTGCTCATGAAGCCCTCACCCACCAACCTAGTTGGGGGCATGCTTCATCATCGGGCCCACCCAGTGACACCTAACGTGTCCCGGGTGTGCTTCGACGCCTGATTACAGCGGAGCAGGTATATCGCTGAGTGTGCGGTGAAGAGTGTTATGGGATGTGGATTAAAACGGCTTGGCAGGGGTCCCAGTACCCGAAGGTAAATTAGACTTTAATACCTGGGCCACCGTCAGCGGTTAAAAATAAGGCTGTTGGATGTTAGAGGCGAGTTACGACCTCCCACATCCTGAGACGGGTCAACATGTTTCAGCCAGTGCCTTATGAATATGCTGGCTTTCTTCAGGACGAATTAAAATATGTGTGTGTAATTAAAACTAGTGGGTGTGTAATTCAGACTATGTGTATACATGCCCTAAAGTGTTTTTCTATGTGTGAGAGGGGGATTCCCTTCTCAAAACACCTGTACATATAACATGTAAGGACAAAGACAAAACATGCAAGGGGAAAAGAGAGTCACTTGAATGTATTGCATTATATACATCTGGCTGCCGACTTTATAGCGATGTGGGTGCAGGCTATAAGCGGCTACAGTGTAATGGTATTGGTGGTACCATTATGGTGAGGTTCGCACTGGAAGTTCGGGGGTGGAGTGGCTAAAACACGGTATTCACAACATTAGTGTATGAGTGGTAAAAGAAAAGAAAAGAAAAGAAAACGCAAGAATTCTTTCTTACGCTAGTTTGAGTAGTATGCTACTTCAAGGCTGTGAAGTGGCAAGGGTTGGCCCTGTGGGGGAGAAAAAAGGTTTTGGCCACTTAGATTGAGGAGATCTGTGGGAGAGAAAAGCGCTTACCCGTGATGAAGGTGGTGGTTCGTCATACTCACAGAATTACTGGGCAGAGCCTGCTTTGGACCTGTAGTGCCTCCTTCACAGTACCGGTAAGTAATGGCCATTGCTGCTGGGGTTTTATACTGTGGTTGATTGAATAATTGTTCGCATCTGCATTGTAGGGGAAAGGGTTGAGAGACTCGATCTGCCGAGTCATTGTGCTTGCGAGGGCGCCCAGGTGCGTAAGGAGAAGTGGCGAGCGTTCGCGCATGCGCGGTACTAGACGCTCGTAAAGCGCATGTGTGGACTGTAGTGTTATGTTCGCACATGCGCATTGGGGGAGTGCGCGCGTGTTGTATAGTCGCGCATGTGCTGGCGGATGATTAGTGCCCTCATTGTGTTAGGGGCTTACAAGTACACTGGATTGGAATACGTTTAACACTGGCGCATTAGGGGTATAATCAGAGGACCCTCGTGGTACAATGCCACAACGATACTGTGGCCATATTCATGGGTGGAGTTCCAAGGCCTCAGTGTTTAGAATTGTAGGGCTCTATCCTCAAGGGGATATTTACAAGGGGTTCCTAGTAGGGTTGGCTCAGCAGGTGGATCAGGATGGTATTGGAGATATAGCCCTTGGGTCACGAGTATGTCAGGGAGTTCCAGGGGATGGCGTCGTTAAGACCCTCAGTGGCTGTAGAAAGGCGATATATCCATCGCTGTTCTTTACCCAGAAGTTTCTTGTCATTATCAATTGTGCTTTCAGGGATTTGATCAATGATTGTCCAGTTTAAGTCATTGGGTGTATGGCAGTGGGTGATGAAGTGGTTAGTTAGTCTGCTCACATTTTTCTTGCATCTTATGGTGCTTCGATGCTCAGTTATTCTGGTTTTAATTTTTCGTGTTGTCATCCCCACATAGCGGAGGCCACACGTGCAAGTGAGAAGGTATATCACATTTCGTGAGTTACAGTTGGTGTGGTTGCGTTGGGTCCAGATTTTGTTGGGCTCAAGGTTCAAGGTTTTGGTGTGTGTAGTGAGGTGACACACACTACAGTCATTGCAGGGGTAGTGTCCAGTGATCTTGGGCAGTCCCCATGCATTCAGAACGGTGTTCATTGGTTGTTTTGGTTGTGGTCTGGGTCGGGTGCTCACCAGTTGATCTTTTAGATTGTTGCATCTCTTGTACGCAAATCTCGGTGTGTCCCATTTTCTCTGTCCAGAGTTGATTATCCTCCGATGTTTTTTAATGATTTTTGCTACTTCGTTGGACGCTGTGTTGTAGGTAGTAACACAGGTGATGGGTTGTTCCTGATCCTCCTTTGTGATGGTCTCAAGAAGAGCGTCGCGATTCTGATTTCTCGCCCTTTTCTGGGTTTTACGGATGATGGCTTTGGGGTAGCCACGACTTTCGAGTTTAGTGGCCAGGTCCGCTGATTGTGATTTGTAATCACTCATGTTGGTGCAGTTTCTCCGTATGCGTAAAAACTGGCCAAATGGTAGATTCTCTTTGAGAGGGCGGGGGTGAAAGCTCGTGAAGTGGAGCAATGCATTCCTCGCGGTTGGTTTGTAGTATGTTGTTGTGATCAGGGTCCCGTCTTTGGCTGTGATGTCCAAATCTAGAAAGGGAAGTTGGTGGTTACTTGCTGTGCTGGTGAAGTTCAAATATTGATCCCTGGTGTTAAGCCAGGTCATGAATCTGTCAAGGTCGGTCTGGGATTCCTGCCAGATTACCAGAATGTCATCAATTAACCTGTGCCATTTCAGGATGTGATGATTGAACGGGTTAGTTTCCACAGCGATGTTGGTGCGTTCAAAGTGGTGTACATACAATCCTGCCACGCTTGGGGCGAAAACGCTGCCCATGGATGTTCCATTCGTTTGTAAATAGAAGCTGCCTTCATGTTCAAAATAATTTTGTTTGAGAGCCAGAGTTGCACATGCTAGTATAAAATCCCTCGGAGTGTGGTAGGGCCAAGGGGATTCCATTAGGATGTCGTGGAGGACTTTCAAGGTGGCATCCTGGGGGAGACTGGTGTACAGGCTCTCCACATCTAACCCTACCAGAAGTTGTGTGTCAGGGTTGAAATCCATATTGTCTATGACCTGTAGAAGGTGTTTGGTATCTTTTATGTACGTGGGTGTTTTTTGCACCAAAGGGTTTAGGAAAAAGTCACAATATCGTGATAGTGGTTCCAACAAGGAGTTTATGCCTGACACGATAGGTCTGCCAGGAGGGGGAGTTTTACCCTTATGTACCTTGGGTACTGTGTAAAAGTACGGGGTCCTGGGGTGTGCCGGGCATAAATATTCTGCTTCCTGTTTGGAAATATGCTCCGCATCTGCTGCCCTCTTGACAAGTGCATGGATTGTTGTTCGTAGTCCTTCGGTTGGGTCCTGTTCCAATCTACGGTAGTTCCTGTTGTCGCTTAAGAGTCTGCGACACTCAGTGTCGTAGTCTGTCTTGTCCTGCAGGACGATGCCTCCCCCCTTGTCAGCTGGTTTTATGACAAGTGTGGGGTTGTTTTGTAGGCGTTGTATGGTTTGCCTGTCTTCCCAGGACAGATTGTTGAAGTGATTGGTTGGGTTGAGGTTCTCAATGTCATTGTATACAGCTTGTTTAAACGTTGTGATTTCGGGAGGGATGGTGGAGGGAGGAGGGACAAACGTGGATTTGGTTCTGAGGCCCGTGATGTTGGGGTTCTCGTGGGGTTGCTCAATTTCTGGAGTTGGTTTTTCAAAGAAAGATTTCAATTTTAAGTTTTCTGAAAAATTGCGCCAAATCAACGTGTAGTTGAAATTTGTCGAGTCTGGTGGTTGGCACAAAAGACAGTCCTTTGTCCAGGACTGACTGTTCTCTGTGGGACAGTGAGGTCCTGGATAGATTAAATACCAGTGATGGTCGGTCAGTGGGGCTCAGTGTTTGCTCGGTGCTGGCGTTGCTTCTTTCGCCTTCTGGCGTGTGTTCGAGCTCACTGGGTTCTCCTCCTCGGCCCAGTGGACCTGCGTGTGTTGTTGATTTGGTCTTCGTCGGCCCCGAGCTCTTCGGCCCTGTCCTAAAAAAGGAATGTGTGGGCCCTGGTTGCCTGCGAATAATGGCATTGGTCCCGGGGGATACATGGGAGGAAAACCATAATAGGGATTCTGCATGTGACCAACGTTTGGTGGGAAGGCGTAGAAGGGGCCTTGTTGCCCTCCTTGCCAGTTGTTAGGCCAGCGTTGTCCTCTTCTTCCTCTTCCTCCTCCTCGTTTTTCTGAGCCGCTGCTGGAGTCGCTGGAAATAGAACTATCATCACCTGAAGAGTTGGACATATTGGTGTCCTTGATTTGCGGTGTGTAGTCCTCTTCTGAGTATGGATACACTTTTGCATAACTGAATTTTTTGAGATCTTTGTCAAATTTTTTGATTTTGGCTTGAGTCAGGTATTCCTTGTACTCATTAATTTCTCTATTTTGGTCATCTAGCTTCTTCTTGAATGCAGTGATGGTAGCTTTGAAGTGGCTCTCTGTGGCTTGGATTTCAATCATGATAGCATCCGATAGTCGCTTTGCTGTTTTGATGATGAGTATCATCCAGTCCCTGGTGCAATGCCAGGCGATCTGGGCCCAGTCCTTCCTGAAGGTAGGGTCATCAAGGAAGATTCTGGGTGCGTTGGTTACTAGAAGGCCCCTTGGAGCCTTATTGGTTCTAAGATACTGGGCTAGGATAGTCCCATGAAGGATGGTTCGTATTCTGTTGCGCTTTTTCTCAGTTAAGGTCTCCCAATCGGTAGTTTGTGCGATGGTATTAGCGATGTTGAAGTTCGCTTGGAAGGACGGGTCAGATAGTATATCTGCCACGTCACTCTCAGTAAAGGTCAGGCCATGGTTTTCCGCCATGGTTTAGGTTATACTCTCGCAGCTGTGCGCTGCCAATATTATCGTGTATCAAGAGGGAGAGAGAGGACCAGAAAGCTAGTCCGTATTCCCCAGGTTTATATGAAGTTAATCAAAAGGAGACTAGCTTGAGTAAAAAGGGTTAACAAAAATTATTAATTTTTAATTCAAGGACTCAAGTATGTTTCGTCAGGGGGTAGTGGCACCTGGTGGGTGTGCTCATGAAGCCCTCACCCACCAACCTAGTTGGTGGCATGCTTCATCATCGGGCCCACCCAGTGACACCTAACGTGTCCCGGGTGTGCTTCGACGCCTGATTACAGCGGAGCAGGTATATCGCTGAGTGTGCGGTGAAGAGTGTTATGGGATGTGGATTAAAACGGCTTGGCGGGGGTCCCAGTACCCGAAGGTAAATTAGACTTTAATACCTGGGCCACCGTCAGCGGTTAAAAATAAGGCTGTTGGATGTTAGAGGCGAGTTACGACCTCCCACATCCTGAGACGGGTCAACATGTTTCAGCCAGTGCCTTATGCATATGCTGGCTTTCTTCAGGACGAATTAAAATATGTGTGTGTAATTAAAACTAGTGGGTGTGTAATTCAGACTATGTGTATACACGCCCTAAAGTGTTTTTCTATGTGTGAGAGGGGGATTCCCTTCTCAAAACACCTGTACATATAACATGCAAGGACAAAGACAAAACATGCAAGGGGAAAAGAGAGTCACTTGAATGTATTGCATTATATACATCTGGCTGCCGACTTTATAGCGATGTGGGTGCAGGCTATAAGCGGCTACAGTGTAATGGTATTGGTGGTACCATTACGGTGAGGTTCGCACTGGAAGTTCGGGGGTGGAGTGGCTAAAACACGGTATTCACAACATTAGTGTATGAGTGGTAAAAGAAAAGAAAAGAACAGAAAACGCAAGAATTCTTTCTTATGCTAGTTTGAGTAGTATGCTACTTCAAGGCTGTGAAGTGGCAAGGGTTGGCCCTGTGGGGGAGAAAAAAGTTTTTGGCTACTTAGATTGACGAGACCTGTGGGAGAGAAAAGCGCTTACCCGTGATGAAGGTGGTGGTTCGTCATACTCACAGAATTACTGGGCAGAGCCTGCTTTGGACCTGTAGTGCCTCCTTCGCAGTACCGGTAAGTAATTGCCATTGCTGCTGGGGTTTTATACTGTGGTTGATTGAATAATTGTTCGTATCTGCATTGTAGGGGAAAGGGTAGAGAGACTCGATCTGCTGATTCGTCCTGAAGAAAGCCAGCATATTCATAAGGCACTGGCTGAAACATGTTGACCCGTCTCAGGATGTGGGAGGTCGTAACTCGCCTCTAACATCCAACAGCCTTTTTTTTTTTTTTTTTTTAAACCTTTATTAGCATTAAGCAGTTACATTCAGAGTATACCAACCGTCACGGTTGAACATAGGTATAGAGGTAGAGTATGCAAATAATGTAAAACAGGAGCAATGCAAAGGTACACCTCACAAATCTATGCTGTAACTCAGGAGAACTCAGTACCGATATGGCCACAGGATTAGGGAAGGTTTGTTTTTTTAAATTAAAGTTAAAGAAGAGCAGGATCTGATACCGCACAATTAGACCTTTCCAAAGCCAGGGTTACACATGAAATAGGATATTCACAGCAGGACCGTCGTAGGCAGGATATTCATGTCAGGACGTAGAAACAGGATATTCAATAAACATTACATGTCCCCACCAAGACCGTGTCCGCCCGCCGTGTAATAAAGCATTAAAAAAAAACATACACCATTTATCTGAACCAGGAAAACGCACGGAGAGTCACCTCTAATCAGACCCGCAAGAAAGAGAAAAGAAGAAAGAAAGGAAAGCAAAAATTTAAAGGAAGAATAAAGGCCATAGAACAGAAGAGAAAAATGAAAAACAAAAATACCCCACCCCCATCCCCCCACCCTGCACCCCTGCATACAGCTACGGCCTACCCCCTTAGCAGCGTGCCTGTCGCCCCGTATCTAAACCCGAAATATAGAGAAGAGAGACAACGAGGAGAGAAAGAGACAATATTCCACACAAAGATAAAAAATAAAAAAAAAAAGGGAAAGAAAACCCCACGATAGGGAAAGATGAAGACATGGAGGGTCCCCAGTACAGGCCCCCGGCCCCCCCCCTCCCCCGCCGCCTCACATCATTACAATGATACCAGAGTGAATAATAAAGCGTCAAGGAGCAACAGGTTCAGAATCACAATTGCAGCCCAGCCCCTCAAGCCACCCGAGCAAGATGGAAATCTCCCCATGCTGATACAAAGGAACAGAGTGTCATTGATGCACACGACTCATGTAGCCCCAAACATAAGTATGCCGCACATATTAGGAAGCGGAAAAAGGCAAGTAGAAAATCGCACTAAACAGGCAGGCCAGATCAGAAAAGAATAGGAAGCCTTGCAATGTTCCAGGTAACTGCGCCGTCAAAGTTCATCCGCCGCCATTTTAGCCGTCCACGATCCGGAGAACAATATGTAGCACAACAAGGACAGCCATTTTGTAGTTTCCTGCACCCACTGCAAGACTCGTCACCAGGAGATGCGCGCGAGAGGGAGAAGAATAAAACATAGCCGGTGGTCGCTCCAATGAGACGATGTACCCCTGGAATCGGATGTCCATGAAGCAATCAATTAAAAACAAACAGGGAGTCTTCAAGGAGCGAACCTCCCCTCTCGCCGCCGATAGAGTCAAAGCAAGGTCTCACCACAGTGCCTACACAACAAGGCCGAGCAGGGGCCACATAAACAATGTCTCACAATAAGGATACCGGCGGCAGGTTGCTTTCCCCATTCCAGTGATACCGGGCTCACCCCTGTAGCGATCCGGATCCAATTCCGCCCTTCCAGCGCACGGGAGGTATATGGTCCCTCTCCCCTCGATCTATTGTGCGCGCTGCCAACGTCATTTGCGGATACACCACATTACAACACTACTCACAGGAGGGACCCCCAACAGAACGCCGCATCGACCAGTGTCAGGGCCGCCCGCCCTAGGTTCCAGGAAAGGGGGGATGGTGTCAACAGTTCCCCAACGTTGGTACACTATAGAGGCATCGCCCCCACTTCGTGGCGTGTGAGCACATACGAGCCCCCGCAGTCAAGATGGTGCAACAGCGGTAAATCACGGAGGTCCGTAGCTTCGCTTTCAGGGCACGGAAATCCCTCGGAGTCGGACGCATCTGCTTAGCGCCCCATCCGACACACGAGAGCACCGGAGCTGTGCGGGGTGGGCGATGGAATCAGGCGGCGGGAGAGGAGAGCCGGCAGAGCCGGGAGCCCGGGCGACCATCTTGGCCGCCGGTCTGGCTCCGCCCCCAACAGCCTTATTTTTAACGGCTGACGGTGGCCCAGGTATTAAAGTCTAATTTACCTTCGGGTACTGGGACCCCCGCCAAGCCGTTTTAATCCACATCCCTTAACACTCTTCACCGCACACTCAGCGATATACCTGCTCCGCTGTAATCACGCATCGAAGCACACCCGGGACACGTTAGGTGTCACTGGGTGAGCCCGATGATGAAGCATGCCACCAACTAGGTTGGTGGGTAAGGGCTTCATGAGCACACCCACCAGGTGCCACTACCCCCTGACGAAACATACTTGAGTCCTTGAATTAAAAATTAATAATTTTTGTTAACCCTTTTTACTCGAGCTAGTCTCCTTTTGATTAACTTCATATAAACCTGGGGATACGGACTAGCTTTCTGGTCCTCTCTCTCCCTCTTGATACACGATAATATTGGCAGCGCACAGCTGCGAGAGTATAACCTAAACCATGGCGGAAAACCATGGCCTGACCTTTACTGAGAGTGACGTGGCAGATATACTATCTGACCCGTCCTTCCAAGCGAACTTCAACATCGCTAATACCATCGCACAAACTACAGATTGGGAGACCTTAACTGAGAAAAAGCGCAACAGAATACGAACCATCCTTCATGGGACTATCCTAGCCCAGTATCTTAGAACCAATACGGCTCCAAGGGGCCTTCTAGTAACCAACGCACCCAGAATCTTCCTTGATGACCCTACCTTCAGGAAGGACTGGGCCCAGATCGCCTGGCATTGCACCAGGGACTGGATGATACTCATCATCAAAACAGCAAAGCGACTATCGGATGCTATCATGATTGAAATCCAAGCCACAGAGAGCCACTTCAAAGCTACCATCACTGCATTCAAGAAGAAGCTAAATGACCAAAATAGAGAAATTAATGAGTACAAGGAATACCTGACTCAAGCCAAAATCAAAAAATTTGACAAAGATCTCAAAAAATTCAGTTATGCAAAAGTGTATCCATACTCAGAAGAGGACTACACACCGCAAATCAAGGACACCAATATGTCCAACTCTTCAGGTGATGATAGTTCTATTTCCAGCGACTCCAGCAGCGGCTCACAAAAACAAGGAGGAGGAGGAAGAGGAAGAAGAGGACAACGCTGGCCTAACAACTGGCAAGGAGGGCAACAAGGCCCCTTCTACGGCTTCCCACCAAACTTTGGTCACATGCAGAATCCCTATTATGGTTTTCCTCCCATGTATCACCCGGGACCAATGCCATTATTCGCAGGCAACCAGGGCCCACACATTCCTTTTTTAGGACAGGGCCGAAGAGCTTGGGGCCGCCGAAGACCAAATCAACAACACACGCAGGTCCACTGGGCCGAGGAGGAGAACCCAGTGAGCTCGAACACACGCCAGAAGGCGAAAGAAGCAACGCCAGGACCGAGCAAACACTGAGCCCCACTGACCGACCATCACTGGTATTTAATCTATCCAGCACCTCACTGTCCCACAGAGAACAGTCAGTCCTGGAAAAAGGACTGTCTTTTGTGCCAAGCACCAGACTCGACAAATTTCAACTACACGTTGAATTGGCGCAATTTTTCAGAAAACTTAAATTGAAATCTTTCTTTGAAAAACCAACTCCAGAAATTGAGCAACCCCACGAGAACCCCAACATCACGGGCCTCAGAACCAAATCCACGTTTGTCCCTCCTCCCTCCACCATCCCTCCCGAAATCACAATGTTTGAACAAGCTGTATACAATGACATTGAGAACCTCAACCCAACCAATCACTTCAACAATCTGTCCTGGGAAGACAGGCAAACCATACAATGCCTACAAAACAACCCCCCACACTTGTCATAAAACCAGCTGACAAGGGGGGAGGCATCGCCCTGCAGGACAAGACAGACTACGACACTGAGTGTCGCAGACTCTTAAGCGACAACAGGAACTACCGTAGATTGAACAGGACCCAACCGAAGGACTACGAACAACAATCCATGCACTTGTCAAGAGGGCAGCAGATGCGGAGCATATTTCCCAACAGGAAGCAGAATATGTATGCCCGGCACACCCCAGGACCCCGTACTTTTACACAGTACCCAAGGTACATAAGGGTAAAACTCCCCCTCCTGGCAGACCTATCGTGTCAGGCATAAACTCCTTGTTGGAAACACTATCACGATATTGTGACTTTTTCCTAAACCCTTTGGTGCAAAAAACACCCACGTACATAAAAGATACCAAACACCTTCTACAGGTCATAGACAATATGGATTTCAACCCTGACACACAACTTCTGGTAGGGTTAGATGTGGAGAGCCTGTACACCAGTCTCCCCCAGGATGCCACCTTGAAAGTCCTCCACAACATCCTAATGGAATCCCCTTGGCCCTACCACACTCCGAGGGATTTTATACTAGCATGTGCAACTCTGGCTCTCAAACAAAATTATTTTGAATATGAAGGCAGCTTCTATTTACAAACGAATGGAACATCCATGGGCAGCGTTTTCGCCCCAAGCGTGGCAGGATTGTATGTACACCACTTTGAACGCACCAACATCGCTGTGGAAACTAACCCGTTCAATCATCACATCCTGAAATGGCACAGGTATATTGATGACATTCTGGTAATCTGGCAGGGATCCCAGACCGACCTTGACAGATTCATGACCTGGCTTAACACCATGGATCAATATTTGAACTTCACCAGCACAGCAAGTAACCACCAACTTCCCTTTCTAGATTTGGACATCACAGCCAAAGACGGGACCCTGATCACAACAACATACTACAAACCAACCGCGAGGAATGCATTGCTCCACTTCACGAGCTTTCACCCCCACCCTCTCAAAGAGAATCTACCATTGGCCAGTTTTTACGCATACGGAGAAACTGCACCAACATGAGTGATTACAAATCACAATCAGCGGACCTGGCCACTAAACTCGAAAGTCGTGGCTACCCCAAAGCCATCATCCGTAAAACCCAGAAAAGGGCGAGAAATCAGAATCGCGACGCTCTTCTTGAGACCATCACAAAGGCGGATCAGGAACAACCCATCACCTGTGTTACTACCTACAACACAGCGTCCAACGAAGTAGCAAAAATCATTAAAAAACATTGGAGGATAATCAACTCTGGACAGAGAAAATGGGACACACCGAGATTTGCGTACAAGAGATGCAACAATCTAAAAGATCAACTGGTGAGCACCCGACCCAGACCACAACCAAAACAACCAATGAACACCGTTCTGAATGCATGGGGACTGCCCAAGATCACTGGACACTACCCCTGCAATGACTGTAGTGTGTGTCACCTCACTACACACACCAAAACCTTGAACCTTGAGCCCAACAAAATCTGGACCCAACGCAACCACACCAACTGTAACTCACGAAATGTGATATACCTTCTCACTTGCACGTGTGGCCTCTGCTATGTGGGGATGACAACACGAAAAATTAAAACCAGAATAACTGAGCATCGAAGCACCATAAGATGCAAGAAAAATGTGAGCAGACTAACTAACCACTTCATCACCCACTGCCATACACCCAATGACTTAAACTGGACAATCATTGAGCAAATCCCTGAAAGCACAATTGATAATGACAAGAAACTTCTGGGTAAAGAATAGCGATGGATATATCGCCTTTCTACAGCCACTGAGGGTCTTAACGACGCCATCCCCTGGAACTCCCTGACATACTCGTGACCCAAGGGCTATATCTCCAATACCATCCTGATCCACCTGCTGAGCCAAACCTACTAGGAACCCCTTGTAAATATCCCCTTGAGGATAGAGCCCTACAATTCTAAACACTGAGGCCTTGGAACTCCACCCATGAATATGGCCAAAGTATCGTTGTGGCATTGTACCACGAGGGTCCTCTGATTATACCCCTAATGCGCCAGTGTTATACTTATTCCAATCCAGTGTACTTGTAAGCCCCTAACACAATGAGGGCACTAATCATCCGCCAGCACATGCGCGACTATACAACACGCGCGCACTCCCCCATTGCGCATGTGCGGACATAATACTACCGTCCACACATGCGCTTTACGAGCGTCTAGTACCACGCATGCGCGAACGCTCGCCACTTCTCCTTACGCACCTGGGCGCCCTCTCAAGCACAATGACTCGGCAGATCGAGTCTCTCTACCCTTTCCCCTACAATGCAGATGCGAACAATTATTCAATCAACCACAGTATAAAACCCCAGCAGCAATGGCCATTACTTACCAGTACTGCGAAGGAGGCACTACAGGTCCAAAGCAGGCTCTGCCCAGTAATTCTGTGAGTATGACGAACCACCACCTTCATCACGGGTAAGCGCTTTTCTCTCCCACAGGTCTCCTCAATCTAAGTGGCCAAAACCTTTTTTCTCCCCCACAGGGCCAACCCTTGCCACTTCACAGCCTTGAAGTAGCATACTACTCAAACTAGCGTAAGAAAGAATTCTTGCGTTTTCTTTTCTTTACTTTTTTTTTACCACTCATACACTAATGTTGTGAATACCGTGTTTTAGCCACTCCACCCCCGAACTTCCAGTGCGAACCTCACCATAATGGTACCACCAATACCATTACACTGTAGCCGCTTATAGCCTGCACCCACATCGCTATAAAGTCGGCAGCCAGATGTATATAATGCAATACATTCAAGTGACTCTCTTTTCCCCTTGCATGTTTTGTCTTTGTCCTTACATGTTATATGTACAGGTGTTTTGAGAAGGGAATCCCCCTCTCACACATAGAAAAACACTTTAGGGCGTGTATACACATAGTCTGAATTACACACCCACTAGTTTTAATTACACACACATATTTTAATTCGTCCTGAAGAAAGCCAGCATATTCATAAGGCACTGGCTGAAACATGTTGAACCGTCTCAGGATGTGGGAGGTCGTAACTCGCCTCTAACATCCAACAGCCTTATTTTTAACCGCTGACGGTGGCCCCGGTATTAAAGTCTAATTTACCTTCGGGTACTGGGACCCCCGCCAAGCCGTTTTAATCCACATCCCATAACACTCTTCACCGCACACTCAGCGATATACCTGCTCCGCTGTAATCAGGCGTCGAAGCACACCCGGGACACGTTAGGTGTCACTGGGTGGGCCCGATGATGAAGCATTCCACCAACTAGGTTGGTGGGTGAGGGCTTCATGAGCACACCCACCAGGTGCCACTACCCCCTGACGAAACATACTTGAGTCCTTGAATTAAAAATTAATAATTTTTGTTAACCCTTTTTACTCGAGCTAGTCTCCTTTTGATTAACTTCCTATAAACCTGGGGATACGGACTAGCTTTCTGGTCCTCTCTCTCCCTCTTGATACACGATAATATTGGCAGCGCACAGCTGCGAGAGTATAACGTAAACCATGGCGGAAAACCATGGCCTGACCTTTACTGAGAGTGACGTGGCAGATATACTATCTGACCCGTCCTTCCAAGCGGACTTCAACATCGCTAATACCATCGCACAAACTACCGATTGGGAGACCTTAACTGAGAAAAAGCGCAACAGAATACGAACCATCCTTCATGGGACTATCCTAGCCCAGTATCTTAGAACCAATACGGCTCCAAGGGGCCTTCTAGTAACCAACGCACCCAGAATCTTCCTTGATGACCCTACCTTCTGGAAGGACTGGGCCCAGATCGCCTGGCATTGCACCAGGGACTGGATGATACTCATCATCAAAACAGCAAAGCGACTATCGGATGCTATCATGATTGAAATCCAAGCCACAGAGAGCCACTTCAAAGCTACCATCACTGCATTCAAGAAGAAGCTAGATGACCAAAATAGAGAAATTAATGAGTACAAGGAATACCTGACTCAAGCCAAAATCAAAAAATTTGACAAAGATCTCAAAAAATTCAGTTATGCAAAAGTGTATCCATACTCAGAAGAGGACTACACACCGCAAATCAAGGACACCAATATAATATGTCCAACTCTTCAGGTGATGATAGTTCTATTTCCAGCGACTCCAGCAGCGGCTCACAAAAACGAGGAGGAGCAGGAAGAGGAAGAAGAGGACAACGCTGGCCTAACAACTGGCAAGGAGGGCAACAAGGCCCCTTCCACGGCTTCCCACCACCCACCAAACTTTGGTCACATGCAGAATCCCTATTATGGTTTTCCTCCCATGTATCCCCCGGGACCAATGCCATTATTCGCAGGCAACCAGGGCCCACACATTCCTTTTTTAGGACAGGGCCGAAGAGCTCGGGCCGACGAAGACCAAATCAACAACACACGCAGGTCCACTAGGCCGAGGAGGAGAACCCAGTGAGCTCGAACACACGCCAGAAGGCGAAAGAAGCAACGCCAGGACCGAGCAAACACTGAGCCCCACTGACTGACCATCACTGGTATTTAATCTATCCAGCACCTCACTGTCCCACAGAGAACAGTCAGTCCTGGAAAAAGGACTGTCTTTTGTGCCAACCACCAGACTCGACAAATTTCAACTACACGTTGAATTGGCGCAATTTTTCAGAAAACTTAAATTGAAATCTTTCTTTGAAAAACCAACTCCAGAAATTGAGCAACCCCACGAGAACCCCAACATCACGGGCCTCAGAACCAAATCCACGTTTGTCCCTCCTCCCTCCACCATCCCTCCCGAAATCACAACGTTTGAACAAGCTGTACACAATGACATTGAGAACCTCAACCCAACCAATCAGTTCAACAATCTGTCCTGGGAAGACAGGCAAACCATACAACGCCTACAAAACAACCCCACACGTGTCATAAAACCAGCTGACAAGGGGGGAGGCATCGTCCTGCAGGACAAGACAGACTACGACACTGAGTGTCGCAGACTCTTAAGCGACAACAGGAACTACCGTAGATTGGAACAGGACCCAACCGAAGGACTACGAACAACAATCCATGCACTTGTCAAGAGGGCAGCAGATGCGGAGCATATTTCCAAACAGGATCAGAATATTTATGCCCGGCACATCCCAGGACCCCGTACTTTTACACAGTACCCAAGGTACATAAGGGTAAAACTCCCCCTCCTGGCAGACCTATCGTGTCAGGCATAAACTCCTTGTTGGAACCACTATCACGATATTGTGACTTTTTCCTAAACCCTTTGGTGCAAAAAACACCCACGTACATAAAAGATACCAAACACCTCTACAGGTCATAGACAATATGGATTTCAACCCTGACACACAACTTCTGGTAGGGTTAGATGTGGAGAGCCTGTACACCAGTCTCCCCCAGGATGCCACCTTGAAAGTCCTCCACGACATCCTAATGGAATCCCCTTGGCCCTACCACACTCCGAGGGATTTTATACTAGCATGTGCAACTCTGGCTCTCAAATAAAATTATTTTGAACATGATTGCAGCTTCTATTTACAAACGAATGGAACATCCGTGGGCAGCGTTTTCGCCCCAAGCGTGGCAGGATTGTATGTACACCACTTTGAACGCACCAACATCGCTGTGGAAACTAACCCGTTCAATCATCACATCCTGAAATGGCACAGGTATATTGATGACATTCTGGTAATCTGGCAGGGATCCCAGACCGACCTTGACAGATTCATGACCTGGCTTAACACCAGGGATCAATATTTGAACTTCACCAGCACAGCAAGTAACCACCAACTTCCCTTTCTAGATTTGGACATCACAGCCAAAGACGGGACCCTGATCACAACAACATACTACAAACCAACCGCGAGGAATGCATTGCTCCACTTCACGAGCTTTCACCCCCGCCCTCTCAAAGAGAATCTACCATTTGGCCAGTTTTTACGCATACGGAGAAACTGCACCAACATGAGTGATTACAAATCACAATCAGCGGACCTGGCCACTAAACTCGAAAGTCGTGGCTACCCCAAAGCCATCATCCGTAAAACCCAGAAAAGGGCGAGAAATCAGAATCGCAACGCTCTTCTTGAGACCATCACAAAGGAGGATCAGGAACAACCCATCACCTGTGTTACTACCTACAACACAGCGTCCAACGAAGTAGCAAAAATCATTAAAAAACATTGGAGGATAATCAACTCTGGACAGAGAAAATGGGACACACCGAGATTTGCGTACAAGAGATGCAACAATCTAAAAGATCAACTGGTGAGCACCCGACCCAGACCACAACCAAAACAACCAATGAACACCGTTCTGAATGCATGGGGACTGCCCAAGATCACTGGACACTACCCCTGCAATGACTGTAGTGTGTGTCACCTCACTACACACACCAAAACCTTGAACCTTGAGCCCAACAAAATCTGGACCCAACGCAACCACACCAACTGTAACTCACGAAATGTGATATACCTTCTCACTTGCACGTGTGGCCTCCGCTATGTGGGGATGACAACACGAAAAATTAAAACCAGAATAACTGAGCATCGAAGCACCATAAGATGCAAGAAAAATGTGAGCAGACTAACTAACCACTTCATCACCCACTGCCATACACCCAATGACTTAAACTGGACAATCATTGAGCAAATCCCTGAAAGCACAATTGATAATGACAAGAAACTTCTGGGTAAAGAACAGCGATGGATATATCGCCTTTCTACAGCCACTGAGGGTCTTAACGATGCCATCCCCTGGAACTCCCTGACATACTCGTGACCCAAGGGCTATATCTCCAATACCATCCTGATCCACCTGCTGAGCCAACCCTACTAGGAACCCCTTGTAAATATCCCCTTGAGGATAGAGCCCTACAATTCTAAACACTGAGGCCTTGGAACTCCACCCATGAATATGGCCAAAGTATCGTTGTGGCATTGTACCACGAGGGTCCTCTGATTATACCCCTAATGCGCCAGTGTTATACTTATTCCAATCCAGTGTACTTGTAAGCCCCTAACACAATGAGGGCACTAATCATCCGCCAGCACATGCGCGACTATACAACACGCGCGCACTCCCCCAATGCGCATGTGCGGACATAACACTACCGTCCACACATGCGCTTTACGAGCGTCTAGTACCACGCATGCGCGAACGCTCGCCACTTCTCCTTACGCACCTGGGCGCCCTCGCAAGCACAATGACTCGGCAGATCGAGTCTCTCTACCCTTTCCCCTACAATGCAGATGCGAACAATTATTCAATCAACCACAGTATAAAACCCCAGCAGCAATGGCCATTACTTACCGGTACTGCGAAGGAGGCACTACAGGTCCAAAGCAGGCTCTGCCCAGTAATTCTGTGAGTATGACGAACCACCACCTTCATCACGGGTAAGCGCTTTTCTCTCCCACAGGTCTCCTCAATCTAAGTGGCCAAAACCTTTTTTCTCCCCCACAGGGCCAACCCTTGCCACTTCACAGCCTTGAAGTAGCATACTACTCAAACTAGCGTAAGAAAGAATTCTTGCGTTTTCTTTTCTTTTCTTTTCTTTTACCACTCATACACTAACGTTGTGAATACCGTGTTTTAGCCACTCCACCCCCGAACTTCCAGTGCGAACCTCACCATAATGGTACCACCAATACCATTACACTGTAGCCGCTTATAGCCTGCACCCACATCGCTATAAAGTCGGCAGCCAGATGTATATAATGCAATACATTCAAGTGACTCTCTTTTCCCCTTGCATGTTTTGTCTTTGTCCTTACATGTTATATGTACAGGTGTTTTGAGAAGGGAATCCCCCTCTCACACATAGAAAAACACTTTAGGGCGTGTATACACATAGTCTGAATTACACACCCACTAGTTTTAATTACACACACATATTTTAATTCGTCCTGAAGAAAGCCAGCATATTCATATGGCACTGGCTGAAACATGTTGACCCGTCTCAGGATGTGGGAGGTCGTAACTCGCCTCTAACATCCAACAGCCTTATTTTTAACCGCTGACGGTGGCCCAGGTATTAAAGTCTAATTTACCTTCGGGTACTGGGACCCCCGCCAAGCCGTTTTAATCCACATCCCATAACACTCTTCACCGCACACTCAGCGATATACCTGCTCCGCTGTAATCAGGCGTCGAAGCACACCCGGGACATGTTAGGTGTCACTGGGTGGGCCCGATGATAAAGCATGCCACCAACTAGGTTGGTGGGTGAGGGCTTCATGAGCACACCCACCAGGTGCCACTACCCCCTGACGAAACATACTTGAGTCCTTGAATTAAAAATTAATAATTTTTGTTAACCCTTTTTACTCGAGCTAGTCTCCTTTTGATTAACTTCATATTAGAACATTCGGCCACTAGAGGACAGAATGTTCTAACAAATAAAACAAAGGCCACACAGAGCCCGAGGGGGTTGAAATGACCTCTTGTTTCATGAGGCCTTTGTTCATATCTGTTGCTCTGAACAAACATTGGAATCTTGATGCTTGGGGCTTCTACCGGCCATTAGAAGCTCTGATCACTCCATTGTTTTCTATGGAGTGCTCAACATTCCAATGTTCTAATAAAAATTCAATTAAATGTTAAAGCTAGGTTTTTGTTAACTATTTAGGAACTGCATCTTTGAGAGAATAAATGACCATTTCCCTTTGCCTGCCAGCAGCTGCCCCTGCCAGTGCTTGACCTTAATGAGTTCTGAAAACTGCTCCCACAGGAGAGACAATGACATAGGCCTGGTGGGCTATGGGACACCTATCAGGCCAGGAAGAGCAGCTAGGAGGGATATGGGTTTTAATTTCCTTTAAAGGTGCAAGGGTGAAACGTGTTCATTCATAGCCAAGTGTTAGTGGAAGCCTGGGGTAGGGAATCCTTCGATATTTTTATTTAGGCCTCCTATAGCCAACTGGATACCAGCACAGATGAGCAGGTAGCTGATCCCAGAGCCAATTTGGTGTAGCTAAAGATAAGTGAACTGAACACTTTCCTAAACACCCCCTGGTTCCCCACAGTTTCCCTTCAGGGGGCAAAATGTCTGTGACATCTTGGATTTCCCTTAGAATGCTGCAATGGGGGATTGTTTCTAATAAGGCAAATAGGATGTGCTGCTACAGTAGCAAGCATTGTCGCTGGAAACCTTTTTATCATTAGTTAAGGAGTGTCTTCGATCCACTCACTGTCTGTTAAATCTGACAAAAGTTGCACCTCACACACAATTCAACTCTTTCTGGACCTGTGGATGAATAGAAGAGGACTGAAGCTGCTGTCAGGAACCTGTGAGAGAACTGTGCACCCACTACCAAGTACAAAGAAGTGAACTCCAAGAGTCACTTTGATGTCCTCCCGTGTGATTACAGGGACATCTAAAGCTGGAAGTGGTCTTTGCCATGGAATGGCCAGTTGCATCTGGGAGAAAACTGGACCCTGCTGTGGCCTCTGCTGGAGTGAGTCCCGAACCCCATGTCCTGTCCATGAGGTCCTGGGACCCTTGGTGATGTCAAGAAGGACTTATTCTGAAATCTTTGGAAAGATTTGGATTGAGGGGAAATGTTTGACTTCCTAGCCTCTTGAGGACTGGGACCTACCACCCAGTTCAGTCCACCCAAGGTGCTACTTTGTTGGGCAAGAAAATCAGATTGGTCCTGTTGGAGCCTTTTGCACCTCAAAATCCAGTTCGGCAAACTCTTGCCAGACACAGCCTGTTGCCTTGCCATGCTGAAAAAACACGAACTCCAGAAAAGGAGCGAAGGGCCTGATTTAGATTTGGGCGCAGATTAATGGCCGTGAGTGATGGAGTAATTTACTCCATTGTACAGTCGGACATTGCATCCCACAAAGCTAGAGTTGTCTGCTAAGCCCCATGGTCAACTTTTAACATTTGCAGTAACCACCGTCATGGCGGTTCCTGTCAATGTTATAAATGTTTTACGGATAGCTCCATCAAACAGGATGGTCGTCTGTCAAATGTTTACAATGTTTCTAATTGTCCAAAAACAAATTACCAAAGCAGTAGTTTGTTTTTCAAAAATGAAAAATGAATGACGCATACATTGTTTGAGTTTTCTCCCATCATGAGCCATTCATTTTATTTTCTGGCTCTCACCACAAGAAAACCCTGGTGGTGGCAAAAAAAGCATGTAATGCCGTCCAATCTAATTAGGGTAGGGGGTGTTATGTGTTAACCTCCAGCATCCCATACTGCGTCGTGCCATCGGAGGAGTATGTCAGCGACTGACCCGGAGAAGGCTCTGTCATCAACATCCTTAAGGTCTGCCCATCTCTAAATCGGGGAGGCAGGCCTAGAGTTTGGAGGAGAGCGCACTCCATTGAGATGGAGGACCCTGTCTGCCAAAGTCTTTCAGCCCCTAACTTTGAGGTAGCGATCAAGCGAAGGCACCAAAAATATAGGCTGACAAGAAGACTTCCCTGGAGACAAACTTTGATTTTTCCCACTTTGAGCTTTTGCTGCCAAAGCCAACATTTTCTAAATCCTTTACACATTTTCTCTAAGTGAACCGTACTCCCCGCTGTGCCATAGTTACCAGGCGTTGTGCTCTAGTTCAAATTACTGAAACGTGTTGTTGGTCACAAGTTGGTGACCTTATCATTTGTGGTGGACTAGCAACTACCCCAATTAATAATTCACTTTCTTACAACTTCCTTTTTCACAAGTGCAAAGTTGATGTAATCCTATTCATGCAGTCTACCATGCTAAGTAAGCCACAGTTGAACCAATCAGAAACCATTTGTAAATCTGCAACTGTAGTGTCAATCAGGCTAGTGGCGCTAAACAAAACTCTGAGATGGACTATGGTAAGGTTTCGTTTTTGTACACAGGGCTGGACTTGGAACCAAAACCAGCCCTTTCATTTTGTTGAAATCAGCTTGCTCCCTTCCTCCCCACTCTATATCTCTCTCTCTGTCCCTTTCCATCCATTCCATTCTCGGTTTCTCCACCTCTCTCCCAGCTCTCACACATTATGTTACCTTAGCCCTCTTTCTCTCATTTTCCTGAACGCCCACCCCATTTTAATTATCCTCGGGGATCTGGAGGAAATGACAGAGGTGCCAGCAGTGTCCCCCCATACCTTTAAAAAAACTCCAGCCATCCAGGGACATGCCCAGGGGTTTAAGTGGGGCGGGTCCTGCCGGTGTTAAGCACCAGCAGTTCCAAAAAGCAGGTGCCGAGACAGGTCTCCGTCGGGCTCTGCATTTTTGCCCTCATTCCCAGGGTGAGAAAAAAATAATTCCCCCCACCTCCCCGATACAGCATTTTCAATATTATATATACAGTGAAGCAAGAGTTGTTGCTTATTTCTCTCAGGCATCAATTGCTAAAGCCAATAGTACTGGCTTGTTGTAGGTGTAATGTTACTTGTTGTATTATATATCTGGATGCAATCACAGAAGCAGCAAAATACCATTGGGGAGGCTCACTATGCTAAGAACAGGATTTTACCTTAAAGTGTTTTCATGCCACGCCCTTGATTACATCGACCACGCACCTTTGAGAGGCCTCACAGTTTTTTCACCCCACAAAAATCCCCCCTGGACATACCTGATGGAATTAATGGGCAATCTGGCACTGTTTATAGTATACACAGAAGAGGCTGAGTTCCAAAACAAACTCAGAGTCATTTGCATATAACAGCAAAATAAAAACGCTTTAAGCGATCTTCTGAATGTACACAACACAGATTTAACTCGAAAATCCGGAGTTTCAGGTTGTGGCTGCCACCCCCAAAGAACCTCTAACCATGTAAATTGCCGTTCGCTACTTGGGAAAGTTAACAGGAAATGTTGATAGAAGGAAAAGGATCGTCTGGGTGTGTAACTTAAAAAAAATATTGGCCAAGAACTTGGGAGCCTTTTGGTAAACTGCTTTCTGGGCGAATACTATAGCTTTAAAGAGAACGCTGCAGTGAATTGTGAGCCAGCGCAACAGTTTCTGAATAATGACGTCATGTGCTTGCGTAGGCAGGCCGCTAATTAAACGGGCTTTTCCATTTTGCACTAGCTGTAGGAGATGCAGGGAATTTTCGGGTGCTACGAAAAAGATGGAATTAACATTTATTTGTGTACTACAAAAGCAACAGTTTAAGGGTCTCATTTATGAGGCCTTGCGTCAGATTTGCGCTTCCGATGCGTCACTTTATGTGACGCATTGGCGGTGTAAAACATGCCTCCTGTTGCGCACTATTTATAAAGTGACGCAAAAAGCCTTGTAGAAGTGACGCAGTAAAATCTATGAGATTTCACTGCATCACTTCTAGGACGCTTTTGCGTCAAAATCTTGCACCTGCCTCACAGCAGGCGTAAGACTGACGCAGGCCCTGCCCCATGTGAAAGGATGCATTGCTGGAGGTGCGTCACTTGATACGTCAGAAGTACTGACGTATCTGTAACTCCTTGCGACATGATGCGTCATACATTAAATATGACGCATCAGGTATGTCGCAATGAGTGCGCACTGAGAAGTGACGCATCGCTGCTTTCACGCAGCGATGCGTCATTTCTCATAAATGAGGCCCTAAATGTGGTGCGCTGTACATACTGCCAGCGGTTCCGCTGAGACCATCCGTCTGTAGACGGGGCTGTCAGCTTTTACACCACACGTATACATACGGGGCCTCATTTATGAAAAGTGACGCATCGATACGAGAAAACAGCGATGCGTCACTTTTCATTGCGCCCTCCTTGCGACACCAATGATGCGTCATATTTACAGTATGACGCATCATGTCGCAAGGAGTTACAGATACGTCAGTATTTCTGGCGTATCTGCAGGCACAAAAATGACGCATTGCTGGAGTGTGTCGCAAAAGTGACGCAACTCCAGCAATGGGTCATTACACATGGGCAAGTCCCATGTGAAATGTGCCTGAGTCAGTCTTACGCCTGCCATGAGGCAGGCGTAAGATATTGACGCATGTGCGTCCTAAAAGTGGTGCAGTGAAAGCGTCACTTCTACTACCATTTCTTGCGTCAGGACGCCCCCTGCATATATCATACCTGGCGCAGTTATAATGTGGTGCAGGGGTTTACAAAGTGACGCATCTAGGTAGATGCGTCACTTTGTAAATATGGTGCAACAAGGCTCATTTTTTACGCCACTGGTGCGTCACAAAAAGTGACGCACCAGCGGCGCAAAATGACGCACGGGCCAATAAATAAGCCCCACAGTTTGATGCAATGGGCGATTACAATATTGGCACGATTTTTGGCCAAGTGTCCTAGGGCTGGAAAGGAGGTTTCGAACATGGCGACCAGATCACATCTCCAGCTCAAGCTGCCATAAGTGCTTGCTCTCAAAAGGCCCCGCACAGTGGACTTTTGAGAGGCGATGCAGTGACCTTCACTAGAACTGCCATTTTTGTGTTTTATATGGGTGCGAATCCAGCACAATAGGCCGCAGGAGTGAAGTCAGCGTGGGTTTACTTAACTCTCCTGCTCCCAGTCGAGCTCGCTGGAAAATCTTGCCTCAGGAACGGAATGCAAGTGCATTACTGGCTCGACATGAGCACAATTCAGCCCTTGTTCCCCTAATTTGAATTTAACTTATTGTGATTTAAATACAGTAGCCCATTCTAATTTCAGCATCAAAACAAGGCACGCTAAATCGCAAGAGGGGGGGAATTCAGCCCAAGTGCGAAACCCAATGGCATTTAAATGGATTAACAACTGCAAAACACAACCGATGAGCGATAACTATCACTCACGGAGACAATGGGCTGTAACTGCGCCGCCAGGACCCCCTCCCTGCAGCAGAATTTCAAAAGGGGGCAGCCCTCCACACACCCTGAAAGGGTTTCTGATACAGATGGCATGTGGGGTGGTTCAGAAAACAACCTGGGACTGCAGCAGCGTCCTTTGCCATGCAGGCGGGTTCCCAGCAGATGAGGGGAAAGCCTTTCAAGTTATGCTCTCATGATGTCACGGGGCCTCCCAGGGTGGTCCTACAAAAAACTGAAAAGAGTTGGAAGCACATAAAAGGACGACTGGCTTTCAGAGATGGGAAACATTCTCTGTTGAGCAATATCCTCGGATTTTATGATAAGCGATGATTCAGACTCCCAAAGGGGGCCTTGTGCCCTCCCACGGGCAGAAAGATGAGCCCGGCTGCTGCTCGGAGCCGCCAATCGCAACATGACTGACACCCCAACCCCGTTTTATCAATTTCTTACAGAAAATCGGTGCAGATAAAGACACAGCACATCAACAAACTATGGGCGGCTGTGCGATTTTTTTGTTCTAGCCTAATCTTTGTCTATTTTAGATGCGTAGTCAGAACACTCTATATAAAATCCCGCTGCACAAGTGTATTATATTATATTATAGTTGCATTTATATAGCGTTAACTACCCCTGAAAAGGTGTTGAAGCGCTTGCCATTCGTACATACATTTATTTGAATTTTTAAAGCACATAAATAGGCATCCAAGAGCTGTCACCGAATAATGCACCAGCGTGAAAGGGCATCAGCCATAGCAGTATAGTTGTAGAAATAGCCATGAAATCACCCAGGGCATTGTAATTATGAAAATAACCAGTTTTTTTTACCTGTCTGCGAAAGATCGAATAGGAGTTCAAGCTCCTAATATTTTCGGGGAGAGTATTCCACAACCTGTCCGCTGCTACTGAGAAAGCTTGTTCCCCATCTAGCTTTCCGGAACCTGGGAGCTATCACCTTTCTCCATCCTGCCGATCTCAGATGTATGCTAGGAGCATACCATTTGAAGGTGGCCCTAAGATAACATGTGCCCTGCTGATGGAGAACCTTTTATACCAGGCACAGGGCTTTAAAGGTCACCCGCTTCTTCGCTGGCAGCCAGTGGCGAGTCCTCAAGCCCTCCCTTACAGAGATGGGTTTAGGCAGACCCAGGACCAACCGAGCAGCCGCATTTTGGATGACAAATACTGGTTGGCATTTAAGTACAGGGCATTACAGCAGTCAAGGCAAGATGTAATATAGCCTTGTAGCCCGCAGTACCGGCCTATACCGGCTATTAAAGGCCTGCTGCAGCGTTAAAGGCCCGAGCCGAAGGCGAGTGACTTTAACAAGGCAGCGGGACCTTAATAGCCGGTATAACCCTGCTACGAAGGGCTATAAGGCTATTAAATTCTGCCACTAGAGGGCAGAATGTTCTAACTGATAAAATAAAGCCTTCAGGGAGCATGAGGGGATTGAAATCCCCTCAGGTTTCCTAAAGCATTTGTTCACAGCCAGAGCTGTGAACAAAGAAACACTGGAATGTTGGAGCTCCGGGCTTATACCAGCCAATATAAGCCCGGAGCACTCCATTGTTTTCAATGGAGTTACCAACATTCCAATGTTTTAATAAGCGTAATGACAACTGACACCTTTACTTACCCAGGAAAAAAGGGAAGGATTTTCTTTAAGGTCTTAATGATCCAAAAGCAATAATTCACAGTTCTATTGACCTGCACAAATGCATACAATGCACAGGGAATTTCATGCACTCAGCAGTCTGCACTCTATGGTTGAGGTCGGAACAGTAGCTTACCAAGGTCGCCATAGTCCTTAATGCAAGCAAGGAATTAGGGCCCCACCGGCCCCACCAAATCCTGGTTTGGTAACTAACAGCCTCTAATTGGGGTAAAGTGGGCCCCTCTGAGTTCTGTGCCTCTGTTATACTGCACTGTCAGCACTGTTGCTAGCTATGCCCCTGGTTGGCACTCATGTTCACTCCACTGCTTCTGTATCATTCATATCTACATTTCTACACCCTGTTAAGTTCTGGATTCCTCAAGTGGCTTCACCAAATTCTTCTTGAAGCGGGACTAGACAATCCTTCCTTAACTCTGCGTTTAACCTGGCACACCTATCCACCATCCTCAGCGCTTTTTGATGCAGCAATAAGCCCATAAACCTCAACATGCAAAGGCTCTGTCCTAGATGTAAATAAAGACTACTGCAACAGCCAACACAGCACTTACACCCGAATGGCACAACCTAGGACACTGACAATCTGAGACTGTCAAGACTTTGCCCTTTCCTAGCATCAGTGCATCCATAACACCTGCCTCATAGATGGTTTAGAACAGATTTACATATAACCTCAAAAGAGACTAAAATGCCTCTATTCATGTACCCCATGGGGTCTTGAAGAACCGGGTTATTTAATACCCAGCGGCGCCAGGGGCATGCCCAAAGCCTTCGGGTTCCACCTGTCTTAGAATACAGAGACACGGAAACTTCTTGGTGGCGTCAAAGATAACATTTATTGGCTGCAGCCAGTAACAGAAGTCCTAGAAGTCATCACGGTATGAGTTCTCAGGAGACTGCTCAATTTTACACAGCAAGTCATCCCTTTTTATGCCAAAAATCACATTCCAGACAAATACCTAATATTTACAAACTGTCCAATCACATGTATTCACACCAAAGGTATCGCATGACAGTAAAACCCACTTTTCAGTTGCCCAGCCCATGATCAATCATCGGTCAAACCCAACATTCTTCTTTAAACAGGTCGAACGAACCCATAATAAAAAAAGCCACAACCCAATCATAAATAGACCATAAAGAAAGGAGCAGAAACAGGTGAGAGTAGGATAAGGCATATTTGTGTGCAATAAAAATTTACGATGTCCTGTGCTCTGATCCTTAATCTTGATCAGCTAAAGGGCAGGAACTGGTTTAATAAGGTCAGCTTCAGGCAACAGGGTCAGTTCACTCAGGTCAAACAGAAGTCAGCATGAACTGGAGCTAAGGTGTACGTGTCCTTAAAAAGACTAGTTCAGCCACAGTCATCGGCCTATGTGAGGGCAACCACAAAATGGCTGCCATACACAAAATGGAACCCAAGGGTTCAGAACGAAATCCCTAAATATGTAGTGAATCCATCGGTCTAACGTGATGAAAACACTCATACTTGCCGCACTAACTAGTTACGGTTCGCTAATATCAAATTCGTAACAAAACCATGACCTTTATGAAACGGGTTCAGAATTCACAGAACCTCAGACCCTCCTTTTGCCCTTACATAGGCAATAACCTAAACTCACGTCAATCTGGGTCCAGATCTATATTCATCAGATCATCAAGATGTTGCTGGAGCATAATCCTATTACTTAGTACCTGTCTTGGGACAGGTCTCCTTGCACACGTAGAAGCACAGAGGCCACATATAGCAGGAGCGCACTGCACACAAAGACAGAACAGGAAAAGAATCGCTAAAGCCATCCCAATGATCATCAGAATCTTCCATCCCCAGGTCGATAACAGTTCCCAAAGCCATCCAATCAACGACCAATCTCCTTTATCCACATTTATAGACTCAGAGATCTTATGTAACTTAGAAATGGCCTGGTATACTGTAGGAGCATTGTCTGGTATGAAAACGCAGCAACTCGATTGGATCACTTTACATACCCCACCTCGATCTGCAAGTATGACATCTAAAACCATTCGATTCTGTAATGTCATAAGGAGATCCGCTTGAAGCTCAGCGGTCAGATTACTAAGGGCACCAGCAGTTTCATTTATGGTGGATTCAACCACTCTTGTCAATTGCCGTATATATTTCTACTGTTTGCCATAGGCCCCCAAAACGGTAGGAAACCCTTGAAAAAGTCTCCCACTTCTTGTCCCGTAATATCTTCCTCACTGAAGACACCCCTAACAACTCTCGTTCTGTGGTAATCTACAGCAACAGTATACGTAGGAGGCAACAAATACGCAACATAACATGTTCCCGAAAAATCAGGGGGCAACCATGTATATGCTCTATCATAGCAGACAAAATACGTGCCCTTAGCTGCTAAAAACGGTGGGGAAGTTTGGGACGCAAAGACATAAGTCTGAGTACAAACACTCTTCCCTAACTGAGCTCTCGGATTCTTGCCTTTCCCTTGCAGACAAAAATGACCACAATGGGGTACAATCCAAATCGGAGGTGACCTTTTTCGTCTCTGCTTCTCACCCAGACTAATACTATATCCGGTTGCATTCCAACCAACATATGCCATTAACTCAACTCTGGGAATAGTTCTATAAGTATTGATCTCTCTACTCATGTTTAAAACTCCTTTCACCAAAGCTTGGTTACTCGTGTTCTCTCTCCCAAAACGCGGAGGATAAACCTCAAGGGCTGAAAAGCCCACAAAGACCCGTTCTGACTAAACGGTAAAATCAAATAGGGAACACCTCTATCCGTAGTATGCGGCATAAGACCACACACCCAGCAATTAGTGATGTTCACCACCAACTGATGTTGATGCAATAACTGTATGAATGAGTTATTTACGAATTCTGACCTTCTAATCTGTTCGTGTTCAGGTAAAGTATGAAAAGAATGCAAAGAAATAGTAGCAGGTAAAGTCGTAGGTTGGTAAATGGGTGCAGAAATCAGTTGAAGAGAAAATACAAACCAACCCACCAAAGCTAACGTCATGCTAAAAAACATCAAAAGACATGTGATCAGAAAACGTTTGCTATGCATAGTTTTACACAGTTTCTTCTTAAAGTTCATTTTCTCAACGGCTCTCTCAATCTCAAAAAACTCCATCCTCTAACCGATGCTGTTCACGGCGGTTCGTTTTCTTCTGCTAAGGAATGCTTCTGTCAGCCCAGGGAACTCCATTAGACCAACGAGAACCGTCAACCTTGCGTCTTCGGCTTGCACTCTCTAGTCTTTACACCGTGACCCTACAGCTGAACCCGGATGGTGGTTCACAAAAATATACCCAAAAAGTTTCTTGGCTGAGAGAGTTCAATTCCTGAGAGAGTTCAGTTCCAAAAAAATCAAAAAAAGGAATTCATTTATTTTATTAGTCCATTGTTTCTAGGACGTAGATTATAACACTCTTTTCCAGGCCTCGTTTGAGGCTGAAACAACAGTTCAGGTTCAGTAGTGTCTAATCTTTGAGACACAGGCACAGCTTCTTGAAGGACATCGTCATCTTCTTTCTCTGAGCCTCTCCACACCAACTCAGCGTCGCTAAACGGTGCAAACTTCGGCACCCTTTCAGTCTCTAAATCTGCAATACCTTCACGGACCCACTGGTCATACGGCAGAGGCAACGGCGCCCTCTTACAATGTACGCCGTGGATCCAGTTTTTCTTCCCGAAAACCTTTACTGAAGTCCTCGTAGATAGCAGGACTTGGTACGGTCCATTCCAGTGAGGCTGATCATTCTTAGTCCGCTGAAAATTTTTCACCAGGACCCAGTCACCGGGATTGAGGATGTGACCTGGGTCCGCAGAAGCTGGCGGCAATTTATCATGAACCTGTTGATGTAAGACACGCAATTTAGTCGTCAAGTCATACAAGTAGTCCACTAGCATAGGGTATTCGATGTCAATAAACTTCGTTGGCCTCGGCACTCCCCAAACGTTTGCCGGATGGCCAAAGACAATCTCATACGGACTGAGGCCTTTTCGGGAATGTACTGTAGTTCTAGTCGACAAAAGTGCCAACGGTAAAGCATCAGGCCATTGAAGACCAGTGCTCGCTTGAATCTTAGCCAGCTTTAACTTTAACATGCCATTACAGCACTCAACTAAACCAGCTGATTGGGGATGATTCGCAGCGTGGAATTTCTGGTGAATTCCCAACCCTTCACACACTCTCTTCATCACCTTCCCCACAAATTCACTTCCGTTATCACTCCATACCATCCTTGGCAACCCAAACCTAGGGAAATATTCTTTGACCAGGACTTTAGCAGTGGACGAGGCAGTATTATCTTTTAGGGGGTATGCTTCTACCCATCTAGAAAAGGCGCAGGACATACTTTAAATTATTGCACCTTTCCATGTGGATGAAATCCAATTGCAAAACCTCGAACGGATATGTCGGAGGATCAAAGTGGCCAGCTGGAGTTGGGGTTCCCTTGCCAGGATTATACATTAAACACACCATGCAATTCTTGACCACATTCTCCGCACACTTGGGAATTCCAGCATTCTGCCATACTGGAGCCAACAACTTACAAATCCCTTTCACACTGATGTGAGACAAACCATGTGCCATAGTAACCACTGCAAGCACGTACGCATCTGGCAACATCCATCTTTGGTGTTCTGACAATTCAACCCAACAACCAGTCAAATCCAATCTACCCATAGTTTCTCTCCAAACATTCTTCTCACTTTCAGTAGCTTCAGCCTGTATCGATTTCACACTCTCAATCGTATCTTCGCACATTCCAACATCACCAATCCATCTCGCAGGGCCTGCCACATACATTCGACTCATCAGATTTCTTGCTGTGTCTTTCGCAACTTCATCCGCAAACGCATTACCACGGCCAACTTCATCCGTAACCTTCCGATGAGCACTACACTTCACAATCGCAACTTGCTTCGGGAGAGTGAGAGATTCCAAAAGTTCATTCACTAACTGCACATGCTGGATTTTCGTTCCATGGGAAGTAAGGAACCCACGCTCTCTCCACAAACGCCCAAAACTGTGAGCAACACCAAACGCATACTGACTATCGGTATAAACATTCACTCGTTTTCCTTCCGACAACACACACGCTCTAGTCAATGCAATCAACTCTGCTGCTTGCGAAGAATTCTGTGGTATGCGTGCTATCTCAACAACTGTATTTAAAGTTGTGATAGCATACGCTGCAGTCGTCTCACCATTCGGAAGCTTAAAACACGAACCATCAACCCACAGCGTACCATCCACATTCTCAAAAGGAGTGTCTTTTAAATCCACTCTCGCTTTTGTTTCTTCCTCTGTGCGAAGAAAACAATCATGCTGTTCTTGGACATCCGTCTCCGTAGAGATCGGCAATAATGTGGCTGGATTCAATACGTTACATCTCTTGATGTGAACATGGCTAGCCAACAGTGTCAACTCATAGCCTGAAAGACGTGCACTAGTAAGGTGCTGTGTCTTAGTCCTGTTTAATAAGGTATCCACTGCATGTGGAACCATCACAATCAGCGTATTTTCCAACACCACACCAGCAGACTGTCGAATAGATACGGCAGCTGTGGCTGTAGCTCTCAAACAACTCGGCAATGCTTTAGCAACTGGATCTAACGTTGATGAGAAATACGCGCATGGACGCTGCATGTCACCAAAAGATTGTGTCAACACTGACAACTCACATCCCTCTCTCTCGTGCACATACAACGTGAAAGCCTTGCTATAGTCTGAAGTACCTAACACAGGAGCCGAACACAATGCATCACGTAATTCCGAAAAACTTTTCTGACATTCATCAGACCAAGTAAGAGGATACGGAGAATCTTTCACAGTCAATGCTAACAGAGGTTTCGCCAACAATGAAAAATTAGGGATCCATTGTCTACAATACGATGTAATACCCAAAAAGGCACGAACTTCTCTCTGTGTCGTTGGCACACTCATTTGCGCAATCGCCAGAATTCTTTCTGGGGTGAATTTTCTTCCCTCCTTCGACAAGAGATGACCTAAGTAGGTTACCTCTTGGCGGCAATATTGCAACTCTGAAGGCGATACTTTATGATGCAAGTCCGACAGATGTCGCAACAAAGAAAGAGTAGCTTCTTTACAAGTTTTCTCATCATCAGGGGCCACTAACAGATCATCCACATACTGCATAAGAGCAGCACCAGCAGGCAACACAAGAGCATCAAGTTGAGTTTTCAAAGCCTGACTATAGATAGAAGGACTTTCACAATAGCCTTGGGGAACTCTCTTAAACCGGAAGCTTCGGCCTCCTAAAGAGAAGCCAAAAATATCTCTACTCTCCTCAGCAATTGGAATGCTGAAGAAAGCATTCTTCAAGTCAATAACTGAAAACCAAGCGGCTGAAGCAGGAATCAAAGTCAGTAAAGCAGTAATGTCCGGAACAACTGGAAACTGTGGCACAACAATCTTGTTAACCTCTCTAAGATCAATCACAAACCTGTAAACAGGTGGCTGAGAAGAGTCAGTGCGTTTCAGGACAGGCAAAACAGGACTGTTACACACATTACCTCTCGTTTCTTCAATCACATCTTTCTCAATCAAATCATAGATGATCTCTAAAAGCGCTCTTTCACCATCGCTAGAAATCCGATATTGGGGAATACGCGGCATTTTAACATTCGCTTTAAGCGTTACAACATAAGGTGGAATCTCCAAAAGACCCACATCGTTAGGACCAGTAGCCCAAAGAGTATCAGGGAGAGAACGCAATTCCGGTGGAAGCCGATCTTTAGACAAATACATCGGAGAGATCACTTTCTTACCCAATGTAAGCTGTACTCCTGCAGGAGAACAACGTAATGTTGCATGCAACCTTTTCAACAAATCCAAACCCAACAAATTCTCACCACAACCTGTCGTTAAAATGAGAGGTGCTTCCAACTCACAAGGCCCTATAGAAAGAGACAAGGGACTAGAAACTGGGTTACGAACTGGGGCGCCCGAGAATCCTACTGAAACATTAGTTAAGCCAAACAAAGGTGCGCCAGGGAGTTTAGAGTGCATGATAGAACTCTTCGCTGCACCAGTATCCAAAAGAAAAGGCTCTACCACACCCGATGTGGCTACTGCAACATACGGCCCACTCTGATCTACTGGAACCGACACTACTCCCTCTCTTTGTCCATGGCTGTCCTAGCAATCATTATATTCAGCATTCTCACTCTCAACATAATAGTCATCAGCATAGTACTGAGTCGACTGACCAGATGCAATTTTCTGTTGATCAAAACAATTCATAGAATTCTGTGGGGGAAAGGAACGTTCGTTCTGAAGAAATGCACCACGTCCTCTACCCCTAGACACTTGCTGAAAACCACCACGGCCTCTCGGGGCCGGCATACCACTCGTGCGTTGTCGTAAAACAGAGCACTCATTTTTATAATGACCTTCCTCCCTACAGTACGCACACTGATTCAAACCCAAGGGGGGTCTTGCAGGAAAATACCCAGCATTCTGTTGCGGTCTCTGAAACTGTGGAGGTTGCTGAAACTGTGGGCGTTGCTGTGACTCTTGCTGATTCGAGCGAGGCGGATACGCCTGCTGTAAAAGAAGCTTTGTCTTTAAGTCTTTTGTCTTTTTCTCTGCTTTTTCTTTCTCGTCCTTATCCCTATTCTCATAGTACTGTGCAGTCGCCAATATCTGGGCCGATGATGAAATAGCCCAAGAACTTTCAGAATCTTTCAACTTATTAGAACGTTCAGGGAGCAAATTAAAGACAAATTTGGCCACAAATAATCTTTGCCCACCTTCCGTACTCATGTACTGACCACTGTGATCTATAAATGTTTCTTCAAACCTAGTGAAGAAATCAGATACACTTTCATCTTTCTTCTGCTTACATGCTGCTAACCTCTCCCAATTCACTCGTAAAGCAGGCATCATCGTCTTCATTAAATTAATAATTCTACCTGGCGATTCCGTAACCAAAGGTTCAGGTTTAGCACCTCCCTGTTGTCTACCATCTGCAGCAATAATATTCGCCCAAGTATCTCCTAATTCTACCGCATGATTCTCATGACAAATCTGTGCCCATAGAGGTTGAGGTACTACATTACCCAACAGCATATCTATGTCTGCCAAATTCATGATGCATGCGTCAACTGTGTGGGACAATTCTTTGTAATAGCCAGCAGGATTCTTACGGGGATCAGGTAAGGTCTGCTTAAGAGCCAAGACCTCTGCTCTCTTCCAAGGGACACGTACCCATACTCGCTGAAAATGAGGCAGAATAGCTGGATTAGCGTTTGGGTCCCCTTCCTTCCAAACTGGGGGAACATCTCTCATGGGATACTGTCTCGCTTTTCTCCTAACAGAGGAATCAGGTTCGTGCAATGTCTGAGGCGGAAGGCTAGATCTAAAAGCCAGTATCGTCTCTACGGCATCTGTAATATGAGATTCCACTTTCATCCCTTTAGCAAAATCCGACTGAACATCAAGTAGTTCCTGTGGGATCAAACCCAAATCATTATCTTCCCATTCCTGACGCAGAAACATACACATTACAATAAAAACATACCTTTGCTTAGGCGGTTCCCACTGAAAGAAAACATCCATAACCGCTGGCAAACTATACCTTGAGGCATTTATAATCCATCTCCGAGCCAACAAATCCAACACAGCCCGTTCCTCGGAACCATGAAGCTGACTACCGCTCTGCTTACGTTCCGAAACAGGGGTCATATTCAGTGACCCAAACAATGGAGACAATAAACTAGAAACAGTTTCTGTCATTCGTTTTCGAACAGAAGGAGAAGAAGCAGTCATAAGAACAGGAGAATAAATGTTTTGAGGCAAAGAAGGTGTAGGAATAAGAACAGTAGGAGTCTCAGATGCAGAAGCGGAAGGCAAAGGAGTTTGAGGCAAAGCTGATAGCAAAGCTGGCAACCCTAGAGCGGGTTGCGCAGGAGGAGGTAAAACCATCTGTGGAGTACCAGGTGGCTGAACAACAGCAGGAGGTTGAACAACAAAGGGTGGAACAACCGGTGGTAATGGAGGCGCAGTAGCACCCTGCACATAAGGAGGTGGCAATCTCAGTAAATGAGAGATCAAAGAATCTTTTTCAAGATCTTCAATCGCTTTCGAAGGAGAAGACGGCAAGGCCGGATAACATTTATCTATGGCCATGCAACGTTGCCTATCTGACACTTCAATTTCTTTATCTTCTTCGTTTTCTTTAAACTGCCTAGCAGCTTGCATTATTGATACATCCTTTTCTCTTTTACCTCTTTTAGCTTGTTTAATTTCTCGTTGTCTGGCTTCTTTACGCCAAAGGCGAAAGGAGTCATTGCTTGCCGCCGGGCTTTCTTCCTAAATAATTTAGTTTCTAAATTGTCTAAAATCTCTGTATTAAAGCTACCATGTTGGGGCCATTGTAAGACACCATCTTTTCTAGTGTAGTGGACCCATACTTCATTGAATGTAATGGGGCCCACGCCATGTTTAGAATAGAGCTCATAAGTCGGAGTTCCAACTGGAGGTATCGGACATGAATCCTCCTATCGGGAATCCCTGTTACAACCACAACAAAGTATCCTCCTAATTTTGCTAAGACTAGGCATCTTTGCTCACTAATCTAGCTTCAAACTTCAAGGGATTATCTACAACGATAGTCTCGCAAATATACGAGTCCCTCGGCTTTGGAAATTGCAATTTTCAAATCAAAACTAAGGACCAAACAAACTAAGAACCAAAGAACCAAAAACTAAGGACTGGGAGCGACCCACTTATACTTAACTGAAGTATCAGTCACGCCACCAGAAGACCCGTCTATCGTCTCGCTGTACAAAGCATCACAAATGGGTCCAAGACAGGGCGACATCAGGGCAGCGGTCCTTCGTAGCCGTCAGGAAAGCGGGAAGCCTCGCAGAAAAGACCTTCAGTCCGCATTCGACATGCCGGGGTCGATGAAGTGGTGGCCGTCCTCCAGAATTTCCTCACGAAGCTCCTCACGATCTTCAGGCTTGGACCGGTACCGCTGAAGTCGCCCCACGTTGGGCGCCAACTGAAGAACCGGGTTATTTAATACCCAGCGGCGCCAGGGGCACGCCCAAAGCCTTCGGGTTCCACCTGTCTTAGAATACAGAGACACGGAAACTTCTTGGTGGCGTCAAAGATCAAATTTATTGGCTGCAGCCAGTAACAGAAGTCCTAGAAGTCATCACGGTATGAGTTCTCAGGACACTGCTCAATTTTACACAGCAAGTCGTCCCTTTTTATGCCAAAAATCACATTCCAGACAAATACCTAATATTTACAAACTGTCCAATCACATGTATTCACACCAAAGGTATCGCATGACAGTAAAACCCACTTTTCAGTTGCCCAGCCCATGATCAATCATCGGTCAAACCCAACATTCTTCTTTAGACAGGTCGAACGAACCCATAATAAAAAAAGCCACAACCCAATCATAAATAGACCATAAAGAAAGGAGCAGAAACAGGTGAGAGTAGGATAAGGCATATTTGTGTGCAATAAAATTTTACGATGTCCTGTGCTCTGATCCTTAATCTTGATCAGCTAAAGGGCAGGAACTGGTTTAACAAGGTCAGCTTCAGGCAACAGGGTCAGTTCACTCAGGTCAAACAGAAGTCAGCATGAACTGGAGCTAAGGTGTACGTGTCCTTAAAAAGACTAGTTCAGCCACAGTCATCGGCCTATGTGAGGGCAACCACAAAATGGCTGCCATACACAAAATGGAACCCAAGGGTTCAGAACGAAATCCCTAAATACGTAGTGAATCCATCGGTCTAACGTGATGAAAACTCATACTTGCCGCACTAACTAGTTACGGTTCGCTAATATCAAATTCGTAACAAAACCATGACCTTTATGAAACGGGTTCAGAAACCTCAGTCTGAACATCCACTTCCTCTCACCATATTCAGAAACTAGTACCAAACTTTTTGTTAAATACCTAAGACCAAGGCTTTAAGTGGGATGAAAAAGTGTGAGTCTCTAAAAGTGGTGTGCTATACAATTAAAGGTGTGGTCAAAACACGTAAACTACATTTCTGTGGTATCCACGGTGTGCCACCCGACCCTTGGTACCCCTTTGACCGTTCTGTTAGTGCATCTGGATACATAACTCAACAACTGACCTACGCTTAACATCAGCCAGGACTATTGGGCGTTGTCAGTGATTGCTAGCTGTTTACAACAAATGAGTAAAAACAATGATTTTGTTGTAAATAATATTTTAATAAATTTGGTGGTGAGACTGTGAATAAAACACTACTGAGGCCTGTGGAAGAAATAGTGGTCTTCAGAATGCATCAATCACTGATATTTTCACTCTGTGCTAGGCATGTATACCTTTTTTCTCTCCACGTCTTCTCAATATGGATATCTAAACCCCATCTCTTTCCTCTTCAGCTTCCCCTTTTCACTTTCTTCTGAATGAATTTCCTCGCAACTCATTCACACCACCAACCCCCAAAATACACAACACACCCACTCACCTGTAATCCCAACATTTTCTTTTATTTTCGCCTTGTCCATATTTAGCAAGTGTGTACCACCTTCACTCATATTTGCACAGATTCACAATTGCAACTGTAAGAAATGACCACTGCAATGTGTGCTCTGCAGAGAGGCTAAGGATTGGATGATCATGTACTACGAACATCCATGTGATCCATTGACAGGCACTTTGAGAAATTCATACTAATGTCAGCCTCAACTCTGTTGCTCTCAATAGTGCCCAAAGCTCTAGAAGGTGATCCAGTTGAAGGCACGCACTATGAACAAGTAATATGCTACGTGAAAAAAACATACAGAAACACATCATTCTGGAAATGGCAAACTCTCTTAGGAATGGAAGATTGAGTAAATCATGTGAAATATAAACAGGGACTAACTTGCTGACATGGAATACCTTAACATTTTTTACATTAATTGTGCAGAAATTGTTTGGTGTTTTCACCAGTAAAATTAAGGACATGCATAAAGGGCCTAACGGAACCTGTTTCAATGTCAGTTTTTAATTACTACAGAGCCAGTAGTTTTTAATTACTACTGGCTCTGAGACCTGAGCATACCGACCCACTTAAAGCCCTGCTTAAGTCACCCCTTCTTCCTCCCACCCCCACCCTCTGCATACCTCAGCTCCAGTGCTTAATTTGAGCCGGTGGTTTCTGGTGCTTGGTATTGGCACCTAATTGTCAACACCAGCACTTATGACAGTCTGCAAATTGATGGCACTGTTTGTCTGATTTAGTGATAAAACAACAACAGTTGTTTATTAATTCAATACACATTAGAAATGACTAATATCTACCACCCAAGCCATTTTTATAGCTTTGGATATCTGGAATAGTCAGAATGATCACATTTGTAGGAGTGTGATTGTTAGTAGTTGTGTTGGCACTGTCATTGGCAGTGCCGACCAGGGCAAAGGGTGGTGCTGACAAGGGCCCTGTCACTTATATATTTATAAATTAAGCACTGCTTCGCTCTTCTCCCAGCCTATCAAATATCTTCTAACACAAAAAATTCAAACACATCCTCACACACACAACCACACAAGACCCACCTTCAAGGAGCAAGAAAAACTCATATCTGTGCTTCAAGGCCAGTTTCAAAGTCTTGCATGTATCCCCAAAACATGGATCGCTGTTCCACCATTGTCATTATAGGGATTATCCTACTGTTGAAATTATCCGGTAAACAACCTTCAAAAGAGAGGTGGATCATCTACAGTGACCAAGTATCAGGAAACTATTATAAATCAACACAAACCCCTTGAAACATGATGCTGCCCTTATTCGTGCCTCGATATGTCATACATTATGTCGCTATTGCCAGTAAATTAACAGCTAACTCCCTTTTATGAAATCTCACCCACCTGTTTGCAACCACAAACCAGTAAAAGCCCTAGGCTTGATATTCGGCATCATCTCTCAAAGGCCTTCATGAATCTGGTAACCCATGTAACCCAAACACCCTTTGAACATGAGTAATTTTTGATGGTTGAGCTCTGGCTGCAGACGTTTTACTGAGATTAAATTAATATTTCGGCCATAGCCAACTTTTCCTTTTATTTTTCTAAGTTTGATTTAACAGTTTTCCAAATGTTGTTGATTAATCATAACCAAATGTAATATTAGTCATGAAACCAGTGAAGTCAACAATAGTGTTTCATCAGACAGGGCAACTGGTAAGATGGCTCGGTTGCCTCACTATGCGCTGCTGTCTGTTGTGGCCTACCGAAATACCAAGTTAGCATTATTATCACATGCATCATCATTATTAATATCATTTGTTTCTATGTTTTCACATTATTAGAGGTACATCTTGTCAATTTATATATGAGGGTTATTTTGTGCAAACAGAATTTGTTTTACCATTTGCATAGGCTCTGCCTGCATTGGGATGGATTGACAGGAAATTCCTTTCTCGATGTGGCCAAATAATAGGAACTGCATTGGTGACTGTGGTATTTTGCACTAACATTTCAGGATTTGAAAATTTGTTTTGGTGCTAAACCTCTGTTTGCACCAACACTTATACCAAATGGCAGGTGCCAAATGTTACTATTGCACTGGTCAGTGTTGGACTTAGCCCTTTCTGCAGGGTCATCCCCAGACGTTTTGCCTTTGCCCTCCTGTTTTATGAACCCATTTTTATTGGCTTTTAGGACTTTGCCTACATACCCCCATTCAAGCTCCAAGTAAATCTCATAACTGATCTTCAAGACACCTTTCAAAGTCTTGGACTAACCTGTGCTGAAGTGCTTGTGCTCTCTCCTTAAAACATGGTAGAATTGGCTTATACCCAATTGGCATATTTATTTTATTAGTAAGTCCCTAGTAAAGTGGCACTGCCTGTGCCCTGGGCCAGTAAATTAAATGCTACTTACGGGTCTGCAGCACCCACTTGAGTAGCACTTTCAACATGCCTCAGGCCTGCCATTGCAGCCTATGTGTGCAGTGTGAACTGCCACTATGATCTGGCAAAAATAAATATTTTTTCCATGCCCAAACCTTCCTTTTTAATACATACAAGTCACCCTTAGGGAAGGCCCTAGAGAGCCCAAAGGGCATGGTGCGCTTACATGTCCTGGTAGTGAAAAAGTCTTTAATTAATTTTAACTACTGCAAGGCCTACCTCTCCCATAGGATAATATTGGAGTTACTTATTGTCATGCCCCGAATTCCCTACAACACTGTACCCTTAAATGGTACCGCTATTTAAGACACCAAGACTCACGGAGCGACGCTTTACGTTCTTGCGTCTAGCTCCGTTTGTTCTGGTGTTCCGTCCTGTCCCTGTTTGCCTGACTTCCTGTTTTGTGATTCCGGCTCCGATAACGCTGTGGGAGTGTTTCCTGCCCTCGCGCTCTTGTGCGGGCTCCGGTTTTCCTTCTCCCCTCAGTTTTCTGGTGTTTAGCGGGCGTTTCTGTCCCTGACGCCCGCTTTCGTTTCATTGCAGTTTACTCTGTAACGCGGACAAACCCCTTCCTTGAGTCCCGCCCGGCGGCCGGGTTCTTCCCCGCCATCTGGCTGGGCTCAGCCTCAGTCCTTCAGTCATCCTTGTTGCTCCGCCCGGCGGCCGGGCTTGGTCTCCGCCATTCAGCTGGGCTCCTCCTCTGTTCTCACCCTTACCTCCTTACCTGGGTCGCTCCGCCCGGCGGCCGGGCTTGTTCTCCGCCGTCCGGCTGGGTAGCACTTAGGCCCCCTAGCTAGTTAGGTTCCTTTCCTTCTCCTTTAAGTTACACACTGGTGCTTCGCCCGGCGGCCGGGTTTTTCTCCGCCATCCGGCTGGGCCCTTATCCCGTTATATATTTTCCCTCACTCTATGCTGAATCCCTATTGGGCACATCTTCATTTTATACCCGTTCCTTGGCCAGCTTTACATGTGTTCTGGGGTTCTTGCGTGGACCTGAGTGGGGCGCAGATATCAGCCATCTCGACTTAGAATCACGGTAACAGCGCTTTTGCGCTGCATACATATATGTTTGCTAATGTTATGAATCTAATAGAAACCTGAATGTATGTCTTGTTTCATAGATTTCCATGCAACGATCAGTGGTGTTGGTACCAGCGCATTGTCATATTCATCGGAATAGTGGATGTTTCCCAGTAGTCTTCTACAACATACAGAGTGAGAGTTTAACACGTCAGATTCTTGACACTTACCTGTACAGGGTTAGAAGAAAGTGCTGATTATTGTTTTTCTGTCATCTTTGTAACAGCTCAAGACGAACCCCTAAAATTATCCCACATATCAGTTCTGCGACATAGACAAAACAAATGTGGTGTGTAGTGATCATATACATAATATTAACAGGGCGTATATGTGTATTGTGTTTAACCTAGATAGATTGTATATGTACCTTTCTTTACAGCCCACCTGTTGCCAAGTGTCCATTCTGAGTTGCCACGCATCCACTCTGAAGACCACCGTCAAGCTCTTTTATTTCTCCCCCAACCTTTCCTTGTTTTGTCTCCCTGTTTTCCCCTGGCGAGCCTTTCGATACTCTAGTGTTTGATAGAGTCGGAAGGCCGTAGGGGAAGTCTGTGGAATATTCTTCGGATTCCTGACGCTCCTGCGGAACCTGCTTGGAATTCATTACACTTATTACAATTAATAAGCTGTAACTTCCAACTCGCACCACATAGACAGGTCGGGTTTGGTGTCTGAAGAATTGTAATTAAAAGCCCTTTTTAATGGTAAAGTCAGATTTTTTATCACAATTCTGGAAATGCCACTTTTAGAAAGTTGGCATTGTCTTGCCCTAACCATTTGGTTTGCGCAGTATGGACCTGGATCAAATGACTAGGTGCAGGTGGCAGTTGGTCTTTGTCTATTGCTCCAAGGCAGTGAAACACAGGGAGGATAGGTGTTGGCAGGATCGGCTACTGTAAGTTAACACGGGGGAGGAACTGTCACCTACCACACTTGCACATCACATCTGTGCTGTCTGAGCACCCTCACAAAGGGATTGTCACTAGTCTACTGTGACCCTAGACAAGTGTGGCCAGGACAGGGAGGAAGGGCCTGCCTGACACGTCTGGGGTATGGAAACCTCTAAAAGCTTTTCCCCACTTTCAAAGGCACAACTGGGTGTAAATACTGGACCTCAGACACCAACTTTTCAGTACACTTTTGGACCTGTTGATCCTCCCCATTTGTCACGGTCCAATGTCCTCAGGATCGGTTTAATGCTAATTATGGTCCACCTCTAGATCTATCCAAGCCTGAATAGCCGTCATGGCACAGGACATCGGAAGGATCAAGCGGGGGAAGGAAAGGAAGGGGACAGCAGGGAGGGAGACCTGAAAAACAAAACAACATATACTTATAATACCTTCTTGAGCTTCCCTATGAAATCAAGGAATGCACATGGACCATACACACTCAAGATGAGTCAAGAACCTATAAATACCTGTAAAGTAGAATAAAGAACATTGGTAATGGTTGGTGGGTAAAACAATGGTGCCATTCTATGCAGAGGTTTTGTCTGGTGATGACTGCAGAAATACAAAAGAGCACAAAACCATGGGTACTGTTCTCTGGTCTCACTAGATAGTCAACTGGCACACTATGTAGCAAGGAACCTACCCTTCACCTGACTCCAATGTGAATCACAGGGGTAGAGCGTAGCCCTCTACCACTCGTGTAACCCCTGTTACAATAGAGTCAGAGACAAAGGGATTAATACACCAGAAACATGCACACACACACTCTTCACTTGCACCAACTTCCGTATAAAGTCAAAGCAATAATGTTTTTGCCCAATTGATGGAGGCAGTGATCATGTAATATTTTTGCATCCAAACACCTTCAATCTAATACTTCTTAGACTGAATAGATTGCTTACACACACTGGGGGTGGTAAACAAACAAGTAACCAAAATATTTAGCAATCGGAATCCTTCATTGCTATAATCGTCATGTTTCAAGATCAAATGCTGAGGATTAAGGTAAAACGCCGCCAGCCGACAATACCGACCGATACAAGATCCAACACAAGACAGAGTTAATCCGGCAGTGAGGAATAACGTAACGCTGGACTGCCGGAGAATCACTGAGTGTGAGCGACACACTCGAAATCAAGGGAACATCAAAATACTGGTGCTGAGCACCCTTACCACTACCTCAGTCTTCAAAATACAAGCCTGGAATCTGGGGTGGAGTTGGACGAAGCGAGAGAGATTCTCCGACGCTGTTGCCTGCCACTGCTTCCGCATTTATGCTGTCCTCTCGCGATGTCACACGCGACTCGCGGAGGATCACGGGAAATGTAGTGCGGAAACGACCGCGATCACAACACAAGTAAACAAAAAGGGCCCCCCTGCTTTGATAAGGTTCCTAGGGCATGGAAAAGGACTGTAAACCGCAAAGAAATACCCCGGCAACCTTGAAACTTCAAATTCAAGTAATACATACATATTGTCTATGCAAAAAATGTATCGCCCAGAGATTATGAAACGTCATTCGTATATGTCATTTTATTGTGAATCAGTAAAAGTTCAACATCATAACATCATAGACAATATGTATGTATGAATTCAAGTTGAAAATTCAAAGTTGCTGGGGTATTAGTTTGTGGTTTATAGTCCTGTGGATACTCTGCCAGGAAGAAGGACTGCTGTGCTTCTGAAGGGACTGCCACTCTGCTGAACTGCTGCCCTTAAGGACTGCTGCCCTGCTGTTCTGACCTGCTGCCCAACTTTCTGGTTGAAAAGGACTGGACCTGCTTCTCTTGAACCCAGAACCCTAAAGTAACTACCAATGGTAGTTGGTTGGCCACCTGATCTAAAGCCTCAGGGACACAACAGGCTTCCAACAACCTTGCCCCTGCACCTGGACTCTGCCATCTGCGAGTCAACCCTGCCAAGTGCTGCCACCCCAGTTTTGGACCCCTGAAAGTGGTCCTAAGTTGCTCTGTCAGCCTCTTTTGAACCAGTGGAACCAACGCATCTCCTCTGCTTGACGGCGCAAACCCAAGCAGAACTAACACATCACTGCTGCTGCATGAATTGGACCCGTCACAAAGACACCCATCTCAGCCCATCAGAATGTCTGCTCCGCAAGTCATCCTCACTGAAGACCCTCAAATCCCTAGTCGACTGCAGCCGCGACTACGATCACCACATCACAACTGTTCAGCTACTTGTAACCAACACATCGCCCCAACTGTGTGATGTATCCATGATGCCAGACTGCGCTCACAAACCATCATAGACTGGATCTTCTGTGACAATGCAGGACCTTGCATCGCAGCCTCGCCGCACTACGGAATCAATGCATTGCCTCGGCTGTGGGAGGAATCTTGAACGTGGATCCTATCAATGCTCCGCAAACCAGGGTTTAAGGTACTTTGTTCAATGAGCCTAACTGGTTCTCTATAGCTGACCTGTGCTCCATTGCGGTCTACCTGAACTTGTGACTCTTTCCCGGTCCCCCATGACCTGAGATAGCCACAGTTGGTCCTATGAGCTTTTTGGCGCTGTTTTTACTAAAATCTTTACAATTGCATATCCCCAGATTGAATGTTTGTCGTTTTGGTCTTTGTTTTATTTATTAAATAAATGTCTATTTTTCTAATTAGGTGTGGGATCAATTTTGTATGGTGTTTTCACTTTAATATTGTTGAAGTGCTGCACAAATACTTTACACATTGCCTCTGAATTTAGCCTGACTGCTCAATGCCAAGCTACCTGCGGTTGAGCACAAGATAATTTAGGGTTGGCCTGTGCCTCACTCTGACAGGGTTGTGGTTGCTGCTTGACTAGGGCTCAGATCCTTGTCAACCAACAATCCAGTTTCTTACAGTCGGGTGCAATGTTGCTTGGAAGTCTAGGGCTCTGCCACTGTAGACAGAAAATTGACCAGCCATCTGTGCAATGTGTGTATTTTCGAAATGGTGGTGCAAAACTGGATAGGCACCAGTGTAGTAAATATAATGTGCACCTGGTGTGTGTGATGGTGCAACGTACAAACATGTTGACACAGTGGTACAGTGAGTCTTGCTCAGAGTCGAACTTTGAATCAAAAGGAACCCTAGCAAAAATGGTCAAACCAGCCTTGCGTCTGACTGATTTCCTTTCTTTCTTCCTTACTCTCTCTCTCTTTCTCCACTAAGGGCCATATGTATCATCATCCAGTTCTGCGATTCTTAAATAGCGATATTTGAGAATCGCAAATAGGTATGTATGTACAAAATCGCTTTTTTTTGCGATTTCTTAAAATTCCTTAATTGCGATTCGCAAATTGCGAATCGCAATTAAGGAATACTTTCCCATTCATTTCTATGGGCCAGGAGGCCCATAGGAATGAATGAGAAGTTATTCTCAATTTGCGATTCGCAATTTGCTAATCGCAAATTGAGAATAATTTCAAGGGTGCAGGGGTGTCCAAAGGACACCCTGTTGCACCCCTGAAATATGCATGGGTGCACATGTGGCGCACATACATGCCATAAGGGCATGTATGTGCGTCACATGGCACTTTGAAAAATGCAAAAATGTGCATTTTTCAAGGATTACGCAACTTACCACCAACTAAAAGTTGGTGGTAATTTGCAATTCCTTAAGGACATTTAGCAAATTTCTCTGGCTTCTTAAATTGCATTTAAGGAATCGCAAAATTTGCGATTCCTTAAATGCAATCGCAAAATAAGGAATCACAAGTTTTGCGATTCCTTATTTTGCATGCAGATTTGTGTGATACATACCATTTTGCGAAAATGTGTTCGCAAACGCCAAAATTCTGCGAATTTCGGCGTTTGCGAGCGCATTTGGCATGATACATATGGCCCTAAGTCTCTTTTTCACTCTGCTCTCTCTTCGTCCATGTGGCACTTAATGCCAAGGCCCCGGAAAGCTGGAGAGAGTGACAGAGGCAACGGTCTGGGGCTTAAAACCGTTTTTAAATGGGTCCAACCCCCAAGGAAATGCCCAATAAGCTAAATGGCCAAATCCGGCCCCGATTTTGCTCATGCTTTTATTAGAATGTGTTGAGCTTAATGTTTGCTATTGTTGGAAACTGCTCTTCTTATAACTGCATTGAGTGCTTTACTGAGTTATCCCAGTTACAACAAGATTACCGCATAGCTCTAAGCAGAGTAAATGCTCCACACCACATGATTTTTTTTACCTATCTCTGATCTAAATTACCTGATAGGAAAGGTATACAGAAGCTAAAAAGTGTGAATGTATCTGCACATCAGCCTAGATGCCTCAGATTAACTACTGAGCACCATAAAACTGTTTCTCTTGTTGATTGATGTAAAAAAACTTCATACTTTATAAATCAACCCTTAGCAAAATGTATCTGTTGAGTCTTCTCCTTCCTGCCCTAGCATTCTACACAGAATGTTCCCTGCGTGGAACACTTCCATGATTCTAGTCTCGGCAGTTGCTGCCGGGGAGTTACTGTGGCTGGTCCCCCTCCTACTCCTAAGGTGAGTGGTGCAGTGCGTTCAGAGCGGAACTTTCCGCAGAGGGAAATCCCCTCCAGAGTCAGATCCGTTCCTGCTAAGTTTCAAGACTACGTGATGGGGTAATTTCTAGACCACATGGTGGGTGCATAGTAATGTTGTGTCACTGCAAAGAATTGTCACCTTGCATTATGTAATAATACAATTTGCTTAGTATCTTTGCTTTACATTGTAAAATGATGTATTTTGCTTTATCTTACTTTCAACCTTTTCTCTCTGTCCATTTTCTTTCTGTTTCATCTTTTCTCCTATCCTCTCTTGTTCTTTCGTTGTCTCTATGAAGAAAGGGAGGTGTGTTGAGTCTTCTCCTTCCTGCCCTAGCATTCTACACAGAATGTTCCCTGCGTGGAACACTTCCATGATTCTAGTCTCGGCAGTTGCTGCCGGGGAGTTACTGTGGCTGGACGTGAATAAAGCCATTTCCTTACCTTGATGTGGATCCTACTTCTTTTCAGTATCGACAATACGTTGTAGAGAATTCAATTGAAGGGACTTCAGAAAAGAAAGTTTACATGGGTGTGTGTTAGTATAAATGCCGGTCACCAATTATTATATTCATTCTGGAATGTTCTTCCGTGAGACAAAGGCTCTATTTAAGATCGAGACAATTTAAGAATAACGGGAATATATTTAAAAGTGCCAGAGTAGCCCAAGGCCCCATATTTGGGCCTTCCTGAACATATTGTCTTCTCATAGAGATAAGTGAGCAAAGGTTCAATCATTTCCATAACTAAGGCCATCCTTGACAAAAATGACCACATTGTGGCCGGCGCGCTTCCCAGCAGGGAGTGTTCGGGATGGGAAAAAGCATGACTCATGACTGTGGTCAGCTTTAAGGACATTATTTACATGCATAGCTGGCACTGACAAGGGCTAATAATGTTTCAGGAAGTCTAGTCTGCATGTTTCTGTGGGTGAGCAAAACGCACATCTTGAGAAGTCACTCATTCTCATTAAGTTTCACCAAAACGAACATTGTGATCTTGGTGGCAAAGTATAAGTTTGGCGTTTTACGCCAAAATGTCCGCGTGGAACAGTAAGTAGCCAAGGATCCTCTGGAAATATGCATAATGCCTGCATTTGTTGGGTAATTTTGTAATATCACCAAAGGATAAAGGCCCTTTAATAGCATTCCAACATGAGACACATGTGGACATCTGAGGGGAAGGACGGCTATAACTGTGGATAGGAACAGATTTAGCATAGCACAAAGGGGAAACAACCTTTACAACGCAGTCATTACATCGCACTACATTTACAACGCAGTCATTAAATCGCAACATCCTTTCCAATGCATGTCACTACAATGCAGCCATTACATTGCATGTCACTTCAATGCATGACACTACAACGCATATCACTACAACGCAGGCATTACATCGCATGTCATTACAACGCATACCATTACACCGCATAGTACCCCTGCACTATCCTACACTTACCCTACTTTTGCACCCCCTGGAGTTAGAATAGTAATGTTTACCCCTACACTATCCAACACTTACCTTAAATGCAATGTAATGGTATACGTTGTAATGGTATGCGTTGTAAAGGTGTAATGCGATGTAATGGAATGTGTTGTAAATGTAGTTTTAAAAAAATTGTTGTAATGCCATGCGATGTAAATCTATGTTGCGATGTAAAAACTGTGTTGTAAATGGCATGCATTGTAAATGTATGCGTTGTAACGTCATACATTCAGCACAAAGCACACGAGGTCAGTAAGTTAAGTCTCTGCCGTCCTCGTCATTTTATGCTCGTTGAAGACTGGGGACCAGATATACAGGTGTTTAAACGCCTGTGAGTTGCTTTGGCAAAGGGGCGCCTGCTGGCATAGGGCCTGATGTACATGTTTGCAGAGATAAGCGTTCATGACACCTGAGGCTTCTGTCAGGTCATGTAGATTCAGATGACAACAAAGGCAAACAGGACATTGTTTAGGAAGCCTCCCACACACCACAGCAAACAGTCAGTGCAAATGAGTAAGGGGTTAATTTATGGCTGGGTTAAGTTTTATCTCTGAACTCACCCCACACACCTGTTCTGTAGGAGGCCAAGCTGGATGCGCATCTGTCCAGTTATCACGGATGGATGTCGATTCAAGGAACTGCCAGGGACAGCGGAAGTGAAGTGAGATCAAGAACCCTTTGACTACCGATGATGTCACAAGATTAACCCATTTGGCCAATCCCTTGCGATTTAACAGCCCCCTACTTGCTGCTGAGCAGCAAAAGTGAGGGCGCGGTAGAGATACTAAAGTAAACAGTGCTCTGATAGCGCTGTTTACTCTATGATGCTGTCTCTACCATCCCAGCACTTGGTACCAAGGACAGTGCCAGGGGTACCAGCGGCTAATTCAAAAGTAGCAGGTGCTACCACTGGGTGCCCCTGATTGAGTTAAACGTCCTCATCCTGTAATAAAAGTGCTGTTTTTTTCTTCTTATTGCTGGTCAATCACAAGGTCTGCAGTATAGTAAATAAAAATATTGCCCCGGTCATCTTTGCTGACTGGCTCAATATCGCCGGGGCTCTAGGAAATGGAGACCAGCATTTTCGTATCACTCCCATTTCTGTGTAACACTCTGCAGGGATTTAAGTGGGATGAAAAAACTTGGGGGTCTCTCAAAGGGGCGGGGCCAATGTAATTAAGGGCGTGGCTTAAAAACACGTGACCTAAACGCCCGACTTGTAGTTTGCTGTTTCTGTCATTGCATCCAGATATATGATACAACAAGTAACATCATACCTACAAGTCAGAACTATTGGCTTTGTCAATGGTTTTAGTTGCATAAGATAAATAAGCAGCAACTATGGCTTGTATATAATATTGAAAAAGCTTCCACTTAAAGCCCTGGTGACACCATGATAATGTTGCTGCTCCTGAGTTTCAAAAAGAGAAGGGAAATCCAGCGAAAAAATGACTCTCTTTAAAGGATTTCCCTACAACGCTCACCTGGCATGACGTCATGACATAACTTCTCCACTAGTGAGAAGTGAGCAGTGTGAGCAGCGCACATCGAGCTGTCACTGCAGTCTGGGGAAAACCGGACCGCCTGTGCCAGGGCACAAAACATACCCCGATAGAGACCCGTTTCGAGGCCCCCTTTAAAAAACTGCCAGTGCTCAGACCCGGTGGGACCCGGCCCATTTAAAACCCTGACCCTCTCCCTTTTCAACTAAGAGCCCGTAGCGTACTCTGCACCCCAGTGCTTTCCCTGAGAGGTGGTGAGGTCTGCAGCAGAGCTTTGTTGCTGCACAAGGGCGGGGAAGGGAAGAACGACTCAATTTACTGGCAATTAGCCACCCATTATAGAGGGTTTTGTAGGGTTGGCGTTCTAGTCCCATTGTGTGCGAGTGACGCAGCACGCACGGGCTAGAACGCATTGCGAGTGCGCATGCGCGAACGGCGGTTCGCGCTACACAGAGCGGCTCGGAGTGCAACGGAGCCAGTCGCCCGGCGCTCTTCCTAGCATTATTATTTGTAATAAATAAAAGCATTCTGTCCCACACAGCTCGAGTCTAGCAGCCTCCTTTCAGGTGAAAACCCAATCATTACAGGTTTCATCAAGTTGAACACCCCAGTCAACCAACCCAGTTGATAAGAGACCAGTCTTGCATGATCAAAGATGCCTAGATTGCTGACTAACAGGTGGGGGACCCTCCCAAGACTTATGTAATCTATCCACAAAGGCATCATGCCCCCCCCCCGCCCCATGTAAGGTGGGAAGTTTCCCAAGGAGTAACAGAGACAACCATAGGATGTTCTTGCGTTAGAGAACATAGCAATTTTCTGGCCATATTTATTACACTCCATAAACACATTATTAAAAACTGTTCCACAACATTCTTGCATGGTATTTACAATATGTAGATCACTTCATTGTGAATAGCTAATATATGGAATCTCCTAATAATAACTCTCAAAGTAGTCATGGTTGACCACCCCCCAGGCACCTCTGGCATTGACTATTCCAATTATCTCGGAGGCGGTGTTTCCCCCCAATCAGTTGCATATCACTAGGCAAACTCACCTGCTCCTTCAGGATAGAGGAAGCATGGTCCGGCATGAAATCTGGACACCCCAAGACAGCCATTCCAGAGCCAACACAAGAAGGGATCTCTCCTGGCACCCAATGAGAGATGGGACTGGGCAACCGGGTCATACCTTGGTCCACTGGCGCAGTCACTAACCCCTAACATCCATCTCCAGGGCAATGTCGCGGAGTACAGTGGAAGGTTAAGGACAATCGCTGTGGTGAGTGTCCCGAGCCCTTCATTATATACCGGAGTACTCCAGCCCCAGTGGGAGCCAAAGGCTGCCAACTCCATCTTGAATTCGCCTGCACTTCTATTCCAGATGTCTTGCTGGTCCAAAAGAGGATTATAGAGAAAAAGTGGTCCCTGGCCAATTGTGAGTTAATTCAAAACAATAAGAAAAATATTCATTAACAGTTCACTTAATCGAACACTACTGTTTATTCAAATAGTGTTGATACACTAAACACTGTATTTTTTCATTTTTAGTTATAGAAACAAACATATAATATACATTTTAACAGTGCCCACTGTACAGGGAAGGAGGGAAGGAGTGTAGTGCTTAGGAGTGGTGTGGATGGGTGCAGTGACAATTCAATTGTACATCACTTTAAACAATTGATGATGGCTTCCCGGAGGAGCCTTGCCAGAATTAATCTTCAATTGAGTATAACATTCAATATGACATCATAAATGACAGGTGTACAAAATCACACACTGATTATGTACAACAGTTGATAGTCGACGTTTCGACCCTCGTGGTAGGGATGGTGTCCCTTACTCAGCGAGTCTTCCTCAGGACAGTGAAAGGGGGAGGTGTGGGCAGTTCCTATAGGGGAAAGGACATTTAAAAACGGTTACTAAGTTCTCACTAAATTAGATTATTTACACAGGGGGACATATATACAAGCATCATACCTTATTAAAACCTTTACTCAATTCAGAACGGACCAAGGTCAAGGTGCCAGGCTAATTTCTGTCTAGGGGTGTTCTTATAGTTGGACTTAAGTAGTTTACTGGGGATGGCCATGCGTCTCCAGTATGTCAGGTGATTGAAGGACATTGGAGGGGTCATATAGTTTTTTTCTCAACATCATTACTTCATAAACGGTACATTATTAAGAGCCTAACCAGAAGGTTACTCATTAATACGTATTGGACAATATTGTCAGATGCGGAATGCCTGATCTACATTCATACTTAGTATGCCAAACAATCTCAGGGAGGTGCATCGTTACCTTGTGTATAGATTCCAAAAGGACTCTTCAGTTGGACATATGTATTTCATGTGTGCACGCGATCCTAAAAGGAAGCATAACTATTTGTATTAATTATCACAGCGGTATAAGGTGCAACACTCGAAACCGCCAAAGGGTCAAAAATACCTTGTCAAACCACCTCAAAGTGATCATGTTCATTTCATATGGGATAAGGGACCAGTCCGCTGCATATACCAACGCATTCCTACGAGGATGGATAACGGAAGATTTAGTGCTCTGATTGCTTGAGGGTGCGTTCAAAGGAGGGTCACATATATATGTTCGCGATTTACCTGAGTATTATATACGCGTGTCCTAAAAGGGGGGATCAGTTTTCCATTCTTGTTCCGTAGGGTTAATTCCGCTCTTTTGAAATGGCCTGTCTTTTGGCAGCCGGTCTGGGGAAAAATAACGTATAATAGCGGCAGAGTGACAGACTGACTTATATTAGGATAAAGTCACGTTAGTTAATGTGATTAGCGCCAACTCGTACCTGAGTAATCAAGATGTACCGGTCAAGGCTCGGGTCCTACTAAATTGCCGACACGTTCGCTGAAACAATGGAAAAGTATGTCTATCAGACTCGATACATCAGGTTGTTCAATCGGCTAGGTAGTAACGGGTAAGTGATGGCGGGTCCTCTTACCTATGTAGACGAGTCAGGCATCCTCGTCCCCGGCATCCTACACATCAGCCGTGAAAGTCAGAACTGTGTGTGGAGTTCGCGTTACTGGCAGCCTCAAATCACTTCCGTATCACGTGACCAAACTAAAAATAAAAATAAAGGAAGGCCTCCGAGGATAAACGCGGTTACCCGATTCTCAGTTGAATGTGGTTGCTAGGACGTGTGTCGTTAGGGTAACTGTAGATCCATTACCAATAGTCAAATTGGGATTATGATATAGTTCTAAAGAAAAAGTACTTATGAAATTGATCCCATCGGTGTCGGAAAAAACCTTAGTTTTCTAAATGTATTTACCCATTATTCTGGCTTATATAAGTATCATACTAACCATAATTATTCGGAAACTGACCTTAGTGACCTGGATAAACGTAACTCCGGCTGGAATCAGTATTATCCACCTGTTCCTTTGGGTATTTAAATGTGCGCACTCCATCCAAGATTATCAATGGTGATCGACATATAGTACAATGCATATCAGCCTATATTATTGTTGTTATTATTTACTTAATCCACACTGTGCGACATTTTCGACGGAGTTGGTTCCCTGCATTTCATCTTAACATAGGACTAGTTATCACTAGTGTTGATCACAACTCAATCCATACTATTTCCCTTATATAATATTTCCCTTATATCCATAATAATAAAAGGACATTAATGTCATATACATGTGGTAACTAGTATATATACAATACAACTAACTTACATGCCAAAGGTATCGTTGTGCCTGTTGCAAGACCATGTAATTGCCAAAACAGGGTATTAAAATGGTCTAGAGTACCAAATATATTGTATCAAAGACTTCTGTGCATGTTACCTTCATGCCATATGCATCGTCGTATTTTATGTGGGACCACGTAATTGCCAACACTGGGTATTAAAAGTGGTCTGGGATACCATATACAATGCATTTGTACACTTTTACTACAATCAAGATATTGAATAGTAGGATGATATGTTTTACCACATAATATTCTGGAGGATGATCTTATCAGTGTGCCAACTCTTATAGCCAACCGCGTGCCTATCTAGTTGGTTATTTGTAACGGTGCATATAGAGGTTAGAGGTATTACTTATTATACCAGGAATGAAGGTATGTATGGTGGAGCTACATGTTTAAGCCTCCCAGTAGGCACCCTGTATATTAGATGGTTGACATCTGCACGAAGCTACTGTCCACTTCATTCAGTCCTTCATTGATAGAGTTGAAATGCGTTATCCATTTCATTTCTCGCAAGTTCAGTAGGGAGCAAATATTGCCCCCTCTTGGTCCAAGTTTGACTTATTCTAGGACAGTCCATTTTAGGTCGTCAGGTGTATGTGCGAATGACTTGAAGTGCTCAACCAGGGGGGCTACCACTGTTTCACATCGGATTCGACTGCAGTGCTGGAGAATTCTTGATTTGACTTTTTGTTGGGTTTGCCCTACGTATATCATCTGGCAGGGACACAGAATGCAGTAAATTACATCAGTCGTATTGCAGTTGGTATAGTGCTTGAGGGCAATTTTGTGGTGTTTATATACAAACTCTTTAGTTTGTAAAGTATAATCACAGGCTTTACAGCTGCCACACCGCTGATGTCCCACAATTGGTGGTAAATTCCACATAGATGTTAGGGACGGGGGTGTCTGTGTCTCTAGAAAAGAATAAACCACATGCTCCCGGATATTCTTCGCCTTTTTGAACGAATGCATGGGGGGATCTTTTAAACCCACATCTTCACTTATCAGGTTCCAATACTTATTAACAACTTTTTTTATCTCGTTGCTTTTTGTTGAGAAAGTCGTTACGCAGATTAAGCGGTTTAGTTCAGATTCATCTCGTGTACTGCCTTGTAGGAGCGATTCCCCGGGGCAGAACCAAGCACGTTTTCTCGCTCGTTTGACCAAACGCTTGGGATAGCCTCGTTCAATCAAGCGTTGGATTAGTTCTTCCGACTCAGCCATATAGTTCTCTTTCATTGAACAGTTGCGTCTTATGCGCAAAAATTGACCAAAAGGCAAATTGTCCCGTAATGCCCTTGGGTGGTGACTTGAATATTGGAGAAGGGAATTTCTCTCGGCTGGTTTCCTGTAGAGTGTTGTGCAAAGTTTGTCATCTTGTGCATAAATGGTCAAATCCAGGAAATTGATGGTGGAGGAACTGGATTCAATAGTGAATTGGATATCTGGTGACCTAGTATTGAGCCATGCATGGAAACCTGTAAACTCCGACTGATCTCCTCCCCATATCATGATGATGTCGTCTATGTAACGCATCCACGTTAATATCATAGATCTAAAAGGGTTCCCATTATTCAATACAAAGTGTCGTTCGTATGTAGCCATGAAGATGATCGCCAAATCTGGGGCAAAGGCAGCCCCCATGGCGACTCCTTTAGTCTGAATGTAAAAATCATTTTGGAAAACTAAGAAATTCCGCATCATGGCGATCTTTAACAGTAGAATGATAAATTTCGTGGGTACATAGGCAGGTGCTGGTCTTTGGTCGAGTGCCAACGTGATCACTTCAATAGCTTCTTCTTGAGGGATGCTTGTATAAAGTGAAACAATGTCACTACTAGTTACCATTAGTTGGCTAGTTGGATCAAATGGTAAACCATCTATAATGGTTATGGTATGTGTGGTGTCTCTTAGATATGTTTCAGTGGCTTCCGCGATTGGTTTTAAAAAGAAATCAATGTAACGACACAGTGGTTCGAGTATGGATCCACATTCAGAAATGATGGGGCGTCCAGGGGGGCTGGACATGTCTTTGCGTATTTTGGGTAATGTGTAAATGGTGGGAGTCCGGGGATTTTTCTGGTTCAAATAATGAAATTCCTGTTCTGATAGAAAACCTTGATCCAGTCCTTCTCTGGTCACACGCAATATTTCAGATGCCATCTCTTGAGTGGGGTCGCCTGGAAGTCTCTTATAGCTTATACCATCGTTTAACTGTCTCATCACTTTGGCCTTATATTTGCTGATGTCCTAGATCACAATGGCTCCGCCTTTATCGGCCGGTTTTATAACCACATTTTTGTTGTCTCTCAAGCCTTTCAATGCAAGTTTTTCATTATTACTGATGTTAAATTTAGTGTATTTCTTCTTAGAAAGGATAGTTTATACGTCTCTCATTACCACGGATTCATATGTTAGAATTCTTTTGGTCATCATATGAGCCGGTGGAACGTAGCTGGAGGGAATCCTCAATCCTGTGTGTGTCTTTGGCTTGAATGGCGGGGACTTTAGAAAATGATATCTCAATCTCACTTTACGGAAAAATTTTGACAATTCGGTTTTAATATCAAATGCATTGGGAGCTGCCGTTGGGACATACGATAGGCCTCTGCTGAGCACTTTTATTTCATTTTCAATCAGTGTGTGGTTTGATAGATTAACTACAGGGCTTTCTTTCACCACCTGTAATTTTTCCGGCGGGTCGACCTCTCTCCGTGCTCCTCCTGGCTGAATCTGATCGCGTGCACACATGAAATACATATGTCCAACTGAAGAGTCCTTTTGGAATCTATACACAAGGTAACGATGCACCTCCCTGAGATTGTTTGGCATACTAAGTATGAATGTAGATCAGGCATTCCGCATCTGACAATATTGTCCAATACGTATTAATGAGTAACCTTCTGGTTAGGCTCTTAATGATGTACCGTTTATGAAGTAATGGTGTTGAGAAAAAAACTATATGACCCCTCCAATGTCCTTCAATCACCTGACATACTGGAGACGCATGGCCATCCCCAGTAAACTACTTAACTCCAACTATAAGAACACCCCTAGACAGAAATTAGCCTGGCACCTTGGCCTTGGTCCGTTCTGGATCGAGTACAGGTTTTAATAAGGTATGATGCTTGTATATATGTCCCCCTGTGTAAATAATCTAATTTAGTGAGAACTTAGTAACCGTTTTTAAATGTCCTTTCCCCTATAGGAACTGCCCACACCTCCCCCTTTCACTGTCCTGAGGAAGACCCGCCGAGTAAGGGACACCATCCCTACCACGAGGGTCGAAACGTCGACTATCAACTGTTGCACATAATCAGTGTGTGATTTTGTACACCTGTCATTTATGATGTCATATTGAATGTTATACTCAATTGAAGATTAATTCTGGCAAGGCTCCTCCGGGAAGCCATCATCAATTGTTTAAAGTGATGTACAATTGAATTGTCACTGCACCCATCCACACCACTCCTGAGCACTACACTCCTTCCCTCCTTCCCTGTACAGTGGGCACTGTTAAAATGTATATTATATGTTTGTTTCTATAACTAAAAATGAAAAAATACAGTGTTTAGCGTATCAACACTATTTGAATAAACAGTAGTGTTCGATTAAGTGGACTGTTAATGAATATTTTTCTTATTGTTTTGAATTAACTCACAATTGGCCAGGGACCACTTTTTCTCTATACCACATGATTACCCAGGTCCCTACGACTACCGGGTTGACCCCCCTTCTGTACTCCGGTCCAAAAGAGGATGCAGTATTCCAGGTGTAGACGCATCAGCAGTCGTCAGAGGCAGCCAGGCGAAAACCCGGTAACGGTGAGCGGGACTGTGCCCCTCTTTTAAACTCACCTGCCCAGGCAACCCCATCACCCTCCTGCAGCTGATGGCTGGCGTTGCAGGTGCCCATGGGAAATTTGGTAAAACATGGTGGCCACTGTTGGCCACCACCTTCAGTGGGTCCGATCTGACCCACACCTGTCTTTGGGGCCCCTAGTCCATTCTCCGGTAATTGGCCCAATGTTTTGTTTTGTTTCTTCACACGTGATAGCGGCTTTCAGAGAATTCATCATCAGAGCATTTGCTAAACACCTCTCAATCTTCATCTAGAGATAGGAGGATTGTAGTGTTTAATCCCATGGTCTGTCCATTTCAGTGTCCCTCTTGGCAACGTTTCACATGTCCTGGACAGGAAGGTATGCTCATGAGAACGTTTGTACAGTAGGAATAGACGTACCGCCTTCCAGCCCTAATGAGGGTCTGAAGTGCCTTGTACACGAGTAACACGCTACTTCATGGGAGGTTGTCATGTTTATGGAGGTACAACTATCTTGCTGTGTGTCATGCTCACATGGTTTGTGAGCTTTCTGCCATGCAATTTGTCATACAATTTTTTATATGACATTGTCCAAACTGTCACGTATTCTACCATGAAGTGCTTATACAACTAGTCATGCAGACAGTCATGCAGGTAAGCACTAATACAGTCATGTAGTGATCAGGCTGGAGACTATGACATCAGTCAGGCCCTGGTTATGCCATTAATCATGTCCTAATTCATGCAGTCATTTGATTGATACAGTTAATAGAAATTCACATGGTACCCAGTAGACTGGTGTGCTGAAAACAATGTTAGAACCTGGAGACCCCCGGGATGGACCTCACCCCCTCCCAAACTCAATAGAGTCAATTCCAAGGCATACTCTAGTACCAGCTCATGTTTATGCACATCAAAACAATAAACAAAACATTTTTACAGCAAACAGTTCTAAGTCGCACAATAGTAAGAGGGCTGCTTCATCAAAATACATATAATCCATAAAACCTTCACATATCACATCTATGAATTCAAGTATAAAAAGTTTAATAACAAGATCCAGTGGCATAGCTAGATGCACTGCCACCCAGGGCGACCCCTAAGTTTTCCACCCGGGTTGCAGTAAGAGCAGGGGTGGGTGGCGGATGACTTGTTTCGAGGTGGTGTCCGACGGACGACTTGTTCTCAGGGCAGGAGGGATTGTGGTAGTCGACAGACACAACTCCTGCTGCCCCCAAAACCACCCCCCACCTAGCTACGCCACTGACAAGATCCATATTTACAAATGTTGCATATGCATCCAACACGGGCTTCCCTTAATCTAATCGGACCACACAGGTGAAACCACCTATATTGTTGAGGGGCAGGTGCAGCCCTTCATATGCTTGATGACCTACCTCTGGCCCTCCTCTCTAACATTGTGCTACCACAGGGGTCCCAGGAAGCGAGATCTGGGTTAGACGCAGTGGCTCCATAGACTGTAGCCTATACTCCCCCAAGTCGGTGTAACCATTGTTTGCAAAATAAGAATTGGTACGTATCCCCTCGGTGCTGCCCTAAGGAGTATTTGTAAGTAGAGTCCAGATCATTCTCTGCTATCTGACAGTTTGCTGCATAATTGGTAGTGGGAGGGTGGGAACATTGTGTAACACATTGTCGATCAACGCCGCAGTATCAGGCCCGGATGTTGCAATGGCCCAGTTAAAAAGGAAAAGGCCACGTCGGAGTGGGCATAAATAGCCTCCTGCCATTGCGACACTGGGGCCGGAAGAGAGGCATCGCCTGCAATGCCCCTTAATGTTTCCTGTCCCCCACCTCGCCCTCGCAAGATCAGGGACAGATCCGTGGCCTCCTCTGCCTGCCCCTAGGTCAAAGAATCACAAGAACAGGGGAGGATGCAGGGCCATGGGGCTCCCAGTCCTGGAGCCTATACATAATTGTGTTTCCATACTAATAGATCTCAATAGAGCAGGATTATCAAGATAGTGTTGTAATCTACTACTTGCCCTACGACCCAATTTGTGGGATAATTACATTTGATACAGTCCATTTGATTTGGTTAATACCAGTCCATCTAATGGGACTATTCGCATGAGTTCGACTTGGCCCTCTCCCCTCTTATTACACATAGGTCACTCCTAAAGTAGGCCATAGCTGACCCTATGGGAAGGGTGCTGTGTAAGTAAAAGAAAGGTAGGAAATTAACCTTTATATTTTGCATGTCCTGTTAGTGACAAACAGCCTACTTTGTTTTTAACTGCTGTGAGGCCTACTCCTCTCATTGGATAACATTGGGAATTCCCTTAAATACTTTAAATTAGTAATTCCTGATTGAAACGGAGTGAGGTTGCCAGGTTTGGTATGTTTAGAATGGTAGTGATAAATCCTACTAACTGGTAAAGTTAGATTTTCACATTACTATTTTAGAAATGCCACTTTTAGAAGTGTGCATTTCTCTGTGCTTATAACTCTTTGTGCTTTGCAGCCTGTCTCCAATACACATCTGGGCTGGGTGATAGCTAGACGTTGTGCATGCTCTCCAAATAGCTACAACACAAGAAGGGCTGGGTGTGCATTCATCTGCATATTGTTAGTCTTCCTGGGCAGGAAGACGTGGTTCATGTTTACATTTCAAATAGGTTGCCTCCTGCTCCCACACAAAGGGCTGATTTACCCCCTACTGATCGCCTGGAGCCAGGGCTGGACTGAAAGGGATTGCTATGCACTTCTAAGGATTCTTTTGGCTTCACCCCCTACATCACAGGCATTTTTGAGTATAAGTACTGGGACTCTGACCCAAACAAACTTTATCTTCAGCTCAATCTTTGAAAACTATTAAACCAGGTTTGCTGTGTTATATAATAGCAGATGCCAGTGAGAAAGGTCTTGGCTGTGTGCTGAAACAAGTACAAAACGGAAAGGAAGTAAACATTGTGTTAGCTTCCAGATCCCCTAAAGGGATGGAATCACGTTATTCCACCTTAGAGAAGGAAGCTCTAGCAGTGTTTTGGTGTCTTAAGAAAATCAAGCAATTCTTATGGGGTGTGCGATTTGTTGTACAGTCTAACAACAAACCATTTCAAGACATTTTCAACAAAAAGGGGTTAGATTGGGTGTCTTTGCATATTAGCAAATTGATTCTGGGTCTGCAAGATTTTCAATTTGTTGTAAAATATATTTCTGGTGTGCAGAATAATTCTGCTGATTGCTTGTCAAGATTACGTAGTAATGTGCACAAATCTGAGGTAATACCAGAAGCATGGTGGGTGGAAGATAATGTTAAGGTATGTGCCTTAACTGATGGATGTGCTTCTGAAAGAAAATGGTTGGAATATTTGGAAACAGATGAAGTGTTGAAAGAAATACACAAAGGTGTCTGGTCAGGACTGAATATGTGGACCCATGATGTAAAGTTCAAGAGTTTGAATAGTTTCTGAAGAGTTAGCTGTTGCCTATGGTATTCTCCTAAGGGGTTGCAGATTGGTGCCTCCATCAGGATTAAGAGGACATCTGGTTAAACTGCCCATGATGGACATCAAGTAATCTGTAAAACTGAAGAGAGACTTAGAACTGTTTATTGGTGGCTAGGTATGGATTTGTTAGTCATTTTGAAAAAATTAATTAATTGACATGTTCATGTGTTTGTCTGCTTATATGGTTATGTTTTACAAACCAAATAAAGCATTTTTAAACTGAAACGAAACTGGATTTGTTAGTTGAGAGAATGGTTAGAGAATGTGTGGAATGCAATCTGGCAGACAAGACTTACAAAATAAGAACACCTCCTATGGTTTGCCGTGAAATACCTAAGGAAGTTTGGGAGGATGTTGCATTAGACATGATAGGACCAATTCAATACGTTGTGGGTCCACTCGTAAATATTTACTTGTTTTGATTGACACACTTTCTAGATGTTTATTATAAACAACTAAGGAGTGACTCTGTGTACAAATAAATACGCCGTGAAACAGAAAAGTCGTGTGAAGGTGTCAGGTTTATCAAAAAGCACCAATCTGGTTCAGATGATTGCAAGATTAAGCAAAACAATAATCTTATTAACCAGGAGGTTACAACCCAGTAGACGCGAGGTATTTACACCCAACTGGAAAGGGCAAGTAAACCTCTATGTTAAAAGGACCCTCACTCACCACTAGTTGGTGACATGCTTCATCATTGGGTCCCCGCTGGGGTCCCCGCTGGGGTGGCCAAATGCCCCCCAGCGTGCTACAACGCCTGATTTACAGCGGAGCGGGTTGGTGGTGAGTGTAACAGTGGTATAACTCAAAAAGGTGCAAAATATGTGTGTGCAGGATTAAAAAATACAAAGTTGAAACCCAACAAAATATTTAATATGGGCCAACCTGTATTAAAGTTAAAAACGTGGAAGGCGGACACCAAAAGGTTCTAAATTATGAGACCCGTGTCCTTAATAAGTATATACGGTCAACATGTTTCTGCTGCTAAAACGCAAGATCGCACAGCATTCGTCAGGACCTCTGAAATAATTGCTCTCCGGTGGTATGTGCGCGCTAAGGCACACCCTCCCGTGAGGCACTAAGTGTGAAAAAAATAGAAAAAATCTTTTATATACATCAGGTGCAATTACTCACGGATATTGCCCGTGCCGGCTCGCTGTGGAACACAGCAGCCAAGGATACCTGTAGAGGAGAAAAACAAAGTACACACTGACACCAAAAACACAGAACAGACCAACATGTAAGCCAATACTCCAGTATATGACTGGTCATGTATGTGCAAAGATCAATTGGCCATAGTGTCCTACCCACCTTAAATAAAGTGGCCGGATGTAGTCCCCCTTACTAGATAGAATTTCAATATAGGGGGGTCACCCATCGTGAAATATACATTAGAACAGTGCACGTTGAGATCAAGGAACCAAAAGTACAAGGTTCCAGGTATAGAAGATTTCTTCTTATCTACTAAGCCCAGGCTTGCCAATAGCGAAAGGCTATGACTCCCTTACCCACCTTACATTGTAATGGAGCCGGGTGTTTAAAAGTAAAATGTTACGCAGAGACTTAAAAACCATAAAAAACATGACTTGGAGGATCTATAAAGGACAACACGCATTCCGACAAGCTAGCGGTATCATAGAGTGGCGTTAGTGTTACCATAAAGTATATTAACACTTACAAACATAAGGAAGGAGATTCACTTCCTGGGACAGGACGGCGCGGGCATTTTTCACGCAGTGTCCAGTCCTAGTAAGAGGAAGAACGAGAAGTAAAAAGTCCCTCCAGATCATTCAAATAACGGAAAAGACCACATGCTAGTAAAGCGGTTCAGGAACTTACTGTTACAATCGCGACTCCCCGCCTTAGACCTACTATTCGGGAAAGCCGTCCGCCCGGAGGTGAAGAGACACGGCTTGCGTGCTTCTTTTAATCACAGAGTTCTTCCGGCCCCGTGGCCAGCAAGCCCGTACGTATAGGGGCGTGGCCGGGTGCGAGATTAAGTTCTTAAAGAGACAGAGTCCTTACAATGAATAGCACGGGGCGCCGGTTCGAGGCCCCAGTCCGTTCTTACTTTGAATGACCATAATGGGGGGGAGGGAAGAGAGACACAACCCGGAGCCAGTATTTTATGAGGTCCAATTCAGAAAGGGCTATTTACAGACCCATATTTCGATTAATTCTCAATGATGAGGTGAAAAACCAAAACATTCCAGATGGAGGGCTAACATGTTAATTGAACAGTTTGTACAATAGTCACAGCCCTATATTAGTGCTGGGATGGAATTGAAAATCAAAAAGAGGGGGGGTTGGGTTGATCTCAGTTGCAAAATGGGGTTACATCATAAGGCCAAAAACGGACAAGGTTGCAATTGACAGCAGTACTAACCAGTTCTATTAACTTCTTAAAACTGAACCCCACGGAATATCATCATTGAGTCCAATTTTATTGGTGGACAGGCGATACACCCACCGTTGTTCTTTCTCAAACAACTTGACTTCCGATCCATTTGTCAGATGTTCCAAGATTGTCCAGCGCATATCGTTGGGGGTCTGCTGTTTTTCCAAATAATGACAAGTCATCCTGGTTGTTGTCTTTTTACAGCGTATGTTGCTGCGATGTTCTCCTATTCTCAGTTTGATACGCCTGGACGTCATGCCAACATATTGTAAACCACAGGGGCATGTTATTAAATAAATAACATTGGCCGTATTGCAATTAGTATGGCAACGCTGCTCCCATCGTTGCCCATTGGTCAGATTCAATGATTTTGTGTGCGTAGTAAGGTGGCATATACTACAATTCCCACAGGGGAAATGCCCAGTAATTGCTGGTAGGCCCCAGGCATTAAGTACAGTGGCAGCCGGCATCATTGTCGTTTGGTCCCTAGGGCGCGTGTGGACCAAAGAGTCCTTCAAACTTGTGGCTCTTTTATATGAAAAGAGAGGTTTGTCCCACTTGTGATTATTACTGGTTAATATCTTCCAGTGTTTGGAGACACTCTTACTCACTGCATTCGATAGTGAATTGAATGTTGTAACACATGTTAAAGGGATCTCAGCATTTTGAGTCCTTGTAGTGATATCCAGAAGTGTGTCTCTCTGTTGGTTTCTTGCCCGTTTTTGGCTGTTGGTGATGATCTTCTGCGGGTATCCTCTATTTTGTAGCTTAGTTGATAAGACATCTGCCTGCTGTTTGTAGTCCGGCAAGTTGCTACAATTCCGGCGCAGCCTTAAAAACTGGCCGTATGGAAGATTCTCCCGCAGAGCCCTCGGGTGATAGCTGGTATAGTGTAGCAGATTATTTTTTGCTGTGGGTTTAGTGAATGTTGTCGTCTCCAAATGCTTATCCTGTCTTCTAATAGTGACATCCAAGAATGTAATGGTGTCGGTGGAATACTCATGTGTGAACTTGAGATGCTGGTCACACGTATTAATCCATACAAAGAAATCCAATAATATGTGCTCTTCCCCCTTCCAGATCATTAGCACATCATCGATATAACGTTGCCAAAATATGATGTTGGCAACGAAAGGATTTGTAGGGCCCAAGATGTTGTTAACCTCAAAATCGAACACATACAGGCCTGCCACCGAAGGGGCAAAAGTACTGCCCATTGAGGTACCTGTGGCCTGGAGGTAGATCTTGCCCTCATGTTCAAAGTAATTCTTCTTGAGCGCCAAAGTGGCACAATCCACAACAAAGGGACGTGATGTAGTAAAGTCCCAAGGTGCATTATCCAATGCCTCTTTCACCACTCTAATTGTCTCATCCTGTGGGATACAAGTGTACAGGCTTTCAATGTCCATTGTGACAAGGAAGCAGGGCTCAACAGGCAAAATGTTGGTTCTCAGCATAGAGAGGAGGCTCTTTGTGTCCTTCAGGTACGTGCTGGTGGACTCAATAATAGGTCTTAAGAAAAAATCGCAGTACTTAGAGAGAGGTTCCAACAGGGAACCGATCCCTGAGACGATCGGGCGTCCTGGTGGGGGCAACACATTTTTATGAGTCTTGGGCAATATATAAAAATACGGCACCCTCCTATCCGATGACATCAGGAACTCGGCCTCTTTTCTCGAAATAAAACCATCTCTCTCTGCTGTAGAGACTAGTTCACAAATTTCTTCATATAAGTCTGCTGTAGGGTCCTCAGTGAGCAAGACATAGTTAGTGGCGTTGTTTAGAAGGCGCTTACACTCATTGTCGTAATCCGCTTTGTCCTGGATGACGACACCACCCCCTTTATCCGCACTCTTGATGATAATACCCTTGTTCTGTTTCAGGGACTGTATCGCTTGAAACTCAGCTGCAGTCAAGTTCTTAAAAGGAGTTGGTTTAGGTAGCTGTTCCACTTCTTGAAAGACTGCCTGTTCAAACGCCAGGATCTCTGGTGGGATCATAGCTGGAGGGGGGGTGAATGAAGACTTCAGTCTGAAATCAGTGTCACTCTTGGATATTTGGCTAGGCTCATTTTCTTTACTCTCAAAAAACTCTTTAGTCGCAATTTCCTAAAGAATTCATTCAGTTTGCAATGTAATTTGAACCGATCCAACTTGGGAGTTGGAATGAAGCCCAAACCTTTCTCCAAGACATCCTTTTCGGCCTTAGATGTTTTGGTTTTTCACCTCATCATTGAGAATTAATCGAAATATGGGTCTGTAAATAGCCCTTTCTGAATTGGACCTCATAAAATACTGGCTCCGGATTGTGTCTCTCTTCCCTCCCCCCCCATTATGGTCATTCAAAGTAAGAACGGACTGGGGCCTCGAACCGGCGCCCCGTGCTATTCATTGTAAGGACTCTGTCTCTTTAAGAACTTAATCTCGCACCCGGCCACGCCCTCATACGTACGGGCTTGCTGGTCACGGGGCCGGAAGAACTCTGTGATAAAAAGAAGCACGCAAGCCGTGTCTCTTCACCTCTGGGCGGACTGCTTTCCCGAATAGTAGGTCTAAGGCGGGGAGTCGCGAGTGTAACAGTAAGTTCCTGAACCGCTTTACTAGCATGCGGTCTTTTCCGTTATTTGAATGATCTGGAGGGAATTTTTACTTCTCGTTCTTCCTCTTACTAGGACTGGACACCGCGTGAAAAATGCCCGCGCCGTCCTGTCCCAGGAAGTGAATCTCCTTCCTTATGTTTGTAAGTGTTAATATACTTTATGGTAACACTAACGCCACTCTATGATACCGCTAGCTTGTCGGAATGCGTGTTGTCCTTTTTAGATCCTCCAAGTCATGTTTTTTTATGGTTTTTAAGTCTCTGCGTAACATTTTACTTTTAAACACCCGGCTCCATTACAATGTAAGGTGGGTAAGGGAGTCATAGCCTTTCGCTATTGGCAAGCCTGGGCTTAGTAGATAAGAAGAAATCTTCTATACCTGGAACCTTGTACTTTTGGTTCCTTGATCTCAACGTGCACTATTCTAATGTATATTTCACGATGGGTGACCCCCCTATATTGAAATTCTATCTAGTAAGGGGGACTACATCCGGCCACTTTATTTAAGGTGGGTAGGACACTATGGCCAATTGATCTTTGCACATACATGACCAGTCATATACTGGAGTATTGGCTTACATGTTGGTCTGTTCTGTGTTTTTGGTGTCAGTGTGTACTTTGTTTTTCTCCTCTACAGGTATCCTTGGCTGCTGTGTTCCACAGCGAGCCGGCACGGGCAATATCCGTGAGTAATTGCACCTGATGTATATAAAAGATTTTTTCTATTTTTTTCACACTTAGTGCCTCACGGGAGGGTGTGCCTTAGCGCGCACATACCACCGGAGAGCAATTATTTCAGAGGTCCTGACGAATGCTGTGCGATCTTGCGTTTTAGCAGCAGAAACATGTTGACCGTATATACTTATTAAGGACACGGGTCTCATAATTTAGAACCTTTTGGTGTCCGCCTTCCACGTTTTTAACTTTAATACAGGTTGGCCCATATTAAATATTTTGTTGGGTTTCAACTTTGTATTTTTTAATCCTGCACACACATATTTTGCACCTTTTTGAGTTATACCACTGTTACACTCACCACCAACCCGCTCCGCTGTAAATCAGGCGTTGTAGCACGCTGGGGGGGCATTCGGCCACCCCAGCGGGGACCCAATGATGAAGCATGTCACCAACTAGTGGTGAGTGAGGGTCCTTTTAACATAGAGGTTTACTTGCCCTTCCCAGTTGGGTGTAAATACCTCGCGTCTACTGGGTTGTAACCTCCTGGTTAATAAGATTATTGTTTTGCTTAATCTTGCAATCATCTGAACCAGATTGGGGCTTTTTGATAAACCTGACACCTTCACACGACTTTTCTGTTTCACGGCGTATTTATTTGTACACAGAGTCACTCCTTAGTTGTTTATAATATACTTGTTTGGGGCATAGGAGTGTTTACTCGCGCCCTCTCTCTCCTGTTGATTTATTTGAAACTTTCTAGATGGCCTGAAATTATGGTCACAACAGAAGTTACCACAAACTCTGTGATGAAGTTCCTTACTAAAGTGTTTGCTAGAGAAGGCAACCTAAAGCAAATACTTACAGATAATGGGGTGCAATTTACCTCTAAGGTCACAAACGACTTCTTGGACTCACAAGGAATTAGGGACAAAAAATGTGCCTTGTACCACCCATAGTCAAATGGTGAAGTTGAGAGCTTTAACAGGACGTTAAAAAAAGACTATTCAGATTGCCATATTCAAAGGGGTAGATTGGATTGATATGGTAAGGTGGTAAGGTGCACAGTGGAGGACATAAAAACAAACCCCACACCACTACAGGTTTGAGTCCATTTGTTCAATTTAGAAAACGCAATTTGCATATTAAGGTGTGCCCACCATGGATGGATGCATACCAGGTGTCTCCTCGTGCTATAGCTGATCTAAGGAAAGAAAGCAGAGTGAGAGAATCACGCATTCAGCTTGACATAAAGGCCAGATATGAACTTCTCAAAGCAGCTAAACAAATGGATGTCAGAGTAAGAGATATGGTTAAAGTGAAACTGCCAAGATTTTAGGTAGTTAATCTTCTCAATTTAGTGAGCCTCGCAAGGTTATCAAGTTTTTAAAGTGGCAGTAAAAGTGGATGATGAAATAATTTGGAATTTCAATCCTGTAGTTTTACTGTAAAAAAGTTAGAACATTTCTCTTGATTTTGCAGGTATTTATTCAACAATCTATTTATTTTTGTATTATGGAGTTGTATATTTTTACCGGGTTAGGGAGGGAGGTGTGTGGTAGTTTTGGTATATTTATTCATATTTGGAATGTTCCTTTCCCCCCTCCCCTTTGTTGCCTTTTGGTTAGAGTTGCTGTAGAATGTTTGTTGCAGCTGATTGGAGGTTTGTGCTATGGCTGAAGCTTCTTGTTATGAAATAAAGCTTCTGAACTATTTCACCACATGTCTTGTCTGCAGATCGTGTTCTCATATGCGGTGTTCATCGGCACTTCACTATTTTTACATAACCCTGCGTGGAGTCTCTTTTGTAGTGTGTTCATTGTGTTTCTGTGTGAGTGTATTGAACAAATGCTTCACACATTGCCTCTGTAAATAAGCCTGCCTGCTATGTGCCAAGCTACCAGAGGAAGAGCGTTGGTTTTCTTGGTGTGTAGCTGACTTACCCTGACTAGAGTGGTGGCTTCTGCCTGGCTGGAATGCATACCGTAGCCAACCAGAACCCTTCTTCTAACAGTGACGGTCTGGATTGTAGGTTTCTTTTCTCTTTTGAGCTTTACTTGTCCACTGGACCATTGCCATTGACGGCCTCCTGTTTAACGCAGAGAATTTTGAAAGTAGATCTTCTGTTGACAGATACAGCCTTAATGATACCCTATACAGGGTGGAAACATGAGAAGAGATTTATGAAAACTTGGACAGAGGCCAGAGAGGTAGTACCTAACACATAAACCAGATATGTACAGAACCATGTGTTTGAAGTACATAACCCCTCAAATAACTCAAACAGCAGAAATGCTATAGCCAATGCTTCGAGTTCAAAGGGTGGAAATTGCATGCATAGGTGTTCTTGTCGTTTCTCACTTTTCTTCTACACAAATGGGTAGGCTCCAGTAAATACTTACTGTAACCTAGTGTATCTGTGGCATACACCCACAGTGCCAAAAAAACAATTCAGGTCATCCTGAGTTTACATGCTCTCTCGCCATTCTACACTGGTATTTAACCCCTTTGCTGCTGCAGCAATTCCGCCGCAGTGCTAGGGGGGAGGTGGGCAGCACGGCGCTCCCATGCTCGTAACGGAACCACACCATCCCGAGCCTCGGGCGCGCTGTGCTTGTGAAGGAGTTGTTCCGTCACAGCCCCGCCCGCTCAATAGAACGCGCCGCGCTGGCTCAAAATCTGCACCACGCAGGCGCGCCGAGTGGGCCGTGACGGAACCGCTCCGTCACCAGCACAGCGCAACCGAGGCTGGTGACGTTGCGGTTCCGTCACCAGCATGGAAGGGGTTAATGCTTTAACATCGTAGTACTCACTTCTTTTTTCAATAAATTAATGAACAGAAGCATAGAAAAAAGATGATCAGAGCACAACTCTGGTCCTCACACCTGACATACAATTATAAGTGCCTCATTTAGAAGAGGCCTGCATCACCGGAGCATGACTTTTTATGATGATTCGGTGGCGCACGCCTCTCAATCAAAACTATGAGGTGAGGCAAAGCCACCCTGCGTGGCTTCGCATGGCCTCCTAGATATGGAGAAAGGTGCTCCATGGGCATTATGGTGGGTTTTCCCATGCAACACCCATGGGATTTGACACCTTCCCAGATTTACAAGGATCTGTAAACCTGGGAATGCATTAAAACGGTGCGCCTCCCAGGGGAGGCATAACAAGGAGAAATGACTTTATTTCTCCCCGTTTTTTAGGTCTCGGCTAGCCGCGCGAAGCGCGTCTCCGCTGAGCCCCTTTTGTTGGCATGTGTGCTTCCCAGGACACAGTCCTGGCCGCGCGCATCGCCTTGGAGGCGATTTGAAAGTGGCACGCGCCGACTGGCACGCGCCGCGCTCGGCCTGGCTGTCTCCTGGGAAAGCGCAAACATACCCAGGCACACCTCCCCCTGCATGCAAGCGCCCACACACACACACTCACACACACGAGCGGAGACAGACACACAGACAGATACACTCCCCCCTCCCCCCGCCGTCGCACACAGAGACACACACACAGGAGCGAACATACACGCGCACACACACTCACACACACGTGCGCCCCCCAAGGCCCACTTACCGTCAATCAAGTGTGTTCTGTCGCCTCTGCGGGGCTCTCCCTCAGGCATGGGAGCCCCGCATCACGCACTGCTCTTGACCAGGAACTCCGTGGGCGCGGGCTTCGCGCACAAGACGGAAGTCCCGCCCCCCCGCTAGGTTTCGTTTTGGAATGCGCGCGCAGATATTGCAGTCATCTCGCCTGATCCCCAACAGAAACCGACAGCGCAGGGGTTAATCGCAAGCTTTATTTTATGTACAAATAGTTCCTTCCTGCTGGCGATTTATTTTATTAGTTTAGGTGTTCTATATGATTGTTTTACCAAGCCGCCTAGTTCTAAACACCATTTAATTAAGAAAAATCTGACATGGAAAACACTGGGAAAACGGAATCACAAATACGAAATTGAACCTCAGTATTGCAAAATAAATGCTTGTTTACAAATGTCGCCAGGAGAGGGTCCGAGATGTGCGTAGTCTGCTTCATGTTCGCAAGTATTTTGCAGATTTCTTCACGGACATGGTTGAATTAATTATTTTTCAGTTGCAGGGAGTTGAGGTAAGAGAACTATGTTGATGATGGGGAGAGCTGTGTTGATGAAGGAGGGAGATAGGCTAAATGTGGCAGAGAGGTTTCGGGAGGGCCTTTCCACAGAGGACATCCTTGGTGCCGTGTTTCAGGGTGGGAGGCTCAACATTTTTTTGCAAGTGGAGTGCGTCTTTAGACCGTGTATGTGGTATTGTCACGTTATCCCTGTCAATATTTTCTGTGACTTATGATATGCTGTGTGCATGTTGTTTTTAATGTTTCCATGTAAACACTGACCAAGAACACTACAGAAACACTGAACAGACTTGAACTGTAAAACAGCGAAAAGGTGATGGGTAGCCTCAGCCACTGATAATAGCTTGGGCCTCAGTCCAGTCCATCACCGTTTTCCCTCTAGCTTGGGCCTCAGTCCAGTCCATCGCCGTTTTCCCTCAGCATCACTCCAGACAAAGGGGCAACATATGCACATTACATTTGTCCTTACTTCACTATGAACAGTCCGTCCTGGTCTGCCAGGCCATGGTATCTCTTGCCAGAAACACAGCAATCTATTGTGTCCCAGTCACTACTAACTCTCGAACAGAGAATGCTATGAGTGTGGATCTCAGAAATGAATATCTAGGCAGGGGTTCCTTGAAGCTGTGCAAGAAGCAAGAAGCACACTAAATATTGATTAAGAGAATGTACTGGAATTTGACAGGAAACCCCCTGACACTAGCAGGAATCTACTAAAACTAGGATGGGAATCCATTGACTAAGAGATAGGATGGAAGACTTTGGCACTCAAAGAGAGGAAGGCAAATACTGGAACAGGGAATCCGGGTCATGCTCTGCATGTTCTTCTATTTTTACTTGCAGTCACTATAGAGAGTATCCTCAGGCTGTGGTCTACAGTTCCATTCCGGCTCCGATGACGCCTGAATCTGGTTCAGAAACTGGATGGGTGGTGGAGGGGGCGAGAGAGGATTTTTAGTAACAACTGGCGCGTTCTCTTGAAATTGTGTCCTGGATGCTCAAGAGTTGGCTGAAACTCAGTATATCTAAAATGAATTTATCATTTATGGGACACCTGTAAACCCCTTCCAACTTTTCTCCCACCATGTATGTTTGGTGATATACATTTGTAGCAGTGCCTACCTCTTTCAACGAGCTGCAAGTGTCTGTGGCGTCAAAGAAATCTTTTTTCTGCTTGACTGACAATTCTTGCCAACTTCATCCCAGCCAGACACAGATAAGTTCTTACTGACTCTTTAGTTATTTCTTGTTTGGAATATTGTATAGCTTTATACCCAAGCTTCTTCAGGTCCACCTAGCAATCGGTCCAGAGGAAAAGTGATCTTGCGTTCTAAGCCTGCATAAAATTTGGAGAATATGTGAGGTTGATTTGTATGTTATCCTGCACTATGACATCATGAAAAGAGAAGCGAGTTTGTAATTAAAAGTCCACTTGTTACTGATGAAGCGCCATGCGTTCCTAGTAAAGAGTGTTTATGATAGAAAGTTAACCAACACATAACAAAAAAAAGTGCTATTTACAATGCCAATAGCTCTAACTTTTGCAAAGGCGAGACCGTTGCATTGTAAGTGCAGAGTAGTGAGTGCAGAGCAGTGAGTAGTGAGTGCAGAGTAGTGAGTGCAGAGTTCAGAGTAGTGAGTGCAGAGTAGTGAGTGCAGAGTTCAGAGTAGTGAGTGCAGAGTAGTGAGTGCAGAGTAGTGAATAGTGAATGCAGAGTAGTGAGTATTGAGTGCAAAGTAGTGAGTGCAAAGTAGTGAGTGCAAAGTAGTGAGTGCAGAGTAGTGTGTGCAGAGTAGTGAGTGCACAGTAGTGAGTGCAGAGTAGTGAGTAGTGAGTGCAGAGTAGTGAGTGCAGAGTAGTGAGTGCAGAGTAGTGAGTAGTGAGTGCAGAGTAGTGAGTGCAGAGTAGTGAGTGCAGAGTAGTGAGTGCAGAGTAGTGAGTAGTGAGTGCAGAGTAGTGAGTAGTGAGTGCAGAGTAGTGAGTAGTGAGTGCAGAGTACTGAGTGCAGAGTAGTGAGTGCAGAGTAGTGAGTGCAGAGTAGTGAGCTGCCTCAAGTGAAGTACTCTGGTACCCAAGGATGACTAGCAAACAATATTATTCACAACGTTGCTTACTATTCAGCAACATTTGACAGTTTGCAAATCATCTTTATACAACAATTCAGAGTTTGATAACAAATTAATGTAACACATTGTAATATACAATGCCAATAGCTCAAACTTTAATGCTGCGAGACCTATTGCATTGTAAATGCTTGTTCCTCTTTGTATATGTGCTCCATTCTGCAGCACACATAGAAAGAAGAAAATGGCACCATTTATTGTTTATGTGCCGGAAGGTGTAGCTTCCTGCACAAAAGCAATTGTGCTAACAACGCAGACACCCTTGCACCATTATGCAAGGGTGCATGATTTGGCGCGAGGCACAAATTTGTGCAATGGGAGGGGCAGAAAGGACAGGAATGCGCCATATTTTATTGATATGCCCAGTGCTTTAAATGGGCCAGTAATGTCCGGTACGGAGTACCAGCACTTTTTTATTTTGAGAGGGAGAGTGCCAGCATTTCTCAAGAGAAATGTTAAACTTTTAAATTGGAGAGTACCGACACTTCTCAGAAACAAGCAGGTACTCTGCTACACAGTACCTGCACTTCTAGTTTTCCATTTCAAGCACTGTATGTATCCACATAAATTTAAATATGGGGAGAAATTGTTGCAACATTTTTGGAGCCCTTGAGCTTGGCCATGGATTTTGAGAGTAAACTATAATAATTTCTGCTCTGTAGATAAATGTCTCTTTTCAGCTACCATACATTTGTCGACTCAGTTGCTCAGCTAAAATATTCCAAGGCTTACAATTGGGTATTGATTCAATACTTAGGTTTGTAATAACTCGTTTCAAAAGGCTGGAGGAAATGGCCAGTTATACGTTTATATTGTTTTATGGAGCCTATTTTAAGGATTATTCGATCGTTCATTTACATATATTTCGCTAAAGCAACAATCCCATGAAAAGTCATATTCAGGATTACAAATGTGACTTAAATGGAACAATTTGGCAAAGCAAAATCATACCTCTTTGGCTTTAATCTCCTTGTCTTTTAACAATTTGTATTGCCTATTATCTTTCTGAAATGCATTACATCTTGAAGTTGCAAGGATTAAACAAGTCCACCAAAGTCCTTCTGTCTCATCGTGTGTGGTTTAAGTATTTGGAGGCATGTGGTGCATCATGGTTTTGGAATGCCACAGAGTCCCCATCGTTGACTAAAGTACTTCACCTGATGACTTGTGGAGAGAAAAGAAACAACAACAGCACAACCTATGGAATGATAACTGAAGGCAACAAATGTGCTTTTTCAATGCATGAAATAGTAAGATGCAAGTTAGAGTAGTGTTCCAAAAAATAGGAAGATGGGGAAGAATGCAGTATGTAGACTGGACAGGGCAGCATGCCATCAGTTGAAGGCATTGGAAGATGTTAGGGATAGCAGGAGTAGAATTCTGAAGTGCATAGGATCTTACCTGGAGTTGGGACCAGGAAATTTTGAAAAAAAGCCACAAGACTTAAGGAGTCAAGTCGAGTTTAGCTGCTGCCTCATTTAGAGGTAGAGAAACCACCAGGTTTCTGAGAGCAGGGCCTCCAACCACGGAAACCTGTCATAGAGCAACTAGTTTGTGTGCAGCGGACGGCAGCCCTATTCAGGGCAGGCTTCAATGCCACTTTTCTTGTCCTTGGCTGGGCAAGAAAAATAATCATTGGCACACATACCTACAGACAGTGCTTAGTTTGTAAAAGAATAAGTGCCGGGGCTCTCGTCGGTAGGCCACTGCAGATTGCACCACAAATTGCCCCTGTCAGCTGCCAATGACAGTACAAACACAGCTACGAACCATCACACTCTTACAAGTGTGACAATTCATACTATTCCAGGACCCCAAAGCCAGTGCTTTAAATGGAAAAATAGAAGTGCAGGTACTCTGTAACAGAGTACCTGCTTGTTTCTGAGAAGTGCCTGTACTCTCCAATTAAAAGTGGGTTTTGCTATTCCTTCCAAGATGGACTATTCCAATGCCAGGCTTCCCACTAAGATGCTCAGCAGATTACAACGTGTTCAGAATATGATGATGAGAGTGGCCTATGGATTGGGCAGATTTAATAACAGGTGCCGACTTAAACTACACTGGTTAATGTTGAACAGAGAATCTTATTTAAATTCATGTGCTAGATTCACCAGGTCCTCCACTGAACTAGAGTTCTTGTTATTCGGGCCCACATCACAGGCCATCTTCAGGCTTGCCTCCTCTGCTCATCTTCTCCTGCTATTTCTCCATTCCACGCCATGAATTTTTCCTTTTGGGAGGCAGATCATTGCCTGTCCTGGCACCACAGTTATGAAATCAACTCCTGTTTAATCTTTGAGCCAACCCAAATCACATATTGTTTCACAAAGCTTTAATGACCCGTCTTTTAAATTGAAATTGAAGTTTTTTGTGTGAATTATCTGAGCTGAGTTACTTGCTTCCGCAGCACAAAGATGCCCTTGAATGCATGTGTGCTTACCAATATTTTATTCACGAGTCCAGGGGTTCTGAAATTAAGGAAACTTTTTCCATCTCACGGGATGCTAACACTGCCTGGGGTCAAAGATGAGATTTGTCAATGCCAGAGAGTTAAGTGCATGCACACTATAGGCACAGTGAAGGCAGAGATGATGCAAGTTCACCCTTCCTGACTAAGAAGGTGATGGAGCTGCTCCTTGACTAAGATGCTGTTGATGATTAATGGGCAGTTAGTTGTGGCAACACTTTGACTCCTGGGCAGTCGCAGTCCATTAAACATCCTCTAAGCAGATCCTCTTAGTCACTTTGACCTTGACTTTCATTGGTGGCTCAAGCCAGGTCTTCCTTGTAGGCACACTCCAACACCCATGCAGGCTGGCTAGTTTTTCCCCTCTCTGTTGGTTATTCGGCTAGGTTTTCTAGATGAAGGCCCAATTTGGAGGAAGAGTGCCAACCCAATATTGGTGCTACTCCTGGCTGTTCTGTTTCCTTTTGTCCTCTCCTCGAGTAAAGGATCTTGTCATTGATGAGTCAAATCCATGAACTAGATACTGTACTAGGAGAATAGTATTAATCCTCGTAAGGTGGTCGTAGCAATCAGGATGGGCGCATCCTACAAATGCCCAGACGTGGGTCCCGTGCTCACTAAGGCCTAGATGTATCAAGATTTCAATTTGCGATTTCTAAACAGCGATTTTTACCGAATCGCTTTTTAGAAATCGCAAAATGAAATGTATGTAGAAAATCGCTTTTTTTTAGCGATTTCTTAGTCTTCCTTATTTGCGAATTCGCATGTAGCAAATTCGCAATTAAGGAATAATTTCCAATGCATTCCTATGGGCCATGAGGCCCACAGGAACGATTGCGAAATAATTCTCAAATTGCGAATTCGCAATTTGCTAATCACAATTTGAGAATTATTGCAAGGGTGCAGGGGTGTCTCAAAGACACCCTGCTGCACCCCTGAAATTTACATGTTTGTGCATGTGGCGCACATACATGCCCCTTGGGCATGTATGTGCGTCACATGCCATCCTCACAAATGCCAATTAGGGCATTTTTAAAAGAAATTGCAAATTACCACCAATTAAAAGTTGGTGGTAATTTGCGATTTCTTAACCCAAATTCGCAAACTTTAAAAGCTACTTACATCGCATTTAAGGAGTCGCAAAATTTGCGATTCCTTAAATGCTTATGCAAAATAAGGAATCGCAAATTGTAGCGATTCCTTATTTTGCGAAATTTTCATACATGTGAAAACATGCTTAAAAGCCTTTTGCGATTCGTAAAGGCCGAAATTCGTCCTTTGCGAATCGCAAAAGGCTTGATACATCTAGGCCTAAACCACTGGAGTCAAGCTGTCCTGGCTGAAGGCGGCTGATAGCCAAAAACCGGTCCTAGGATGCTTGATTCCGGTCCAGGGAAGACATGGCTTGGCAGTTTGGGCTGGACTGTTCCCATGAGGCACAGGGTCAAGACAGACTGATTTGCATATGGCCATGTCTGAACTGGGGTGGCTTGGTGAGCAAAATAACGATGGATTAAACCCAGAACTGTGACTGGGGGTGAATGGTTTGCCATTGTGCAACATTCCGTCCATCGTATTGTGTGTTTTGCATCCTATAAATGTCATTGTGCTGCTAGAATCCTCTATGTGCTGTGGTCACTCTGTAGGATGGGCATGCAGTCCTGGCTGGCCCTCCTGAGAGTGGATAGGCTGTCTCAGTTAGATCTGCACTTTACAGGTGTGAGGTGCACAGCATAGTTGGCACTTAAACAGGCTAGGAGGTTTCAAGATTCCCTCACCTAATCAACACGCACCCTACAAATGATTTAATCATTTAAACAGGGCAGGTCTATAATTGGAGACAGTAATCTATCAAAGAATCCACAGCGCCTAGTGACCAACCAAATGCTGTGCTAATCACAAATTGGGTATCCTCACTGCAAGCAATTATTGCAGAAAATGGACGACTTTCAGACTCGATATCTCCAGCATCTGTAAAATGTTTAAATCCAGGTTGTAAGAGTTCATCTGCAAACACTGGATTAATGGGTCTTTGGTATTCTAAATATTAATTCTAAACATCAATTATCAAGATAAACGCATTCCAGGAATTGACCTAGAATTAAAGAAAATTTACATATGATTGGTGTCATCTGTCGGCCTGCTTTTGTAGGCCATAGCAATCCAGCATAAAGAAAATATTTCTCTTTACAAGGCAGTGGCTGATTCGCCCTTGCCTTGGTGTACTTTGTCCTAGCCCATGTTGGTTAATTGGCTATGTGGTTGCCTGTTAGGTTTTAATCTCGGTTCTGCGGCTTGCAAAAAGGTTAATCCTATGGTGTTTGATGTTCTAGTGTTTTACAATTTCTCGAATCCATCAAAGGGGAGCAAAATACTTTTTTTTTCTTTGCTATTGAATTGAAGCCCAGTAAAGTCTCCTTCGGGTGCAGAGTAACTGAAAGAGAAATTTCAGCTCTTTCTGCCAAGCGTGCGATTACCAAACATTTATATCTTCGAATAGCAAGACATTTTGGGTTTCGTAAAAGACAGTATAAAATTAATAAAATGGATATTTTAGGTAGGATATATGTAAAAGGTCATCTTTTGCGTTTTAACACATTTTAAGTATAACAAATGTAATAAAGACAGTGTTTTTATTCCTGTTAAACCATAAACTGTGCGTGACCTACTGTTTCGTATTCCTTAATTCAGAAGAAACAAAATGACCTTAAGGAATGTTTCAAGGAGGCCATAAAAGACTAAAAGGCTCTGATCATTATCAGATTGCCTCGCAGCCCAGCATCTGCTTGTTTACACTCACAGTGCAGAGGCAACTAACAGATGCAAGTGGCACCTGGCTGTCCTGATAAGAAATATTCAGGATTACCTGGAATTCGAGAAGCTGTACAAAGCTGCCTGTCCCCAAACAAATGAATCACCTGCCTTGGCAGGATAAGGTTAGTACTCACCTCTACATACTCACCAGTGGCGGCTCATCTGCTAAGGCGGATGAGCCACGCACCACTGCTATTCAGCAGTGTAAGGAAAAATAAAATGATAATAACTCAATGTTATTATAATTGTATCTTTTCTTGTTGTGGCCGCAAAAGCTTTTGGAAGCGGGGCAGGGCGGGGCTGGTCTGCTGAAGGAGCAGATGAGTGTTTTTCACTCCCTACGTGCGCATGAATGTTTGGTCGGCCGTCTCTGGCAGGCCAAACATTCATGCTCACATAGGATTCTCTCCACCCAGGCTGCATTACAACCTGGGTGGAGAACATACCCCGGCCCCCATTCCCTGTCTGAGTGCCGAACCACGGTGCTCAGACCAATCACAATGCTGCATTGCAGGGTTGTGAGAAACTCAGGGGAGCCTGGGTGTTTCCGGTGTCCTTCCTGTTCCAGCTGGAGGAAGGAGTGGAGATATGCGACAAGGACGCTGTGAGACGCGGACAGGAGGTACATATTTCATTTTTTATTTACCCCTGCCTCCCCACTCGCCACTCCCAATCAGAGCCGGCCGCCACTGATACTCACCCTTCTAATGCATCCAAAGCATAGATGGAGCTATATGACCGAACCTCTTGAGTGAAGCATCGAGGAAATTATGCTAGTTTGGGTTTACTCAGTTGCAATGGCGAAAATGTCCAATAATGTCACAGCTACTTGCTGGAGAGAGACTGGTGAAACTAAAACTTATTTATATTGCCATTGGGAATAGATCAAAATTACAGCATTGCATCGGATAACTTAAGAAATCTCAGGACAGGAAGAATGAAATTCACTGGTGGGTTTAGTGAGAACCCTATTCAAAAAGTTTGGCTCATTAAATCAAATATGACTTAAATCATCATGTTGCTTTAGTTTTAGGGTAGCATTTCTTTTGCGGCTAGAGGATGGAAGAACAGAGGTGCCTAGCGAAGACCTGGTCTTTTTTATCGTATGAAAGAATGAATTCTGTGCATGCCCACCTCAGCTAGTTCAACAACAAATGTCATCGCTTTTTGCCAGACGCTGCTGAAAACAATATGTACTTAACAAATTTTCAGAGACTCAAGAGATTCGTCTTTGTTGGGCATAAACTTTTGCTGATGTATTTGCAATACGAGTGAATGATAATATGAATCTATTGAGGCTTCTCCCCCAATTCACCCACAAACGATTTTTGGTACCTTTGGGGTACTGTGCCAGAATCTTTATATAAAAAATGTGATCCGACATAAATATCTTTTCGTAAATATCGTTTAGAAAAATATCAGACCATTGGAATTAGTAATAGGAAATCCACACCCAATGGGCTATTTATATAAACGACATTTAGGATACAATATTTGGGGTGATATAGAAAATAATCCGACTTCTACCAGAAGTTCCACATTTGCTGATGGATCCATCTCAAAATTAGCACCTTCCTCCTGAAGTCAGATGAGTTTGTTAATTGGCATCCAACTTTAATTCAGGCTAGTCTTTAATAGGAATGGAGTTATATTGGAAGATACAAATGAAGGGAGTCTAATAGAAGATTTTCAGACAGCAGGACTCTCCATCTCCTTCACGTTAAATAATTCTTATTCTTCACTTAGAATTTCCAATAGAAATATATATATTTAATATTCTACACAGTCACATTTTTCAGTAAGGAATCATAGCCAAACTAGAGTTGAACACTTTATTGAAAATATATTGGCCTCCTTTAACCCATCTTTGCCATTTATGCACATAGGCTATGCTACAGGGATTTCTATAGCGCTGTTAATATGACCTCATAGCGCTGGCTAATGTTGCTTACCTTAACACCCTGATTTCCAGTACTCCGTCCCTCACCAGAGCCGAATTCTTGTGTTTTTTTGGGGCTGTATGTATCATTGGTGGTGTAGCTGTGTTTCGTGTTCTACTTTCGTGTGAATGGTTGGGCCGATTGTGTGTTATGTCGGTTAATACTGGAGGGTACGTGTAGCTGAGGGCTTTACCAGATGGGGTAAATTGTATCTGGGAAGATTGGCATGCGGATTAAGTATGTGCCCGAGGACATGGCTAGGACAGAGGCTTTCAGTTCAGGACGGTCGGGACACCCACTGTGTTTCTTTTTGTGTCTGACACGTACGTAATTGCCTAAAATAAATAACAAAAACCACGTTCCGCATCAGTTTATCAATCAGAACCACACTGTCTCGACAGCTACTCATTTGCGTGTGCACGTGACACACAGGCCTTTTTTTTACCGCTGCCTCCTTAATTGTCTCTTTTTATTTTCAAAGCCTGTGTGCGTGTGGCCTCTCTGTCTAGTCATTGTCTTTTAAGAGTTGTCATAAAACCCTGCAGCATGTCCAGGTGTGTTTACGGTAGTCCTCCCCACAGAACCCCCCGCACCCCCCCCCCCACTGTCGCCTTTGGAGTTTTCAAACGTGGTTATACATAGCGGGTTTACAGAGACATGTACTAGAATGCTCTTTATGGTGTCTCGTGCGTTCTTTCCCTTCCAGGCACAATTTTATACTTCACTAAATCTGAGCTTTCATTGGAAAAAACTCCTTGATGTTTTTGTGATGTCATGAAAGATTGTATTTTTGACTTATTTACTATAACTGCCCTAGAGTTAATATTACCATAGCTTTCCGTGTACACTCATACATTTATACATACAATGTATAGGTAGAAAAAGCTACATGGATCAGGGGTGGGCGGAATTTGCGTAATCACGTTACGCAAATCTCGGCGAAACAGTAAAAAATCTCCGCGAACACGCAGAATTGCTTGTTCGCGATGCTTTTTTACTGTTCGCAATCAATGTTTGCGTGCTCGGGGGAAATATCTTGCGAACACGCATTTGAGAACTTAAACAAGCAAAACATTTCACGAAGTCGCGGAACGCAGAATTTTGGGCAATTTCGCGTTCTCCGCAGAACGCGAAATTACCCAAATTTCGCAAATTCCGCAAGCGGAACGGAATTTACCGGCCAGGCTTCATATTTTCCTGATAAGTGGACCACCTGAAGCCTTACGTCCTCTCTTACTTTACTATGGATTTGATTGAACATTTGAAAACTCCCTTTTTTTGCTCCCTGACATTTGTATTCAGTTCACAGTATTGTACTTATGAGTTTTGCAAAGGTCATGCATGCGCCCTTGTTCCACTGTATGGGCTGAGAAGCCACGCCCCACATGTTTTTCCAAGTAAGAAGAGGGTTCTTTAGGCTGAACAAAGGTCAGTCTTTCAGACACTCTCCTTGTTAAAATTAGGCAGGCAGGAGCTAGACATGGGCTAGATGGCAGGCTCCCAGCTGCCTGAGCAGAACTTTGCCAGGATGAAGATTTGACGGTCCTGTAGGCGTGACCTCCTCAGCCTGGCAAAAGTGCCTCGAGGCCCTCACCTCGTGATGAGAGGAAGCATCACCAATTGCCTCGGACTTGGACGCTTCCGATTTAAGCCCTTAAGTGCCCAGAGCCGAGCGACAATAGTGACACCTCGTCACAAAGTGGGATGGGGTCAACAGTCTCACTGACCCCATCCCACTCTGTGATGAGCTTGGGACTGCTGCCATCCCTCTCAGAAGGATGGAGGAATCCACTCATGGAAGTTATAGCCAAGGGATAGTTTGAATAGGATGTTCCTAAGTACAAGTCACAAAGCTCATAGGAATGTAGCTTTATTCATCGTACTTACAACCCTCATTGGTTACTATAGAAGATTCAACTAGAATGGAGGTATTTAATTTGCCCTACAATTTGTTGGTGCATGGGTAATCACGCATGCTTCTTGAACTGAGAAAATAACAGTGAACCTTCGTATGGTGTCAGAAACACTTCTAAATGCAGACGTGGTGTTCCTGAGCCCTGGCCTTGCTGCAATTGTTCCCGAGTCCCCTCTCAAATGGCGCCATACAAAAGAGAGTGAGTCCAATCTTCTGAACTAGGTAGATCAAGCTTGCACCTCATCAAATCCAAAGTCTACACTGCTCTCTCCCGATATTCTTTGTAGTCCCAGGAACTCTGTAAGATTTCTGAGAGACCCGACCTCACAGTAATTCCCTTCCGTCAAGTATTCTTATTTTTAGATTTGGACAGAAAATTATAATATTGGTGGGAATGATAAACTTGACAGCTGCTGGCAGTGAATGAGAAGACTCTCCAACTGTTTGCAGAGCACGAGTGTGGCTGCTTTTTCAACATACAAGGCCATCTCGTAGGATGTGAACCCTCCAGAAAAAAGCTGCTATATGTTTGTCGTTTCATTTGTCTAATCTGCCTTTATGGGACTGTACCTTGGGCGAATATATAGAGAGGATTATGACCCTATCACAAAATTCTGGCTCACTAACAAATAGATAAAACCATCACCCCAGTTTGAGCCTTATATGGATGAGATTGATCCACCCTTCACCAAAGCTCTTTACATAAGATTTAGGCTAGGTGCCCTACCACTTGCAACGCTCACTGCCAAGTGAAGGGGCCCACTTAGGGTGTCAAACTATGCCCAGCATGTACTAAGCAGGATCACAACGATGACCATCTTTTGTTCTTTTGCCCAAAGTACACTATGCAACGTAAAATCTCGATTGACCCTTAAGAACCCGCCAATCCTGGGTTGCATTGAGAATTTGCTGGTGTGACACTTCACCTTATATTGTGTTTTCTGTCGCTAAATATCTTGAATGTATCTGGCCTATTCGGTCCAAGACTTTTTACCTAGTCTGCCCCAATGCACTCCATCTCATTAGTAAGTGTTTTATTGGGATGGTTCTGCTCAACAGTGTTTTTATCTAAATTCTTCAATAATGCACTTTACCATTCAACCCCTATGATATTGCACTTCGGAACGTAGAAGGATATGAATTCCTCTTCTTTTTACAAAAGGAAAAATTGTTTTTAATTCTCAATTTTTTATTGTTGTGATCTTCATAACTTGTCAACTAGGAGTAGCTTAGAGCTTACGTACAATGGGCGATTTTTTTCTGTAAGCTTCTATTGTTCATGTATAAATGTATTTCTCCAAGCACTTAACTTTTTATACCATATGAGAGTTTTATTCATTTTAACAAGCTGGTTGATGTAAATTGTAATCATTAGATGTGTTGTAATATGTGCAATCTGTGACTGTAACTTGATTATGCTGCTTTTAAGGTCTCTGACTGAAATAAAGTAATTGAAACTGAATACCTCTGGCAGTTCCCTACAACCTTTAAGTTGGGGGTTTAGGACCCCGGCAAGTTATTCAGCGCACCTAGCATGGTACAAGCATATGCCAATTACCATCCTAAATGGTGTGAGTATTAAAGTGTTGTGATCTACACTTAAGGGTACCCAGAACCTGCTCTGTTGCTTTGATGTCCAGCACTTTCTGGACACATTACTGTTAATGGCTAGCTCACCAACTAGAAGATCAAAGAGGTCCAACATGTGCTCTTTGTGCCCGCGAGTCAATACTCCATCCTCCCCAATGGTCAGACACTTCTAACTTCCGTATCAAAATTAACCCCTGCATCGTGCCCACTAATAACAGACATTTAGCCATTAATCTGGTGTTGCTAACACTTTACATTTGTGAGATTTACAACTCAAAACCATAAAAATAATCTAATTTCCTCGTGTCGGCAGGAGGTCTGAATGCTACGACCCAAGTAGGTTGTGATATGGAGTGGTGGGTAGAAGACTGATTTGATTCCGGAGCCCCTTGTCACCGAAATATCGATTTCAGTTGGAAACATTCAAGCATCTGGACATTATGGTTTTGCAGCACACAAAAGTGGAAGGGTTCATTAATTGTTGACAAGACTGTCAAACCTACCGTCCTTCCTTTGTGTAATCTATATAGATTTAGACAAAGGTTTCTAAGCTGACCTGATCGTAATTAAAAAAAATGTGATTTTCATTTAAAATAAATCCATCATGTGAATCCACAGCTCCCCATAGTAAAGATTTGCATTCAGAAAGTGGCCCAGTAGCGTACAATCAGAACAGTTAAACCTACAGGGGGGTGGATGGGAACTGAAACTGGATATCTCACTACTATTTTTTTTAAACATACTTTATTGAGGACCTTGACATCACATCCAATGCAAAGATTGATACAGAAGGTCTTTTGTCCTTGGTACAGTTTCTACAGGAACATTGCGCGAGTCTACTATACAGTGGCCAAATATCACGACAGAAAATGAACCACATGGACTTCAGAATAATAGCTATGAGTTCAAACAATCATGAATTAGTGTTGCATAAATATCAATAACATAAAGCATATATATATTTTCAATTAACTAAAAGATTCCTAACTATGTCCTTTTCCCTCTAACCCACCCACCCTGTACTCCTGGTCTGTCTATGCTAATTCCTATAGTAGCCGAAGGGACTGTGAAAGTATTTCTAGGGGACCTACACTACCCATGGACTGCAGTAAATAGCCTAGGGTTTGGGAGGTTCGGATCGATTGGTCCTAAAGCAGCATTGTGACTCAAGGTGTTGGGGTACACTGTGGGGATATTAAGTCAAGTAGTTCGAAGTCATGTAGCATAATATCCCATTCCATAGAGATGGGTTGTTTTCACAATCCTTTCTCTTCTTACCTCTGAAGGGCTGCGCTCTCTGCTTTCCCCCATTGTATCATGTCGTCCTGCCAGCTGGGTTACGTCGGGCATCTGTGGGATTTTCACCTCATGCTAAGGGCTCTTACTACCGGTATGAGGGCCAAATCTAAGAATCTTAGTTGTACTTTCTTTACCTTTGCGTCTACGAAGGCCCATGATGCAAGCCAGGGCGCCATCTTGAACAGAAAGACGTGTGACCTCGCCTAGGGACTGACAAACGCCTCTCCAGTAGTCCTGGAGGCAGGGGCAGGACCATAGCATATGAATGAAGTCTGCATCGTCCCCTTTAAACCGGGGGCAGCACTGGTGTGCCTCAAGGAACATACGATGGATTCTCTGTGGGGTGAGATATGACCTATGAAGGACCATTGTTTGAATGAATTTCAGTTTGGCATTACGGTATACTCATTTTGGATGTTCAAACATGCTCTTCCAGGCTTTATCTGTGATTTCCGTATCGGTATCTTCAGACCATTTTGTTCTGAGGGATGTAAGTGTGACTGCAGCGTGAGCCCGTATACTCATGTATATGCATCTGACTAGGTGTCCCCCATTCCCCAAATAGTATAAGAGGTGGACTAAATCGTGCTGTTGTGGTTCTCTGCACTGCAGGGCCCATGTGTTCTTAATGTAATGGGAAACTGCAGCATGTAATAAGTATAAATGTGTTGGTGCACCTGTAGCCTCTAGAAAAGATTTGTGATCAAGGAGATTGCCATCTCCAAAGAAATCTCTGACATCTTCTACTCCCGTCTCTGTCCAGGCGTGGATCCTGGTCCTCGTAAGCCTGTGATATCTCACTGCTAGAGTAAAATACTCGTATTGGAGGGAAGGTGATTCTTGTTTCATGGATGTTGGGCCTTCAGTTTTAGGAAGCACCGATGGAATAAAAGCAAAGATGGATAATTGCAACTGTGAGTACATTTACAGTAGGTTATAGTGTGTGTAGATTTATAGTGGACATTATAGGAAAATCATACATGATGACATCTCACTATCCACTTTGATAAAAAGCTTGTGAGCAGGGCCGTTGCTAGGCATGGGCAGTGTGGGCAGCTGTCCTGGGCCACACACTCAGCCCACCAGCATGGAGCCCCACACCAGTTCAACACACCACCAGCTGTCTTGTACTCCTGCCGAATCAATTGAAAGAAAGGTGTCTCTTTGCAATTGGGTCCATAGGAGGGAGGCATAGGGAGGGGAGGCTCCCTCCCGGGACCTCTTAGGGATAGTGTCCCAGTTGCAAGGAGTCGCATTATCCATGTTTGTCCTGCTGGGCCTCCTGCCTGGCTGCCCATTTAGGGACACAGTGGGACGCCCATTGTCAGCACTTTAGCTCCCCATAGGTTTAACTCAGCCCCCAAGCAATTCTCACAGCTTCAGTCCGAAATGGGTTGTAAAATAGGTGCTTGTAGGAGGCTGAGAAGAGGAGCTGTGGCCCAGGAGAAGTCTGAACAAAGCAGCTTCAGGAGCCCTGAATATGTCACGTATGCAAATTAGAGGGGCTCACACATTCCCTTTTGGCCCAGGGCCCCAACAATCCTAGAACCGGCCCTGCTTCTGAGTATGCCTGGCCGATGGAAGGTGGTTGGATTTCAGCTGTACACAAAACCTTCTATTCAATAAATCTGTTAATGGGTATCAAATTATGAGCACCTAAATTAAAAAGTGCAATAGCATTCATTTCCAAAGATTTGGAGCTAGTCAATATTTAGAGGAAAATGCAGAAAAGGGTTAGGAATTTTACCTACGACTAACAAAACTGAAAATGCATCTCCAGGATAGACTAAGTTCTGTTGGAAAACATTTTGTGCTGAGGTTGTCAGTATGAGACACCTGGCCAGTTACCTCTTGGACCATTCTGTCATTGTGCGGATGTTAAACTCAGTGTTTTACATAACTGAAAAAAATAGCTGGACTTTGATAATTACTAGTCAGATGTGAAGTGCAAATTTCAAACTCCACCATCAGGAAAGGCTCTATACTGACATTTTGGGAAACATTTAGATAGTTCCTGAGAGGTCTGGTGGGAGATTCTTCTGTGCACAATAAAATCACCAATACTAATTAAAAAATAAAGCAAGCCTACAGTACCTCCTCGGGCACATATTTGACACACCAATGTCAACAGGGGTTGGTCCTTGAGAGGAGGAAATTAGTTAGAATGCTATGCTAAAAGACCTTAGGCTCACAGGAAGTGAAGGATAGAAAGTATGAGATGAGTGGGGATAGAGGGAGGGGGGGGTGAGACTGCATTGGATTAGCAAGGTAAAAATAAAATGACTAAGAGCAATATCATGCCAGTCACACATATACACCAAAGTAGACTGGTTGAAGGGGTCCAGGAGCAAGAGACATTTATTGAAGTTTGCAGATAACTGAAGAGAAATGAAAGGACTCAGGGTGATGGTCATATGCTGCTGAACTAGGATTGCTCATGTACCAGAAGAATCCAGGTGTTTAAGTGAAGAGGAGTACTACAATAAGATCTGAAAGCAGCTTCTTTGTCCCTTGTGGCATTAAAAGAAACATTTTAGAGGGACAAGGAATCCCAATTCATGGAGGTATAAGAACATACTCTAGGTCACTGAAAAATATTTTTTAGAAATCCCGTAGGTTGTGGGATATATATACCATTATCACTGATGAATGTAGATTTAAATGGTTCTCTAAAATTGTAGCATGTAGACTCTCCCTTGCAATTACTGAGGTTGTCCTTCCAGACCATAGAGACTTTATAAAGAGGGAACACTTGATCAAAGTCACCAAATTATTAGTGCACTCGATTGTTAGTACTAATACAAGCAAATTGCCATTGTCATCAAAGTTAATGCCTAAAAGGTGTTTGACCATGTGTCATGGACCTTCCTGCGGAAAGTTTAATTTCAATTGAGAAAGGACTTGTGAGATTAGAGCTGACCTAATATAAGAACATATATGTTGCAAAGGTAGTAATTGGGAAGTTCCACAGTTGTTTCCCATACGCAGGGAGATGAAACACGGATGTCCCTTTTTAGGTCTCGTCCTATTCCATTCCGCAAGGAATGAATAGGGCGAGACTATTGGGGCTAAACTAAGAGCTAAACTAAGCTCTGAAAAATGCGGATTTCCAGAAGTGCATGTGGTCTCATGAACGCGCTTCTATCCGCCTGCCTCGCATCACCACATGAAAGCCATTTGTTGCTTGTTCACACTTCTTTCACGGCCGCGAGGCCGTGCATGCTTCAAAGGGCTTTCCCCCTCCTCCTCTCCCCCGCCCCACTCTGAATTCATAAGGAATTCCTCCCACTCGCTCACTCCCCTTCTCCCCCGCCCTCCACCCCATCCGACTTGCATTTCCCGGCCGCTTTTCATTATTTCTTGTTTTAAATGCACGAGATGACTTGCGATATCGACACAAAGCAGGCGCAGCTGTTTACTGCTAATATGAATACACGCTGCCTGCTTACTGTGCGTTATTTATACATGCAGCAACATCGCTGAGGCCCTCCCCGCATGCACCCTTCACAACTCGTGTTACTGCAGGCAAAGCCCCTCACCCTATTAGGGGTGCCCATGCAACATATCCTGCCTGGACTTCCTGCCCACAGCTATCGGATTCCATGAGCCCCAGCCAGCAGAGCAGATGGCTCCTAGCAGCCCTCTTTTCTTGCCCCTCCCCATGTCTGCACATCCTCACCTGCTTTTGCGGGGCAAACCCTCCACAACTCGGTATAGAACTGCCCTTCATGCTTCCAAATTGCAATATCTTGCTGCAATGTCAGCCCTGCCCCTGGAGGCATTTAATACCTATTGTTCCCGACCCCTCCCTTGTGATCACGACTATTCTTCCCCGAAATCCTCCTACAAAAACCCCTGTGCACCAAGAACTTCCGCTGCAATTATTCCAGCATGTGGCTGATATGTTATTTTATCCACAGAATGCAAGCCTCCCAGGACCGGCGGAGTTTTCATCTGCCACGTGCCCTTATTCGGAGTGTTATGTACAGTCTGTGCGCACTTTAAGGGCACAGGCAGCACGACTGCATCTCACCTCGCCACTCTTCTTGGTTAACTTGTGAACACACTCATAAACACGGGGTAGCATCCAGTGTTACACAGCATGTGGTTAACTGGCGGCATGTCACGTTAATTAGCTTCTTGCTTTCCTGTTTTGTTGTGAAGGCATGAGCGGCCGTCTCACTGGCGCCATGTTCCAAAGCCCCTTTCTGCCACTGATACTCAGCTAATATTGCAAGTAGTGGTAAATACAAACTACAAAGGCAAACAGTGAAATTGTGTAAGAATTTATAAACTGCCACATAACTCAGCAACAACATTTGCAGATACTCGCACAATATCTATCTTCCTTTTGCACTTCGTCCGCCCAGAACGGATTTCCGAATACAGTTTTGCTTAATCTCACTGTGCTGCGCGAGAAAAGTAAGTACATTAGCGGCTCCCACCATCTTCCAAAGCCCTCTTGTGTTACAAATACTCAGGATATTGCAAGGAGTTACGTATAAGCTACTGCTAACAAACTTGTGTGGCAACAGCGTGTACCAAATGAAAACATACGCAGGCTTATAGTGAAATTGTGTTACTGTACATGTATTTTGTCTGCATTATGTTTGGAAATGTTGCGGTTATTTATTTGCTAAAAGTATTCCTTTTGCGGTGCCTGCCGTCAATATATGTTATAGCTTCATTCAACTCTATCCCTAACATCACTAGTATCGCAGTACTATACCGTACTCCTTTTCTGTATTCTCACTATCAGTACTATCACATTATTACACCGTGCCCCTCTGCTCTACTGTTGCCGTCGCTGCTATTACATCACAACGCCGTGCCCCTCAGCTGCATTTTTAGCATTACTGCTATCACAGTAGGACTTCGTGCAAATTCACTCTGCTACTGTTTATCAATTGTGGTCTTTACAGCTTTCAATAGTAGACATGTAATATGTTAAAGCTTTATTTTGTGTACCTATTAATACATTTAGCACATTTCCAGTGTTGTCGGTATTGCTACTGCTTTTGGTGTCCCTCAAACTGCACTGTGATTCAAGTTGCGCCTTCTCTGTGCATTGAGAACATCAACAAACTGCAGCTGTCCGCACAATATCTATCTCTCTCCTGCACATCGTCCCCACGGAGACCACCGCCCACTAGTGCCATATGCCTAACCCCACTGCCTTGCGCAAGCAAAACAAAGACAGTAGCGGCTCCCCCCATCTTCCAGAGCCCTCTTTTGCCAGAGATACTCAGCTCATATTGCAAAGAATGACGTAAAAGGTACTGCTAACAGACTCGTGTGGCAATAGCGTGAACCAAATAAAAACTGCACAAACGTATTGTGAAATTGTGTAAATGCTTATATATTCATATTGTATCATGTTTAGAAATATTCCTCTACCCTTGCAATAGCTGCTATCGCACTACCACAATGGGCCCTGTGCTGCATCTTTGCCATCACTAATATCACAGTACAACACTGTGCTCATTCGCTCTATGTCTGCCATCACTGCTAATATTGCAACACCATGCTCTACTGCTTCATCGCCACCATCACTGCTATCAAAGTACAATACCGTGCCCCTCCACTGTATTCTCGCTATTACTATTATCACACCACAAAACACCATGCTCCTCTCTATCCCCGCCATCACTCTACTTGCACTACAACACTGTAGCCCTTCGCTATATCCTTAACATTACTACTATCACAAAACAAAACACTGTGCCCTCTGCAGTATCTCCGTCATTACTGCTATCACCCTACCACATCGTGCTCCTTAGCTGTATCCTCGCCAGTACTATTATCACATAACAAAACACTGTGCTCCTCTGCTCTATCCCCGCTATCGATGTTGTCATATAGCACCACCGTGCCCCTTAACTCTATCCATCACATTACTGCTATTATATTACAAGATTAGGCCCCTATAGGCTCTAACCCCACAATAACTGTGATTACACTGCAACAGCGTGCCCCTCTGCTGTATCTGTACTGCAGTGGGGGCTAGCCTTAATAAAATGCCTGTGATGGGATATTAGACATGTGGTCCTTTTAAAATGCTACGGGGTATCTATCTATCTATCTATCTATCTATCTATCTATCTATCTATCTATCTATCTATCTATCTATCTATCTATCTATCTATCTATCTATCTATCTATCTATCTGTCACCCCAGCATAACTATCTGTCACCACAGCATCACTATCTGTCACCACATCATCACTATCTGTCGCCACAGCATCACTATCTGTCGCCACAGCATCACTATCTGTCACCACAGCATCACTATCTGTCGCCACAGCATCACTATCTGTCACCACAGCATCACCATCTGTCGCCACAGCATCACTATCTATCGCCACAGCATCACTATCTGTCACCACAGCATCACATCTTAGTCTAAGTCACGTAAATACAACACATATTGCATTACAAATGCGATAGGTGTCACATTTGCGAAAGTTATAACTATTGGCATTGTAAATGACAAAGCTATTAATTTCGCTATTTTCAAAACCAACACATAAATAAAAAATGTGTCATTTACAATACCAATATCTCAAACTTTCCTAATGCGAGACCTATTGCATTGCAAATGCTTGTTTACCCTCCTTACTAATATAGTCCATCTTTTCAATATTTGACCTGCTCAGTCTATTTGCCGTCTTATGCTGACAATATACTTGTTTTAACTTCCAATTTAAGGATGGCGTACCTGAGTATCTTGTGTATCATACAAGGGTTTGTTTGTGTTTATTTTATTCTCTAATTCCAGTAGTACTGGAAAATATTACTAGTACATTCATAGATTTCAAGATAGCATAGTCGCCAGACAGATGTTTGAAATGTGCAATAGCCCACTTGACTATCCTTATGATGTATTAATATAAAATGCATTGGATTGGATGGATTGAAACCCTGGCACTGAAAGGGTAATAGCACAGTGCAAGACACTACTGGATAGTTGAGATTCTGAATGTCACTTAATGTTGACAAATATTGAAGGTATAACATGACTAAAATGTGTGTTTGGCCAAAAATGGATATTTCTGTTTAAAGAGCTATCTGTTTAAAGAGCTGGTGGGTTCTCTGGAAAGGTATTGTGGCAGTACACCCCCAAACAGCTTCTTTGTCTCTGCGGCCACGTCTATAATGCGGCGCGGGTACAGAGGCAAGGGGATTCTCTCATTTGCATGGGGCAACGTCCCCATGCAAATGAGGGAACACCTTCTTGAGAAATCACTGGCGCTGTATGTGGGCCAGCACTTTCAGTATTACAGAAGAGGCCACACAAGTGTCTGCAGCCCCTTTTGTAATGCCAAAGTGCCCCGTGGTTGCGCAAAGTGGGTACAAACACACATTGCACCCCTAGAGCACTTTGTGTAACATGGCCCCAAATTGTAGAAAAAAGGAGAATGGGACACTTGGGGGACAGTTGGTGTTTGGGACCTACCTGTGACATGCCAGTCTGCCCACTGTTCAAATGCATGCATGCCCTAAACCCCCTTTTCAGTTTAAACACGAAAAGGAGAGACCAATAAAGTAGAATACTTCTTCCCGACAGACATATAGCAAAATATTATATAGCTATAGAAAATACCAGGAGAGTTTTGAAACCTCAACCTGAATCACTGCCTTCAAGGACTTGCTTCAGCTTTGAGGAATATAGGGGCATATTTACAACAAAATGGCGCATCGCGGTGCTGCAAGCAATTTAGCAGCGCCTTGCTGTGTCATTTAACAAATGCAGGGATGCGCCGAATTGACAAGAACACAGCGCACCCATCTGCTTAAAATTATTTCTTCTCGTTGCGCCACTCTAATGCCTTCTTTTCAAAGGCGTTAGTTTTTGCCGCTGCCTCAGATTGACAGATCCTTGTAAATCTGGGGCAGTGTCAAAAAGCAATGGGTATTGCCTGGGTACGCCCACAGCAACACACATTGCATGCCCCTTTGCCGCAGAAAACTGTGGCGAGGAGGTTATTTACAAAGTAGCGTTAAACCACGCAAAGTGGCTTAGTGCTGCCTTGTAAATATGCAGTATGTGGAAAAAGTGATGCTCCGGCGGCGGAATGCCCTTGTGAATATGCCCCAAAATCTCCTGAAAAGACTACCACAGATACCAAAGACGTGTTCTGCTGTGGTAAGCCTTCAACCTTAGCGTGATAGTGCCATCAGCTGAAAGGTTCAGTATCACAGACATCTTGTTTTCCCAAGGGAGAAAGTTTGAGTTAACGGGTGGAACATTAGGAAAAATTGTGGACCAGTATCATAGCTTATGATATCTGTTCTGCAGCTTGCCTGAAGTGCTTAACTTAAACAGTCCTGAGACCATCAGATGGAAAAACTTGGAAAACTGCCTTTACCTATGTTTTTTCCAAATCAGTAAGAACCATTGAGTGTGCAGGAGAACTATAGCTTCTGTGGGAAAAAGGCTCCACTTTCCCTGGTTTCCTAAACAGAGAGGACTAGTCCCATTGATGTGGAAAAGACAGCCTGCCCCTGAGTAGAAGAACAGTTTTACCCTGCTGTTAGCATTGCCTTTTCTTTAAGAGATGCTGACTGAACTCTTGAACCCCCTAATCACATTTTCTGTATTTTGTGGCACTTTGACTATTACATATCCATTGTGGCTGAGGGTGATCAACATTCTTGGGCTTTCTCCTGCCAGGCAATTGCTATGATGGTGAAGGTTCCTTGGTTGATCAGTTGGGTGCACACTGAGTGAAGGTTCCTGATTGTTGCATTGTGCAATATCAGATTCTTCTGATATTCTGGAACCTTTCTCCAGTCTGTTTTGTGGACAATTCAAAGGACTTTAACTCTGATGCTGGTGTCTTCTGATAGCTTATCATGTGGCTTCATGGCATGTTGAATACAGTCATACTTGCTGAGGTTTGAGAATGTTCTGGCTGCTTGGTTCTGTAGCCTTTGTAACCTGGCAATGAGTTTCTTGGGAGAGACTAGTGTCAAAAGCGATCCAAACATTTCATGCCCAGGGGTCTGGCAAGGTCTACCTAATGTAAAGTTTGGTAGTGTTTGCTGTACTAACAGAAGCTGGATATTGATATCCTTTCCTACTGCATTGATTTGAGTAACAAACAAAAGTTTTGAGTCATAAACTATTGCCTGATTCATTACTTACAGAAAGCTTAGTTGAGGGGTTCCAAGGCTGGGGGGACATTTGAAGGGTAAAGACGAAGACTCTGCTTCTGCCAGTACTATATCTCAGCTGTAGCTCTGAGAGTTAAAGGGTAGAAGTTCAGATTATATGTAGGGGGAATGAAGACAGACACCTTCCATCTAGTTTGCTGAAATCTACCTTACTCGGTAAAAGAAATGTACTTGAACAAGCTAGGTAACCTGTGGCCTTAGCACTGTGCGCGGCCGACAATTAGTGGTGGCCAAGTCTGCCAGCAGGAGAAGAAATAGAAAGGCCAAAAAGGGAGATAAAAGGAGGAGATAATGGCGAATCAGTGACAAAGGGAGAAAGCATTGATGAAAAAGTTCCCACAAAGTGAGATAAAGAAATAAGAAGTTTAGGATGGGGTAAGAAAGAAGCATGAGTTGGAATTAATGCCGCAAGTTTTGAATGCGGCAGCCCCGGCATCCAGAAGTAGACCAATAAGAACACTTACAGACTTTGCTTTTATATTTCTTTTTTGTAGGAATGAAGGACTGCTTCTTGCTCTTCCATGAGCACCAAAAGTACCAAATAAGGTGATATTGATGGGTCAAATGTAGGTCATCGATGTTATAAAGATGCATAATGTGACCTTTGAGATCCCATTAATTTGATGAATAAACATCATTCCAGAGGCCCTTCTATTTTATGTATTTATTTTATTCAGATAGTTTTTTTATAGCACAAACTTGACTAGGATCACCATACCTGGTTATATCCAAAGCAATACTGGGAAACTGCCTATGGTGCCATCAGAAAGCTGGCACCAGTTTGCCCTTAAATTCACTAAACTTTGGCTTCATTCTGAGGGTTGGGTGTGGCAAAAGCTTACTTTGCCTAGAGCGGCTAAAATTCCTGTACATTCCCTGGTTGCCACAAATCAAACTTTGTTCTGCAGAGCATTGGTATTGGAGCAATTTTCAGAGTGAGGGTGCTGCCGTCAGTGTTATATCACTAAAGTTCGAAATTGTCACCAAAGAACAAGCATAGCAAATGAGCCTTACCCATTTACAGCAGACTGCTGAAACTGAGACTGAGGCATGTAGTTAATGGTGCCTTTTGGTGCATACTGTCACAAATATATTACCAAAGCATGGTGTGCTCGTGCACTGCCATTTACAGACAGTACATTTTCCTTTGAAATGGCCACTAAATTTGCACAGACATACAATGTTATTGATAAAACTGTAAGGCGCACAAACGAAAATGTGTGGGGTTTAAGCAAATATGTTTCATTTGACCATTACTGAGTAAAGTGTCTTGATTTGTTTTGATCATATTAAAACCTTCTTTCCAGCACACTTCAGAATTTAAAAAAAAATTGCTTCTTTTGTGCTTTCCTGAAAATAGTGATATATTTTGAAATACTTGTACACTTAATTTACAGGTATTTACATTTTGTTGTGTTACAAAAAAAGGAAATCTGCAGCCTATCCTTTCCCACTGCCTGTCCAGGCAAGATTGTCAGATAGGTCCAAGGCGGAGGAGCATCGCCCCACTTCTTTAAAGCAGTGCAAAGTAAAAATAAAATAATAATAATGGAGTGTCCGTATTTATAATTTTATTTTCAGTAGTGCAGTCAGGTTCAGGGCGGGGCGTGGCGGAGCAGCCTCCTCTGACGCCGAGACCGGAGGAGGACTGGTGGCTGCACCTTTAGTGCGCATGACATTTTGGTCGGCAGTCTCGGGCCGACCAAACCGCCAAGCGCACTGTGCATCTTCTCCACAGGCTGTTATTATACAGCCTTGGTGGAGAACATGCCAAGCTACCCTGTCCTCGTCTGAGTGCCATGACTAATCATAACACTTCCTTTGTGATTGGTTAGGGGTGTCCGGGAGCTTCCTGGTTCCTGCTTGGAGGAAAGGCGGCAGCTGGCGACGGCAATCACTAAGTAAGTTTACTTTTCTTTCTTTTTTTTCCCCTTCCCCCAGGGCCGGACTGGCAACCGAAAAGGGCCCTGGCAAACTGCTTGGCCGGCCCCCCTTAGGGGTGAAGGGGGCGTGCGGATGATATGTTTGCAAGGGCTGGTTTCAGCCGATTTTGTCACGGGGGGGCTGATATTGCCGGCCCCTGGTAACAAAAACGGCCCCGCAGAGGCCTAAAACCATCCCCCACCCTGGCGGCTCACCGGGGAAACACCCGGTGCCCGCTACAGCCAGGCCAGCCCTGCCTCCCCCTGTTCTCTCCCCACTGTTCCCTACCAGCCGCCACTGGATAGTTCATATAGTTCATTGTTCACATTGCAAAATCCTACAAAATTGCAATAAGAGAAAGAAAAATAATTGCCAATTTTCCTGTTAAAAGACTAAGCAGCAATTTGTCATGAGGCATAGCTGACATTGGACCGCCATCTTTAATCGCAGAGCAAACGTGACAAGATAAAAACTAAATTCAAAGCCACCTTTATTGGTCCTTCACCTTCTAGATTTAACCATGATTATTATGGGGAGGATGCAGCCATCCCCCTCTCAATCACCCCCCCCCCCCCGCACCCCTACTTCCAGAGGCTATGGTGCAGAGGGGTGCAGAGGGGGGCAATAGGGCTAACATATTCAGAATAATATCGCAACATTTGTAAAATACGATGTCATGGTCTACCCACAGACACGAGCTGTTTGGACGCCTCAGCAGGCCTTATGCCAGCCCAGGCAGAATACAAGACATTCTGGGCGGTAAGAATGCGAGTATTCACAAGGGAACGCTCGCTTTAGCCACAGAAGCTCCCTGGCTGGGAACCCTCCATCTTAGTCATCACTGATGTAAAAACAGCTTCCGGTCACTGAGGGGGTCACATTCTCAGGACACTTAAACAACTTTAGATGCATACTTAACCCTTCCGGGGCCTTTACAGTGCAGCAGACAAGTGGTTTTCAAAACGATAAAAGTCACGGATGGAGGAATTCACATCAGTAAATACAATTTACAATAGTTTGAAAAACTCTATTTTATTCTAATTTACTACATCCAACTTACCGTCCCTCCTATTTTAAAAGAAATGGTCTTTCTCCTTAACATATACTGTTCACCATTTAGCTGTGGTAAACATACATCACTCCATCACTCACAATGCAAATCATATAGAACACCTACAATGTTACACTATCATAATTTAAAATGTTATGTGGATTTGTAAAGTGCGGCTATTCACCCACAAGGGTTTCCAGACGGTGAGTAGGGCGAGGGCCTGAGAAAGGTGGACGGATGGAATCATGCCTGTTTTTCTGGAAGAGCCAGCTCTTGAGCTTCTTTTGGAAGTCCATGAGGGAGCGGGCAGTTCTCAGGTGTTGCAGGAGGTTGTTCCAGGCTTTGGCTGCGATGTGTGAGAAGATCATCCCCGCCTCCGGTCTTCTTGATGCAAGCGGTGCATGCAATAGCCTGGGAAACTGACCAAAGGTGTCAGCTTGGTTGGTAGAAGTTAAGGTGGTGGTTGAGATATGCTGGTCCGATTTTATGGAGGGGTTTGTAGGCATGTGTGAGCAGCTAGAATTCGCATCTTTCCTGGACTGTGAGCCAGTGGAGTGCATTGAGGTGCAGTGAGATGTGGGCGTTTCGTGGGTCGTCCAAGATGAGTCTGGCGGCAGCATTCCGGGTGGTGTGGAGTCCGAGTAAGATGCAGGCTGGGATTCCAACTTAGACGAGCATTGAGGGACCCCTGCAGATGAGAGTTTTGGGTTCTGGGGTTTAGGTTGATAGTATCACTAGTTGTGTTCTTCCCATAAGAAAGGAGGATATCCACTGAAGGGCTGACCCGTGGATGCCCAGGAGGTGAAGCCTTCTGATGAGTGGGTTGAGTGTGAGTTGTGGAGTGTTCGAGGAAGAGGAGAGTGGCTGTTTCTCCTCAGTCGAGGATGCTTCTGATGTAATTGCTGGCCATGATGAGGGCTGTTTCAGTGCTGTGGTTGGGGCGGAAGTCTGTTTAAGAGTTGTTGGCGCTCTGGGTGGTCAGAGAGTTGAATGTTAATTGCTTTCTTCATGACTTTGGCTGGGAATGGTAATAGGGAGATGGGTCTGTAGTTGCTGTGGGTGTTGGGGTATGCTGACGGCTTCTTCAACAGGGCGGTGACTTTTGCATTTTTCCAGTTTGCCGGGAAGGTGGCGGTGGTTAGGGAGGAGTTTTTAATTATGGTGAGAGCAGGGGCAATGATGGTGCTTCCTAGATTGTACATGAAGTGGGGTCAGGGATCTGAGTGGGTGGTTTTCTTCAGGGCGATGGTGTCAGTGTTCGAGAGTGGCTTTCAACTGTTAATTTTCTGTTTGGTGGTGGTGGCGTAGTCATGCTGGTCGAGGAGGTTCGCGTCATTGGGTTGAGGATCGAATTTGTTGTAGATCTTGATGATCTTCTGGTTGAAAAAGTTTGGGATAGGAGATGTTGCTGTTGGTTGCTGCAGGATCGAAGAGTTCTATGTCAATGGTAAAGAGTGTTTTTGCAGTTGTATGGGCTGGCTTCGATTCAGACAATTAGGACTCTTTTCTTTGCAACTAGCAGTTGTTTGTGGTAGAGGTTGAGGGCAGCTTTGTATCTTGCGGAGGTGTTTTTGTTGAGTCTCCATTTTCTTTCAAGTTGTTTTCAGCAGCATTTGGAATCCAGTTGGAAGGGCGAGATTTTGATCGATACCTCATCACTATTGATCCAAACCTCGATCTGGTCGACTGAACCTTTGTTGCCTGTCATGGAGGAAGAAAGTGCCCCGCTCTGCAAGCTAGTTCACCCAATAAAGGACTCTGCTCCCAAAGATCACAAACAACTTCTAGCTTTCAAAAGTTTATTGTAAAGATATGATAAGCTGCAAATACAGGCATCTCAGAATGAGATTCACGAGATACACAGGTCCAATTACATACATGTGCTCTCGGAAAGCCCTCAGACGAGCAACGGAAATTACTAACACAAGTTCTAAGAATAATAAAGCTATCAGCATTGACGCATATCTCTCCTTCATTTAGGTTGGAGGAAAACGCACAGGTTAGGCTGTCCCTACCCTGCTCTAGATGGTATCCCTACTTAACCAAGTCCCAACCTAACAAAGGTGTCAGCAGTGAATGACCCCCAAAGGAAGTCACTCACTCTAAGTCTCTTGGTGAAAACCTATAGTTCTCCAGTCATGACCCCTCTCTGCCTACCCATCCGCTCTCTAAAGGGTCCTCAGGTATCTGCTCTCACTCCACCCAGGGGTGCTGTCCCTAATACAAAACAGTCAACAACATTTGAGACGCCCCTTGCGAGACGCCCCTCACGTGGTGTAGCTTCTGGCTTTTTCCATGATGCTTTGTATTGGGCCTCATACGTTAGAGTTGACCTTGCTTCTCAGACTCTTCTCCGGCCCGCTGATACCCCTTAAACATTCCGGAACCCTCCTCCATGTCTGGGCCGTCTACTGAACAGACCTCTATTCATTCATTTATAATTGGATCCCCCCTTTTCCTTTGCAGACAGATATCTGTAGCCAAGAACCCAACTCTCATAGACTTCCAAAAAGGCTTGCAACATTTCTCAGCCCAGACATGTACGTATAAATCAATGTTAAAATAATTCAGGCCTACAATATTTTTCATAATGATTATAGCATTCAACTTCTTCATTAATTAAAGCATGTTAATATTCTTATTCTATTATTCAGTAAACATCTCTATAAATCATGGCCCATTTAATGCAATGACCAAAACATTATTACAATCTATGTCGTGAAAAGAAACACCTTCCCTTTTAGCTCTGGCCCTGAGGCCTACCACATTCTGCGTTTAACCACATACCATCTTACATTTTAACAGCTACACGACATGGATTCAGAAATAATCACATCTACTAAAATCATATAATGTCACACATTTCTGTATTAGTTCCACTTCTACTTAAATCTCTACATTAGCTATACATTCAGAATATAATTATAGATACTATTAGCACTCATGGCATTTCTCCTCATGATTTGTGCTTACTACAGGTAAGTGTGATGTACTCATACATTTAAGTCAGTTTGCGCTCTCTCAGTTCCCCCCTTTGATGACCTCTCGGGGTCATCATTAACATTTAGACTGCAGTTATTGCTGGCATGATTTGTCTCTGCGCTTCCAGAGCCCTCAGGCTCCTGTACTGATTATCTTGTATGGCAGCCAATCTCTGCAGCTGTTCTCTTTGGGCCCTTTCTGACCTTCTTGCTCTGTACCATTTGAATACCCTCACCAATCCCCACAATATAATCCCACAGATCAATATTATGATGATAGGTTTTAGTATATACCACACAAAGCTTTTGCCTAAGGTGGAAATCCACCCTCCAACTTCACTCATTCCGTGGCCCACCTTTTCCCAGACATTTTCTCTACTCAAGTCTTCGATCTCCTTATGAATATTAGTTATGTTCCTAATAACTTTCTCAAGGGGCTTCGAATTGTCTGGAATGTAAGTACAACATTCCTGGACCTTCAAAGCCTTACAGACTCCGCCCTCTTTTGCTAGTAGGACATCTAACGCAAGACGGTTCTGAAGAACCATAGCCCTTATCGATTGCATCTCTCCTTCTACCAGCATTAAGGACTGAGCAGTGCTGGCAGACAACCTGTCGACAACTGTTGCCAGTCGTCTAATTTTAACATCATTAAGGATTACTCCCAAAAGAGGGAACATAGCTCCAAAGACATCTCCAACCATTTCTGCATCTCCTATATCTCTCCTTCCCCTCAATGATGTCTTGCCCTCAATGATCACTAAGTCTTGTGCATGATATATTTTGGGGAATACAATTGCTAAGTAACATGATCCATACCAGTTGTCAGGTAGTCTCACGTAGGCATTTCTTCCACATACAAAATACACATTTGGAATCACTTGCATTCCCTTCAGGAAATCTTTAGTATAGTACTCTATATTGAAAGCATGTTCACAGTCGACTTCTCCCACGTATACATTTTCATAATACGTTTTGGCTCGGTGAAGACATAGCTTTCCTCTCTGCGTCTTATCTAAAGCTATTGGACCACTACTACCCTTTCTCTTGTGTGCCTTCTCTTCCTCGGTCCAATCTGTTTTCCATTGTCCTGATTTTTTCAAAATCTTTTGTCTCCTGTAACGATCATCCACCTGCCCTATGAACTTCTTCTCGACTTCTGACACCTTGCATGTCAGGTTATTTCTACGGGCATGTGAAGTATCTAAGGTAATCCAAGGAATGAAGAACTTGGACAATCTGTCTTCACTCTTCCAGTAGTCCCATTTGTTCATCTGCTTATAATTTGGGACTTCTGGCAACACTGAATCATAATTGGAGAAATAGTATTCGAAACTATCTCTCTCATAAAATATACTAAGCAATAAGCTACATGTAATGCCATATGTCAGCGGGAGGTGATGGTACCTAATGCCTTCATCTACAGACGCCGGCAACTGCATGCAGACGTAACAATCCTTAACCTCCATGGCATCCACGTATTCATATAAGAGTTTAGCATAAGCATTTGACCTAAAGTCTCCTTGGGACTCATCTACGTGTAACCTGCGGGCTTCTGCAGCTAATAACGCTTTCTCTTGAGTGTTTTCCCTTTTCTCACCAGCAACAGTAGGTGTAAGCGTTTCTACAGAATTCACATCAGTTACCTTTGCCTCTTCCTCATGTCCCTTTACATAAGAAATTGTTACCACTAAAGCTATTAATATTATCACTCCTACTATTAGTGTACCTATTATACATTTAGCTCTGCGGTTCTGGGTGCCGGCCTCCATTTCGTCAGACAATATGGCTCTCTCTTATCTTAGCAAAAAGTTCTTTTCCTCTCGTTCCTTTACAGTCTCTTTTAATCCTTTTGTCTTTAGAATCCACACAACTGGAAGCTGACAACCTTCTTCGCAAAAGTCCTTTAACAGTTCAATAAAGACAACCCTAGCCCTTCTCCATCAACTCAAGGGAAGTTCCCTAAAATTCTCTGCTTCCTGGGCGCTAGGTAATCTTCTTTTTCTGCTTGTTTTATTTACAAAGTCCTTTAACAGTCTACTATCAAGCCTGTGCCTGCAGCTTCAATAGCATAGTTCAGTATTTCCAACCGAAGATTGTGCTCTTCATGTGCTGTTATCGTTGTACCAAAGTCGGGGAATTGCAATTCTGAAAGGAACATGTGTTTTAACTTGCTGAGGCGGGGAGGTCTGGGGAGCATGAATGTTAGTGACCCTTCTTGTTCGACTCCGGGTACCAACAGTCGTATTTCCACGGTGACGATGGGCTCAGAACTGGACACCACCACCGCTCGAATCCTCCCTGTCTCCTGTTTCACAGACATTTGTCGCCAGATATGTCCACTCAGGAGTGGAGTATCTTCTGTTAGGCACACGCACTCTTCTTGACCTTCTTCGGTCGGGTGCTTCAGCGCCCTGAGCACCTTCTTCTGGGTCTGAGTCTTCTGATATCGGAGGAAGGGTTACCTCTGGAGTTGACCTCAGGCTAGAGCTCCTTCTTTGCGGCCAATTAGCTTCTCCACGTGCCCTTCTACTCCTTCTCCTTCTTGTCTGTTCTCGCTCTCTGTCAGACCTGTCAGTGTCTGACTCGTACTCCCAGCTACTTTCCCCTTCTGTAGCGTCTTCCGTTTCGCTGTTGTACTGACCGTCCTCAGCTTGGTCAGACTCGTTCCCTGCTTCTGCTGGCACCTCTACAGCTTGGCTAGCCCCCTCTATGGCTTCTCGGTCCTCTTCTGGACGTCTATCCGAGAGAGGAGCTGTTTCTTCCCGAGGTGCTGGAACCCTTCGCGTATGTGACGCGTGGATCCAATTGGGCAGGCCTCCCACCTTCACAGCTGTGTTCGTGATCAGGATGATCTGGAAGGGCCCACGCCAACGAATATCCAAGCAGCTTCTTCTCACATGTTTTTTCACCAGGACCCAGTCCCCAGGGTACAGGTCATGGCACGGGCCCTGGCACGATGGAACCTCGGCAGCCTGCACCTGAAGGGACACAGAACGAATGGCGTCAGACAGCCCCTTACAATAGTCCAGGATCATATCATCTGTGATATTTAACAGTGCAGTAGTTGGGACAGATGGCAGCCTCATTGCTCTCCCCATTAACACCTCATGTGGTGATAACCCCGTTCTTCTGTCTGGGGTACTACGAAGGCTCATGAGAACCAATGGCAGGGCGTCAGGCCAACTCAGGGTCGTTGAGGAACAAACTTTGGCTATTCTGGCCTTGATCGTGCCATTGATCTGCTCCACAATTCCTGAGGCTTCTGGTCGGTAACTGCAATGCAACTTCTGATCAATATTCAGAGCTGCGCAAATCATTTTCACAAGCTCGCTGTTAAAATGTGTTCCCCTATCTGATTCCAAAAAGGCCGGCACCCCGAAGCGCGGAATGAGTTCCCTGAGCAGTAACTTGGCCACTGTGAGGGTGTCGCACCTACGTGTAGGGTATGCCTCAACCCATCTGGAGAACACACAAACAACCACCAGGACATAGCGGAGGCGGTTGCACCTTGGCATTTCAATGAAATCTATCTGCATTCTATTGAACGGACCTCCAGACCTTCCTATGTGGCTCAGTGCAACTGGTGTTCTTTTTCCTACGTTCAGCTGCTGGCAGGTTACACAACGCTGGCACACTGCTTCTGCTGCTATTCTAAACTTAGGATTGTACCAAGTCTGTCTAAACACTCTCAGCATAGCATCTCTCCCTAAGTGTACGGGACCATGTATGAGTCTAGCCATTGGACTCACCATCTCATTGGGCAACACTGCTCTGCCGTCTGCTGAGACCCAAAAATGGGACTCACCCATTACACATCCTGCCTTTTCCCATGTTTCTTTTTCAATATCAGGAGCATTTTCTTGCATGTTTGACAGTTCATCCCAAGTATCAACAGTTTCCAGTATCATGGCTAATTCAGACCTTACATTTATTCCACCCACTTCCACCTCTGTGAAAGAGTACCCTTGTTCCGCGCAGTACCGCGCAACTTCATCAGCATATCTATTGCCTTTCGAAACGAAGTCCTCATTTCTGGTATGTGCGGTGCACTTTACAACTGCGATACCTGCTGGGCATTGCAACGCCTCTAACAACAGGCGCACAAACTCTCCATTGCGAATGGGAGAGCCTGAAGAGGTCATGAAGCCTCTTTGAGACCATAACTGCCCGTAATCATGAACTACCCCATAACCATATTGGCTGTCGGTGTATATGGTGACTCGAATTTGATTGCTGGCCAAGCACGCACGTGTCAAGGCAACAATCTCGGCTACCTGAGCGGAGTGTACTCCTTCCAGGCACCCAGCTTCCACAACTCCAGCAATTGTACAAACTGCATAAGCTGCTCTCAACTGCCCAACTTCGTCTCTTACACATGAGCCATCGACAAAGAAAATTTCGTCTGGGTCGGTCAGTGGCTCATCTACGATGTCGGGTCTGGGTTTGGTGCATAGTTCAGTCACATCGAGGCAGTCATGGTCTGTACATTCATCATCATCCTCGATATCATTTGGGAGTGGCATCAAGGTAGCAGGGTTCAAAACAGAGCATCTCTTGAGGGTCACATTCTCTGCAGCAAGAATAACTTGCTCATATCGCGTGAGCCTGCTGTTGGTCAGATGCTGTGTTTTGGTCCTGGTCATCAACAGTTCAACAGAATGGGGCACGCACACCTCTAACGGGTGCCCCATGACGATATTTTCACACCTCTCAATGCTGACACCCGTTGCAGCAACGGATTTGAGACATCCGGGCAACGCTGCGGCTACTGGGTCTAAAGTAGCCGAAAAATAAGCAACTGGTCTACGGGCATTCCCATGGATTTGGACTAACACAGACAACGCGCAACCTTCTCTCTCACAACAGTAAAGAAAAAATGGTTTATTGTAATCAGGCATTCCCAATGCCGGAGCACGACACAGGTCCTCTCGCAGCTGTAGGAATGCCATCAAACAGTCTTTGTCCCATGGTACCGGATCGCTCACCTCCTTGTGCGTCAGTTTTTGCAAGGGCTTTGCTTTCAGTGAAAAGTTCACGATCCACTGTCGGCAATAACCCACCATCCCTAGGAACATCCTGACCTCTCTCTGTGTCTTAGGCGCATTCATTTTCATGATCGCCTCTATCCTGTCTGGTGACACCTTTCGTTTGCCTTTCTCTATTCTGTGTCCCAAGTACTGCACTTCTGTCAGGCAGTACTGCAATTTTCCCGGGGACACCTTGTGCCCATTGGCAGCTAGGTGATTTAACAAAGCAATGGAGTCCTCCCTGCAAGCTTCTTCTGTTTCTGACGCCACGAGGAGGTCGTCTATGTACTGGACCAGAACTGACTTCTGGGGCAGTACTAGACTTTCAAGATTTTTCTTCAAAAGCTGGTTAAAGATCGATGGGCTCTCTGTATACCCCTGAGGGATACGACACCATGTTAGGACGCGATTTTCCAGCTTAAATGCGAAAAGAAAATGGCTTTCTTCGTCCAGAGGGATCGAAAAGAAAGCCTGACAAAGATCGATCACAGTGAACCACTCAGCTTGGAATGGAATCTGAAACAGTATCACTGATGGATTCGGTACCACTGGACAACACGAAACGACTATGTTATTAATCTTTCGAAGGTCCTGTACTATCCGAAATTTCCCATTTGGTTTCTGCAGACCCATAATCGGGGAGTTGCATGGACTACCCACGATTTCTTTCAGTATTCCCTGTTTAATCATGGACTCGATCACGGGTTTTATGCCTGCAATCGTTTCTGGGGTCAATTTATATTGGGGTGTTCTTGGGAACTCAGCATGCGGTTTCACTACAATTTTCACTGGGTCCACCCCTTTTACCAATCCTATCTCCTCCCCAGTGAAATCCCATACTTCTGGTGCCACTGTCTCTCTCAAGTCCCAGGGGAGCTCATCTACTGTTAAAGTAGGATACAGCTCCACGCATATTCTTGAGTTTGCAACTTTGAAGTCTGCATCATCATCATTGGTCAATACCTCCACTCCCTGAGGTGTACAATATATAGTACAATTCAATTTACACAACAGGTCTCTTCCTAGCAGACACACAGGACTTGAATCGCAAACCACAAACTGGTGCTCATCGCTGTACTTCCCTATTTTCACCTGTACCGGTTCTGTCAATTGGCTGGTTATTCTCCTGTTTGCGACCCCCACCACCTGTATGGTCTCTCCAGACATGGGCAGGTCTGGAACTGCAGCTGATCTGATCGTGGATCTAGTGGCTCCTGTGTCCACCAGAAATGTCGTAGGGCACCCTGCTACTTCTGCTTCCACATAGGGTCCCCTCTGGTCCACCTCCAATGCTGCCCCGAGGGTGCAGTCTTCTCTTTCCACTCTCTGTCCGGTTAATGGGTCCACATAATAGCACTCTTCCCCTTCTACAAACAGGGGCATTTGTCTATAGGTCTTACCCATAGTCCCTACTCGAGGAGGTTGCGGGAACTGGGCTCGGGGAGGAGCCCCCCCCCCTTTGAGCACCTTTCCTTGGTATGGCGTCACCCCTCTTGTAGGCGCGCTCTGGACCTCTTCCTCCTCTATCTCTTGCTCTCCTATCTCTACATTGTAGGGGCACTCGCGTTTCCAATGCCCCACCTCGTTACACTGGTGGCACCTAGTCGTTTTCTTCAAGGCAGCTATATCTATTCTGGGTCTAAAGGTGGAACTCTCCTCATTGCCCTTGTTCTGACTGTACTGCTTCTTCCCTCCTGTACCTGTCCCTTGCTGCTGTTGCTGCTGTCCCCCCTTTCCTGCTGCCTGCATCTGTACCACCATCAACTTTTCTTTTAGTTTCTTAGCCTTGGAGTCTATCTCATCACAGCAGTACCTGGCATATCTCAGTATTTCGTCTAGGGGTTTACTTTGCCAACAAATCGAGTGTTGCTGAATCATTAAACTAATATCCAGTCTCAGTCCCAGGACGAACTTGGACACAAATTGCCCTATGTCTTTTGGATCCATTACATCCAAGCCGCTATACTGTTTAAACGCCTTCAGCAATCTCTCGTAATATTCGTGGACTGTCTCTTTGGGTTCCTGTCTTGTTCTGTCTATTCTGACCCAATCTATGTCTTGCATTGGCACTTTCTCTTTCAGCCAAGTCATCACTCTCTCGAATTTTGCCATCACAATCTCGGACGGCCCATTAGTCTTAGCATCTCTCTCTGGCTCCGTTGTGGGCCACTCAGCGCTAACCTTGCATGCTGTCCACAGATCTCCTGGTACTACAATGTCAAACAGCGTGTTCAGATCTATCCATAGGACCTTTGAGATTTTTACAAATCTCTGCACTTGCTTGTACCACTCCACTGGGTTTTCCCGTAATTTGGGGAAGGAGGTGGTAAAAGCAGCTAAATCTCCCCTACTCCAAGGGACATGTACATAGTTCCCATTTGCGACTTCACGCAAAGGGTAAGCTTCTATTCCCTGCTGTCCTCCTGGTGTCATACCAAGCGTGCTTCTCCTGCCGGTCCCTTTCTTGGACCACCTCTCTTCCCACTTATCTAGTGCCCTCCATGTCCTTATTCCAGCGATCAGTTCCCTTATGTGCGTTTTCAGCCCAATCGTTCTCCTCTCATCTAGGTCTCGATCTGTATAATGTAGCCTGTGGTTACCCTGTAATGCTTTGGTTCTTGACAAGTCCACCATATATTTGCCTGCTAGTTCGACTAACTTCTCATGGACTGCTCTCGCTTTTCGAGTAATGTCCTTTGCCATATACAGTATTTCATCCTGTTCATACATTTCCATTCTTTCTAAAGGCAGGGTACCATCTACCATATCATCCAGGTCTGACCTTAAACTGGCGACATCGAGTCTCTTGGCTTTTATCTCAGCTCGCAATACATCTTTCGAAGGGGGCTCACTGGTCTCCCTACCATCCCAACTTCGAGCTCTACGTTTGGGCTCGGGAGAGTTAATGGGTGCCCTCCCTTGCTCCCATCTCTCCAGGTCCCATGCTCGGCCATCCGATCTTGGAAGGTGATGGAACACGGGCCTGTTACCCCTACTCTTGCTCTGCCCACTCTCTTCTTCTTCTCTCCTCTCACCGCACACCTCTCTGTTATTTTCCCTCTGGTCTCTACTCTCTCTTTGCCTAGCATCGCTCAGTATCTGATACGATCCTTCCTGGTTCCCCATATTCCCTGGGCTGCGCTCATTTCCGTCATCACAGGGACTATGGCGCGACCTCTCACAACTCCCATTCAGTTCTCTGGTGCCGGGCACACAGTGTGGACACTTAAAGCTGTTTCTGTACTCTTGCGCTCTCCTCTCCCCTTCACTGAGTATTGGGCGCGCCACCCCTCCACTCCCGGGGCCTCCGTTTTCCAGGTCTGTTCTATCTCCTCCCCGGGCCCAATGGGTGACTCCCCTACTATCTCTCTCTCTACAATCCCACTCCGGGCTGCTCTCCCCAGCCCCGCAGTGAGTCCTAGCTCGGCTGTCCTGACTTTCCCTTTCAGCTTCCGCAGCTATGATGCTCTTTTGAGCCTTCACTGCCTCATCCCACTGCTTCATGTACTCATTTAGCTCTTGAAAGGATTTTCGTCCAGATCCCCTCAGATCCATTGGCCATCTAGGGCCCCCAGGATCTCCTCCTGGGTCCCCTGCTGTGTGCATCGGGGTGCTCCACTCTCTCGGTATCGGCATCTGACTTGGGGAATTGATCGTATCGTTCCTTCTTGCCTTCTCTGCTCTTTCTCTGTCCTTCCGTACCCGTTCTTCCCCTCTTGCTCTCTCTTGGTCATATATCGATATTATAGGACCTATGGTAACAGGTACCTGTAGTGCATCTGGTAATGCGTAGGATGTGGCGCTTTCCGTTTCCGGCGCTCTTTGTACCACAAACCTCCCGACTACCTGTTGCACCTGACTAGGCTGGGACAGCTCTTTCTTTGCCTCAGGATCCCACTCTGAACTGGGAAGCGGTCTATGCTCTCCTGCATTGCCCCCCTTTTCTCCTTCACTATGCTCGACCTCTCCCCCTGCTCTATTATACGGGGGTGGCCTGTCTGTCAGTAATCTGTTTATCAGGCTGTCCTCTGTTTCGCTCTCATCATCTTCTTCTATGGGGCTTTTATTTACGGGCACCTCTAACACTGGGTACAGTTTATTTACTTCCAGGTTATGCACTCTCCATCTTTTAGCATCCGCATCCCACCTGGCATCCTGCACTGCCCTTACCGATCGTTTCACCCTTTCTTGCCGTCTGTTCATATTCTTTTCATGCGCTGCCCTAATCCATGCTTCAAGTGCTTCAAACTGAGTCGGTCTAGGCAAGGGTCTCATTGAGGTCATGACTGATTTTAATCGATGTAACACCTCTAATCTGAACGTCCCGTACTTCGGGAACGTCAGTTCCTCATTTCCTTCAGTAATCTTACTCCACTCTGATATCCAAAGGATCGTATGCAGCCCAACATTCACTGCCATATAACGAGCTGGCGTACCCTCCGGCGGGGCTTCTTCCCCTTCATACGATCCCCGCTTCTCTTTTTTAAACACCGTTCTCAGCCATTTAAAACACTTCATAATTATGCGCACAATATCCAGCCTCGCTACTCTGTTTACTTCCTGCTGACAATCCACCAATCCTGTCGCGGCTTTGCTAGCTTGGCCTATCGCAGCGCGGTCTTTCTCCGGTCGGCCAATCACGTCGCGACACTTTCTGACGTCACTTTTCTCCGCTTCGCAGCAGCACCCCTCCTTTCTCAACTCGTCTCCCGGTTATGCATGCGTCCCATTCATACACCGAAAAATGACTACTTCCGACCAAGCGGTCACTTCTCTCGACTGTACGTCCACAGTCTATATGTAATTGTCAACACAACTGACGAAATGTCTATCGTCTCTCTGATAGGTTGCTTACACACACAGTAACTTCCGACCAGCGTCCGTTACTCACGCACTCACTCTTACGGTCCCCCTATCTCGGTCTTTCGGGTGATCAATGGTACCTCATGACCCCCTTCACACTAGTTGACGATTACTCTGGGTGTCCGATACACCCGAACCACTCAAGCTCTCCTTGAACTTAAGATTTCCACCGGTTGCGCGCGCTCACAACCTGTTCCACAGTCACTCTACAGACATTCAACTCCGCCAGACATTACAACATGGATACAATACAAAACACCGCAATCTAACACGCATAACCCTTTATACTCACTCTCGACCGATACTGCTGCCTTTGCTGTCTCACGTCATCCGGATCTTCTTCAGCGGGCTGTTCTTCCGATCATCGATCTCTAGGGGCCTTGGGGTAAGCTAACCTGGCCTAGGTCACCGTCCTCAAGAAGGCAACCATCCTCTGCTACCAACTGGAAGGGCGAGATTTTGATCGATACCTCATCACTATTGATCCAAACCTCGATCTGGTCGACTGAACCTTTGTTGCCTGTCTTGGAGGAAGAAAGTGCCCCGCTCTGCAAGCTAGTTCACCCAATAAAGGACTCTGCTCCCAAAGATCACAAACAACTTCTAGCTTTCAAAAGTTTATTGTAAAGATATGATAAGCTGCAAATACAGGCATCTCAGAATGAGATTCACGAGATACACAGGTCCAATTACATACATGTGCTCTCGGAAAGCCCTCAGACGAGCAACGGAAATTACTAACACAAGTTCTAAGAATAATAAAGCTATCAGCATTGACGCATATCTCTCCTTCATTTAGGTTGGAGGAAAACGCACAGGTTAGGCTGTCCCTACCCTGCTCTAGATGGTATCCCTACTTAACCAAGTCCCAACCTAACAAAGGTGTCAGCAGTGAATGACCCCCAAAGGAAGTCACTCACTCTAAGTCTCTTGGTGAAAACCTATAGTTCTCCAGTCATGACCCCTCTCTGCCTACCCATCCGCTCTCTAAAGGGTCCTCAGGTATCTGCTCTCACTCCACCCAGGGGTGCTGTCCCTAATACAAAACAGTCAACAACATTTGAGACGCCCCTTGCGAGACGCCCCTCACGTGGTGTAGCTTCTGGCTTTTTCCATGATGCTTTGTATTGGGCCTCATACGTTAGAGTTGACCTTGCTTCTCAGACTCTTCTCCGGCCCGCTGATACCCCTTAAACATTCCGGAACCCTCCTCCATGTCTGGGCCGTCTACTGAACAGACCTCTATTCATTCATTTATAATTGGATCCCCCCTTTTCCTTTGCAGACAGATATCTGTAGCCAAGAACCCAACTCTCATAGACTTCCAAAAAGGCTTGCAACATTTCTCAGCCCAGACATGTACGTATAAATCAATGTTAAAATAATTCAGGCCTACAATATTTTTCATAATGATTATAGCATTCAACTTCTTCATTAATTAAAGCATGTTAATATTCTTATTCTATTATTCAGTAAACATCTCTATAAATCATGGCCCATTTAATGCAATGACCAAAACATTATTACAATCTATGTCGTGAAAAGAAACACCTTCCCTTTTAGCTCTGGCCCTGAGGCCTACCACATTCTGCGTTTAACCACATACCATCTTACATTTTAACAGCTACACGACATGGATTCAGAAATAATCACATCTACTAAAATCATATAATGTCACACATTTCTGTATTAGTTCCACTTCTACTTAAATCTCTACATTAGCTATACATTCAGAATATAATTATAGATACTATTAGCACTCATGGCATTTCTCCTCATGATTTGTGCTTACTACAGGTAAGTGTGATGTACTCATACATTTAAGTCAGTTTGCGCTCTCTCACAGTTGAGGGGTTTGTTCTTGTTCATGTTGGTCCATGGACTAGCAGGGTGAGTCTGAGATTGCTGAGGTTTTTGAGAAGGGCCATGGAGTTGGGGTCTGTTGTCTCTCAGGTGGAAGTTGAGGTCTCTGAGGATGATGTAGTTGCTTGATGTGATGGAGAGGTGAGCGATGAAGTCTGCAATTGCAATGTGGTTTGCAGAATTCCCTCCAGCCCAGTGGACGGTAAGTACCCTTTAGGGTAGTGTATTTTGAAGTTTAAGTGTTCCATGACGTTGATATCTGAGTCCGTGGAGGTGGTGCAGTGGACCATGTTTTGTGGATGATCGCGAGCCCTCCGCTGGGTTTGTGAGTAATGGTCTTGGTGTATGATTTTGAGGGCGGGCAGGATGGCCACAGCGATGTCCGGATCGGATGCTGGGTTTAGCCAAGTTTCAGCAGAGTGAAGCTGGCACTGGCAACAGGAGCTGGCAGCAAACAGGCAGTAGCCCAGGTGCCTTTCAATGCAGTTGCACAGTAGCCTACATTAAGTAGGCCCTGAGATGGGCAGGGCTTCGGCAAATATGAAATGGGAGAGCGGGAAACCTGGAAGCGGCAGTGAAACTAGACTGCAACAAGCTGCAATGAGCAAGAGAACAGCAGAGCTAGGCCTTCTCAATAAAAAAAAAATGCAGAACACCCTTTTCTAACAATACATTGCCTAAATTAATAATCTGAGGAACAAACCTATACAAAGAGGAGTTAATTTAAAATGCAAGACAAGAGCCAGGGATGGTTATTATTTGGGGTAGTAATCAGATTTTAAAGTTCAGCGATAGACTGTCTTTAGATGTAATAGGGTGTTTTTATGGTTCATGGATGGGTAGTTTACAATTAAAATATGTTAAGTTTAAAAATAAATGTAATTAAACTAAGAGTCATTTGGGGTAGGTTGACCAGGAAATCACATATAGTTTAGGTCTCCATGCCTAGAGGAAATAGAAGAACATAGATGGGCACTGAATATATGATTCGCTGAAAAGAAGATGATTGCGTGCCGACAGTCTGTATGGAAATGATTCACTCCTGCAATGGAAAGAAGTTTAGGCAACATTTTAGATAGATGCAGCAAGTGTATGACACGTGGGTGTACCAACACCACACACACCCGCCCATATCAAACACAGAAGTCTGCATACAGACAGTGGTGGGGGGGGGGGTGATTACATGGCTCCATCTCCCAAACCGAGCGGGCAAATTAAAACCGTTGATCAAAGAGAGACAAAAATGGGAAACTGGTTGTGGTTATTGCTTCACGAATAAAGACTGAATGAAGGGATTGGGACATATACAAACAGCTACGAGCAATGCATTCAGTTCAACTTTCTACACAGACGTATGTCATCCCAGCTATCTCCAAAAAATAGGCCCACAGAATCCTACAGAATGCCCCTAATGCAATGGTGCTGATCCCAGTTATTTACATTTTCAATGGAACTGCCCACAGGTAGCTGAATATTGAAGACAGGTAGTACACCAATTCCAAACTGGATTGCGGGGTGCACTAAGTTTAACACCCCAGGCCAGCTTGCTGGGGATAGGAACGTCCTGCACAAAAAACAAGACGAAAAAAAACATTTATTAATTTGGCCCTGTTGCTGGCAAAACGGCAGGTTGCGATAACTTGGGTGAGCCCCAGAACTCCCAAACTGGCCTAGTGGCTTAAGGATCTGGGATGTGATGCCTGGCTGAGGAAATACGAATGTAGATGGTGAGAAGAAATGCCAAGCTGGCTGGGAACATCGAAACATGATCCACAATGTCTACATTATGATACCCACTGGATGAGCACCCACCTTGAGAGTTACAGACACGCATAACATGTCACAGTATTATTATCATGTATCAGTTGTCTATGCTCGATTGATCAACTGCTACAGATGCATTTACGTATGAAATAATTTGATGAAAAAGCCATTATTGACTCACGTTTACAGTTGGATTTTATAAACAATATATTTTGTTTGTATGTCAATTAAATTGATTTAAAAAAATAAAAATATTGCAAATAATTTAATTTACATGTAAAATATTATGAGGGTCTTTTTAAAAAACTAATATGAAATGAAAGTTAAAATGGGGGTGTACCCTGACTGGCCAAGATGGTGGAAGCCTCTACCTGAGCTCCAGTCGACCCATTTGCTAAATCCCCTGAAGGGACAGCTTTAGCACTGGTGGCGTCCTGTGGGACAATGTTTGTTCGCGCCCACAATGACCACGTCTGCCATGGATGCCCTCACTACCACCATTTAACAGTGCCCCTCCAGTCACCATAACCACTCTCTCTCAGCTTTATTTAGTTTTATAGCACCACTCATGCCAGTGTAAGGTGTCAGATCACTTTACATCACACATACATTGCCCAGAGGCAATCATACGTGTGTAAATCAGTGTATAGGAAATGTTACATAGAACAGAGGACTACAAGGTGTAGGAGTCACATGTCATTCATACTGGTAGTCAGTATACTTTATGTGTCCTTGGTCTGGAAAAGCATTAATTTAGAATTTAAAACGTAACACTATTATTAAGGGTTCTCTTTAATAATAAGAATTGATTTCTACCTAAATTAACCTGTTTTGCAAGATCAGGATAATGAAAAACTGGGCTAAAACACATATAGCTCAAATATATGCCTTGCAGTTTGCATGCAGCTCTTTGATGACACGTAATAGCTAACAGTTCTATATTAGGATTTTAACTTATAAACTGCAAATAACAAAAGGATCTCTCTTACAAAAGCAGTAACCCACTGACCTATTTACAGTATATGCACTTTGTGATCTGCATGGTAAATGTTCTTTTCAGCAGGCTTATGAACCCTCTGCACTGCCTTATGATGAGTCAAAATTTCCACTGGACAAAACTCCAATCTCTCTCCAGGAAGAACATTAATCACCGGAGTTATCTTGACATTTTTATTGATACCTGAAAATTGCTGGAGCCAAGGAACATAGCAGCAGGTGCCTTTAACAAAATAATATACTTGCAAACATGGTGCCCCCATGCGGTGGCACCGGTCGCACAACCCTAGAGCCGGCCCTGATCGCCTGTAATCATGGTTGCTGGTACTGTCTTCGCCTCTTGTGGTGTGGGCACTGCTGCAGGGAAGACTTGCGAAAACTTGGATGTTGAAATTGGCATTATATATATACATAAGCGGCGTTCATTTGTGTTTACTGTACCCCTTGTTGTAAGCAGAACGAATATCGCTAAAAAACTGACTGTGTTATCCCGCTAGCATAGACCCATGCGCACACGTACACACAGCCATTTTAGGTATCATGGTCTCCCAGTTTGCGATCGATCACCAGCGCCCCTTCCCTGACCCTGCAAGCTTCCCCCATGCACCCTGACCGCCCCCGCTATCACATGCACAAGTCACGAGCCCTCCCCTCCCGTATGACTCTGTCTCTGAGAATCGCACCCCGCGCCTGACCAACACCTCCTGTCCCTCCATGAATACCCCTCCTTTGATGACCTCTTCCTCTGAACCTAATTGTTTGCACGGACCGCTGGTCATCCCTTAGCCCGAGGATGCAGTTTATTGCCCACTACTGTATGCACTCGCCTCTCTTGAAAGGAGCCACTATTGATCATGACCACCCCACCCCCTGAGATTCGATCAGGAGCACACATTCCAACGGAATCAACAGCACACTCAGTTGCATGACAGCCCCCTCCTATTGTATGGAGGATAAGGGCCCCTACTGTAGCCACGTGTTGGAATATCTTTGTACTTTACAATGTCCTGATTGTAATGGAGGATGTGTGTGTGTCATAAACCTGTGTATAAAAGACGAAGCCTCAGAGAAACTTGTTAGAGCACCTCCCGAAGACACTATGCGAGCGTCCCAAATGACATGCTCTCCTCTGGAGTAATAAACTCTGTTCTTGTTTCCTGCCTCCAGCGCCCGTCTCTTTATTTGGTAATTATTCAAGATGGAAAACGAAGAGTCGCCCTGCACCAGCAGCCTGGGCATCGGGTGCGATATGGGCTGACTTTTCAACAATTGGCGTCCCAACGCGGGGTCCATCAGCGACATAAGGTCCGGTAAGAGAGGTCCAGACGATGGGGTGAACATCTAAATGATTGGAGTATACCTGCCTTGAGAGGGCCCTCGTCCGGCTGCCGATTGAATGAACTTCACCGATTCCGAACGGACCTCTCTCAAGTGACCTATTGTCCTGACTGGAATCCCACAGGACTGCTGCGGTAAAAACATGGAGAAAAGAGACCGATCGGGCGCTGGAACAAAGGAAGGCGAAGAACTGTCCACATGGTCCGGTCCGGGTAAGGTCGTGACACACGACAAATCGCGAAATTGATTGATTGATTGTTTGAAAATACTAGTATTACTTATTGATTGCTTCTGAGAGATTCTCTATTTGCAAACAAGCACAGAGTCGCCATACTCTGTTTAGTCTTTGCAGATAGTGAAGGATAGGTAATGCAGACTTTTGTCCCATTGTAATCCGTCATACCTATTTTTCTCCCCATTGATTGATTGATTGAATCGAGCATTGAATTGTTCGAAGTTGGTTCTCTTAAGGATCTTCTCTGCCTGCAAACGGGGAAGAATAGGAATATTCTCTCTCCCTTTGCCGATAGTGAAGGGTAGGTAACGCAAACCTTTAACACGTCGTACCTATTTCATTCCTCATTGATTGATTGATTGTCCGAACATTGACTGTTTGGAATTGGTTCTTTTTGGAGGTGTTCTCTATTTGCAAAACAAGCACAGAGTCGCCATGCTCTGTCTAGTCTTTGCAAATAGTGAAGGGTAGGTAATGCGGACCTTTGTCCCTGTTGTAATCTGTCATGCCTATCTACTCCCCACTGATTGATACGCCAGTCTCACCCTGGCCATTTACTAGAGGAAGGTCATCTGGCCCGACCAGAGAGCACCCCTAGTGAAAAGGACATATATAAAATAATAACGAAGTGATCACTATACCCTGTTAACAGAAACTTTAGCATGAAACAACCTGGAAAGAAAGGAATAGGAAAACGAAAATCAGTAGGCCACTGATGAACTTTTTATTAAATAACGAACAAGGAAACGATAACAATACTTAATGATAAAACCTATTATTGTCCTAGAAACAAGAAACGTTAGAAATAAGCCCGTAATAAGAAACCTGAAAACAGTAAGAGAAACCAAGCGTGACATTGCAACGGTCACAAGGGCAACGAGGTTTCATTGCCCCTCACTGCCCCAAACATGTCTGTCCCACTGCCTGCCACGCCCAAATAACGGCAACTTGGGAAAGATACAAGTCAGCAGACATCCGCCCCATTCTGGAAACTTCCAAAGTGCAACAGGGTTGCGGCTACGCCCAGCCGGAAACAACACATATAGGGCGGGTCCTGCTGCCAACCGTCGACAGGAGATCATCACGTAGGGTGTAGCCGGAGGAGAGGCCGAGGCCGAGGCCAACGGGACCCGGCCAGGGGGATTGCTACGACCACCCTGGAGAGTTGCAGGGGAGGGAATGTCCGTGTCCTCGACCCTCCCCTCCCTCTCCCTGTCCGGCCACCATCAACCAGAGGCCGAGGCCGACGGGATCCGGCCGCGGTGGCGGTAACACTGGAGAGTCGCAGGTTGTCCCTCTCTCTCTCCCAGTCATGGCAAGGAGCGTCTGGCCGCCATTAACCAGAGGCCCGGCCCGAAGACGGACGGGACATTTCTCTTCTCTTCCGTAATGGCCGCAACAACACTGGGGGGGGGATTTCTTGCACATGCCTCCGACCCCCCCCTCGTCCTCATCGCCTGGTCCGGCCATAACAAATGTCAAGCGAGACGCCGTGGGGTGCACTGGGAGGGAGAGGCGGTGCGTACAAGCCTCTCCCGCCTCCCCAGGTGGAGGCTTCCCAGCTGCACCCTCAGCGCTCCAGGCGCCCGGAAAAGGGTTCTTCCACTGTGGCGATGCTGCAACGCCTCGCCCGGCAGGGTGGAGCCCGTCCGCTCATTTGACCCCGCGATCGCCGGTAGCTGCCGAACTTTCAAAATGGCGATCGACCTGGCAAGAGCGGGCCCAGCATGAGGGAATGGCCCGGTCACTTGTTGACTCCACCACCATAGTTCTCCGCAACCTTGAAGATTCTAGAGGAGCCGCGGGAGTCCCTGACCCCCCCGCAGATACCCCCGATGGGGAATGACTGCCATGATTGCCCACGAAACAATGGAAATGTAGCCGCAGGACGTCGACGCTTCCATGCTGTCGCCAGCCTCAGTTTGAATGACTAGAATCCTGCAGACCACAGTTCGGATCAGTTCCGGTGAAAGCACAGTATGACCCGGTAGGAACATTGTTGCCTCCCTCCCCTTTTGATTGATGGTTCAGACCACCGATCCCTTCTTTTACCCTTTAACGGAACTTTTTGACTGCCAAAAGAAGCTCTGGGCCAACCACGAGTTAGTAGACATTTAGACTATGCCTGGTTCTGCCTGACTGCACCCAAAATGGCGCCGATGCAAATGAAACTTTCAACTCCTTGTTGTACCCCGATTGTTCAGCCCTGGTGTCATGAGATATGTATGGAGGTTTTCTTAACCACATGAATTGATATAGGATGTGTACTGATTACGTGTTCGGACAATTAATGGATTCAGGATGTGTACTGTCAGTTCGGGAAATGAATTGATATGGGATGGGTACTGGTTATAGGTTCGGACAATGAATTGATATTGGATGGGTACTGATTATGTGTTCAGACGGTAAATTGACATCAGATGGGTATTGATTGAACATTCGGACAATGAATTGTTGTTTAAGTTTCGCACATCATGATTATTGAAAGTTGGAAGCCCAACACTTATGACACTCGCTCACACTGAAGTCTCGACATGATTTATTGCGCTTTTCGCACTTTTATTATGAAATAAACGACCACTGACTCCACTAAAGTTTTACTAATAAAGTATCCCCGCATCTACAGTTCCAGCCTGCTCCGTGGCCGGCCCACGGGGTTGTAGGCCCATATTTATGCACCGACATTCTTATTAAAGATTTTTGGAAAAAGCAAACATAGTTGTCACGTGTGAATTGGTAAATTTCGAATAAATGACCACTGTTTAAAGGATTAAAAAATATATAGTACGGAGAAATATTGCAAAAATGAAGGGTCCAAGTTTTCGTTGTGTGCGCTTTTTCTTTTTGTACAGCCAAAAAGCAACCACTAAAGATCCTGGTGTTTAGCCTATACTTTATGTGCTACCTGTATAAAAAGAGTCACACTAACGGTCCACCCGGGCTTGAACGCCCAGTTGGCAGGGACTGCATCCCGTGGAGATAGGCCGAGTATGCAGTAAGTAAAAGCCTTTCTGGGTTTATGCACGCTAAATGTGTCTATCCATGTAGCCCCTGCCCCTTCTTTTTCCCTCTCTCTGCAGGTCGCATCGGAATATCGACCAGTGTATGAAAACGGTGATCTAACGGACGAAGAGACGGGAAAAAGGGTTTGATTATGGTACCTAACCGCAACTAGCAAACCATGACTATTTTCTCTCCCTGAACTTAGCGCCTGGGAGGGCAGCCTGAAGGGAAAACCACAAAATATAACTTCGCTTGGCACCCCGAATAGTACAACTAAAATGACGTGCGCTAATGAATAAGCATCCCACAATTAATTGAATGGGGAAGGTTAAGGAATATTTTGAGGTGAGGTACATTTAAAATCTACTGCATCCTTCTTCGCACCCTCCTAGACATGTAACTTCAAGCTGCCCCATTGTTCTCCAACTGACACCAACCGTTGTCTCAGCCTGGAAACGCATTTGCTAAAAATGACTCGAATAAACCACCGTGAGCATTAGCCCGACCAGGTTAGTTCATGACCAATTGCCCAAGGCGTAAGTGTGTACAATCAAAGCCACCAGTAAGGGCAACCGACGGTTAAAAGAGAAGAAAAAGGTAAAAAGAGCTTAGGATGCTAAAAACGCGCAGCATGCAGAAAGGGATAATTTTGGCCAATATCTGTTTTATGTTTTGTCTTGGATTTTTGTATATACTACATGTATTGTCTCCCTGTCTGAGTTTGTGTGTACGTGATGCATGAATCCTACGTCATCCCTGTGCCTGTGTTTCCGTGTTACTTAACCCCTGTTGTTCTGTGTTGTACGCGCACTGAACGGTCCATTATTATACACATCTCTCTCTCTCTCTCACCCTCTCTCTCCCTCTCCCCATGTCATACGTGTACCGAATGGACCATTTAGGGTGCGGTCTCTCTCTCTCTCTCTCTCTCTCTCTCTCTCTCTCTCTCTCTCTCTCTCTCTCTCTCTCTCTCTCTCTCTCTCTCTCTCTCTCTCTCTCTCTCTCTCTCTCTCTCTCTCTCTCTCTCTCTCTCTCTCTCTCTCTCTCTCTCTCTCTCTCTCTCTCTCTCTCTCTCTCTCTCTCTCTCTCTTTCCAAAAGCCCCGTTTCCTCTTTTCGTGTATAATGACGTTGTGCCTCTCCGGCACAAAAGCATTATTGGATTTTCCTCGAACGCAAAGGTGTTCAGCAAAATTGACCAAAACCAAAACAATTGTGACTTGCCATAATTACTACCTCTCCTTTCTGCAAAACGATAAAACCCGAGTTGGTAATAAAGGAAAGGACAGGTATGACGACGGATGTCCCCTAATCTGGTTTTTCTAAGGGAACTATAACGTCAATGGCCTTCTGTTTCTCAAGCTCGGTAGGAATACGATCCCCAATGCCCGATTGTCCCACCCCCCTGCACTTAAATGTGGATGTCCAGAATACCCCACTTCTCCCGATCGACCCCGGCTCCCTGTCCAAATCGTCCCCTTTCCCCCGATTAACCCCAGCTTCATGTCATCTACCCTCGAAAGCGAAATTGATGACTTTGATTAACGTTCCCTCCCCAAAAAGAGCATGTTTTACGTCCACCCCTTCCCCTTCTTCATGACGATAACGCCCCACTTACAAGGGTTAGCCGACCCCGAAGGGAAATGTAAGAGTGTCGATACTTGGGTTAAAGGGAAGGGCGAGTCTCTACATAAGGACTCGATTTTGAGATTGATATAATACACTGTGTATAAAGGTCCAATTTCTCTCCACGTACGTCACGAATGAGCACCGAACAGAGTTATGAATTCCATAGCAATGCACTCCTACAGACTCCATAAATGACAACTTCTGACTGTGACCGATGAACTTACTCCCCACCTACATAGGATTGGGGACGGAATTGAGATGTATAAATGTCTTCTCCTGCCAGTTTTTCTAAAACTTGTTTTCTACCCATTCAAAGATCCAATTACCGGAGGAGAGGAGCTGGACGTGACGCACAGCCTGGCCACAGATCATGGAACACGTGTGACCACAACCAAAGGTGGAGCCGCAGAGCAATGAGACGCGGGACGAGGCATAACGTTCAAACTCAGCAGATGGAGGAATGAAGGGCTGCCTTGAAGCCCTCGACTCGCTGACCCACTCGTGCCTGAAGTCCCCCGTCCCCTTTTGAGTCCGACTGTTGGGCTCGCCTGCTCGTCGTCTTTCGCTCCCTTGGTCCCTTGGTATGTTCAAAGATCTGGCCCCACTCCGCCCTCTCTTCCCTCGATTATTCAGCAAACTTTTTTCATATAAACTTTGACTATGGACTGGGATTTTGCCACGGAAAAAGAAAGACACGCAGGTGCCCAGCATGAGGCACCCCTAAGAAAATGAGTTAGGAAACAGGACTGTGATCTAACAGCAGAGGACTGATCGCACCCTGCAACGCGTAAGGATGATTCCGAGCTGGACTTATAGCTCCACCGCCGGTGCTCAAAAGTGCCAACGAAAAGAAAAAACGGACTAACAGAGTCTACCAGTAGTGGTTCGTCGTTGAAAAAGACATTTTCACTAAGACCCCCTTCCTGAACTTTCTCTCTCAATTCTTGTTGCTTTCAAAATGTTTTTGGTCACTTAAGTCCAAAGGTCTCATATAGCACTTTTTACTATATGTTGATGTCATTGAAAAGAATGTCAGAACCTGAGTCTACAATATGTCGGAACGTTTTTTCCTGATTGCCCTCGACTACGTGTTATGCCGACCTATGAATAACGCAGCGAATGTAAATTCATATGTACCGTATTCCGCCAATTGTATCGACTGCATATGGCTACACGCAATTTGCTAGCATTCGACGAACGTTATTTCATTGGCCCCACATGACTATATGTACACTCCATCAGTTGGGGTAAACACAAATGTACTACCTATGTTTAAAAGCGGCGACTGTTGAAATTGGCATTATATATATACATAAGTGGCGTTCATTTGTGTTCACTGTACCCCTTGTTGTAAGCAGAACGAATATCGCTAAAAAACTGACTGTGTTATCCCGCTAGCATAGACCCATGCGCACACGTACACACAGCCATTTTAGGTATCATGGTCTCCCAGTTTGCGATCGATCACCAGCGCCCCTTCCCTGACCCTGCAAGCTTCCCCCATGCACCCTGACCGCCCCCGCTATCACATGCACAAGTCACGAGCCCTCCCCTCCCGTATGACTCTGTCTCTGAGAATCGCACCCCGCGCCTGACCAACACCTCCTGTCCCTCCATGAATACCCCTCCTTTGATGACCTCTTCCTCTGAACCTAATTGTTTGCACGGACCGCTGGTCATCCCTTAGCCCGAGGATGCAGTTTATTGCCCACTACTGTATGCACTCGCCTCTCTTGAAAGGAGCCACTATTGATCATGACCACCCCACCCCCTGAGATTCGATCAGGAGCACACATTCCAACGGAATCAACAGCACACTCAGTTGCATGACAGCCCCCTCCTATTGTATGGAGGATAAGGGCCCCTACTGTAGCCACGTGTTGGAATATCTTTGTACTTTACAATGTCCTGATTGTAATGGAGGATGTGTGTGTGTCATAAACCTGTGTATAAAAGACGAAGCCTCAGAGAAACTTGTTAGAGCACCTCCCGAAGACACTATGCGAGCGTCCCAAATGACATGCTCTCCTCTGGAGTAATAAACTCTGTTCTTGTTTTCCTGCCTCCAGCGCCCGTCTCTTTATTTGGTAATTATTCAAGATGGAAAACGAAGAGTCGCCCTGCACCAGCAGCCTGGGCATCGGGTGTGATATGGGCTGACTTTTCAACATGGAACCCTCCTGCCAGTCCCTACATTGAGTTGGAAGGAGGCTGGTGGTTGAGGACTGGATCATGAGGGGCTGGTGTACTGGCGGCCGCAACTCATATAATAGCTGGAGCGCAGGTTGCTGGCTGATGACAGCAGCAGCTGTGCACAAGCAAGACTCCCCGGGCGGAGGGGATTTAGCGGGGGCATACACAGGGGTATCAAAGACTGGGCATGGGCCAGTACAAGAGGGCCACCCCAGGTTGGGGCCCAGGCAAATTGGTGGCAAGACTACAGCACCAGAGACTGACTGTGGACCAGTGGGTTGGCCTTGGAGACCCTAAATGTCTGCGTCATTGACTGGTTCCCATGAGCAGGGGTGGTGGCTCGGTGCAGGGAGACCCTGCGGAGCTGCTACGATCGGGTAGCCCACTTGGAAAAAGCCCACCTGCAGTGTGGTGGGTTGCCCCTTTGCTTGGTTGTGGGCCCGCACACGCTCTGATCGCGGACTGCTCTGGAAGGGGCCTCCTCCCTATGGTATTTGATACAGCAGGGAATTCCCTCAGTACTGTACTGTGAAGAAGCAGAGGAGGGGCTCATGTGCCCCAGGGCTTAGGGCCTTGTGTTCAACATTAGGAAATTGGCCCCAGATGGGGGAGATCAAGCAACTCACTGTAGACCCCTGGCTACTGGGGGCTTGTGTGTGCAGTTGTTGTGTGAGCAGGTGAGGAGCCAGTTGGAAGTCAGCATTTTAAGGGATATATGCACGTGCGCTAGTCTTGCTGCAGAGATCCTGGAGGTACTTTACTCTTTATCCCTTCACTGGTTGGAGGTGTTGATTACTGAGTAAAGCATGGGCCCGATGCCCTCTCCACTCTGCTGACCTGGCCGAGTCTGTGACCCTTCCCAATTTAAGGAGCAGGAGCCAGGCCCACCTCCTCGCAGTCACCGAGATTGATAGGTCAATAGTCCTGGTGTCAGACTCTCACAGGGCCTCCCAGGTGTGGGATTCATCCTTGCAACCAAACGATACAGGTGATATCAGTGACATTCTGCAAGCCATTCAGGCCTCTAGGTCTTGGAATCTATGACTGGTGAAGTTAAGATGGAGGTCACCTGATTTACCAGGACCTCCATAACGTTGTCAATAGAATCTCAGAGTTGAAGGGATGTATTTCTGAGCCCGAAGATACAGTGCAGAAGTTCAACAGTATTGAAGCTGTCAACAGCATCCAAAACCCTAGTGGACTAAGTCGACAATGCTGGGAAAAGGGCACAGAGAAACAAGTTGTTTTTGTTGGGATTCCTGAGGAAGTGGATTGACCAACCCCAGAGAAGTTCTTGGGGCAGTGCATCTCAACTTGGATGCCCATGGATCGCCTTTCCAGCTGCCTTATCACAGAGTGGGCCCATAGTTCACTGAGGGGTAGGGTGCTGCTGGGTCCCTCCCCCACGTGGCCTATGATCTCAAGGCTGCTCAACTACAAAGACAGAGACGCAATCCGTCAGAAGCTACGAGCAATGGAGGATCTTGTGCTTCAGTCTAATCGCATTGTAATCTTTGCTGATTACAGACAACAGGTGCAGCGCCAATGGAAATCCTATGGTGTCGTTAAACAAACACTTATGCTATTGTACTCCTCAAGGTGACTCATGACTCTAAATCAGTCTTCTTTGAATCACCCAAGGCATCCAAGGACTGGGTGACCAAGCACTGAGCAGTCAAATGAAACCCAATCCCACCTTGGAGGGCTTCAGAACCCCACGCTTCGCCAGGGGAAGGGGACTGGGGCAGTGGGCTTCGAAAACATCGCGGGGCAGATTTACAAGCCCCATGTGCCACCGGTGCATCACGTTGTGTGACGCACCGGTGGAGCAGCCTGCTAAAGGATATTTACAAGCACAGGTAAAGTCACTCTGCGTGACTTAACCTGTGCTTGTAAATATCACCCCTGTTCACGCAACACTTTGCGTGTTAGGGGCGGGACATGGGTGTTGCTGTGGGAGTTCCCACCCAACACCCATGTCCACTGATGCATTTCCAGATTTACGAGAAATCGTAAACCTGGAAATGCGTCAGTTTGCTGCGCCACCATAGGGGTGGCGTAGTCAAGCGAAACGAGGAGAAATGTTTTCATTTCTCCTCGTTTTTTTCCTCTTGCAATGTGTGCTGCATTCTACAGCACACATTGAAAGAGGAAAATGCCTGCAGCGATTGTTTTTGTGCAGGAAGGGGCCCCTTACTTCACAAACGCATTCTCCCCATGGCGCAGGCATCCTTGCACCATGGTGCAAGGGTGCCTGCACTGGTGGATGGCAGCTGTTTCTGCGCCAGCGCAGGGGAAATCACAGGAATGCGACATATCATTGTAGATATGTCGCATCTCTGTGCTCTGAAAGTGCCACAGCCAAAAGGCGTGTGGTGCCGTGCTGCGGCACTTTCTCGTAGATCTGCCCCGCAAGTCCACCAGGAGATGCAGCCCCACCAATAAAACTCCTGATTTCTCTGATCCAGGGGATGACTGGTGATGGGCTGAATAGAGCTGATACCTCCCGCATTCCAGACCAAGAAGCCAACAGGCTGTGCTGGAGAGGGCCCACCAGCTTAACTGTACTTGTGCTTGTCTAAAGCTTTATATGCCAGCAACACTGTAGCCTAAGATTTTATTGTCTGTTTCTGGCAGGGGGTTGACTGGGAGATTGGAACGCAGGTTTCTGACAGAATACCCACCTAGTTTGTAGATTGCTTTAATGCCAGGGCAACAGATGCTTCTGGGGTGGAAGTATGGGCTGGGAGGTTGTCGGGAGGAGTCCTTGGGTATTTATCTCGAGACTTGTTCATTGAGTTTCAGTACCAAGCTGCTACTGTCTCATTATGTTATACGTCACACACATGGGAGTACACCACATATGCCTACAACACCCACCATGGGCGGAGGTGCTGATTCTTTCTCTGCACCACAAGGCACAAACTTACAGGTATGACCTGGAACATGAACAACCCAACCATATTAAAAGAAGGGTGGATCTCAAATGTGTGCTCTAACAGGTGCTGGCTGTCCTCATGCTGCAAGAAACCCACCTATTTGTCTTGTAGAAGCCTACATGAAATCAAAAACAGACTCCATAAGCTCACATGAAAAAGGCTATGTATTGATGTGACACAGAGGCAGCTGATTTCAGGCAAGTGGCCAAATATGAGAAACTCAACACAATCTCTTATGCCTGTAAACCACAAAAGTCGTCTCATTATATGTCACAAGAATAAAAGAGTTTCTCTGCTGCTATGGACAAATACATCACATGTCCATGAAACAGCCAGTTAAGGCTACACAACTATTATATACAGAGCCCCACATAATCAGATTATAACAGTGGTGTATTTCCAAGCCTATGCAAAACAATAAACCAATCAGAGGTGGATGCTTTGTCTCATCCATATTTAGTGTGCTAACAGGGGCTAACAGTCCCTGTTGTTGGGCGAGCATGCAATTGCACGTCACAAGGGCTGTCCTTAAGCAAGCCTTGCATCATACTGCGTTACAAGTTATTTACTTTAGCAAAGCACATCAATTCACAAAGGATCAAAATATAAGCTGTGAATGTTCTACAGGCCTTATCATCATTGAATATCACAGAACTGAGCAAGACAAAATGGATTGCATGCACGACACAAAAAACATGATTCCACAGTCTCTAGGTGTCCTTTTCTTGCCTGGTTCGGACTTAGATTAATTATGGGGATAGGTCTATCTAGGGCTGGATGGAGACGAGAATGTCCTTTATGGATGTTTCCAGCTGCCATCATGTCTTCCACCTCAGTCATTTCTCTTGCCCCATCTCCCTCACCTTGGGTTGTTTTGTTCCAACTCCTTCTTCAGTGCTGGGCGCAAGGTGGCTGGGTTAGACAAAAAACACAAAAATGTAATTGGCGAAGAGTGTCATCTTCACCTGTCCATCTCTTTTCTCCAGACCGGTGATCGCCGGATTAGTCTCGATATACTGGAACAATGGCTCCAGCGTCACAGCAAATATTGTAGGGGAGAGAGGGCAGCCCTGGCATTTCCCTTGCACATAGAGTCTGAGAGGTAAGATTGTATTCAGATTCTAGTGGATGGCTTTGCATAGCTTGCCAAGATAAAGGTCTTCCTTTGAGGTCCAAGTGTTATCTTGTCTAGATATTTAGTCAAGCAATTCCAGTCAGGACGATTGAATGCCTTCTCCACGCCCAGCAAGAGAAGGAGGACCTGCATGTTTGTGATTGTGGCTTTGTCAATTATGTTGACTGCTAATCTGATTTGGTCCCACGTGTGGCAATGTCTGATGAACCCCGACTGGTATGTGGATATCAGGTTTTCCACACCACCTTCAACCTATTGGTTAAGATTTTCTGTGTAGATTTTCACATCACTATTGAGGATGGCTATTGGGCCCACACTCTAGAGGATCTTTTCCTGATTTTGCTATTAGTGTAAGGAGGTATTCCATCATTGAGGGGGTGACTTTGTGGGTAGTCAGGAAGGACATACAAATATTGACCATATAGGGGGGGCAGGGGCCCCAGGAAGGCTTTGTAAAAAGAATTAGGATATCCATCTGGACCTGGGGCCTTATTGTTGTAGCGATACAAAAAGGGATGATGGACGGAGCGCTTGAGCAAATCAAACACTCACCCCCAGTCAACTGATCTGGGTTTAATCCATCACCATTCTTTAGCCCACTCAGCCACCCCATTTCAGACATGGCCATATGCAAATCAGTCTGACCCTGTGCCTCATGGGAACAGTCCAGCCCGAACTGCCAAGCCATGTCTTCCATGGACCGGAAACAAGCATCCTGGGACCGGTTTCGGATTCATAATCCTCATCAGACAGGCTATCTTGAATCCAGTGGCCAAGTGAGCAAGGGACTCACGTCTGAGCATACCCTGCCACACTTAGGGCGAACAAAGCGATACAAAAGGGGATGATGGACGGAGCGCTTGAGCAAATCAAACACTCACCCCCAGTCAACTGATCTGGGTTTAATCCATCACCATTCTTTAGCCCACTCAGCCACCCCATTTCAGACATGGCCATATGCAAATCAGTCTGACCCTGTGCCTCATGGGAACAGTCCAGCCCGAACTGCCAAGCCATGTCTTCCATGGACCGGAAACAAGCATCCTGGGACCGGTTTCGGATTCATAATCCTCATCAGCCAGGCTATCTTGAATCCAGTGGCCAAGTGAGCAAGGGACTCACGTCTGAGCATAACCTGCCACACTTAGGGCGAACAAAGCGATACAAAAGGGGATGATGGACGGAGCGCTTGAGCAAATCAAACACTCACCCACAGTCAACTGATCTGGGTTTAATCCATCACCATTATTTAGCCCACTCAGCCACCCCATTTCAGACATGGCCATATGCAAATCAGTCTGACCCTGTGCCTCATGGGAACAGTCCAGCCCGAACTGCCAAGCCATGTCTTCCATGGACCGGAAACAAGCATCCTGGGACCGGTTTCGGATTCATAATCCTCATCAGCCAGGCTATCTTGAATCCAGTAGCCAAGTGAGCAAGGGACTCATGTCTGAGCATACCCTGCCACACTTAGGGCGACCAAGCAATACAAAAGGGGATGATGGACGGAGCGCTTGAGCAAATCAAACACTCATCCCCAGTCAACTGATCTGGGTTTAATCCATCACCATTCTTTAGCCCACTCAGCCACCCCATTTCAGACATGGCCATATGCATATCAGTCTGACCCTGTGCCTCATGGGAACAGTCCAGCCCGAACTGCCAAGCCATGTCTTCCATGGACCGGAAACAAGCATCCTGGGGCCGGTTTCGGATTCATAATCCTCATCAGCCAGGCTATCTTGAATCCAGTAGCCAAGTGAGCAAGGGACTCATGTCTGAGCATACCCTGCCACACTTAGGGCGTGTGGCAGGGTCCGAGCGTTACACTATCGTCGGGACACCGCGCTGGAAGAATAGGTTGATGGCGAGCTGACGCCAACCGACAAAACGCTCGGAGATCAGCCACAGAAGAGTTCAAAAGGAGCATCTGGTGTTTACCTTTTTTAATTCACCTCCTTAACAATTTCACTTTTTCACCCCTCACTACACAAAAACAACCAGCTCCGATGCAATTGCAGGCGTCGCAGCACACCTAAGTGGCACTCGGTCACTTGGGTGGGCCCCGATGATGAAGCATGTCACCGACCAGGTCGGTGAGTGAGGGGTTTCTTAAAAAAGAAATGATTTCTTTTTTCTACCACTTATTCATCTCTTATCTGTTCTAGAACTATTAATATTTCATGTCTTGGGGACTACTCCTGTCATTGTTTTTACTTAGCAGGTCATCATCAGTATAGGCATCAGGTTTAAAAGCTTCAGACAAGGATGTTGGGATGTCCAACTGCTCCCGATTCGCGAACTTTCAACAGTCTTGAAGAACTTCCACGCACTCCAAAGGACCCTACGGTCAGCCCAGCTCTCCTATCTATGGTCCCCCGCATCAGAAAGACCAGATCGGGAGGCCGCTCCTTCTCCTTCTGCGCGGTCAGTGCCTGGAACCACCTTCCGCTCCACCTCAGACAGATAACATCGCTCCCCATCTTCGCAAGAAACCTCAAAACCTGGCTCTTCGACAGACCCTCTTCTTGATGGACTGGAACCTGCGACACCCCCCCCCCCCCCCAATACCCCCAGCGCCTGCTGACCATTACGGGTGAGTATTCACACTTAACAAACACCTGATTTGATTTGATTTGAACTTTCTGTATAAAGTACTAAAGGGAACTTCATTAGAGTGTTCATATGACTACTACAAAAGGAACAATGTATTCTATTGTATTGTAATTGCATTTGTACAGCTATTACTACCCCTGATGAGGCATTGAAGCACTTGGTGGCATTGTGATGAAACATTTTCAAAAGTAAGCTATTGCTCTGAAAATCTCAACTTGTGGGGTTTAACAAGTTCCAAGTGTATCCATTTTTCGCGCAAAAGAAATTCTTCAGATCCTGTGAACATTGTATTGGGCGATACACCTTCCCACTTGATTTAGTTAATTCTAGTCTTTCTCATTCAGAGTTTTTATATATGGTATAAAGTGCCCTCTGTTGCACATTATAAGGATAAAGCTAGTCATTGATGAGCTCATGTAACACTTTTGGCCTCGTTCCTTGATAAGGTCATGGAACTCTGATCAAGAAGCATGAAACACCCTCATAACTGCTTTATGTACTTGCCCATAAAAAAGGCATAAGCCTAAACTTTTTTGTATACTTTAGTGTATCATCCTAATTGGGACGGGTATGCCCAGACGTGGGTCCCATGCTCACTGTCCACTGGAACTAACCTATACCTGGCTGATGAGCCCTAATCAGGGCAACGCTGGTCCCAGATTGTTTGTGCTCTGGTTCAGGGAGGACCTGACCTGGTACTTCTGGCTGCACTATTCTCATTGGAGCAGGGTCAAGACTGATTTGCATATGGCTGGGTCCAGACTGAGGTGGCATGGTGGGCAAAAACCGATGGACTGCAATGCGGCCCAGAGTGATTGCCAGTGGCTGAGATTAATTCAAGCAATCCATCCATCACCTTGGGTTGTCGCATTCTACTGATGTGGGCACACGGACAAACAAGCTGTCGGGAAGTGTAGAGATTGAGCTATACAAATGAGGTGGTGCATAGTCAGTGCACACTATGAAGGAATGCCTTTGGAAGGAAATATAAGGTACCTAGACATCTATACTGAACGTGGGTACTGCACAGACTGCTCCTTACCCCCTCATGAAAATGTGGCCAGGTCCACTGGCAGTATAAGATTTAGCTATAATGTCAAACAATGGCTCTGTCTTAAGTGACGTGCTTTCCAGTAACACAAGGGTGACCTTACTACTGTGCAAAGGAGCACATCTTTTTTCAACAGCTATGCACACAGTCTCTGTCTTCACCAGGTGCTCCCAATTAAGGGTGCTCCTGGGTTCAGCTCCTGAAATCCATTATGGACCCAGGTGGGTCCTACATAGGTACATGAGCATCAGAGCATTCATATTTTCAAGATAACCCCTATCTAAAAAATCCCCATCTAATTTATATAAATGTATCTCATGTGGATAACCTGAAAATATAGCATGGATTTGCCCTTGTGAGCCCAAGATGACCACCCGCACTCCAGGCCGAGGCAACAGATGTGCTGGTCTGGGGTACCAACAGCTGGGACTACCAGCTTGTTGCTTTAGCTTCTGAACTTACTTTATCTAGGGCGGCAAAGTCCCTGCACCAGCCCTGCAGCTTCTCATCACAACCCTCCACAAAATAATCAATGCTGCCTTATGCCTGTGTACCGGTAGTCACCCCCGCCATGCTCTGATGGAGCCGCTGCGGCCTGGCTTCTGGCTTGTCCTCAAGATGCAGGAAATTGAACAGAATGTGGGGACTCCCAAGCACCCCCTTTCCTCCCGTGTGTTGTGGTCGCGAGATGATGTAAAGACCACATTGTGAAAGAAACAGGAAGTGTTTGAAATATACCCTTACAAACCCAAGCCCAGGAAACCTATGTATTTAAGACCGCAAACACAACCACAGTGGCTTGATTTTGGGAGCACCATATGCGCCCTTGGCAGCGGTGCCAGTGAGTGGCACTGGGTAAAACAGGCCTGAATTCAATTTTGCAGGTGTCTAGTTTCCAGGTTCTGCATTTGAAAGCTTTTGTGGGAGCAGTATCAGATTCCAGGAGACCACGACTGGCTCGCACGAGAAAACCGAGTGAAACGTGACCTCAGGAGACCTGGAATGAAGCATAACGGGCCCGTAAATACCAGGGTTTCCCTGATAAATGATCATGTCCCCGACCTGCAGTGACATTTCTCTAAACTTTTAATTTCCTGAAGGCATAAGTCATCAAATTGAAAACAATTTTTGATAAAAAAAATAGTTTCGATTTAGAAATAGTTTGACTAATCCTTGAATATTATTTTTAAAAAAGAGACCCGTGGACTTTTGCAATGTGCTAGAAAGGCTTCTGTGTGCACCACAACATTATTATTCGTATTTTTATTATTAGTAGTATTATTGGAATTATGAATAATGCTGTTATTATTACAATCGCTATTATTATAACTGGCAGTATCTAACCGCCTTACAAACTATTGTACCATGTTCTGTTGTTGCAGGCATAGTCGGACGTCAGAACTTCATTGTCATAAGTATAATGTCAGTAACTTCTTGTAATAACGTAGGGCCTCATTTAAGAAAAGTGTTGCATTGCTGCGGTAAAACAGCGATGAAACACTTCTCAGTGCACCCTCCTTACGACACCATGGATGTGCTGTATTTACTGTACGGCATTCCATGTTTCAAGGATTGACAGATACGTCAGGAACACCGACGTATCTGTCGGCGCAAAAATTGCACATTGCTGTATTGTGTCTGGAAACAGACGCAACTCCAACAATGCGCCATTTCACATGGGGCAAGCCCCATGTCAAAATGCCTGCGTCACCCCTTATGCCTGCTACAAGCAGGGGTAAGTATTAGAGGCAGTGAGGACGTGGAAGTGTTGCAGTGAAATCTTGTGGTATATAAATAAATAATACCGGATCTATTTTTGGATGAATGAATGAATAACAGATAGCTCAATAAAATAAGAGTCAAGATTCGAGGTAGTAGGAGTTTCTGCAGGTTTATTACAGCATAAGGACGGGATCAGGACAACCTGCATAGGATGACCCAGCAGCTGCTGGAGCCGGGTCTGGGATGAGCGCGCTAACTTTTAATAACAATACATTGACTTATATACATAGCGCAAACACATAGCATTACATTGCAGTAGGCGTAGCAGTGGGTGGAGCAGAAGGCGTGACGCGTAGCAGTCGCGAAAGATAACAGTAAAAATAGGTGTAACTGGGAGTATACATAGACATGTGATGCAAACGTAACAGAATATGTCATGAATGGGCGGAAACATAGGAGGGGACTACCTAAGGAGCCGGGACCTTTAATCTAATGGTGCGCGAAAACTGGCAATGACGTGTTACTAGGAGAAGCTGGGGGCTACGAACTCTGTGCTAGGAGCAGAGACTAGAGTCTGGAAGGTCGGAGCGACATGTACCTAAACCCTATCTGGTATCTGGTGTTTAGGGAACATGTTGATATAAACTAGGAGTCATGAGGGGAAAAGCTAACTTGATTCTAAGACTGGACCATGCATTATTCTACATGTAGTGCGTGATGAAGAATATTAAATGACCATTAATACAGTATTTCTCTAACGTGGAGACGAGAAGGCTAGACAATGACGGAAACTATTGATGCAGTTCAGTAGCTTTGGAATGCAGAAGAGGAGGACTGAACTGATAACTGGAACTATAACATACTTTTGGCAGACTCAGAGGCAGAGCCAAGCTGCACCGGGCACTGCGAGGCAGGAAGTAAGTGAAGGGTCGAGGATACAGGTGGGGGCTGTATCGCTCCTCAGCGAGGCTTTCAGGAGACAGGAGCTGAATCTGTGGTCTGGGCCCTTTTGAGGCCTGGAAACGGGGACTTTACAATGGAATAACGTGCACACTGAGAAACGTGGCAACATAACTTTACATAGGCCTGATATTCGTAGTATTCACGAGGACTGGAAACTGGCATACTAGAGGTGGACACAACTGTAATTGCGCCATTAATCGGACATGGGGAACAACATATGCATATTGGTCATGCACACATAACATATGATGGATGAGGCGTAGGGACACAGAACATGGCAAAATTTACTTTTCCACATTCCCTCCTTGTCACTACGTTTCCATCAGGAAACATCAATTTTCATGATACCATCTATCATTTCATACAGTACCATTTGCTCGTCTCGAATTATCCTGGAACGGGATTTAGAACGGGGCTTGGGACTAGGAATACAAGAGGTAGCACACATGCTGCAAATCGCAGGGCCACATTGTATACAGAGGCAGCAGCTAAATATGATCGCTACTGCAATACCTAGAAAGGACAGGACTTTCCATCCCCATGCGGAAATTATATTCCAGAACCAACCGGACCATGTCCAGGTGCCTGGATCTTGATGTAACAGATGGGCAATTTTATGGAGTCTGGTTATAGCTGAATAAACAGACGGCGCGTTATTTGGAATGAAAATGCAGCAACTAGATCCGATGACTCTACAGGCCCCGCCCCTATCGGCCAGTATGACGTCAAGGACGAGACGATTTTGCAAAACGACAAATCTCATAGCAGATTGTTCTTCGGTTAAGTTACCTAGAGCAGAGGCAGTCTCATTTACTACAGCTTCAAGGGTTCTTGTTAACCTACGGATCAGTTTACTATTCTGGACAGGTCCTACAAAGAAGAAGAAACCTTTATTGAAATCTGTATACTGTTCTAGAGTAGTTTCAGTATAATCGACAATTGGGGACTCCCTTCTATGTCTAATGTGTACTAGATGTGTGTTTCTGTGATAATCAGATGGGGCTAGGAAAACAGGTGGCAGTAGGAAAGCAATGTAACAGGTTCCCTCCCAATCGAGGGGCAGACGGACATATGCAGTTTGACCACAAATAAAATAAGAATGACGTGAAGCTTTGAAAACAGATTTCCCACTGTCACTATACTTGACAACAGTAGTACATTCACTATGACCTATATGTACAGAACCATAACTACGGACACATAATTCGCCTTTGACTGGTAATACTGAAATAGCAGGTAAGTCTGGAGTAGTATCAGACTGAACATTCAGGACCATGAAATTCGACGAATAATTACCTAAATTATAAACTTCATTTTCTAGATCTAAACCTGTTCTGTGGGGGAGACCTTGCTTGTCTGGGAAACATGTACTGTTAAGAAAAGACATATCTGTTGAGGATGACGTTAACGTGGACCATGCTCCACACGAACCATTGTGTGAGAATGGATAAGGAAAGAGTGGCAGAACTCCCTTCGAGGTCTGGAAAGGGGGGAGTCGACCACACACCCAACAATTAGTGGCATTGCTGGTCTGGTGTGAATAATGTAACATACGGATAAATGTGTTGTTTCGCATAGCGAGGCGGTAAGAATATTCGTGAGGAGGCAGATCACTAAACGTGTGCTCTACTGTAGTATTAGCAGACATATTTACATGAGGAACTGGAAAATACAGATAGAACGCATAGCTGGTGCAGGAAATCATAATGCTGATGAATAATACAAAACTCAGAAAAACGATACATCTGATTGAACTTTGACTGACTCTCTCACTATGGGGGTCTATTTTATACATGTCAGAAACAGTCTAACCGTTTCACCTAGGGGAGGACTTATACAATCAAACTGACTGACTTATTTTACTAGACCTGAGCTTTAACTTATACTCCTGTTGCGGAGTTTTCTCTACCAAGGGAGGGGTTGTAATAATGTCTTTTGCGGGACAGTCCTTTAAAACAATGTTTTGGCAGTCTTTAGAATCTTGGGAATCCTTGGAAATGTTCTTGGAGACTGGTTTCAATCCATTGAAAAGTTTTACATGAGAAAGATGGACCCACCCCTTCCTGCCTTCCAACTTGACGGCAGTACGGGTGGTCAAGAGGACCTGACGTGGCTCCTTCCAACGTGGTTCCAGCGGACTTGATCTGTCAAAATTTCTGATCATCACCAAGGAGCCTGGAACGATCTCGTGCGGTGCCACCTCGGTTTTGTCTGGAAATGCGGCGGCAACCTGTGAACGACATGAGGTGAGGGCAGACATCAAGGAAGCTAGGTAATCTGTCAGCATATTACATGAAACATCGGTAATACTTCGGGGTCTAGGAGTACCCCACATGTTAGGGGGGCGGCCGAATACGACCTCATACGGGGACAGACCTGATCTGGAATGTGCGACCATGCGCATATAAAACAAAGCGACTGGCAGAGCTATTAGCCAGTCCACACCTTTTTCTTTACAGACTTTGGCAATACGGATTTTCAGGGTCTGATTGTGTCTCTCTACGAGACCGGCTGCTTCAGGATGGCGTACACAATGGAACTTCCACTGGTACCCTAACAACAGGGAAACGTGCTTCATGAGTTCGGATGAGAATGGCTGACCGTTATCAGAATATACGACTCTAGGGAGTCCATATCTAGGGAAGAATTCACGAACCAACTGCTTGGCAGTGGTCGCGGCTGTGTAATCTGGGACTGGATATGCTTCTGTCCACCTGGACAAAGCGCATACAACTACAAGGACATACTTGAAACCTCGACATCGCTCCATCTGAATATAATCCATCTGGAGGACCTCAAAAGGGTGGTCAGGGGGCTGGAAACCACCTTGTTCCACCGGGACACTTTTACCTGGATTAAACTGACAACATATCATACAGGTGCGAACTTTCTGCTTGGCTGCAGCTCGTAAATGCTTGTTGAACCAAATGTTCTGGATACTGTCTAACATAGCTTTTTCTCCTAAATGGGCTGGACTATGTGCGGTATTGATAATGACTTGAACCATAGAATCGGGGAGAAACCATGTGGCTCTACCCTTCGTTAACCATCCTTGATCTGTCTGGACCCCTCCTTGTTCGGACCATTTCTTGATTTCAGAGGGAGTAGCATGTAACTGGATATCTATGACATCTTGTGTAGGGTCCTTAACTGTCATACATGTAATCGGATCCGGAGTATGTGTCATGTTACCTGGAATGTCTGGAGTCTGTGCTGTAAGCTTGGCTGTGCGATCTGCTAGATCATTACCTTGGGAAATAATGTCAGTAACTTTCGTATGTGCTTTGCATTTCATGATAGCAATGGATGTCGGTAAATGTATGGCATCTAACAGGGCTTGAATAAGGAGACCATGCTGAATCTTGGTTCCATGAGAAGTCATGAAACCTCTCTCCTGCCAGAGCACTCCGAAGTCGTGTACAACTCCGAATGCGTAACGTGAATCTGTGTAAACATTTACTTTCTGGTTCTTGGCGTGTATACAGGCTTGTGTCAGAGCGACTAGCTCTGCTGCTTGAGCGGACAGGGTGTCAATACGGTGTGTTTCAATAACTTCGGTGTCAGTAGTCACCGCATACGCGGCGACTAGTTCTCCTGTGCTAGTTCTCATACATGAACCATCCACATAAAGTGTCAGGTCGGAATCTGGTAACGGAATGTCTGTCAGGTCTTGTCTTGGCTTAGTCGTAATGTTAACTACTTCCACACAATCATGTGGGTCTGGATTTGAACTAACTGATGGTAACAGTGTAGCAGGATTCAGAACGTTGCAGCGTCTAATTTCTATGTGTGGCTGGAACAGTGTCAATTCATAACCTGTTAAACGTGCAATTGTCAAGTGCTGAGTTTGTGTTCGGTTTAAAAGAACTTCTACTGAATGTGGAACTTGTACTGTCAGTGAATGTCCTAAAACTATGGAATCACTTTGTCTGATAGCTAGTGCTGTGGCTGCAACTGACTTGAGGCACGCAGGCAACGCCTGGGCGACTGGATCTAATGTGCTCGAAAAATAAGCGCAGGGCTTGTATTGTCCTGCTTGATCTTGTGTAAGAACAGATAATGCTGTACCTTCGCGTTCAGTAACGAAAAGTGTAAAAGGCTTACTGTAGTTCGGTGTGGCTAGAACTGGGGCTTGACATAAAGCTTTCTTTAACTCGTTGAAACTAAGTGTATGGTCAGATGTCCAAGGGAGGACAGTCGATACGGCTGCCTCCTGTGTCGTTAACTGTATCAGTGGCTTGGCTAGAAATGCATACTGGGGAATCCATTGTCTACAATAAGAAGTAAGGCCGATAAAAGCACGTACCTCCTTCTGGGTTCTGGGCTGGGGAAGACTCGCTATTAACTGGATACGGTCGGGTGTCAACTGCCTACCCCTCTTGGACAGCAAGTGTCCTAAGTATACCACTTGCTGGACACAGAATTGAAGCTTCGAAGGTGACACCTTGTGCCCCATCTCGGCTAGAAAATACAGGACTGTCAGTGACGCTCGCTCGCAGTCACGTTCAGAACGGGCTGTGATCAGGAGATCATCGACATACTGGAGCAGGGCAGTGTCAGTTGGCATGTGAATGTTGTCTAGTTGTCTCTTGAGTGCCTGACTGTAAATACTAGGACTTTCTGTGAAACCTTGAGGAGCGCGTGTAAACATATAGCTCCTTCCATTTAAACAAAATCCGAAAAGAAACTGGCTGTCTGGATGAATTGGAACACTAAAAAATGCATTCTTGAGGTCTATGACAGTGAAAAACATGGCTTCGGAATCAATAGCAGTTAACAGGGAAGAAATATCTGGGACAACTGGGTACTGCGGAATAATACATTTATTAAGCTCTCGTAAATCAATCACTAATCGATATACTGGGGGTGCATTTGGATCAGTACGTTTCATGACTGGAATGATCGGAGAATTGCATACATTGGAGTCAGTTTCCACAACTACTCCTTGAGCCATGAGCTCGTCAATAATTTTGGATAAGGCTGCTACAGCCTCAGGTGGCAATCTGTACTGCCTGATTCGGGGTAACACTACACCTGGTTTGAGAGTCACACGATGGGGTGTGATTTGCATGTAACCTACATCAGTTGGACCTTGCGCCCATAAATGCTGTGGAACATTAGACAATCTTGAATCAAAATCTCGTAATACATAGTGACCCTTAAAGTCACGTAGGAACAGACGTATTCCCTCTGGGGAACAGCAAATAACTGCACCTAATTCTTTCAGTGTCTTAATGCCTAACAGATTTTCTGGACATGACTTAGTAAGTAACAGATCAGTAGTACGGGACAATGGACCTACTTCTAGAGTGACTGGCTTTGATATCTCATTAACTATTGGCTTTCCTGAAAATCCAAGGGAAACATTTCTTGACCCTGAGAGCGGAGCCCCTGGAACTTCGGCGTGACTAATTGTGGTCCTACTTGCCCCTGTATCGATCAAAAACTTTCTATCTTTCCCTAATACTTGACTGTGAACATAGGGACCTTCTTGATCTACAGGTATCTCGATGAGAGGCAAGCCTACCTCCCTCTCTAGGCTGTTTCATGAATATGACTGGTACTCTGGATACTCAGACTGCGCATACTGGTACATCTGTGATGTGACATGCTGTGTTGCAGCAATAGGCTGCGGTGCTGTAACTGTCTGTGGTGCATTTTGTGACTGAGGAATCTGTGAAACTTGTTCTTGTCTAGGCGGACGTGGTCTTTCTTTAGTCTTACCAGTAGCTATGTTATGTTTCAGAACTGCACACTCGTTTATAAAATGACCTGGCTGTTTACAATAATTGCAGTTCCCTTTAACGGGAGCTGCAGGATGACTGGCTTGATTCGGACCCCTCTTCTGACTGTCTTGAGGAACTGTTTGTGCAACTAGCACTTTCATTTTCGTGTCTTTCATACGTTTTCTTTCGTGTTCTTGCTCTTCTCTGATTCTATTCTGGTGGTACTGGAGCATCTGGAGCATCTGGGACGGGGTATTAGCTTGCCAGGTGCTTTCGACTTTCAAAACTCGATTTTTAATTTGTGGACTTGAATTCTCGACTAATTTAGTAACGAAAAGGTGAGGGTATGACTCACTACTTGTCTTGAGACCACTGTTAATACTGAAACATTTCTCAAATCTAGAATAAAAATCACTAATATCTTCATCTTGTTTCTGTTTACAGGCTGAGATTGCATCCCAGTCTTCTTTTCTAGTTGTCAATAATCTGGGTAAAACTTGAATCAGTAATTCTGGTAATTCTTTACATTTATCTCCAAGACCGGTACCTGGTACTCGTGCCTTGTCTTCAGCTTCTAGAGCTGCCCAATCGATCTTTTTCTCTCCCACCTCCCATTCTTTTTCCTTTAGCTTTTCATATACCCCTGCGGGTAACAGGACCTTTAACATTTTAATGATATCTGGGTAAGTGTATTCTCCCATACGGAGCATGTCTTTTAATTCTCTATGGAACCCTGCTGGATCTTTGTCATGACAGGGAATTAATTTCTTCATTTCAAGAAGTTCCATCTTTGATATTGGAGTGTATACAAACACTCGTTGCATTACGCCACCCGCCCCTTGGACTGGGTGGACTTCTCGTAACGGATTCTGTCTGTCTATGTAGAATGGTTTACTTTCTGGGGGTGAGACATGAACGAAATGCGGGTTCAGAGACGTTCTATATTTGTGGCGCTGTTCTAGAATGACACTAATTAAATCGGTACCTAGACCTCTCCATCTATACTGGAGTAACTCCAGTGGCGGCTGGTGACATTTGAAAGTGGTAGGGCGTAAACTGATAATCATACTACACCGTAGCGAGCGAGCGTAGCGCGCGAGCCCGAACCCCCTAAGGAGGGTTCGGGGGGAATTCCCCCCGAGAAAATTTTGAAAAAATAGTGGAAAAATTGTGCATTTTCAAGCAAATTTGAGAAAGCAGGAAGGTTAATAAAGCAATTGTGAAAGTGCAGGTATTACATTATTAAAGAGCTGTCATATAACATAGGTAGCTGCTTATTCAGTATAACCACAGAGCTTCATAACAGGCTATGCCAATGAAAATACTGGCTGCTACCTGCTGTTATGGCTGACAAATTTGAATAGCGGCTGCCCAAATTTATTTACAAGCCACAGGTAATAGAGCTGGAAAATTCAAATGCTTTCGACGGTGGACCAAAACATGGTTTATAGGATGTGGCCTTGCCCTAACAATGGACCACATTATTACTACTGACATATAAAAATAACAATAACAGTTTGCACTGCAGGCGAATTTAAATATTGCAAATCCAAATGTGTTTACGCGATACAGTTGATGCGCTGATGCGCATTAAAATTCCACGGACCAAAAAGTAACTGTTTACTAGACCTTAAGAAGTCTTGGTCAGAACACATTTTATTAATCAGAATTTGTAGTGTAGAAAACAGTTCCTTTCTGTGCACCTTAAATTACACAGAAAGCATTGTAAATGATAAAAGCGGAAACATTTGCTGCTGCTGGCTAGTACTGTGTTTTTCTGATTCGAAAGTGCGTCATGGCTTGAAACACCCATCCCTGGGCAGTGCAGTGGGGCACCTCGAGGCGATTTCAGCCTGTTATCACTCCATATGAGATAGCCTCCCTACCTATCCTCCCCAATCCCCTCCACCGAGATAGAGGACAGATACGGCAAAGCCTTCTGAGACACCAACAGGCCACATAAATACTCTACGGTGAGCCTACCTCTCTGGAACACTCGTTGAATGTGGGAATGAAATTGGAAGCAACCCAGGAGAAGCAGTGGGAGCTTTTCACGGGCAAGGCCAGGGCAGATATTAAGCATGTATTGGTCCAGTTTCTCCCAGAGGGTGTGCACTGTGTTTTGTTTTAAAACAAGATTAAAATACATACTTTAAACGTGATCACCTCGACTTCTGCCCAGGCACACAGGCCTTTCTTAGGCCATGCTTTAGATCCCCACAGTTCGGTATTTCCCACATTTATGTTACTTGTTAGTCAACAAACGCAGTAAAATGGGATTTTGAGCCAGGAATTTGCTAACTTTCTAACCTCACATTCATTAACCCACAGAGCAACCCTCCATGCATTTTAATATGTCTTACCCAGTTATATTTATATTATAAACCTCACAAGGATGAAATGTGGAGCCAGGTCACATCTAACCATCCAACTCTGCCAAGGGCCCGCGTTACTCTTAGAGATGACACCACCCTTTGCTGGAGCAGCTGCGCGCACTATAAATGCCCATAGCATAGCATAGCATAGCACCCCATCCACAGGCTAGCCCACCCCTGTCTTATTTTGCTGAGTTGTGCACACTTTAAAACAATGACGGAGGCACATGTGGGTAGAAATGTGGTGTATAACCAAAAGAGCCTCCAAGAAGCTCCGATAGCTTGGAGTTCAAATTGCTTATTCTTGCTGATGCTGTTCTTAAGGCACGCAACCCCACAACTTAAAAAAAAAAAATGTTAAACAGTATTCAGGACATTTGCTCCCACCTAGATGTGCCCAAAAGCTAATTCAAAAGCATCCTACTGGGAAATTACATGTGTTTTTATAACAATATATCCTTAAAAAGAAGCGAAAATGCAGCAATAATAATAATTTTTAAAAACGCTTTGAAATCCTAATGGTGTTTTCTAGTGTTAGACGTGTCAGAACTTGTGCAAGTAGATGCCGCCTAAAAGTGATTATGGTGTATTAACAAATTACCAGAGGACTGGTGCTTCCCGCATTGCAGGAATTATCCCTTTCCCAGCGTTTCACATCAAAAGCCTGGCGGATTCACCAGCCCTAATCCCTGCTGGGCTCTCTCCGGTAAATATATATAGAGGCACATCGGTCGAAAGAAGCAATACGGGCCACACCTCCTCATTTAAATCTCATCATACTCTGATATGCATCTGCTCTTCTATGAGCCTGTACGTAAGGTATTCTGGGACGTGTAGTCAATTAAATCCAAAGAAGGATGCTTCTTATGGTAAATGCCCAATGTAAGCTCACCTTGAGCCCCAAGGAAAGGTGCGCTTCTAATTTCGGAAAGCGCGCTCCACATTTAAGTCCATGTTGAGACTCCATGGCCCCCTGCAATCCCGGGGTGGTGTGACTTTTATTAGTTGGAATCATCACTGGTGTTTATTCTCTGAAGGTTCCACATAGGCAACAGTTAAAAAAGATGCCACATAATGCGCTAAGCTATTTGTCCAGGATGTGCCTACAATCTTTCTCTTGGGCATTACTGTAATGTTAGCCCCTCCAACAAAAAGCCTGGTCATTGCTATTAAGTGCAGCTCGTAGAAGACGCATCTAGTACAGAGGGCAGTTCTCTACATGTGGACAAAATTAAATACATACATGAATACACACATAGACGTCACTTTTCGGATCCCACTATTGATCCTACTATTGAGGTTTACCTGTTGGGGTTAGTGCAGTGGCCCAGATGTCGTGGGTTTATTGCACCAGCTCCTTTAGAGCTGCATGTGAATGTATGAGGGCGATGATAATGATGTAGCAAGAGTATCAGGAGCTGTGAGATTTAAAATTGTTCCCTTATAAGCTATATGTATCATGTGATTGATTGGGGTAAGCAAGGTTCAGAGCTAACAGAGCACTATTTGTAACCTGATTAGCGTAAAGAGCCTGGGATGTCCCAGCACGTTATTGCAGTCCTTGGAGAAGGCTGGAAAGAGATCTGTCCCATGGGGGCAGGAAGAGCACTGTGCAGGACTGAACCGAGCAACCACTGCAATACATTATCAAAACAGCGAGCAGACACAGCGTTACAAGCATCATGAAAAAAACACACAGCTCTGTCTGGCAAATTTCTCTCTATAAAATCTGCTTTGCACAAGTCATTTAAAAAAAAGGGGGAAAACCAATTTTCTTTTAAAGGAACAGAAAAACATTTGCAATTAATTTTTTTCAGAGCCCAGACTGAACAGTTATGTCCAGTTATGTCCAAGGTGGGGTGATGAGACCAACTTAATCGTAATTGATCCGTGAAGGTGTGCGTGGCCCGTGCTGGGTTTGGTAAAATTACCTCACCCTGAGGGTTGTAGACTAAATGTACAGGAATTTATATAGCGCAAATCACCAAGCGGTTTCTTTCTTAGGGAACCCGTCCTGGTATTCCCCTGTGGGATAACCCCGGCAGGGTATCCGCAAGGTGAAAGCCAGGCATCCCGCCGCGAGGGGCCGTTGTGGAGATTAAGCAAGCTATTGCCCAGAGTCGCAGAGTGTGAACCCATGAATCGAGTAGGCACCGGAGCGAGAATTGTCGAGTCCATGGACATTTTAGGACTCAAGACCCCGCCCATTTTAGGACTCAAGACCCCGCCGAGCCGGGAATTGAACCCTGGTCCCGGGCTGACCTCTGCTTCCAGGTCTGCCTCCTCTAACCAGTGAGCCACACTTCTCCACTCTACACTACAGACAGCAGACACATACTTGTGCTGAGATTTGCCAGAAGGCCTGCTGTTAAGCGGTTTTATGAAAGAGAACAGAATGACAGCCCCGGGCACCATGCCTTTTTTTACCTGTCAAATGCAGACAATGGCAGGTACAATACTGGGTATGAACCTCGTGTGCCCACTCTTCACTAGATGTTCGGAATTACTAGTGGCACGCATTTTTTGTAAAAAATGCAGGCCAACAGGGACACAGAATAGTTTCAAAAAAAAATCTTTGTTAAAACACAGTAAAAATACAGCAATGGATAACATTTTGACTTCCAGCCACACTAGTCCAGAGAAGTCCAATTATCAGTGCCATTCACTTTAAGGCTCTGTTTGGAAAGAGGATAGTCCCTGCATAGAGAAAGAAAAACTCTAGACTCACGACCGAACCCGGAGCCATGAGATGAGCAGCCACTTCTGAGTATATGTTTAGTTATGGAAATAAATCATATTCTATAAAATACGAGCGAAATAAATAGTAAACCAGAACAACAAGCCCCACGTCTGAGTACAGAAAGGAAAGATTTGTGTACCAACACAAGCATACATGCAAACATGAAAAGCAATGCCACCAGCTCTTCAATTAACATAGTAATACATGCAAACTGCTATGAAGAACTGGCTGTATGATTTATCACATTAAAGGCAGGCCCAATGCGCGTACTAAGGCTTGTGAAAGCTTGCAGGTCGTTTCTGCCTGTGTTCAGTTGGTTTGAGCTCCCCTTCTATTTGTGCCCTTATAATACCGGCCCATCCACCAACAGGTGACCGAGGCCCTGGCAGTATGACCCTGGATCAGTTTCCTACCTGCCCGGCCGGGCCCCCTGCGATTGTTGCTGTCGCCTTGTAACACTTGTACTTTGGAGCAGGTGGTGCTTTTCTTTAAATACCAGGGAAAGCAGGCCTCTTTCCAGACTGCGCACAGTGCAGCCTCTAGCACAGAATGACCCTCTCGAGACAGACTGACTTCAACAGCCTCTCTCACAGTCCAGTGTGCCTTCTGATTCGAGACCGACTGACTTCAACAGCCTCTGAGAGACTGCATGCCGCCCGCCGAGCCAGTGAATGTGTGACAGTCACTTTCGCACCAACGACATCGACAGCTGCCTTATTTTTTTTGTTTCCCCTGACCTCGCTATATACCTAATACATCAAGAATGAAAACTGCGTCATTTAGACTAAGTTTGTAAAATTACCTTGGCACCCACATTTTTTCACTGGCACACAATTATTTGGCCACCCGATTAAGAACTGCGCATAAACAGAAGAAAAATCACCTGGGTAAATGGCAACTGTGCGCCCCCCCTTTTTAATATATTACCCTGTGCACACAAATCCGCACGTTCCTTTTAGAAAAGGTACATCTGATAGTAAGCGGCCGAGAACCGGGTGCTTTTTACATCTAATGAACCACTTACTCAAGGGCTTCAGTAACCCAGTCAATGCAATAATTGACGAGCCATTGGTATCAAGAGGCTAAAAATAGGATGCTCTGATGGTATAAAATATGCACACATATGGGCATATCATTTATTGCTTATATAACAACAATATGACGTTCTCTCTTGCGATGTCTGATTGCGCTTCACATTGTTAACATATACTAAATGTTTTTCAACTTGCCCCTATGTCATGACGATTTCTTTTAGTAATTTAGCATTGGTGTAAAAAAACACAGCACAAATCCTTATGAATTACACCGTTTGTGCTGCATGTGTAATTCAGAAATAGGCAAACAGATTTAGCTCCTTCAGTCAACATCATAGAAAGAGCTTTGCTCCACGGCTTGCATGGCGAAAATAATGGTGAAAAACCATAGGTAACAGAGCTGTTGCTTATGAATCGTTTTTAGGAGTGTTTTAGATATTTTAACTAGTTAAAGCAGTTAACAGTAGTGTTGTGCCTCTGACTTTACAAGGGCACTAGGTTAGTGCCCTTCCATTTCTGGTGCTTTGCAGCGGTTAACTTCGTAGTTTCTCGTTGCTCAGATGGGTGTAATTTCTGATATTTGTTACCCTCGTCTTCTTTGCTTAATTTTACTCGAGATACAGTGTCACTCATAGTTGTTGAAATGTCACTCATAATCGCACTACAATTATAGAAATGTCACTCATAGCAACCTGAAACCTTGGCAGCTATGGTGTTCCATGGCCCATGATATAGGTGTGTTAGCCAGGACACCCACAGCACTATGTAATTAGTGCTAAAGCCGGGCCATTACAGAAAACACTGCACATTATCACGTAGCTGGCAAGCAATGTGTGCAGGAGGGCCGGTGTGAAAGGAAAGGAGCGAGTGAACAGCAAGGGGGGAAAAGGGGGGGGACTCGTCATTTTTCAACAGGCGCTGGAATGTGGGAGGAAGAAGAGAGTGTGAAAAGGGGTAGGTCGTGTGAGGCCACAATGAAAAAAACGTGTTTTTTTTTTTAAACAGTAATAAAAACAAATACCTGAAACAACTAAACTCGCCTGCCTATGTCCGACCACAAGTTGGTTTCTGGCTGCTCTGAAACAAACCCACGTGTGACACACTGGAAGCAGCCATCTCGAGTCTGCGCAGACTCGATTTCTCAGCTTCCAGTCTGTTTACAGCCTTAACCCCACCCTTTCCCAACTCGTCACAGTGACGAGTTGGAAATGGGCGGTGTGACCAATTCTCCATTCTCTGATTGACGTGAAGCCCCGGGATTACAGGGCTTCACTGAAAACGCCCAGGGCTGATTTCATCCCCACGGCATCAGGGGGTGGAGACTGGTCCGCAACTCCATGCTTTTGCCGAGTTGATGACATCACAAGCCCCAGGGCGGTGAGATCATCAGCCGGCAAAAGCTGTAGACATTGCCACTCTGAGATCGTCAGCCTCGCTGCAGAATGAATCATCGCAGGTAGTGTGTGCGCACCCCCGACCCTGAAAAAAAAAAGAAGAAACTGCATTTTTAGGCTGTGTGTGTTCACTGTGTCACGAACACAAAACAGTGAAACACAACACTTTGCTTGTTTGACGAGTGCCAGCTAAAGTTAAGGGGGCGGAGCCCCGACGCCCTCAAGGAGAAACCGCCCCTGAGTAACTCGTTCAGGATATCATGCAACGGGCCTGGATCAGAATGTTGACCCTCATACAAAGTAATGAGGTACTGGATCATATACATACCCACCAGTCGTTGCTCGGCTGGGGGCAGTTTCAGAAACATTTGTGCCACTATTTCGTCTGGAAAAGTGGTAGAATCAGTAATCCATCGGACTGCTGATCGGACTAGTTCTTGTTCATGCATGGTACTTAACTCACTGTAGCCGACTCGTGATTTCAGAATGTGATCGGTAGCTTGAAATACTTGTTCTAGAGAACCTTGTTCTGGAGCTGGATGATGAAAAATAGACTTGTGTTCTAGGCGTAAATGGCGATCTGGAAATCTAGATTTTCCTACATACGCTATTCTGGCGGAATTCTCGTCTTCCTCTTCAGGATCAGAGATGCTTTCTTTCTCGCTTACTTGTGCTGCTTTACGCTGTTCGTGTAACCTTATTATTTCTTTACGAATTTTCTTGTACATACTCTCCATGGCACCGACGGTCTTGTGCTTACCCTCGGCTATATTATCACTCCACCTTGTCAGGATTCTCATTTCGGCGGGATCTTTAGACGGATAATCTTGTTCTCTTATTAGACAATTGATCAGGAACTTTAATATCATGAGCTGAATCTCGGCTTTCCTTTGAGACATAATCTCGCCAATACTTTCTGGATCATCCCCTGTACGGATGAAACGATATATTCTGTCTAGATCTTCTTTCATATTCGGTAAGGTGACTAGATACTCGGTCACTCTCCTTACACGTACGGAATATAAAACCATATTATACTCGCCTGGGACTGGATCATAGACACATTCGCCAAGGGCTTGTCTGATTTCTGTGACAGACTTATTACTTTTAGGAGTACGCTGTGATGCTTGAGCATGTAATTCGAGTGCTGATAAACGCTTGTGTGGCGGCGGGGTTTGAGGAAGACCTCCTTCTGCGGCCCCTAGACTAGAATCGTCGACTGACATTCTTCGTCCTGGCAGGGTCGGTAATTGTAACGTGGGCTGGACTTGTATGGCGGACTGGGCCGGGGGAGCTGTTAAGGGCACCCCGGTGTCTGGAGGAGCAGGAAGTGCCTGATTTACAGGGACTGGCGGAGCGCGAACAGGATTTGCATATTCTGGGACTGTGTCGTCCAAATAGGACGAAATAAAAATATCAGCTGCGGTCTGTTTGTGACGTAGCTTGGTCGGAACTAATGGCGGCGGGAAATTACTGGATGCCTCTGGGGTCGCTTTTGGCAAACCTTCGGCAAGGAGAGGATACATACCCTTAATGAGGGCATGCCTCTGTCTGTCTGACTGTTCGGTTTTGACTTGTTCACCTATCTCGATTAATTCTCTTTCTTGGGCTCGTTCCTGGGATTCTCTACTTAACTCTGACTTTCTGACTTCCTTTTCCGTTCTTCTATGAGCTTCCTTGCGCCATAACTCGATGGCATCTTTCTGTGACTGTCTGGCTTTCTTTTTCCATAATGCTTCTTCTACTCGCATGATACATTCGGCATCCCATGTACCCGATACGGGCCATCTATACTTTTCTTCTAACTGTTTGGTATACTCTACCCATAAATCTAGATACATTATGGCGCTTATGCCATGTTTCTGATACATAAAATGACCTGGACTGTCCCTAAGCGGGACAGGAACTGCTTCCTCTAACAGACCCTTTCTAGTTTTTAACTGTCGTAATCTTGAAAAGAGCGGCATTGTAAACTTAAATCGGAACACAATACAATACACGAAGAACAATAACAAGTGGGAAAAACAATTCAGGCATACCACGACATTGGAATTACATTAAACAATATCATAACATAACAGTTCGAACAGAATATTACCTGAAAATACTGAAAACAGAAACAGAACAGATTTTCTCAAGAACGGAACAGACTAGAGTTACTGGATGCACTGCTGTAACAGTACGGAACATACCGGTCCCAAAAAGGGACGCATCAAGACCCGTATCCACCTAGGTGAACACTTCGTTTGTGAGTCTGGGCACCACCAACCCACGGACCAGGAGTCAATTTAGATTGGTCCTGTCTAGATACTACCCCAGCAATGGTACTCACCGGGCAGCACGGAACGGAAGGCCTCGAACGGGACTGGACTGCTACGACGACGGACTTCGGACTTCAGTTACAGATGGGCCTCCGGATACCTCGGACCTTGGACTCTCGGCTTGGGCTCTGGTCGGGACTCGCCGCGTTCCTCCACCGTCTCGTTTGGATGCTGGACCGCCTCCTCCGTCTCCTCCGTGGGCCTGAGGGATACTTGAGCAGAAATATCTGCCACTGCGCAGAAGAGTTCCGTCACGACTGCAGAGGGTCAGGGGGTCGGCGTGGCTTCACCGACGCGTGGGGAAAGGGCAAGTCCCTGTTCGGGCGCCATTATGTGGTATATAAATAAATAATACCGGATCTATTTTTGGATGAATGAATGAATAACAGATAGCTCAATAAAATAAGAGTCAAGATTCGAGGTAGTAGGAGTTTCTGCAGGTTTATTACAGCATAAGGACGGGATCAGGACAACCTGCATAGGATGACCCAGCAGCTGCTGGAGCCGGGTCTGGGATGAGCGCGCTAACTTTTAATAACAATACATTGACTTATATACATAGCGCAAACACATAGCATTACATTGCAGTAGGCGTAGCAGTGGGTGGAGCAGAAGGCGTGACGCGTAGCAGTCGCGAAAGATAACAGTAAAAATAGGTGTAACTGGGAGTATACATAGACATGTGATGCAAACGTAACAGAATATGTCATGAATGGGCGGAAACATAGGAGGGGGCTACCTAAGGAGCCGGGACCTTTAATCTAATGGTGCGCGAAAACTGGCAATGACGTGTTACTAGGAGAAGCTGGGGGCTACGAACTCTGTGCTAGGAGCAGAGACTAGAGTCTGGAAGGTCGGAGCGACATGTACCTAAACCCTATCTGGTATCTGGTGTTTAGGGAACATGTTGATATAAACTAGGAGTCATGAGGGGAAAAGCTAACTTGATTCTAAGACTGGACCATGCATTATTCTACATGTAGTGCGTGATGAAGAATATTAAATGACCATTAATACAGTATTTCTCTAACGTGGAGACGAGAAGGCTAGACAATGACGGAAACTATTGATGCAGTTCAGTAGCTTTGGAATGCAGAAGAGGAGGACTGAACTGATAACTGGAACTATAACATACTTTTGGCAGACTCAGAGGCAGAGCCAAGCTGCACCGGGCACTGCGAGGCAGGAAGTAAGTGAAGGGTCGAGGATACAGGTGGGGGCTGTATCGCTCCTCAGCGAGGCTTTCAGGAGACAGGAGCTGAATCTGTGGTCTGGGCCCTTTTGAGGCCTGGAAACGGGGACTTTACAATGGAATAACGTGCACACTGAGAAACGTGGCAACATAACTTTACATAGGCCTGATATTCGTAGTATTCACGAGGACTGGAAACTGGCATACTAGAGGTGGACACAACTGTAATTGCGCCATTAATCGGACATGGGGAACAACATATGCATATTGGTCATGCACACATAACATATGATGGATGAGGCGTAGGGACACAGAACATGGCAAAATTTACTTTTCCACAATCTCATAGATTTCACTGCAACACTTCTAAAAGCCTTTTCTTCCCTGTAACGCCCACCCTGCATACATTATACCTGTTGCAGGTAAAATGTAGCGCAGGGGTTTACAAAGTGAAGCATCTGCTTAGATGCATCACCTTGTAAGTATGGCGCAGTGTGGGGCATTTTTTATGCTGCCGCAGCATCACAAAAAGTGACGCAACGGCGGGATAAGGGCCTAAAAAATAAAGCCCTTAGTGTAAGGGACTAGTGACGTCACAGCACTTGCTTTTCTACAGCTCTGGGTTTAAAGAATTATCCTCCACTCCCTCCGCAGTCTCGTCTGTGGGAGGAGGAAGCCCACTGTAATGTAGCTACACATCCTGATGCCTGGCTTGCCTCACAAACAAAAAAAGATGATGGACGGAAAGCTGAAACTTTTCAGACACTCACCCCAGTCACAGATCTGTTTTTTTTTTTTAAACTCAGATTTTTTTATTTTTTTTATTTCAAATGATTTTATTAGGAAGAGAGTTTTATATACAGAGTACAGTGTACAGGAATGCATTAGAGGTAGCATGAGGGCAAATTTGGTCACATTGTACGCCGGTTGGGTTACATACGTCATCTCTTAGAGCATAATTGTGGCATGCACCAGCGTCTCTAGGTAATCGCGCTCTTGCCGCACTGCGTCGTAAGTGGGCTAGTGTTTGCCCCCTAGGATGGAAAAGAAAAACAGAGGTAGGAAAAGGAGAGAGAGGACAGAGAAGGAGGACCAAGTGGTTCGGGTGGCGGTTAAGCCGTCCAGGTTGTCGCAGCTTGCTGTAAGTGTGTATTGGGTGCGGGGGTACCGGGCCCCGGAGGTCTGCCTAAGGGGGTTTGTGTGTGGTCAGGTAGTTGTCCAGGGAGAGCCACATCTCACCTTTGGTGTTGGTGTTGGGTGTATGATTAGAAGTTATGCTGTCCGCCCCCCCTTAGGAAGGTGATCCAGTTGAACCAGCTTTTGAAGGATGCCTTCCCTGTGTCTTTCCAGTTTGTTAGGATCGTCTTAACCACCGCCGTGAGCAGGAGGTCAATCAGATCTCTGTCGTTTTTGGATTGGATTTCGGGGGCCATGAAGGCGGTGGCTAACCCTTGGAAATCTAGTTGTAGTGAGAGGCATAGTACGCTGTTTTTGAAGTCACTTATTTTACCCCAGAAGGATTTGACTTTAGAGCAGTAAAGGATAAGGTGTGCCAAGCCCCCTTTTTGTTTGTGACAGTTCCAGCATAAGTCGTTGTCGCGTATCCCGATTGACGCTAGGCGGGACAGAGTCCAGTATGTTTTGTGGAGGAGCCATTATTTAGTTTGTGCCAGTGTTGTGGTGACTTTGTTTTGGGACGCTGATGACCAAAGGCAAGACTTCTCCTTCTCACTGAGTCGTCTAGGGTGTAGTGTTTCCCAGTAGTCTAGTGTTTTATTGTTAAGTGGTGGTGTTGTCACTGGGCTTAGGAGTTTGTAGTGGGCTGGTGCTACTGAAGGCCGGTTTCGAAGGTCCAGGGCCTCTGTTACTTTTGCCAGCTCCCGAGCTTAATTACAGCAGGCACACGGATCTTCAAGAGAGAGAGGGAGGGAGGTGGAGAGAAAGCGAGAGGAGAGAAAGAGAGAATAAATGGTTGGCAAGAGAAATAGACAGAGGAAAGGAAGGGAGTCTGGCTGGTTTGAGCATGTCTACAGCGCTGCTTTTGGTTCCCTAGTATTGCCCAGGAATGCCCCCTGCAGTCTTTCTCATTAGCTCCTCTCACAAGTAACCGATTGTCACACTGGTGAGGAAGGAAACTTATGGCTGACTGGTGAATAGCATCAGAAACATTAATTCTATGAACAGGTAGTACTGCGTGTCCTCACGTGTATCTCTAATAACACTTGGTAACACACACATGGTGTGGAATCCCCTGACTTCAATGAAAAGTCATTGGAATGACTAGTGTTCATTGGGAGAGTCCATACATTGAGGCTAATCCTTTCCATACATGTACAGTGCCTACACTTTCTGCTCTCATCTCCCTGACATCCTTTTGCTTGCCTGTCCATGGCTTCAGTAGAGGTTGAATATTGAAAATATCCTTACCCATGCTGTCATTGATGGTAGTATCAGAACCTTGAAGTGATGCTTCTGGTGCCTCAACCATGCAGATGAGGGTCTCATATTCCCCCAACTGTTGTATTTTTTATGGTTTGGTCGGTTGTGTGTTACACAATATTTACTGTTTAACGCCATTCATATTGATCCCATATCGGGGACTCAGTTCACAAGCAGGACCTGCTGCCAAGCTGGACAAAGGCACCATGGGTGGGCGTGGGGAGCCATGTGTTTGACACATTTTCATGAGTTCCACAGGTGTGAATATTGTTAGTCACATCTAGCAAATGTGTTTCATTGATGAGAAATGGCTTCTGAAACATAGCCAGTTATGCCATCCTTAAAAAAAACTGCTCAAGCATGTTATCACAATCCACAACACAAGCGAGTGCCCAACTTGAGCTCCATGACGTGAGTGCCCGACAAGGACTCTCAAACATCTGACACTCACTCACATATTAGCAGAGCATGGCAATGTCATGGCCATAACAAACGCAGATGTGAAGTTTCTTGTGTCGCTGTGCCACCGGGCTCAAGCTGCACCTCACTGGTGCGGCTAGCTCAGCCTGAGGTTGGCGATGTTGTAGTCTACGGATAATCTGGCAAGGAAGTTCGAGATGTGTTCTTGTTAGATCCGAACCAAAGGTGACTTGCACATGGCTGGTCCTATCCAGAGTGGTTGCGTGAGCCAAAAGACAGACTGAAGTGTGGGCTAGAGTCATTACTAACAGCTGAGATTAATTCAAGTATGTTACCCTTCACCCTATTGCTTTTCTCATTGTCTATCCTCATATCCCAAGTGCGAAGATTAGCATTGCAGGTAGCCAGCATGCAAGTGAGCATCCAGTGCAAAACAAGTGCAGTCACAGATGCCCTCAGGTGTAAAGAAAATCTAAGGAGCTGAAACCATGTAACTGCTGTATGGACATGTTCCGCTCATATAGCTGTCTAAAGTGGGGAAACATCCATTACCACGCGGGCATTGCATCGCAATGCCTTTACTTCGCGTGTATTAGAACGCAAGTCGTTACAACGACTTTCGCTGGATGGCGCTCTAATGTAAGGAGTAGTATTATTTACTATTCCAACACCTTCCTTACTGTACGTAGACTGGTGTTGGAATAGTAAATCATACTATTCCTAAGGCCAGCGCCCTCCACTGCAAGTCGTTGTAATGACTTGCGTTGTAAAAACTGCGATGTAACGTACCACGATTATTTTGATCGCGTTGCAACGTCACATATTCTCCAAAGTGAGCTGTGACTATTGTTTTGTATCAGGGGTCCACTGCAGCCCCTTTTGGAAGATAGATGCGTCCCTGCATCCCTGAAAGGCAATATCCAAGCAAGACACAGATGCCACAAGTCCTTGAGCTGTAAGTCTTCAAGCAAATAATATGTTTCACAAAAAACAGAAAAATACATTGACCATTATTTGTCTCATAGAAGGTGAATGAAAAGCTACAAAAACTTGCGAAAAGAGCACGTTTTTGTTATATCACTGTGAAAGCTTTTTTGCCTGTACATGTACAAAATCCACAAATGGATTTATTCATGTGCAACGAATTTTGGTAATCCCTTCAACCAGGTTCGGACTGGGAACCCAAAGCAGTCCTGGCAATTTTCTTGGACCAGCCCCTGGTGAAGCACTTCCTGGCCCTGGGAGGCTAGAAATGCTTGCTTTCTGCTTTTGTAACTGGGGGCTGATATTACAGCACTACTGCAAAACTGCCCCTAGTAACAAAACCGGCCCCCACTGTTGCAAAACCGGCTCCTACCCTTCTAGCCTCCGGGGAAATGCCGGTTGCCTGCTATGCCCAGTCCGGCCCTTCCTTGAACTGGGAAGTGCACAACATAGCTATTACCCTTCAATTCTTCAGCACCAGGACACCATGATCCTACTCCTAGGTTTGGGAGGCGCAACTTGTGGGCTAGTGTTTTTTCTAATAACTCTTTTAATGCCCCTTTTGACTACCCACCCATTGTCCTCTCTGCAGCATCTTGCTCATAGCATTTCATTACCATACTTTCCTTTTCACTGTTGCTGGGTACCAAATTTGCACCATATTTAGTTTGGCCAATGAGACACAATTCTTTCCTCTGCTGTTACACATTATTTCAGTTGGAGTGGTGCACTGGATGGCAATTTGAACAAATGTATCTACTAATCTATATTTTGCTATGTGTGCCTATTCTATGAAGGTGAAGCTTACCTACTACTGCAGTCAATTCAGCATTGAAGCCCTTCCGCCTTCTTCTATTTTTTTGCAGCCCAACATGTTGCTTCATGATGGGACTTTCTTTTGAAGACAGCTGGGAAAACTGCACACACAAAGTGGCAGTCACCAAATATGCCGAACATGTCCTCTAACAAAAAGCCGGATCTAATGGCTTTGTCTATACTCATTTATACCCAGAGGTCTTGACATTACTGTGGTATCCAAAGCATGGTTATACCATCTTCCAATTCTGAGATGGATTTTAATCAATCAGTCAATCAAGTGACTTATAAAACACGACTACCCACCCGTAATGGTCTCAAGGCACTGGGGGGTTGGGGGTTGGAAGGGGTCTGCTGATTTGCCGAAGGCACTGTGGTTCAGTCGAAGGGCCAGGTCTTGAGGTCCTTCCTGAATTGAGGCAGTGATTATTGACTGGGAACCAGTGGAGATCTCTCAGGTAGCTGGTCATGTGGCTGCGGCAGAGGATATTGAGGTAGAGTTTGGCTGAGGCGTTCTCAATGCTCTGCAGTTTCTTGAGGAGTTTCTGGATGATGTCGGCAGAGTGCATTACTGTAGTCGAGTCTGCTTCTGATGAGTGCATGGGTGACTGTCTTTCTGGTCTTGGTGGGGATCTACTTGAAGATCTTTCAGAGCAGGTGTAGCGTGTTGGAGCAGAATGATGAGACTGGTTGATCTGGTGGTTCGTGGTGAGCGAGGAGTCCAGGATGATGTCAAGGTTTCGTGCGTGATCTGTGGGCGGACCATTGTAAAAAGAACAATTGATGGACAGAATGCAGAACAATGTCATGTATTCACCCCAGTACAGATATCTGGCCCTAAATTCATCGGTTGTTTTGCTCACCATGACATTCCAGTTTGGACCCAGCCATATGCAAATCAGTCTTGACCCTGCGCCCAATGGGAACAGTCCAGCCTGAACTGCCAGGCCAGGTCCTCCCTGGACTGGAAACAGGCATCCTAGGACCGGTCCAGGGAGGACCTGGCCTGGCAGTTCGATCTGAACTGTTCCCATGGGGCACAGATACAAGACTGATTTGCATATGGCTGGGGCCAAACTGGGGTGGCATAGTGGGCAAAAGAATGATGGATTTAAACCAGATCTTTTAACTAGGGGAGAATGTTTGCATTGTCAGCATTATGTCCATCATTTGTTTACTGTAACACTGTAGGGGGATCCAAGATCTGCGGGCCACCAAGAGTTGTCCCAGGTGGAGGGGGTGGAGCCAAGGACGAGGACTTCAGTCTTCTCTGAGTTGAGCGTGAGGCAGCTGTCCTACATCCAGGTAGCGACAGCCTTCATCCCGTTGTGGAAGTTGTACTGGATTCCTGAACAGAAATACATTGCACAATGCACCTTTGTGCTTTCCCATATCAATTTTTGCAATTGCATCAATGCAGGACAGCCACAGAAATCAGCTGAGAGACTATTATATATTTACAGTTCATCTGCCAGACTTCTTTTGGTTTTAAAGCCTTTTGATTGTGTCTTGGGTAGTCTGAAGGAATTTACCAGCTGCCTACTGAGGAGAAGTGTGGCTCAATGGTTAGAGTGGCAGACCCTAATGCAGAGGTCTAGCCCGGGACCAGGGTTCAATTCCCCGCCTTGGCGGGTCTTGGGCTCAAAATTCCACGGACCTGATAATTCTCGCCTCTGTGCCTATTCCAATCATGGAGTCCCACTCTGCAACTCTGGGCAATAGCTAGCTTAATCTCCACAACGGCCCCCACAACGCTAAGGATGCCTGACCTCCACCTTGGGGGTGCCCAGGAGTGGACACCTCACAGGGAAAGCCAGGATGGGTTCCACAGCAGTATTCGTACCAGTGCCTTGAGACCCTTGCGGGTGAGTAGTGCGCTATACAAGTATCAATTTTACAATTTACATTTACCCTCAAGAGAATGTGTTTAAGGTGGTAGTGATGATGCATCAAAGCTTCTATCTGATTGGCCCTTTTTAGTCAACAAATCCAAGAACTATATTCCGAGGCTGAGGCTTTATTCTGCTTCACATTTACATTTTGAGGTTCCTTCTTCCACAAGATTTAACGTTTGAAAAGGGTTTTGTACCCATCAAAGTTTAACAGTATGTAACTCTTTCCATTTGGAAATGTCACGGATCACAAACCTTTTAGCTTTCAGAGAACAGCTTAAGACATATTTGTTTTAGCAGTCAACCTTCAGGCAAGTCAGAAGCTTTTGTGGGGCCTGGGGCCACAACTTCCGCGGGGCCTCTCTGATCCAAGGAGCTGCTTGAAATAAACCAGACAAGTAGGTTATAAAAAGGGTTTAATAATATGTGGCACCACCTGGTGGTGTTGCGCATCAGCTGCATCAAGAATGAACTAGTCAGGCGTTCCAATTTATTGATTATGTCTCTTGCCTTACTGTTACCCATGTATATGTTATGCACCATGTAAATATAATTTTCAATAAAAATTTTACTGAAATACAAAAAAAAAAACATTTTAAAAGAAGAGCGGGGCACCAAAAAGCACAGTGCCTGGGACACAGAGCCCTGGCCACTCTCCGCTTGAAACAGCACTGGTAACTCCTATTATCTGTTGCTTCTAGCACTGCCTTCGCGGAAGCTTGTCAACACCACTTTGAGAACCTCTATTTAGGGTGCAAAAAAGTCTAAATAGAATAAATCGGAACAGAATCGAATAGTATTTGCTACCGTAGTTTGATGTATCATAGGCCTAAAAAACAGATATTTCTAATAAGAAATGTAATAGTTTTCCGTTTATTAACCACAGAAAGATTGAGGGGAGAGTCAGCCATTTGAGGATCTGAAATGTTGGTTGCTGATGACATGCAAGGATCAGCAGGGAGCCCCAAGCACACTCGGCTATCCTTTAGGTTGTATTTGACTGCACTCTGTACATTGGTTTTGTGTTGTGCGAGGGATTAAAAATCACAACACACTGGGCCCTATTCACGAAAATGTGCTGGTGTAGATGTGCTACTTTTTGGAATTCGCCAATTTCTCTAGGGATCAGCATGGGAATTTGCACCTGGAGCAGGGCTCCATGCAGATTCCATTGGGAATCACATGATTTCTAACTTTTATTTCCATTTACACTATACACCTATTTATGACTGAAACTACATACAAGGGGAAAGGATTCCTTCATGCAAATGCACTCCAAAAACTACACAGCAGGGAAACATTTTACCCTTGGGGAAAGCCCTTCCACCGCACCCTCTCTGAATGTATGGGGTGATGTGTTCTCCTTTCCCACTGGAAGGAAAGCTAGGTTTCCAAACCTTCTTGGCAGGCCATGCCTTTACAAAAAAAAAATCCTAGCCCTTTAGTGGATTTACTGCTGCGGAGATCTCCTTACTCATGGTTTAGATCCCCACCCCCATAAATGGGTTTACCTCTCCCAGGAATTATTTTGTGATATCCGGGCAGGCCAAGATTTCAACCAAATTGACCTTTGTGACTAGGGATTATAGGCATCTAAGGCCCAGATGCATCAAGCTAGAATCCGCTCGCAAAGGTCCCTTTGCGACCAGTACTTTTGCATTTGGGATGCATCATCCCAAATGCAAAAATCACAAATTAAGAAATCACAAAATTGCGATTACTTGCATTTAAGGAATCTCAAATTGAGATTCCTTAAATGCAATGCATTAAAGTTTAAAAAATAGCGATTTCGCTTTTAGGGCTCGCAAATTACCATGAATTTGAACTTCATGGTAATTTGCAAAAACTTTGAAAAATGCACTAAAGTGCATTTTTCAAAGTTTCATGTTGCGCACACACATGCCCTAAGGGTATGTGTGTGCGCAACATATGTGCACAGATCAATTTCAGGGGGTGCAACAGGGTGTCCTTTGGACACCCCTGCACCCTTGAAATCGCATTCTCAATTTGCGATTCGCTAATTGCGATTCGCAAATTGAGAATGTCTTCCCATTCATTCCTTTGGCCCTCTAGGCCCATAGGAATTAATGGGGAGGTATTCCTTAATTGCGACGCACAATTTGCGAGTCGCAATTAAGGAATTTTAAGAAATTGCAATTTTTTTTGTGATTTCTTCATGCATTGCATTTTGTTATTCCTTAATAGCGAATCGTTATTTTTCGCTATTAAGGATTCGCAAAATGGGTTCTTGATGCATCTGGGGGCAAATTGCAAAGTTTGCGCATGCTCGGTTGGAAGTATGCATTCATGCTGAGATACGTGTCTGGAAATATAGAATGAAACGTAGAAGGGAGACAAGTGCTCCACCGTTACCACGTAGACTAAAATGTTGCAATGATCTTTCGCCGGAGGCTAAGTTCTGCAGATGAAGAATGACATAGGAGTGATTAATGAAAACAGCCCGCTTGCCAAATGTCAGTGCTTCGGAGTCATCCTCGCTCCTCCTAGAGGTGATAATTGAGGTTTCTCACACCTCGTGAGAGAGTGATCCGGTGCAGAGAGCAGCGCGCTCCTCTGATCTACTGCAAGGCTTTGAAAGTTCAGCAAGTTCGCATCTTGTACTTTTTCAGCGATGAAATATATCAAGCACAGTCGCTTGAAAATCTGTATTTTTCTTCCTGTTTTCCAGTCTATTTGTATTCATTGGGAATATTTCACTTTTAGTATGCATTTTATAAATATGTTTATTTGTTTTATATTGCTGGGTTTATATAGTGACAGCATGCAGGTTTCAGCAACGCACACAGAGCTATGTGGACACAAGGGTAAGCCGGTGGTTTGTAGAAGGACTATGTATATATGAGGTTTAATACAGGCAAAATAGTTGATTGGTTACCCCAGCCTATAAACAACACGTTGGTGGGTTTGGTTCTATTGGGTAGAAAGTTTTTAGTAATGGTCCAATCAATTACCAATAATGTTCTTCATTACTCCAGGGACAAGTCTACCACCTCACAGGGCGTACTCTTTGAGAATCTCGCCCGGTCATGAAGTTTACCATTAAGAAAATTGGGCATTACTTCTGGTCCGGTGTCCTCAGCACGTATTTTACAGTAACTCTGGATAATGTACTGCAATTTTCCAAAGATTTTAAGTAATTATGCAAAAATAAAATTCATTCATTCAGTACATATGGGGCAAACCCCCATTAAGCCAATAAGGACCAAAACCAGCACCCACAGGACGCAAACTAAGGCTCCAATGATGGCCATGAAAGGATGTGGCAGGACCACCCAGAATCCCATACCATGGCCAGAGCGATGCACGCCCGGGCCCAAATATCTAAAGATGGTCTTATGGAATCTGAGCAGCATCCAAGTCAGAGTGACCCGAGCCAAGGCCAAATGGAAGAACTAAAGAAAGAGACAATAGATGGGCACTGAACAAACCCCAACCACTCCTATGGAAGGAGGCAAGGAAGAGAAAGAGTAATGGGGACAAGCACAACTGTGAGGCTCAGAATATGACCGCGGATCGTAGCACGAGAAGCGCGATGATGTGCAACCCTAGCATTTAGAATAGAGACAGCCATGGAGCTGGCAAGTTTGCACAGAGCAAGAGAAAGGAGCAGAGCCAAACCATGCAAGCAGCCTTGTAACAGGGTCCCAACTAGTAAGGGAAACCAGCACCACCAAGAACAGATCGAAGGTCAGTCAGATGGAGGATCATCAACATAGCTAGGACAATCTCCCAAGCATACAGCACATATCCTGGTGCTCTATTGGCAATGATGCATTCTCACCCTTCCTCACCCCCTTTTAGAAGCCATTGTATTAGCAACAGGAACCAATTTCTGGTCTACTTTATGGGTTTCTAATGCAGTAGAGGTACTGAATGTTAGTGGCAATGGAAAACAACCTCTTGTTTTGAAAAACAACGGGGTACTTCAGACTTTGTTCACAATCATCACCTGTTCCTAGATTAAAAATCTATGTCAACTAATGTGATACACTGTTTTGCATGCCTTTACTTTTAAGATGTTTTATAGGTTTATTGTCTAAATCCCAATATGATCCTCAGGAAGATGTTTGTAATAGAGAGTTGTCCTGAACAACCCCTTCAGAGCCAGACAAACAACAAGCATTTGCAATGCAATTGGTCTCACATTTGCCAGAGTTTAAGCTATTGGCATTGTAAATAACCCTGGGCGTAGTGTGCGTAGTGGGGCTACGTGAAGCACCACGAAGTGGGGGGCAATCTACGCCCACCCACACACTTCGCGTAGCCCCACTACGTGCCGCCCGCCTCCCTCCCGCCCTCTTCTAAATGCACAAAATAATGTTAAATATTGTAAAACTAATTAAAAAGGACTTACCTGAGATGCGGCTTCCCGGGGCTCCTTCTTCCTGGTGTCGCGCCGACTTCTTCCAGACAAATGCGCATGCAAATTACTAGCATATTAGTAAATGGATGTCAATCTCTGCGATAATTTTGGCTCTAGCATAACGGTGGCCATTCGTGACACATGGGGGATTTTGGTGGCATGTGAGGTGTCCTGGCATAATGATGGCCCTGGTATATCAGTGTTAATTCCGGGCATGTTGTGGGCATCTGTGACACAAAGATACCCATTAGACATATAATGTAGGCCCTAACTGTATGGTGGTAAGTATTAGCATATTGTGGGAACCTATGACTTGATGGTGCCTGCCTCTAGCACAATGCCTGCCTTAGCATAATTGTAGTCATTCCTGCCTTTTCTGTGAACATCTAATATCAATCTCTCCTGCATAATGTTAGCCGTCAGTGGTGGTTATTTTATCCCCAATTGGAGGCCCCTGGGATCAGGGTGATAAGGGAGGGCCCTGTTTGTGAGGCTTTCAAAACCAGTTTGGTACTTTATGAAGGGATTAGGTTGAGGTTGAAGAGTTTATTGGGGGAGTTGGCAGTGAAAGAAAGGCAATGTGTCACTTCAATGGTGTTCAATGGTGCCTGATCACTTAGTGTTAACGCTACGACCGGTGCTACAGCAGAGGTGGGTCTTTACCTCTTTCCTGAAGTTGAGGAGGAGCAGTTAAACTGATATAGAGTGATAACTAATGCTGAGTTTGGGAGACTTATTGTTGATCTCTTCTTGGTGTGGAGAACAAAAGCAATTGAGGATAATTTGAGAATTTATAGAGTCCAGCGATGGTGTGCACACACGTCACCAGCAGTCTTCCCTGATGGTCAATATAATTAGAACACGGAGGAATTTGATGAAACTTAGTGTAACATCAATAATTATAACTTTGTATCCAAAATGATAATTTTACTTTTATTTATTACAAAAATTGGTATGAAAAACACATATAGTGCAAAGATTCATGATCATAGTCCAGAATAATGTACAATGTACAGTGAATGTGAACACTATGGGGCCGGTTCCGATTCTGTAAAATCCCGTACGAATAGCCGTACAGAGCATTTTTCCCATACGAATCGTATCCTCGAACGTCCCGGTACGTACGATGTAGTACGATGCGTACCCAAAGCAGTTCTCCGTCCGAATCGTACCAAAGCTCGTACAACTCAATAATCCGTACGAATCGCATCATCATTTTCCGACCCAGCAAGTACGATTCGTCCAGTCAACACTCCGTACGACTCTTTTTTTACAAGAGCCTAAAACGTCCGGAAAAGCAGAATTCGACTCGAAATGCATGCTAAATGGACCCCCGGTACAGTTCGTACACCCCATGATCGTAGGGGTACGGTTCGTACACCCCATGATCGTAGGGCTATGGTTCATACACCCCATGATCGTAGGGGTACGGTTCATACACCCCATGATCGTAGAGGTATGGTTCATACACCCCATGATCGTAGGGGTACGGTTAGTACACCCCATGATCGTAGGGGTACGGTTCGTACACCCCATGACCCCATGATTGTACGGTTCGTACACCCCATGATCGTAGGGGTACAGTTCGTACACCTACAATCATGGGGTGTACGAACCGTACTCCATGATCGTAGGTGTACGAACCGTACCCCTACGATCATGGGGTGTATGAACCATACCCTATGTGATTGTGTGGCTCTCCGTACGAATTGCTCGTACGCGATGTTTACCGTACGAATCGGGGTACTCATTCCCCGGTCCGGATCGTACTTGTCGGGTCGTACGGCATGTTTAGGATTCGTACGGTTCCTTTCAGGGTCCGTATCGTACAGATTTTCCCTTGCTTTTCATACGGTTCGCAATGATTCAGACGTATTTTTTTACTACAGATCGTACTACGCGATTCTAACGGATTTGTACGATTCGTACGGAAACGGCTACGAATTCGAATCGTCGTACGGATTTGTTTCCCGAATCGGAACCGACCCCTAAATTCGTTTTTACCATTTTTATAATAAATAAAAATATAATTTTGATTTTAAAAAAGCCTCTCATTTTATAGACAATCTAGCAGCCCGTCCCGACGTTGTCCGGGTATGAAATAGAATGTGTGTAATGTGTGTATTTGGCAAGGGCAATTTATTTTAAAATCTTGCGGTAGACAACAGTTTTTGTTTCAGTAGAATAGGGACGGAGAAGGCCCTGCTGCAGCCCTGGTTGATGTTAGCAGGCGCGTGTAATTGGTGTAGTGATCCGCCGCCTGAGCCCGGCTACAGCCCTGGTTGATGTTAGCAGGCACGTGTAATGTCTTGAATGAGAGAGTTATCAGCCGCGGGTAAATCCGTTTAATGAGAGAGTTGAGTGACAGCGAGTTGGAGAGGCTGCAGTAATTGTCCCCGAATACACGCTCATTTGCATGTTCCCCCGCTTGAGGCCAGATGCAGGCCTGTTTGATGTTAGCAGGCGCGTGTAATTAGTGTACTGATCCGCCGCCTGAGCCCGGCTAGAGCCTTGGTTGATGGTATCAGGCGCATCTAATTTCGTTGAATGAGAGAGTTCAGTAACAGCGCGCAGGAGAGGCTGCAGTAACGTTACTTACCAGGCCTCCAGGTGAACGCGTTTGTCACGCCCCCAGCACACGGCCACAGCAGACGATCTTCTGATTAATGTACGACCCACATGGCATGAAGGGCGGAACGTAGCACACGCCCCCAGCGTTTCTCACACCCCCAGCATGCCCCTTGATGTGGCGCAACTGCGTTCACATGGCATGAAGGCCGGACACACGCCCCCAGCGTTTCTCACGCCCCCAGCGTGTCATGCCCCCAGCATGCCCCTTGATGCTGCGCAGCAACGTAATTGGCGCTTGTATGTACGACTCACATGGCATGGAGGACGGACACACGCCCCCAGCATTTGTCATGCCCCCAGCTTTTGTCACGCCCCCAGCACACGCCCACAGCCCACGATGTGATGGCCGTACCACGCGCCCCCAGCATTAGTCACGCCCCCAGCCCACGCCCACAGCACAACGCAGACACGCCCACAAGGGACTACTTTGCTGGCACGGTTCTTTTACCTTTTAAACGTATAGAGGAGTTGGCCTAACGGCTAAGGCGCTCCACCTCGGACCTGGGGATCTGGGTTCGAGTCTTGGTAACGACGCCAAACATCCTGTGATTCTGGGCAAATCACTTAATCTCCCCGTGCGTAACAAAAATGAATGTGTATCCTCATGTAACGTAACTGGTGCTATGTAAAGCGCTCTGATACCTGATTCAGTTCAGGTCAAGTTCGCGCTATATAAAACTCTGCAAAAAAATATATATATATGGTGGCCGTCTGCATAGCCTATGTCCTTCTGCTGCAACTGCCCTTTCCAACGCTGTATTGGGTGTTGTGATTGGTGCTGTGGTTACTGAGATTACCCGCCTCAAAGGTTTGGGCTCTCTCTTTATAATATTAGTATGGATGTTACACTAAGGTGCCTCCTATTATTCCATATTCTAAGTGTATCACCTACATTGATGAAGGTTTTAATGACATTTCAGTAATGCAGTCCAAGGCCTGAACCTGTAACACTGGCGTAACCTAGCTCCTGAACCTGAAAGATCTGTGTTATCTGAGGTCCATTTTTGTTGTATAAAAATGTCAAATATGTCTACATCTATCATCTATGGTTTAAGGTTGTGAGGTCTGAGTAGATTTTATTTTTCAATCTTACTTCATCCAAACAGATTGTTAATCATGCACTCTGAACTAGAATATACTCAGATAAGGCAGGGTGAAAAAGATGAAAGGAAGTGAAATGTAGAAGTGAAGAGAAATACTATATTGATGAACAAACATAGTCAATATAGTTGTGTTTAATATGTTAAACTTGCAGTGTGAGCACATAAAATCCACCCAGGGAAGTTAAAATTTGATTGTTTTGAAAGTTCCCTTTCATTATATATATAATCCTGTTTTTGTTTCTATTTAAATTAATGGTTGGAAGGCAAGGGAGCCTTCATCATAGTCATTTGTTCACTTCTATGACATAGAAAGAAAGGAAGAACTACATTGAAGGCTCTCCTGCTCCATCAACTTCTTTTGGCATAAAAAAAGAAGATTGTATTGAAGGCAAGGGAACCCTCAGTATAGTCTGGTTTTTGTTTCTTGGAAAAAAGGGGAAACAAAAATACATACTCCTAGTGCCTCTAATTAGAGTCCGCCGGGAGCAAATAGCATAAAAGATAAAGCGGGAGAAGGTAACTAAGAGGGTGATAGAGTTATGGGTTCCAAGGAGCACACAAATGAAAGAAGAGAGTGGCAGAAGGGACAAAGGAAACTGGGTGGTGGGCTGGGGATGACGAGGAGAGCACAAGGGAAAGAGCGACGGTTGGAGATATGAGATGGTGGAAGGAAGGGGAACGAGGAGTACATTGGGACTGGATTGAGTGGCAAGAGGGAAAAGAATGAAATACAAGGGAGGGATCCAGCATGCAGTTGAATGTAAGCAGTCTAGCGAAGGCAGAGGTATAGACACAAATAGATAATAGCATTAGGTGAGAGATGATTACTGCACTGAGCTAAGCCATGATGTGAATAACAAAGTGTCAACCTATGACCAAAAGAGAATGGTCAAAGTAAGCCAATGTATGTATTTGTACGTCTGTGGTGTTTCTATATTGTGAACCTAGCAAAAAGGCAGTGCTTGTACATAGTCAAAGTCCAGCATAAAGTCAGTGAACGACAGAAGAGGTAGCTGGCTTGTGGACTGTCAATGCATTGTGATGTACTCTTCTTTATAGAGGTGCAACTCTAACTCTTTGGAGCACCATTGTGAAGGTCTTGAAGGATGCAGGGATGTTGTTCTAGATCATGGGTTGTAGTGTAGTTCCTATTATCCCAATAGGCTCTGCGCATTGGAATAATACCTTCAATAGTAAAGGCCTAGACCAGACGTTAACTAGGTCTACTACTGTCGATATTAGACTTAAAGTTTTGGGTTTGCCAGCTAGCTCAGAGTTCACTAGAAACTTTCTCGAATGTTCAGGAAGGAATTAACTTCCCTGATTAGACAAGAAGGGATTTAGTTTCTGACAACCATAGAACATGACAACTTTGCTCTCCCCTAATCAAGAGTGTATCTCGAGAGTCGTGTGAACAAAAGGCAATTTATTTTACTCAGTCAGTACGTGCATTCTTAGTCTCATCAGAATGTAGAGAAAAGGAAGAGACGGGCGTGTTCAATAAAAAGGTGTTATTTATTGATCAGTCTCTTTTCTCATACAAGAGAAATGGATCGATATTATTGCAATACTTATAGCTAAGTAAAGGGCATACATTAAAAGCAATAGTATGAAATAATACTGTAAAAACATTGATATGGTTTCTAAGCCATAAGATGTTTTAAAATGAATAAAATATATTACATACACATATACATTTGACTAAACGTACTCAACTGGTGTTTCTAAATACGCCTACCCCGTGTACCTGACCTAAGCCTAATACGTGGGCGGTAATAGAAAGTTACAGTTTAAGTTAAGTTTGTTTTTGCCAAGTGAATAACTAAAGAATTCTCTGCGAGGGGTTATTCAGTTCTGTACCTGGAATCTAGGTTGAATGAGGGATGGTATCTCTCTCTCTGGTCTCGATATTCCAGGCTGCCTGCGAGGGCTACCCGGAAGCGCCGGTGCTGGATTTCTCGCAGGAGAAAGCAGCGCGTCTCGTTCTCAGCGCGTCAGGAAGGCGGGGCTGCGCCAGCGGGGTCTGCTCTGCTCTTCGCTTCGGCAAGTATGGCTGCTCCGTCTCGTCACCACCGCGTGTGTTTGCATAGGGCAATATCGGTAATATTTATACCTTTAAGGTGCCGAGATTGACGTAAGGATGGACATAGATACGTCAATAAGGATGTCATACGACTTGCTCGTTAGCACATTCTTTTGCTGAAGTTCTCGGTGAAATCAAAACAATGGCCGCAGGGTTTTGCCCAGGTTGTCATAGGTTTGATTTGTTATGAGAACTCCGTATGCCTTATCAGGGGCTGGAGGAATATCGCTTGTCTAATTAGATCGCAAGCGTTATGACCTAATCAGATAACACGTTCCTGTGCCGTAGTGTGACTGCGTCAGATAACGGTATCTGCATCATGGGGGGTTTTCTGCCTCATGGGCTGACTGCTAGTTAACTTGTTGGTTTGTTTAACCAGAATAGGGTCAGGAATAGGGGGATCGATTCAGAACCTATAGGAATACATCACACCCACTCCACGCTAACTATGGACATATTTACTAATCTATGCATAGTAAAACATACTATAGAGTATAGTGTATACCTTACCACCCCAAAATACATAAATGCATTTTGAAATTTTTCAAATATACGGAAGAATTGCAATCATATGTATTGTATGCACTCAAGCTGTAGAATAATGCCAAAGTAATCACGCATTTGTATACATTATTGCTATTTGGTATATGAGAATTTACACATGAAATGGCTCTTAATACAGAAAAAAAGTTTGAGACCATTCCATCACAGAATAAAATATTTATGAACATACCAGCGGGCAGCTAATGTCTATAAGCTATCTAAAATTTTAGAAACCTTAGTTCTCTAAGAATAGTTCTTACTTTAAGCAGAAGATAGTGTCCCGAAAAATATGCAAAAATATTTTGGGGCTGCTGAAAAATTGCTGTCCGTGAACTGGAGGTAAAATTGTTCATGTGACTTTATTTTTAAAGTTGAAGGCCGAATTCAGGGAACGCCGTGTGCGAGCTTGCTCAAAAGTCTCTATTTCTGCTCTGGTGAGAACATCATATCATTTAGGCTTTCGAAAAAGCTGTCAACAGCTTCCTGGGAAAGTTCCACTAACTCGGAAAAAGGTGTAACCATGCATTCGTGCGCATGATTGTCTCCATTGACATTCTGATTCGCATTGCTGACAGAAGGTCGTACCTGTTCGATGCTGCTTTCATCTTGAACTTCACTACCCCTCAATCGTAGTGGTGAAGCTTCCACGAATGCCGTCATCAGGATTGGTAGCCTTTGAGGGCAGCACAAAGCGTGAACCTTGATCGGGCTCAACAATGTTTCTGCATCCATTGGCGCATCCGATTGTAGCGTCAGACATGTGTATAACACGCATTCTTCTCCGCATAGCAGACACCTTAATACAGGTAAAACACATCTTTGCCACATTGGTCAAAATGATAGAAACCAAGTCATGTTCAGGTCTCTAAGTCGGGAGAGTCCCAGGATTTTTGATATCCGGTCCCGGTATCCAATGGCTAGGATTGTTTCTTCCCTTGTCGCAAGAGTTTTGTCTGTGACATGGGTTGCCATAACGAAAAATAAGGACTAAGAATAGGATTCCTGCAATTAGTCCCAAGATCAGGGGAAGTCCGCCAAAAATCGAATGGACGAAATCTGGAAAAATACCCAGTATGGCTTTGAATGGTGTTAATGCCATCGAAAATACTGTCTTAAATACCTTTGAGACCCCATTGGTATCAGAAATATTTAAGATTTCATTCAGGATTTCTGCGAAATGTATGGGGGAATTAGTTGATAACAATGAATGTATCTCTGCAGTCGTCCTTGCGACTTGTAGATCATACGTTTCTTTTGATGACGTGAGCCTTGTAGGCGTCTGAAGAAGCACTGTTTTCATTCTGCTTAAAGTATCTATTCGAATAGAAGTAATTTTCAAATTGGGCCATGCCCTTGCCTCCCTGTCTGGAAAGGAGCTGGGGAACAATGAGCGTCCACAGCACTTGACCTTTACAGTCGTAGTTACGAGATAAGGAGTCCCGGGCATAAGACTACAACATCTGCGATCTACAATAAGAATGTAACTCCCATTATAGAGTCTTTGAAAGAATGGTTCTATCTCTGTTGCAGGTGCGCCTTGCTGGTGACATGAAAGGTTGTATGAATTCCCTTCACAGGCTCCATGCAAACTAATTCCGTTACACAGAAGCGTGCCGCTTAGTGACATCGCACAATTATTGCCACTAAGAAACACTTTCTGTCCTTTATTACTGACACATGCATGTGAATAGGGCAGGTTCCATGTTGTTTTAATGTACCCCTTTCCCAATTTCTCGTACATGCCAGCCTGTATATATTTTTGGCAGTATTGAAACCTGAAGGTTGAGATTGGAATATTTATTATCCCATGTATTATCCATTCACTGACAGGTCGTTCTGACATTGTCACTGGTAATCTTTCGAGTTTTTCAATGCTCAAGATTGTATAATCAGCACCCTTTTGTGCCATACTGACTTGTCTATCAGTAAGGTTAAAGATTTGGAATAGTGAAGTTGTGTTGATTAAACGCCAAGGCACATAGCCTGAACGCAGATTTTGTAACGTCCAGCCAAGCTGTACAATAGAACGCAATTGAGACTGACCGTGTTGTAGCAACAGTAAGTCTTGCGATAATATGTCGATTGCTGAAGACACAATGCTGTCCAAAGAAAAAATTCTGGAGGACAGAGTCATTAACCCATTGTCCACTACAGAAAGTGATTTTTCCAAATTAATACGGTCAATTTCCCGTATTCTCTCTGCTGTTTCAATTTGAGTAACCTTCCAGGCCTCATTGTATGCTGCATATACAGAGGCTGCTATGAAACGTTTTTGACGCTGTTTGCGTGGTCCCATAGTGAAATCACGCAAGTCAGCACCATCAGTAAGTAAAGTTAGGTGTTGCTTAATTTCTGCCAGTGTGGAAGTTTGTAGCCATTAAAGGCATAATTTGCCCACACTGTAGGTGGTTATTATCCCTGGGTGATGTCTTTGAGGATATCTAGGGTCTGGCCTGGTCATTTTGAACCCCTGTGTTTTGTTCAGGAATCTGTCTTGACAGTTATTAGTATCTGTGGGCCAGATCAACCACTGTTTCCAATCAGGATGTGTTCTGTTTTGGTTTAATACATAATTTACGTCTATCTCTTCATCTATAGAGCTATTGCTGCTCATTGTTGGCTTTGGAATAGACGGTTTATTTAAGTCTTTGATTTTGGCTAGGCCAAGACAGGTAGTTTGTTGAACAGTGTCATTTAAAAATATAATTTGTTCTGGGATCATGCAGGCTCCTGTACTTGCCATTCTTTTGTACCCCAAACACTTTTCAATTCAACATTTTTGTCCCAGTAATCAAAACCAAAAGTATTCATTTTTTCAAAGAATGAGTCTGAATATATCAATTTTGTGTTTGTTATCATGGTCTTAGTTCCTGTCTTGTTTGACAATTTGAAATAAAATGCTTCAGCATTACTTGTGTTAAAACCTGAAAAGTATGAATATTTGTCATAGAAGGTTCTTGAGCTTCCTTTTGGAGGGGTTGCACAATGTTCCCATTGATTATAATTTAAAACATTTCTAGGTTGTGCAGATCTATGTAAAAAATGGTTACCATAGTGGTTATAACAGTACATACTATCATAATTTGTAGAACCCTGCAAATAATCATGTTTGGTAAATTTAGCAGACATTACTAAGTCAGACATCATATTATTAATGCTTTCGAAGTCCCAATCATCAGCAAATGAGCTTGGTTTTGCAAAGTCACTCAATGAGATCTTAATTTGGTGTGGATATTTCAGGATTTCGACCGGACCATAAATTTCATAGTCAGTGTTGTCCCAGGCTACCCCACCCGGTATCGGATTGGCCGTGAAGTTGACTGAAGAAAGTTCTCTTTTCTCGACGTGTGAAGATGTGTGTGGTTTGAGGATCAAGTTGATTTTCTGACTTGCTGTGTCCATTTTAGCATATTTTCCCTCAATGAAGCGTCCCAAAGTAAGTACCATGATGAGCCAAAGTATGAGGATAAATGCACCAAAACCCACCCAAAATTCGATCCATGGAGAAATCAGATATGTTTCTTTAAGTTGATTCAAAAGTTCTTTTGCTTTATCTTTAAAGGTTTTTGATGATGGCTGTGTCTTTGATTCACTGAAGCCTTCAGAGGAATCATCGAAGTTTATGAAGTAGCCGGATGCAGTTCTGTCAATTGTTCCAATTGTTTCTGGATTACTGTTTCTTGCATTTTCGCTTGGTACTTCATTATAGATTGGTGTGTCTCTGCTAAATGTTTTTATTTGGGTTTTCAGAGGTCTGAGTTCTATTGCATTGTTGCATAGTCCTTGTTCTTCTGTAGGCATTTCGAATGTGATGAGCCTCTTCGTTAGGACCTATGTACTGGTAGCAAACCTTGGTCTTCTGCTACTTATTGGGAGTCCACTTGGCCTACTGTTTGTTATCGGCCACATGATTGTGGTTTTACCAGGTCGATGGATACAACTCTGTTCTCCTTTTTACCAGCAAGTGGCGGTAGTACAACTGATCTTGTCCCGTTGATAGACAAGACAGGAACTGCTTTTCTGTAAGAAGGCCCAAATTCCTTCTTTACCGCGATCTTTTCCCTGACTAGATCCCCGACTTTTGGAATCCAGACAGGTCTTGCTGGGACAGGTGGTGGTTCTTCAGTGGTTGTTGGCTGTTGTTTCAACTTTATGTTGCTCAGGTCTTTTCTTGTTTTGTTTAAGTCCTGCAAAATAGCCAAACGGTCTTTGATATCAAAGCTTTTTTCTTTCACCACTGAAGTCTGACTATCAATGTCAGAGATCAACATCCTAGTTCCAAATAATAATTTGTACGCACTGAATCCCTTCAGAGAATTTCTTGGCAAGTTATTTAGACTACGTTGGACACTTATTAGATGTTTGACCCACCCAGCTCCCGAACCTAATATCCTTTCCGTTATAGATTGCTTTATGCCTTGTTTTTTTTTTTACACCATCCCGTATCCCTCAGGAAGGAAGTGAGAAGATTCCCGCTGTGCTATGCTCATTTGGCCATGTTTCCCCTCAGGCTGGAGGGCTAGAGTGAAAACAATGGTCAAACGTAGCATGCTCTTAGCGTATATGCCATTTAGACTCGCAAATCTTTGTATAACAGTCCAGACTTCAGCCGAGTGCTGGTGATCTACATTATAAGTGGAAACTAGCCTGTATATGTTAATTGCAAGCCTTCCTTTTTACTCTTGATTTTTTCTGGAGTAAAACGACGAGGTATTAAACTGTTTCTCTCCCCACTGCGATCTCTGTTGCAGTTTGGGCAGTTTTTTACAAACATGGTGTGACGCAGGCTCATGCCTGGCCACCAGTACCGTGATTGTAATTCTTCCAGAGAATCTTTTAGTTTGAGGTGTCTGAGACCCTCGCCCATATGTGCGTCTGCGATTAACAAGTTTCTCCTGTCCATGTTTGGAATCACTCTATCCCCCACTCCAGGGATTCGAGCAAAAGGGACGGAGTTTGCATCGATTATGTATGTATAATTGAGTGGATAGTTGATCGGTAGCGCTGAGCAGTCGCCTTTTGATGACGTTTTCACCGGCAGCACTGTTTCACCGTCAATGTATTTTAATGTACGCTTTTTTCGAACTACGGGAGCCGATTTAGTGGCTGCCGCTGTGGCTGTCTCAGCCAATGAATTCCCTGCAACGTGAACGCCATCACGCTGATGACTCAGTGAGTGTGTCACGTGAGTCTTTGGTAGCTCTTTTTGTAAAAGAGCTATTTGTTCCCAGAGCAGTTTCTGCTTTATTGGTGCATCTGTGTCATCTTTGTAACCGTTTTGAATCCATGTCTGCAAATCATTGTTATATGATTTGACGCAGTAATATGAATCTGACACTATAAGTGTCGGGAATTCGCAATCCGCATTATCTAGCGCCATTTTCAATGCTAGTATTTCAGTTTGTTGTTCTGAATTAGTTTCTACTGAGTGTGTTTTTGTTAATAGAGGTTTTAGTTTACCTCCGCGCCACACTTCTTTTGTAATCCCACATGTGGGGTTGTATGCCTGTTCTCCCCAAACGGGGGGTTGAGCATGTCCGTCTGTATAAATTACACAGGCGTAATGTCGTAAAGGCAGAATGCCGATTGGCAGAGGATATGTTTCTTCATATTCTAGATTTTTTAATTCTTCTAGTTCTGGATCAAAGTAGTAGTATACTTTGTCCGTTGTAATTGAATTCACCCATTGTATCCATTCCGGATTCAGTGTTGTTGTTGGTAAATTACACGGTGTTGTTAGTGCCTCAAAGGCTGATTCTGCTGTTCTGACTGTGACATGTCTACCGTCAGCTTGATCTTTTTCTCTAGCTATTGCGGTTTGAACAGCATGAACAATTTTTTCTTTAATGCTGAACTTCTTTTCAGCTTCTGTGTACAAGTGTGATTTGAATGCAATTGGTACCTTTTCTCCCTCATTAGAGGTCAGGTATGTGAATCCGCATCTCCCTGGGATGACTCGAATCACAAGATTGCGTGTGTTATCACGTGTTTCTAACTTTGTTTTAATTAGCATGTCTGTTTGTAAGGATCTCAAAATCTCTGTGTGTTTTTGAGTCCAATTGGATCTTTTAAAATCTGGTTTTATCAGATCATAAAGGGGTTTGACCCTTTCTGCGTAATTTGCAATGTATGTTCTTCCGAAATTTAGGAAGCCTAGAATCGACTGTAGGTTTTTTAGTGTTCTAGGTGCTTGGATTACGGCACATTTCTCTAGGAAATTGTCAGCCAGGCTTTTGCCTTCACTTGATAATTCATATCCTAAGAACAGGACTGTCAGATGGGCAATTCTGGATTTTTTAAAGTTGAATTTGTAACCCTCTGCTGCGAACCCAAGTATTATGGTGTTCACTCTCTTCAAGTGAGTCTCCAAGTCATCATCTGTTAAGTAAATGTCGTCGACATACGATAATGCTTCATCATCATATATTTGTAGTAATTCTGTTACTCTCGCTGAGAATACTCCCGGGCTGTTCTTGTACCCCTGGGCTAACCGACAGAATTGTTTTTGAGTGCCATTTATTGAGAACGCAGACAAATATCTGCTCTCTGGTGCTATGTTTTGACAAAAGAATCCATTAGAGATGTCTAAGGTTGTTTTGTATTTTTTGCGCACTATGTTATTCATTAGTGCAGCACTATGCGAATTTTGCACTGCAAAAGTTTTGCAACATGTGTTAAGGTGTCGGTAATCCAAAACTAGACGATATGAATTGTCTGGTTTGGAGACCGGAAACAAAGGGTTGTTCATTTGTGAGGTGCAAGTTTCAATCACCCCCTGGTATTCTAGCTGATCTAGTATTTCTTTTACCTGTTTTTTAGCTTCTTGCTTAATTGGGTACTGCCTTTGTGCAGTAGGTTGTGATTTTAACTGGATTTTGTGAGGAGGAGAGTCCTCATCCCATCCCACGTGATTTTTATATAAAGCAGGAGCTAGAGCCACTGCCCACTTTCTAGCAAGTGTGTATTTTTTATGAATTGGGATATGATTTGAGAAGGCAGGCATAATTACTTCTTCGCCATGAGGGCAATCCCTGACAAACTCTGGTGGCCAGTCTTTTTCAGCTAGAAGGATATCATAGCCCTTGGAGAGATTATCCCAAAATAGTCCCCTTATTTTTCTAGTCTTATCCCCCTCTATACGCAATGTTATTTCGTATATTTTGTGAGGTTTGCTAACTCTGGTGTCCGCAGTTTCCACTTGAAGATATTCATTCGTGTCCACTGTCTCCAGATGATTCATAAGGACTTTGCGAGCTATGCTCACTTCTGCTGCGCTGTGTAGCATTGTCTGAGCCCATTCCCCGTTTTTCAGTTGTGTCCTCAGAATTCTCGGCATTGTTAACTATTTTAATGCTGGCTACCTTCTTCTTTGGAAATTGTAATTTCTTTTTTAGCTGAGCAGGTTCCTTGTCTTTGGACTTGGCGTGCTCTTCTCTTTGTTCTGATCGTCCTCTTCTTTCCGATTTCTGCGAGGAAGTCTGAAAAGATTGAGAGGGACGTGTATCAATGTCTTGATATCTATCAGGCTTTTTTATATTATCCCTGTTTCTAAGGTTATATCTTTTCCCAGAGGGGTCACTCTGGGGTGACCTGTGTCTTTGGTTCGGAGATTTCTCTCTTCGCCTAGGAGACCTTCCTCTGGACTGGAATTTCTTTTCTTTGGGATTGGATTGTTTGTTTCCATCCCAGCTCTTTTTCTGTGATGTTGAATTATTATTAAAAAATATTTTTTCAGGACTTTCAATCAGTGGTGGTTTTACTGGTATTCCACCTAAACTATCTCTACCTAGTTCCTCATAGGATTTTTCTATGATTCTGGCAATTTCAGCTGGTTGGTCTGCTATATCTGTTTCCTTTAACCTCTGGCGGATCGCCACGTTTGCTGCTTCTCCCTTTATGTTGGCTAATAATATAGCCGAGACCTGCTTGAAGTCTTTTAGTAATTTCATACCAAGAGTTAAAGCGGGTTCTGGACCGTATTCATCTTGAATTTGTTTTAGCACATCTGGTATTACCGAAATGGATGGAACACCGTGCGTTTTTGTGTAGATGGAAGCAAAGACTGTACCCCAAGTGTCACAGTCCTCAATGTGTGGTGCGATTCCCATTGGAAGACAGATAGTCAGAATCCTGTGCTTTTCTAGCGGGGTGGTGTCTGGAAACACCGCCTCTATTTGGGTGATTTTCTGCGCTAGCCAGAATGGTATTTGTTCCCGTTTAGCCGGTACTTTACCTAGGCAGGACTGGATGTTCTGTGGTGTAATTTTATTTGTGTTCCCCTGGTGAGGGGTCAGCTGTGGGAGTTTAATCGCTGGCTGAATTGTTGAAGTCCGCATCACATACTGGACTAATTGTCTATGTATTTTTATTAATTGTTTTAGCTGTGTTAACAGGTTAGCTGCAGACATCCCGTCGATGTCTGGATGTGGTGTGTATCCGGCTAGGACCGGCCACGTTGCTCCTGGTCTACCTAAAGGACCGAGCCTGGTGATGTGATTATTATGTTTTAGGGCGCCATCAAATAAGAGCAAATGCTCTTGAAATTTGAGTGGTACTTCCACCTCCTCGAAAGGAGTGTACGTTTCAGGAGGTTCCTCTATTTTGTAATAGTGGAAGTACTTTGTTACAGGATTTGCTGCTGGAAAATTTATCCATGAATAGTATACCTCTGTCTGCCGATATTCGTGTGCCTCAATTACGAATATGACTGTGCCACCTCTAGGTGTCAGTCCGTTTTCTATAAGTTTTAAAGTTATAGATTTCCTTTTGATGACCGGGATGAGTATTATATCCGGGTCTGCTTCTTGCATGGTAGCATCAGCTGCTGCGAGTTCAGTTGCTAATCTAACTGCCTCTCTTTCATCATCACTGTCTACCATTTTACTGACAGGATGGTTATTTTGTTTGTTTGCAGATCAGGTTTCTTATGGAAACAAAGATTAGATGCACAATATTTTGGAACAGTGTATCCTTCAACGTTGACTATACCAAGTACCATACATAGGAGTTCCCTCCTGCGAGGTCTGGCGGATATAACCTTTTACCCACTCCAGACGTCTTTGGAGTATTATGGGAGAAAGGGGTCTGAGTGAGAAAGCACGACTGAGTTACTTTAAATGTCTTACGTTAGTTTTATCGCCCTTTCCAAACGCGTTGGGCGCCATGTAGTGTAGTTCCTATTATCCCAATAGGCTCTGCGCATTGGAATAATACCTTCAATAGTAAAGGCCTAGACCAGACGTTAACTAGGTCTACTACTATCGATATTAGACTTAAAGTTTTGGGTTTGCCAGCTAGCTCAGAGTTCACTAGAAACTTTCTCGAATGTTCAGGAAGGAATTAACTTCCCTGATTAGACAAGAAGGGATTTAGTTTCTGACAACCATAGAACATGACAACTTTGCTCTCCCCTAATCAAGAGTGTATCTCGAGAGTCGTGTGAACAAAAGGCAATTTATTTTACTCAGTCAGTACGTGCATTCTTAGTCTCATCAGAATGTAGAGAAAAGGAAGAGACGGGCGTGTTCAATAAAAAGGTGTTATTTATTGATCAGTCTCTTTTCTCATACAAGAGAAATGGATCGATATTATTGCAATACTTATAGCTAAGTAAAGTGCATACATTAAAAGCAATAGTATGAAATAATACTGTAAAAACATTGATATGGTTTCTAAGCCATAAGATGTTTTAAAATGAATAAAATATATTACATACACATATACATTTGACTAAACGTACTCAACTGGTGTTTCTAAATACGCCTACCCCGTGTACCTGACCTAAGCCTAATACGTGGGCGGGAATAGAAAGTTACAGTTTAAGTTAAGTTTGTTTTTGCCAAGTGAATAACTAAAGAATTCTCTGCGAGGGGTTATTCAGTTCTGTACCTGGAATCTAGGTTGAATGAGGGATGGTATCTCTCTCTCTGGTCTCGATATTCCAGGCTGCCTGCGAGGGCTACCCGGAAGCGCCGGTGCTGGATTTCTCGGCAGGAGAAAGCAGCGTGTCTCGTTCTCAGCGCGTCAGGAAGGCGGGGCTGCGCCAGCGGGGTCTGCTCTGCTCTTCGCTTCGGCAAGTATGGCTGCTCCGTCTCGTCACCACCGCGTGTGTTTGCATAGGGCAATATCGGTAATATTTATACCTTTAAGGTGCCGAGATTGACGTAAGGATGGACATAGATACGTCAATAAGGATGTCATACGACTTGCTCGTTAGCACATTCTTTTGCTGAAGTTCTCGGTGAAATCAAAACAATGGCCGCAGGGTTTTGCCCAGGTTGTCATAGGTTTGATTTGTTATGAGAACTCCGTATGCCTTATCAGGGGCTGGAGGAATATCGCTTGTCTAATTAGATCGCAAGCGTTATGACCTAATCAGATAACACGTTCCTGTGCCGTAGTGTGACTGCGTCAGATAACGGTATCTGCATCATGGGGGTTTTTCTGCCTCATGGGCTGACTGCTAGTTAACTTGTTGGTTTGTTTAACCAGAATAGGGTCAGGAATAGGGGGATCGATTCAGAACCTATAGGAATACATCACAGGGTACTCACAAACTTTATCTCGGGGGCCAAATTTGCAGTGTGGTTTGTGTGGGGGCGGGGTCAGTGGAAGAGGGGCCGGGGCTAGAGCAACAAAAAAACTGTGACCTTGAGGTTGAACACAGGTCCCTGCAGCGGACGCCTTCGTCCAGTGAGCCACCAGACCCGGCATACACACATATCTCTCTCCCTCTCTCTCTCTCTCTCTCTCTCTCTCCCCCTCTCAATGTCTCTCTCAACCTCTCTCCCTCCCTCTCTCCCTATTTCTCCCTCTGTCTCACTCCCTCTCTCTCCCTCCCTGACTCCCTCTGTCTCGCTCACTCTGACTATCTCACTCCCTTTCTCTCTCTCTGTCTCCCTCTCCCTCACTCTGTCTCCCTCCTCTGTCTCGCTCACTCTGTTACCCTCCTCACTCTGTCGCCCTCCTCACTCTGTCGCACTCCCCCTCCCTCCTCCGTCCCTCTGTCTGTTACCCTCCTCCCTCCCTCTGTCTGTCACCCTCCTCCCTCCCTCCGTCTGTCACCCTCCTTCCTCTGTCTGTCACCCCCTCCCTCCTCCCTCCCTCCTCCCTCTGTCTGTCACTCTCCCCCCTCTGTCTGTCACCCACTGTCTCCCTCCCTCTCCCATTCTCTGTCTCCCTCCCTCTCCATTTCTCTGTCTCCCTCCCTCTCCCTCTCTTTATCTCCCTCCCTCTCCCTTTCTCTGTCTCCCCCCCTCTCCCTCTCTTTGTCTCCCTCTGTTTCCCTCCCTCTCCCTCTCTCTCTTTGTCTCCCTCTGTCTGTTTCCCTTTCTCTGTCTATCTCTCTCTGCCTCCCTTTCCCTCCCTCCCTCGCTCTCCCTCTGTCTGCCTCCCTTTCCTTCCCTCCTTTCCTTCCCTTCCCTCCCTCGATCTCCCTCTGTCTGCCTCTCTTTCCCTCCCTCCTTTCCCTCCCTCCCTCGCTCTCCCTCTGTCTGCCTCCCTTTCCCTCCCTCCTTCCTTCCCTCCCTCGCTCTCCCTCTGTCTGCCTCCCTTTCCCTCCCTCCCTCTCTTTCCCTCTTTCTCCCTTTCCCTCCCTCCCTCGCTCTCCCTCTGTCTGCCTCTCTTTCCCTCCCTCCCTTGCTCTCCTTCCCTCCCTTTTTTCTCCCTCCCTCTCTCTCCCTCTGTCTGCCTCCGTTTCCCTCCCTCCCTCGCTCTCCCTCCCTTGCTCTCCCTCTGTCTGTGTCTGCCTCCCTTTCCCCCCTCCCTCGCTCTCCCTCTGTCTGCCTCCCTTTCCCTCCCTCCTTTCCTTCCCTCCCTCACTCTCCCTCTGTCTGCCTCCCTCTCCCTCCCTCCTTTCCCTCCCTCGCTCTCCCTCTGTCTGCCTCCCTTTCCCTCCCTCCCTCGCTCTCCCTCCCTTTCCCTTTTCTTCCCTCCCTCTGTCTGCCTCCCTTTCCCGCTCTCCCTCCCTCTCCCTCCCTCTCCCTCCACCTCCCTTTCCCTCCCTCCTTTCCTTCCCTCCCTCACTCTCCCTCTGTCTGCCTCCCTTTCCCTCCCTCCTTTCCCTCCCTCGCTCTCCCTCTGTCTGCCTCCCTTTCCCTCCCTCGCTCTCCCTCCCTTTCCCTTTTCTTCCCTCCCTCTCCCTCTGTCTGCCTCCCTTTCCCGCTCTCCCTCCCTCTCCCTCGCTCTCCCTGCCTTCCTTTCCCTCCCTCCTTTCTCTCCCTCTCCCTCTGTCTGCCTCCCTTTCCCTCCCTCCCTCGCTCTCCCTCTGTCTGCCTCCCTTTCCCTCCCTCGCTCTCCCTCTGTCTGCCTCCCTTGCTCTCCCTTGCTCTCCCTCCCTCTCCCTCCCTTGCTCTCCCTCTCTGTATCTGTCTCCCTTTCCCTCCCTCCCTTGCTCTCCCTCTGTCTGTGTCTGACTCCCTTTCCCTCCCTCCTTTCCCTCCCTCCCTCGCTCTCCCTCTGTCTGTGTCTGTCTCCCTTTCCCTCCCTCCTTTCCCTCCCTCCCTCGCCCCCCCTCTGTCTGCCTCCCTTTCCCACCCTCCCTCGCTCTCCCTCTGTCTGCCTCCCTTTCCCTCCCTCCCTTGCTCTCTCTCGCTCTCCCTCCCTTTCCCTCCCTCGCTGTCCCTCCCTGTCTCCCTCCCTCCACCTCCCTCCCTCACTCTCCCTCCCTTTCCCTCACTCTGTCTGTGTCTGCCTCCCTTTCCCTCCCTCCCTCGCTCTCCCTTCCTCTGCCTCCGTTTCCCTCCCTCCCTTGCTCTCCCTCCCTTTAACTCCCTCGCTCTCCCTCTGTCTCCCTCCCTTTCCCTCCCTCCTTCTGTCTCCCTCCCTCCCTCTGTCTCCCTCTGTCACCCTCTTCATCTCACCCTGCTTGTGTGTGCCCGGGCTGAGACAGCTTCCTGGCACACACACACACACAGCCCCACCGAGCACTTCACAGGTCTTTAAAAGACCATTTGTATGTTAATGAGGCTTTTGTATTTCACCTCTTAGCGCCCCTGCAGCTGCACTCTGACTATCACTGGAATGCCTGGGCCCCCACAGAGCAGCAGAGTTTCTCAGAGTCCCGGTGCGCAGTGTTTGCTGACACTCTTTAAGTTTTTTAAATTTTTTAAAACATGTGTAAATTGTCTGCAAGTTCCGCAGGCCGCCAGGGCAGGCTTGCCGGGCCACTGGCGGCCCGCGGGCCGTACTATGAGTACCCCTGTTCTAGACTTTATGGATTCATAGATAGAAAAGGCCTGCTGCCTTGTTTTTTTTCTTTTTTATATTTCTCAGTAGTGTGTTTGTCTCCTGCCTGTGGGTCTGCATAGAGCCACCAGAGAAGACTTTTTGTCTGCAACATAAACAGGGATGCTGGTCGTAATGGCTTTGTGAATGATGCAACTGGTTTTGAGGATGTGCCAGGCTGTTATGGGGAGTCAATGGCATTCCATCAGGGTGGGGGTGATTTGATCATATTTCTTTAGACCTTGGATGAGATGTGTTGTGGCATGTGGTATAACGTTAAGGACTCCAGTGTGGAGTCTGGAAGTGAATTGAGTATGGTGTTACCACCAAACAGGTGTAAGAGTATGAGATCGTAAACAACAGGGTTGAAGTCACTTTCTGGAAGAAACAGTTTCACCTTCCTTAGATGAAAGAGTTGGTATCAGAATGTTTTTTGACAATGTGCTCCCTAGGGATAAGGTTGTTGTCCAGGATGAATCCAATTGACTTGGAATTCAGTGAAAGTTGAGTTTCAAAGCTGTTAAAGTTTATGTAATTTTGCCAGGTTTGTAATGTACCTTGTTTGTTGGTCTCAGTAAATAACAGGAATTCCATCTTGGTTGGGTTGAGCTTCAGGTCTAGAAGATGTGCAGGCTGTGTCTGAGGAATTGGATGTCTAAAACAGACCATACTAGACTTATTTTTCAATGATCTTGCTAATGAACCATAGGTGAGTGACGAGTCGCAGATGGCCAGGCCATCAGGGTCTAGTAAATGCTTCTTTAAAAGTGGCAACATCTGGCGTGACTCTGCCTGTCTTACGAGCAACCAGTGGTTGAAAGCCTACCATACGCATATTGTTTGTAATAAGTCTCTTTGACTGCTGTGTGCTCTAAACCTAGACCTAAAAACGGATATACCATTTGAAATTGCATAGCCAGATTTGCTGTATTGCTTGTACAAGCCATGACTTTTTAGTTAACCTGTAATGAAATACTGCTTAAAAATTCTTCACTTTTCCACCGTTGTTTGAAAAAAATTCTCGTGGCAGGGTACCTTTAAACACGCATATGGAGAGTCAGATTTGCTTGATACACCATGAATGGACTGAAACCTCTGCATCTTAGCAATACTTGAAAAAAAACATATACTCTAAATGCACCATTTGGCTCAACTTTTACAAAATGTTCATAGTGGGTCATGCCCCTGGGGATAAGTGTGCTAGCTCACTTTTCTCACTCGGTCAAATTTGAGGCAGGTATTTTACGCACCACCACTTTCACACTTCATCCGCCGCACACTGTTCACAACACCTTTTTATGTTCTACCAACTTCAATAGACACCACTGGCCATGGTGCCTATTGACTGACATTTGACTGCTTCATGCTCAAAAACTTGCCTCTGCCATTACCCAGGGGAAGTGGATCCAGGAATTCCTGTGCAAGCAGCCCCGCCGTGCGCAAGTTATGGCCCATGCATTGGTCTGGCTGGAATTGCAGCGCTCCTACGTCTAGCAACTATTTTTGTTTGGGCATGCGTTGGAAGCAAGTGAGCATATGCAGCCTATTCTAAGGACTACTCCTAAATAAGGTTTCCAAATTCTTGCTAAGAATTACTCTTAGATAATGTCACCTTGTTTCCTATTCACTTTATGATTTCATATGATATGTGCAATGTCCTATTGGTTTTTGCTACATCAGTCACCCTAGTGCCCTAAGCATTTCAGGAAATTTGTGCTTTGTATAGAAAACAGGACAGTAAACAGATTTGAGAAGACTGTGAGTAAAGGAGTAATTCTGTGGATCTCATAGTATGTTAAAACATGTTGTGGTAGTGTTCGTACTGGCGGCACACCAATGGTGCAAGACCTTCCAGTCAGCGTTCTGGACAATGGACAATGATTAACCACTATTGATTTCACAGAGGACTTCAATAACAACTATTGAACCGTCAAGTTAAATTGGAGTTATATGAGTTTTCCCTTTATGGCTTTTAGCATGTCTAGACATTGTCCAAGATAAACCTAGTCACAAGTCATAAATATCTTTTCCACCAGCTTTATCTGAAACTTTGTAGTATAATCCACAGTTCTTCAAAGAAAGGCTACTACATTCCATCATTTGCCACCTTATCAATGGCCCTTAAAAAGGCCTTCTAAGTGTGGCATTTACAAAAGGAGTTAAGTGGTTTGTTCAAGCTACTGTTTGTTTTTTGCCTGTTTTTATTGGTTCATAAAAAACTTCAAATGTGTGGTATCAAATATATCATCATTCTGGGAATAAAAAAATCAGTAAAAATTACTAATAAGATTTATCAGTAAACCAAGTGTAAGACCACAACTTATACAGATATTAAGCATTTTTTTAAATGAGTGTTTCTTCTGCTAATTTATTGGGTAGATAGCACAAATCTAAATGCACTGTAAATCACAGGGCAGTACAAATACTCGCCCAGTGTCCTGGATTTGGTCTAGGTTTTAAGAGCACAGCTCTGGAACCCAATTTTTATAGGCTTAAGACCAGATGCACAAAGGATTTACCATTCTCAAAGCCTTGAATCAGTGAATCAGAATGTTTGCGAAGGCTAAAACCCTTATTCCTATTTACTGATTCAGAAAAGTGTTTCAAATCACTAAATGTGTTTAGAAATGGATACTGATTCAGTATTTGGAAGTGGCGTGTTGTAGGGGTCTCTTATAGATACTGATATGCTATGTATCAATATTTTGAAAGTGAAATCTATTTGTAAAACAATATTTTACTAACACTTCAAAGGTGGTGGTAACCCAGTCGCAAAATTTGGACCTCTTCGCATTGGGAAATGTAAAATAAAAAGCTTGTTTAAGAGGAGGCTGTGCCTTCTCTTAACCAAATGAAAAAAGAAACCTTTCTTTTTAAATGCAGCCCATTTCCTTTAAGGAAAGCAGGCTGTAGTTTGTAGAGAAAACCTTGCTTTATTAAAAAGCAACCATCCCTGTGATGGCAGAAAAGTGTAGTGGATCATAATTTGAGACATAACTCATTATTATTAAGGAAGGAGGTCGAATTCTGACCCACTATGATTCATTGTTTTGTGAATTGACCTATTAGTACATGGGAAAGTTTGCAAAATACCATATTGGTTTCAAAATACTGGTCGCAAATAGCGTCCAGTATTTTTCGATCAGTATTTAGTGCATCTGAATCTTAGGCCATTTTAGTGAGGTACAATACAAATAGATACTATGGATTTGATTACAAATTATACATTGAAGCACACTGCTAAAAGAAGCCTCATGATTAACCATAGGTTTTTATTTCACCAGTAATCTATAAACAACAGGCAGGGCCACTGGAATTATGGCGTAGTAGAGAACCTAATTATGTGGCCGTGTTGACTAAATTATGTATTATGGAAAGGCATGCTATACCTCAAGCAAAGGCAAATTATACAGCATATTCTGTTGCATTGTTGTCTAGTTATTTGAAATTTGAACATACTGAAAGTGATTTCAGTACGATAAAAAAAATCGTAGCTTTCTTAAGAAAGCTATGTACATACATCAGATCCTATTCGAAATGCTATTCAGTAATAATGTTGTCCTGCAAGGAAGCAAAGGATATTCTTTATTTTGACACTGTCTTTTCTACTCTTCAGAGGAAAATAGATTGTGTAAAACAAACAATTTTTCAGGTTTGCCTTTTGTCCTCACAAAAGGCAAAGCTGCATACGAAGGGTACGCATAGAGGCACGTCTTTCAATTAAGAAACATCCCTTTAGCAAAGTTTAGTGCATTTCATAATCCTTTCATCTTATGTGATTTGAAATGACTTGGCATGGCCGACGTCCAATTTATCCTCCTAAGAACCCTTCATTCATAAGAGCACAGCTTGGTTTCATATTTTGTTCCTTATTAGATCATTGGAACGTTGGGAGCTCCATTGAAGACAGTGAAGTGGCTCAGGGCCAATAATGGCTTGTACAGAACTTTTGCGCCAACATTCCAATGCCTGTCTTCCTGTTTCTCCTTATTTATTTTAGAACATTCTGCCCTCAGTGGGTGGATTGTTCTAACAGCATTATAGCCCTTTTGTCTCAAGCTATGCCGTTTGTTAATGACCCTCTCACTCTCTCTCTCGCCTGTGCGTGGGCCTGTAACTTGGGAAGAGGGCCTTTAACAACCATTATAGCCATCAACCGCGAGTTATAATTCTATATTAGAGGCATTTAAAAACAAATACAGTCACTAATGGTGTAACTATGGGTGAGCTGTGTTGTCTGGGACCATCATGAACTTTTCTGCCATTAAGATAATGATACATAATTTTTAAACAAACAGAGCGCCCAAGTCTTCGGGACATGTTGAACAAATTGTACATCAGTAGCAGAGATCAGCAATAACCAAATGGAATTTGAAAAAGAGCTTGGCATTTTCACATTAAAATTGCACTACTTATTAGTAATACCTGTGCATAATAACTTTAATAGCCATCTGTAAGAAATCAGTTAATTAATTATGAAGGATGTGAGTCCTTGAAAAGTAATAGGTCTGCAATTGTCTTATTACTGGGAACCAAGTACCCCATTGTAGCACTTGACTCCCTTAGGGTAGTGAAGCAGAGCAGTCCAATACCCACTCAAAGGAGGTGGTGTGCGCTAGCAATCCTAATTCACTGGCACAAAACAATAACACTCAATAAATTACTGTTGAGTCAGTGCTTTTTCTTTTATGGAGGAAAAGTACTTTTATTGCACAGACACTACTAAATACTATACATCAATTCACAAAAATATACTTTAGGTAGATGGACATACTTTGGGTAACATCCTCATAACACATTTCACCCCTGGTGGGTCCTGAACCCCATAATCACAGGAGACCCCAGCTATATCAGTTGTACCATCACAATAGGAGGGGGTGTCTGTTTAAATAAGGCAGGCCTACTGACTTTGTTATGTGGTTGCAACATTAGTAATAATTGCAACATAATTTAATTTAATATAATTGCGGGTTTCTTAAGCGCTAGAATCGACTCCCGAAGGAGTATCTCTGCGCTGTAGACCGCTGGGGAACCCGTCCTGGCTTTCCCTGTGAGATGGTCCCTACTGGGTATCTCCAAGGTGGAACCAGGCATCCCCGGCGTATGTGGGGGGCCGTTGTGGAGATGAGGCAAGCTAATGCCCAGGGTTGCCGAGTGTGATCCCTGGTTAGAGTAGGCACCGAGGCGAGAATTATCGAGTCCGCTGACCCTGGTCCACGACCCTGCCGCGTCGGGAATTGAACCCTGGTCCCGAGCCATCCTCTGCTTCCGGGTCTGCCGCCTCTAACCAGTGAGCCACACCACTCCACTCAATAATTTTTCAAGGTAACACATTATAAGGGGGGCAGTATATATATATATATATATATATATATATATATATATATATATATATATGTATATATATATTTTCAAACGGTATTTGCCCAGCAAATGAAGATACCCTCGCAGCGTTTGTTTCTTCCTTTTATTGTGGGGTAGCAGCAGCGAGACAGGATTCGCCTTCAAACAGTGTCTGCCAATAAAAATGCCTACGCGTTTCGGAAATGTCTTCCTTAATCATGGCTTGGCAATTGTAATGTGGGAGGAGAGCGGCCATGTCTTTTTTATTCATTTTCAGGTGTTTGTTTCTCCGCCCCACTGGGCGTGCCGTCAACTCAGCATTCTGGTACATGAAGTTCTTAATTGATATTAAATCCATAGTGGGTGCCGCTTTCCAATCCCCTCAATCAGTGTTTTCCATTGGGTCACTGATGGGGCGAACCCGAACCAACTGCTTTCCTTGCGCTGATCCCCACAAGGCACGTCGCTCCGCATCTCGTGTTTCTCATGAAGCACTCGGACCCGCCAGCCGGCGGTGGGGTGATCTTCGTGACCCGGAACCGGCCACAAATAATTTCAAACGGTATTTGCCCCGCAAATGAAGATACCCTTGCAGCGTTTGTTTCTTCCTTTTATTGTGGGGTAGCAGCAGCGAGACAGGATTCGCCTTCAAACAGTGTCTGCCAATAAAAATGCCTACGCGTTTCAGAAATGTCTTCCTTAATCATGGCTTGGCAATTGTAATGTGGGAGGAGAGCGGCCATGTCTTTTTTATTCATTTTCAGGTGTTTGTTTCTCCGCCCCACTGGGCGTGCCGTCAACTCAGCATTCTGGTACATGAAGTTCTTAGTTGATATTAAATCCATAGTGGGTGCCGCTTTCCAATCCCCTCAATCAGTGTTTTCCATCGGGTCACTGATGGGGGGAACCCGAACCAACTGCTTTCCTTGCGCTGATCCCCACAAGGCACGTCGCTCCGCATCTCGTGTTTCTCATGAAGCACTCGGACCCGCCAGCCGGCGGTGGGGTGATCATCGTGACCCGGAACCGGCCACAAATAATTTCAAACGGTATTTGCCCAGCAAATGAAGATACCCTCGCAGCGTTTGTTTCTTCCTTTTATTGTGGGGTAGCAGCAGCGAGACAGGATTAGCCTTCAAACAGTGTCTGCCAATAAAAATGCCTACGCGTTTCGGAAATGTCTTCCTTAATCATGGCTTGGCAATTGTAATGTGGGAGGAGAGCCGCCATGTCTTTTTTATTCATTTTCAGGTGTTTGTTTCTCCGCCCCACTGGGCGTGCCGTCAACTCAGCATTCTGGTACATGAAGTTCTTAGTTGATATTAAATCCATAGTGGGTGCCGCTTTCCAATCCCCTCAATCAGTGTTTTCCATCGGGTCACTGATGGGGCGAAGCCGAACCACCTGCTTTCCTTGCGCTGATCCCCACAAGGCACGTCGCTCCGCATCTCGTGTTTCTCATGAAGCACTCGGACCCGCCAGCCGGCGGTGGGGTGATCTTCGTGACCCGGAACCGGCAACAAATAATTTCAAACGGTATTTGCCCAGCAAATGAAGATACCCTCGCAGCGTTTGTTTCTTCCTTTTATTGTGGGGTAGCAGCAGCGAGACAGGATTCGCCTTCAAACAGTGTCTGCCAATAAAAACTGTTTGAAGGCGACGGCTGGCGGGTCCGAGTGCTTCATGAGAAACACGAGATGCGGAGCGACGTGCCTTGTGGGGATCAGCGCAAGGAAAGCAGTTGGTTTGGGGTCGCCCCATCAGTGACCCGATGGAAAACACTGATTGAGGGGATTGGAAAGCGGCACCCACTATGGATTTAATATCAACTAAGAACTTCATGTACCAGAATGCTGAGTTGACGGCACGCCCAGTGGGGCGTAGAAACAAACACCTGAAAATGAATAAAAAAGACATGGCCGCTCTCCTCCCACATAACAATTGCCAAGCCATGATTAAGGAAGACATTTCCGAAATGCGTAGGCATTTTTATTGGCAGACACTGTTTGAAGGCGAATCCTGTCTCGCTGCTGCTACCCCACAATAAAAGGAAGAAACAAACGCTGCGAGGGTATCTTCATTTGCTGGGCAAATACCGTTTGAAATTATTTGAGGCCGGTTCCCGGTCACGAAGATCACCCCACCGCCGGCTGGCGGGTCCGAGTGCTTCATGAGAAACACGAGATGCGGAGCGACGTGCCTTGTGGGGATCAGCGCACGGAAAGCAGTTGGTTCGGGTTCGCCCCATCAGTGACCCGATGGAAAACACTGATTGAGGGGATTGGAAAGCGGCACCCACTATGGATTTAATATCAACTAAGAACTTCATGTACCAGAATGCTGAGTTGACGGCACGCCCAGTGGGGCGGAGAAACAAACACCTGAAAATGAATAAAAAAGACATGGCCGCTCTCCTCTCACATTACAATTGCCAAGCCATGATTAAGGAAGACATTTCCGAAATGCGTAGGCATTTTTATTGGCAGACACTGTTTGGAGGCGAATCCTGTCTCGCTGCTGCTACCCCACAATAAAAGGAAGAAACAAACGCTGCAAGGGTATCTTCATTTGCTGGGCAAATACCGTTTGAAATTATTTGTGGCCGGTTCCGGGTCACGAAGATCACCCCACCGCTGGCTGGCGGGTCCGAGTGCTTCATGAGAAACACGAGATGCGGAGCGACGTGCCTTGTGGGGATCAGCGCAAGGAAAGCAGTTGGTTCGGGTTCGCCCCATCAGTGACCCGATGGAAAACACTGATTGAGGGAATTGGAAAGCGGCACCCACTATGGATTTAATATCAACTAAGAACTTCATGTACCAGAATGCTGAGTTGACGGCACGCCCAGTGGGGCGGAGAAACAAACACCTGAAAAAGAATAAAAAAGACATGGCCGCTCTCCTCCCACATTACAATTGCCAAGCCATGATTAAGGAAGACATTTCCGAAATGCGTAGGCATTTTAATTGGCAGACACTGTTTGAAGGCGAATCCTGTCTCGCTGCTGCTACCCCACAATAAAAGGAAGAAACAAACGCTGCGAGGGTATCTTCATTTGCTGGGCAAATACCGTTTGAAATTATTTGTGGCCGGTTCCGGGTCACGAAGATCACCCCACCGCCGGCTGGCGGGTCCGAGTGCTTCATGAGAAACACGAGATGCGGAGCGACGTGCCTTGTGGGGATCAGCGCAAGGAAAGCAGTTGGTTCGGGTTCGCCCCATCAGTGACCCGATGGAAAACACTGATTGAGGGGATTGGAAAGCGGCACCCACTATGGATTTAATATCAACTAAGAACTTCATGTACCAGAATGCTGAGTTGACGGCACGCCAGTGGGGCGGAGAAACAAACACCTGAAAATGAATAAAAAAGACATGGCCGCTCTCCTCCCACATTACAATTGCCAAGCCATGATTAAGGAAGACATTTCCGAAATGCGTAGGCATTTTTATTGGCAGACACTGTTTGAAGGCGAATCCTGTCTCGCTGCTGCTACCCCACAATAAAAGGAAGAAACAAACGCTGCGAGGGTATCTTCATTTGCTGGGCAAATACCGTTTGAAAATAAAATGTATATATATATATATATATATATATATCAGCAATACCTCGCGGCGCTCCACCTAATTAGGCGAAAAAACGAGGCAAGGACCACTTCTTCCGTGCAATCTGTTTATTTTTCCCCCAACAGCTTAGTCATGACGCGTTTCGGCCGTCCCTGCGGCCTTGGTCACATCTTAGTCTAATGCCGGTAATTATCCTCAATACCTCGCGGCGCTCCACCTAATTAGGCGAACAAACGAGGCAAGGACCACTTCTTCCGTGCAATCTGTTTATATATATAGGTATATGTATAGGTGAGGACGGGGATCCACTCGTAGACGCCGCTCCGTACGGGATCTGCCCGACGCGTTTCGAAGCTCCATATGCTTCTCTTCAGTGGCTTTAACGGAAGCGGTGTGCGCAACCGCCGACCCACTTCTCCATTTTATGTATAACACACCCACCGATGGGAGGCTCAAATGAGACTGTGCATTCTGGGAAGTGTGGTCCGGGAAGCACACAATCAAGTCCTGTATGGACTCCACAAGTGGGCCCGTCCTCGATTCCAAGTCCTCACCTACACATAAATCAAGCTGCTGCTCGTGTGCTACTTAAAGGTGGACAACCTTGGAGCGAATATATATATATATATATATATATATATATATATATATATATATATATATATATATATATATATATATATATATATATATATCAGGCCTATTGGTTTTGTTAGGGTGTCACCACATTAATAAAACAAGAACATGTCAGGTGTAAACCATAAACCACCATTAAAAATCAATGGAAACAATAGTACTCATCACAAGCACTCATTATAATGAAAGGCATTCCTTGTTCAACTTTTAAATTGGCAAGAAAGTATTAGAATTCAAAATCCCATGTGTGTCTTTCTTCACTTGCCGTAGTCCCAAAAAAGTAGCCATAGGACCAACCACTAATAGTTTCGCACTCCAGAGCCCAAGAGCAAAAGCTCCAGTTCTGGGAGTGCTTAAATCAATGGCAACCCTCTCCAGGGACCAGGGAAGCAATGCTCTTGGAGAAGTAGGTTAACCTTTTTAAATAAACATTCATGGGGCTCCAGTACCTACTGTAGCCCCCTACATTACTTTCCTGCATTTTTTAACACAAACATATTTGTTACACATTGCAGGTAATCATGACATTATACATTGTATGACAAAGTGTTGCAATTCCGTCCCATCAAACTGAGCCCTGTCAATGATTTGCGCACAGGAGTCACATGTAATTCAAACAATCTCCCCCTCCCTCCCCGCCCCCCTTTCAACTAAAAGTCATCACCTTTTGACTGATTTACACATTGCAGGCTGTGCGTATGAAGCTCGGTATACCGCTATGTGCATTTTAGCGGAAGTTGCTACATTACAGAAACAAAAAGAATATGAGCGTATTGTCTCCTGCCGTGGTACAGGTAAGGCAGCTTTGCGCCAAAAGTTTATTCTGATCAGGGGTGCCATGGTCCCACCCGGGGTAACAATATGCCTTTGGCCTCTATTTATTTTTAGGGGGACCGCGGGGAGCCCACTCCCAAACTGCCCTCTCGACCTGGTGGTTTTTGTCCAAATGCACTCCTGTTCCCAGTGGCGGAAAGAGTACTGGGCTGTTTAATCCCTGCCTTTCTGGATGGGGTGCTCACAGGCTGAGGCACGGGTGGTGGAGGAGGCAGTCCACATCACTCCCCGGGGTCTCCGGCTTCCCCCAGAGCAGATGGTGCTCCAATTACTGTCCTTCTCTGTTCCGAGGGATGGGGTCCCCGAAATGGACATACTTGCGTCAGGCCTCACCTAATAGAGCCCCTATGGCCAAAACATGCTTGGGTGAAGTGTGGGCCCACATGCACTTCTTTCCCCATAAATCAATAAAATTTACATTGCCCCTGCCCCCTGGGTGTGGCCCTCAGCAGGGGAACATTTGTGAGATACGGCGTAGCACACATGTTCATTCTTCTTCATTTTCCAATTTTGAAATGGACACATATTTCAGGCTGCCTGTCCTGAGCCCCATCAGACTGATTTTCATCATCTTCAGCTTCATTTTGCTCCTAGTAGATAGACCTAGCCCTCGGGTGCATTTTCATCAGGCCTCTAAAAGAGAGCATTTTATGGGGAGCTGGATTTTCTGCCTCTCCTCTACCTGGCTCCTGGTGCTCCTCTCATGCTGGTTGTTGCATCTTGCACAGGCCCTCTGCCGCCGGCCAGCAGAACACCTCCTGCCTGTGCTCCTCAGGCCCCAGATCCTCCTAGCTGTCTTGCAGGGCACCAGACGGAGGTATTGCTATTGAGGTGTTTTCTCCCAACAGGTCCTCAGGTGGCATAAGAAGGCTAGCACCACTGGTCCTAGAAAGAACCATTGTATTCCTGTGGGTCAGATGTAGTCAAAACCTTAGTTCATCCTTGCAAGATATCAGGTGGCTTCTCCTTCCAGCTGGGTATCCTTTCCGCCGTCATCACATGCCAGGTCGAGGGTCTACTCAGCTGTTTCCCCCTTCTGCCGGGGTTTTTAAGTGGGGTGGAAAGTTTTAGGGTCCAGGCCCCTTCGACCAATCCAGCGATGCCACATCATCTATCTACCCCAGTCCCAACTCTCCTGCACAGTCCTCAGGGACAATCCAAAGTGGTGACTTCAAGTTTTCTCTGGTAAGAGCTCCTCTGAGGCCTTCAGCTCTGTCTCTAGCAGACATCACTGCCTGATCCCTTCCCACCAAAACTTGAAAGGCAAAAGCCTCCTGTGTTGGCCCCAAAGGTCTGGCCAGCTTCCTCCTTTGCAACTAATAACCCTATTTCTTACACCATCTCCATCTGTGTTGTAAATTATTGTGTATTTATATGCCCAGATTTTTTGAGATGGGATCATTTTTTACACCATTAAATTGTTCCGTCAATAAGTGTATACCTGCAGTAGTCAGTTGGATGATAATTTGACTAGCATGCTGTTGTCAATTACAGGTTGTTATCCAAACTTCCACCGACATAAATGTCCACTTTCATCTCCATCTGGATAACTTATACACCTCAGCACCCATACACGTCTGACATCTGTTGCAAAGGATATTATGGCCTCCTCTGATTGATTGATTAATTAGTTGGCTATCAGGGAGTGATGCATTCTCAATATCTTGCGATTTGAGATTTCTAAAGTTAAGAATATACTTAAGTTAGTTTGGAATAACACTCCAATTGAGGTTAATATTACAAACTCCATTTGATAACTTGACGAAATTCCCCACAATCAATGAGAAGTGGTCATTCTCTCCAGTCTTTATCATAATATTCACTGGGGAGGAACTTTTGATAATTAATATTTGTATTGTTTATATATAACCTACAATGTACGACCTTCTTTAAGTAGATTTGTTGGATTACCATTTCGCCTCAATGACTTTCCTAATCCTTCTGCAATTACATTACAAGTTAACATCACTGTCCTTATTTACAATACAAATATATTTATCAGCCTTATAGGCAATGCGCTGCACCTCTTAAAGGCACAAATATTTAAACTAAATTTAAAGTAAAAAACAATAAGACGCTTAGGAAGAGAGATGTTGTTTAATCACATCCTCATCAAATCACATGTATGACAAACAACCGTCTCAAGATATCTACAATGTGCCCAGAGGAAAGGTGGGAGGTGGGGTAGGTAAGTGGTTTTGTGAGGATTGGGGTTGGTGGTAGGTGTTTTAAAGATCCAGTGAGGTCACAGAATGCATTGTTGACATCACAAAGGTGTATTTACTCAGCATCATCAAAGAACAATGTTGCACCTAGGCCATACAATAGAACACAGTAATAATAGTCTGTTGTCCATGGATAGGTCATGTTGTACTAGTCGACGTTTCGACCCCTGCTTGTTGTAGGTTAATTTCCCTTACATCGGGGTCTTCCTCAGTACTAGGATTGGTGGAAAGGGTGAGAGGGGGCACCAAAAGGGCGCCTAATTGCTGGCGTTGATTTCAAAAGGAGGAGTTGGGCCCGTAGGCTCATAGTGAGCAGAGAGCGAGATATCACCTCTCAGCAGGGTTGACAGCTGATCCTGCTCCAGCGACTTAACCACGGGCTGACCATCATTTTAATCACACGGCGAGGCCGACGAGTTTGGATTTATTGGCGGATACATTTATTTGACAACCCTTTGCGACTGGGATTTTTGCATTTGGGATGCATCATCCCAAATGCAAAAATCGCAATTTAAGGAATCTCTAAATTGCGATTCCTTAAATTGCGATTGCATTTAAGGAATCCCAAATTGAGATTCCTTAAATGCAATGCAACAAAGTAAAAAAATTTGCGATTTCGCTAATAGGGGGAGCAAATTACCATGAAGTTGAACTTCATGGTAATTTGCAAAAACTTTGAAAAATGCACTTTTGTGCATTTTTCAAAGTTTCATGTTGTGCACACACATGCCCTTAGGGCATGTGTGTACGCAACATATTTGCACAGATTAATTTCAGGGGTGCAACAGGGTGTCCTTTGGACACACCTGCACCCTTGAAATTGCATTCTCAATTTGCAATTCGCTAATTGCTAGTCGCAAATTGAGAATGTCTTCCCTAGGAATGAATGGGGAGGTATTCCTTAATTGAGACTCGCAATTTGCGAGTCGCAATTAAGGAATATTAAGAAATTGCAATTTTTTTAGCGATTTCTCCATGCATAGCATTTTGCTATTCCTTATTAGTGAATCCTTATTTTTCGCTAATAAGGAATCGCAAATGGATGCTTGATGCATCTGGGAGATAGTCTCGTAACACAACAATGTCTCACTCCATCCCTCTTCAGGGATATGACCTTTAGAAATGTCACTTATGAAAACTACCCTTTCCTCTTCATACTCTTTTCACTCTTATTTAACTGAATCAATAATCGGCAATCTTGATAGACAATCAGCCAACACATTTCTAGGTCCAGGAATGTATTCTACATGAAAATGACATTTTTGTAGCCTATATTGTCATTTTGCCAACGTGAATGTTGATGTTTTACATCTTCCTGTGGAGAATAATTTTACACGTAGTTTGTGACCAGTTCTCACAGTAAATTCTGCTCCATATACAAACTATCTGAAATACTCAGTTCCCAACAACATGCTAATGTTTCTTTTTGTAGAGCTGAAAATCTAGATTCAGCACCTCTACTTGGCCTTGACCCATATTCAATAGTAGCTACCCTATTATTTTATTCTTCCATTATAACTGCTTGAATTCTTACAAATACTGGTATTTGAGAGAATGATGAATCTGGTATCTGTTATACTTGATCGGGTATCAAACTGACATAAGGCTGAAATAGAGGCAAGTTCCTTCTTCATGTCTTGAAACTCCCCTGAAGATCTTTGCAGTGTTAACCATTGTTGGCACAGCCAGTGCTTTGTATCTCTAGATATGTGTTTCTGGATATTTGTCCTTCTTCAGGATAAGTAACACTTACATTTGGCAGTGCTAGGAATGCTGTTCACAGTTTTGGCAGTTTTCTGTACCTTTCCCAGAGCACTTTTCCAGCACACCCAAATGTATGTATTACTTTCTGCCGAAGAAGGAAAAATATCCTGAAACACATATTTAGAGGTACACAGCACTGGCTGGGCTAACAAAGATGAATACTGCAAAGGCTTTCATCTAAATCAACTGTTATCATCCACCACATTTACCACAATGCATTTGTGCATTTCCACTATGTGTCTTTATCTCCATTTACAAAGCCCATACTCAGGAGTTTAAGGTCTACTGACAAGAGTGGCCTACAGTCTTGTCCAGGCCCCAGTCTGTGGTCTGGCAAGCCATCTAATATACTGGAGACCGTATGTGCCCACTTCTTGCATAATCATAAGGCGGCTGGAAACAATGAGATACTGTGTCTTACCTGTGACCCCCTAACACACATGTAATGTCTATGAAGCATGGGCCTCCACATTGTGCATGATAAATGCAGGACTCTACTGAGCAGATCTGTTCTAATATGTGACCCAGTGTTTATTTCTGTTAGCTGTCATGGGCTAGAAAGGTCCACGTCTAAGAAATAGACATTTTGTAAATTCAGGGATTGATTCATTGTTACAGAGACCCTAAACCTACAAAGGTATTTGGGGTAAGCGCACACATGTTTAAGTCCCATGGACCAATAGATCCTATAAGGAAGGTAATGAGTGGTTGCCTCTTTGTTAAATGTTGCCATTTATTAGTTATCTTTCGAAAAAAAGTAGCTTACATGTATCTTCATATTTTGGGGCACTGTCCCTGCTAGAAACCCTACTTAGATACACAATAAGGGATAAAGATCCTGTGACATCGATTAACTAAATCGGTTCAATATGTAATTTCAACTGTTTACCATACTTAGAGGACAGTGTTCGTATTTCCACAAGTACTAATGTAGTTTACATAAGATAGGGCAAGCAGTAGCTAGTGTTTTATGTACAACTGCAATGAGGTATGCTCCTTATATTTAATAAAACAAAGTCACAATTCTACATTGTCATCCCAGTAGTTTTATTTGTTTAATGAAGGGAGAGTTTGGGCCAGCAAACCCGTGTTTCGACCCCTCAGAAGTGAAGGTCTAGGGCTTTATCAGGGCTATGAGTCTTTGTGGTGAAATTCCAGAGAGTTGCAATTCTCTCGGAAAAAGGCGTTTATAAATGAGGTATAGCTACGGTCCTTGGCGGTACTGTGTATGTTTAAATCACAGGGTAGTGTGATACTAAAGAACCCAGCATACCAATAACCCTAGTACCGGAGACCACTGTGACGGTTTTGTATAAGAATCAATTGTCCTCCAGTCTGAGGAGTGTAATGGTCCCTGATGTCCAACAAAGCATGAGGTCTTATGTTTTATGTCTCATGCTATTTTTGTGATAGCGGGAGCGTGAAACATCGCGTCCCACTAAACATGTCTCCTTGGAAGGTAAAGAGGCCGTTTCCTTAGAGACCTTTCACCGCTGTATGACAGCAACAGCGGACTGGCTGTGTTCCAACTCACTCCAGTTTAATGGGTCTAAAACGGAGGTGCTGTACTGCTCTAACGACCGCGTCCCATGCTCCCTGCCAGAGGCTCCTCCTTCTCGGGGGCAGTGACGGCAGCGGAGTCTGCTCGTAACTTGGGGGTCATGTTTGGCCCAGATTTACAACTGGATGCCATCGCCAATAAGACCGTAGCTACATGTATGATGCTGCTTCGTATGCTACGCAAAGTTCTTCCTATGCTCCCAGTACAGGCTAGACCTGAAGTCGTGCGGGGGATTATTTTAAGCAGGTTGGATTACTGCAACGTACTGCTTCTGGGAGCACCTAAAACCTTGGTTGGTAAGTTGCAACGCATACAAAATATGGCAGCCAAGTTGTCTCTCTCTCGTCCGCGCACTGCCTCCTCTACCTCAGCGCTGCTTGATCTTCATTGGCTGCCTGTCCAGCAACAGATTCTTTTTAAGGCATCGTGTTTGGTTTTTAAAGCCTTGCATGGACAGGGACCTGCTCTGTTGCAGAATCTTTTTTCCTGGTATTCTACTCCGCGAACCTTGCGCTCTTCTTCTGCATGCCTGGTAACGGTTCCCAGGTTTCAGAGGTCAAGGATGGGAGGTCGCTCTTTCAGCTTTTCCGCTGCCAGACTCTGGAATTCTCTCCCGCCACCATTGAGGAGCCAGGGCGAATTTCCATCTTTTAAGAGAAATTTGAAAACCTACTTATTTCCCAGAGTAGTGTGATCCCTATGAGTGTGTGTCAGCTATGTTCTGTCAAAGCGCCAGGATACCCTCTGGGTGACAGTGTTGCGCTATATAAGATTGCAATACATACATACATACATACATACATGTCTGAACATTCCCTACTATATGGAATACTAACCTACTTTTGTTCAACTTACCACAGTGAACATCTTAGTGTCGCTTTGGACTGAACGAGTGATACACTTTAAGTGTATCTCAAACTTCATCAATTTGAGGTGTGACAGGACTCTTCACCATCGGCGCAGGTAAGAAACCATACATTTAATCGCAGTACAGTTGTTTATTGCCCTGAGGAAGCCCCATTCAGGGTGAAACGCGTTGGCTGCATTGGCGCTTCATTAGTTTGAATCAAGCAACTATTAAAAAATCTTGATTGACCCCACTGAAGAGTACGGACAGATCTTGTCCTTTTTTAGCATTTATGATTTTTTACCTTTGTGTTGCCTCTTTGTGCTTTCCTTTTTGCATTTATGTCTTATGCCGTAGTTGGGGGACAACCGATTCCTATACAAAACCGTCATGGAGGTGCTGCAAGTAGTGACTTCAGCACTGTGGTGCTTCTTCAGTAACCTTCTGGTTTTAGCTTGAAAGCCATGTGTTCCATCATCTGCTGAGCTCAGTGACGACATCCACAAATCATTATCACAGCGAAAGGAGCATGTAATCATTTTTAGTGTCAAAAGTCAGCCAACTGTGCTGGTGTCTGAGGCAGGTCCCTCCATCATCATCATTAAACTTCACAACATCATCTAAGGTATGGTGCGGAGCTGGCCTATTTCTGTGGCCCGGTTGAGTGAGTCTGTCCAATAAGCAGAATGCAGGCAGTGGACATCAATGTGATCCTAATACTGTTTACTGATATTTCTTTTTATTAAATGTTGGTTCTAATGCAGGTTTCATGCTTACATAAAAGACTGCTGCTCTGTTCTCTAGCTGATGTTATTTATTTTATTGCATGAACTGATTCAGTTGTTGCATTGTAAAGGGCTTAAAAGGTGTATACAGCAGTTGAACTTTTTCAAGTAGGTTGACCCAATCAAGGTAAATACAGAAAATGTCAGATGTTCTCTGCCCAGATGGTGTTTCTTCTACGGCTAAAGATAGAATGGAAGAGATTGTCCCTTTCATAGAGATGCTGTTGTTCTGTGTTATGCAGAGAAGCTAAGCACAACAGCTTTCTTTTGCATGCCAACTATACAATAACAAACATTTGCAATGCAATAGGTCTTGCTTTTGCGAGAGTTTAAGCTATTGGCATTGTAAATGACAATGCCTTTATGTATCTGTTTTGATTAATAAAACATAAATAAAGGGCATTGTCATTTACAATGTCAATATCTCAAACTCAGACCTATTTCACTTCAAAGAAGCGTTCACCACTGTACCAGGCTGCTTGGAAAGTGAAAGCGCACATGGCACACTGAATGTTGCAGGAAAGCATGTAGTGTCTGCAGTAGGAAAAACTCATTAAAGAAAATAGTGCTTACAGACTAAATAAGACATATCATGTAATAACAGAAGTAAAAGGGCCAGTCCTCATGGAAGGTTACAAATGAAGACATGGCGGTACTAAGGAGCGACTAACAAGCCTATTAACAAATCAAATCAGAAGCCAGCATTTACAAACAACAGTGACACAAGCCAATGAAAAATATGAGTGGAGAGTGGGCAGAGCTTCAAGTCCATACTCTCATACAGCATGCTTCGCAGAGCAGCGTATTCGCTGCCCAGGCTCAACCTAAAAATGGGTCTTTACTCAAAGTGGGCACGGCTAACTGTTTTACAAAAATAAAACGATATAATTGGATACATTTTTGTGTCAAAAAGTTATTGGAGCTTGATTGAGGATTACAGTGACAGGTATATTCTTAGAAGACAAATTCTAAAATATTTTCACATTGAAAAGCACTGGTACAAGTTTGCTCCATGGAAAATTCTGAAACTGACAGTATTGCAATTACTATCTTGGCCAAAGATAATACAGGCTGTATCATTGGTGAGTATTCCAGTTGATCAGTTACCAATAGTTTCTTCTGCATCTAGTCAGAAGACACCAGATTTGTAAACTTTGTGGCTCTTCATGGGGCTTACAAAGCACCTAAAGAACAAACGTAAAAGAATGCATACTATATTTTACTGCATGGCCCCCAGCCCAAAATGTCCTGCACTGGCTACTTGAGCATTCAAAGCCCTCTGCATCTCGCAAAGTCAATCCTTAGCACTGGATCAATCTTTCTCCAATTAAAATCCAAACTTTACTAAAAAGAAAACTTATGTACGAGAATGGCGCTGCTGCTAATTGATGACACCCTTCTCAAGAAAATAATGATGATCAGCAACCATCTAAATGTGAGAAAAGCAGTAAAAATGTGGGGTTTCCCCAGAACATGATATAGCCTTTAGAAGCCACATACAATCATTTTGCCAAATGCATTGAAATGGTTCAAGATGGTTTGTCAAAGTCCAAGTTGGTTAAGTCAACGGAGCCACAAGAGGGAGCAGAACAATTATTGGGGGGCTAATGATTATGGTCACAACTATGTACTACCCAATATGGCATTCTATAAAGGCAGAATCATCAGCCACCTCTGCCAGGGTTGGATTGGGATTGAAAATCGGCCTGGGCACGCCAAAACAAAAATCGGCCCACATTTGCATAATCACTCCTCAAATCACTGCTTTGGCGTAATCTTATAAAAAAAACTTTAGATGGGGGGGGGGGGTGTGTAAAAAAATGCATGCGTTAGTTTACACTGGTGAAACAAGTGAGGCCACTTCTACTCAGGCCCCCTGCCTCCGCTCAGTATGTGCACACATTAATGGGCCGGCCAGCGAGAGAAAGAAAGTGACACCTCTGCCTGCTGCTAAACGGAGGTAATGATCGCCCATCTGCCTCTAGAAAGGCCTGTATTCGAACAATAGACACAGCGCCCAAATGGCCCCCCAGACTGCTAAAAAAAAGCAGCCCACAGCAGAACTCGGACACCGGCCCCTCGGGCATTGCCCGAATGCCCGCGTTACCATTCGGACGCTGACCACTGCATATAAGCCGTATCAGCATATGGATGGTAAGTCCACAATTGTGTTGATCTCTCCTTCTTTCTACAACACCCACGTTTATGCACTGTTGAAGACATGCACCAGTTCTATCCTGTTTCCATACCTCAGGCCCTTCACCCATCTTTTCCTGCATAACTCAATCCACAACTAACACTTTTAATCATACAACAGAGGTGAACCCAGGAGGATGAAGAAAACCGGAGCGATTCTGTGACCTAGTCAGGGCCATGAATCGCTATGTAATTAACACATGCGGAGTAGCTACTTATTCAACAATTGAGAAACCGCTTTGACCTCGCAAGGGCTGAGGAAAGTGATCAGTTACATTGAAACTTTTATTTCTGTTAATGACATCTATTGGTTACAGTGGCTACTTGGTTACTTTTTTTTAACCAATAAGCCTTTTTTTATTCTGCTAATGCATGTAATCAAATGTCAAAAAACCTCATATACTGGTTTGGGATCCAGTAGGAAACAAGTGTTACTGTTCAAAAGGAATTTCTGCCAGGGCAGAAAAGGTCTACCCAACCAATTTTAGTAATGTGGTGGTAGAAATTACGTTTTGCCAAAGAAATGAGCGGAACAAAACCCATAAGTATCCAGAAAGTAACACCGCATTCCATTTGGTTGTGGCCATATTTTTCTGAGTTCTAAAATGTATTTTTATGTAGCTGAAAAGAGATCTAATACGAAAGGTTGCTTGATATAAAATAGAAATATGCTGTGTTGGCGCATGCGAAAATTGCTCTTGAATAACCCTTCGCCTTCTTCCGCCTGGATGCAGGTGGCAGGCCAGGAGTCAGAATCCCTCCTTTGTCTTGTTTTATCATAGCCTGGAGCGTGTGGTATTTGCATCCCGGATTCCCACTCAGGCCAATATCTATGTTATTAGAAGCAAAAATGTGTGTGGGCGGAGCTCTCGGTAACATGTGCAAAAACGCCCAGCGCAGCCCTAGGCGTCGGGGAAACACATTATAGTACTTTTTGGACAAAAAAAGTGGAAAATATTCAACAATTTGGGTCAGATACAGGAGAACTGAATACCTCTCCTAATGGGAGATAGTTGGCAAGTCGCGAGACATGACTTTCTCTAATTTCCAGTAGGAGCCCTTTCATCTTCAGCCCAAAAGCTCCCTGGCAGGGTCTCAATTTGTTTCAACGCAAGGTGGAAATGTAAGAGCGGAACAGCATAGGAAGTCTGCATTGTGACTCAGATGAATAGCGGGTTTCCTCTTCCAGTTGGAAGAGACTGTGAACTTGTTTTGCACCTCAGAGGCATAAGTGCAGCAGCACACGGAGCTGTGTTGTGCTGACTACACTAATTACCGTCAGATAATCCGAAAACAGGCGCCTTTCTGCTGACTGCTAGGCCGCCATCTTGGATTGACTCAGTAAGGCTTGCTGTTTGCTAAATTACCTGGGGTCGCGCAGCACTGTGATTTCTGGTAAGTCTCAAAATGCAATAAAAGGGAGTTAACAGCAAAAGCTGCCCTGCATCCTTAGCACAATCAATCATTGTGTAGCTTGGCAGTCGTTTACACTTCTGGTGGTCTCAGCTACGTGTGCGCATTGAGACCTCCCTGCCATAAGCTCTCTATTGTTGTACATGGTTACTACACACAGTTCCTGGTTCTTGGAAACACACGGCGGTTTCACAGGATTGCACAAGCCTCTTGTTCGTTTGGCAAATAAAGCAAAAGGGAAGTGAAATGTTTCCCGTTCGAATAATTATCGACAACATTTGGTTTATTCAGCTCTGTAGGACAAGGGGTGACTCTGCGGGCATTGCTGTGAACCCAATCATGGTAGGATTTTCAGACAGTCCTTGTGTTACAATTTGCAGCAAGCTGAATTTAGGTTCATGCTTGTACTGTGAAAGTGAGACTTCAAGCCTAGCATGCTGCTGTCTGGAAAATATGGAACTGGCAGAAGGTCGCCCTTATGACATGGGGCTTCTTCACAGCCATGCCTCCAGCTTTATCATTTGTCCGTCTTCTTGCCAACCTTTGGATGTGGGCCACCTGATGGCTCCCTGTGGGTGCGTTTGGTATGCACTCATGCCCATGTTCATATAAAGATTGTCTAATTGCTCCACGTCAGCAGTGGTTCAGGTTTCCAAATTGGGGGTTTTGTTTAAGAAATCTGTGCATTTAATTTAAGTTGTTGTCTCGGTGATCACCTCTTGAATCAGTCGGACAAATAAGTAGATTGCTAGAAAATTGACACAAAGCTGAGGCCCGCCCTCAGTTGTTACCAGATGACTCCATGTCACCAAGGAAGGGGTGCTTCTGTTCTGGGTTTTCGTTTTACAACCTAATGCATTTTGGGAGTTGTAATCTGGGTTCTCTTTAGTTGAACTAATACTTATAGGAGGGGTGATTTTAAAAGGAAAGGCCAGGACTGGAGTATTGTGTCACTGGGGACATGCAATGAGCAATCTGGCAGTCTTAGCCGCCATGATGATGCTGTGAAACGAAGACAGACAGAAGACAGAAAAATAATCAAAACCCTGGTCTCGTCTGCATAAGGACGCATTTTCAAATGTTAATAGAGGGAAATTGTGACCAGACGACTGTGACTCAGAATTCTGGGAAAGTTTTCGAGGTAAGGTGAATAAGAACACTTGTTCAGTATTAATATTGCAAAACTCTGAAACATTGTCATTCAAATGAACAGTGTGTGGCTTTCAAGAATTCTTGTGGTAGTTGGAAAGCGTGTACTGCGAGGGAATTCAAAGTGATTGGACAACCACAGACACTTGGTTATGTTTAGGCCATTTATACAGCGCACATTCGCCATAAAGTCTCTTGGCGCTAAAGGTCAGACCTCTACCTCATTCCACCTGAGGTCCGACCAAAGAACCAGTCTGAGGTTGGATCACAGGAACAGTTCGCTTCCGTGGCGTAGCTGATGGGATGGAAGGAATGCAGCCTGCCTTTTCATTATCAACCGAGGAGGCCATTTCTGTATGTACAGTAAGAAAATGAATGTGCAGTGCTTGCTGCTCCTGTACAAGCACACTGGTTTTAACAAGGCAAAATATGTGTTTGCAGACCCCCTAAAGCCTCACCATAGTAGCCAGCTTGGCAATAAAATGTGAGGTCTTTTTTTAGATAATCAAATTTTATTGAAGTTTCTGGTACAAACAAGTTCATTGGCAGCGAGTCACACATCACAGTTAAAAACCCCTGTCCCACCCTGATGACAACACAAACCACATTAGTCCCCTCTTAGTGAGTAAATAACCTCCTCATATCACACTGACATAGCGGGTTAGGGCCCATCAAGATGGCAACAGGCCAAACCATTTGCCCCACACTTTGTTGAACATTTCTGGACATCCCCGGGCCTCAAAGAGAGATTCCTCCTGCACCCCACACCAGTCCACACCCCTCCTCCGCTTCCGCAGTACCGGTGCCTCAGCCTGGGACCATCTAGCCGCTATGTCCCACTTCGCCACTGCCAATGCTGTTCCCAGGAAACGCTTGTCGCCCAGAGAGCCATCTAGGCCATCGAACACTCCCAATAGCAAGTGTCTCGGGTCGTGGGGAACCACCCACCCCAAGGCCTGTGTGAGCTCAAGCTCCACCCCCCTCCAGAACGGTTCCAAGGCCGGACATAGCCATACCATGTGGTAGAAGTCGGCTGGAGTACCAGCACAGCGCGCACAAGCCGGGGAGGCTCTCATGCCGTCTCGGAAGAGACGCACCTGGGTGAGGTATGCCGTGTGGAGGTAGTAAAGCTGAACCAGGCATAGCTTTGAAGATGTGGTCAGGGTTTTGGGTGCCATAAGGGCGTCGCGCCAGTCTGCCTCGTCCAAAGGACCCACCCACCCCTCCCATCGCTCCTTAAGCCGATCAAGGGATGTGGGACAAGAACTCGGTATATACTGGACACTCCCCCTCCCCAGGTTACCCATCATTACTTGGGCTTCTAGAGGACTAAATTCCGGGAGGGAGGTGGGTGTTGGGAGGTGTACGTGAAGGGCGTGACGGAGTTGCATATATTTGTGAAACTGGGAGCGTAAGAGAGCATGTCTGTGCTGTAGGTCAGAAAAGGAGCGCATGTGGTCCCCTACCCACACATCCCCAAGTAGTGAGATCCCCACCAAGTCCCAACGGTGGAAACCCTCCATGGATGAAACCTCTCTCAACCAGGTGCCATGCCATAAGGGCGTTTGTCTAGTCAGCTTCCGGTCCCAGCCAAAGGGCAGCGCGCCAGGCCATGAGCACCGTCCTTGTGTTTGGGGGCAAGGTCTGTGGCACCAGGGAGCCGTATAGAAAGCCCTGAATCTGCGCGAAGTCTAAGGTAGTAAGGTCCATCCGGTAAGCTGTGTCGGACCAGCCGCCTGCAAACCAATCATGGATCACAATGGGCCTTGTGGCTAAGTAGTAAAAATGGAGGTTGGTGACTCCCATGCAGCCGTCAAAGGGGGGAATCCGGCAATGGGACAGGGACATTCGTGATCGCCCACCTCCCCACAGAAACCGGGTGAGTGTGCCGTCCAGTTCCCTAAACCGGCTGCCCGAGAGGTGGACCGAGGTGTTCTGCAAAATGTAAAGAAAGCGGGGAAGGATCATCATTTTGAAAAGGGCGCTCCTGCCCAGCGGGTTTAGGGGAAGGGACTGCCAGTTCCTACGGTTGGTTTTCATCCGAGCGACCAGGGTGGCAACGTTGAGGGCCCACTCCAGCTCCGGCAGGAGGGTCACCCACATGCCCAGATACTTGAATGATTGCCTCCGGAGGGGGATCCCCGCCTGCCAGTCGAAACACACCCGGGAGGGGTGGAGAGGAACCAAGATAGACTTCGTCGGGTTAAGACGAAGACCCGAGACCTGCTCAAATGCCGAAAGGGCCGCTAGAGATCTAGGTCCGGAATTCTCCGGATCGGCCAAGTAGAGCAGAACATCATCTGTGTATAAAGCAATTTTATCCACCTGGCTCTGATCCCAGCCCCAGCCCCGGATAAGGGAGTCCTGTTGGATTAACGCCATCAGGGGCTCCATCGCCAGCGCAAATAAGAGTGGTGAGAGGGGGCAGCCCTGGCGGGTGCCTCTCTGGATCGGGAATGGTTCAGAAATTGCACCGTTGACGAGTACACGGGCGCTAGGGCTGTTGTAAAGAACCTGGATCAGGTGGCGGAAGGGAAGGCTGAAACCCATTCTTTCCAGAACATCACTTAAGTACCCCCAGTCCACCGTGTCAAAGGCCTTCTCAAAGTCCACGAGGAGAAGTGCCAAGTATGGGGATAGCCGATGGCGGTGGGCCAATGCTAGGTGGAGGCGGCGAATGCAATGCGGGTACGCCTGGCCGGCATGAACCCGCACTGGTCAGGGTGGATCAGGTCTTGCAGGAGGGGCCGCAGTCGTTGAGCTATCACAGTGGCAAAGATTTTAATTTCTGTGTTTATCAGTGAGATTGGGCAGTAATCAGAGCAGTCTAGGGAAGGCGGTTGTGTCTTCGGGACGACCACAATGGTCGCCACGTCAGATTCAGACGGGAAGGACCCGTCTTCGACCACCTGGCGGAAAAGCTAAGCCAAATGGGGGAGCAGGTCATCACGGAACATAGAGTAATATTCCTGGGGGAACCCATCGGGTCTGGGCGTCTTGCCGAAGTGCAGAATAGTGATGGTCTCGTGAATTTCTTCCGGGATGAGGGGGCCGACTAGGGTATCTGAGGTTTCTTGGGGGAGACATGGAAGGCAAGTTCCAGATTCCTCTAGCAGTCCAGCGAGGGAGGCTCTGGGGAGACGTGCTGCGTATAGGGCCGCGAGGTAGTATGCGATGGTTTGCGCGATAGCCGACAACGTCACTTGATGGGTCCCAGTGACCGTTCGGATGTCCAGAATGATGCGGTGGGCCCTAGGGTAGGATACCAGATTGTGGAGCAGTTTACCATTTTTGTCACCCCAGCCGTAAATACGGGCCACCGAGGAGCGCCAGAGCATTTTGGACGACTCCAGGGAGAGCCGCCGAATCTTGTCCCGGACCAGCGCCAGCTGTCTAGAGGAGTCGTCAGTGTCATTGGTCAGTTGAGCACGTTCCAATTGAACAGCTCGGGACTCCAGCTGCGCCAGTTGGGCGACTTGGGCCGCGCGTTTGGCATGCACTAACCCCCTGGCCACCCCTCGAACCACTGCCTTGCCCGCCTCCCAGAGCGTTCCCTGCGAAGGGACCGATCCTATAGTAGCGGAGAAGTAGTGTCGGAGCTCCTGGCCGAGGGACTCCACCAGTGCGGAGTCTTGCAGGAACCATGCGTTTAGTCGCCAGGTTGTCCTGGGGCCTGTAGCGGGAGACCCAATGTGGAGAGAGACGGGGGAGTGGTCGGAGATTCCCCTGAGGAGGATCTCTACCCCTGACACCAGCTGGCAGCCCATGGTGGGCATCAGAATTAGGTCTATGCGGGAATGGGTATGGTGAGCGGCCGACGTGTGCGTGTATTGTGCACTTCGGGGTTCCACACCCTCCATACATCGCAAAAACCCATAGCTGAGGTCCAACCTACAAGGCTCTTCGCGGAGGTCAACTGTTGCACCGAAGGAGGGCCCGTCACATCCCTAGAGGGCTGTAGGACAGGATTGAAGTCCCCCCCGACGACAGTGAGGCCCTGGGGAAGGGAGGAGACCACCTGCGTGAGGCGCCGAAGGGTGGATGACAAGTGCGCCGGGGGAACATAGGTGCAAAGGAGGTTCACAGGATTACCTTCAATCATCCCAGACACGGCCACATACATCCCCTGTGTATCAGTGGCGGTGGTGACCAAGGTGAAGGGAAGCCCTGGTCTCAGAAGAATGGCCATCCCCCGGGAACCTCTAGCAAAGCCAGAGTGCCAGACCCGGTCATACCCGTAGCGGGCTAGGAAGTGGCAGTGGGAGCCCAGAAGGTGTTTCTCCTGGAGGAGTAAGGCATCAGGCATGTGGCGGCGGGCCGCCCGAAGCACTGCGGTACGTTTAATGCGGTCCAGGAGGCCGTTCACATTCCAGGAGAGGATGTGGAGGGGCTTGTTATAAGTGTGAGTCGCGTATGAAGGTGAGGTTTGGTGTGAAACAAGTGCGTGAGGAGGACCACGCATGGTCAGGGGGGAAGCTCCGGCCAGATCCGGGGCACAAGGACACAGTTAATGGAGACAGGGGTGCGTGTGTCAGCTGAGGAAGAAAGAAGGACGTTTGACTACCAATAGGTACAGAACACAGCGGCCCGTGGGCGGCCAAAAACAACAAACTCCCAAGAGACAAAGGTCTCTCCCCCCTCCCTCGCCCCCCAACTCCCCCCACCCTATACTTCAGAACAGGAAGCATCTGTCGCCCTAAACAAGTCACTAACACCTCACGGGGAGGTAAACAGCTAAACTAAAACGGTTATCAACCACAAGAATGGGACATGGCTGAGCCGGACCCCCCTCCATGTGTTTGGATGAAATGCTAACAGCAGGTTAGAGGAAAAGAAAAAGAAACGGGTATCTGTGGACTAAAGTGTTGGAACCTTTTCCGTCTATCTGATCACCTTTACTCCCCTCCTCATGACCCTCATTTCTCTTGCCTGTTTTTTTTTTTTTTTTTGTATACTCAAGTGAGGCTTCCTGCCAAACTGTGACCGCTATTTTGTATTAATCAGAGTTTCTAGCAATTTGTTTTTACTCTTATCTAGATGTCATGTATCCTATGTGGACTTGCTCTTTTATTATTCCATTGTCTGTGCTTATACATACTGTATCTGTTGGAAACACCTTGTAAAGCGCTCTGATACTCCTGGGTCCAGCCAGCGCTATATAAAACCTCTTAAATAAATAAATAAACCTAGGATTACATCAAGGTGAGTACCCCAACAAACCAGTCTGGCGAGCTCCGTGGGAGCTTGTTCGTGGATTCAGAGGCATGCTCATTGACGGAGAGCCCCGGGTTGGAGGCCCAGGCGCCGGTGGCAGCGTCAATCATGGCCCGGTGTCCACATCAGAGCCGCGGATCACAGGGCTCCCTGACAGGTCGGAGTCTGACATGGCACGTCTCAGAGTTGCACAGGGTCCGGGTACGCTGCCCATGTCGATCAAGGAGGAGGCCAATGGTGGGGGAGCGGATCCCCGCTCCTGGGTCTGGATTGAAGAGTGTTGGAGCCGTGCCTCCGGCGACTGGGAACCACCACCTCGGCAACCGGCCCTCCTCCGAGTTCCGGTCCTGCGCCGTCGGGGCTTCGGTGCGGTCTGGTTTGATCATCTCGGGGCCCTCTGGGAAGGTGAAAGAGTCGCCCTCGGCAAGAGGGGCCAGTCCTCCGTGAGCCAGGTCCACGCGGCTTGGAGAGAATCAAAGCAGAAGGTCTTGTTTTGAAAGATCACTTTGAGCCGGGCCGGGAAGAGGAGCCCATATCGGAAGCCCAGCGGCCTGAGTTTTTGTTTGACTTCATCGTAGGAGCAACGTTGTGTCTGAACCTCCCTAGAGTAGTCCGGGAACACCATTATCTTATAGTCCTGGTAATGCAGCAGCCCCACCTCTCTGGCCACCCCCAGTATGGCATCCCTACCGCAGAAGTTAAGAACACGGAGGATGATGGGACGGGCAGGGGCACCAGGTGGTAGTTTAGGGGCAAGAGAGCGATGAGCTCGTTCCACCGCAAACCAGGGGGAGGGTTTCTCCTTAGGCATCCAGGAGCGGATCCAGGTGTTGGTCGGCCCTCTTGGGATCAGACTGCACCCCAATGATCTGCTCGAGGTATGATGGCATTCTTAGACAGACTCAAGAATAAGGGGAGTGCAGGGGTCACCCGCACTACTTCCCAAGGCACACCTGGGGAGACGGAAGCTCCTTCAGCAAAATTCAAAAGATTGTAATCAAGGTAGAGAAAACGAAGGAATGTCTCTTTTCATTCGTGCTCCATTTGAAGATATATTTATTTTATATGTCACATATTACATCATAATGACTATGTTGGAGAATGGTATTCAAGAATTATTTGTCAACAACGTCCAACTGTAATGATGGTGTCCCTATGCATTTCGGGACAAGGCCCTTCATCAGGGTACAATTAACAATCTGCAAGTGAAAGATATCATATCAGGAAGGGGAGCTATCGACCACAAGGTTAAGTACATCAGTCAAAAAATGAATAGGTGGTCAAGACCAGTGAAGTAGTACTGAAAAGAAGTGTGAATGAAGAGAACAAAACAGCCAATTCAGTGATTAATTGTGTTTAACTTAAAAGTGACTAAGGAGTCAAGAGCAAATGGTGTACCAAAGTTTGTGCAGGTTAAAGAAAAAAACGTAGTAAAGGGGGAGATAGTCAGGAAAACATTAACATGATGACAGAGGTCTGTAGTGTGACACGATAAAAACATAAATCGTAGAGGCGGTGAAATAGGGATCCCGTGACATTAAATGGGGGTGCAGGACGCGAGAGTAGCGAGAGCATCACCCGTGCCGAAAAATGAATCGAATAGGATCGAGGCACAAAGAATCTATGCCGTGGGCAGATCACGTTACACATAATAAACCCATGCAGTCAAACAGTAAAGAACTGAATGTGATAAACAGAGCTTACCGGATACCGTGCATAGAAAGCTCGTAGCAGATCTAACTAGTGGGTTAGTACTCCGTGCGGGAACACGGAAGTAAATAAAACTAACCAAAACTGAAGACGGACCATAGTGTGGAAAGATCGCGCTTTGGAATAGTAAAACGAACAAACTAATGGTAAAAGTTAAAAAAAATTGGGCACTGAGGTGTAAACCCAGCATCAGTACAAATAAAATAAGTGAAATTAGCACATTAAGAAACACGGTCACAAAAGGCACATATACGGATAAACATAACAGAGGGACGAACTAACGGCGGCCATCTTGGGAGAATATAACATCACAAATGTTCAGTCATCAATACATAGAATGCCCAATATTAGGGGTCATAGAGAAAAAAGTGAAAGGAAGTACTAAACAGGGTGAGAAACCTTATGAGAAGAAGAAGAACGTGAGTAAACAAAGAGAAGATGCACGTGGGTCAAAAAGAAAAAACGTATGGCAATCCACAAAATCAATGAAGCGACAAGTGCATAAAGTGGTTCATAATGGTAAAGGGAAAAAAAGAAAGTAGAAGGAAAGTGCAGAAAAAATGGGAAATACAAAGGTTACACCGAAAATAATGCTAAGAGAATGGGTAAGGTAAATCAAAATATCCACAACTTAGGTATCAACAATGACACATTGTATGAAATATCAGGACAACGTGTAAAAGATTCTAGACTAGACAAAAGGACATCTAAGGTACCACACTAAGGGAAAGATTAGGAAAAGGAATGTTGGAAAAAGATGGTGAAAACAATGAGTCAGAAAGGGTAAACAAATTTAATTTACAGCAAGTAAGACTTCATATTAATTAAAGGAAACAACTATATTCAATCCTGTCATTGAGACCTCTCGGTTGGCAGGCATCAAGTCTCTTTATCCAAACCGTTTCTCTTTGTAAGAGTCTTTTTTTGTTGTCAATGCCTGATCTCAGCGGTACAATCTCCAAAACCAGGAACCTCAATTGGCTCACGTTGTGGTGATGTGAGATAAAGTGAGCCGCGAGTGGTGCTTTGGTTGTCTTGTTTCTGATGGTACTCTTATGTTCCGTCAAACGGACTTTGATTTTTCTTTCGGTTTTCCCTACATAGGGTAATCCGCAGGGACATTTAAGTAGGTAAACAACATTCTTAGAATCGCAGGTAGCACTGGTTAAAAGTTTAATGACTTTTCCAGATGATGGGTGGTTGATAGTATTTCCTTTGATGTTATGACAGTGGCTACAGTTCAAGCAAGGTTTTGTACCAGAATAGCTCATAGAAGAGTCTGTAATTTCTGTCTCCAAGATGTTTTTGATGTTTTTGGCTCTCTGGTAAGCGAACAGTGTTCTGTGGTTGAAAATACCCTGGAAGTCTGGTTCATAACGGATCATGTCCCAATTTTTCAAAATAATGTTCTTAATGATACCGCTTCTAGTGGAGTATTTAGACACGAAGACAGATCTTTGGTCACCGGTAGATTTGCTGTGTGAGATCAGAAGGTCTTGGCGTTTCATGGCGGCGACACGTGTTTTGCCTGTCTGTAACGTGGTTTCGGGATATTTGCGATCTCTGTATCTTTGTTGTATCTTTTGTTCAGACAGATCGTATGCCTCAGGTTCAGAACAAATTCTTTTGGCTCTTAACAGCTGAGATGGGAACTATCACCGATAAAGATCACAAATATTCTATGTATTGATGACTGAACATTTGTGATGTTATATTCTCCCAAGATGGCCGCCGTTAGTTCGTCCCTCTGTTATGTTTATCCGTATATGTGCCTTTTGTGACCGTGTTTCTTAATGTGCTAATTTCACTTATTTTATTTGTACTGATGCTGGGTTTACACCTCAGTGCCCAATTTTTTTAAACTTTTACCATTAGTTTGTTCGTTTTACTATCCCAAAGCGCGATCTTTTCACACTATGGTCCGTCTTCAGTTTTGGTTAGTTTTATTTACTTCCGTGTTCCCGCACGGAGTACTAACCCACTAGTTAGATCTGCTACGAGCTTTCTATGCACGGTATCCGGTAAGCTCTGTTTATCACATTCAGTTCTTTACTGTTTGACTGCATGGGTTTATTATGTGTAACGTGATCTGCCCACGGCATAGATTCTTTGTGCCTCGATCCTATTCGATTCATTTTTCGGCACGGGTGATGCTCTCGCTACTCTCGCGTCCTGCACCCCCATTTAATGTCACGGGATCCCTATTTCACCGCCTCTACGATTTATGTTTTTGTCGTTTCACACTACAGACCTCCGTCATCATGTTAATGTTTTCCTGACTATCTCCCCCTTTACTACGTTTTTTTCTTTAACCTGCACAAACTTTGGTACACCATTTGCTCTTGACTCCTTAGTCACTTTTAAGTTAAACATGATTAATCACTGAATTGGCTGTTTTGTTCTCTTCATTCACACTTCTTTTCAGTACTACTTCACTGGTCTTGGCCACCTATTCATTTTTTGACTGATGTACTTAACCTTGTGGTCGATAGCTCCCCTTCCTGATATGATATCTTTCACTTGCAGATTGTTAATTGTCCCCTGATGAAGGGCCTTGTCCCGAAATGCATAGGGACACCATCATTACAGTTGGGCGTTGTTGACAAATAATTCTTGAATACCATTCTCCAACATAGTCACTATGATGTAAAATGTGACATATAAAATAAATATATCTTCAAATGGAGCACGAATGAAAAGAGACATTCCTTCGTTTTCTCTACCTTGATTACAATCTTTTGAATTTTGCTGAAGGAGCTTTCGTCTCCCCAGGTGTGCCTTGGGAAGTAGTGCGGGTCACCCCTGCACTCCCCTTATTCTTGAGTTGTAACTTTGAGCCCCTACTGGCCGGGAGGGACTCTTTCCCTGGCACCCGAAGACACGATTATTATCATATTGATACTGACCTATTTGAACGTTTAACGAGGAGTGCCGCCATCCCCACACTACTTGTTGACTCTTAGACAGACCCCAGACAGGCAGGTCACAGGGTTAGGCCGCCCTGAGGCTCGACGGTTGGTTCAGGCCCCGCCGCACCCCCCCTCAGGCACACGGCACCAGGTAAGTCAAGGCCCTCGCAGTCCCCTCCTGGGAGCCCACTTATGCCTCGGCTCCACGTGTCCAAGCCAGGGTAGTAGGGGGCAGACGATCTCCGCCGCTCAGGAAGAAGATGGCTCACAGGGCCGCCACTCACGGCCTCCCGGCGGTCCGCAGCTCTCCGCAGGGGTGGTCCCTCGGGGCACAGTTGGTCAGCGCCAGAGCCAGGGGGTGGAGGGCCGATTCGCGGGGGGTGCATCGGCGTAATCAGCGCAAGACTTAGGCCCCAAGGTGGGCACGCGGGCCCAGTCTCACCCCCCCACGGGCGCCCCCCGCTGTCATGGCGCCTCCAGCCAGCAGGTCCACTCCTCGGATCAACATGTCCATGGCGGTGCAGTCCGGCCCCACGCCGGCAACTTTCACTGTCCTCCAACATCTCCAGAGAGCCAGCCGCTGCCGCCCCAGTGCCGCCGGCTCCGCACAGGCGACAGGGGGATCGATGATACCGCCACTCAGGGGGATGATGGGCTGCCACGCACAGGCCTCCCAATGGTCCACAGCCCTCCGCAGGGGGGGCTCCCAGGGTTCAGCCAGACAGCGCCAGAGCCAGTGGGCTGAAGGGTCACCTCGCGGGGGTACACCGGGACGGCCAGCGCAAGTCCAAGGCCCCAAGGCGGAAAGAGAGAGCCTGGGGGTCCCTCAACCCCCGGGAGCTCCTCACCGCAATGGCGTCCCGCTCGCAGGTCAGCACTCCAACTTCGCCTACAGCGCACACAGCTCCTCCGACGTCTCCGCAGGGCCAGCCGCCGCCGACTCAGCGCTACAGACCCGGCCCACCGCCCCAGGATGGGCCCGCGGCCCGGCGGCCCCTCGTGTGCGGGCCAGGCCTCAGGGATCGCGGGTGCCTTTCCCTCACACCAGCCTCCAGCTCCGTCGGGCAATCCAAGGCCCAGGGACGGCCGGCAGCCCCTTGGATCTGTCGCCCCCGATCACCAGCCGTGGGGGGGGGGGCCCTGGACCCCAGGGGGACAAGCGCCCGGGTTCCGGCCCGCATTACCTGGGGGCCGCCATCCTGATTAAGTCGGGCCTCTGACAGCAAGGAGCAGCACAGGAGGAAGGGAGATCCAGAACAGCCCCCAAAGGACACCAGGGGACAGTGGACAGCACAGGGATCCGCGTTCGGCAGCTAGATGAAGAAGAGGTAAGCTGTTAGCGGCGGATGCCGGGCGGAAGACGGAGGGGTTTCTGGAGCACTCTCAGAGTGCGACCGCCATCTTGACGCCTCAGGCCACGGCAAAATGTGTGGTCTTAAGCTTCTAGTCCAGGCTACCCTATGCTAAGCGAAAATCAGAGCAAGGCCTCTAAAATCACGAGAAGCCTTCTTCACTGAGCCTCACACCTTTGCCTTCCCAGAAGCCAGAGCATACAGGGAAATGAATGAGCAGGAATGTGTCCCCAGGAAAAACCCAAATCACTCTTCCAGCTGGAGACCAGAATGTAAATGTATCAATCTAGAAGCGGAAGCTGCTGAGGTTTTCAACCAGGCCTTGTCAGCAGCGGATGAGGTGTTCGTCTCATACTCATTTGGGCTCTCCCAGACCTATGTGACTCTCAAAGAACCTACCATTGACTTTACCTCCATCACATTTTCTTAGTCTCTCCCTCTCTCTCTCTCTCTCTCTCTCTATCTCTCTTTTCTCTTTCTCAAGTTTCCGAGGTCCATTTGTGAGTAGCTCACCTAGTTCATGTTTTTACTTTGCATTCTGAAATTTTTAGTCCTTATTTTATGGTGGCCTAAAAGGACTACAAAAGAGCAACTTGGAATGGATGCCCTACTGCCACATGGTCGTGGGAAACATGATAGTTCTGCCTGACACAAATATGCACACATGCAGGGGTACGCACACTTACACACACACATCACCCCACAATTTTCAAATGGTACATTTGTCATTGGGTAAAACATTTTACACTCCTTTGGCTTCACTTAACAATTCAGTGCATTTTAGGACATGTAGTCATGGTTCACCTCAACTGGACTACATTTCCAAATTCCACTGGTGTGTAGCAATAAACAACGGACTGAAATAAGATGTCCCTGTTGAGATGGTGCCATCTGGTAACCTTACACAACGCCAGTATATTGCCCAGCATCCCTTCACGATTTTCTTTCTTTCACTTTCAGGCAGCCACCATTTCTTATTCTAGATCAGATCTTGACCTCTCTCACAGGCACCACCTCAGCCCACACCTCTCTACATCCTTCCCTCATCCAGTCTCTCTTTCTTCACTCTTTGCTCCCTTCATGACTCTCCTGCCCAGGCCGTGACTCTCCGGATTAAACCTTTATGTCCATCCAATCAGATTACTTCTCTGTGAATTGGTGTGGTACAAGCATTTAGGGAAAGCTCATTCTACCCCTCAGGCTCCTCCCTTTATTCCTGACCTGTGATTTATACTTTCCGCTTTTGTGTTTAAATGCTTGTAAAGTGAGCAATGGATCTCTTGTCTTCAACTAATACTTCTAAGATCAACGTCAGAATATTTCTGGTGTGTATTGCTTGACCAGTACTTTCTATGCCTCCGGCTGGGTGGTACTGCTATCTACTGCCAGAAATAGCTGGAGGACAGACAGATTCTAGTAGGGGGCAAGACTCTATTTAAAGTTGGATCTCTCACTAACCCAATTTATTTGCTAACAGTAACCCCATTTAAAAATACACGGCTCCAAATTTTACGTGTGCCATTTTCTACGAAATGTTGAAGAACTACTCACGGAACTAGCGTACATTAGTCATTAAATCCTACAAACCTTTGACTACTTGCCAATATGTTTCCACCAGCTACTCCTGCTCACTTCCAGCAGACACCCAGCTTATCAATGCCAAGCCCTTCACACACCCAGGCCAACCGCATCAAAAAAACAAGGGACAAATGTTTGATATTGTCTTCTTTTTCATCTTTCCTTCCTTACCCTTACATGCTATACCAATATTGGTTGTACCTTCGGTTACTTCCTCTCTGCTGTAATACATAGGGTGCCACGTAAACATACAATTGGATGCTTGATAAGGATGTCAAAGACCAACCAGCCAGTACATTTAACCACATACTCTTATTCCAGCCCACCCTACTCAGGGCCTTATTTAGAGTTTGGCAGACCGGGTTGCTCCGTCTCAAACGTGACGGATATCCCGTTTGCTGTATTACGAGTCTATTATATCTAGGGCTCCTGGTTTTATGGTATTTAATTTTGGGCTGTTTCCGTCTGTATTTATCCATATTTATTTTTTGCTAATTTTATCTGTATTTATCCATATTTATTTTGGATTTTGTGGACAAATAAAGCTGAAATTAGTATATTTCCACATTTATTTAACCAATAAATATGCACTCATGCTTAAATGTCTGCCAGGTTTCAATGCTGTGAAAACCTGCAGAACATAAATAGGTGCACTTATATGAAGATATGCAAATTTCAGTATCTACCTTGTGCGAATATACTGCTGCTAAAGCCTCTTTTCTAAAAATCCTTTCTTTTTGAACCCTCTTAACTATCAATCCACACATTTATTGGCCTGGCAGTCATGGCAGACAGTATGGAAAATTACTCAAAAGCAACCCAATTTCCATGTTTATCCATATTTAAAAATAAATACAGACAAGAAAATGTATGTTTTCTGTCTGTATTTATCTGTAAAAATCAGTAAAAACGGAAAACAGGGAGCCTTAATTATATCCTATGGCACTTTTTAATATGGCTGACGTGATATCTGTCACATTTTTATTTATTTATTTAAAGGCTTATATAGCGCTAGACTCAACTCCCGGAGGAGTATCTCTGCGCTTGGTTCACCCAACAGGTTAGAGGGAATAGTGCTTCTCATGAGTGCGCTGGAGAGGGGGTAGGATGTTTAGAACAGGAATGGCTTCAGCTGTTTCCTAAAAATGTAATAATTGGTGCAGCATCTCAGGTCGAATGGTAGTTTGTTCCAGAGACTGGGGCCAAGATACGAAAAGGCTCTGCCTCCCAGTCTAGCCTTTCTAATGGGCGGAACCCGTAGCAAAAATTGATTGCTAGAACGGAGAGTACGTACTGGTTTGTAGAGGATGAACTTTTCAGCCAAATACAAGGGGCCTGAACCAAAAATGCTTTTATGGATGACACAACAAGTTTTGAATTTTATCCGTTGTCGGATTGGCAACCAATGAAGTTTTTCTAAAAGAGGACAGGAGGGAGTTCTAGGTGAGGCATTGAGAACCAACCTTGTCGCGGTGTTCTGAGCCACCTGTAGCCTACTCAGCAGGTTGTCGGTCGCTGATATGAGGAGTCCATTACAGTAATCCAGGCGGCTAAGTACTAGGGCCTGGATAAGGGTTTTTCTCAAGGTGTCAGGCAGAAAAGGAAACACACGTCTCAGGAGTCCAATCACCCGAAAGCATGAACCAGTAGTTTGGTTGACGTGTTCCTTTAGAGACAGTCTTTGGTCCAGCCGGACCCCTAGGTTCTTCACTGTCTGCTTAGGGCTAGGAACGGGGCCCAGGACTAATGGCCACCAGTCTGGTGACCACAGTAGTTGGGCCTCTCCGAATAACATGACCCCGGTCTTCCCTACATTGCATTGCAGGAAATTTGAGGCTATCCAACGGGAAACCGCCCTCATACCCTCTGAAAAAGAATGCTTGACTGCAGGAGTTAGAGTCTGAAAAGGGAATAACAGCTGAGTGTCGTCAGCGTACGACACTGGAATAAATCCTTAGGTTCTCATAAGGTCAGCTGGGGGGTAACATATATGTTGAAAAGAGTGGGGCTTAAGCACAAGCCCTGTGGCACCCCCTTGGTGATCATCATGGGCATAGAACGAAAGGAACCCAAGCTGACACTTTGTGAGCGATCTGATAGAAAACTCTTCAACCAGGACAGAGCCAACCCCCGACCCCAACCTCCTGCACACGACTGAGCAAGATTTCATGCGATATCGTGTCGAATGTTGCGGACAGGTCCAACAGCACCAGAATCATAGAGCTCCCTTTATCCTGTGACATTCTGATGGTATCGGTCACAGAGAGGAGCGCCAATTCTGTGCTATAGTTGGGCCTGAATCCGGATTGAGAGTGATCTAAGCCTCCTGACCGCTCAATGAAATTCGACAGATGGGTATTGATATGCTTCTCCATCATCTTGCTCAGGTAGGGTAATAGAGATATTGGACGGAGGTTGGAAAGGTCTGTCATGGGAGAGCCGCGTTCTTACGGATAGGATTTACTAGAGCTTTCTTCCATTCCTGTGGTACCTGACCCTCGTTGAGAGAGAGATTCATCAGGGTCTTGATCATGGGACAGAGTAGGTTGCCCAGAGAAGTAAAAATTTTGGCAGGCATAAAGTCAAGGGTAGAACCTGTTTTGATTTGACCCATCAAAACATGGATATCACTCTGACTAACTTCAGGAAAGGCAATGAGCGTTGCAGTGTCAAGAGTCGAAGGGTGGGGGAGTGTTGTGGGGGAGCTGCCCTTAAAATTTGTAGCCTTGATGATTTTGTCATATATCATCTCTATTTTATTTTTAAAAAAGATAGAGATGTCGTCACACAGTTTTTGAGAGGAAGCATCTGCACTTTCACAAGCCACACGTTTAATAAAGGCTTCTAGAATCCGATAAAGTGCCTTGGAAGAATTACCAGCTTCCGTCAACTGAGAGGCGAGATGAGTTTTTCGAGCCAATCTAATATTTTTATGATATATTGACAGAGCATCAAAATGACATTTTTTAGTTTCCTCAGAGTGTGTTTTTCTCCAGGCTTTTTCAAGTTTTCTGCAAGCCTGTTTCTCCGATCTTAATTGGTCAGTGTACCACGCCTCCTGGCGAGAGGCGGGACGCTGCTTGCACAATTTTAAGGGGGCCAGGAAGTCGACCGCAACTGAGATAGCAGAAATAAATTTAGATAGGGCTGTCTCAATATTATCGGAAGCTGTGATGAGGGGCTCAACTAGAACCTTCTGAAGTTCATCCAATGTCGCTTTATGCCATTGTCTGCGCCAAAAAGAAGGGAGGGGGCCGTATATTAGGTTTATCCAAACCTAAAAGGGAAAATTCAGTTATGGAATGGTCTGTCCAGTTCACCTGAATCGAGGGTCGGCATATAATCTTAGAGCAATTAGAGAAGATCATGTCCAATGTATGACCTGCTAAGTGTGTTGGGCCATTGTTTTGCTTTATGAGTCCCAATAACGAGAGGTCCGATAGTAGAGATGAAGTCTCAGGGTTGTTGGGAAGATCTCCATGTATGTTAAAATCTCCAAGAAGGAGGAAGTCATCTCCAGCTTTAAAGTTCGGGCCAGGAGTTCAATCAGGGAGAGTGCAAAACCGGCACTCGGCCCTGGGGGACGATAGAACAAGGCCCCCTTCCATCTGGGAGAGGCGCAGGAGACCATTGGATTCCAGGAAGGTGGAGAGCTGCTGATTGACCAACTTTTCAGCCACCTTACTAATTCCAGGTAGAAGTGAAATTGGTCTGCAATTGGCTAGATCCAAGGGATCAAGATGGGATTTCTTCAACAATGCTCTTACAGTGGCCCTTATCCAGTTTGCGGGGACAGTGCCTATTATTTACACATAATTAATTAAAAATGCATAAAAAGGCATACAATAGCTAATATATTAAATGTACTCCAAATGAGTTTACTTAGTTCCCTTATAGTAAAAGACATTGATCTCCTTCAAAATGATACATATGTGAATTAAAAAACAGATTCTTGTTCGTGATTCAACGAATCAAATGAAAGTGCAGGTACGTGTTCATCTAGTTTATAAATACCCTTAGCTGCTTTCCTAAGCTAAAACAGGCAATGTCCAACTTCGGTTTGATACATCTAAAACCAAAAAGTGCAAATTATGTATTATTGATCTAAAATTCAAGGAGCAATTGCTAGTGCAAATATACTGTAATAAAGTGTAAGTGCATTACAGATTTCCATCATGATTGATGCAAGTGCACATAACCTGATTTTTCTTCTTGATGTTGGACAGCAGCCTTGATGAATATACCTCAATATTCCTATTGTATCAAATAATTTAACCCAATCATGAGGATTCCTACCAATTTTTCATCACAACAGTATCTGCTCTACCATACTATAAAATCTTTGTATTAAAACCTTGTGAGCAATTGTTAACTCTTTCAAAGTCCCTCCTAGGTTTACCAAAAAAGTCTGTCTTCTTTACTCTATTCTCAATTGCTCTGTAATGCTAAAAACTCTGTTTCTGGATACCTTCACTAAACAAAATGGACATGTAAATCTTCTTCTACATTGAGCCCAAATGGAGTCTTTTTATTGAACAGCAGTATATATCTAGACTTCAATTGGCTTAATTTGGCCTCAAGGTCTCCACCCCTTCTTAATTTTGGCACCTGGTCTACTGCATAGTAGGACAGATCATTAATGTTACCTTTATGACATTCATTGACATATCGTGCACCCACATAATTCTTGTCATTGTTTTATATATATATCATACATATCTATATATATATATATATATATATATATATATATATATATATATATATATATATATATATAATTTATTTCATCAAGCCTCTTTAGTATTGTATGAGGTCTGCACATTTTTTGTGTGCGGCTGTTGATTGTTGTTGTTTCTGGGTTCGCAGAATCATAGTTTTGGAAATCTAATTTATTTATAACTATATTAAACATACCAGTGGTTTATTCTCCCTCCTTCAGAAAAATAGGACAAAACTACTAAGTAAATTCCTTACAAGTTTTCACTTACTTCGCTGATAACAAAACCATTCCATTTTTGAAGACTGTTTAAGAAATACTTAAGTTGATTTTGTTAGCTATTGTGCTAGCACATAAAAAAACCGTAATCATAACTTTATCTTGAACTTCCATCAATGTATAGGAAGTTGGGCTTGTTTTTGTTACAAACAGAATAAGGGGGAAAAATTCTTAAATACTCTAATGATTTTTCTGTTATTTTTCTGGACATAAATGCTGCTAATTAACTCCTGGGTTGAAGAAATACTAAGCGTAAAAAATAAATCGACATATTTACATTTTCAGAATTGTTTATTGTCGCATGGGGAAAATACACACGTGAACGTTGGTAGAAACAAATCTTAGCAACATATTTAAACACATTTACATAAATCACCCATGTGGTTTGCACTTATTTTTCTGCAAAGCTCTGGAGGTGTGATGAGTGGCAAAACTGTTTTAAAGCCAGTTCTGGCTAAGGTAGCTCTAAGTACCTTTTTTATAAGTTACAATTCAACTAAAGCTATTAAAAATCTGATTTCACCATTTAAATCCGAGTTTAATAATAGATGAATTATGTTTCTAGCTTTTTCCCTAGCACACCCAGGCCTTTCTCATGGAAAATGTATCTGTACCTACCCAGTGGAAATAGCTTTTAGGCCTTCAGCCAATGTGAGGGTACACCGTTTAAATATTTGTTGATCATGACTATTATATTACAGACTTCCTATGGAGGTCTAGTTTATCATCTGGTTAATTTCTCTGTTTGCACATCTCTTGCATATGTGAATGTTGCTCTTGTATCTTACTTATTTCTTACTTCCCCCTCTTGTAAAGCGCTCCGATACCCTCGCAGGTCATGTTCATGCTATATAAAACTTTGTAAATAAAAATAAATAAAGTGTGCCACCTTTGGTTTATATCTTAGTCACACTGCCTTTTGGTTTTACAAGGCTCACTTTAGGGGTAACTTATTCATATATGAACATTTATTTTATCACTGGCAAAGGCAAATGTTCTTGCCGTGTTTTACTGCAGTACCTTTAAACTACATCCCAGCGAGAGCAGTGTGATACTCCTAGCAGACGTATATTTTTGTCACATATGTGGATTTTTTAAATAAATGCAACAGTACCACCATTGATATTTGACTCAGGAAAGTTAAATAGATGAATTGAATTACACCAGTTTTATTTATACTATTTTAGGGCCAGAGCGCCCACACTATGGCACTGAACAGAGGTGTCATAGGCCACAGAGCCCTAATATCAGCAACGAAAGGCCCAGAAAAAGGTGAAAAATCATTGGTGACTATGCAGAAAAGGTGATATGGCTACAATGCTTCTCATTAGTTTCAATTGCAATGCCTAAGTCAGTGGTCTATTTCACCTTGAATATTTGCAGGTCACTAGTAAAAGTTCCAATAAGTGCAGGGTAGTATTTCAAAATGGACCTAGAGTTCTTTGGCCTAATTCTGGGTGACAAGGCAGAGGCGGATTCAATAAATATTTCAGAATGTGCTGCTTGTGCATACTATTAGGTTAATTTTTCACCTTACCCAACTTTTGCAATGGGAATAATATGAAAGCTTTGGGCCTTATTTAGAAGAAAGGGATGCAGCGCGACACCCCAAGCCATTTACGCTGTGTCGCACTGAGTCACTTTCAAAGCACAGGAATGCGTCATATTTAAAACAATATGTCGCATCCCTGTGCTTTCCCCTGCGCTGGCGCACGATTGGCTGCCATGCGCCAACGCAGGCATATTCGCGCCATGGTGCAAAGGTGTCTGCGTTTTAGGGGAGATTGTTTATGTGCAGGACGGTTCTCCCTTCTTGCACAAAAACAATCACATGAGGTGTTTTCCTCTTTCCTTGTGTGCTGCAGAATGCAGCATGCATAGAAACAGGAACAAACTAGGAGAAATATAAGTGTTTCTCCTCGTTGCACCTCTTTAAGATTCTGACGCATTCCCAGGTTTACAAAATGTTGTAAATCAGAGAATACATTAGAATCCATGGGTGGTGTGTGGGTTGGGTGACCAGAATTTTAAAGCCAAAAACCGGGACATTCCACAAAAATAGAAGAAGGACTACAATTTTACTTCAAGTGATGAGAGCGCTCCTCAGCAGAGAATTACAGAACAGGCAGTAAGAACATACATAAAATGCCATTTTTAAGCCCAGTAGCTTGCCTGTTAATAAAATAGCTTTCTTGAAACAACTGCTAACTATCCCTGCTTTGTAAAACATAAAAAACACCTCCCACCGTTTTCAGTCGACCCTCTCTAAAAACGGGGACATGAGCTAAATTTCTTGAAATTTGCTGGGACAGCTGGTTAAAAACAGGGACCGTCCTGGGAAATCGGGGACGCCTGGTCACCCTATGTGTGGGAACACCCACAGCAACACCCATGGCATGTCCCTTTCATCCAAAAAAGAAAGTGCTTAAAGAGAGGCTGTATTTACCAGGCCACAAAAAGCCAGGCAGAGTGGCTTTAGGTGGCCTTGTAAATATGGAGCACCACACTGTGCAGCCATTACCTCACAAAAAGTGACGCACTGGCGGCGCAAGGGGCTGGTAAATATGCCCCATTGTAGTTACAACTGTTTTTGAATACAGTACTCTCCTTACTGCACTGTTTTCCCCACCAAACGTCCTCCAGGTGGTGTCTGGTGAAAATGACATATGCAGAAACCAAAGACTGAGTGCAATTTGTACAAAACCTATGAATATAAACAGGCGCAAACACTGTTTGCTTCTTGCTGAACACTTACCGGGACTTTCAAAAGGAGGCCGGAAGAATATTTCGACCACTTGTACTCCAACCAAGAAATCTTCACTTAGGTGAGCCACAAGGCAGCTGAAAATGCTTGGCAAAAGAATCCGACATTGAATCCACACATATATGCATTTCTTCCTTGAGCCTAATAATCAATTTATGAACACTAAGAATGTTAGGCCATTATAGAGCTTTGGGGAGATTATATATCCATATTCATGAAGTCCATAATTATTCATATAGTTCTAGATTTGCAAGTTCGTAATTCCCAGGGTCGGCTTCAGTGCTGGTGGCACCAGGTGGGAAAACCTCCCCCCTCCCCCCTCCCCATGACCTTCTTCTCGACTGATTCCTTCAATGCCACCCTCCAACAGAGCCCCTCATCTCCCTCTAACCCCTATCCCTCATGCATTTTATTTGTTTTTTTAGCCCTACTCATATCAGTGTAGGGTGTCAGAGCATTTTTCACCACACACATCTTATACAGAGACAATGAATTGTACATGTGTAAATCTGTCTATAAGAATTATTCAATAAGACAATAAGGATCACAAGTTGTAAGAAACACATGTCATCCATACTGGTAGACAAACTCAGGATGTTAAACGTACCACAGTGATTGGGGTTGGCTTTACTGATGAGAACGCATTTGTACCCAAACAAACCCTTTTTAACAATGTTTGTATAATGAAAGACTGGGGGAAAACATAACATGCTATCATATACCTTGCAGTTTGCATGCAGCTCTTTGATGACAGTTCCTAGGTCACTTTGCAACATTAGGTTTACAATTAACGACTTAACCGCGGCGGTTTTTACGCCGCGGTGCAGGCGTTCTGAAGAGGGGGCGGGGCTGCGTTGGCCGTTGGCCGACGGCAGCACTAGGGAGGTAGTGCTGCACCGACGGCAGCACGCAAGGGGTTAATGAACTGCAAGTAACAAGGGGAACTCTGTGACAAAAGCAGTAACCCACTGAGCTATCCAAACAAAATAAAGTTCTGGGATCTGTGTGGTACACGCTCTTTGCATCAGGCTACTTTATGATGAGTCAAAACTGCCACTAGACAAAACTCCATCTTTCTCCAGAAGGAACAATAATCACCAGAGTTATCTTTAAATTTTTTTATTGTTGCCTTAACACTGCTGGACACAAACGGAACTCTGAAACAGCTGAACCCACAATTTTTTTCTAAGCACAGGTCCCCTCCCCCCACCAGGTCAGTGCCAGGTGTGGCTGCACCAGTCGCACCAGCGTAAAGCCAGCCCTGAATTACTCACACAACTCTGGTAATTCCTTGTATTTTTTTTTAGGCTTTATTCTTATTCAATAGAAAGTGCCTTCTTTCAAAAATGCTTCATAAGATTTATACATAAGATTTTGATATACATCCTACAAGTGTTTATGGGGCATTTCCTTCCTCTAGGATCTCCAAAGATATTTCTTTCACTTGTTTTATAAGGCTGTCCTGATGATCAATATTCATCTCATCGGTTTATTTTTCTGGCTTATCAAACTCGCATTTCCCTTGTTCAGAATCCAAACCTTATTCCTACTGCCAAATTCTCAGTGTGCTAAGTTCTGGCAGACTTCAATCGATACTCTTATGGTAGCTTTGGGATATTGGCAACCTTATCAGCAAGACTAGGAAAAAATGTAGAGTTATCCCTTTTAGGAACCTTCAGTTCATGACAGATGTCATACCAGGATGTATGATGGAACCCTGCATGCATTTATCACGCATCCCTTTACAACACAATGTCTACCCTGACGGCAACTTTACCACACGTTCTTTTGCCAAGCAAGTTGTTACAACGACTTGCCTTAGCGGGGCACTGGACTTTGGAATAGTATAACTTACTATTCCAACTCCAGTTTACGCACCAGTAGCAAAAGTGTTGGACGTAAAATCCAACACCAGCCCAACAATGCGCCCCCTAAAGCAAGTCGTTGCAATGACTTCCATGATAAAGGAACGTGTGGTAATGTCGCAGTTGGGGTAGTGGCTGCGTTATAAACGCAGATGGTGGTGATGACTGCGTGGTAAAGGATGTTTCCCGTTATACCATGCCCTAGTCATTAGTGGCAGCCTCTCTGTCATAGGGTTGCAACCTGTAGTACATGTTGTGGTGCGTCCTATTTATGGTCGCCATCACATTCATTTGCGGGGGAGGGCGGATCAGAACAGGTACAATCAACATTTGTCTGTCCATTCAGGGAGAATACTCCCTGATCATCATGACCTCTGATTTTTTTTGTTTGTTTTTAAGGAGGGATTTGTTTCCGAAAAACAGAAAAGAATGCGGAGAAGTCCATTGTGACATGGCGGCCACATTGCATTAGTTTCTGATAAAGTGCTCCCATCAGGTTGATGGAAGCACTTTTGCTAGAAATGGATGAAGCACTTTTGTCAGAAATGAGCCACCGCCCGGGTGGGCTACCGTAGGCAGGGTTGGTGGTCTGTCATGAGGAGGATGGAGGCCTTGGCAGACTGCCCATCAGGTTTTAAATGACCCCCCCATGCCAGAGAAAAGTACAGAATAACCGGGTGTAGCACCGGCTCTTGAAATGGACAAGAAATGTGGTAGGCTGCGGCAACCTCCTAATAATATCTTTGGGCCTTGTCACATTTTTAGGTAAAAGAAATGGTGTCCTTAGCTCTGCCAGTCACTTTAAAATGTAACAATTCGCACCTCAGTTTCCTTTACCTCACTCTGAATGCTTGAGCTTGTCTTTCATCAAGGCCGGTGGAGTTGCACAAAAATTACTTATTGCATTCGAAGAAACCCAGTTCACCTCCATAAACCTATTTTCTTCCTGACTGGGCTCATTCACACTGAGGCCAGATTCTCAAAGGTTTAGCGTTACTTTTTCAGTACAAACCCGACGCTAAACCTGTTCTGGGATTTAAAAAACAACGCAAATTGGTATTTGATTTGGTTTATGTGTAAAAGTAACGCAAAGCAGTGCAAAACAAAGCTTTGTATTACTTTGCTCCCAGGGGCGTTACATGGGTGGTACATGGGCTTTCTAATGCAACCACCCACGCTTTTTGTCGCTAAATCCTATTCACTAGCATAAGTAGAAACGGTTTAGCACCAAAAATTGACACCGGTGAAATGCAGATGTTCAGCAGAGAAATGTTTTTATTCTTCAGTGCTTTTCCAACTTTGCATGCATGCTGCAATGTGCAGCATGCATACAAAGTCAGAAAAGCTTTTAAACATATCTAGGCATAGTATTTTGTACATGAAGGGTACCCTTCCTGTACAAAGCTATGCTAAACTAAGGCATGCATCCTAGCACTATGACGCTAAGGTGTGTACCTATCGCATGGCAGTTGAAATCAGCACCGGCGTTAGGGTGAGGGGAGGAGAGCGCTTTTTCTCTGTAAATTTGGCGCTCTCCTGCTCTCTTCCTGTCACGCACCGCAATGCAGTAATTTTGGCTGCTGCAATGCATTCTGTGATATCTTTGAGAATCTGGGTCAAAATGTTTTTATTTCTCCATGTTTTTCTGACTTTGCATGTGCGCTTCACTGTGCAACACACATACAAAGTAAGAAAAATATTTTAAACTTGTCTAGTTTTAGTATTTTGTACAGGAAGGGTACCCTTTCTGTGCAAAACCTATGGTAGATTCAGGCACGCACCCTAGCACTATGACACTAAGGTGAGTGCCTGGAGCACTGCAGCAGAAATCAGCACCGATGCTAGGGAGAGGGGAGGAGAGAGCCATATCTCTGTGAAATTGGCGCTCTCTCCCTGTCACGCAACGCAGCGCAGACTCTTTGGAGACAGCGCTGCATGAAAGGTTTCAGAATCTGAGCCTGAGTCTTTTGTAAAAGACAAATAATTTGCAGTGAATGAATGTAAACATTCTTGTCCAGGTTCCGTCAAGTCCCACGAGGAAATACACTCACCTTTGTCTCCTCTGGTTTTGAAATATTTATTTTCTGGGATACATTAGCCTTTTCTTTTCTTCATAAAAGTCAGATCACATTTAATTCTTGCCAGCGCCTGAGCACGATGTTTTTTGATTGGATGGTAAGACCTGCGATCATTCCTTTTAGGAACAATTCTTCCATTTCAGAGAAGAAGTGTGACTCAGCCAAACCGCATTTAATGAAACATATCTTTATCTCTGCGGTATCACCTGAAAGAGTAGCAGCATTTTAGAAGCCTGAACGCAACCCTGTTATTACAGCACAATGCACAGAGCACAATATGAAAACAACCACAATATATGAAAACAGAAATTCTGGATTCATTCCATGCAAAATATCCATTCACAATAGAGTAGTGAGTGGGTGGCTGTACTTAAACCCCAAAATCTATACTGGAAATTTTCAATTGAAATTAAACACCAAACCTCTCCGTGTCTGTGTTAAAAATCACTATGGTTATTCTTTTGCTCAATCAGTATACGTTTGTGTAGAAAATAGTAAATGTAAAACATTATTCGCTTGAGCCATGTTACAGTAATATTCAAGTGCCAAGGAGACGTTTGTGTCCATGTACTGATATTTTCAATGACATAAATTGCTAAAATCTTGCTTGCAAAACAAATATATTTTGTTCGTTCAATGATTTTCTTATTCCAATAAAACAATTCAATGAGCTATCCCTATTTTACGCTAAACAATAAGATCAAATAAGACAAGTCCCAAGTTTACATAAATGTACATATGAATTAATAGTAATGTGTGTACAGTGTAGCTCTTCAGAGCAAATCACCTCAAGGTTGTATTAGTTACCAGGTTTGGAACCAATAGTAATTATACAGCAAAGCACCTGTCACCTTTCAAGCTACAGTATATTCTGAGGACTTGCAGGAGATTTGGTGATGAGCGCTGGAAGCTGCTTTATGCTTGTTTTCACGCAGAGGTACTTTGGAGGCTTCCCATAAAAGGTTTGTGAGGGGTAAGGAGGTTCCTGAAGATAAATTTTTTGTTTACAGGGAGCCAGTGAGTGCAAGACTTTCCATAGAGGCATTTATGAGTAGTACAGAAGCTCATGAGGATTATTCTGTTGATGACAAGGAGCGAGAGAATGTTTTATTTCACTGAGCACTGTCAGAATAAGGGTGAACACGTCTCTATATTAAAGACAAGCATGTTGCTACATAATCTATACCATTCTCTTAGTGTAAAAGTGCAACTGCTGCTTGTTCGATGATGATTTGTGGAAGTGGGCCTAGTCAGAAGGATTAGAAATGAATGCTGGCTTGTGACAGGCATCGAGGAGGCTTGTATTTTTTGGAACCAGATACTGCAGGAACGCCACAAATCTCTGGTGACACACCTACTGGTGACTGTCTCCCATGCCTGAGTGAGTCTTATTGGGAGGTCTAAGCACTGGCTGTCAGCATTGCATGAATTGTTACCATCAACTGACTTTAAGCTGCTGACTTCGGTCTGTTTCACCTCATGCTAAGCCCCACTATTCCGGTACTACATGCACGTGTTGTAAATTAACATATTATGGAAACGTTATGAAATAATTCTTAACCCGATAACCGCGGCCGTTTTTTCGCGGCAGTGCGGCCGTTTTAAAGTACGGGCGGGGCTGCGTCGGCCGTTGTACGTGCGCAGCACCAGCCAGGTAGTGCTCCGAACGTTCAACAGCCGACGGCAGCACTTAACAGGTTAAAGAAGAACCTCACCCCAAACATTATTTTTAGATGTGTTCATTAGAAGCCATGTCCCCCAAAATACATCCTAATGGCTGTGGGCCTATGTTGAACCTAACATTTCTGCTACCTCAGAATTGAGACAGAACAGGATCTTATGGTTTATGGTATCAAAATCAATGCTGGAATCTAAAATTACTCAGAGGCTTGTATTGTCTTCACTAGATGGTTCGAGGGTGTCTTCCCAGATTTAGAGGATGGCTGTTTTTGGTACATGAACCAACTAAAGGATGGACAGCCGGGTTCCAAGAAGGCTGTCAGTGCAAAGGTGAAACTAAAGTTGGTCGTCAACAACGCTACCCCAAAGGATCCTGAAGGCAGGAGGAAAGTCAGCAAATGGGCAGTATTTCTTGAGAATGCTTCAGCTCTACAAAGACATTCCTGATCAGATGGATCAGGCTGATTAGGTGAAGTTGACCAGATTTACTATCCCTTCCTTAAGGGAATGGTCTGAGAGATAAGTTACGAGTGGGGTGCAATGTCTGGGTAGCCATAGGTTGAAATCTCTATTCACAAAAAAGATTCTTTTTTTCCACTGTGCTTTGAGGGGAAAAAAATCAACGAAGAGGTCCAGGAATTTGTGTTTGTGTCATGGAGGTCTGTAGCACAGGAGTATGTGGATTCCTTCATGCGGGCTGGTTTCATGTTGCAGGGTGAGATTTGTTTGTGAATGGTATTTGGCTTTTGATTTAGTCTGGCAATGAGTGGCAGGATACGCCCTGTCTGAATGAGTCTATGCTCTATCGAGATGGACTGGTTTTCTGCCACTCAGTCAGCTAAGATGATTGCCAGGGTACAACCTGTGGTAAAGAGGCACTCTGTCCAACATAAAAGCAAATCAACCCTGCTTAAAGGTTGAAAAACAAAGTCATTGATTTGCTTTTATGTTGAACAGTTTTCTCTACTTAGCCTTGACGTACCTGCAGGCTTTGTTGTGACTTTGTTATATGAGTTATTTTTAGATTCCTGAACCATTCTTTTTTTAAAAACATTTTTATTTGCATTTTATTATGTAACAACATTACAATCATGTCATCATCGGTCATCACACCCTTCCCACCCACCCCCCTCCCACCGAGCACCACCATTAAAATCAATATACTCTCTTCCAATTCTAGGAGCCTCACCAGTGCTCTCTCAGGGCCAGAGTCTATGTTGTCAAAATGGCCTTCCTCAGAGTCCCCCATCAAGTCCATGGTATCGTCGCCATTTGCCCCAAACTCTGCCAAATTTCTTAGGGCATCCCCTTGCTTATACGTGACCCTTTCAGCTGCCATATATAGGTCCAGATCTCTCCGACATTCCTCCAGCTGTGGTGGTGCGGCCACCCCCCATTTCCTTGCCACATCCATCTTAGCTATTTATTGTATTTATTTATTTATTCATCTTATAGAGTGCACTGTCACCTTGCAGGCATCCTGGCGCTGGCGGCTACATGAGAGACGAGAGTATGTGTTAGGTGAGCACCAGAGACTAGGGCTTAGGAAACAGCCAGGTTTTCACACATTTCCTGAAAGGGAGAAGTTCCTTAATTTGCCTAATCTCCCAAGGAAGGCTGTTCCACAGTTTGGTGGCTGCCACCCCAAAGGATCTTCCCCCAGCCCTAACTTTTCTAAACCTAGGTACCACCAAAGCCAGGGCCAAGAAAATCAATAGCGGGCGAGCGAGGTCTACATCATTGGTCATGCCCAACAGGACCAGTTTAGGGTCTAACGGCAGAGAGGTCTCCAGCACCTCCCCCAGTTTTTTCAAGACCTCCGCCCAGTAGGCCTGAATTGTCGGGCAGGACCATATGGAGTGGTAGAAGTCCCCCCATCCTGTCCACATCTCAGGCAGTTTGTATCTCCAGCCCTTCCCATTTTGTACAGGCGCACCCTTTCAAAGTAGGTCCTGTGAAGGATATTGTATTGGATAAGCCTCAGCCTGGATTTAATAGCTACCTTTCTTGGATGCATTAGCACCGTGTCCCAGTCCACTGTGTCCATTTCCCCTACCTCGGACTCCCACTTCCTTCTAAGGGTACCCAGGTCATCAGATATGTTATTCATCAGTGTTCTGTATGTGAGTGATACCGCCCTTTCCGGAATTTGTTCTTGCAGGAGGCGGCCCTCCAGAGGTGCATATTCAGGGAGTGTTCCCACTGGGATCCCCTCCGCCCACCAGGCATGTCACAATTGTGCATAATTAAAATATTGGGTGTGATGCAGGCCAAATTCTGTCCTCAGAGCTTGAAATGACTTTAGTTCCCCCTTTGCGGTCACATCCCCTAGCGTCGAAATCCCTATGTCATCCCACCTCTGGAACCCCTTCAGTTTACTCACTTCCTGCAGCCAGGCACAATGCCACAACGGTGTCTGCCTAGTCGGCTTCCTCTCCCAACCTATACTCTTGGTCGCTAGGTTTCAGACCGTCAGGGTGAGCCTAGTGGCTGGCAGCAAACACCCTTTCCCTTTGCCCCATACAAATAGTAATTACATGGACGAGTGGCCATACTATGTCTTTCAAGGGCGTACGTAGGGTGTGTAGCCATGGCGTGGAGCCTGTCTTTAATGGGCACCAGGTGTTCTGCTCAATAGTAGGCCTCGACATTAGGGAGTGAGATCCCTCCACTATATTGATGCCGTTGGAGGGTAGTCAATGCCACCCGTGGCTGCTTACCCAACCACAGAAAGTTCCGCATTTATTTCCAGAAACACCCTACGTGTAAGGGGGTAATACTCGTTTTGGTTTGCGTACAGTAGCCTCGGCAGTGTCATCATTTTAAACATGGCCGCACGACCCAGGATTGTAAGAGGTAGCAGCCTCCACCGGTTCGCATCTTCAATGACATTTTTTACTATCCGTCGAATATTCCTGTCATAAGAGTGGCCGCTATCAAGCGTCACAAACACCCCAAGGTAAGTAAAGCCCTCACTGGACGTCTGCAGCCTCTCTGGGAGGTCCGTCCATCGCTCCTGGCTCCTGGGATTATATAGCACCGACTTGTGCCAGTTTATCCGATATCCTGCATGAGCTCCGTACTTCTCCAGCTCTGAGAACAACGCAGGTATCGTAATGTCTGGGTGTGTAATATATTGGAGGACATCGTCTGCATACAGTGATATTTTCTCCTCTGCGGTATCCATTGGCCCCAGTTTGAAACCCCTAATGTCCGCATTTTGTCAGATCGCCCCCGCGAGCACCTCAATAGTTAGCGCAAAGAGCAGAGGGGACAGGGGGCACCCCTGTCTGGTCCCCGCCTCACCGGGAAGTCCCAGGGTAAGACCCCATTAACTCTAACTTTAGCTCTAGGATCCGTGTACAACAGTTGTACCCACTTCCGGAATTTGGGACCAAAGCCGAACTGCACCAGGACTCCTTCCAGAAAAGGCCAGTGAACTGCATCAAACGCCTTTTCGGCGTCCAGAGACAAAAACCAGTGAGGGTCCCGTCTCTTGCCTGCCTCCTGCAACCAGTTGTGAGTCCGTCTGAGGTTCAGTCTGGTAGCCCTATCAGGAAGGAAGCTCGTTTGATCCAGGTGAACTAGCCCTGGTATTACCTTCCGTAGTCTAAGGGCTAGAATGGTCGCCAACAGCTTCACTTCTATGTTCAAGAGAGAGATAGGGCGATACGACGAACATTCTTCTGCCGGTTTACCCTCCTTATATATCGGGATTATTGTGGTCATACGAAAGTCTGGCGGCAGTTCCCCCTCTTGCACTGCCTCTTCAAAGAGTCCTAGCCGATGACGGGCCAATAAGTCTGCAGTTCGCATAAATAAATCCTTAGGGAACCCATTTGGGCCAGGGGACTTTCCAGCCCGAAGCTTAGCCAAGGCAGCCTTAACATCGTCGAGCGTGATATCAGCCTCCAGTTCACGGAGGTCCTCGTCAGTTAATACTGGGAGGTCAATATGTGCCATGTACCGTAGAGCATCCTCTTGTGTCCCTAAATCCCTGGCGTTGTAGAATAATTTGTAGTGCGCAGCAAAGGCCCCTGCAATCTGAGCGTCCGACCTCACCAGGTTCCCCTGAGTGTCCCTGACCTGCTCTACCCACCTGGCATCCCTTTCCTTCCTACTGAGCCACGCCAGCAACTTTCCTGATTTGTCCCCCACATCGTATAGACGATGAAGTGTCGCCAGCGCCTGAGTTTTAGCCTCTCCCGTTACCATGTCCCTATATTGGCTCTGCACATCCTTCAATCTCCTGAGGGTCCCTGGGGTTCTAGTAAGCAGGTATTCCCTCTCCAGGTCCAGTATCTGGGCTTCTAGTGACCCAATTTCCCTCTGTATTTTTCTAGCCTCCTCCGCCAGTCTATTCTGCGCCCTATCTCTGAGGACCGTCTTAAAGGCCTCCCAAAAGACCACTCTTGATGTGACAGAGCCTTCATTTTCGGCTATATAAACTTTCACTTTGGCCATGAGACCTCGCAATATGGCCGCATTTTGTAGGTCCCAGGCTGTCAACCTCCAGGACCCTCTCCTCCCTTCCTTCCTTCCCCCCACCCGCGCCAGGAGCGGTGAGTGGTCCGAGATCCCTCTCGCTTTGTACTCAGCTAAGTCATCTATCGTCAGGACATGTCGGGCAAGAAAAGTATAGTAAAGTCTAGATGTCCGTGACCCCATTAAGTGTAGCCACCTGTAATTTAGGGGGGGCATAAACCGAGACAATCGTGTACTCCGGCCGTCTCCAGGCCCCCCTCACTCCCACATACGTCCCCTGAGGATCAGTCCATACCTGCGCTGTCCTAAATCGTGGGTCCTTCTTAATCAGTATGGCCACCCCCCTAGAGCCTTTAGTGAATCCCGCATGTGCAAGAACTTTGTACTGCCCTCTAGCCAGAAAGCCACATTTGGTGCCCTGGAGGTGCGTTTCCTGCAGCAGGATTATATCCGGGCCCACCCGTTTCACGTAGGCATTCACAAGGCCTCTTTTAATTTTACTACCGAGACCGTTCACGTTCCATGTTAATATCTTAAGCCCCCCTGGATCCTGTGATGTATCTACATGGTAACTGACATTGTGCCCCAAGTCCTGGTGTGCGGTGCATAAACTCGGTGTCAACAGTGCGCCAGGGACACAGGTGTGCATGACCTTTTTGACATGTCTCATCACCCCCTCCCTTCCCCAACTCCCCTCCCCTCCCCAACCTCCCTTCCCCCTTTGTCCCCCCCGAACATACCAAACCGTAGAACAAAAATAACTCCCCTCTACCCCCCTTCCCACCTCCCTCCCCCGTCAGTCCCATCCTCGTCAAAGATGGGATAAAGGACTTCCAGGCGGAGAAGGTATGTCACCCTCCCCAAGTTCACCCCCACAAACCCACTCTAAACAGTCTATCTGGCAAATATGGAAAGATAGCTTCTCCTCCAAAATCCACTCTCATATACATTATAGTCAAAAAACTGTAACAGCAGTGATTATAAGGTGTGAAATAACTTGCGTGCTTCCGAGCTATGAGCCGGTTTCAAGTCCATCCAGTGTCTTCTTATTCAGGCGTCAGAGTCTTAAATGCCCCCCTGCGAGGTCGCCACCTCCTTGGCCGCTTCCTGCTCCAGTTCGTTAATTGCCACCACTAACGGATGTATCGACTGGTCCTCTAGGTCCTCACTTCCCAAGGTGGCCCCCCGCCACGTCGTCTTCTCCTTCTAAGCGGGCATTCCCTGCCAGGCAACGAAACCTGGACCCCGCTTGACTGCCGAGGTTGGGGGCACTTGGGCCCTGTTGTCGTTTGCCAGCCGGACTCTGCATGGGATAGGGCGTCGCCGTCACCCTCTTGGAAATCCGCGTTCTCCACTGCGGTTGCGGACTCCCACTGATTCCCAGCAGCGGTCTCCTCCTCCATCGCACCTCTGATCTCTCCCTCTCGCCTCCGTAGAGGCGGGCGTTCCTCCAACCACTGCCATGCATCCTCGGGGTGGGTGAAAAAGTAAGTTTTCTCCTTATGAATGACTTTGAGTTTGGCTGGGAAAAGCAGCATATATTGGATCCGTAGGTCTCTCAACTTAGCCTTTACCGCGTCGAAGGAGCGCCTCTGTTTCTACACCTCCTGACTGTAGTCAGGGAAGATCATGATCTGTGAGTTCTCCATGCGGATCTCCCCCAGTTTTCTGGCCTCGCGTAATATCACGCCCCGATCCACAAAGTTCAGGAATCATGCGATGACCGGCCGCGGTTTCGCTCCCACCAAGGGCTTTGCAAGGAGCGCCCGATATGCCCTCTCGATCACAAAGCAGTTTGAGAATGCCGCCTTTGGCAAGGTCTGCAACAGCCACGTGCGCAGGAACTCCACCATATTGGACCCTTCGATCCCTTCCCTAAAACCAACAAAGCAGGGGTTGTTGCGTCGGGCCCTATTTTCCGCGTCATCCACCTTCCACTGTAGCTGTTTGTGCGAGGCCCGAGCTCTTTCACATCCTTCTGTAGAGAGTGGATTATGTCTTCCGCCTTACCCAGCCTAGTCTCAGCCGTGGTCACCCTCTCCGTGAGATTGCGAAAGTCTTGTCGCAGTAGCGTGACTTCAGAGCCCACTTCCCCAATCTTGACCTCTAGAGCCGTGCCTGATGCCTGTATGTCTTCCCTTGACGCTTGTATGGGCCCCATCAGGAGAGCCGTGTCCTAACGTGGACCCATGGCATCCACGTCTGTCGCAGGGGGTGCCGTCGCATAGCAATCCAGTGTGCCCTGACGTGGGGCCTTGAGCGCCGCTTCCTTCTTGCCCATTTTGTTTTCCCAGGGCCTCAACCGGGTCAGCGGGCCCCACTGGCTACTTCCCACCCCCTACTTTCCTGCCCCGGGGCCCGATCTCCAACGCCTCACCGGCGCACCTGGTCGATCTTGTCTCCGCCGCACCAGGCACGGGAGCCCCCGAGTGTAGCAGGGCCTCCGGCGTCTCTCTTCTCAGGGAAGGTCCGGGCCAGTGACCCTCTGCGTGCCAGGCAGGCAAGGGGGGGGGATGGCAAAACTACAAAGGCTGGTAGTGGTCTAAATTAAGGAACAAAGACTGAGCACAAGAACAGAAGCAAGAGCCTTGGTGTCAGAAACCCTTTGTGTGTGTATGAAAGGAAATGAATCCCATCAGCCCACCCATATGGCGGAGCCTCATCATCTGGGATTATGAAAGGTCAAAGTCTAGATAAGGAGACACACCTGATGATATTGTGTGTATTTCTCCAATTCTCTAAGACCTCCAGCGATGGATCCGACCCAGAATGTTGTATGTGGGTATGATGGTGTGGGAAAATTAAATTGCAGTGAAAAGAGAGTGAAAAAAATGAAAAGTGAATAATTAAAATTGGCTACCATGATGTAGGGAAAACTTTAATGGGAATACATCATGGTGTCAAGATTAAAAGAAAGTGTATGACAGTCTGAAAAAATGACTGTCCAACCAGAATGGTATAATGGTCAACATGTTTCTGCCATACAGGGGCAGCTCCCCTGCCAGGCTTTCATCAGGACCTAGGAAAATACACTACTGCAATGACGTACAAAAATCATAAATACATTTTGTTACCAAATAATGCCGGATACTGTACCGTCCGCGAGATACTTTCTGCGTCGGTGTATCCAGGATTCTTTCCTGAAAATTCAAAACATACAGGTATTGCCATATAATAACTATATCTGACACATCCCAGATATGCTTACTGTTCAAAAACATTTTGCATTGCTTCTAAGTCTTACTTCAGAAGAGATAGTGAAAAAGATTTTTTATAAATGTGATTTTACTCACCCAAATATTCTTGGGAGTAAACCCCACCTCTCCTGGCCACTGCTCAGGAAATGGAGGCCCCGCTCAGTAATAATGGAAAATAGTAGTTTACCAAAATGTAGGTTATCCCGTTAAAGTGAAAACCAAACAGGTAAATCTCCATTATATGTGCTCCCATCAGGGTGCACTCAAAAAGCCTTAGTATTTTGACACTTGAAGATGGAGAGAGCTTAAACCCCAAAAGGGCCGTCACGGTACGTGGAACAAGATGTAATGTATCAATAGCACAAAGATGTAGTATGTCCAAATGGCAGCTATTATTCATATAAGTAAATATCAAAGATGTATAACCTAAACCAGAAATAACTGGAAAAAGACGAAAGAAAGAAAGGAATCGCTACTTTCAAGAATGCCAAGATAGTTTAAACTTTGCTCTCCTGTAACATCATATATGTTTGGGCTAGATCTTAAAGGGAGAACAAGTATCAGTTCTTGTGCAGAGACCTACCCTAGTTAGACCAAACAGCAGGAAAGATAGCAAAAAATAGCAACAAGGCATGCACGGGAACGGAGCCGCGAGACGCCCTGCCTCATCCTACCTATCCATCGGTACCTCTGGCTTCGCCCTGAGCCAAGGGAGAGGTACCGGCATGACGGTACTAAGTTGTTAATAAACCGTCTTGTAGCCAATCACAACAACTCCGCCGAAAATGCGGTCGGCGGACCTGTTTGGAAACAGCCAGATTAGTATAGCCCGCAAGAGGGAATTGCTGATTTTAGCCAATGGAAACATCGGCGCCGAACACACGGCCGGCGGACCTGTTTGAGAACAGGTATGAAAACAACCGTTTCGTAAGGAAAAGCCTGGTTGGTGCAGCCCACAGAAGGGAGCTGCTGATTGGCCCTTCCGTGGCCAATGGTTACCTTGTCTCGAGTCATGTAAACAACCACACACCCATAGAGTTCGTCCGAGGTACTGGCGTTAGCTGTTGGCAAAATAATAATAATCGCACACCAATCACTCAGACCTGATCGGTACCATTGTGGTAAGAAATAAAACCACCTCTGTTCGTCAAAACTACGGTTACGATAATAGGTATGTGAAAAGGCAACAGTGCGAATCTCACAGAATTAAGTCGGGAATTGCCGCTACACCCTTTGCCAATAAGTAAGTAGCAGATTGGTGCAGCCCGCAGAAAGGAGCTGCTGATTGGCCCTACCATGGCCAATGGTAACCGTGTCTAGATCGTGTAAATGACAGCAGTCCCGTGAAATACACGTGAGTGGATGGCGTTCATTGTTGGTAATAAATTTGGTGCAACACTCAATAAAACCCAATCGGTGACTAGTGGTTCTAGATATAAACGCCTCTCTTAAGTCTCCTTGTAAATAATAAAAATGGAACTACCTCTGTGTAGCGGAACTACGAGGGACTATCTGTTCTCTAGGTGCTACGAAGCCCTCAGTTCAATCATCAAGATATACTTGGTATCTCCATGGCAAGGCACCCCACGAAAAATGGCAGTGTCATAGAAGGAATCACGGTAAATGCTACCATAATAGTCAGAAAGAGAGAGAGGGGGGGGTTGGTATCTCAACCCATGGGACATGATTCACCGAATAGGGACACTTGAAACTGGTGACAGGGGGGGATAGTTATTAAATAGATACCCAAATGATGTCATCATTTAGACCTTCCGTGTCACTCTTCAGTCGATGTATCCATTTCTGTTCTCTCAGAAACAGGAACCTTGAAACGTCTCGTACGTGAGGAGGAATGAAAGGTTTTTCTAGGACTGTCCAGCTCATCTCTTCTGGGGTATGTTTCATTTGGAGAAAGTGGTTGGTGAGTCTGGTTGCTTGTTTGTTGCACCGGATGGTGCTCCTATGTTCGTTTATTCGTATTCTGATCTTTCTAGTCGTCATCCCTACGTAGCGCAGGGCACATGGACACGTAATGAGATATATCAGCCTTTCACTATTACAGTTAGTGTGACTCTTCAGAGTCCAGGGTCTCGGAGTGCCAATGTCTATGGTAAGGGTATTTTTCGTGTGAGGACAAGCGGTGCATTGCCCACAAGGGAAATGGCCCTGTACAGGAGATAAATTCCATAAGGAGGTAACTGATGTCATTTCGTTTCCTTTACTTCTAGGCCTTGTATGAACAAGGCTGTCTCTCAGGTTGGTGCCCCTCTTGAAAGAAAATAACGGTGTTTGAATGGAGGAACCTGCGGTGTTAAGGATCCTCCAATTCTTCTTCACCGTTTTTTGCAGTTTATTTGACAATGTGCAGAATGTCGTTACAAAAGTAAATCTGTCAAGTGGTGGTTTCAAAACAGGTGGGCTTAACAGGGCTTCCCGATTGTTATTCATAGCACGCTTCTGTGCTCTTTTGATCATGTGTCTTGGATAGTCACGGTCTTCTAATTTTGAAGCCAGATCCCTAGCAAAAAATTCAAAGTCGGGTCTGATGGAGCAATTTCTGCGAACTCTTAGAAATTGCCCAACAGGCAAATTCTCCCGCAAGGATTTTGGGTGGTGGCTGGCGTAAGACAATAGGGAGTTGCAAGCCATCGGTTTTCGGTACAATTTGCTCCCGAGGCATTCATTTACAGGGAAGATGGTAATATCCAAGAACGCAAGCTCCTACTGGCTATACTCCACAGTGAACTTCAGAAACGGATTTTGGTCGTTGAGCAATTTCTGAACATTTGTGATAGTGTCTGATGTTCCATGCCAGACGACAAAAATGTCGTCAATATAGCGTTTCCACACCAACACCTGATCGAAAAAAGGGTTGGTGTGGTTGAGGACACATTTCTCTTAAAAAAGATGTACATAAAGATTTGCTAGAGAAGGGGCAAAAACACTGCCCATCGACGTGCCCGATGTTTGTAGATACAGGCTGTCTTCAAAAGCAAAACATTTTTCTGTCATGGCTAGATGGGCACATTTCATGATGAAATTGATTGGTGTGATGGTTTCTAAAACAGAATTTTCCAGGAGGCTTCTAACGGCTTGCAAAGTCTCTTGTTGAGGGATGCAGGTGTAAATAGATTCAACATCGAAACTGACCAATAGGTCAGTCTCGACGTTGAACTTGATCTCAGGGAGAAGCCGCAGGACATCTGTGGTGTCCTGCAAGAACGTCTGCATTTTTATTACAAGAGGCCTCAGAAAAAAGTCAACGAAAGTGGACAAAGGCTCCAACAAAGAACCGATACCCGAAATAATGGGGCGTCCTGGAGGCGGTCTCTGTACTTTATGTATTTTTGGTAGATTATAAAAATGCAGAGTAACAGAACAGGGGGGGGATGTCCTGGGCACAGGCCCAAATGCCCCTCTTCCCCGGATCCCAGGCAGGGCCTCACTTGTTGTCGGTCGTAGTCTCCCCCTGTCCGCCACTGCCTCCCACTTCGCTGGTGAGTGGCACTCCCCTCGAGGTGCCGGCACCTCCAAGGCCTCCACGCGGTGATGCCAGCCAAAGGCCTCCTCCGGCGCGGGGCCCGAGCCGCAGGCCCCGTCTCCTCACCCCGGGCCTATCTGTCCATACAAGGCCTGTTGCCCTTGATCGGCGTGGGGCCCCCCTTTCTCCGCAGGGCGCAATCGAATGTCCCCAGCTCCTCTATTAGGTAGTCCGGCCGGTCGGCCCGGCGTCAGCACTCCCCCGCTCCTCCTAACGGACTCGCCTCCTCAGGCCCGGGCCTCCTCCGCAGCTCCCACCTCTAAGGCGGCTTACCGGTGTTCCGTCTCTGGGGCCCTGTTGTTCTCTCGCCCTCCGCTGGGTTTCGGCAAGTTGCCCTGGAGCTCCGGACCTCTTGCTCGCTCTCCTCACCGTCCCGCCGGCGCGTCGCTCGCGGCTCCGCCTCAGTCCGTCAGGGCGCCGCCATCTTAGGGCTGCCTCTGCGTCTCTCCGAGGGGCCACGGTTCTCAGGCAAATTGCGGTGCTTTGCGGACCCTCGTTACCAGCTCTACCTGTGCCCATGGCACTGTAGGACACTTCGATCTCTTGTGGCGGCAGTTAGGGGTTCTCTGGACAGCTATATGTACGTCGGATCTGGTCGGCTCGCCGGAGCTTCGATGGCTCCCAACTTACTTGGCCATGCTGTTGGCCACACCCCCTCCTGAACCATTCTTGAACACTGACTTATATTTTATCAGGTGCTTCATGTTAACTAGGTTGGGCAAATACTCACAGATTGCTGCACTTCTGCCCATCCAGCCACATTTATTGTGTCATACCAATATAACATTAGATTACCTCCTTGGTGCTTGAAAGCTCCACTTTACCTCTGATCCTTATCTCTTCCGAAGTTCTACAAGGTGACTCTCCCCAAAAACTAGTGGAAACACAACCGGATGCACATTTAGCTGCCCCACCTGTGCCGGAAGTTTCAGCAGCTACAGTGTCAGAGGCCGGTGGGGCTGACAGAGGGAGCACAACCGGTTTTTGGGCCTAGGAAAGATACAATGTATTTCCTGTGCTGTGTCACTGTAACAACATGTCCTCCAGGCCCCATGCCCTTCATAGCTCACTGTGTTGTATTGAAAGGACTACAATTTATGAACTGCAATTAACAAAAGGTACTTTGTTTTTAAACTTACCCATCTACATTAAATAGAAATCTGTCATCTACATGTTACATAATGTGCTTTGCAGGACATATTAACCCTCTGTGCTACTTAGATTAAAAACTGGGACTAGACAGAACACTGAGCTCTCCAACAAGGTATAGACTGGAAATGCTAGATGACCACTCGCATTTCACCTTTATCAGTGTAAATCTGTAAGGCCGTAAAAAGAGCAGGTTGTGATTAGAATCCATTAGATATGGCTGTTGATTATCGCAGGTTGTAACTTTGGCAGTGCCTGTTACAAGCTGAAAGGTCACAGTGGGGACTGGTCCTTAAAAAATAAGTAGCTATTAAAACAGGTGCCCAGTTAACCCCCTCCCAGTATCTATATATTGAATAGAATTTAGATTCACCCTTAAAATGATTTCTGATGACTATTTCTGCATAATTTGAGAGGTGTGACTTTGGGCTGACACTTGTTTTCGTTGGCCTGAATTTGGGATTATACTTGAGCAGCTTTGTGCTTGGACGGGTCTCAAAATCTGGTCACACTAAAGGACAGTCGTGCGGCATTTTAGGAGCAAGTAAATTGACTTTGATACATGGCCCATTTTCCCTCCTTTATTCTTGGAAATCTGTGGAGGGTTCCCAGTGACCTCCTTCACTTTAAGGCTCTTCTACAGTTTTGAGTCAAATAGTGACCTTTTCCTTGAACAGCTCCACCATATCTATGACTGTAAGTTATCGAAAGAGGCCAGATCAACATCACGTATGAAGGATCCAGAACCACGAGGCATTAGTCTTAGCCTTTACCGCTAATGCAAAATGAAGCAGATGTTCTATGAAAATACAATTAATAATTCAGCAATGTGTGGAATTCTCTGGAAAGACAGAGGTACAAAGAAACGTCAATGAGTATCTCATTTTATGATTGTGCCTTGAGTTTGAAGTATTTGAGATTGTTGATAAACAGAGGATTGGACAACATGGGGCTGACAATATCCAGCCCTTGTTGACTAGAATGGAACAGGACTTCACGAGATAGTTTTTGGGGGAAGTGAACAGAAGATTAGATGGTGACAGCTCCCAGATTTAACTATGTCTTTGGGATGCTGCCCTTGATGATACCAATGTGTACCATTCACACTATTAATTTGAGCATAAATCGGTTTATCTGGGCGTGCAGTAAACCATGCCTTAATTCTTCAAGGCTGCATGTGGATACCAGATCGGGGGTCTTTGGCTTCCTGACATGCAGCTTTACTATCTAGCGCAATACCTATTGCAATTGGCCAATTTGTTGGTGTCTGCCGATGATCAGCCCCTTAGGGTGTCCTGGGAGTGGGACCTTCCACTGCCTCATGTGAGTTTGGTATTTTGTACAATACTCATGCTTTGGAAACCCCACTTTGTCCTCCTACCTTAAGGGCTATGTGGGCTGCTTAGAAAGGTTCACACCCACACTTGGGTATTGATAGAACTGTTTAAAATACGCACCACTCTAGTACAATGAGTGAATCAGTGTGGACCAACAGCCGATCAAATGGGCTCTCTGGGAAGATCCTTGAAGGGGATTCATTTTGTTCCTTTGAGACATTATAATCAGAATTCATGCTGTCCTATTAGCAGCTCTGGCAGTATTTGCAAATGCGACATTGCTTGAAAGGTAAGCTTGGACGAGCTCTGATTCACCTCTCGGCTTTGCCAATTATAGACCACCTCAGGTTATGGGCTTCTCCAGGGAAGGTGTGCAATATACCAAATACTCATTGACAATATTTACTTGCACAATAGTCACTTGGCAGCTTAATCCTATTGGCAGGAGCTGTGGGGAGTAGCATACTGCGGGCTGATTGGAAGGAAATCTTGTAGCATCACAATCGCTCAGTCAGAGAAGAGCACTTACAGTACACTTATTTCAAAAACCTCCATAATTGTTATTGGTCTCCATTCAAGTTGTATGGAGCATGTTTGGTTGCTAACGCTGTATTCTGGAGGTGTCCGGACGTTGCACTTGGTTTGTACCATATCTTATTGTCTTGTCCTACTCTAGCAACATACTGGCGCACTGTATGGGAGCCCCTACACTCTACTAGTTATATTTCTTTTGCGGAGTCTGACAAACTGGCCTTGTTGCATGATTTTGTCTCCTTGGATGATGCATCTTCCCATTGGCATCGTTGGAGGTCGACATCCCTTATGGTGGCTATGATTTGCATATTACGGCATTGGAGTAAGTCACAGGTGCCCACACACCAAGAATGGTTTGCTGAGCTTTACCTTTTGGCTACATATGAAAACCGTATCTACAAGGTTCAAGATCAAATCCATATATACAATGAGGTATGGGGTTCCTTTTTGAACCAAAGTGAACCCCAATTTTCTTCCCTCCTGCATGGGACTGCTTTGTCTATCCATAAGATTGGGATAGTGCATGGAGTGCCTGTTTTTGTGCTTAGAGTCTGGCCTGGAGTGTTTTGGGGTATGTGGTGTGATCCCTTTCTCATATAAAATTATAGTTCTGTTATTTTTGTTTTGATTGGTAGGGCAGAGAAATGAGGTGGCAGGAGTGGTGTAACAAAAGCCCCCACAGCCCCAGTGGTGCGGGCAGGCCCCCAGAGCTCCAGGCATCCTCTGGCACTGGAAGTTCCCTTGCATGAGAGCTCCACACTGGATTTAGGCTATCAGGGGCTCCCTTCATGTACTTTGCAAGAGGACCCCTTCAAGTTTCAATATGCCACTGGGTGGCGGTTGGACAGGAATTATGGTATTTTGTCCTGGTGAGGTTTATGTTATGTGTGGAGAGGTCACCTGAGGCATTGTTTATATTGTACACAAAAAAGAGAGGCAACAAACACAATTGTTTGCATTAGTAATCAGCCCCAAATGATAACACATAGGTCCTAGCTTATTCTTTATTAAGGATTCTTCATCCATATACAAAAGTGCAGCCAACACGGTTCACCTTACAGGGGTTATAAGCAGGGCACAAGTCCTATAAAAGGAAGTGGGGGGACTGACCAAGTAAGATAATATGCAAATGACCTCATGGCCTCACGACGTAGCGCTATAAAAGAAATAAAATAGGGATGTTTGAATTATTTGTGCAAATACTGGACAGACTAACCCATCTGACAGTCTTACAGTGTCCGCATTTATATACAGGAACAGAACAAAGGAAAAAGCATGCCTCTCTTGAGTACCTGTGAAGAGAGGCAAACTGTGTGCCTTTGTTTCCCTCTGTGGCATTTACATTTAAATGTAAGGTTCCAGGCGGCCCGAGTCAGCATATACAAACAAAAGGAGGCCGGATGGCCCCTTAACTTCGGCTCAGCTGGAGGTGAAAAAACGACGTTTGAAGACATCAAGATTATTTGTGCCATACATGAGTGAGTTTGCTCCTCAAAAAAATGTGACTCAGCCCTAAATAGTAGGATGCAAGATGATGTGCCTTCTGTAATAAGCACGACAGTAATGTAGTATGTACTTCCATGGTTACTTGGTGTTTGGAGAATGAATAGTGGCAAAGGACAATTAAGTGACACTAGTGTGGGTCTATGCCTCGTTTGGGGGCGAATACTCCTCTGGTCACATTTGGTAACTTAGCGGTCTCCATCTTGTGTGAGACGTTATTAGCACTCAAGATTTAGAGTCGGAGCGCTTGTGAGGAGTTTGAGTGTATATTTATTCACATGTTGGGGGCAAGTAAACAACTGCTATTCAGCTCCAAGATACCTATGGGTGAACGTGCGCTTTACAAATACACATGTTATGTTATGTTATGTAAGTACTCCTCCGGTCACGTTTGGAAGCTTAGCAGTCTCCATTTTGCGTGAGACGTTAGTAGCATTCAAGACTTGAGTCGAAGCGCGTGTGGATAATTCAACAAATGTTTAGCCACCTCTTTCTTCACACGCGAATAACAGCCAAAGTTGTGGTCGGATAGGGTGCCAGGGGGCAGATATATAAGATTTTTAAGGTTCACGTGTCGTGCCTTAATTGTATAGGACCTGTGGAGCCCTGTGTTGCTACGGTAAGAACGCTCTGAAGCTCCTGGTTTTTGAGCTTTACAATGATACTCTGCTGCAACACTTCTGAGTATGATGTAGGTGTGTGCAAGTGTTTACATCTGCCTACTAGAAAGTTCTCTTTGGCCTGTGTGTAATGTGAAAGAAGTGCTGCGATATACTGCCACACTAGAGGTTATATGGCTGTCTGTGCTTACGCGGGGTGTAAATGAGGCCTGTTTCCTAATTGTACAATATATTATATTTTTGTCTTTGTACACAATAAGCAGTGCAAATTGACCACGGGACACCGGTTTAGTGCATCGTTTGACCTCAAGCTACAAATGAGGAACACACTGAATGAACTTCGATATTAAATTGTTGCGAGGATGCAAGTCTAGACTTCTGTAAGTTGGGGATTTTGGAGGCCTATGGCAGTAGGGCTGAATGGGCTGTGGCCAGGGTGTTGCCCGTTATGTCTAGTATTTCTTGGAAGATTGATTAGTATATTTTGTGTTACTGTGGACCTTTGTTAATTACATCTTGCAAGCTCTGGGAGAACATGTGGATTGATAATATTGGTAATACCTTGAATGGTCTCTTTTAAAGGTTTATGGTTAAATCTCACAATGGAGAAATAGAAAGTGGGTTATATATACACTTCAGACTATTTTACACTAATACCTTTTATGAGTTTTATTTATTTTTGCACTAACTTTTCTGTTTGATTTTAGGTGTATGGTTTGGATTGCCATTATAACTTTCTTTTCTCTTTTTCATAGTATGTTATTTTAAACTTGGTGTTTTTTTATGTTTTATGAATAAGGAGCTGTTTTATATTTTGTTTTTGGTCTCTAGGCCAAATTTATATCTCCTCTGCTCGACAACAATTGTTTATGGATATGATGTATTGTCAATGAACAGGGAGATCACAGCATCTTGGAGACATTCGAAAACTTTCGTAGTGAATGCTTTCCATCCATTGCTTTCCATTGGCTTTGTGGTCTGTAGCTCGCATTTACTTGCTTTCTATTTGCTGGCTCTATTTGTTTTAGACTGTCCAGCTTGAGTTTGACCCATCTGTTACCCAAACCCTATTTACTGTAGTCTTCCACCAGTGCTCGATTTCTGCAGCCAGGCCTTTAAAGCTTCTTGTTATCTTGTAACATTTGCTTCACATTCAAAGGCAACGGTCAAATATCAGGCTCTGTCTTCCAGCTTGGTGTTTACTTTTCTTTCTCTGACTTCAAAGTGAGAGGATTTATGTGACAATCATGCTGGTTACTGGTGGTGTGCTCAAGGTGAGTAGTACAATGTTATTTTTTTAGCATACAACAACATATAAATGTCTATAAATGAACTGTGCTTATGTTTCAGAATAAATCAGAATTAGAAAAGCACAAATGAAGCACCATTTTGGTAATTCTGAAGTGTGGTGGAAACAAATATTTTAACACAATCAACACAAATCAATACATTAGGTGATGACATTCCTTACATTATCACTTGTAGTTGTATACTTTTATCAATAAAATTGTATGTCTGTGCAAATGTAATTCTCATCTCAATTGAAGATGTGTTGTCTGTAATAGCTGTATGCTACCACGCCATGCATACTTCACTTTACCTTACTTTAGTCTACTCTGCAGCACTCCACACCACTCCTGTCTACTCTGTAACACTCTACTCTACACCACTCAACTCTATGTCAATGCTCTCTACTCCACACTTCTTTACTATGCACCACTGCACTCTTTGCCACTCCACTCTGCACGACTCCAATTCAGCGAAGACATCGCGGACTTTATTAGCCCGTACGCCCTCCCCTCCGCTGACTACATCCTCCTAGGGGACCTCAACTTCCACCTGGAGAACAACAACGACAACAACACCACCACCCTGCTGGACAACCTCGCCAACCTCGGACTCAAGCAACTGGTGAACACCCCCACCCACTACGCCGGACACATGCTTGACCCAGTCTTCTCCTCCAGCAAGTACATCTCCTTCAGCCACTCCACCGGACTCCACTGGACAGACCACAGCTGCGTCCACTTCAGCTTCAGAAGGACCACAACTCACCACCACCCGCAACAGGTTCCCCGCAGGAGCTGGAACAAGATCACCACCGACCAGCTCACCACATCACTGAGCCAGAACCCTCCCACCAGCTCAACGGACCCCAACCAAGCAGCCAACAACCTCACACAGTGGATCACCAACTGCGCTGACGACCTCTCACCTCTGAAAAACCATCCCAGCAGGCCCGGCAACAAGAAATCCTCCTGGTTCAACGACGACTCAAGAACTCCAAGAAGAACTGCCGTACCCTCGAGAAAGCCTGGCAAAAAAAACCGACTACAGACAACATGACCGCCCTCAAGCACGCCTCCTGCAAACACCACCAGCTGATCCACACCACCAAGTAGACAGCATTCAAGGAACGATTAGACAACAACGCACACAACAGCAAGGAACTCTTCAGCATCGTCAAAGAGCTCTCCAACCCCAGCTCCGGAAACAACGACATCACTCCCTCACAAGACCTCTGCGACTCACTCGCCTCGTTCTTCCACAGCAAGATCGCCGACATACACAACAGCTTTGGAGCACAGACCACGCAACCAACCACCGAACCAATGCCCCCCACCACCACCCTCCGCGCCTGGACCCCGGTCAGCACCGAAGACACCATCCACAAGATGAACACCATCCACTCCGGATCACCAACCGACCCATGCCCCCACCACGTCTTCAACAAGGCCGCCTCCGCCATCGCACCCCAACTCCGGGACATCATCAACTGCTCCTTCAACACCGCCACCTTCCCGGAGAGCTGGAAGCATGCCGAACTCAGCGCCCTCCTGAAGAAACCATCAGCAGACCCCACCGACCTCAAGAACTACCGCCCCTTCTCACTCCTCCCTTTTCCTGCCAAAGTCATCGAGAAGACCGTCAACAGACAGCTTGCCGCCTTCCTCGAGACAAACGAATCCTTCGACCACTCGCAGTCCGGCTTCCGAGCCAACCACTGAACCGAGACCGCACTCATCACAGCCACTGACGACATCCGAGCCCTGCTCGACAACGGGGAAACAGCGGCCCTCATCCTCCTGGACCTCCGCGCAGCGTTCGATACTGTCTGCCACCGCACCCTAGTGCAGCGCCTCAGCAACATCGGAATCCAAGAGAAGGCACTAGAGTGGATCATCTCGTTCCTCGCCGGAAGAACCCAGAGAGTCCGCCTCCCCCCGTTCAGATCCAAGGCCACCGAAGTCATCTGCGGCATACCACAAGGATCATCACTCAGCCCCACCCTCTTCAACGTCTACATAAGCCCCCTTGCAGCCATCGCACGCCAACACGACCTCAACATCATCTCCTACGCCGACGACACCCAGCTGATCCTCTCCCTCACCAACGACCCAGCCACCGCCAGAACCAACCTACACAAAGGGATGAAAGACGTATCCGAGTGGATGATGAACAGCCGCCTGAAACTGAACTCAGACAAGACGGAAGTCCTCATCCTTGGATCATCACCCTCTGCCTGGGACGACTCCTGGTGGCCCCATGCCCTGGGCAGCGCACCCAAACCAACGGACCACGCACGCAACCTGGGCTTCATCCTGGACTCCTCCCTCCCGATGACCAGACAAGTCAACGCCGTCTCATCATCATGTTTCAACATCCTACGCATGCTCCGAAAGATCTTCCGATGGATTCCCACTGAAACCAGGAAGACGGTCACCCAGGCACTCGTCACCAGCCGACTGGACTATGGAAACACCCTCTACACCGGAACCACAGCCAAACTACAAAAAAACTCCAACGCATCCAGAACGCCTCCGCACGACTCATCCTGGACATCCCCCGACACAGCCACATCTCCGGACACCTGAGAGACCTGCACTGGCTCCCCGTCAGCAAGAGAATCACGTTCCGACTCCTCACCCATGCACACAAGGCCCTCCACGACCTGGGCCCCAGGTAACTCAACAACCGCCTGACCTTCTACACTCCCACCCGCCAGCTACGATCGACCAACCACGCCCTCGCCGCCGTTCCACGCATTCGAAGAGCCACCGCGGGAGGAAGATCCTTCTCCTACCTGGCAGCCAAGACTTGGAACTCCCTCCCCTACTCTATTATTATTATTATTATTATTATTATTATTATTATTATTATGCGTTCTTATATAGCGCTCGATTACCCGTAGGCATCTCGGCGCTTGCCTTAGGAACCCGTCCTGGCTTTTTCCCTGTGAGATACCCGTACTGGGCATCCCCAAGGTGAAAGCCAGGCATCCCGCCGCGGGGGGGCCATTGTGGAGATTAAGCAGGCTGTTGCCCAGAGCTGCAGAGTGTGAACTCGTGATTCGAGTAGGCACCGAAACGAGAATTATCGAGTCCGTGGATATTTGGGCTCAAGACCCTGCCGCGTCGGGAATTGAACCCTGGTCCCAGGTCTGACCTCTGCTTCAGGGTCTGCCTCCTCTAACCAGTGAGCCACACTTCTACGCCACTATACACTACCATGCACCACTCCACTCTACTCTTAAACAATCTACTGTATGCCACTGCACTTTACGCCAATCTAGTCTGCACCACTGCACTTTACCTCACTATACTCTGCACCAATGTACTATATGCCAATGCACCCTATGCCATTGTACTCTATGTCTCTGCACTCTATACCACTCTATGCTACTCTGCACCACTGTACTCTACGCTACTACTCTTTACTCCACTGTACTCTGCACTGTGCTATGCCACTGTACTCCACACCAAATGCACTCTACTATACACCACTGCACTCTACGGCAGTCTACTCTGCAACACTATACTCTCAGCTACTCTACTCTACGCCACTGCACCGTATGCCACTGCACTCTACTCTGCACAACTCTACTCTATTACTCTACACCATTGCACTCTACAACACTGTACTCGGTATCACTATACTCTACGCCATTGCACTCTACCCTGCACCATTCCACTCTATGCCAAGTCACTCTACGCCACTCTACCCTGCAACACTGCACTCTCTGCCACTGAACCCTATGCCAATCTTTTCTGCATTACTGCACTCTATGCCACTGCACTCTACTCTGCACGTCTCTACACCGCTATGCGCAAATGCACTATAAACCACTACACTCTAGGCCAATCCCCTCTAAGCCACTCCAACCTACTCTGCATCACTGCACTCTATGACACTGCACACTGTCACTGCACTGTACTTTGAAACATTTTACTCTACGTTATTGCACTCTATGCCTCTCTATTCCACTCTGGGCCATTCCATTCTATGCTGCTGCTCCCACTGCAATCTACCCTGCGTCACTCCACTCTATTCTATGCCGCTACGCTCTTTGCCACTGCACTCAGCGACAGTGCACTCTACACCACTGTACTTAAAACCAATACACTCTATGCCACTGCATTCTATGCCAATCTACGCTGCACCACTGCACTGTACGCTACAATACTCTGCAACATGCTACTCTAAGCCACTGCACTCTACGCCACATTGCTCTGCACAACCCTATGGCAGTGCACTCTACATCAATGCACTCTACAGCACTCTACTCTGCAACACTGCACTCTGTGCCACTCTACCAACGCCAGACTGGCCGTAGCGGGCATCAGGCGTTTCCTCAGGAGACTGGAAGTGTAGGGGGCCTACTTTGTTAGTGGGGACCGATTTTGTAGCAGCGCAGCAGTTTTAAAAGCACACACTGCAGAGTTCCTTGGATATCTTGCAGTTTTCAAGCAACAATAAAAGTGTCAGGCTAACTCTGGTGATTATTGTACCTGCTGGAGAGAGATCAGAGTTTTGTCTAGTGGCAGTTTTGACAAGTGTAAGTTAGCGCAGAGGGTTAATATTCCTGCTGCAAAGAACATATACCATGCATATTACAGACCAGTATTGTATTTGCACAACTTAATGGGCTACTGCTTTTGTCACAAAGATCTCTTTGTTACTGTGCAGTTCATATGTTACAATTGTTATCTAGCTCAGTGATCTATGAACTGCCATCAAAGAGCTGCATGCAAACCGCAAGGCACAGGTTAGAAAGTTATGATTATTTCCAGTCTTTCATTTACCTAATGTTGCTAAAAAGGGTGTGTTTTGGTAGAAATTAATTATTATTGGCAAAGTCAACCCTAACCCCTATATTACGGTCTAAAACCTGAGTTTGTGCCTCTCGATGGCCAAGCACTTTTAAATAATGCCTACTAATATGGATGGCATGAAAATGCTACCCCTTGTAGTCCCCTTTGTGTTATGTAACATTTTCTATACACTGATATACACTCATATGATTCATTGTCTGTGTGTGTGTGCGTGCGCTTGCGAGTGTGTGTGTGTGTGTGTGTGTGTGTGTGTGTGATGTAAAGTGCTCTGAAACCCTACTGGTATGGGAGGTGCTATAAAACAAATGAAATACATGTGGGACAGGGGGTTAGTGGAGAGATAAGAGACTCTGTTGGAGGGTGATAGTGAGGGAATCATTGAAAATCCCCCAAAAAGATTGTTGAATCTTGATGCACTGTAAGTTCATCATTTACTGAGCTTTAATAGCTAGTACAGTTAAATATATAAACTGAAAATGTGTTGTAGAATGCACCATTTGTGCATGTTTTCCCCAAATTTTCTTGCGGGGGGCTTGTTGTGGTCAAGATTGCTCACTGCCCTCGCTATGCACTGTAAGGGGGCTGGTCTGAGAAAATTTATCAGGGCTGCTTTCGGTTCCCAGTCCAGACCTGCACTCTGCTCTGCAGCACTGTGCTCTATACCACTGCACTCTACTTTGCACCACTCTATTCCACTCTATGCCAATGCACCATGTGCCAATACACTATACACCACTACAATCTATGTCACTCGAAGGTACTGTGCAGCATTGCATTTTATGAGACTGCACTCTGTGCCACTCACTCTAAGCCTCTCTACTTTACTCTGCACCACTCTATTCTATGCCAGTGCACTCTACCCCACCCTTCTAGGTACCACTGCAATCGTCACCACTGCCCTCTACACCACTCCGGTCTAGGAAACTCCACTCTACTCTGCACCACTCTGCTCTATACCACTCCACTCTATGCCTCTACTCTGCAACATGGCACTCTGTGCCAATGCACTCTACGCCACTACTCTATGCCACTGCTCTCTATGCCACTCTACTCCACTCTGCACCACTCTACTCTATGCCCCTCTACTCTACGCCATTGTGCTCTATGCTGCTGCTCTATGCTACTGGACGACTCTACCCTGCACCACTCCACTCTATGCCACTTCACTCTTTGCTACTCTGCCCTGCAACATTGCACTCTCTTACACTGAAATCTACACCACTCTTCTGTGCACCCTATGCCACTGCACTCTACTCTGCACTACTCGACTCTATGCCAGTCTACTGCACTGTACAGCAGAGTGGCATAGAGTAGAGCAGTGTATGCACTGTACACCACTACACTCTATGCCACTGCACTCTATGCCACTGCACTCTACTCTGAAACAATCTACTCTACTCCACTGCACTTTGCGCCACTCTTCTCTACACCATTGCACCCTAAGCCACTTACTCTGCACCACTCTATGCCACTGCACTCTACACCAAACCAATCTACTACACTCTACTCTCAGCCACTGAATTATATGCCACTCTACTCTGCACTATGGCACTCTATGCCACTGCACTTGTCGTAATTTGGCAGTGACTAGGTTAGCATTTAGCTCAGCTACACGAACTTTCATTGTTAACTTGACCATGTTTGCGGAGGCCATTTTGTATTTCCTGGCTTCCATTTTCTATGAACGTGCGGCCTCGTGGTCAGCATGCCCTTTTGTCCTTTCTCTGTATCAATGACCATTTACCTTGCCCGGCAACAGGCTATTTTTAGCACTGGTCAAGCTCACGCATGCGTACTCGAACATTTAGATTAATGAGCGGTCACCCCTTAGGAATGTTCTCCAAAATTGATCAGTGATACTAAACTCCTCCCACATGTTGGCTGTGTTCCAAAAATGCCCTTATATGTACCTAAACTGTGCAAAAGTATACTGCCTACTCTTTTTATCGCTGTTAAACTTGTATAAAAGAAGTCGCGCACCAATGTTTGGTGTGATACTTCTTGCATTACCGAAGGGTGCTGTAGGAATGTACCACCACCCCATGGGGTCCTAATAAACTTGTCTTTTGCATTTTCCAGTTTCCGTGCCAACTTCTATTCTATGGTGTTCGAGAGTTTTTTGCAGAGTATGTAGACCTGACAAAACCCAATACCACAAATTGGCGACCACGAAGGGACTCATCGGCGACTCGGATGCCCGAAGGAATGGTCGCGACGAAGGATTGGAAACTCGCCATGGACGCGTACGCTGCCACTGAGTGACCCGAGTCTTGGCATCCACGGTGTTTCTTCCTTTCCTTCTGACCTGACCTTCCAGGTGGCGCCGGTCCTCGACTGAGATCCTGATCGGTTGGGTTGTCGTGCAGTGCCCCTTTGGCTGATTCAATTATGGAACTTGGCAGTTGGAACCTGGGCATTTGAGAATACTTGGTAAGCTTGTGATTGGTAAGGTAGTCTACTGACACTTACTGTGGCTTTTTGGATTTGTTTGAGTTAGCTAACATTTGGACCTATGATTTGAGTTATATGTGGAGTGCACCTCACATAGACAGGTATGTAGAGATATTTCTCTGACTTTGTATTTATTTGAACGGCACACCGTGTGTAAAACATTAAGTGCCATTTTATGTAATATCGCGTTTTCGTGATATTTTGACATGCCTGTTTTAAGCACACTCCGAGGAATGTGCTGTCTTGGAAATGGTACCAGTTATCGATTAAATGAATGTCAGCCGGCTCCCCCGGAGGGGACACCTAATCGTGAAATGTACATAAAATTTGGTCTTCCCCCCATTATGTATAGTACATTGTGGCACAAATACACGAAAACTGATCATGAATTGCAATGGTCACTACATGGGTCGTTTGATTTGCGAAAGGTTCAATATGTGGAGCAGTGTTTGTTTCAGCGCAGGTCTAGACAGGATATGTTTGATTGTGTGCGTATGTGGGAGAAAGCGTGCGTGAACGAATGAAGCCTGAACAAGCCTTGGCGGACAAGGAGCAGCGAAAGGCTGCTCGTGACAAAGCTTTACAGTTGCAGGAAAAAGAATTGCAGGAACAGAAAGAGAGGGAGACTCGAGAACATAATTTGCAAGTTAATGGTCAGTTTCCTATTCGACATCCTCTTTATCCTGTCCTTTCTAATGAATCAGATGATTTTTCATTGTTAGATCGTTGCCCGCCTCCGTATGTTCCGCCTACATGAGGACTCGGGCGAGGATGATCAGAGGGATAATCGCACCAGGCTAAGTGTTGATCGAGCTGCGGAATTACGCGGGTTGGCTCGTAAACTTAATATTAATTCTATAATTGTTTCAGAGATTGATGGCCTTATGTGTAAGTGGTCTGAAAAGGAACGATTGTATTTTCTGGATTATTTTGGAGATGAAGTTGTTGAACGGTTTAGACGTTATTCACCTGAGTTGGAACCTAAGGATATATCAGTTGGTCGTGATAATTTACGTAAAGGTGTTTTTGTGCTTACAGATGCGGATGGGTTTTTCCAGCGTTTGGTTCAGCTACGGGATGAGACGTTATGACTACGGGCATTGAAAAAGGCATTGGGTTCGCCTGCGTCTGGATCGACGGAAGTATTCAAAGAGTGTCCTATCTTTGGAACAGATAAGAGCGCTGCAGTTCATGTTATGCCTATGCGAGAAGCTGCACCTTTGTATGTCCCTCCTAAAGGGCAAGGCACAGATGATGATAAGACGTCTGTAAATGCGAAGGGTTATTTTATATATAATTGGGTTTATACGCCCTGGAATAGAACAGATGTTATGGCACTTAAGAATGCTCTGCCTGACCCTCGCAAAAACCCAGCAGCTTTCTATGAAGGTGTGGAAGGTGCTATTTCTTCGTGTGTCATGACATTAGTCGATATTGATCTTTTCTTTGGGTTAATATTGCCTCCTGATATGTGGAGAGCGATTGGTAAATTTGATGATCGAACGATTTTAGGTGCAGATTGGAAGGATTTAGCTCAAGCTCATTTGGATAGGGAACCTGCATGCAAGCAATGCCAATTGATCTTAGATCTCCCGGCGGCTATTTTGAATAAATTAAAAACGCTTGTTCCCCCTAAGAAAATTGATTGGACGATGTTGGCTTCTTGTAAACAGAAGCCGGATGAATCGGTCTCTGACTTTTTTTCACGTTTCGAGGAAGCGTTTCATGATTACAGTGGGCAATTATTAACAGAGGACACGGGCAGGCATTTGTTCGTTGATAAGTACGTGGCTAATCTCCTACCGGAGATTGCAAAACGTTTAAAGACTAGTGAAAGTTCATGGACCACGGCAACCCCCGCTTCTTTATTAACTATGGCTCAGTATTATGAACGACAGGAGTTGGAGGCTAAGGAAAGTAGGGATAAGAAAGCGAAGGATTTGAAGACGAAGGTGATGTTGGCTCAAGTTTACGCTACACAGCCGAGAGGGAATGATAGGGGTAGACGGGGATCGTATGGTACGTCTTCTGCTCGTTCCGATATTTCCGAGGATCAGTGTGCATATTGTAAACAGTTTGGACATTGGGCTTCAGATTGTCCGGTGCTTCGAGAACAGCGTAATCAGCGTGGTCGAGGAAGTGGAAGGTCACGGAATAGTTATTCAGGGTTGAGGGGTGGAGCGAATGATCGTGGTAGGTTTGAAGCGAGGGGTCGTGGTCACGCTGATCATAATACTTTTGATAGACGGAATCAGTATCAGATAGCTGAGCGTGAGTCTTTTGAGTCTCAGGATAATACATATGCATAGGAGTGCGTAGGATGGGGTGTGGAATCGGTTGAAGTACCAGTAGATCAAAGGGGTCCATACATATCAGCGCATGTTTTGGGTTCTACTGATCAGTTTCTGGTTGATACGGGAGCTACTCGTAGCGCTCTGTCCAAACACTTGGTTCCAAGGGCTCCCCTGTCTGGCGAAACGATTACATCAATAGGGTTCGATGGAACACCTTCTCTTAGCCCATTGTCTCAACCCCTTACATTTTACATTGATAAATTTACTGCCCCATGCCCGTTTTTGTTATCTCCGAACACGCCAGATAATATTGTGGGACTTGATATGCTTAAACATTTTCAAGCAACTATACGCTGTGCCCCTGAAGGGGTACGGGTTATTTGGAATGAGAACTACCCAGAGGTTGAGAGATTGTGCCTCATGCAGGAGGCCGATGCGTTAGCTTCTCTTCCAAGCACTTTATGGGCTACTTCTGATACTGATGTGGGACAAATGATTATCCCTCCCATACGTATTACTGTAAAGGAGGGAGTGTTTTTGCCTCGCATACCACAGTACAAAATTTCCAGAGAAGGTGAAGTGGCCTTGACACATATCGTAAATGACTTGATTATGGCAGGGGTGGTGGAGGAAGTCCCCTATAATGTTTGTAACAGCCCAATTCTTCCGATCCTAAAGAAAGACACAGACACTAAGATCTATCGTTTTATTATTGATTTGAGGGAAATTAATAAGATAGTAGTACCCCAGTATCCGGTGGTGTCTGACATTACCACCTTACTTACTTTGATTCCACCTACATCCACTACATTTACTGTTATCGATTTGAAGAATGCTTTCTTTTCGATTCCCATTCATCCCGATAGCCGATATTTGTTCGGCTTCATATTAAATAACAAATCATATAGATTTTGTCGAGTTCCTCAAGGCTACACAGAAAGCCCTAGCATTTATAGCCAGGCTTTAAAAAGACAGCTTGATTCTTTCGACTTACAGTCCGGGGTGACTCTTATTCAATATGTTGATGACATTTTACTTGCAGCAGACACGCAGGAACAATGTGAGGAGAGTACTCTTTCCCTGCTTTCTTTTCTTGCCAAGAATAATCACAAGGTCTCGAGGAAGAAGTTGCAATATTATAGACCAAAGGTGACCTACCTCGGTCATCTTTTGTCTAAGGAGGGACGTGCATTGACAGCAGATCGAATTCAAGCAATTTTAGATATACCAGTCCCTTGCACTCAGAAAGATGTTCGTGCTTTTATACGTTTGACGTCCTTTTGTAGACAGTGGATACTAGGATTTTCACACATTATAAAACCTTTGTTAGCATTGTTGTCCAAAACTACACCAATTCCTCTTGAATGGACAGATGAATGTCAGAATGCTTTTGAACAATTGAGACAAGAACTTTGTTCTGCACCAGTGTTAGGTACACCGGATTATACAAAGATCTTTACATTATATGTACACGAGAAGGATGGGTGCGCATTGTCAGTCTTAGTGCAGACACACGGAGATAAACAGAGACCTTGAGCGTACTTCTCAGCAGTACTCGACCCTGTGGCTCGAGGACTGCCTGGGTGTTTTAGAGCAGTTGCAGCAACAGCTGTGGCTATACGACAGAGTGAGGGAATAGTTTTGTCACACAAATTGTTGGTGTTAGTTCCCCATGCGGTAGATGCTTTATTGAACCAAACGAAAACGCAGTATCTAACTAGCGCTCGTTTAACAGAATACGAGCTAACGCTGTTGGCGCCACATATTACACTGAAGAGGTGCGCCACTTTGAACCCTGCTACTTTATTGCCATATCCTGTTGCTGAGAACCAGAAGGAAGACCATCATGATTGTGTTTCTCTAACTGAAGAACAAACAAAGGGTCGTATCGACTTACAGGATACGCCACTTTGAGATGTAGATGGGGAACTGTGGGTTGATGGATCGTGTTTAAAGTTGCCAGATGGTATGACTTCCGCAGCCTATGCAATCACGACACTTAAGACAGTGGTAGAAACAGCACGAATACCGCAAAAATCGGCCCAAGCAGCTGAATTGATAGCCTTAACGAAAGCATGCGAGTTAAGTGCTGGATTATGTGTGAATATCTACACTGATAGTCGTTACGCTTTTGGAGTAGTGCACGATTTCGGCCTACTCTGGAAGGAACGAGGGTTCCTGACCTCACATGGAGTACACATCATGCATGGAGAATTGGTACGCGATCTCCTGAATGCATTATTATGTCCAAAGAAAGTGGCGATAGTCAAATGTAGTGCACATAAGAAGGTAACGGACAAAGTAGGACAAGGAAATGCTTTTGCAGATCGAATAGCGAGAGAGACTGCCATGTTACAAAATATCTCTCCCATGTATGTGGTGAAATCACAGGCTGAACGATGGCATGATGCCAGAGAGGAAATATTAGATATTTAAAAATCAGCGTCTGAAGCAGAACTTGCAATCTGGGCAACAGAGGGAGTGTTGGATGATGAGAGTTGTTGGCATAGCAAAGATATGGAGAGATGGAAATTGCCTGCCGCCTATTTACAAGCAATGGTTCAAATGACACATGGGCTGGCACATGTTGGAGCTCTTGCAATTACTAAAATGCTTACACAAGTTTGGGAGCATCCTGAGATTGCCAGCACGGCTAAGAGAGTAGTGCAGACCTGTCTGATATGCCTACAGTACAATCCTGCTAAAGGGACTTATACTCCTAAAGGAGGGTTCGTTCCACCTACTGCACCATTCGAAGTACTGCAAATGGATTACATCCACCTTGAGCGTTGTAATAATCTAAAGTATGTCTTAGTGGTGGTGTGTGCCTTCAGTAAATGGATCGAGGACTACCCCACGAAGGATAATACAGCATTGACAACAGCTAAGGTGTTACTCAAAGAGTACTTCCCGCGCTTTGGTGTTTGTAAATTTTTGTGGAATGACAATGGTCCTCATTTTGTTGGGAAAATAGTGGAGTATGTCCTGAAAGGATTAGGAATTAAACAAAAGTTCCACACTGTATTCCACCCGCAGTCAGCAGGTTTGGTAGAGAGGTACAATGCAACTCTGAAGCTGAAGCTAGCAAAGATCGTGGCATCCACGTCTTTGAAATGGCCGGACGCTTTGCCCTTGGCATTACTGTCTATTAGATCAGTGCCACATTCCCGATCTGGCCTCACACCTTATGAAGTGGTGTTTGGAAGGCCTATGAATATCTGGGGAGTCCCTAAGCCTCGCTTAATACATGATGTGCCTTGTATAATGATGAACGATTATTTGGCACGATTAACAAATGATTTACTCTCTATTCATCAGCAGGTTCGAGAAGCGCTCCCCGACAAATCCATTGGAGAGGCTCACGATCTCCGTCCTGGGGATCATGTTATGGTCCGAGCATTCGAGAGAACCAGCAGCTTAGAGCCGAGGTGGCGTGGCCCTGAACAAGTATTGCTGGCAACTCGGACGGCTGTGCGAGTCACGAATAGGAAGCGGTGGGTACATTCCACTCACTGTCGTCGTGTCTCTCTGGACCTGGTGAATCCTGCGGTGCTGTCTGATTATCGAGACATCTTGGATGCAGAGAAGAGCCCAGCTACTACGCCTAACGAATCGGAGGGAGCCTTCCCGGACCATACAGTTTCTGGTGGAGCGAAATACAACCTACGACCAAGAAAAGCAGTTGTTTTGTGCGAGACTGGTTGAGTTACCGTTCTGAGGTTTGTGAAAACGGAAGCCGAGAATATCAAGGGGGGATCAGTTCTGTCCAGTGTAGCGACACCCGTCTTGAATCTCGGAGAAGAAACCAGCGGCTACCTCGGAGCTCAGCACTCATTTTATTTTTTGTTTTGTTTTAAAACTTTTGTTCTTTGAACTATGGTACCTACTACGTCAAGAAATAGAAGAATTGTTGGTGCAGTGCTTTTTGTTACGACTATAGTGGTAATAGCAGTAATAGCGTGGATTGTAGAGTGATTGATTCCGGCAAGAGAATATTTACTGCCTACCACTCCAATCCCATCTGAACGTTTTCATTTCACTCTGCCTTATCATGAAGAGAGACATAGACAGACTTACTTAAATAACAGCTTCATTCAAATTCTACATCACACCCATAATATGACGAACACTTCGAACTGTTGGGTATGTGGAATGTTGCCTGGACATCAGAAGAAAGGAGGAACTCCACTTATTCCTCTTCCGTTCTTTCATAATGGTTCTTGTAATGCTTGGTACACTCTTCTCTTTACCTTGAGATGGCCAACAAAAGGTGGACTACTTTTCCGACTTAATAAAATTTGTTATAATGACAGAGATGGTTACCCGCAGGCAGAAGGAACTAAATTTGAATGGGAAGAATATCGACCGGACAATGTATCTACACCTCGTATTTTCACTAATCATAGAATTGCAAATATGTCTAGTTTATATGTGATTACAGTTATTGATACCAAAGCTGACTTATGTGTACGAAATAAAGGTACTATTCCGGTAGGGAAAAGTGAATGTACTACTACTCTCACATTTGACACACCAAATGGTATTGCCTTTGTAGCTTCACGAAATACTTATTTTATTTGTGGAAATAAAGGATATCACCGTCTTCCCATTGGGTGGTTAGGAACATGTTATATATCTTTTGTGTTACCCCCTGTATTTATTGCCCCGCCTATGTATCATAATGATTTTGTATAATACCATGATTTTGTATTAAATCGAGTAAAGAGAACATTAGAGATTGATAATATTGATCAGACTGACACCTCTTTGCAGCAATATGCAGATTTTAATTTAGGCCTGTTTTCCTTTGTTGGTGCTGCCTTAAATAGCAGGAAAATAAGACGGCTAACACGTGTTGTGGAAGCTGTTGCTAATGAAACTGCTTCTGCATTAGGGAACTTGACTGAGGAACTCCAAATTACTAGGATTGTAACGCTTCAGAACCGAATGGTTCTGGACGTAGTATTAGCTGATCGTGGGGGTGCATGCCGCATTATCGGTAGTAGTTGTTGTGTGTACGTCCCAGATAATTCACCTTCTGTGTATGATGCCATTTCTAAATTGCACAAAATTGCTGCTGAAATTCATCCTGAAAATGGTACATGGACATTCTCTAATTGGTTCTGGACTTTGCTTAGTACCTGGGGTTGGAAATTATTGACTATCCTGTGTATGATCATTGGGATACTGTTCTTCCTTTGTTTATGTGTTCAATGTGGCCCTACCTTATGTTCTGTATGTATTACAGCCTGCATTCCGTCCAAACGAGCTATTGCCAAAAATGAGCAAATGATTAGCAAAGAAATAACGAATATAATGTTGATCAATACTGATGATGAGTATCCTGATTACTTCCGTTATGAGGTAGCTACAGCTAAATGCTAAAAGGGCCGTCTGTCGTAATTTGGCAGTGACTAGGTTAGCATTTAGCTCAGCTACACGAACTTTCATTGTTAACTTGACCATGTTTGCGGAGGCCATTTTGTATTTCCTGGCTTCCATTTTCTATGAACGTGCGGCCTCGTGGTCAGCATGCCCTTTTGTCCTTTCTCTGTACCAATGACCATTTACCTTGCCCGGCAACAGGCTATTTTTAGCACTGGTCAAGCTCACGCATGCGTACTCGAATATTTAGATTAATGAGCGGTCACCCCTTAGGAATGTTCTCCAAAACTGACCAGTGATACTAAACTCCTCCCACATGTTGGCTGTGTTCCAAAAATACCCTTATATGTACCTAAACTGTGCAAAAGTATACCGCCTACTCTTTTTATTGCTGTTAAACTTGTATAAAAGAAGTCGCGCACCGATGTTCGGTGTGATACTTCTTGCATTACCGAAGGGCGCTGTAGGAATGTACCACCACCCCATGGGGTCCTAATAAACTTGTCTTTTGCATTTTCCAGTTTCCGTGCCAACTTCTATTCTATGGTGTCCGAGAGTTTTTTGCAGAGTATGTAGACCTGACGAAACCCAATACCACACACTCAACTTTGCACCACTCTACTCTACACCATTCTTCTGCACTATTCGCCAATGCAGTCTACGCCAGTGAACTCTATAGCACTATACTCTATGCCACTGTAATTCACTGTGCACCACTGTACTCTGAGATTGCACTCTATGCCAGTTCAATCAATCAATTAATCAATCAATCAGCCATTTGTAGAGCGCGCTACTCACCCGGGAGGGTCTCAAGGTGCTAGGGGGGTGGGGAGAGTGGCTCCAGATCAGTCGAAGAGCCAGGTCTTGAGGTCCTTCCTGAACGTGTACAGGGTCGGGGATCGTCTGATGTTCACATGGAGCTCGTTCCAGGTCTTGGCTGCCATGTAGGAGAAGGCTCTCCCACCAGTTCTGTTTCTGCGGATGCGGGGGACTTCTGCCAGGGCAAGGTCGGCGGAGTGGAGGTTCCTCTTGGGTACGTGGAAGGTTACTCTGTCGTTGAGGTATTTGGGTCCGATGTTGTTGAGGGATTTGTAGGTGTGGGTGAGGATTTGAAGGTGATCCTCTTCTCGACGGGTAGCCAGTGGAGGCCTCGTAGGTGTTGGGTCATGTGCTCGTGACGCGGTGTCCCGAGGACAGGTCTGGCTGCAGCGTTCTGGATGGTTTGGAGATTGTGTAGAAGAGTTCTGTTGATTCCGGCTTAGAGGGCGTCGCCCTAGTCAAGTCTGATGGTTATGAGTGCGTGGGTGACAGCCTTTCTGCAGTCGGAGGGGATATATTTGAGGGCTTAGGGAGGATGCGGAGGCAGTTGAAACTGGTGGAAGCGACAGCGTTGATCTGGCGGTTCATGGAGAAGGAGGAGTCAAGGATAATGCTGAGGTTCAGATCGTGGTCTGTCGGGGTGGGTGGGTTCCTGAGGGCGGAGGGCCACCAGATGTTGTCCCAGAGGGAGGTGCAGGGTCCAAGGATGAGGACCTCGGTCTTCTCTGAGTTGAGCTTCAGGCAGCTGTCTTTCATCCAGGCTGCCACGTTCTTCATTCCTTCCTGGAAACAGAGTCTGGTGTCTTCGGGATTCTTTGTGAGTTAGAGGATGAGCTGGGTGTTGTCGACGTAGGATACGATGCTGAGCCCATGCTGTCTGACGATGACGGCGAGGTGGGCCATGTAGATGTTGAAGAGCTTCGGGCTGAGCGATGATCCTTGGGGTCCTCTGCAGTTGATGTCAGGGGGTTCGGAGAGGAAGGGAGGGAGTCTGATCCTCTGGGTTCTGCCAGAGAGGAAGGATTGGATCCAGTCGAGGGCGGCTCCTTGTATCCCAGCGTTGTGGAGTCTAGCTGCGAGCGTGCAATGTGAGATGGTGTTGAAGGCTGCGGAGAGGTCTAGAAGGATGAGGGCCGTGGTGTGTCCCTGGTCTAGTAGCATGCGGATGTCGTCAGTGGCGGCGAGGAGGCGGTCTCGGTGCTGTGGTTGCTGCGGAAACCAGACTAGGAGGTGTGTAGGATGGAGTTCTCTTCGATGAAGGCGGTCAGCTGGGCGTTCACAAGTCTCTTGGTGACTTTGGCCACTCTACACTGCACCACCTTACACTATGCCAATGCACTCTACCCAACTCTACTATGCACCACTGAACTCTACACCACTGCAGTGTGGGCCACTCCACTCTGCACCACACCACTCCACTCTGCACCACTCCACTCTATGCCACTCCACCCTATGCCACTTTAATCTGCAACCTTGCACTCTGTACCACTGCACTTCTGGCCACTACTCTTTGCCACTGCACTCTACTCTGCACCAATCAACTATTATCCTGCACCACTCCATGCCACTTCACTCTACTCTGAAACAATCTAGTCTATACCACTGCACTAAATGCCACTGCACTCTATGCCACTGCACTCTATGCTGTGACACTCTATGCCATTCTACACCACTTGACTCTATACCACTGTGGTCTACACCACTCTACTCTAAACCAAAGCACTCTACTCTAATGCACTCAACACCACTTTACTCAAGATCAATGCACTCTACTCCACTGCACTTTGTGACACTGTATTCTGCAAGACTGCACTCTCCGTCACTGAACTCCATACCACTGTATTCTGCACCACTACATTCTATGCCACTGCACGCTTTGCCGTTCTACCGCATTGTGCTCTACACCTCTGCACTCTATTCTAATCTATACCTCTGTACTCTACGCCTCTGCAACACTCTATTCTATTCCACTGCACTCTATGCCACTCTACACTACACTACTGAACTCTACTCAGCACCACTCAACTCCACTCTACGGCAATGCACTTTACACCACTATACTCTGCGACCCTACTCTCTGCTTCACTCCACGTCACTCTAATCTATTCAGCACCACGGCACTCCACACCACTCTCCTGTACGCCTCTGCACTTTGCCATGCACCCCTTCGCTCTACTCTTAAACAATCTATTCTAAGCTACTCCACTTTATGACACTGTACTCTAGGCCACTGCAGTCTACTCTGTGCCACTCTACTGCACTCTACGTAACTGCACACCACACCACTTTACTCAAAACCAATGCACTCTACGCTACTGTACTCTACGCCAATGTACTCTGCACCACTCAACTTTTCACTGCTTCACTCTAGGCCATTCTACGACACTCCACTCTACGATACTCCATTCTGACACTCTACTCCAATTAAACTCTACTCCACTCTATGACACTGCACTCCACTCAATGCCACTCTACAGCACTATGCCACTCCATGCCACGTTACTCTACTCTAAGACACACTATTCCTCTACTCCATTGCACTCCTCCACTCTATGCAACTCCACGTTGAGACTCTATGCCACTCAAATCAACAACACTCAACTCTACAACACTCTGCTCCATGTTATGCCATTGCACTCTCCTACACTACTCCACGCCACTCCACTGTACGACAATCTACTGCACTCTGTTCTACAATGCTCTACTCCACTTTACGCAATACCTTATACACCACTCCACTCTGCTCTACCCCACTCCTGGACACTCTGTGCCACTCCACTCTGGCAATCTACTCCACTAAACTCTACTCCATGCCCTTCTCAGTGCTTAATTTGTGCCAGAGCTTTCCGGTGCTTAGCACCAGCACTTACTTATCCGCATCTGCACGTCACATATGGAATGATGATAAATTACCTCACTGACTCAGCACAGAGTGTTGTTCTCGTCTCCTGAGTCCAGATGAGTGGTGTGACTGTGAGACCCTGAGCCAAGATTAATTAATATGATATGTTGGCTGCCCTTAGTTCAGTGTGGCCGGTGGGCGGTGTAGTAAATGTCCTCTCCACTGTTCTTCTCTGGATAGTCTGTACTATGATATCTGTGACATCATAGAATGCCTGGGTGTCCCTCTGGCCCACAGTGCCTCTCTCTAAATTACTGTGGCAGCTGGTCATCTCAGGCTGAGCTGCTAACAGCTGGCTCCTGGTGGGGTTTTACTTATGATCTTGACCTGTCTACCTGACTTGGAAGGAACTTGCAATAAAGGATCTTAACTTACACAGTGGACTGTGCATCATTCATTTACCACAGGCGGGATACTGATTGTGCTCGATTTGGTTCTGCTGGAGTAGGGACTGTGCGGCAGGCAGCGAGCGCCGATTTCATTCAGATTACCACGTCCCGCACACCCGCACCCCAGGAGTCATCAGCCTGACGACATTGAGGGCATGTAGCTGGCAGCAGCACCAGGCAGGCCTACATCAATTAATAAAGGCAGTGCCCCGCCTGCCCGTCCCACCACGAGTAACTGTAAGTACTTAGTCGTACTTTTGTTGCGTGTTGGCGTGTGGTAGCTCCGGCTCCACAAGATTCAATGAGTTACTGTGCTCGACCTAATAGCGGCCAATGTACACATTATATTACGATCGGGCCGGCTGGGTTAAGACTGAGCCTCCTTGAAGGACTACCTTCCGGCCCTGAACCCTACTGTTCACCACCATGTTTCTGTAGCACATTGATATTTAGAGTGTGGAGTAGGAATGAAGGGCAGCCGAAGGGAGTCTGACAAGGAGGAGGGAAGAAAACTTCAAGATCTGGAGGCCCGGCAAAGCTGCAGTCCGGGAACAAGAAAGATCACCGTAAGGGACGCCGCGTCCTGGGACAATGGGATAGAACGGCCTCGAACTCCTTACTCAGCTACTGTGGTAATGATGATCGGGGTGGAAAAGGTGGCAGATGGGGAATAAGCCCCTAACAACCCTCAGGGGAACGGAGCTCTTTACACACCACAAACCCAATATACTGTATATAGGGTGTAACCTATTTAGACCCCCTGCAAGGAACCACAGAATATATAACCTAGCTCTCGCGCAGACCTGTGCCTTTAGTGTGAGGCATAATAATAACCTTTTACCTTACCATTGAGGAGGGAAAGAAAACTCCTAAGCACACTCAGCTCTAAGTCTACGGGTGTATGAAGAGAGGGCCGTCATTCCTTGAAATAACATCGCCAGTCCAGTCCTGTCGTTATTCATTGTTATGTCATCTTTTCATTAGTTCAATTTAAATTTCCAATGTCTAATACCTGTCTCCCAAGCCGTTCTCATAGCCTAGGGGGAATGAATGGTCACACTAGCAGGAGTGTGAGCGTTATTAGCTATGTTTGCACTGTCATTGGCAGCTAGCAGGGGCAATGTGTGGTGCAAGCTACAGTGGCCGCACAACGAGAGCCTCTGCACTTATTCTTTTACAAATTAAGCACTGGCCCGTCCACTTTATGACATTCTACTCCCTCAACGACACTCTACACTACTCAACTCCACTCCACAACACTCCACTTCACACCACGCCACGCCACTCAACTCGACACCACTCTACACTCCACGCCACTCAACTCTACACCACTCTACACTCCACACCACTCTCCTGTTCCCCACTAACTTTTAGCCATGCTGAACAGCAACCAGTCTGGTGTACAAGATGGTTAAAACATTGGCAAAGCCAACATCACTTACATAGGCGAGACCTATTGGCTTTGCCATTGCTTGTTTATGCAATTGTGATTGCGAGTTTGTCTTTTACGCTCTCTTTGGCGTGACCGTCCCTGTGGGAACAAACGTAGCCTTTTTTTTCTTCACTTCATTGCTGCCTGATGATGCCATTTCTGATAACCCCCGAGGCAGGCACGCGCTCGCTCGAATAGAACTACCGTCATCACGCGCTCGTTTGTTCTGCGCCATCATAATGGCCCAGGCACCTGCTGCATCCGAACATCTGGATCCCCGCTCCTCGCGCCCCCGCGGAGGTGGCGCGCTCAGCTATGCGGGGCCGCCGGGCTGTTCATTTTCAGCTTCTGCAGGCTGTCAGGGCACATGCTGTTTGAACTCCCAGCCCTCCCACGTGCATCGTATTTCATCACGTGCGCCAGCGGTGAAGCTGTTCTGCAGCGCGCGGCTCCTGCTTCCAGCATCCATTCGGCTCAGCTCCGGGCTTCAGTCGGTCTGCCTAATTACTCCGCCGAGGCCGAGCACTGATTGAGAAGAGCTGCAATAAAGTTCTTATTTTTTTTGCGAATGGATAAGCCTCGTCTTAGATCGCACTGCTCGTTCATTTGGTGGTGATGAACCGGAAAATTGAGCTGGTTCTGCGTTGAGTCGAAGGGAGGGGTTTGCAGCTGACAGGTGGCCTGTAGGTGGCTGCCATAGAAACAAGCATTAGCAAAGTCAAAAGGCCTTTGCCCCATATTTTTTTTTGAAGAGTGTGATTTAAAATGTGGGCCTGTGAAGTTAATTAACACTCTGGCTCAATTTAAATAATGCTGTGCTTTTAGGGTGAGTACGGTGAGGTTAGACACACGGGCATTCAGAACCAAGGGGCAGATTTACAAGCCCTTTACGCCTCTTTTACGCCGCTGTTGCATCACTTTTGTGACGCAGCGGCGGCGCAAAGCCAGCGCCATGCTGCAGGGTATTTACAACTTGCCGCATCTGGAAAATGCGTCACGTTGTAAATCCCTGCGCCACATGTAGGCGTTCCGGCGTGGTGGCGAGGGGTTCCAGCGCAGGAACGCCTCCTAAAAGTGGCTGAGTGAAATCTACAAGTTTTCACTCAGTCACTTTTAAGGCCATGCTGCGTCAAAACCCTGCGCCTGCTTGAAGCAGGCGTAAGGATTGACGCAGCATGTCAGAGATAGGGCACCCCCGAGCCTTGCTGGAGCTGCGTCGCAACGCAACTTTAGGAATGCGCTGCCTTTCCGACGAGGGATGCGACACGCATCTGTCCATCCGTGCTCCACAGTGCGCGCATTGTAAATGCGGCACATCGGTGGTGGCGCACGGGTGGGCAGATACATCGCAACTCTTCTGGCGCATCCCTGCTGATTAGCAGAGATGCGCCAGAAGTAGTAAATCTGCCCCCAAGTGTTACATTTCAAGGATATTCTGTTTGTTATTTGTGAAGTGTTACAAAAAAAACGAGAAGCCACTTCGGATAGGGATAGGGTTCACACTAGAAGACACCTGGCGTGGCAGTGTTTGTTACCTGATGTTATGATCCCCTGTCTGAGAGGGAAAGAGTTTGCTGCTGGCTTGGAGAGACCAGGAGTGGAAGTTGAGTTTGTGGTCAGAAAGTCCCAGATATCACTCAATGTTGTCGAGGCTGAATCTTCCTGGAGTCCACCGCCCCATATATAATAAGATTGACTGCATCGTGCTATAGCATTTATATAGCACTTCATACCCTGATGAGGTCGAGAAGCACTGCGATTTACATCAGATTTCTAAAAACTCCTTTTCGCAGTGGTTTGGTCTAGGTTCACCTAAATGGAAGGGGTTGAGTGAGCTGCGTGGTTATTGCTCTAAATAGGGTGTGAGGGCATCAGGGACATAGCTTCAGAGGCAGTCTTTAGGGTGTTTCAACCCCCTAATTAATATATTTTCTCCTAAATAGTTGGGTGCAGGTGCTTTCAGTCGGGTTAAGTGAGGTGTCTGTTGGATTTCAACAGGAATTTTTACCTACACACAGACAAAAACACAAAGACACTTTTCCGTCTCTCTTTTGAAAGTCTTCAACAACGTTGGTTATTTTACAAAATAATGTGTTTTTTCTCACTTAGTACCCCTACCAATCCGCATTTGTGTCCCTTTTCATTGCCATTTCGCCCCTCTCATGCGCCCTGCTTGTCCTATTATGTATTTTAACTTTATATATCCGCGCCATTGTTGGAAAATCTGAAGCTCACCCCCTCAATCTTACTGACTAAGCTACACCCCTGGGCATCACTGAGTGTACTGTTGAGGAATAGCGTGAGAAATGGCATATTCGTGCAAGCAGATACCCTCAGATTTTAGGGTTAATTACCTATAGTGGCTATGAACAAGGGTTGAGCTGTTTTTTATGCTCTCATGAATTCAAGGTGGTTGCAGATTACCATTAGTCCTTCAAGGAGTAATTTCAGCTGTTTGGACCAAGAAGAAGTTTCCTTCAGTGCGAGATTTGTTGCAGGAAGTGACAGGCAGGACTTGAGATGTCTACTTGGAAAGCTCCAGATTGGTAGTAGGTACAGTTTGACACAAGCGGGGAGCTGAGCCATCAATGGCCCGATGAGCTATGCACATTGCTCTGAACTTGATATGTCTAGCCACCACAATCCAGTGGAGAGACAGACTTGAAGACATTTGCAATGTGTTGTTAAAGTTAAAATGTATTCTGGCAGCTACATTCTGGTTTCTCTGTACCTTCCGAGTCACATCGAAGTATTCTGAAAGGTAAAAAAACCCTGGTGCATTTTAGACAAGAACGTACTGGGCTGAGGGTGGATTGTACCTTTTAAAGGAATCTTAAGTGGGAGATTTGACATAGGTGTCTCATTGTGTAAAAGAATCCCTTTGTAGCATGATTCAATTGAAAATTTTGTGAAGATTTCATGTCCATGATCTTTTGTGTAGGTCGATATTGCAACAAGGTGGAGATTCTGTGAGCCTACCTTAGCAGAATCCAGTTTGGATGTTGGAGAGAAGATTCTTTTCTTCTGTGTCGGATGATAATTGTATTTGTGCAGGTTTTTTCAATAAATCTTCCTAGTTGAAGACATATGCAGATTGGGAAATAATGTTGAATGAACATTGCTTCTGTTCCCATTTATTTTGGAAAGGGTATGGGCAAACATGTGGGCGTGGCTGGAGGCCAACGGGCATGGTGGCATCGGACTGAAGCTCCAGTGATGACTGCAAGCGCGAGGAACCCCGGTAGCCACCATACACAGCGAGGCATCAGAGATTAAGGGGAGAGGATCAGTGCCCACAAGGGATCTGATCACCCATTCCCCAGGATGCCCACCCCCACCCTGCGAACTGAGAATGGCAGTGGCAGCCATAACAGCTGTACTATAGCTGGGAGAGGCAGGGCAGACGAGCAGGCAGCTATGGAGAGAAGCAAAGTTCCAAAGAAGGCTTCCGCCCATACATGAAAAGGATAGCTTCTGCACTAAGAAATCGTCCAAAGTAAACTTTTCTCCTACTTGGTGGCCAGTGTTAGTGGTCGATTACTTTTGAGAACCGGAGACAGATCCATCACACACCCTCAGTCTGTAGACCTGACATTGTTTCCTCTCACATGACTCATTTAGAAACTCAAGCCCTAAATTGACTGCAGGCTAACTGATGTGCACCCTGAGTGGCAGACATGCCTAGTAAACGGGAGCGAGAAAAGACCAAACACATATTTTGGCTTGTATGCAAGATTAGACTTTTAAGCTAAGACTCATGTGAGCAGTGAGTGAACTCCCACAAAATGCTCCGGGGACTCCTGGGGGTCCATGATGCCTCCTCAGGGGGTCTGCCACTACTTTGAAAATCAAATAATATTAACAGGTTAATAGAGTGTAAATATATAAAGATGCTAAATGTACAACTGAACAGTTTAAAACATACTGTATATGTGAAGGAATTTGGAACCGGAGGCTAAGAATTAAATTAGTATCCTCAGATTGATTTGTGAGAGCATTGCAAGTGCATCAAACTGAATATAGTATGGATGATGAGTGGCCTCAATTGAATTTAGAAAAGCTCCAACCATTCTATTAAAATTACATTTTGATTTGTTTTTGATTTATATGTGTTTTCTAATTAAATAAAATGTAATTTGTGTGTTTGTTTGATGAATGCTTTTTTCTGTATTTTTGTGTATTGTGTGTGGTTCAAGTCATCAACATTGCTTCGGATCCCCGACTTCCAGTAAGGACTCGTGGAGGATTCCTGGATTCGAAAAATGATTCAGTTGTGGTCCCCGGGTATAAGTAATGATTAAGTAGGGGTCCCCAGAAGTCAAACATTTGGGAACCACTGTTGAAAAGCATCTCTGGCTCACCATTGGTAGCTTGGCTCAAGGATGAAGAAATTCTTCAGAGCAATTTAAGAAAAGAGTAACTAAATAAAAAGGGGAAACATCCTTTATGACGCAACTTTTACCACGCAGTGCCTTTACAACGCAGGTTTTTCAACGCAAGTCATTACAACGAATTGCGCTGGGGGGCGCTCTAGAGTAGGTAATGGTTTCATTTACTATCCAACACCTCTCCACGGGGACTGGAGTTGGAATAGTAAATTAAACTATTCACTATCCAGCACCCCCCAACGCAAGTCGTTGCGTTGAAAAACCTGCGTTGTAAAGGCATGCGTAGTAACAGCATGCGTTGTAACAACGTACATCCAATAAAAAGGAAAAGAAAACCAATTCTCTACAGTCCCTCTAGTCTATGGTCCATTATGTTCTGGCTGTGGTGAGCCTAGATTAGGACTGTGGTGATGAGCACATGCTGACCCCAACAGCACCTTTGGCGGGAGCGGTCTGTTAGTGTCACTGCCAGCCGGAAGCAGGGTGCAACCTAGTACCTAGGGAAAGAACATCAGAGCAGGGCTCTAACTACTGGTGTGTATTGGGATTCCCTCCACCAGAAGATGAGACATCAAGTGGGGAGACCTTTTCTGGTAAACAGTCGATGCCAACGGGGCAGCCGCATTTGATGGACAAATTGGCGAAGTGGAATGGAGGTTAGACCCTGACATTTAGCGGGCTGTGAAGCCAGGCAGGAAAAAGTGTGTTGTCACTCCTTAATTGTGATAGGGTATGAAAAGGAAGTAGTGAGAAGCTCATTTCATAGGCATGGTCAGATGTCTGTGCGCACCTGTAACAAGAACATAAACAATGGGTGTTTAATTGTGTGAGTACTCTCTTGCAAATTGTATGATTCTAATATAAACCTGATAATCCTTTCAACCAGTCGTATAAGGAACTAAGAATAACCCAACTGATAAAGGCTAATTATAGCCCAGCACTTTGTGTGCTAGTTGCATTAGAATACTGCTCCTGAACTGTACACTGATATTCATAGAGACCAAAGGATCCTCGTTAGCGTCAACCTATAATACTGGCAGTCGCTACTTACGTAAAACTCATACCATACATACATAGGCAGATGAGCTATCAGCAACTCACTCGTAAGGTGATTGACCATACCTAGTAAGGTGCCTTAAAGACAGAGACTTGCCTCCTACATAACTAGTCCAAAGTAGAATTGTGACTACATTTAGAGCCCTGAAGAAATCCGAGGATGAAAAGTCTTCGATCAGAAATAACACATTTTATGATACACTTACCATGTGTTCATGAATTCAAAAAGCTGGACTGCTTCAATGACATAAGACATGCAACTTTAAATAATATTATGCATACAACATAAGTAAGGGCTGATATTTAAACATGGTGTAATACAGTAGAATTCTTAACACAGTTTGGACTAACCAATATAGTCCTATAGCCCACTGCTAAGGGCTCTACCGGTTGTTAAAGGCCCTGAACCTGAGCTATAGGCCTGAGCTGCAGGCACCACTTAATTGTCTTCAATGGAGCTCACAACATTCCAGTGTTATAATAGGATATATAAAATTGCTATTTACTCCACAAAAGAGGTCTTGTATATTCATGGTCGTGGGCGAACTATTTGCAAGAGTACACTGTTTACATGCAGATACTTGACATTTATAGGCAACTGATGGTGGTGATGCACCCTGATTAAGCCTTGCAAATATTAATCACTCACTTTAAGTTATGCGTTACATTTTTTCAACAGTGGCTATTCTATATAGTCCCTAGTTCTTGAATCCAACTGGTGGTGAAGCAGGGCCGGATATGTTGTGACTTCTCACTTGTAACAGGCTATTACAAGAGCGAGGTTGTGTGATGTTCATATTAAAGGCGTTCCGATGTCTATGCACGCCTGTAACAAGAAACTAACAATGGCCAATAATAATGTAATCACACTCTTGCACTAAAATATATATTATTTATAGTTTAATGTAGATCCGATAATACTTTCAATCAGTCGTATCAGGATGCAAGAAAAACCCCATTGAAAAAGACTAATTATATCCTTGCACTCTGGATAGACTGGAAAGCGACATTTATCACCATAAATCCATGCCTAGATATTTTTGGATGCTCCAAAATTCACCAATTTCTGGGTGCTAACCAGTGCTTAATTTGAGCCGGTGGTTTCCGGTACTTGGCACTTGTGACAGTCTTCCACAAGGTGGCAATGTCTGGCTAATTTAGAGATGATCACAACAACAGTTGTTTATTAATGCAATGTACATTAAAAATCACCTGCCACCCAATCCATGCTTATAGCTTTGAGGGCCTGGAATTGTTTGAATTGTCACACTTGTAGGTGTGTGATGGTTAGCAGTTGTGTTGTTATTATCATTGGTGACATGACAAGGGCAATGTGTAGTGCAAGCTGCAGAGGCCTCCTGATGAGAGCCCTGGCACTTGTGTTTTTTTACAAATTAAGCGCTGGTGCTCTGTTGCATTTCCATTGCCACTCCCCTGACATACCCCTGGGTAAGGTCAGAACACATTCCCAAATCTAGATAAACTGTACTACACGTAAAACTGATTTGCATATATTACACATCTATTTATTTTTAGAAACCAGGCGTAATATATGGATGCATATATTACATTTTATATGGTGTGAATATATTAGAAGCCCAAAGCAGGCACTGGAAATCAGAGCTATAATGTTTTTATGTTCTGTGCTTGCAATCTGTATCTTTTTGCAATCTGTGTCACTATTAATAGTATCATTCTCGATATGTCGGGTGAGAATGACACCCTGTCCTGGTTCCATATGACGCAGATTTTGGCTACAATAATGATTATGACATATCTGCAATTTGGAGACCTTTTCAGGGCTACAGATCATGTGGATGTGTCTTGTATGTGGAAGCGTAGTTTAACAAATAATGTTTACGTTTATCTAATTCAAAGCGATCACAACCAGCACCCCTGCTTATCATGAAGATAAGGTCACCATCTTGGGTGCTTCCTTTCACACCCACAACCAGGGCACAATCATAACTCAGACTAAGAAGTGTAAAAAAGAAAACAGCATTCGCAAAGCCAATCAGTCTCTCCTATGGGGGAGTTATTGGATTTCTCAATTTCTAATAGCCACGTTCTGCAGCGTGGCTGCTGTGCAGCATGGCTGAAAGTTAGAAAACAATACCGCTATGATGCAGTGATCTGTTTTATTAGTATGGTAATGATGACGCTGGGATTCCCACTTAGATTTTTACCTTACCACTCAGAGGAATCCCCAGGTCTACGGATCTGTTATGTCTGCATGGAAGTGTGAAGGAAGTTCTTTAAATTCAATACCCTTTTGACAGATTCCCAAAATCAATACATTTTAATCTAAAGGACCACTGACTCCAAAGGAAAGTTCAAAATTTATTACAAAGCCAAAAATAACTGAACATACAAGCACCTCAGCAAGAGGTTCAAGAAATAAACTGGCACTAATACAAACATAATCCTACGCAGGAGTCTCAGACGACTCAGAATAAAAAGCAAAGTTAATTCAAGAAGCATCAGGCATGCAATCACTGTGCCCACTGGAACTCTCGACTGCATCTGTTCCAATGGAAAGAAAAAATTAGTCTGTCCCTACATTAACTCTAAAGTGACATCCCTACTTAACATACCTCCCAGGCAAGAGAAAAAGGTGTCAGCTGTGAAGGTTCCCTAAGAAGCACATTCACTTTTTCCAGGTAAGTAGCCTAAACTACTGATCTCGTTCTAAGATGCTCCTTAGTTTCTCCTGCCCAGTCCAAACTAAGACCCATGTCTAACTGCAAATCCAATTGGACTGCCTTAGACCGGACTCAGTCTAAACCCAACTGACCCTAACCCTAGCTTCACTAAGACCGAACTAACTAACCACCCTCGGGGCACTTTCCCTAATAATTAATCCCCAAAACAATGGGTACGCCCATGACGCTCCTCCTTCAGCAGGTACAGCCCCTCATACTTTTCCAGTGTCGAACCTTCTTCTTCCAAAACCGTTGCTGTGTCCTTGGATCCAAGGCACCTTCTCCACCAAATGTTGCAAGTGAACCTGCCAGCGCACTCCCTTTGTCTTCACTACTACCAGTCTAACTTCTAAACAATGGCTCATTCTAACTAACGAGCAACATGGCCTTGCACCTGCAAAAGAAATGCATGAGAACGAATCCCTCTGCACGCTCTAAGTTTCAATTCAAAATTCAACTGCAAACATAAGCTTTTTTCAAGGTACATTTCCAACTCAGCATTTCTAGTCATGCTAAGAAAACCATAGTTAGGGCTCTGCTAGCGTTTCTTCTCTCAGGCCTTTACTCTTTTAAATGCATTTCTAATACAGCAACATAAGCATTTCAATAATAAATCCTGACATTACACTCTAGGTTAACGAACATTATTCTCATGTTACAATATTACATTTCTCACTAAGCAGCCTACATGTGCAACTTTAATATGGCACGTTTAATCTCAATACACATTGTTTACACAGAGCAATTAAACCTAAATTACTTAAGGCATTATTCTCTCAACTAAGCAATATATTAATCAGTAAATGATATGAGCATAACTCTATAGATTGCAATACTCTCGATTAGTCATATATTTCTAAAACCAAACATTAGTAGACCCTCTAAATATGTGGGTGCTGACTACAGATGGTTATGATGCACCCCTACAATTTTTCAAACAACATGCCGCTCTATCATAATAATATCTGCCTTCACAAAGAAAAAAACCTTTACTGATCTTCTGTCCGAGCTCAAGATTGCTACATTGGCCCCTCTTGAAGAAAGCATCAAAGGAGCAATGCAGAGCAGGGATCGCAGCACTGTCTGCATCTTTGTAGCATCTTGAAAGGCATTGCCTCGACTTCTGGGCACTTTGTTTCTGGTGGGATGGGAGGGGGCAAGCAACGAAGGAGGAGGTGCATGAGGATGGATCCGGTAAGCAACAAATCAGGGGAGTATGAGAGCAGGGCAAACAATATTGTGGAAGTGGGAAGGAGGAACAGGGTGCAAGTTAAAAAATACTCCCACAGTAGGAGTACTGCATGTTTTGCCAGGCATAAATCCTCCTGGTGACTTTTTCCCAGGTACATGCCACAGGGTTATGAGTTTACATACAAAAGAAATGAGTGCAGTAGCACCAATATCCCATGCTATTTCCCACAAAATATGAGTCTATAGCGCAGGGTTCTCCAAAGTCATCCCTGGAGGGCTGAATCCATGCCAGATTTTTGGCATATCCCAATTGAGATAAATGTAGTTATCTTAAAAATCTGGCATGGATCCGGCACTCCAGGACCGACTTTGGAGAACTCTGCTATAGCGGTCAATTGTTACTCTGCTGGTAATACAGGGGCCTGGATTTACAGCTTCCACTACTATCAGGAATACCAGGTGCAGCATTAGCAGCCACTTTTTCAGGGTCACTCACAGTAAGGGCTTAGTTGCCTTAGATTTCAGCAAAGCGCAAATGAGATGCGGATGCGAATGTATTCTGGGAGTTTTATACACTTCTTTGGAACTTGACCACGTTTATTGACGTGCAGTAGAACATCTGACATCTGGCACACTTAATAAAAAGCTCATGTTTCAGAAATAACTGTGTCCTTTTGGAAGAAGATGTACCTAGAGGGTAGGCCCGTGCACCTTACTCTGATAGGATTACATTTAGAGGTCACAAGATGGAACTCGTTCACATTATCAGAAAACCTTGGCAATGAACTGCATTATTATTGCAAATCATTCTATTTTACTTCATATTTTGCATATTATAAGAAAATACTAATCTCCTAAACTGCCAAATAACAGGATCACATGTCAACATAATTTCTAGAGAAAATGCTAAATATTGGAATACATTTCTGTATGTTAAACAAAAAATGTGGACATTTTTATCTTACTATCCTTACAATTGTCTATTGAACTTTATGCAACATATCCCAAGGCTTCCTTGCTAATTGTGCTTTGTACTGATGGCACATGCGCTCCATGCCCCAGTCACCTAGACAATATAAATTACATGAAATAAATAGACATTTTCCTTATCTTGCTTTATACTGAAAGATATATGTATTGCTAACAAAAATTGGAAGATGTAGAATATCACAGAACAGATAAAAACCATGAAGGTAAATTTAAAGTGCTCTAGGTTATACTCTCATTACAGGTGATTCATGACATTTCAGCATGTACGGTAATCGTATTTACCAGGTGCAGTAAATATCTCACCCTTTGTAATGTATTCAGAATTGGGGTCTTTAAGTGTACTTCTTACACAATTTACCTTCTCTTCAAGTTCACTGTTTTTGATTAAAAACGAACATATTCTTCATTTATGGATGATTGATAGTTTGGCATCAGTTTTGCAATGTAGGAAGCTTTCAAAAGTCCTAAAAAGTTCATCTTCTAAGAAATTATCCAAGGAATCTTTCCTGTTTAAATACATGGACATTGCTGTTTCAGGACCTAATTGTTCTCCCACCTGCTCATATAATCAGCCAGCCCATTTTGACTGCTCACCCGGTGCTGTGATTTGCATCGGTGGTCCTGCATGTTAAGCAAAGTCTAGCAGAGCGATGATGAGGAAGGTGTGTCACTTGGAAAAATGATATTCTTGTAAACAAATAATGCAAAGTAATTGAATGAAGACCATCTTTACATTGATTATTAACTGTGAAGGTGAGCCTCAACATAATGACATAGACATTGATTTAAAGAAGACTGTAGCAGCTGATTCTGGAATTATATGTATTAGTTCTTTTGTTTTCTTCTTCACTTCCACGTGTACAATTGAGACAGTTACATCCTTTCATTAAAAAAAAAAAATCTTTTAATATCCAAATACATTAGCCATAATTTCCCTTTAAACCTACCTCTAGAGATCAAGAAGCACATAATGTGCAAAATCTCCCCTGGAGTGTGTGTGAGAACTGCAGAACTAATTTCTGATTTGTATTATTTCTTTTCCCACTCCTCACTCCCTTATTGGCTTAGCCAATTGCCTCTAAATATTAGACTCACTTTTCTGTTATGCCAGTCATTCAACATTTCTTTATTTTGTAATGTTTCCAAAGCATATAAAGTACACAGAATAAAAAAGATAAATACAATTTATATAAAAATCTAATACATAAAAAAAGAAATCATTAAAATACCACTCAGGCCATTATCATAATCAGAAAAATTATACGGTGCCTAGTACCATCAACATTTTGAACAGGTCATGTTTCATCAAACCATAAGACTCCCAAGGAGGAACTCCTCATAAATATAAACTTTATAAACTGCAAAGTGCCGTAAAGTGTTAATAAAAATCACATTTTATCAGCCTTCAGGGCTCCCAGTCTAAACAAGCTCTTCTGCATTATCATGAGGACCAAAGAAATAAAGCTCTTACAAAACATATTAATGGATCACTAAGTTTTTAGATAAAATAAAAGGCTGGTCGGCATTGTCTAAAATTGTATTTTCTTAGAAGAGGGAGAATATACCTCATCCTTTGCATTTTGTAAAAACGACAAAAAAGCTGTATATGAAGATCAGACTGCTCTGACCTTCCATCACATGGGCAGGCTGATAGATCTTCTAACAAGTACCTTTTTCTTGGAAAGCCCGTCATCAAGGGAATACAGTTCAATCGAAACATCACCAGAATAAAACGATGCTGGGGGTTCGTCACAAACTCTAAATACGAGTAATCACCCTGCAAGATTGGGGGGGTACATAAAATATAGCTTGACATAGGATTTTGATCTATTCTCCTCCTCTCTCTCATATGCAGCCTTCCTTAAACAGATTTCCTTAATTTTCATTTTGGAAATGGTCGCACAACTAGTAGGGTTTTAGTATAGTTCAACCAGCCCCGGTGATCTCAGTGTGCATTTCACATACTGCAACCAGGTAATCTTATGTGCATTATCCAGAGACAAACAGTCCCTGATAATGCTCTGAGTTAAATTAAATGAGTCCCTCCTCCAGATCGAATACCATAATTAAATAGAGGTAAGCCTGATAACATCAGAGAGGTATGGGAAATCAAGTTCAGTGTGACAGTTATAGTTGGAACAACTGCATGGAAGGGCCAATAACCTTTTGAAGAATCCATCCTCTAGCCGTTGAAGAGAATCTATTGCCACCATCCCCCAAACCCCTGCCCCATATGTTACAGAAGTGATGGTCTTTGCATTGAATACCTTTTTTATAGTCTCAATAGGCTTAGATCCTAGCTTCTACATAAAATTAAAAATAGACTTCACACTTCTTTCCATTACGAGAGCTCTATGAGCCACCATCTTTAGCCAGGAATGCTTATAATCGAAAAGAACGCTCAGATAGGGAAATGTGTCCACCACCTCCAACCTACATGACTCTATATGGAACACTGGGAGAGTCTTAGAACATGCCCCTGCCACAAGTATAAAATGTCATGCATTATTGGAGAAAATCAGTTTTAAAGAACTGTGCAGTAGAGACATTATACTATTATTTTCAGAATATCTTATTTTAGTAGAACATTTCTTTCTATAAGTTTTGCATTTGAGACCATGTAATCGGATATTATATTAGATGAAAGAGTTTGCAAGATGGGTTATCACTACGAGAATTGACATTTTCTTTACTTTAGGTAGATCCCATTATTTCTTATCATTGTGCTTTTACCTTTTAAATTAGGTGCATTCCATTAAAGAACAGGAACAGAGGGCATAAGTTAGTTGTGACTTAAAGTTGTGAATTTAGGGCCTCATTATGATGTCAGTGGGATCGCCACGAACAGGCCGTTGGTGACAGTCCCATGGACAGATAGCCCTTCGGTCCAACTGGGGCATTACAGTGCTGGCTGTTTGACCCTTGTCTGTCGGGGGATGGACCGCTGCCTCCACCAGGATCAGAGATCCCAATGGGCGGCGGTCAGAATCGTGATCCCGAATGGTGGTGGTCCGACCGCTATGAAAAGGCTGTCGGAAAGGAACTTTGGGGCCCTAAACAGGGTCCCTGTCCCTGGTGGGTCACTGCAAAATGGCCCTGGGGGCACATGTAGTATCCCCACTGACATCCATGCACCGTGTGCCATGCTCCATATGCAGCTTGTGCTGGAGACGGCCTGACAAGCAGTCGGCGGTGCAACCGCTGGGTTGACGGACGGAAAGTGCTCTTTTACATGGCGGCTTGGGCTGCGGCCCAGGAAAAGGGCAGCAGCACAAACCACAATGTAAAAGAGCACTTTGTGAACATCCATTGCAGTGGCCCACGAGGGACAGGGGCCCTGTTTGGGGCCCAGTAGTCCCTTTTCGACAGCCTTTTGATGGCAGTCAGAATGCCATGAAAAGCCTGTCGAAAAGGAACATCGTAATCCTGACAGCGGTGCCTGCCTCGGCACTGCCTCCATTCTGGATCATGATTCCAACCGCTGCCCTCGTCGGGATGTCCGATCCTGACGTAGGCGGCGGTCTGTCCCCTGACAGACAAGGGTCTGACCGCCAACATTGTAATGCGGCGGTCAGACCAAAGGGCTGTCTACAGTGGGACTGACACTGAAGGCCTGTTGGTGGCAGTCCCATTAACATCACAATGAGGCCCTTGGATTTAACTTCTTCTTTGTATATTAGATGCAAAACAAAGTAGCTTTCTTCTTTTTTTATTTTGTTAGTGCTCTTCAAATATAGTTGACTTGACATAAAGATTTATAAATTAAGACCAGCCAAGACGTGTTGCACTCCATGTGGTGTGCAAGGCTGTGTAGAAATAGCACACATAAGCAAGTAAACCCATATGTAAATTAGATTAGGATCGACATGGATAAGCATCATAGGAAAACAGTAACACTAAAAATAAGTGGATACATTTGCATCAGTAAATTCAATATACAGCACAAATGGCACATTAGTTTAAATTAAAAAAAAAACATTTATGGGAAACATTACAAAGAGAGACAGTAAACCCCCCAGAAAATCAATATTTTTCATATGTCAGATGAATAATTATTATTTAGAAAAATTGTGTGATCGCTGAAAGCGTGTGAAACAGTGGGATACAGCATACTTGTGTACAATCATGCTGAAATTCAGATTGTAGGGCAGTAGTACAGTGTTAGTTCAGGTATATTGCGAGGCAAAAACTCATTATAGAAATGTGGTTCAGCTCAACCAAGTCTTGTTGCTCATTGAAAAGTAAAAAGATAACAAACTCTTAGAAAAAACAAACTCTTAGAAAAAAAGATAACAAACTCTTAAAAGGGAGGCTGGGGCCTATGAGTAGCTGTGTAATATTTAAAAGACAACTAACAGCCAGATTCACGAAGGGAAAATCGGCTCGCAAAGGGCCAGATTCTGCGAATCTGGCCCTTTGCGAGCGCTTTTTTTGCATTTGGGATTCATCATCCTAAATGCAAAAATCGCAAAATCTAAAATCGCTAAATTGCGAAGATTTGCATTTAAGGAATCTCTATTTGAGATTCATTAAATGCAATTCATGAACCATTTTAGAATTGCGAAATCGCTATTTTTGGCCGCTATTTACCGCGAAGTCTGACTTCGTGGTAAATAGCGAAAACTTGGAAAAATGCACTCTAGTGCATTTTTCTAAGTTGGATGTTACACACACACATGTCCTTTGGACATGTGTGTGCGCAACACCAGTGTAAATCACCATTTCAGGGGTGCTACAGGGTGTCCTTTGGACACCCTGGCACCCTTGAAATCGCTTCCTTATTTGCAATTCGCTAATTGCTAATCGCAAATAAGGATTGACTCCCCATTCATTCCTAAGGGCCTTTGGCCCATAGGAATGAATGGGGAGTCATTCCTTATTTGCGATTAGCAATTAGCGAATCGCAAATAAGGAAGATGTAGAAATCGCTATTAATTTTGTGATTTCTACATGCATCCCGTTTTGCGAGTCTTTAATTGCGATTCCTTAATAATCGCTATTAAGGACTCGCAAAAGAGGAGCATGATGAATCTGGGGGTAAGTTGTCAATCACTGAGTTCATCTGAAATGAAGGGAAGCTTTCTAAAGTCATACTGTGCTCACCTGGGCCGAATTGAAGATACAGTGTACTTTCCTTGTTTGCGCCATAGCGCACATTTCAAGGTTGCGCCGGGTGCAAACAAGAAAAGTCCACCGCATTAGAATGAATGCTCTGCCCACAGGGCAGCTGTGGACTCGTGCATGTATGTGAAATACGGAACAGCTTCTTAAATGCAGCTCCGTGTTTCACTGTGCAGGCAGAAACCCACCTGCACTCTTAAGGGAGATTAGAGAGCCCCTTGCAGGCCGGTGCAGTGAGTGACGGCTGCACCAGGCTGCAGGGGATATATGAGGGGTCAATGGAACCCCCATTCTCTCCCCTAGAGGGCTGCCTTTAGGAGGCATACCAAAAGTGCACCTCTTAAAGGCATATTTGCCTCTGTGCCCACGTTGGTAAGACAAACTTATTACCCCATTTGCATGAGGCCACACCCATGCAAATGAGGGAGCACCCTGCCATAACAGCACTGGTGCCACATGTGTGCCAGCTCTATCTGTATTACGGAAGGGAACACACAACCCCCCACTTTAGTTATCAGAGATTTACTCTAACAAAGCTGGTAAATTTTCCACAGGAATGCATGCTAGCTGTGGGTGACACTGTCCACTTATCAGGTTGCATGTTAAACTTTGGAATGCCACCTTCAATCATTAACATTTGTAAAGCGCGCTACATACCCGTGAGGGTTTCAAGGCGCTGGGGGGGGGAGGTGGGGGTAGCTACTGATCGAAAAGCCAGGTCTTGAAAAGTCTTCTGAAGGCCAGCAGGTCCTGGGTCTGACGTAGGTTGGTAGGGAGAGTGTTCCAGGTCTTGGCGGCGAGGTAGGAGAAGGACCTGCCCCCGGTGGTGGTTTTCCGGACGCGTGGAACAGTGGCGAGGGCGAGGTTGGCAGAGCGGAGGCTGCGGGTGGGTGTGTGGAAGCTGAGACGGTTGTTGAGGTATGATGGTCTGGCGTTGTGTAGGGCTTTGTGTGCGTGGATGAGGAGTTTGAAGGTGATCCTGTTGTTGACGGTGAGCCAATGCAGGCCTCTCAGGTGGGGTGTGATGTGGCTTTGTCGGGGAACATCGAGGATCAGGCGTTCTGGATGCGTTGCAGCCGTCTCAGGAGCTTAGTTGTTGTTCCTACGTAGAGGGCGTTCCTGTAGTCCAGTCTGCTGATGACCAGGGCCTGGGTGACGGTTTTCCTTGTGTCGGGGGGATCCATTTGAAGATCCTGCGGACCTTCTACTACATTGTCTGATCATTATATCTCCTCTACTGTATTGTACGGAGTTCCATTGTTTTCAGGGATCCCATGATCCTCTTTTAAATGTTTTTTTTATTTTAATGTAATTTATTTTGTCTTGGGTTTTAAAATAAATAACCTTACCGTTCACTAATTTACCTGAAATGATGTAGCGGAGGCAATATAGTAGTCAAGCGATGTCGCGATATTACACAACTGATTCTTAGTCTGTGAATCTGTTGTGTGGGATGTCTGCTTGCAGAGCAGGGTTGTGTGCAGAAGCTACACTTACATGTAGAACAAAGTTTGGAATCAGTCATGAAGTTATCTTAATTGAGCACCTTATGGGTACCATCCAGCGTAGGCGGCTAGTACTGACCAAAGTAGCTTGATGTGCAAACATAGCTACTATAAGTACGAGCTACGCGATTCAAAACATCCATAATAACCAATCATGCAAATGTTGAATAGATGGACACATTGAATAAAATACTAATTTTAAATTGATTCCGATGAGTTGGAGGTATTTGTACCTCATGGTACCAGTGCTATCCGGAATAAGGGAAACGTTCCCAGTTTAAGGATGCACTTCTCAGAGAAGATCATCCTTCCTTTCTAGATGATGGGCTGTGAGTCACAATGGTCCTCCCGGACCTCAAGGCATATTACAATGAGGCACTTAAGTGACTGGACAAGCAGGTGAGAACTCAGTTGGAAGAAGAACATATAGGTGGTTTCAATGTTCTCATCCTCAGCAGTATAGCATTTGGGGGTTCCCAGTACTAGACTCTGCTGTCTAAACACTGAATAACCACACAGCATCTCCCTATAAAGCACTTTGATGCAATTCCTTTTACCATGACCTCATAATTGTAGGATGTGGTTACCAATAGAGATGGCTGTGTGACATCCCCACCTCTGTTTTGGAGTTCGCCTGAGTCAACTGATCAACAGACTCAGCTTTGAGCTGCAAATATCTAATTTGTCAATTTATTAAAAAGGTCTCCACTTGTGTCCACTATCATCACATATTGCAGCCACCCCAGAAGAAATCTAGCTAAAGATATACTTTGTGCATGTTTGGAATGCACTCTTAGCCTGATTTCACCTGTCTTTGAGGGTCGTACACTTAACCCACTATCTTACACAAGACACTTTGCATCATGAATGTGTGCTAAGTTACCTCGATGTTATCTAATGTGGAAATCCATCTGGGGTCGTATTATACATGCGGCACACTTACCTTCATTGTGCTGGGCGCACCTTTTAAAAGCTATGCGCAGCACAATGAAGGATAATGTGCGTTATTATGATGAATGCGCTGCCCCCAGGACAGGCGTGAACGTGCACTGCCCCACATTCATGGGCTGCAACCCGCCTGCACTTTGAATGGGGGAATAGAGATCCCCTTGCAAGCCGGTGCAGTGAGTGACTGCACCCGCCTGCAAGGGGATGTCTGGGGATCCATGGGACCCCCTTCCCCCTCAAGAGGGCTGCCATCAGGGGGCGCACCGACAATGTGCCTCCTGAGAGCTTCTTTGCCTCTGTGCCCACGTTGTAGAGGCAAAGGGATTCCCTCTTTTGCATGGGGTACACCTCCATGCAAATGAGGGAACGCCCTCCGAATATAGCGCTGGCGTCTACGGCCCCTTCTGTAATACCAAAGTGTCCCGGGGGAGCACAAAGTGGGCGCCCACACCCATTGCGCCCCTGGGGCACTTGAATAATATGGTCCCTGGTGGGAGAGATATATACTGAATAATTTGTGTTTAATTTTAGGAAAACATACTCTTAGTACACGCGGACATACGCCTCAGTCAGGATGATCAACCCAAACACACACTCTTCCGTGCATTGTACACTGAACCCCCTACTTGCCAAGTAACTATATCCTCTTTCCACTGATCACTTCTGTGATGATCAGACCCTTCTTATGTCTTTGTGGAGTGTCAACGTTTAAAACAGTCTTACACCTTTCCTCACAATCTTTTTAGGCATTACATTAATTTCCATAGAATCAGAATCCAAATTACCATTTCACTTCCTTGACTGCTTTTTTGCAATATCAATACATTTTCTGTTGAGCCTGCACAGACAATAACAAGCCCTGACTTGCCTCCTGTATATGCAGTCAGCTGTAGGGTATCTGCCATGAATTCTAGTGAATAAAAAGAGAAAATTTGGAAGCTCGTCCACCACTGGTAATCCTCCTTCAGTGTCATGGTTAGCAGCACACTCTTACCATAAAGGCAGTGCTTGGGGGTTCACCAGTTTGAGTGGTCGATGTAGGGATCACATGAAACATTAAATCAAGTTGAGTATGCCAAATCCAATTGAATGCATGCAGAAAAAAAAACGACAGTGAATTTCTGTTGCCGAACACAGACTGAGCAATCCGCGTTCACACAGCTTCACCAGCGCCACGTTTGCTCCAGCGTCACTGGCTTCTTTAGCATATATTCCTGACGCTGCTCTTGCATCACGCACAGTGCACATACGCAATCCCCACTCAGTAGGCACCGGCTGTATGACATTACAAAGCATGCCTTTACCACGCATGCCTTTACAACACATATCCCTTCAATCCCCCCCTTTTAAATTATTCATACATTTATTTTTTTCATTATTGGGACACCTCCCTTTTTTATTACCCTTAACACACTTTATCTCTAGCCATCCCCACTCTCCTAAAACTACCCTTACCACCCTATACCCTTCACCACCCCAAACACTAAAAATAAATTTAGCACCCTATACCCTTACCCATTCATAAGGCCTAAAATTACCCTTACCACACTATAGCCTGACCTACCCCATAACTGTCTTAGCATCCTACACCCCTGCTGACCCCTAACCCCTAAAAATACCCTTGCCACCTAATATTCTTAGTCACTCCTAAAGCCTAAAATTGCACTTACCACCCTATACCTCTACCGAACCCTAAGCACTGAAAATGCCCTTACCACCCCATACGTCCACATATCCCTAAACCCTAAAAATACATTTACCTCTCTATACCTTTACTCCACCCTAAACCCTAAAAATGCCCTTGCCACCCTAAACCCTTGCCCAACTCTAAACTCCATAATTACCCTTAACCCCTATATTTCTACCCACCCCAAACCCTAAAACTACCCTTAGCACCATATACCATTAAACCCTAAACATACCCTTACCACCCTACACCACTATCCACCCTGAAACCATAAAATGAATGAAAGGATGCACCGCCCGCGTGAAGGGATGGCGGGGCTGCATGCCAGAATCATGCCGGCATAATGTGCGGCACCAGGATTGCTTTTCAATTTACGGACAGCTTTTTAAACGGAGGACCACTGGAGGGCTAAGAAAAGACTGAACAAGCGATAATCAAGGTTGGTGCCCGGCAGACATTAAGGACTTGTAATTACCCATTGGAGGGTTTGAAATGCACTACAACTCCCAGCATGCTGTTACAATACCCAGGTGGGAGCAGTTTGCAAAGTGGGATTAAATGGTTGTAAGGCGCAGCCGCGCACTGACTGCTTTGCCCTATGATTAAGAGACATGTTTGTCTCGAAACGCGTCAGGGAGTCATTGCATGAACTCGGTTTACAAGCTGTCTGCTGCAAATAAAAGTTCTGTGAACAAATCCTGGTGGAGTGGCGTCCTTCAAGCACAGGACAACTTTGGTAAATGTTTTCGACACGGCAGTCCGGCCGTGGAAGGATGCACCGCCCGCGTGAAGGGATGGCGGGGCTGCATGCCAGAATCATGCCGGCATAATGTGCGGCACCAAGATTGCTTTTCAATTTACGGACAGCTTTTTAAACGGAGGCTCACTGGAGGGCTAAGAAAAGACTGAACAAGCGATAATCAAGGTTGGTGCCCGGCAGACATTAAGGACTTGTAATTACCCATTGGAGGGTTTGAAATGCACTACAACTCCCAGCATGCTGTTACAATACCCAGGTGGGAGCAGTTTGCAAAGTGGGATTAAATGGTTGTAAGGCGCAGCCGCGCACTGACTGCTTTGCCCTATGATTAAGAGACATGTTTGTCTCGAAACGCGTCAGGGAGTCATTGCATGAACTCGGTTTACAAGCTGTCTGCTGCAAATAAAAGTTCTGTGAACAAATCCTGGTGGAGTGGCGTCCTTCAAGCACAGGACAACTTTGGTAAATGTTTTCGACACGGCAGTCCAGCCGTGGAAGGATGCACCGCCCGCGTGAAGGGATGGCGGGGCTGCATGCCAGAATCATGCCGGCATAATGTGCGGCACCAGGATTGCTTTTCAATTTACGGACAGCTTTTTAAACGGAGGCCCACTGGAGGGCTAAGAAAAGACTGAACAAGCGATAATCAAGGTTGGTGCCCGGCAGACATTAAGGACTTGTAATTACCCATTGGAGGGTTTGAAATGCACTACAACTCCCAGCATGCTGTTACAATACCCAGGTGGGAGCAGTTTGCAAAGTGGGATTAAATGGTTGTAAGGCGCAGCCGCGCACTGACTGCTTTGCCCTATGATTAAGAGACATGTTTGTCTCGAAACGCATCAGGGAGTCATTGCATGAACTCGGATTACAAGCTGTCTGCTGCAAATAAAAGTTCTGTGAACAAATCCTGGTGGAGTGGCGTCCTTCAAGCACAGGACAACTTTGGTAAATGTTTTCGACACGGCAGTCCGGCCGTGGAAGGATGCACCGCCCGCGTGAAGGGATGGCGGGGCTGCATGCCAGAATCATGCCGGCATAATGTGCGGCACCAGGATTGCTTTTCAATTTACGGACAGCTTTTTAAACGGAGGCCCACTGGAGGGCTAAGAAAAGACTGAACAAGCGATAATCAAGGTTGGTGCCCGGCAGACATTAAGGACTTGTAATTACCCATTGGAGGGTTTGAAATGCACTACAACTCCCAGCATGCTGTTACAATACCCAGGTGGGAGCAGTTTGCAAAGTGGGATTAAATGGTTGTAAGGCGCAGCCGCGCACTGACTGCTTTGCCCTATGATTAAGAGACATGTTTGTCTCGAAACGCGTCAGGGAGTCATTGCATGAACTCGGTTTACAAGCTGTCTGCTGCAAATAAAAGTTCTGTGAACAAATCCTGGTGGAGTGGCGTCCTTCAAGCACAGGACAACTTTGGTAAATATATATATATATATATATATATATATATCAATTCATTGCAGGAGAGCCCCACGGAGACAAGCCAGAAGAAGTTTGAAGTTCACTCGTTTTATTACATTTCACCGCTTGCCAGCAGACGGTAAGGTGGGTACAGGTCTCAATAATTCTAGAAATAGCCAAACGCGTTTCAGGATACACACAATCCTTTCTTCAGTGGCTTCGAGCAAAGGGATGAGAGCACTCTTACATCTTGCACCTTTTCAATGTTCCAATTATCGACCTCAGTGGGTGGGGTTTCTGTGCAAAGCCTCATGGTCATTGTAGTGCAGAGTCTTATTCCCCTAGTGGGGGAGGCTTTCAGTTCCACTTTATATTCTGCTAAAAAAGTATTTTCTAAGTGGAGTAGAGCAACTGTCCCTCCTGCCATTTGCCCCGCTTTGTAGAGGTGAAAATCGAGTTGCCATGGCGCTACTATCGTCTTCCTTCCAAAGTGCAAGCAAGATTCTTTGCCTTCACGGACCCGCTTGGATACATACATACATACATACATATACACACACACACTTACCTTAACCATACTTACCTAGCATGGCGAAGGCATATGCATGGTAACGGATGTGCAGCAAAAGCATTGTGTGTTAAAGACTGCATGATATTGGCTGTTTCCCGTAGACAATTGTTTAAGAAAATTCCCTGGGTAACAAATAATCTATCTTGTATGAGAAACCATAATTACCACATACTAGGAGAAGACTCAGTGTGCAACATGAAACATTATTAAAAAAAAATTCAACATTATAAAAACTTTTTTTTCATTCAAACTGACTTAAAAACCAGGATGTATTCTGTTTTTCTTTTTGAATAGACATTATTGATACAGTAGCATAGCATTAAAAAAGTCAAAATTGACAAGTTGATTGTTTTATCAATACATCTAGCAACATGCAAAAATGCATACCCTATGAATATGGTCCATCAATAGAATCCTATTTGATATATCAATGGATTGACTAAAGACTAAAGTATCAAAACAAAACTCATTAAATATTAAAAGATGAAAAATAGAAGAAACAGAAATCTATTAGAGTTGAAAGAATGCAATGTGGTGGCTTTGATTCAATGATGGATCTTCATGAAATCTATGCACGTTTCGGCGGCCTAAGCACCTTCATCAAGAAAGCCACATTGATAATTTACCTAAAAATAAAAAGTGTACACCGAGTCTAGACAATACTAACAAATAGTTGATAGACCAAACCACATTACATCACATTAATTACGAAGAAAAATTCCCCAATAAGAAACCCCATCACCAAAAAGCATTTGCCAATTGCACATTATCAATTTAAAATATATATAGAGCTCCCATGAAATAGTCAGAAATACTGAAAAGGGGTGCAAAAAATACACCTCTAACACATTGCACAGGCTGCACTATCCCCATGCTGACCACAATCTACCTCTCAAATGAGATGGAGCAGCATTCCCTGAAGATCCAACTGATGTTGGCAGAAGCGAGCTCCAGTTGATGCTGGGGCATGGACCTTGGTCCAGATGAAACCCTGCAAACATTACAGGCTTCTCTGCCACATGCTAAACTGAACAAGAGTTTCCTGTGCTTGAATAAAACAAAAAAACTGAGACATTAATTTCCTCTGGGCCAAACACTTTCTAGATCACTTGACCCAATGCCAGGGTTGACAAACGAAGCCCTTACAAAATGTGAGAAATATCAGAAATTATTTGAATTTGAGCTCTCATTTACTCTGTGCTTCAATATCTCTGGCAAAAGAGATTTCTTCCTACTTTATATGCTCAAAATGTACCCCCACCACCTGGATGAAATGAACGGATCCCTTGTAAAATGGAGAACTACAGTAATGTGGAGGAAGGCCTCCCAGGAAACAGTTCAACAAATTCAAATAATTTAGTACCACGTGGTCTGAGTCACTCAAGAGTCGAAATTCAACCAATTACATGTGTACGGAAAGCTCTACACTGGTTCTCACTTAAACATAGTGGGGCAGATTTACAAGCCCCTTGCGCCACTTTTGTTTCATATTTAACATGGGTAAAGTGACGCAAAAGTGGAGCAAGGGGCTCGTAAATCTGCCCCATTGTTCATTTTCAAATTCCTTCGACGTCATCTTTTTAACTCCTATGTATTTGGAATGTGCAATCTTTCACCACCCTATCCCATCCCATCACACATGCCAAATTCATACCAGTCAACCGTGGAGGCGAAGTCATCACCGTACACGCCTCCCATCTCTGGAATGCTCTAGGCTCAGGGCTGAGATCTCAGCTGAGCTTTCAAGAGTTGCCCGAGACCAAACTTTTCAATCTCACCTTTAGAACTTAATTACAATCGTCTGAACTAGAACCATATATATCTATAGTGCCAAGACGCCCACGGGCAGGAGTTTGCGCTTTATTAATTACATTCAAATTCAAATCCCACATGTCTGAAAGGCAAACTATAGTTACAGGATTTTTACGAGCAGATCTGGAATGTAGTCGAGAACATCAGGTTGTTCTAACTACCATGACACCTGACCATGTGAATGTATTGAGTTCATTCACAAGTATCTGAAGTATCTAGAAGTAATCTGGCGCAGCCGCCAGAGCGGCGGACCACAGAGTGCTGGGCTTACTGTCCGATCATGGGCAGCAGCTCAGCTCAACATCATGTGACTCAGGGCAATAGCTCACTTAATCTCCCTGACGGCCCTCAGTGGCTTGAAACCCTTAAGGGGGTGATATGTTCGCGCTTTACAAATAGCAATTTTTATCATTATTATTATTATTCGCGGCTGGTTAACCAGAAAGTGCAGTATGGCTTCTTCAAAGAGTCTGCAAAGCAACCTGATTGTATTTTGCAAAACAAATAAATAATTAAATATCCCAGCAGCCAGCACTTAACTTTCTGAGCCTCCTTACCAACTAGAAGAAGTAAACATCCTTCAATAGAAATTAAACTAAACAACCCTTCCACCACGCCTTCGTTTGGTAGCTTTTGATCGGTATACACCCGTTACAACGGATCTTTTACTCCGCACTACCATTACAACGCGACTTTTACTCCGCATACCATTACAACGCATTGCGCTGGGGGGCGCTCTAGGATAGGGAATAAGTATAATTTACTATCCAACACCTTCCCTAGGGTCCACGGGGACTGGAGTTAGAATAGTAAATTATACTTACCACTATCCAGCGCCCCAAGGCGCTATGCGTTGTAACGGTATGCGGAGTAAAAGTCGCGTTGTAATGGTCTGCGGAGTAATAGTATGCGTTATAACGTCATACATCCTTTTGATCAGATTTTTGAGGGTCACATAGGAGACTTTCAACTTAGGTATGGGTGGCAAGGAGAGTGACCACCTCTCTCCAGGTCATTAAGGACAATCTTTCCAGCACTGGACTTTTACGTCATAGCCTAATGTATTCTGGGCATTGTAGTCTTATTTTGCTTCCATTGAACTAGTTAGGCTAACATACCTTAAACCAGTGATCTCTAGGTGAAAAGCTGAAAACTGAAGAAAGTGTCTTCAATGACCCGGAGTTAACTGGTCTTCGTGAGTGGAAAATAGTAGACCCCAGCAAGCATTATGCCCTCCCAGGGCCTCCACTGGTGGATTATATAGATGTACAAGCTTCATAGATGCACCTTCCCAGGAATCTGATACGTGTAAATGTGTAAAAGTAGTTGAGAAATCAAGAACTTCTCCAGTTCTTCTTTGAGTATATAACTTGTAACATCAAGTATTACATTGCTGTTTATGAGCCAAGTTAAACTCAGAGGTAGTCATGTCTTGCTTTTAAATGAATTAGGTTGGTGGAATTTCTTTGTTTTTTAAGAGTTACTCTGTACTATCGCCATGTTTCTCTGCAATGAACATCAGTTTTCATACATTTGAAGATCATATTCCCTTAAAATGATGAATTTTACATATAAGAAAAAAAGTGGTGTATTATGTTGAGCATTGGCCTAGAATTGGAAAGGAAATGAGAAAACCATAATGCTGTCCCACTATAAACATTGCACAAGAAATCTGAGCTTCCATTCAGAAAATGTGCCATACTAAGGCTACCTTTTTGAGTTCCCGATTAACTCCATGGGGAGGTACTGGGGCCAAAATTAATAACTACGGCTTGCATCCTCCTTTGTGGTAATGGGGTCATGAATTAAACACTAAGGCATGGGGAATAACCTATTGGACCCAGAATTACTGGGTCCCCTCAACCAGATCTCACCAATTCCAGAAACTTTAACTTTGATATTTAGCACTGGCTCTGAGCTGATGGTAAATATCTGGGGAGGGGGTTGGTGTGGTCTAGGTGTAAAGGGTGAAGTGCAGATGTGACCTCTATAGCGAGAAGCACTTTGTGCTCCCATGTAGTGCTGGAGGGCATGGGCATGGATCAGGCTATGTCTGTACTCACCCTGCTCCTGTTCACAAGGGTTTTACAAGGGGCAGATCCACAGCTGGTATATCCATATCAGGTGTTTCTTGACCAAGTGACCAGGGCCGGACTGGGAACCAAAACCGGCCCTGGCAAAGTGCTCAGCCGGCCCCCCCTCGGGGGGCCGAGCGCTTTGCCAGGGCCGCTTTTCGGCCGATTTTGTTACAGGGCCGATTTTGCAGCTATGCTGCAAAAACGGCTCTGTAACAAAAACGGCCCCCAGGGCCCAAAACCGGCCCCCACCCTTGCGGCCGACCGGGGGATTGCCCGGTGCACACAACGACCAGTCCGGGCCTGCAAGTGACTTTGGGTCCATAAACATTGGATCACTTGTAGTTACCTAGAGAGTTATCCCCCCCCCCCCACTGACCCTTGGATAGAGCACCAGGAAATATCTAATAGGGACTTAGTGGCAAAATTGTTAGCATGGACATTTGTTATAATTTGTGTCGCTGTCCCACTCTCACTTTTTTCCATATTTTCCTTTTTAGCATAGATTGCAGATGCAGGCTGAAGGACTTGTACTCCTTATTCACACCCCTGAGGTGGTTATCCTAGGCAAACACAAACATCTCTGGGGCCCTCAACATTGGCCACCAGAAATGGGCCCACTACCCCTGCCTGTTACGCAGGTACGGTACCTTGGCTTTGTTCTGGATGAGTCACTATCTATGCGGCACCAAGTAGTCAGAGTGGCAGCCACCTGCTTCTCCATCTTAGGGTGGCTTCGCAAAATCCTCTGGATGCTCCCAGACTCAACAAGGCGTACTGTAGTCCAGGCTTTAGTCATCTCACGCCTGGACTACGGTAATGTACTTTACCTTGGAGCCACGGTGGAGTCTCAAAGGAAACTCCAGCTTGTTCAGAACTCGGCTGCTCGTCTACTTTGTAAAGTTCCTTGGAGATCCCCCATCTCCCCTTATCTTAAAGATCTGCATTGGCTCCGCATCGAAGGCAGAATCAAATGTAAGGCCCTCTGCTTCATGCATAAGATCAAGCAGGGGCTAGCCCCAGCCTACCTCCAGTCTCTCGTCCAACCTTACTCTCCCTCCCGCCTCCTTAGATCCTCGTCTCAGGGGAATTTTTTGATTCCACGTTTCAAACTGGCAAGAATGGGCGGACGCTCTTTCTCTTGTCTTGCCCCGAAACTGTGGAATTCTCTTCCAGCTCCACTAAAACTTGAGCCTTCCCTACCGAAATTTCGAAAAAAGCTTAAAACTTTGCTTTTCCCTCAGTGATAATTGCCTGGCCCTACCACCACTACCTCTTGCTGGCGCCGGGAGACCCCATGCGGGTAGCTGTGCGCATTATAAGTTTAGTTACAATACAATACAATACAATGTTTCCCGAAATTGGGGTAACACTCTATTGGTATCCCCTCCCAGTAGTATCAAAGATGTTGCTCTGTAAATGTAGCCAAAAAGCTGATAGTCCAATGTGCATTATTCAGTGGACCTTAGGCCCGCACACATATGGAGAGTTTTACCTCATGCAATCCAGTAGAATATCTGAATTCAAAAAGGTCCTCACCACCACTGGCCTGGCTTTACAGGTAGGGCTGAGTCAGAAGAGTAGGGATTGGAGCCAGAACACTGCTCCATTTCATTCACTGCAGGACCTTCCGGCTAATCAAATCCACCCCCAATAACTCAACTAAATCAAAGATTTCCTACAATATTTTAATGGCAATGTCTTCATCATCAGAAATAACTTCAACACCATGACCTCAAGTACCAAACCTTAAAAATTCTGAACACCTGGGAGCTTTGGAAACCTACCAGTTACAATGATCTTCAAAAACCTCAGATTTACATTATATTTCTGCGGTCCTCTTCAATCCAACATTATCAAACTCAACTTCCACCTTTTTGCCCCAGATAATATGATAATAAATAAATCCCTCAAACATGGAATTTTCCCAGACACTCTAAAATGTGGACGAATCACCTCATTGTTAGAGAATGATTTCCCAATGGAACATGTGACATTAAAACTGCCTCACAAAAAACACAGATGATGCAAAGTCCTACTTTTTTATCAGTAAGAGCCCAAAGGTGTGCAAAATAAATGGAATGCAATCAGAACTTAGAGTTCAATTTGACACAACCAGCGCTCTATGACCACATTCATTTGTGTACATGTTCCTCTAACAGTCTTTCGATATCTGCTGTAGTGGTAGCCACTGAACCCCCCCTACACAATTGCCAGTATACCTCAGCACCAGCCTCCCACTCGCCTTGTTTTCCTGTTCTGGACTTACAAACTAGGTCAGTTTGAGAAGGAGACAAAATCTCACTTAGTAAAGGAAAATGGGGCCAGGCGGCCATGGTAAGGTCAATAAACCATGTGGGGAGGAGCTGTCTGACTTTGAATCTAACCCCCCCAACATGCTGATTACTCGGAAAGAACAGTCGCCGGCCACTGATATCATGCATACCACACACCTTGAGCAAATGGAGTGAACAAGCACTCTGAAGATATGGGCACAGATGGGGTTGCCCCCCAATAATCCAAGCAAGCTTCGTAAAGTATGCACAAAGTTGTTACTTGTGATGAAGTGTCAAAGGCCCTAACCTGCTCTAATGTTCAAGTGAGCCCTGCTGTGCCCAGTGTTCTCCCAAATTGCAGCCTAATGAATTTGCCATAGTATACATTTTTTGGCAGATATTCCCTCAGAGACTCACAATGTGAGAGCATGTGAAAAAATACTATTCACTCTCCTGAATCCGCCTCGATTTTACCTGTCGATCCCGTAAGGGATGCAAGTGCTCAGGGAACAGAATATGGTCCAGAAAGTGTGATAGCTTCTATTAGAACATTAGAATGTTGGGAGCTCCATTGAAGACAATGGAATGCTCCGAGCTTCTAATGGCTGGTAAACTCTAAGCGCTCCAACATTCCAATGTTTGTTGTTCACAGCTCTTGCTGTGAACAAAGGCCTCAGGCAGCCCGAGGGGATTTGCTTTATTTGTTAGAACATTCTGCCCTCTAGTTGCGGAATGTTGTAATAGCCAGCCATAACTGGGCTATACCAGCCATGAAAGGCCCGCTTCTTTGTTAGATGCCAGTATAGCCCACTAGGGCGGGCTATCTTTCTATATTATAGCCCAGCAAGGAGCAACGACTTTTCAAACCGAGATAAGCATAATGCAGCTTCAGAGCAAGGTCATCACATCAGAGCTAGAGTGAAGATCTTGAGAGTGTGTATTGAGGGATTCTTATGCTTTATTACGTGTTCTGCTTATACAGCTGTTGGTGGAATTCCAAGAAATTAAAATGTCACTTAAAGAGATGGGACAAAAAATAGAGATTAATTTTGATTTGTTTGACAAGGAGCTGCAAAGTCTGGTTTGTGTTCCCAGTCCAACCCTGGGGACTACAGCGGTGAGCTATTAAAAAGAACAGGCTAGCTGCTTGCCACCAGTAATCGATGAAAGGGGGTTGTGGGTTATAACCCCTATTGTAGCTCTTAATGTGATATAATATTGTTTCTTGTTATGGTCTCATTCATGACAATGCCAGACCACTTCAGTCATTATTACTGGATCTATTTAATCTCCCAGGGAAACCAATATGGGTAGGAGATTTTAATTGTCTTCCTTTATCAAGGTTTGATTTTTCAAACCCAAACCAAGTGCACCATAAGAGAAGTATGGAATTAATCTTTAATGATCTTTGTGCTTGGTTAGGGGTACAAGATGTATGACACAAATTAAATCCGACGACCAAGGTGTATTTCTGTTACTCCAAGAAGTATTGCTGTGCTTCACAGATAGGTTTATTTTCGGCCCATTTAACAATCCCAAAAACCTCCTCCCAATATCATGCAGCTGTTTTTGGATCACTCGGTGATTGTTCTAAAATTCCCTTTATCTCATTTGAGAGTTAACTAAAAAGTGGATTATGGATAAATAAATGTTGAGCGAAGGATTACATGTTCAGTCCCTGTCGACAGCTTGAACACTTTTTTAAAATTAATGATAACATTGGCGGGGGGGGGCGCTAGAGGGCGCACTGCGGAATGGCTGTCTGAACAGACAGCTCCGCCGGACGGACAGAACAACGTGCTATTCCAGCCACGAAATGCTCCAGAAATTGGGATTGCTGCACATGTAGAGGTAGCTAACGTGATGAAGAATGCTCGTGGCGATTTTGAAGTCCCAAGTTGCGGGTCATCTCGCCGAAATCTGTGAAAGACTGCTGCTCCGGTGATCGGCGGGAGCGGTGCAAGATGGCGATTACTGTGCCCCGGACCTGACGGACTCTGCAGCGGTCGCGGGAGCGTACGTGGAGGCTTCATGTGACACCGGAACGTAGTGAATGCCAGCTACCACACGCTAGCGGTACGGCGCATGGACTCTATAAATGCTCACACAACAGGAGGGCTCTAAATCTACAATAAGCGTGGGTGAGCTGCCCGGGAACTGCGAGACTGGGGCAACCGCTGCCTAGCGCATGCCGGTGGCTGGGCTTCATACTCTACACAGTCAGCTTTCGTGCACCCGCGCAGGCGGCGCTAGAACCACATAACCCCTCAACGGCGCTAACGGTTTTCAATACCGGCAAAGAGGCAAATCGGGCTTTGGCGCGAAGACGGTCCGCAAGATGGCGGCGCCCTTTGCCAGAAGCAGCGTCACGATCGAACAATGCACCACACTGCTGCTGCTATGTTAACCGCACACGGGGGCCACATCACAACGCCACGGGGTACGCCTCAGCCTCAGCGCAATCACGTGACCTGCCAACTTGCATGCGTCCTGCTTACTCTGCGCTCCTAAATGCTCCCTATTACAAACAACTGCCTGGAGCAAGGTGGCCAACAGCGTGGATGCATTCAGTGCGGAGCGGGGTCTGTGTCATTGGACGAGGGAACTGCAGACGGGGAGGTGCGAGACGTCACATCTACATGTCGGTGGTCATGGGCCACAAGATCTCCTTGACCTGCAATCAGTGAAGCTTGGAGGCTGGCGGCGGCTGTGGTCACAGCATAGAGCATCACATGAACACAGATACTGCGGCATTACTATTCTAATGCATGAAACGAGGGTATAGTGCTGGTATTCAACGGCCAACACTATCTCCATGGTGTGAGACCTATTAACGAAGTGGGGCTTATGTAGCACAACCGGAACACGTGGCAGATCCACAACGCCTGAACTGTCAACGCAAGGGGACGGACTGCTGGCAGACTGTAGCGGCGCTCAGCCCTGGGAGTGCGAAACAGCGCAAGGCACGCTTTGAAATGCGGACTTCGAATTAGAGGTCCACAGAGATACACAACCGTCGGCTTGAGGCGTGTGGGGCTTGCGGTGAGGTCTGGGTGACTGTGGTACACCGGATAAGAACTGTAAATTGCGTGCACAGGAGGGAGACCCCTACCACACCGGCGCCTGCTTGGGAGCCACTACTGGACCAGGAGAAGTGGTCGGGTGCCAGCCCCGGAATACCCGCCGGCTACTTACGACACTAGGAGCGTCGGTTCCGGGCACGTGTGTTGACCCACAGGACACTGCAATCACCTGCCGTGATACCACCAGTTCGCTGTGTTTGACGATCTCGAACGACTTTCGTCGGCCCACTGCCCTGCACCGCGCTCTACTGCGACTCTGCAGATCTAGAAACAAGATGGGCAAGCCAGACAAACAGCAGCCAAAAATTTGCTTCGATACCCGCAGGACCACCAGGACACCCTCGTCACACTCAGACACCGAGGCGGAAACACCGGGTGCGACAGCGAGCAACATGGAAGCTATCCTGAAGTCTATCCAATCCACACTACATGACATGAATGGCAAATTGGATCACCTCACGTCCAGGGTGGACAACATGGCAGCAAAAATGGACAAGCACGGCGAGCGACTGGACGAAGCGGAAACACGAATCTCTGCTGTGGAGGATGAAGCACGAGCAAGCACGTCCAAATGCACGGGATTTGAGAAGATATTGGACGTCATCAAATCTAAGTCAGAAGATTTGGAAGCGAGATCGAGACGCAACAATATTCGCATAGCGGGGGTACCGGAATCCACAAACACTGGGAAGATGGAACTGTATGTGGAGGAGTTATGTACTACGCTTTTCGGAAAAGACGCACTGTCCCAGTTGTTCATCGTGGAACGGGCCCACCGCACGCTGGCACCGCGTCCGCCGCCAGGTACACCACCCAGGCCGATTGTCGCACGAGTATTGAACTACCGAGACAGAGACACGATTCTACGGCTGGCTCGTGACCATAAGGACCTCACGTTTCAGAACAACAAGTTGGAATTCTACCCGGACTTTACCATAGCGGTCCAGCAGGCCCGTAAAGAATTCAACACGGCGAAAGCTAAGCTGCGCGACCTGAAGGTAGAATACGCTATGCTGTATCCTGCACGGCTGAAAGTGTCTTGGAAAGGAAAGTCGACTTTGCTCAATTCACCCAAAGTAGCTAACGATTTTATCAAGAAGATCATTTCCTCGCGTAAAAATGAAAGGAGCGACGGCCAGGAGGAAGACATTGAGTGAAATACCACACCAAGCGATTGCCAAAAGAGTCCTCATAATGAAACAGAGAACCAACTGTGCCCAGTGAGCTACGCCGACTTCACCCCACGTGAACTCACGGGGCAACTGCAGCTCCCTGCCAGCGACGAGCCCGGCACTGCGAACATTTGGCTATGCTGCTCTTCTGATCTTTGCAGTGGGGTGACTA